>NC_141761.1:80278686-82678686 GCF_982258835.1 Parasteatoda tepidariorum
TATTTCTAATCTGTTTACATTTAAATTAAGTGGAAGAATATTTAAATGAAGTGGATTTTAATTTAGAAAAAAGCGTCGGATTAGGACAAAGCATACATATTTTTTTTTTTTTTTTTACTGTTTTAATTTTTTGAAGGTCCTTTTCGGAGACCTTTTAAGTTTACTTAGAGGCTTTCCTTAATTTTCTTTCAATGTTTTGTTCTCATATTGTTACCTTTCGCCATATCGCTAACGTAAAACTATTAAACTTAGAGAAGCGTTAATGCATTTGACTGGCAGATTAGTTCCCTTTTTATAGAACAATTAATTCGTAAGGAATTTAAAACTAAGTAAAAAAAATTTCATAAATCTAAAACTTGTTTAATAGTATCGTAGAATCAACAGATTTTTTGCTGAAATTAATGCAAAACATCTATCAGTTACTTTTTTTTAATTTAAGAGCATAATTTTGCTACTTTTAAGTTTAAATTAGTTCATTAAAAATAGCACCAATAAAATGTATATATCCTGTCAAATCTTGAATGATTATATTTCTACTTTCTTCAAGTTTAAAAAATATTTGACAAATTGTAGAATTTTTTCATTAAAATTTATTTTTATGGTGTAAAGTTTTTCTCACTAATAATGGATTTATTATGAAATATCTTAAATGAAAATAGGATTTTAAAAATGTTTTGGATATATTGAATCTTAATATGGATCCACAAGTAAAATTTTAATCTTAGACTCTAAATTAATTTAAGGTGTCTGAAGCAGAATTTTTCATCAGAATTTTCGTTATCCGGCCGGCATTACTGTTCTATGTATCCTGGTATTCTGCACTAGTAAAGCTTCTAAAATTTTGTAGAGTTCACTTCTTGTGTACGAAACTTTGAAACTTGTGTTCTTACAAAATAGGCGAAGAAAAGCTATATTTTAATTCTCCTTACTATATTTCTCGTTCTATACTATATTTCAGAAAGCTATATTTTATTTCTCGTGAAAACCAAATGGAGATAAATAGTAGTTGATATTTGGATGACACAAGATGGGGTACATAAATTCGTGTAAAATGCCATTTTAAGTTACTCTTAAGTATTAGTTGTACAAATCTATTGGTCATTCTGACCAGTTCCAAATTTTTTGAAAATGGAACCATAGGTGATAATCTTCTAGCGAGACCCAGAGACTTAACGATTTTTATTTATAAATTTATTGATTATTGAAATTTTTGTTTTGATCTTCTGTTTCTATTGTAAGCCTTGCTGAAAAATAGCACTGCGCTGTATTTAAAAATCTTTTTCCCCCAGCATTTTTAGTGTCTGTTTTGGGCGACTGCAGTCCAGATGGTGTCAAGTGCTGCCTTACAGAATTTTTGCCTTTTGTCAGTCCAAATGGTATTCAATTGACGGAACAAAAAGTGTCTGCAGCTTGCACGTATGTATTTTACACTTTGTTCCTGAAAACTAATTTATTTATTCCTGATAAGTTGGCGTTTTGGAAAATGTAAAGCTATATTTTGCGAAGAAAAACTTAATTTTCTTGTGATGCTACTAAGGGTGCATCATTAATAATTAGATTTCTATTTGTTAAAGTACTTATCTACGTATTTCAGTGCACTAGAATTTTACGTGCACATTTCTTTAAAATTTCCACCAATGAGGCACATTTTTCTTATTTGTAATGTTTGTAAAGACACATGGTAGGAAAAACTGCTTCGTGAAAGCCACTCATTACTAGTTTTTGTTTCAATGACACTGTGAATATTAATGAAATAAGTAAGACTACAATTTTGTTTAACTTAGTTTTTCTTTCTGGTAGTCTTGTTTTAAAGCATAACGAAAGTTCCCTTGCATAAAATTTTAAATTACTTCTAATTTTTAAAAATTTTTAGTCGTGCAACACAACTGCATGAAATTGAAATAAGACCTACTAAGCACAAATGAAAATGAAACAAATGTTTCAATTTTTTTCCTGTAAACCATAAGTTTATTTTAAGTAGCTGAAAATATGAGCCTTTTTCAAATACCTCGGTGAATATTAAGAACTGTGATTAAATATCATTATTTTTAAACATTTTGATCACAATGTCATCCTTCTTACCCTCCTGTCAAATGTCTCTATGTAAGAATGCAATTCAGTAAGAATGCTATTCAATAATGACCATTCAGTAAGTTAAATTTTGAAATATAATTTTGCATGCATAATTTCAAATTTCTTAGTAAAAACGTTCATTATAAATGAAATAAGACTTAAATCTATCAAATCTTTTACAATGTATTAATCATAATGTATAAAAATATTTTATACTTAATTTTTTTAAAAGAATCCAATCTATTTAATTCCCTTTAATGAATGCAAATGCAATAATTTGCAATGCAATGCCCCTATGCAATAATTTGCATCCATATTCCTTATATGTCTTAAACTTATCAATGAAATTTGACTCTAATAAATTTTTTAAGAATGATTTTTTTAAAATACATATTTAAATATATAAATATATTTTTAATTCAGTCTTGTCATTACGTATAGAATTCAGTATTTAAATTGATTTTAATTCAGATTTAAACTGAGTGATTGCGATATTTATCATGCCAATCTTTCTGTTAATTAGGGTAAATATTTCTAATTACCCAGATAATTACAAAATGTAAGGATCAAACTTTTTGGTTTTATTCTCTTTACATGTGATAACTTTTTTAAAATGACTTTCAATAGCCCGCTATCTTCGATGAAACTTTTATTTTCTTATAAAGAGCTTGTTATCCAAATTTCAGACTTCAGTTTTGGTAAAAATTCGATTATTCAGCATAACTATCAATTAAGATTTCCCCAATAACTGTAAGCTATAGAAAAACTAAGTTTTATTTCGATATCTCATAAGCACATGTTCCAAAATCTTCGCACTTCATGGGCAGTTCTAAAATTAGTGAGTGCATATATATGTAGTCTAACTTGAAGGCCATCTAAAAATATTTATGCATATAATCTATGTTAAGTACAAAATGAATAGTTTGTTACACAATGGTTTGTGAAGTAATAAATTAATTTTACCAATAGAAAGGAGTAAGAGCTCTTTTAAATTTCTAAACCTTAGTTTCTTTTAATTAGACTTTCTATAATAGACGATAAATGTACTAGTTTAAAATATAGAGACAGTATAAAAAAATAAGTCCACGTCAGTTGTATTTCAACTACTAAGTACATTATTTTAGATGCTTAGTTATTGGTAACACTAGAGATAGTAACTGTAGAAGTTTAATCGATGCTTATGGTTGTACTGATATAGCGTTTCATATTGTGAACAATCAAAGTGTTTATTGATTTTTCGAACAATGCAAAGTTTTTTTTTATAAACTGTAGACATTATTTCATTGGTTGTTTCTTTTTGTTTAGGATACGAGATGACACACACAAATGTTTGTCTGATTTTGCCGATCAATGTGTGTCTCCCGCGAATGAAGAATTGGAACAATCGATCAACAGAACAAAAGTGTTCCTTTCAGACATCTGTCGGCCAGAATCAGAATTCAAGACAAGTGAGTTCTGTTTACTGTTTATTTATAATAAATGTTAAACTTTTTTCTTTTCTTTTTCCGAACTAAGTTTTATAGGATCTTCGACTTAGATTTATGACTATTCGAAATTTTGATTTAGTTTTCGTGCTATTTAATTTTTCATTGCCTGTTCACGGTTTGAATTGTAATCTATTTTCTGTTCTGGGACCTTTTACAGCACACGATCGTAATTTGATTTCCATTGTCATGGTTTTTACTGGCTTGTAGAACATATTAAAATTCTCCTCAAAAATTTTCTGGATTGTTTTCAAATTTGATTTTAGATTGTCTAATTAAAGACTCTATTTCTATTCAACGAGCTCAATCGTTCAAAACATTTCCTTTGTCCTATTTGGCGGCTCAGGGATAGAGCTTTTCCGGTGATGTCTCGGGTTCGAATCTCATCGGTGGCTAGTTGACCCGAGTTAAAGTACCGGCTCTCACAATCCAGTGTTGAAGTGAAACTATCATTAGTAAATGACGGATTATGGGTCAGAATCCCATTGCAATCTGTCTAAACGTGGGAGTTTTTCGTGGGTTTTTCCCGCAATGTAATCTAAATGCCGGTTAGTTCAAGTTTTCCCCGAAATCTAGTTTACTCCAATTTTTGATCCAGGAGTTTATTTGTTTTCTGGGTTGGCTTGAAAATTACAAGGCGTTGGAGTTTAACACTGATAGTCTGAAACACAGAATTTGATCTGCTGTTTAACGCAGTCTGTAAAATTGTCCTCTAATTTAGGTAAATAAGTTTTTCATTTGAGTGTGCTGTCTTAGTAATTTTAGTTTTCTTGTTAAGTTTTTACATAGACATAGTTTCTAGCACTTTAATTTTACTTCGTGTAGGGAGTACATAACATCATTTAAGTTCGGTGCAATATAATCTCGTCCAGCTATTGGACCATATTTATCCTTTGAAACCTTACAGTATCAAATTCTAGATTTGTTCACTGGAATACACCGGTAATGCAAAAATTCTTAACGTTTCTGCTTGTTATTTTATATATATACACTACTTGTTTGAGTTTCCATATGTTGTAATTAACGGGAGTTTAACTTACTAACTCAATTAGTAATTTGGTTGAAGGCACTCGAGTCATGGTGCTGCATATAATTTTAACTAGAGATTAAACTTATTTCAATGGCGCTATTTTTCCTTTTTACGGGTACTTTTACTCTGATATTTAAGATTTTTAAAATTTTAAATTTATTAATCTCACACCTTTTGTATTTGATCTCAAAAGTAGCGCAGTTTTCTCGTTTTCTGATATGGGACTTTGCTTATAGCCCCTTCATTACCCATTTTATTGTTTCATATTTATTTTAATGCTTCTGAAAGTCTTATCAGACCTGCGTCTTAGTATGAGCAGTTGCAGTAAGTCCCATATTTTTGTTTAGCCGTTCAAATATTCCGTAATCTTGTTTGGTAAATTAGGGACTCCCGCTCCTGTCAGCAAACCACCTAATCTCCAAGCTTGCATGAAGCAGCTTATACTCAATGGTTTTTTTTAACTGTAATCTAGTTTTATGACTATATTTTAATAAAAAGATGTGTAGATTTGTAACTTGTAAAAGATTTGAACTAAGTTTGTTTCATTTTATAAATTGAGTAGAATATTCTTGTAGAAATCTTGTTTTCATTGTATACTCAAATATTTTTAAATCTGATTCTTCGAAGAAATTTAACTTTTTCTTCTCATACTTAAACTTTTCTCCATTTTTGATTTTTCCCTAAGTAAATGTTTTCAAACTTTGTTTTTGAAAAGTTATTGAAATTTAGTGATTTTTAAGGTGTTAACGTATTGTATTTCTCATACCCTTTGTCAGCAAAAACAAGCAAATCACAAACACCCTCCCTTCGTAAGCCACTTACGTATTATTTAAACGGTCCTTTGGTCATCTCATTACTTTCTCTGCTGAATCTTTAACAACTTACTCAATTGAGTAAGATGTTGAAAGGGAAAAATAGCTGAGAATGAATCTGACTAAATACAGCTGTAAGTTAGTAAAACCGTAGAGGTTATCTCTTACAAACTCTGTATTGATGCCACTGCTGTTTTAAGTGTTCAACTTAACGTTACATATTTTTGGAACGAAAGCTAAGAAGTAAGAATTAAAGATCAGTAGGAAGGTTTGAAGGTACGATAGAATAAAAATTATTCTTGGACCACTTACTGAAAAATTGTTAAACAAATTGTTAAATAATATTTTGCCGGCTTTTTGACTTGAGAGCTAATTAATCTGGAACTAAATTTTATGAAATTTTGTTACATTTTTAATGGCAATTTGTAGAATATAACGTGGCTGAATCTTTTTAACAAAACTTTAAAACTTAATACATTTGAATAAACCGATTTTGAACATTAAACTCCTTTTTTAGCAATGAGTGTGCCATATTCCAAAGCGGCATTCTAGGATATCATTAAGAGAAAAGTATTTGAACATTAGGCAAATCGTGCTGTAAAAATAGAAACGTGCTGCGTTTTACCAAAATTTTTCTTAAAATTTCATTTTTTATGTAACACGTGATTTCTATTAGTGTTAAATTAGAAAAAAATATTCTTAACTATTCCATGGTATTATCTTGAAATTTGACAAGTGTTTCAAAGTAATTTGAAATACTGAAACTTCAATAGATTATTTATTAAAATTTTGTAGAGTAACGTATACATGTTATTTAAAATATAATTTGAAAACTAAACAATTATAAAATTTATGCTTTCTAGGTCAAATGGTTCTAAAGTTAGAGCTGTTTAAAAATGTTACTCTGAAACAAATCTTTCAAAAATCGAACTTAGAATTTTTCATTTTCTTGTGCAAAAGCCAGAAATCATACAAATATCAGATTTTTACAATTGGTTTATGTGAAATTACTATTTTAAGACTTGTATTTACCTGAATTATGTGTACATTATGTGTGTACCTTTGGGAATAATTGTAAAATTTCAAACTCTCCATTATTGTCTTATTTGATTTCGTTAAGGATAATGTTTTAATCAAAGTTAGCGAAGATTATGACAACTTTTGAATTTAAAGTAAAAACTGCTAAAATTTGGATCATAAATGCTTATAACGACAACGGGGACAATTTGATAAAATACTAGACAATCGAATCTAGTAAACTTATTTTTGCAAAGGTAGTACGGTGTACGTTAGTAGTATCAATGATGAATCTCGAAGTGTTAATTAGTACTTAAATTAGTGTTTATTTAGAAATCCTTTTGATTTTATAAATCACATCTGTTATAAAAGTATCTAAAGCTCTGATATTCAATTACTAATGGGGGAGGAAATTATTGTAACACCTAATATTAATGATATAAAAGGAGAGATTAATATATTCTATTGTGTGAAAATTCTCATTAAAAATGTGAATAAGCCTTCCAAGTTTTTGAATCTTATCTCACTGCAATGAAATTTGAGTTTTATTTTAGCCTACATGTTAAGTGTTTAAAGAGCATTGACAGGTTTTGTAATTTTTGAAGTTGTTCGTTACTTATAAAAATGTGCTTTACTGTTTAAATTCGGTCTTTAAATTTACGTTTTTTATTTCAGATGTCAAACTGTTTGAAGATTGCTTTCAGAATGCTTCAATGAGCTTCATACAATGCTACAATCGCACCCTTCAGCCGGCAGTTGTATTGAGCGATGATGAATCAAAATGGAAAGCGGAATGCTGGTAAGAAATCTAAATTACAGATCTAGAGATTGAATCACTTCTACACCAGTGATTGTATAAGCCCTTCGTCGTATAATAGACAAGTCTTTAGATATTTCGCACCTTAGCGTGTATAAATTTTAAACAGCACAATATCCATAAACAATATTTCTCAAAACCTATGCGCAAGACCCTATGTATGTGGAAATGAGATCTTTATTTGCGTGAATTTTCATACGTGCGTTCGAATCACATATCTGCATTTGTGCATTGGGACTCATGATAGGAGATTCGATGATACAGATTCAATGACGTCAGATTTCTATTCACTTTAAAAAATCCCAATGTACTCAAAACAATTATGCTCTTACTGCCCGCTTTTAAATTTCCCTAATTTTTATTCACGTTAAATAAGTTTTTGCTTTAACTAAAGCTTGAAAATTGACAAAGTTTACCAATTCATTAGTTTGCTTATAGGAAATACATTTAAAATTTGCATAGCATTTTATTTTCGGAATCGAACAATTGTTAAAATTAAGGCTACAGTGCGAGAAATTACTGTAAAGTGAAGATTTGAGATTTGCTTTTGGTTTGATTTGTACTGATGTAACAATACGTTTCTGAAAATTAAGTTTAAATTTATTTTACTGTGCTATTAAAAAAACGTGCACTTTCATAGATTTCAAAGTAGTTAAAAATTAAGTCTGAATACTTATGTATATTCTGAAAGTTTTCCTGTTTCATCTCATTTTTGTGGTTAAGTTATAACTGAATTAAGAGCTGAGTTTACTGCAGTTCAGTCCCTTTAGATTCTTCCACCATTGTTCTAAATTCAATCTAATTCTTTTAATGTGTCTAGTCATTTCCGCAATTTGTTCGTTTGCTCTATCTTAAAGCAAATGAGAGATTACTTTTTAAATATAAGTTTGCTTAAAAACTGGAAAATATTTTTTTTTTTGAAATCTGAACTAGTAAATCTCTTTCGGGGGAAAATGTTACCCTCAATTGGAAGAAACCGTAATAAAGTTCTCTAAAACAAACTGAAAACCGGTGCAGTATTACATTACTTTGACAAAGTAAATTTGAGTTTCAGAATGATTATTTTAAACTTAGTATTTTCAGTGTGTTCGTGAAGTAGTTTTAAAAATTCTAAGCTCAAACTTTAATTTCCTATAATTGACTGCAATTAAGGTAGAAAAGAAAAATAAGTTTATCTGCTCCAGAGCTGAAATTTTAATGCACTTCTACTCCACTTAGAAGGATTCGGTAAACTGTTGCTTAGTTCTTGTATAGTTTAAATGTTTTAGAACACTCTTTAAGAATACGAATGAGTGTTTAAAGATTCCTTTTCGCTGAACGAGTTAGATTCATTTAACATTTTGTTTTGTTAGAAATAGTTAACTTTTTCGATTTGATGGAAACGAAACATAGTGTATGACATCCATGCGATTAAAAGATACCTGAACGACGTATTTACTTGAAATTTAAAATTTTGTATGTTAGGTGAAATGCTTGTTAAAGCAGAATTTCAATTTGTAAATCTTGAAATGTTTCGATAAGAGTAGTTTTTAATCTATTAAGTTGTTTTACTCTTGTCATTTTTGAAGTGTTATTTAACTAATATCTAACTTTTTAAATAAATTTTCAATATTTTATTTAGATACAATTTTTCATATTAAGTATATGGTATATGCATTAAGGCTTAAGTTTTTAGTTAAGCATGTTTTAATAAATTTTAATGTCATATTTACTTTCCGATAACTATGTAAGTCATATTACTTTAAATAAATCATATTTTTAACCAATGGCTTATTTAAAACAATTGTGCTGTGTTACTATCACAAATTATCTTAATCTTCTAATTTGTACTGCTTAAACTAAACCGAAATACTTGTCATCGAATTTGAATTTATTTGGAGTCTAGGTTTCGTTAAGCCTAGACTCCTAATTTTTAAGGCATTGCAAAATCTTAAAGAACTATGTAAAACACTATTTACTATGAAACAAACTGAGCTATAAGTTGGGCAGGAATTGAAGATTAAAAGTTTGTTCTGTACTGTTCTCACTATTTTTTAATTATACTTAAGTAACCACTTTTTAACATGAGTAAATATGTTCAGTGATTACGACAGGGGAGAAGTTTTAACAAACAGGTATAGAATATAAATTGCTCAGGTTTTTAATTTTTCCTTTATATTTAAATTTTTTACCTTAATTTTAGAATGGTTTTTAAGTTTTCTAAACATTGAAATTTATAATCATCCATAAATCCTATGTGTGCCAAATGTAGTTCTCAAGTGGCATTGACATGTGTATTAATCAAATCGTGATGTATAAAAATTGAATAAAATGTTTAAATCAAATTTCATAAGTACATAGATAATTGAAATATAGTCTCACCTAAATTAAGCATTCGGGAATGTGAAACTTAAAATATACGTTCTTAGTTTTTCAATCTTAATCTGGAGGATTAGCTTGCTACAAATTGAGAATTAAATACCGAAGTATATTTTATAATTGCATCAGTCCAGAAGTTTCTGAAATAGCATGGCAAGGGGTTGTTCCCCATTTACCTATAGTACATGTAGGATTTTAGATTTATAGTGGCGTGTCTGCAAGCACATGCGACTACATAAGGTTACCCTCCTAAATCTTAATCTACAAAATATTTCTTGAATGTACGGACTCTAAATGTTTCAAGTTTTTAATTGTTTCAAGTTTGATAAAAGCAAAATACTAAAGGCCACTTTTATAAGTTTCAAAGGCAAGCTTTTAAATATTTCTTGCTCTATCTCTAAAAATTATTTTGTAGAACCAGTTTTAAAACCTTTCTTTGACCAAGACATTCGATGTTGATAACATTTTAATCTTTCCTTGCAGTGATTATAAGGAGCTACGGAATTGTGCCGTCCAAAGTGTGGAAAATGTCTGCGGGCAGACAGCTTCTCAAGTTTTGCAGGATGAAGTTATGAAAGTGAATGGGGCAGCTCTGGAATTAGCGTGTAAGAATGTGTTCGGCACTTGCAACTCTGCTGTGACGCTGGCGTCATCTGCTTTCATGTTACTCATTGTTTTTTGTATGAATTCCCTTTCAAGGTTTTTGTAGTTTTTGTAATTCACTGAAGTTTTTTATATTTGTTAGTTAAAAATATACAATTTTAATATCTAGTCTGATTTTCATAAATTTAGTGAATTCAAACATTCACCGCAGTAAATCCCCCTAGAATTTTCAGTAATTTCTCAAAGATTGATCCTTAAAAATTTTAAGTTTCAGGTTGTGGTTCAAATTTAAGGTTTTAAAAAAAGTGCCCAATAGGGAATATGTTTGGAGAATTTTAAAATTTTTAGAGAATGCCGGTAGGTGTATAAACGTTCACTTTAAATTGTAATGATATAAATTTCTTAGCAACAATATTAAATATTTATTTGACAAATATTAAATATTTTGGCAAGGTCTTTAAGTATGTTTTAAATCCAATGATATATTTTCAGTGTATTTAGTGGGTTGTAAAATTTAGACTATAATTGTTAAGTGCTATATGTGTGTACATATTTTTTAAGAACTTGGTCTGTAGGTATAAAATTCCCAAACCTTTTAACCGATGGTATTATACTCATACTGTGTGAATTTTAAATGTCATGATTTTTAAGTCTGCGATAAATGTTTCAGCTTAGTCATCAGATGATAAATTTCAGTTTTAAACACGGTCTTAAATTTTTGAAAACTCTTGCTGCTGAAATATTGCTGTTACCCATTTAATAGATATGCTCCGAAAGAACTTCGTTCTTTAAAAATACATTCTCGAATGTAACCATGAAGTTCATTAAATTTTAATTTCTATAAATAAAAACATTAAATTGTGTGAAGAAAGCATTGTTTTTGCTTTGTAGAGAACCTGCATTCTGCAGTTTTGTCTTTTAAATATATTAAGACTTAAACTATGGTGATAAAAACGTCAATAGAGTTAAACATTTCAAGAATTTAATTTTATACTCTTCAAACTTAGTCTTGGGGCATCAAACATGCTTTTCTTAATGTCTTGCGTATAAACAATGTTTACCTTTTGAAAAAGTACTTTGCACTTCTGCCTTAATCATTTTCCGTTTGTGTCGCTTCTATTTTACTGAGATGTAGAACTACAGTTATTGACAAAATAGTAATATAAGCTATATCGAATTCGGAGTTAAAAAAAAAAAAACTTTATTAAATATTAATTACTAGCTGAATTTGTTTTTCGTGCGTGATGAAAAATAACCAGCACCTAACAGCACTAGTGTGAAGATAAAGATTAACTGTATTTATTTGGCTCTAGATTAACTTGTGACTTAGTCGCAATCGTAGACTTTTCTCTTGCACGTATCTCTTTCGAGAGACCGTCAAAAGTTCTTTTCTCATTATTTATATTAAAACAGTTTATAGTATTGATGCTGTTTTAACTGGTACTAAGTAACTATTATAACATTGACCCTATATTAGTATATTTAAAACTGCAACCATTACCATAATACAACCACAAACATCTAGTTTTGCTTAATACCTAAACTGAGCATCATTTGCGTCAATAATAGCAGATGTTTAAGGTTGTTCATAACAAATAAGTACCTTTTCCTTTAACTGAAGCAGTCTGTTAAAACGAGGTATGCAACCTTTTTACGAAAATAAGTCTTTGTTGGTTTTGGAATATCAGTCGTAAATTAGAGTAATTTTTCAGACTGCCTAAAGAAGAGAATCCAACAATTTGGAAGCAATTAAGGTGATCTTTCAATAATTGGCAGTTTTTGTTGGTTTTTCTCGAAAGTGCAGATTTATAACATTCACTGTTTCTACTTTGATTTTAAGTGCATACAATAGTTTTATTTCAATACTTCTTACTATAGTTAATTGAACATTTGCATCAGTAATAGTATGCAAATATTTTACACTTGTACTTTACTTGTAACATTTAACCAGTAATTTTTTTTTTTTGCTTCGGTAATGACGACCTACGCTTGAAGTCTAGCACTTTACGGCAGAACGGTTTAATGAGAAACAATATTGCCCGCTCTCGGACCTTGAGCAAATTGATCCAAGTGGTCACCCACCCACTTACTGACCACAGCCAGTGATGCTTGACTTCGGGATTCTACTGGGAACCGTGTCTTTGCGATCAGTCTACCGTGGGACTCAGATCGATAGCTATCGGCTTGTCTGGGAAGTAAAAACAGCGTTTATGAAATGCTGGCCATATTGTCACAATCTTGCAGCTGAGTGCGAAATTTCAATTTAAACCATTTTTAACAGTCTCACAACCGACTGCTGCGGCTATGGTTAAGTCTTGAGTTTTTTTTTGCACACAAGTTCAATATTTACAAATATTTCTGCATGCTAGAGATAATGATGCATACTGGAGTTTATCTTACAAGAATATAAATTTATTTCGTTTTATCTCAACATATGACAACATAATTTTTTACAAAGTGAAGGATTATGAAGTTTTTTTTGTTGCCTTTATGGTTTTTCCGCAAGTTTCTCATGAATATTTTATTACAATATCAACATGATAATAAAATATTGTCTTCTAATACAATGTAAATGAATATAGTTTTATATGAAAAATATGAAATTCTTTGTCCTTTTTATGCTTTGATGAGTAAGATGATAACAATACCCAAAATTACGTTACTAAAACCAATAGTATCTAGTACACAATAATTGTAAAAAAATGACACAAAAACTTGAAATGCTGCTCGTTATTCCATAAACGGAATTTCCATTTGATTTACATTTTTTCCTATCAACTGTTTCGTGATCTTTCCAACTGCCTTCAGATTCTGTTTCACGTGGTTCTGGGTGATTGCCGTAGAATCGTCTGTTTGGTGTTCTTGGTCCGATATCATCTGGACCATATGGATTATACGTTTGCCGGACATCTGATGAGTCTGTGAATCCGTGTTCTTGGCAGCGGGGATAAACTTTGTCACAGCCTTTAAGTTGTGGGTGGAAGAACTTCACAAGAATCTTTGTGGTAACGTCTCCAGCATCTGTTCCGCAATATCCAGAAACAGCTTTGTACATGCATTCTCTGTGACTTTTTAACGCACTACAAATAAAACAAGCAAAAGCATTTAATGTTTCACATTTAAATAATTACAAATGCGCTTATAGAATAATGGCAAAGAAACAAATAAGGGGATAAAAACAATATTTTAATAAAATTTCAATACAAAAACTACTTTATTTTTAATCGAAAAAAAGCAGTTCTATTTGAAAAGCGTGCGATAGTATAGTGATGAGACTTTTTAACGCACTGCACATAAGACAAGTAAAACTATTTTATGACTTATATTTAAATAATTAAAAATGCGTTTATAGGAGCCACGATGGCTCAGGGAATTAACCTTCCAATGAGGTTACTCAGGTTCGAATTCCAGCGGTGGCTGGTTGATACGAATTCTACATCCTAACTCGCACGGACCACAGTGCTGACGAAAAATATCCTGAACGGTAGACAGATCATGGGTTGGAATCGAGTTAACCATGAAAGATTCTCGTTGCTTTCCTCTCCATGTAACGCATATGTGGATTAGTTCCATCAAAAAGTCCTCCACGAAGGCTAGTTTTGTTACAATGCTTAATTCAGGAGTTCATTTGTTTTTTGGGTAGGGATCAAAATTATAAGACCACTGAGTTGAACATTGATAGTCCTATAGGTTGGCTGTTCAACTCCATTTTAAAAACGAAATAAAATGCATTTATAAAATAGCAAGGAATCTAAAAAAGTAATAAACAGTTTAAATATCAAAATTATTTTAT
Source organism: Parasteatoda tepidariorum (assembly GCF_982258835.1). Taxonomy (NCBI): domain Eukaryota; kingdom Metazoa; phylum Arthropoda; class Arachnida; order Araneae; family Theridiidae; genus Parasteatoda; species Parasteatoda tepidariorum. The sequence continues at coordinate 80,292,674 of NC_141761.1, forward strand.
TGTTAAGCGAAAAAAAGTAATTTTATTTGAAGATTTAAGGGTCAATATAGTGATAAGCCTTATCTTTTCCTGAGATTTTTACATTAAACTTGTAAAGCAAGTTTTGAATATTTTATTTTAATAGTTCATCAAATTCCCACTAATTATCAGTACAATACATAAAAATCTCAGTGTTTTTATTGAAAGCATAGTGTTTAATTTACCCAAGATAGTCTCTGAAACAACTAAAAAACGTGACTCATCATTACTTAAATTTTTTTAATCATCAACAATATGTGCTTATTCGCTTTTTCAGCTACTATTGAGAATTACATGTTAGAGATGATATTAGAAAACTGTAAATTGAGTTTCATTGCAATATTTTCTTATTCATAACAGCTGTATCAGATATTGTACTGTGCATTTATATTGAAATGCGGGTTTTTTTATTTATGTAAACATAAAAATGAATTTAGGGTTAAAAAAATATGTAAATGAAATTGTATCGATACAAAAAGATAGATTGTTCCATGCCTTTTTTTAATGCAACTTTTTTAAATAATTTTATTTTTATTTTATAACCATCGCAGAACAACCGACGCAATTTTAGGTTTACGACCATATATGGCAGTACTTTTACTTTCGTTACTTGTACCGTCGGTACAAGTAAAAAGTACGTACTTTTACTTGTACTTCGTTACTTTTAAAATTTACTACTTTTACTCGTACTTTCGTTACTTTTTTAGGGAAAAGTACAAGTATTTGTAACGGAAATATCGAATGAAATCGTTACTTTTTTCTAAAACTCGGTAAACTTTCTAAAAAAAAAAAAGTGCTTATGTTATTTTAATTTATAAAATTAATGTGCAATATATATGCCTTCACAGCTAACTTCGTGTTTAAATACCTTCTGTTTCAACAGTTTCAACTTATACTGCACATTCAAATATTTTTTACTAGCTCAAAGATCTCAAAGCTATCTGAAACCCCGTGTTTGCTTTGTTTATGTTTGTGCTTTTAAAACGCGTTTCTTAAGAGTAAAACAATTTTAAATCATTGGTAATTTAAATTAATAAAAATAATAAACTAAAAATTGAAATCAATAGATAAAATTTCTTTTTCGTGCAAATCCATAAAAAGTTTGATATTAAAATTATATTTAATTTTAAAATTATATTATACGATTATATTATAAAATTATATTATAATATTCTTCCGAATTTAAAAATAAATTAATATCCATAACTTTCAAAATTAAAAATAATTAAATAAATAACAACAATTTTGCAAAAACATTAAAGAACATAAGAATATTATTCAATAAAATTTTAGGTTACTTTGAATTTTCGATTTTCTAGAAATGTACTTTTAAATCGTTACTTTTTTTGTTCAGTACTTGTACTTTTACTTGTACTTTTTACTCGTTACTTTTTAAAGTAAGAACTTTTTACTTTTTACTCGTTACTTTTTTTAAAAATACTTGTACTTTTACTCGTTACTTTTTAAAAGTAACGTTGCCATACATGTTTACGACTACCAATGTTCACCTCCACAGTCTTGTACTTTTGAACCCAATTCAGAAGACAAGAGAACGCCTGGATAAAGTTTTGGGAGAAATTTACCTTCGTGGACAATTTTTGATGGAAGTTACCCACATTTGCGTTGCAGCGAGGAAAACCACGAAAACCTCCCACAGTTAGCCTAACGACAAAGGGACTCTAACCAAAGACCCGTCTGCCACAGAGGATATTTTACGTCAGCACTGTAGTCGGTGTGAGTCAGCTGCGAAATTCGTATCAACCAGCCATCGCTGGGATTCGAATCCGTTTTACCTAATTGGAAGGAGGACGTTCTATTACCTGAGGCATCACGGCTCTTTTTAAATTCATTCTAAAAAAAAAACATGAAGTAAAGTTTCGCTCATGAGTGATTGTAAAATGATATTCAAGTTTTTCAGACGCTAATGAATCAGCGTAAAGATCGGGAACAGCAAACAAAAAAAGATTTAAATTTTGTTTTGTGTAGTATAGTTAAATACGTTGCGACTCTTAATTTCCTCCACCAAATCTGTGCATCTAGAAGATGCAGATTTTTTAATTATAAGAAGCATTTCATATATTGCATTCAAAATCTGTTCTAATTGTAGAAATCCTTTCTTCTTCACATAATAATTTGAAATTTTTTTTCTCGTTAAATTGTAAATTAAATTTAAATTCACGATACTCTTTTCAGCGAATTGTTAAAAAATTGCTACTTTTCTTGGATTTTTTCTCAGATAGTTTTCTTTATGATTGGTAAAGTGATAATATTTCACATTAACTTTCTCATGAAAGAAATAGTTGAATCATTTTAATGATTAAATAATAATTTTTCATGAAAATGATTAATTGAATCATTTTAACAATAAAATGATTCAATCATTTTTATTGTTTTATTATTTATTCTTTTTAATTTTATTTCTACGCATATTAATGTGTTAATTTAATTATCAAAATACTTCAACCACCTGAAATTCAATAGTTATTTTAATAGTAAGAATATTATTTCTGTAAGTAGAAATAATATGTTTTGTTTTTTTTAAAGTTGTTACGCATACTTCCAAACTTTTTAGAAAATATCATTTTCATTTTATGATGAATAATTGTTCCCATTTACATTATCTTCGCATTCGAAAATATTGGAAAATATACTTCATTAAAAATTTATTCTTTGATTACTTTGAATTTAACTTTAGGTCTGAGAAGATTTTTATACTGATCTTTTGTTTTCATAAATAATATATTGACAAAAGCGCTAATGATACTATCTTAAAAAAAAAGTTTAGAATTAACAATGCAATTCAAGCTATTTAGTTCATTATTTTCCAAATTGGTTATCACATACCAGCATCGAGTTGTTTCTTCGTATTGCATTGCGTAACTTGATACGTCAGGTAAATCTGATCCACAGAACAAAATTTCTTTCTTTATTAATTGAAAACATGGGGAATTTCCTTTGTATTCTAAAGAATGAAATATAAATAATCCTCTTTAACATGCAATTGAAATAAAAATTACTTAAAACTCATCAAAGTTTAGTAAGAATATTGAATACCTTTCTATCGTATCAGTTATATTATAGTATTTTTCATATCAATCACATAAAAGTATTTAGCACATCAATCACGTAAAAATATTCATCACATCAAGTGCCTTATTTATCACTTCGCTCTCACTATCACATCAATATATAAGATTTATAATTTCAATCTTATAAGAATATTTATCACATCAATCACATAGAAATATTTATAACATCAATCACATAAGAATGTTTATTACAATAATCCCATAAGAATATTTATCACAATTATCACAACAATCCAAAAAAAATATTCATCTCATTAATCCTATAAAAATAATTATAACAGTAATCACATAAGAATATTTATAACGCCAATTAAAATAAAACATCCTTTAAAAACGCAAAGCACTTTAAAGTGATTCTTTCATCAGGAAATTGTGTCGGGAATTTGACGGAATTTTTTTCTAATTCATCTATCTTATCCTTGAACTCTTTCTATGTTAGGATTTTGTCGAGTAACAAAGTGATGTTTAAAAATCAGTATTTGAAGTTTCCATAGACTAATATCTCATTTTATTCTATGACATAAAATTTTTAAACTTCAAATTAAGTTTTATGCATTTGTAACATGCTTTAACATTTTGATATTAGAATAAAATTTACTTCGAGTAAAGTAAACGCATAATGTTACGTTTTAATAAAAGAAACAGCAAAAATAATTTATGAATTTTGAAGTTCAATAAATTTCAGAAAATTTTAAATTAAAGTTCATAGTATTTCATGTTTTGATAGAGGCGTTCGATTTCAAATATATTCCAAATATCAACTAATTTTGCTTTTTTCTTTCTTTCATTCTTGAAGTTTGTATTTTTGTGAGACAATTATATATATCATATCATATTAAAAATTATATCATATTGAAATATATTTTCAGAATTCTGCACAGAATTAAGTGATGTTAGTCCTTGAAAATGAAAAAAAAAATCAGAACTTCTTCTGAATAAAGGAATGTGTAGATATACGCTTATCTGAGAAGTTTATTTGACACAATTTCATTTAAAGTTTATTAAAAAGAAAATTTTTCTCAATAGTTTGAGTGATCGTTAATATGTTTTAAAAAATAAAAGATTAAAAATGCGAATAATGTTAGCTAGATCGTTGTGTAAAATAAAAGTATTAAATAACAGTTTGAAATAAAAGTATTTCTAATTGAATTTCAGTAATATTTCTACATTTGTGTGCGGCTTTATGATATTCATAATAATAAAATATATAAATTCATAATAATAAAACTCATCCCTCATCAATACAAGTCAGTTAGAAAAACGAAACTTAACATATTTTTCACTTGCCCAGTAAAAGAGTAATTCAAATTTAATTACTCAATATAATCTTTTTTTTTTCTTCAAAAAAATGTTTCAAGAATAGCAACGAAAATTGAAAACAAGCACTGTTAATAAGGTTATGAATCTACCACCAGAGTGGAAGTTAACAGCGGATTAAAAAACCCTTAGTATCGAAACAAATAGTCAAAAAATAATGAAGACTAAACTTTTCAACTCATGGTTTATATTGCCAAACCGGGGTTTCGAAACTGGGTGTTTCATGTTAAGTCAGTATCAACGATGGATAAGGGGGTTTGTTCAAACTCAATGACATCTTTTGTATAACCCCCACTGCGCAGTTTATGTTCATTACGTCAAGCTGCTAAATATATCTGGGTTAAAGCATTCTCTTTTGGTCTAGTAAAACGTAAAAAGCATATATATATATATATATATATATATATATATATATATATATATATATATATATATATATATATATATATATATATATATATATATATATATATATATATATATATATATATATATATATATATATATATATATATATATATATATATATATATATATATATATATATATATATATATATATATATATATATATATATAATCCTAACAATAAAAGTTTGTATAAATCTAATATTTTTTTCAGGGCAAGAACTTATACGAATATTTTTTAAAAATTTTACACCCCTATTTTTTGAGGGCAAACTTCACGATGCTCAGCAGAATTTATTTTTTTTTTTTTACATTTTTATAGTAAATTAAGACAGCATTACTCTATTGATCTTTGTATATATTACTACTTGAGCAACTTTAATAAAGATCGAAAGTTATTATTTGAAAGTGGATGGAAATGATATTAGTCCATAAATAGCTTATGCAACTTTTTCAAAAGAATAAGAAAATAAGCGATGTTTAAGAGAAAAAAAATGATATTCATTATTATTTATGAGGAAAGCTATTTTACCTGACCTTTGTTGGAACAAGCTCAAAAGAAAGAATTGAACGCGAAACTGACATTAAAGTACTGAAGAATTTAAAAAAATTCCTCGAGGAAAGCGCAATTGTGTTATTTTAAATTGCGTGACATAAAAAAATCGATCGCAAGCATTTATTATCTTAATACTTATTTTTTGCATAGAGAACTAATATTATTTTAATTACGAGATTCAAAAATCGATTAAAAGATTTAATATTATCAAAGGTGAAAATATGGTGAATTAAGTTAAATACAGAAAATACCATCAATAATATTTTACCGTTCGAACTTATTATTGTTGTGTGTAATATATTATTAATATACATACAATTATTATATAGATACAATTATTATATACATACAATTATTATATACATGCAATTATTGCATTATATACAATAATAACATATATTCGAAACTGATACATTCGATGTAAAACTAATCTATGTTAAATAGTTAGTGCAAAGTATAATATTAGATAAATTTAGTTACGAAATAATTAAAACTTAGTTGCTTTTAATAAATATTTTGAATTTTTTGATGGGGGTTATTACAATCTGGAAAATATAGTTTCAATAGTCAGGGGGGAATTAGAAAGTTAAATCTCCCTAATTTTTTTTTGGAGTTCGTATCTTCGGAATTAATTCCGGGATTTAAAAAGGCTTTGCACTTATTTATAATACTCGTTCACTGAATTCCACTATAAAAATTGTTTTTTAATTATTGTTTGTCATTATTTGTTGTTTAATTCATTAATAATTGAAAAAAAATGCTAGATTGTTAGGAATAAGAACTAATACATCTTAAATTGTATAAGTACAAATCTTAAAATTTGAGCGAAATTTTCTTAAATAATTCCTGCAATAGAAACACTGAAAAAGTATTTTTGAATTTCCTTTCATCGGGAATCTTTAATCCGATTTTCAAAATTTTAGTTTTCATCAATTAAAATAATTTATTTATATTTTTATGAATTGTAAATTATTTTCCCTTTATTTACATATGCTCTGTAATAAATTTTTTCAATTCTCAGTCGGACGGGGAGCTGCTGGAACAATGGCATAGAAAAATTGCTGCAATATCCGTGAAAATATTTCAATTAATTTGGCAACCATGAAGAAAAATAGAAAAATAAAGATTTCAACATTTAAAGAGAATCTTGAATAACCTTTAGATGTTATAGACTTTAAAGTTAATGTGAAAATTATGAAAAATAAATGGAATTTGTGTTTCTAAGAATAAAATTTTTTTGGGAATGTCTTCGAATTTAACGGACACCTAAAAGAATTGATAATCAATTCAAGTTTCTGTTAGTTTAATCATGCTATAGTATCATAACATTTTTCCGGAAAAAGAATAAATTAAGATATTGATCGTAAAGAACATTTTAATGACACTTATTTAAATAATTTTACACTTTTACGTTCAAGGATTTAATTGAATTAACTCCCATAATATGTTGTTTAATGATGCCAAATGGGTGATTGTGGCGTAGGCCGCAACCTTAATGGGTTTTTTCTCTGTAATTTACTTAACAGTAAAAACATTTTAGATTAATGAAATATTTTTGGATATTTGATAAAAAATATATTGCCTGAGATATAATTATTTTTTTATCTGAGTTAGATAAATTCTTGCTTTAATCGTTAAAGGAGCGCTTCATGATTTTTGCAGTCTAGTAAAAGCTATTCGAATCATTAAATTTTTCTGATTAATTTGAAGATTTCTAAAATGTGCAGGAATTTTTGTATTATAATGGATTAAATTCAAGAACATTTGAAAACATTTTTAAAACTTAATTTTAAAACATAGGAACTCTAAAATTACTGTACATATTCAAGTTAAAGGAAAGAATTTTTTTTCAAAAATCAAAATTTAATGTTGCTTACTATAAAAATCAGCAAATATAAAATGGAAAGAAGCTAAATTTATCTGAAGATATTAAAATGGAAAGAAACTATTTATTTAAAGATCTAGTATAAAGTTTTTATGAAAGAAAATGAAGAACAAATAAAATATCAGTTTTCATAGAGAAAAAATTCTGAAGATGATGGAAAAAAATATGACATTTAAATTTGGTAAAAAAATAATAATTTTGTTTTAAAATTTTAAATAATGCTGTTATAATAGATAGTTAGAGTAGAGAATATATCTCATTTTTAAGTTGCGAAATTAACTAATAAATATTATGTTTATAGAGATTTAGAACTGAGTCTGACGCAGTTTTTTTCTTGATAACAGCCTTAAATTTTTATTTTATTTTTGGTAAACAGGAGGGATCAAAACTATAAATGTAAGTGAACTTTAAAAATTTATAAACTATTTTTTTTTTAAAAAATAAGGATGAATTTAGCATAAAAACTACAGATTTTTTAATGTTACGCTAGAAGCACTACAATAAATTGCAATGCATCAGTATCAATAAAAAAAAATTCTCGATATAATATTGTTGCCAGGGCTTAGAACTAAAATCTTTAAAAAATTTCAAGTGTACACTTAAATAGAACTAAATATGTTGTTCAATATTTAATTGTTTTAAAGAATTCTAAACATTCTTAATTAAAGCACAATAAAAATAATAAATTCGCACTTAGACCTTAGCTTATAGTTGAGAACAGAGTTAACGTTTTAAAAAATCTATATACAATGTTTCAAAGAATTCTATAATAAATTTTTTTTTGGCAATGTGGATTATCATAAAGAGATTTTAGTAAAATTAACGTTGTTCTGAAAACGAATTTAAAGTATTATTTTCTTTCATATTAAATTTTTTTTTTATATAACTATTATTTTTTATATGAATAAAATATATAGAAATCTTAACACACATTCTCCATTTAAAGAGATTTAGAAAGATAATGAACAGAAATTCAAATGCAGACAACAGAATGCAGTTCACATGATTTTTTAAATCGAAAAAATAAGTAATTAGCATATATTTTACACATTTATATAAAGAACTTAAGAAAAAAAATCAAACTTTCGTCGATATTGTCTATATTCAGTCAATATTTCGTCGATATTGCCTCGTCGGATGCTTTAAATAAATTCGACCGATCGATATGAAAAAAAATTGTGATTCTGATCAATCTTTTTGACTTGTTCAATACAAATCTAACGTCTAATATGCATTTCGCATTAGATAACATAAATTTAGAAATGAAAAATAATTTACATTAGTTTTAAAATTCATTTAAACTTTATTTCGTCAAGTGAAATAAATTTGCTGAATTAAATGTCTACATTCAACTCTGCATAAACATTTCTTTTAAAAAATATTTCAAAGCAAATCATTTTTCTTTAAAAATCAAACAAACAAAATGCAAAAGCTTTTCCGGATTCAATGAAATAGTTCGTTACAATATATTAAGATTTTAATAATCCTCTTGGCAAAATACCCGTTACTTTTTACCAATTTATTTTTCTATCATGCATATCAAAATGTATTTTTCACAGTGGAGAATAAGTGACTTCGTGCTTTGAATTTGAATTTTCTCTTCGGTAGATGAATGTTTTAATTCATTCAAATAGTAAGTTTAAGAACGTATAATAATACTTACGGGTTGTGATTTCCGTTCCTGGTGGACAAACATTGAGATAAAATGTTTCCACTCCTCTTACTTTTTGAAGGTATTGGGTATTTTGGGGAACAGATAAATGATGTTCGTTTTCAGCAATGCACTTCCTCAACCGTGATATTCGTCTGTAAAAGCAACAACGAATATTTAAATTAACTACAAACTAGAAAAAAGAACAAGTTTTTTAATTAAAATCTGGGTCCATATCCACTTCGGGGGTCTTGAAAAATAACTCATACTACTGCTTGTTTCTACTGGACTTGTTTTGAGTTGAGAATCATACTACTATTATTTTTAATTCGCGTAAAGATTTTCTCGGAGAGGGGGGAAAATTATAGTAAAAGCTCCATATAAGGAGTCCGTTATTACAACAAATTCCGGGATCACCGTCAAAAGGCCAATCTTAAAGGTACAAATGTAGTATGTTTATGACGAGTTAAAAATTGTTTTCCTTCCACTATTACGACAAAACTGTTATTAGAGAAATAATTTTTTCTATGGTTTAAATGAACAATATTATAAATGAAAAAGGTTCAAATGGAATGCATATCTGTTTATTCTGCTATCAATACAGAAAAGCGAAAAATTAATAATTTATCACTTTATATTTATAAGGCAATGTTTGTATAACCACCGGCTAAGTTATCTTCTGAACAAAATAAATGTTTTTTTCCCCATTATTTATAGAAATCCTGCACTTTCGAAAGAATGTACTCTTTGTTGATCGTGTGTTATCATGAACAAAGAAAATATGCCCCCCATCCCCGATTTTCCTATTTCACAACTCACTATTCAAATCCATATTCATGGTAATCGATGAAAGACAGAAATTGTAGTTTATTTTATTTTTGCAAAAACTTGTTCAAATATTCCTGTCACGGGCATTTCTGCCATTCTTAATATACATGTCTAAGTTCAGTCAACAATTTGTAGGCGAAAAGTCCATTCTACTTATGTATTTTAAATCAAAATGGTTATTTGAAATAAAAGAAAAAGAGGTAAATATGCCTATTTCACTTTTAGTTTTTTTAAATTGCTATTTAAGAATAAATATGAGTATTTTCTTACAACGACAAACTCGCTATAACGACAATTTAATCTGCTATTGTGAATTTTTATTTCATAACTTGCGTTGAACAGTCAACCCATTTCTGATATTACAACTATCAATGTTCAATTTTGCAGTCGTGTAATTTTGAATCCAACTCAGTAGACAAGGAAACTCCTGGATCATGCATTGGAATAAACTAGCCTTAGTGGTGGATTTTCTGATGGAACTGACTCGCATTTGCTTTACATGGAGAGAAAAACTAGTTGAAAATTCCACGCTGTTAACCAGACAGCAAAGATATTCTAATCCATGATCCCTCTACCACTGACGATATTTTACGTCAGCCCTGTGGTCGGCGTGCAGGAAGCCATCCGACCCTGGGCTAAAGAGAATAGAAGGGCTAGTTCACTCCGCTCTTAGAGCTGAAGCTACGATTTCCCTCCTCATGACGTCACTGTGTCCACAGATCTCGGAGATCGCAAGCAAAGATATTATGATAACTTTGTATCTTTCTCTTTGTAAAAATAAGTTCAGACTTTTTCTGGTTATTAGCTTTCAAACTTTACGTAATTAACATATTATTTCCGTTCATAAACATAGTTCAAAAAAACTTTCTTGGCCATAATATTAAAAAAAATACAATTTTAAACTTCTAAAAATGTTTTACTAGTTGGTGAAAATGACACTATAAATACTTTATTTTAAAAAGTTCAGTTTTAATTTTAATTATTAAGAAAAATGAAAGCATATATCGACACTTTTTTTATCTACATATTCTTTTATAACAATAAATTGAGTTAAATTTAGAATCCCTGATTTTAAAATGTGCCGTTAATAGCAATTTGTTCATACTTAATCATTAGGAAACATCAACCTTAAACGCTAATTGCTGAAACAAAATAATAATTTAGGTTCATAATGACATTAGATATTTTACAATCGTTTATAGATATTTAAATTTACGATGATATAATTTATAGATATTTAAATTTAAGAGAATATAATTTTTAAACAAAATCATACATATTTAGATTAACTGCAATAAAAAATATGCTATGAAATTAGGAGAATTCCAACTATATACTATGTATTTTATTTATACTTTTTATTTATATTTTAATTTTCTTTGACTTTATTCATTTTTTAATTTTTTTCACCTGCCTTTCTTTTTGAAGTAACGAGGCGGTTTCTATTTAGATAATGAATTTTTATAGAAAATCTTAACGACAGAATAAACGTATTGCTGTTTTATATTAACTGTGTCATTTCGGAATCCATTCCTTACATAGTTCATTTACTTTAAGGAACACGCGGAAAATTATACTTTTTTCCTTTGTCTTCAATTTGCAATCGCGCAAACTGGCATTTCGATAATAGTTTTAAATTCTTGTAAATCCACTGCAGAAACTGAGGAAAGTCATTATAGAAAATAACAAATGTCTTAGAATATCTCGCAAAAAGAAATGCTCCAATATTAGTTAGAGCTAGTAAGGCCGAACGCTCCTTTCTTGAAGTAAAAGTGTGAGCTTTGCGCCAAAGTGACGTCACTAGAGAAAATCGGAGGATCGGCGCGGCGAGAGCTACTTCAAAGGAGTGAACCAGCCCTTCTATACTCTTTAGCCCTGCATCCGACCAACATCCGAAGGGATTCGAACCTTGCCATTGTCGTTATAAAGGACTTTTACCATGCTTCGATTTTATTATATTTTTTTCCGTTAAATTATAGAAATCATACATTATTGCGCTTTATAGTTAGAAGAGCATGCATTTTGTCTAAGGATGATTTGCGAAATATTTTAAATTGTTACATGATTCCATCAGGTTAGTTGGCTTAGATTAGTTAACAGTGCTTACCCACAAAAGGCATCGATCTTTTCAGGACTCGTGACGTCTAAAAACAAGTGGGATATATCGCCATTAATAAGCATGTCTGAATAACATTGTATAGCTTTTTCTGTTCCTTCCTTTTCTTTGATAGTTGCCCATTCACTAGAAACTGCGTCTGAAATATAGGATAAATTATAAGTACCAGTTTTGGTAAGGATGAGAGAGTAAAGTTAGTAGGACGAACTTAAATATATTAATTTAGAAGTAGATGGATTTTTTTCTTTCAAAAATTGAACTTTTAATGCTACATAGAGTGTCCTTCTGAAATAGTGTCATGATGTTCGAAGAAGAATGCCAGGTTCGGAATCGGTTAGTCTGCAATTAACGATGAAGGCTAAAGTTTAACCGATTATGAAAGAAACTATAAGGTGGAATAAACAATATTAATTAGAAATCCTTTTAATTTTTATCTTAGTAACCAACTGATTGTGATGATTTCCATCATGCCTTCTTCAATGTTTTATTAGGTTTTCCTCCTTTTAGTACTTTCTCGGTTAAATAATACTTTCCTACCTTTAATGTGTGTATACTGTTATTTTATTTTTGACAAGTATTCCTAAAATATGTACATTAAGGATGGTTATTAAAGAGCACTTTTACATCTCTGCATATAGCAAATGACAAGCGTGAGTATTTGTTTGATTGCGTGATGTCTTAAGGATACATGGGGGTACTTACAGTTATGAAATTTAATATGGTAGTAAATCTATACCTGAATGAGGGCTCCTAGAAACGTATATTTGTTTGAATATTTTATTGCGACTTTTCAAATTTTCGAATTCTGCATAGGATTAATATTAGACAAGGTAACATTAGATTGAGCTTAAATGCAGATGGTTTCAATTTTGAATTTTTTAAGAAATCACCAGCCAAAAATAGAAAACACAGTAACTTTAAATACAAATGTTTCTATTTCGAAATGTATAAAAATGTTAATGAAAATATAAAGCATCACTTCAGAAACTATTCCTAAATTGGTTGAAAGTCCTTCTGAAATGTCACTTTTTTTGAGTAGAAATATTATATGATATTAATTTTTGCATGACGTAAAGCATTCCCTCAACATTCCGTTGCTGGCCAGGGTGGTCATAGAGGTTAAAGCTCAACAATTTCGAGACAAATGGCAAATTATTTCATCAGGTCAAAAATACTTTCTTACAATTTAAAGTATACATTTTAAAGTAATTTCTGTTGCTGATCAAAAACTTTAATGCCTGATTTCGTGGTAGATCGTTCGGGTTATTCTACGTGCTGAAGGCAAAAAAAATGTGATGGTATATCTTCGAATCATCCACATGAAAGTTTTGAAGATCGTCGCCAATAGCCCATGGTGCAGCTGTAGCGCAACATAAATAAAGTACTACTACTACAATAAAAAAAATTAACAGCATCGATCTCCTCTCCCTTACTAGTTAGCACTTGAGAAATATTTCAGGTGTATATGTGCGAAGAACTTAGATCAATATATATTTATAACGAGCTTTAAACTGCTGACCCAATTCTGAGTTTATGACAACCAATGTTTAACTCTGTAGCCATGTAATTTTTAACACAACCCAATATGGAAAGGAAAACCTCAAAAACTTTTACGTCAGCACTGGGGTCAGCGTAAACCGGCTGCAGAATTCATATCGACACACCAGCGCTGGGATTCAAACCTAGGCCACCTCACTGGGTGGCGCACACTTTAACCTCGCTCCCTTATAATCATGTTGTTTTGAAAACTTGAAAATTTTTCCGTAGAAGGTTGCCACTAAAATATAAACAGCTGACAAATTCGATAACTCAATTACTTTCTTTTTTCTGCATTTTTCATAGCTATATTATAGTCATATATGCTATAGTCATCTTAGACATACTTCTTTTTCAAATGCGTCATAGCCTACTATAGGCTAAAACAGTTTAAATAAACTTAAGTTATTCAGAGGTCATAGTCCGAAAACAGAACATTTAAATGAGTTTTTCTTGATAATGGAGTTTTTGTTTTCGATGTTACAAATTAGAACTTTTGTTCAATAGAAATATGAGTTATTTTAATATTTTACACAAATTTAAACTTCCCTGTCAGAAAATAATGCATGAATTTACTTTTCAGGCTTGATATATCCATTCGTTGTTTTTACTAAGACGTTTTTGCCAAATAAAGCAATTGTTCTAAAAAATTCCATTTCAATCATGGATTTTCAGAAGATTATTTCTGAGAAATTTTAAGATGTAAAATTCCTAAATACAGAATTAGATCTAATAAAAACGCATGGAAAAGAAAACAAATATAAAGTTTGTAGGGCTAAAAAATGAGATTTAACTTACCATACAATAGAAAAAGTATCATATTCCATACAGCAATCATGGTTTAGCAATTTCGTTGTGAATAAATCTAGACAAAAATATATTGGCTATCATTTTTCTTCAAAAGAATGACACAACTGTTTTTAGTGATTCAGACTGGAACAACATCACCGGATGACAATCTTCCGTTGACACTATTTCCGATTTCTGAAGAGAAATTTTCTTAAAATGGTAACTTCATTACTAACTTTTACTGTGTGCGTCAGATATTTATTTTAATTAGACCAAGTATCGATATCCGAAACTTGTTTTCTGTTAAAAGGATTTATTTATGAATCCAGTATTTTTTCTTTATTTTAATAAAGTGCCCATAAAAGTGAAAAGAATTTTATGAAATAAAAACTTTTAAAACTGCGTTTATGTAGACTTGGGATATGAAATAAATTTTTTTTTTGATATAAAAGAAAAAATTAGACGAAGGGCAAGTTTTGGAGTGCGCTAGGTGTTTATTATAAAATTGTTACTCCTCCTTGTTTTATTTCATGTCTGACAAAAATGAGATAATTTACCTCTCTTAAATCAACTAGATAAGTTCGTATTTTAAATTTTTCATTTTATTTTAATATTTTTAGTTTATGTTTGTGTCAGAAACATGTTAATAATAATGGCGATTATTAACTTAATAATGGTGATACATTTTGCTCGCATTATTTAGGAAAATATGTCAACAGTTTCAAAACTTCAATTGGGATTTAAGTACTTTAGCGAGTTTAAAAAGTTTTGATACATCGATTGCAAATATCCACTTTTACAGAAATGAAAGCGAGTTAATAAATGCACAAAAAATAAGCAAAAAAAAAAGTAATAAAACAGAAGATGTTTTAATGCACTATATAAAACTTAAAGGATTTTGAAAATTATAATAAAAATATATAAAAAAAATTATAATAAAAGAAAACGAGAAAACGAATTTGAATTAACCACATTGAGAAAACGAGTTGCTAAATAAATCAATAAAAAAAGTCTATGTTAACAAGTCTGTCAAAAAGACTTCTCTTAAAATTTTTTAACAATTATTCATTTTTATTGTTCATCATGATTCTTTTTTTCAATTTTTTACCAATTTAAGTGCCAAAATACAAAAAAAGGGAAAGCATGAGACTAAATAAAGAAAATCTATAATTATTTCATTCAAAAAATGCTGGCAATTTTATTCTAATAAAGAAAGATTTTGTTATGGGACTCACTATAGTTTAGATCATTTGCTAAAAAAAAACCAATGCATATTCATAAGAATATTTTTATGTAATATAAAAACATAATGGTCTAACGCAGTTTTCTATTGTTATCGGTGCATTTTTATTCACCGGAAAATCACATGATAGGACCCAGTTTACCCACATTAATTTTCATATTGATTTGGTTGTCATCAGCATAAAATTGGTAAAAGCTAAAAAGATATTGTTTTCCTATAAATATTTTAGTATCTCTAATTTAAAGGCATTTACCTGAACTGTTATTATCATGTTTTTTAATTTTGTTTGTTTTCTAAATTACGAGTTTAAAAGGATATATTTTTTTATTATTATTATTAGAATAAAGTAATTCTACGTTACATATTAAGATAAAAGTTATTTATTTATTATCTTATAAGCCATTTTACAATTATTATTTCTTGATACAAATTGCATTCATATACTGTTATGAATGCGGTTAAAGAGATTCGTTACACAATTTAGAACTTTACTTTCAGCTTCATTCACAAAGTGATGGAGCAATTAAAAAATAATATTTAAAATATATCCGTCCGTTTGTTAAGCAAAAATATTAAATAACAGTTGTGAACCTACTAAATTTGTTAAAACAATATGTTTGTTGCGGGTTCGCATAAGCGATATTTCATAAGAAAGCAAGAAATAATGATAATGTCAAAAGAATTCGCGATCGCAACGAACTATAGGGGGCGTTGTTGTATGAGACGCTTACCTGCGATTTCCATATGAACCGTCATTCAGTTACTCTGGAGACGTCGTTAATGTAGCGTGTAGCATTGCAACGTTCCTTCTTTAATGTGGCTTATTAAATTTAAAAAAGAAAAATGCTTGATCTTCTTTCTTGTACAACCGAAAACAAAATGGTATCTCTTTTTATTAGAGAAGGAATATCCAAAACACATCGGAAAAATATTTGTACATTAACAGAAAAAAATATGTATATTCTTATAAGAGTTAAAACCTAATGCCCGAGAAATAGTATTACTAAATTTAATGATATAACATGAAAGGCCCATTTAAACTTTACATTCTATAGTTTTAAGAATCATATTAGTTCAAAAATTAAAATGAACAAAAAGTATACATAAGTCTCATAATTTTATGAAATTTAATTTTGTAAACAACGTTTTTTGACAACAATTTTTATCAAAAAATTTCAAGTTTCAATAAAAATCATTATTTAGAAACTAAGAAACGTAAAATAAAGAATGCTGACGAAACAAAAACAAAAAAACAATTCTTTTTTTGTCGCCATTTTTAGTGCTGCGAAAATTCGTCTTTGGGATTTGCCAAAAACAAAACAAGATGCAATTTTATTTTTTCAGGAGGGAAATATTTTACCGAAAAAACGAAAATGTACCAATTCCCACAACATAAAACTTTATCTTGGCAAACGTACGTTTTGGAAATGTTATTTCATTTGGAATCTTATTCATCAGAGTTCATATGGCGATATGATTGTTTTGAATCTATGCTAAACTCTATATCGGCTCATTTTCCACCGAAATCCAATTAACTATTTTGATTTTAAATAAAGTGTTTTATTTTATGAACTGTCGCAAAAATTTTAAGTGTAGATTGGCGGCACTTAAAAACCGCCAAATCTGTAGCGGCGGTGGCGTTAATACGTCGTAAGTACCGAATTTTTATTCCATACTTTTCTGAATCATATTATTTCAAACATTGGAATATACAAGAAGTATACATAAACACATAATGTTATACCATTTAATTTTTCAAAAGTATTTTGAGAACAATTTTTATCAAAAAATTATAAACTAAAAAACGGAAAATAAAGAATTCTTAGGATAAAAAAACGATTTTAAGAATTATTAACATTGAAATAAAAACTTTCATATTGTTTCTTTTTTTATTATTCTTATAGTTCTTAATCAGACGTAAAAAACCATTCTGTAGAGAGCCATCATCAAATGAAAAAAAAATATTTACAAGCAAATTTTTTATTGTAAAAATCATTGCACTTACCTGATTTATGATTCCCGGAGAAGTCCAAAATGATAAGTTCCTTGTTCGAAAACTTTATTCTCAAATAATAGATACATAGTTTATACCTTCATTACTTTTAGATAACATACTACACAGCAAAATTTTATAATTGATATGAATTTGAATATGTAGCTAAAAACAGAATAGCTGAATTCTAGTTGAACTTATTCTTTCAAAATTAAAAAAAAACTTACCAAGAAAACGATTTAAATTAATTAAGAATCAGCACAAATGGCACTATTTCAAGTAACTTGGATAATTTTTTATTGTTGTTTTCCGAATTATATGGATACAGAAATATATACTATTCTATAACGAAGAAGAATATGCTATAACTATTACAATTCTGTATGTTTTGAATTCATATTTATTCACTGGAATGACGAAAGCAATGTTGACTTCACTTTAATTCGTAATGAATTGAAGACAGAAGAAATGCATTTTACCTTAATACACACATCTGTAACAGTATCCGAAATCGGAAGTCATCAGTTGCAAGTTTGTTGATAATAGAAATTAAAAATTATTGAGGAATTTTTCTTCAAATGTTTGGCGTGTTCTGTTCCTGAAAGATTTACTAATATTCTGGAGATTTTTTTCAAGTTCTTCGGCCTTTTCCTGAGGGAAATTTTGTTTCTTATTTGCTGCTAAAAAATGGCGTCTGATTCAGTCAATGACTTTGATGGAACTAAATGAAAACGTGATAAATTAATGTCCGATATTTACAGGCTCCCGCTAGACGGCGTACTCGAGCGTTGCGATCGCGAATAAATTGGCCTTCAGCATTTGTCTTAGAGTTATATCCCGGCAAAGATGGCATATTGAGAGTTGCGAAATTTAAAACAATCCATGGAGAAAAAATAAGACCCTTACCAGAGCTGTTTCCCTTGGAAATTTCGCCAAAAGAAACAGATTTCTACAAACCGAAATCAGCAGTCCCTGTTTCAGAAGGAATACGGGCGAATATTACTGGTTATGGAAGAGAGATAAAAATACTAAATAAACTGGACTTGTGAACTATAAAACATTTTTACATTAGGACATTAAGAGTTAAAAATATCTTTATAATCAGAAATTGTTGTTACAAAAAAAAAACTTAAAGTTTAAAATTTACTTGTTGGTGGGGAGGATGTTGCGGGTTCGCATAAGCGATATTTCATAAGAAAACAAGAAATATTTTAGTTGTAATAAATTGGCTACATAATACAAAAATGTAAGGAATATAGAACAAACAATCGATAAGTCAAAAGAAAAACGATGTCTAAAAACAGTTATTCTTCCTATGTGTCTTCCTATGTAAAATGTCCTCGTCCAGTAAATAAATGTGCTCTTGTCTAAAACAACCTGTTTCTTCTTCTTGTGAGTCGTAGTCCAATATTGGTATAAAATTCAAAGTTTGACTTCGCAACAATGTTTTTACTTTTAAGTGTTATTTCAAAAACAACTGATTGGTTAGAAAGATGATTTTTGTTCAATGATAGATCTTAATCATAAGGGGAATATTTGGACGTGGGAAGTGGTGGCTCAAGTGTTCTCTTTTTAGTACATATATTTTTACTTGAATAATTTTAAATGTTTTATTCCGAGAAACAACAATTATTGCGAAGCAATCATCGGGTTGGAGAGCGTCAGCGAGCAGGGAGTTTAGCCTTCTTGTATAGTCTATAAAATTTCATGCATTTTAATATAATAAAGAGCGATATTGATGTAAGTTTATAGTTATTTCTAGAAAATCCATCTTTATTCTAAATGAATTTCGTAGACAAAGAATATATCTAAAAAAGCATTTTAATCTAATAAAGAAGAACTTTGTACGCATAAAATATTTTCTGGGAAGACCACGGTTTGCTAAATTTTTTTCCTAAATACACCTATTCGTGACCTTTCTAAATATTCCTATTAACTTATAATGGAATATTAACCTATTCGTGACCTTTTCAAAACGAACTATCGAGGGTGAAAATCTGTGCCATTCGTGTCACTTTCTGCGAGTCAAAAATTAATTCCTATTTCCATTCTCATCTTTCAAGAAACTTATTAAACATACGGGAATACAGCACGTCATTATTCCATTTATGCGTTCCACGATACTATAACAACTGCGTATAAAACGGTTCAACGAACTGCCATTTTAGCTGATTCATTGGGTATAATGCGAAATTGTATTATTTATTGCTTTACCGTTGAGTTGTTACTGTTTTTTAAGGTTACTCTGTTAGCAGGTGAGGATTTCTCACTTATAATGAAATGAATTAGACTCGAACCATTGTTATGTGGGTGTAAATTATTATTTTTCTTTTTTAAAAAATTCAAAAATCAGGCAGTTTTTTGTGGAAACGTTAGGTAAAAGGGGATAGTATTAACATATGACTCAAGTCAGCGGCTGTAACAGTTCTGTTATTTATCAGTAAATATTATTTAGAAAGTTTTGACAGAATCACTTTACTGTTTTATATTGTCAAACACAGTTGAATACGATACTTGAATGTTAAGCAATGAAATATAAAATTAAATCAAACGGAGGAAAAACAAATTTGTAATTTTTTTTCTATTTTAGACTATAGAGCCACGAGGGCTCAGTGGTTAAGGCACTAAACTATCATCGTGAAGAACTTGGGTTAGATCTAAAGTGGAGGCTCGAAGCCCTCCCAGCTTCAGATTTATGAGTACCAGCTTGTCTGGGAAGTAAAAACGAAATTTGCACAGTGCTGACCACATTGCACGAAATAGTGGATTCTTAACTACATGACCCCTCCTGGGCCACAACGGGTTGTGGTAGGAATGCTTTACTTTTATTTTTGATTACAATATTAATTTTTTCAGTAGATTGATGTAGGTAGGTACTTTATTTACGCCACACAGTAGTTTTCTATGAGCAACACGACGCGGTCTGGGGAATATCCTTGAGGATTATGCGAAGACATGCCATCACAATTTGAGAAGACGCTTCAATTTAGACATCTGAAGGGGAAGGAAATTTTCTCCAGATATCTGTAACTGTGGTACTGCTCTGCGATCCACCTCAGATCTTTCGGTTACACAGATTTTACGACCACGTATCAATACATGTAACGCTCCCTCTAATACATGCAACGGTGGGTCTTAGCGGAACCAGACTCTCTAACCTTCCAGTAAAGTGAGATATTATATTAATCATTAATATACAAATTGCATATTTTAAGTTTGACTTTTGACGTGAATTTTTTTAATTGAGAAATAATAGACTTTAGTAAATGATTCCATAAGGCTAGAGTGGATAAATAGTCCTAGGGTACTCGAACATATTGTTGAGCTTTCAATGTTAATGAGGGTTAATTAGTAAGAGGGGAAAGTATTTGCTATATTAAGCAAATTTTGAAAAGTAATTCATTTTTTCATGATTTTTTTCTGCAATATTTTAGGCTGTTATTTTATTTGAAATATTTCTGAACAAGGAAAAATTTAGGAAAATTTCTCTTTTTAGTTGATTTTAAGTTGATTATCGGTTGAATTTTATTATATTTTTTGAATCACTAATAAAATGAATTTTATTATTTTTTTTTAAAACACTAATAATACAAACTTTGTTCACTTATTTAGGTCACATGAGTAACAAACTCTGTTTCAGTTAATATTTAGTATCGAAATCCATTTAATTAAAATTAAAAAAAAAGTATTAAAAATATTTCTAATGTGATAGTTGGTCTTTGAATCAGATTTTTCAAGTCTAGTAAATAAAACACTGTTTATATGTATGTGTGTACTCACCGTATACAAATCCGAAATTCTTAACAGATCCACACCCAATTTAGTATACAGCGTACATATGTCATAACAATAAAAAGATTTTTGTTATTATTCATTGTATGAATCAAACAATGAATTTAAAAATTATTATTTAATGGTAAATTTCTTTGCATAAACGTGTTTTATATTTTTTTGTCCAGTTCTAAAGTTATGCGGAGTACTCTGAAAGTAATATTAACCTTAACCTTCAGTGGTTGTAATTTTTTTTTTAGATTCTCAATGTTAATTTATGGCTGAGAGCTACTATGCAACCAAGTTTCTCAAATTATTAACCTTTAAAAAAATAACAAATGCAAACAATTTTAGGAAAAAGAAACAAAAAGTAACTTTAGAATTATTTTCTTTTCCATAGGAAAAATAATTTATTAAGAAACAGCAAATATTAATAAATAATTCTAAGATAGGGCTATCTGAAATATGACAATGTGCTATACAAAGTTAGAAACACTAAATACAAAGTGTTTGTCGAATGTCTCAAACTAGATCCTTTTGAGACAGGACTACAGCCCCCAGATTGATCATCTTCAAAAGGTTCGCACTCATCATTCAAATAGGTTCCTCCCAGCAATTTCCATAACTTCGTCACGACTTGAGCAGCTACCTCACCGCAAGTACTCGCAGTTGCATTTGCGGAACATTGTATGTGTTCGAAATAAATGCTAGATATGAGAGTAGAGATTGTTAAAATATTTTTCTTAGTAAATAAACTTTGATGTTATTACAAAATAACTTCAACGTTATAATATTAAAAGTCAGAAAAAAGGACATATTAGTTGCATGTAAAAGCTTTAGTAATATATAAAAAAATTTCTACAAGGTGTACTAAAAAATTTTAAAAAAATATAACGGGAAAGCAGTTATAAATGGAAGCATATGAATAGATTTACTAATTACTCTGAGGAATTTATTGTTGCATTAATACAAATACTTGAGCTTGCCTAACTCAGTTTCGAGAACTTCAAATTTAAATTAGCTTTGTTTCTAATGTTACAGATTTTTTTAAAAATGATATTTTTAGTCTATATCTTGTCTAAGCATTTAGGCTAAGATATGTTATACATGAGAAGAGGTTGCATAAATGTTGCGACAGACTTTTTGAGTGAGTTCGGGAGCATCATCGGGGGTAAAATTGCACAGGAACCTATGCCAGGAAATGTCGTCGTTCACGGCTAGGGGTACTTCCCTATTGTGACCTGTACAAAAGCAATAGAAAGAACTTTGTCATAATAGGGAAGTGACCTTTTAGGCACATTACGACACTTCAGGACATGGGTTACTATGCAATTTTCATCCTGATGATTCGCCCTAACTCCCCTAGAGGTTTGTAACTACATTTATGAGACCCCTTTTTATCTATATTTTCAAACTTAAACATTTTGATAAAAATAGTCTAAAAATAATATTTAAAAAAATCTGTAGTTTAAGAAGAGGTACCGACTTCAAATGTGAAATGAGTGATCCAAAAATGTAAAAGATCTAATCAAAACTTTAATGCAAAAGAATAAAAAAGAAAAAAAATGTTCCCCAGTGAAACTTTTTGAAAAAAGAATAGCATTTGCAACTGCATCAACGTATATAATCTTAATTTTAACTCAGAAATGTTAATTAACATTAAAATGAAGAAGCCATTAAAAAAATAGAAGTATTAAACATGAAGTATTGATGGAATAGGTACAGAGCATTGTCATTAACAAAGTATTATTGTGAGAATTATGAAATATAATAAAAGATTTGAGGGAGTCCTCTGTATTTTACAATATGTATGATCAAATATTTACATAACTGTTCATGCATGTAGGATTAAAAAAAATCACACAATCGGAATATTTACATGAATCTGGCCAGTCGGGTAATATTCATTTTTGAGCCCTGATGCAGTATTTTAAATCCCTGGTATAAACCAGACAAAATTGTTATATACTGTTTGCTATTTTAATTTAATATACAGGATTATTCATAATTCCCTCCGCCTGTAAACGCCATTTTCCTTTACTACAACTGGCTTCAGTGGTACATGTTACTGCCATCTACCGGCAACTGCTTAAATTAAAACTTGAATACTTTCGGAATAATTCATATGTTCTTTTTTGCCATATTCGTCTTCGTTTTTTTACTATAACGCTTCGAAACTCCGGAGGAAATTATGAATAGCCCTGTACATTGTATACAGTTAGACATATATAGTTTATGCATAAAAGAGGAAAAAAAAACATTTTTCCGTTGAAACAAAGTCATTACTGTTTATAACATATATATCTGTCATGGTTACATACGACTTGATAGGAGAAGTTTTCCTCTGTAGAACTGGTATATGACATTGCCAGTTTCAGTCTATACCAGAATTGTAGACTGCAATCATGGATGTCTGGAATAATATGAATGATACAGTAATCCAGAGATTAGTAAAAAATGCCTCATCGTCTATTTCAAGTCATATATATGTGATCGATATAATGATAGTAGTTTATTTAAATATATCCACCACATATTCCAATATATCTGCCACACTACACAACACAAACCACATGTTAACAGAAGTGTTTTTTTTTTCAGGGAGAGAATTTTTTCCTCTCTTTCGACAGTTTCGGTTTATTTTTTTGCCGAGGTTGGGCAGAAGCGAGTTGCTCTTCGTAAATATATAATTGTAGGAAAATATTCTTTTACGTCTAAGTTCCATTCTTATTGGTTTTCTATTCTTATTGGATCATTTACAACAAAACTTCAAGGTTGCTCCATTTAAATGGAACACATTTTAATAACAGCAATTGTTGCTTTGTAGTAATTTGCACTAGCTAATAAAATTAGTATTCGAATTAATGAGCAACAGTTATGTAGATTTATAACAAAAATTTTAGAGAATTTAACGTATATCGTCCCATACACGCGTCCCGTACTATTTGCATACAAAAAAAAACTTTACCAGCATGTTTGCTTCTTTAGTGTTCGGACATCGAACTCTTGTTCATCTAGGAATTTTTGAGAAGTCTGATATTGTTCAGTGCATTGATCCAATTCAGGTGCTACGGTGTTGATACAAGCTGAATGCTTCAAATATTCTGAAATTAAATTATAAAATTAAGATTAAAATATAAAATTAAAAGTAAATAAAAATTACCAAAATTTCATAGTGTTGCCCCTCATGAAACATAAGTTCTTTATTAGTTGATCACATGGCTTCACATCCTGGGGTGGCTGAATCCTTGTACACGTTACACGGTTGATTTGGCGACACTAGCGAAAGTGATAAAGTTTGGAATCTGTAATTGTGGACTTGGCTCGGCATTTATTTCTTTTAAACAGTTGAGTTTTAGTTTTACTCTCTTTCAATGCCACTGCCCGGTGAGCATTTGCCAGGTTCTCTGTATACTGATGTTATTTTAAAGTGTCACTGCCCGGTGTAAAATCAATTTGGCGACAAGCGTCAATGCATCATTTCAGCGCTGGCAACATTATTCAAAATTGGGATTAGCGTGCAAGGTGTACTACGATCTTACCTCTTGGTGTATTGAAAATGGTTACGGATTGAATTTATGTCTGATTTTTAGCTTAATGACAAATTCACCAAGAATCAGATATAAATTACTTTAATTTCTGACAATGTTCTGCAAGATTTTAAAACATTGCAATGTCTTAAAAGATTTAACAGTCTGTACACTTAATCTTTACAATCTATAATTTATCATTTTACAATCTATATCGTTTGTAATTTGTACATAAGTTGCCAAAAGCCAAGAAAATAATAAGCATAGTTTCTTATAGAAATATATAAGAAAAATACAAAATATCAAATACATTACTTTTAATGAAATTCAATTTAAATCGTTGATAGACAATATACGTATGTGTTTAGATATAAAAATGTATATTTAGTTACAAATTTCACAAAAAAGTTATCGGTTTTACTTACCTTTTCTTACTTCACTCTCTTCATTACAGAAATCATGAAAGAACTGATCGGCACCTTTTGTAAGAATATTAAATATTTCCTGCTGTTTCCCTGGCAAACAGCTTTCAGCATAGGTTTTTATACATTGTACTGCCATGAGCTGTTTTCTAAAACATATAACATACATAAGACAAATAATTATGATGAACCTGTAAGAATTGGAAGTTTCTATTTTTGTGTAAACACCAGAGAATTTTAAAGAAAGTTAGCACATTCTTTAGATCAGGGGTCGGCAACCTGTTTGTCCTTAAGGGCGCAATACTAAATTTGAAAATCACCTAGGGCGCATATTTTACAGATAATCATGTACAATCCTAAACTCAACTGACTACTTGCTGTATATCGCCGTTTGACAAGAATTAAGTAAATCGCTCTGGATATCATACATTTACATTAGTCCAGCGAGGGCGCATTAAAAATCGATTGGGGGCGTCATGGCGCCCGCTGGCGCCGCGTTGCATACCCCTGCTTTAGATGGATTCAAAGCAATCATAATGTTGTCAAAATATGTATTGTTTCTATCCGGGAGATTTCTTAGTTTCAAGGCAGAATTAAGATTGTACAATAATCCCTGTTTTCGTCGACCCAACTGTATGTTTGGGGGATATAATGCAAAACTCTGTGATGAGGACTTAAATTAAGCACAAAATCCATTTAAGTTTATCAGTTAAAATATTTCCTGATGCTTGGCAAGAAGGATTCGTTGAGCGAAAGATGGAGGATTCTCAAACTAAAGACGTGCTTGAAGCGAAATTAAGAACAGAATTTGGCTTCTAATATGTGAATCTTATCTCAGAATTGCAGAAAGAGATATCAGATCTTGGCTATTGATGTTTGACTATAGTGAAGTCCCTGAACTCAAGAACTCAAAATGGGTTCCTAAGCAAAAGACATGTATGAAGAGAAATCAAATACAAAATTTGTGTGAGTCTTATCCAAGAGCTGAAAAAATAGATGTGTTTCCGTTTTTATCCCAGGGCTAAAGAGAATAGAAGGGCTGGTTCACTCCTTTGAAGTATCTCGCGCCGCGCCGATCCTCCGACGTCACTCTAGTGACGTCACTTTGGCGCAAAGCTCGCACTTTTACCTCAAGAACGGAGCGTTTGGCCTTACTAGCTCTAACTAATATTGGATCATTTCTTTTTGCGAGATATTCTAAGACATTTGTTATTTTCTATGATGACTTTCCTCAGATTTTGCAGTGAATTTACAAGAATTTAAAACTATTATCGAAATGCCAGTTTACGCGATTGCAACTTGCAAAAATTCTGATATAAAAACAAAAGGAAAAAGTATAATTTTTCGCGTGTTCCCTAAAGTAAATGAACAACTATGTAAAGAATGGATTCCGAAATGACACAGTTAATATAAAACAGCAATACGTTTATTCTGTCGTAAAGAACTTTTATAAAAATTCATTATCTAAATAGAAACCGCCTCGTTACTTCATAAAGAAAGGCAGGTGAAAAGAATTAAAAAATAGATAAAGTCAAAGAAAATTAAAATGTAAGTAAAAAGTATAAATAAAATATATAGTATATAGTTGAAATTCTCCTAATTTCATAACATATTTTTTAATGTAGTTATTCTAAATATTTATGATTTTTTTTAAAAATTATATTCTCTTCAATATAAATATCTATAAATTATATCATCGTAAATTTAAATGTCTATAAACAATTGTAAAATTTCTAATGTCATTATAATATATAATTATAATTATCCTCTACGTGCCTTGGGCACTTAAGGCCTCCAGCATATCCCTCCAACGCCTCCTGTCCTTAGCAATAGATCTTGCTTCCTCCCAGCCAGATATTCCACATTCTTTTAATTCGCCCAAAAACATGCGCTGGATGGTAAGTCTGGGTCTTCCTCTTGTTCTCTTACCATCAGGGGCCCATGTAAGCGCAACAGATGAAATTTTTTCTTTGGGCATTCTAAGGATATGTCCGAGCCAGCTCCATCTTCGTTTTTTAATTTCATCTTCGATTGTTTTTATTTTAGCTTTCTTTAATAGATTTTGATTTGATACTTTGTAAGGCCAGAAAATTTTAAAAATAAATCTTAAACATTTGTTTTGAAAGGTTTCTAATTTTTGTATTTCGATCTTAGTCTGTTTCCAGGTTTCTGCGCCATATAATAGTACTGCTCTAACAATAGCTTTGTAAACAACTATTTTTGTCTTTATTTCAATATTTGACTCTCTCCAAAATTTATGTAATCCCTTAAAACATGTTCTTGCTTTGATTATTCTCTGTCTAATATCTTCGCTACTTCCACCTTTTTTATCTACAATAGAACCTAAATAGCTAAATGATTCTATGTCATCTATTTCGTGATTTTCGATTTTAATTTTGTCATTTTTCTTTTGATTTATTCTCATTACTTTAGTTTTCTTCTTGTTCATGAATAAACCTACACTATTTGAATATTTGTTGAATTTGTCTGTTTTAAGTTGAAGGTCTGTACATTTGGATGAAATAAGTACGATGTCATCAGCAAAATCAAGGTCTTCTAAAGTAGTTGTGAAATTCCACCTTATTCCTCTTTTTTCATCTTTCAAGCTGTTTCGCATAATCCAGTCTATCACCAGTATAAATAAAAATCCCGATAAAACACATCCCTGTCTTACGCCAGTTTTTACTAAAAAGAATTCAGTTAATTCTCCATTTACTTCTATACATGCTTTGCTGTTATCATACATATCTTTGATTATGTTAATATATTTTTCTGGTATATTATAAAGTGATAAAATTTCCCATAATTTCTCTCTCTTAACTGAATCAAAGGCTTTACTGAAATCAATAAAGTTTAAATATAAAGAGGTGTTAAATTCTAAGCTTTGCTCAATGATATTTCTAAGTGTGAAGATTTGCTGCATTGTTCCACTTCCACTGCGGAAACCTGCCTGTTCTTCTCTTAAAATTCCATAAATTTCATGTTTTAGTCTATTCAAAACTATTCTTCCAAATATTTTTCCTGGTATGGAAAGTAGGCTAATGCCCCTCCAATTTTCGCATTTTGTTAGATCGCCTTTCTTGGGAATTTTCACTATTACTGCTTCTTTCCATTGTTCTGGTATTCTTTCATTTCTCCAGATTTCATTGAAGAGCTTTTGCAACTGTCTTGTAGCGGTTTCAAAATCTGCCTTAAGCATCTCTGCCACGATTCCGTCTCTCCCTGCAGCCTTCTTTGGTTTTGTGGCCCTCAGGGCACTCTGTACCTCATCCAGCGAGATATCTTTCAAAGAAAAATCTACAGTAGATGCTACATTTAATGTAACATTTGGGAGTTGCTCAGAATTTTCAACATGGTGTGTGTTAAGCGTATCTTCAAAATATTCTCTCCATCTTTCTTCGATCCTCTTATCCGTAGTAAGTAACTTATTGTTTTTGTCTCGTACTGCACATTGCGAATTTCGTTTATTTCCTTTTATTTGTTTCACTTTCTGATAGAAAGTACTTATTTGTCCTTTTTGCGCTGCATCTTGAGCCTCATTGGCAAGGTCTGTGAAATATTTCCTTTTGTCTTTTCTGGCCGACTTCTTTACTTCTCTATCAATTTGACTATACTGCTGTCTATACCGATTAAATAATCTTTCAGACTTTGTAGTTTCCATCTGTATTTTCTTTTTCCTTCTGCTTTCAATTAGTATTAATGTTTCACCCGTAATCCATTCTTTGCTTTTCTTTCCTTTCTTTTCACCCAACACTTTTTCTGCTACGTCGCAATAAATGTTTTTGATATGTTCCCAAGTCTCTTCAACTTTTTCTTTTACCTCATTTTCTGATTGCTTAGTGTTGCCATGATTTTCTTCTTCCTTTAACAGCTCAAATCTGTTTTTCAACTCGATTGAAAATTCTTGTCTGCACTCTTTGGCTTTTAACTTAGCAATGTCATAGCTTATTCTTTTATGTCCCGTCTTCTTTGGTGATTTTCTTAATTTTAGTTTTAATATTGCAAGAATCAAGTAGTGATCTGATCCAACATCGGCACCTCTCATCGCTCTTACGTCTCTTAGTGAGCTCCTGAACTTGTTATTAATTGCAATATGATCTATTTGATTCTTTGTTCTTCCGTCTGGTGAGGTCCATGTACATTTATGTATCTCTCTATGCTTGAATCTACTCCCACCTATGTTTAAACTATTTAGTTCGCACAGGGAAACAAACAGTTCTCCATTTTCGTTCCTCTCACCCGGTGATTCGTTTCCCATGGAGGTTTCATCATCACTAATCCGTTTTCCAACCTTAGCATTGAGGTCTCCCATAAGAATTATCATGTCATGTTTTGGAACTCGATTTAAAACACATTGTAGTTGATCATAAAATGTCTCCTTTTCCTCCTCATCAGCATCATTCGTTGGTGCATACACTTGAATAATTGATAGTTTAATATATTTTGAATAAAATCGTGCTCTTAAAATTCTTTCACTGATTGGTTCCCATTCCAAAAGACTCTTCGCTGTTTCTTTATTAATGATTAGCGCCACGCCTCTTTCGTGCTTTTCTTCAGCTCCTGAGTACAAAATGATTTGTTCACTTCCAGTTTTAATCTTGCCAAAACCTGTCCATCTAAGTTCTGATATTCCCAAGATATCCAATTGGTATCTATCCATTTCCATTGATACCTGTCTACTTTTCCCACATTGGTACATAGTTCTTACATTCCAAGCACCAATTCGTAACTTGTGTTTAGGTTTCATCAATGACTTCTTCCGCATCGAAGGTTCCAAATGGCTTTCCCTTCGACACTTCATAGGCGTGATTTCCTCATTCCAGGTTAGATAACTGTCATTTGGAATTTCACAAGTCATTGCTTCCGCCAAGAGAATTTGGCCCGATATGCTTTTGGTTTCTGACCCGATATGCTTTTGGTTTTGGTTCCTCGTTACTTCAAAAAGAAAGGCATGGGAAAAAAATTAAAAAATGGAAAAATCCAAAGAAAATTAAAACGTAAGTAAAAAGTATAAACAAAATATATAGTGTACAGTTGAAATTCTCCTAATTTCATAACTTATTTTTTTAATGTAGTTATTCTAAATATTTCTGATTCTTTTAAAAATTATATTCTCTTGAATTTAAATATCTATAAATTATATCATCTTAAATTTAAATACTTAAGATGATTAATTCTATATATTTCTATAAACAATTGTAAAATTTCTATAAACAATTGTAAAATTATCTATAAACAATTGTAAAATTTCTAATGTCATTATGAACCTAAATTATTATTTTGTTTCAGTAATTAGCGTTTAAGGTTGATGTTTCCTAATGATTAAGTATGAACAAATTGCTATTAACGACATATTTTAAAATCAGGGATTCTAAATTTAGCTTTACTTATCTTTATAAAAGAATATGTAGATATAAAAAGTGTCGATATATGCCTTCATTTTTCTTAATAGTTAAAGTTAAAACTGAACTTTTTAAAATAAAGTATTTATAGTGTCATTTTCACCAACTAGCAAAACATTTTTATAAGTTTAAAATGGTATTTTTTTTAATATAATAAGCAATAAAGTTTTTTTTAAACTAAGTTTATGAACGGAAATAATGTGTTAATTACGTAAAGTTTGAAGGCTAATAACCAGAAAAAGTCTAACTTATTTTTACAAAGAGAAAGATGCAAAGTTATCATATCTTTTCTTGCGATCTCCGAGATCTGTGGACACAGTGACGTCATGAGGAGGGAAATCGTAGCTTCAGCTCTAACAGCGGAGTGAACTAGCCCTTGTATTCTCTTAGGCCTGTTTTTATCCACTGATCAATATGAATTAGAATTTGCAACTACGTACAAATGAAAATTACTCAAGGAAGTATATTGTGCGCAGGAAACTGTCTGAATTGCGACATTTCAGTACTACTCCGTGTATCCAACAACTAGCAAATAAAAACATTCACAGTTATTCAATTTAACGAAAAGTGACTAAAAGATAGAGCACTCGCCTTCCAATGAGGTGACGCGGGTTCGAATCTGACCGTTGGGTCGTGGATACGAATTCCTTACTAGACTCGCACAGTGCTGAAGAAAAATATAGTCAGTTGTAGACGGATCATTGGTTAGAATCCCCTTGCCGTCAGGCTAACCGAGGTAGATTTTCGTGATTTTTCTCTTCATGTATCGCAAATGTGGGTTAGTTCCATCAAAAAGTCCTCCATGAAGGCAAGTTTCTCTCAATGTTTGATCTAGGAGCTCCTTGTTTTTTGGATTGGATAAATTATAAGATTCTGGATTTGGGCATCTATAGTCGTAAACTCAAAGTTGGGTCGGTTGTTCAACAATGATTATAAATTTTAAAAAAAGCGTACTAGCAAGCAATACTAACATTTTTTAATGATTGAATTCCTTTCAATTCATTTTAATAAAATCATTAGTTTGGGAACATAAAAGCAATTTTTGAAATGAAGGGTATGGATTTAAATGTTTTTGTGGTTTAAATGTAAAATAAAACATGTTAAAAAGTAATAAAAATAACGTGTTAAAAATATGAAAAAAATATTCACATTTTTTGAGTTCTGCAAATGAGGGACTGAACTTCTAGAAATAATAAAGAGACAATCAGACAAAACTGATTGGATAATACTATTTCAAACTGTGTTTTGCTCAGAAAGGTCACTTTAGCATCTCAAATTAAGTCGGGAAATTTGTTTTAAACTTAGTAGGCTGCATATCTGAAACTTTTTTTTTTCGAAAATATAAATTCTTAATAAATTTTAATCAACTGTTATGTAAAAAAGAACAATTAACATTTCCAAAAATGATTCTAATGAATTTATTATCGATGATGTGAAATAAGTAGGAGAGAGTGGGGTCAATTGTAACATTTTTTACTTAACTATTTTTAACTAACAAAAAATCAGATATATTATTAGCATTAATTGACAGACGAGTAAAGTAGACTATCCTCTACTAGAAAAAAAATAAACACCTTATTATAAATGTTATTATATTAGTTATTAACAATTTTTGACAGTCGTGCACTTGTTACAATTGTCCCCACTTACGGGCTCAATTGTAACAGTTCATAAATTCAACTAAAACATAGTTAATTATACATATTATCATAGTTGTGATATATTTTTTTATTGATCAAAACAGTAGTGATATTTTAGGAGTAAAAATAATAATGAGCAGAGACCTAAAGGGTTAAACTTTTAACATTAAGGGTTCAAAAATTTTAATTTATGCTGTGAAAGGTGACAAATAAAATAATGCACATGCAACATAATATAAATGACATAGGAAACTATTGGTGGTTCTTAAAGACCACAGCGAAATTATGAATTTTATTTTCAGCTGCTACAATCGTCCCTTTACTTATTGTTACAATCGGCCCCAAGACGCCATTTCAGCTTCATTTGTTAAAAACAATGCTAGTTAATTAACAAAACTAATCTTTTTTTTTGAAATGTTAATTAAGGTGTCCACTTTCATATTCGGTTAATAATTTTTATTTGTTTAAACAAAATTATTTTGTTACAATATAATATTCTAATACCAAAAAAAGTACTTACGTAGCGTGAAAATATCTTTTGTGATGCAACTCTTTCAAAAGTACATAAAAATGGTTGCCAGCAGGGGTGTACATGTAGATTTATTAAATACACCTTGTGCGCCACCTAGGAACCAAATCAAGAACCCGACACTCGAAATTTCTTCTCTGTTACAATCGTACCCTGTTACAATTGACCCCACTCTCCCCTACTGTTTCACAGAAATTAGCATCAAAATATTTTTTCAAGACAAAATATTATAATTCAAAATTAGAAACAAATTTAAGAGCATTCTGGAAACTATTTTTCTACATGATGATCATCAATATTCAGACATTTTTCCTTGTGAGAAACAGACTTGCTTACACCCTCTTCAAAGAAAGATACCGCCAAGAATGACAACCATCGATGGACATCATTTTTAGCGTAGTCATCGCTGTCTAACCGCTTCCAATATAGTGTTTTAAATTTACGAACAATTAGTAGTCAGAAGTGCGAGGTCGGTACTCTACGAAGAGTGATCGAATTTCTACTAACAGTATTATTTTATTATATAACCATCCTTGAACAGCTAACCCAATTTTGAGTTTACCGCAACCAATATTCAACTCAGTATCCTTGTAATTTTGAACCCAATCCAGAATACGAGGGAACTCCTGGATCAAGTACCGAAATTTGCCTTCGTGGAGGACTTTTTGATGAAACTGACTTGCATTTGTGTTACATTGTGAGGAAAATCCCGAGAACCTCCCACGGTTAGTTCGACGTCAAAGGGATTAACTCATGATCCATCTGCCACTGAGGATGTTTTAATTCAACCCTGCAGTCGGTGAGAGCTGAGTGCAGAATTCGTATCAACCAGCTTTCGCTGGAATTCGAACTCGGGTCATCTCCATAGGTGGCGAGCCTTCTATCCCCTGAGCCACCATGACTCTGTCAACAACAGAACTTATGAGTAAAATTTTGAATGACGCAAGCGCAATGGGTATGTGCGATGTCATGATGTATACCTTGATGCCTTGACTGAGCATTCCACGTCTTTAGTTTTGAATTGCACTCCTTGATGTTTCACAATATTTGGGTAACACTGATGATTTCACCTATGTAAAGTACTTAAGCAGAATATCCTGTTTGTCCCAGAACATAGAGCAGATGATTTTATGTGCTGACAACGTTGCTTTGAATTTTGGTTTTATAAGGGACCGTGAGGGACTACACTCAATTGATTGTTGTTTAGAACCTGAAGCAACATTACAAGTTAAAATTTTCGATGATTAAGTCTATAACATGTTTCTATTGAATTAAGTATTATTATTTTAAGATTTTGGAACTCCTAATTGATCTACGCACAAGCTATTTGGGAAGGGACTAGCCTTTTCAGTCTTTCTAAGTATATAGTAATATTCAGTCTTTCTAGCGTTCAGCATTTTGTGTTAAGCATCCAGTGTTTTCTAGCATTAAGCTCGTTAACAAATACGGATGTAAGAAAATTCATCTTCAATAATGGCTACAGACAATCAAATAGAGATAAGTGTGAGCATGGGTGGAACTAAGGCTCTACTGCTAGGAAGGCAATTGAACGACACGGTACTTAATATCCCAATACGCCTTGTATATACATTTTTCAATTTTTTTAAGACTTTTAGATATTTTAAAGTATATATTTTGTTACCATTCTAATTATTCGGGAAAAATCAACGGCTCTAAGTCGTAAAATTTAATTAGTCTATACAAAGAGTACTACCCGTACTTATAACTTTTATTACAAATCATACGTTATTTTACTGAAACTGGGCTTTAGTTGGAAACTGCCATTGTTATTCTAAGCTTCTTTTTTCTGAATTTAAAA
The DNA here is from genome assembly GCF_982258835.1 of Parasteatoda tepidariorum. NCBI lineage: Eukaryota > Metazoa > Arthropoda > Arachnida > Araneae > Theridiidae > Parasteatoda > Parasteatoda tepidariorum. The sequence continues at coordinate 80,327,215 of NC_141761.1, forward strand.
CTTAATCGCATTGTTACTTTTTTTTAAAGAAATTAAATCCAATGCAAAGAAAATTTGAAGAATCACCTGCATTGCTCATCCAAGTGCTTCTCATCTTCTATGTAATTTTTTTGTCTCCCGAATAACATCAAATTGTCCAGCTCATCTCGACAAGCAATAGATTCACTGGAATTGCAATCGTGTCCATCAACAGTCTGTAGCCATTCTGTCAAAAAAAATTTGAATTAATGTCGATTACAATGTTTGGGGTTTGAAACTACTATACGTAACAATACTTAATTCCATTTTCATTTATTTAATGCAACAGATTTAAATATTTAAAACTTTCAGTGTTAATAAGCATTACATTTGGCATAATATAAATATACTATAGAAAAGGGTATACTGCAAAGGAAAAATTCATTATCTAAAGAGAAATAAATTTCTTTAGAAAATTAGTAAATTAATTAGTATTCTTAATAAGAAAAATGAGAAAAAAATAACATTAGTTGAGGAGATTTCTTCTCTGCTCTTACTATTCAGTGTACATAATCCTACTCGAAAGGACACATGGAGTATCAGCCAATCTAGGAAACGACGCTACAGAACATAAGGTGACATAACATTTAAAACTTGACAAAGAACCAAAACCAGATAATTAAATCTAAATGCTGCTGTTATTAATCGGAAAAAATAAGCCAAAAATTATTATAAGATACAGAAAATAGAAAGCATGAACAAGTTTTCACTAATTAGTTTATTTGGCACTTAGGCACTTAATTCCTGAAAATCCGGCGATCATTAATAAAAAGTAATTCTGGGTGATTTTTTTAGCACATTGCAAGCTAATTTCTTTTTTAAGGTTCTGTAGTAATAAATAATATTTTTTACTGAATAGTATACCATTTTAGATTGTTTTTAGTTTGTAACAGTTATTCATGAATAATGGGTTGAATTTTGCTTGCTTTTAGAAAGCACGCTGTGTGACAGCAATGAATAGCACGCATAATGTCAATCTGAAGAAAAACCACAATTTTGCGAAGATAAAATATTTAATTGAAAAGTTGTGCCAATTCTATATTATCCGGGCTCATAAATAATGTTTAAAAAAATGGTGGATTGGATTTTGCAAAAGACGTCATGTGTGGGTCAGCCAATCAGGTTCGACATACGCGTGTGATATCGCTTGCAAGTATCAAATTAAATCTAATCCTAAACTGAATTAGCGTGATAATAAATCCTAGTTTTAAGACTGTAATATTAAAATATCATGCACAACCTCGCGATTAGACCCAACCATGTGATTAGTTGCATGTGCCCAATTATTAATTTATTTTAATCATTTTTATCTAGAGGGAAACATTTCATCAAATTAGCAATTTAAAAAGAGCTTCAGGGGACTTACAGTACTCGTTAACGCTCATCTGTCCCCGAAGATAACCAAGCAATTTTTTTTGGTTTACTTTTTGAACCAAGCTTGCTGTGTTAGATCAGTTTGAAATGTTCCCTACTATCTGGAAACATTTATATATTTGTAAATTTATATAAGGAAGAAACAATTCAAAAAAATATGCAAGACAAAAAACAATCGCAGAAACTACAAAAAAACAACATAAATAATTCATTCGTTGTTCATTTTACGGGCAGTAGGTGGGCATGATGTTAAAAGCGATGAACTAGATCATTTATTTTTCTGGCATTGGAAAACGATAATAAATTACAAAACGATGGGTGATCTAGTAGCGCCTTCGTTATTGTTGTATTTTTTTAAGAGATCTAGTTACGCCACCGATGTTTTTCAGTTTTTGATTTGTTCTTGAGTATGATATTTTTTTTTGGGGTAGAACTGTTGGGTTTAAGATTATTAAGAGTTGTTAAGTTTTTAACAATAGTATTGGTAGTTTTTCAAACAGAGTTGTGTTTTAATTATGTTCTAGTTCATGCTTTAATATTTTCAGTCGTGTTTTTAATCAGTTCTAGTTCGTGTTTTAACACATACAGCAATAACTAGTGGGCTGCGCCCCCTGCTCGCTGACGCTCGCCAGCCCCCGAAAATTGCTGTGCAATCTTATATAGTTTGCTACGCAAACCAAGCTTGCTTTGCTCGCTACTAACTTAGAATTTTGTGCATTTGTAATGTACCTAAGAATTCAAAACAATCATTCAAATCCCTGTAACAACTTTTTTTAATAAAAAAATTACATCTTTTTAGTAAATACTAAGTCATTAAAATAAATTTGAATTCAAATAAATGACATGTAATTCGTTAAACCTATTAGAAATCTGCTATAGTATAAAATCTTAAAGCGTAACAGCACAACTGAGACTCATTTTTCAATGAATAACTAATAACAATAATAAAACAAATAAATTCGTGATATAAATCAAAAATCGTCAAATAAATTCGTAACATATAAATTCGTGAAAAAAAGCGCTTTCGACAAAATACTAAAATAGAGATCCATCGACAAAGACTACTCAATTCTGCCAAGCTTAATAGTATGAGATTGCCGCAGCTGATGCTCTCTCTGGTTATTTCCGTTTTCGTTTTTAAAAGCGCTATATGTTGAGCCGCCTCAACTAGATTTGGCATGTGACATTCTTAGCAGCAATCATTGGTCGATTTTCTAGCGTTGCCATTCGGGGAGTTGTAATGAGGCTTTTTTTGTCTCCGTGTAAGAGAAATATATATATGAATGATAAAACTGACCTTTTCTAAGAAACTATGCTTTGAAGTTTTTTGGGGACATTTCAGATTATATCATTTGTATACTGTGATAACATATCAGCATTAGCAGGAATATTGCTTGAGTTATGAAAGATAATTGCTCTTAAAGGATGAACCTTTTTTTAAAAAATAAAAGTTCTCAGTTCATAATTTAAAAAGAAAATTCTTCCCAAGATATGTATTAACAGTTATCGCAGTATATCACCTATGTAAATATTCTGCGAAAAAAAAATCTGAAGCAATATCTTGTACTGAAAAAAAGTTAATCGAAAAAAGTTAGTTTTGGAATTAATAATAATATTTTATAAATTAATTTTTCCACCTTGATAAATAATATTTTTGCTTCGAATTTAAAGCGTTTAAACTGTGATTTATTTATTTATGTTTTGGTGAGCGAGCTTCAAAAGCCCATATTAAGTAATCATTACTTGATAACATAGTACAACAAACACGTTTTTATCTTTCATATTAAACCGGAAGGAACACATATCTGACTAAGACAGTATGGTATTAAACATTGTATACTGAATCAGCAGGTGGTCGTTCTTTCCTTGGGTGTTCAATTACTTCAAGCCAATCTCATACTCAACTTTATGATACTATTAGAACAGCATCCTTGAAAAAATTATGCCCATTTTTATTCCACATATCTTATTTGAGGAATTTAAGAAAAGAAAAAGGTGTTGACCGCATCTGAACCAGTTACAAACGAATGATTTCCAGAAAAAAAATGTCTGAATAAGTGTTAAATGCATCATTTACTTTCATTGAAAATGTTCTTTTTTTTTCAAATACGATAGCGATGAAAAAATAAACTTAGAAAATGTAGCATAACTTGTGAAGTACTTTGCTCTAAATAAATTGTTAGAAAAATTGTGTAGTATTTTGAGGCTTTGAAAATTCTTTTGAGTACAAAGAGTGAAAAGTAAAATTGTTTCGTATGACAAGTGCTTTACGAAACTTAAGAACACACATAGATATTTTGGAAGTTCATTTACCAAGGAAAATAAAAAGCAGTAAGATAAACTTTTAAAGTAAATACAAAAAAAATGACTTGAAACGAAACGGCAAATATATATTCATATATATTATCAGAAAGGAATTGACTGAGCTTTAATACAGACATATTTTTTTAAAAAATTGAAAGGAAATTTTTTTTTAAATGACATTAGTTTGGCTAGCCTTTTTGCCTAGATGAAAGTTATTTAAATCAATGAATAATTCTCAAGTTTCATATTTTTTTTTTGAGCATCAGTCTAGTTGCAACTTTAAAATGTATAAAAAGTACCTTATAAATGTTTTTAGTTTTAGAAAAACTGCATAGCATAGGAAAAGCATCACAAAAACTTATTCTAACAATCATTCATTAATAACTATTTTAATCATTGTAATTAAAATTAGCCTCTTAGGTCACATTTTTTATCTTCGTAGCTTTGGTAGTGATGTAACAGGCAGCAACACTACTTTTTTTATTCACTCGACAGTTAAGGTGTATCTATAACTCATAACTGTATATTGTTATTATAATGTTCTAATATTTTTAATGATATATAATTATAATGTTAATAATAATAAAAATGTATAGTTAGTAAAATTTTATGATAGTAATAATGACAGAATTTTATTATGGTATTATTTATAACAACTTTCTGACGTTGGGAAAAATGAGATTTGGGGATATCATGGTAATGGAGAGTGGTAAAGTGTAAAGAGCGGGAAAGCTATATAGAATGGAAATGACTATTTTATTTACAAAGACTATAAGAACTCATAATTTATTTGATAAAACCGGTAATTCATATATATTGTAAATAATGGATACTCATATTTAACGAAATTGTCTTTGCTTTTGACGAAAGAGCTTCCTGGTATATGCTTCGAGCAAACATTTCGCCAAACGGTAGAAATAACTATCGTCCCTTCTTCGAGGAACCAAATTCAGACAAAATTAAGGAAATATTTCGTCAGTCCAGTTTTTTTTCCAAAAATAAAAGATAAAAAACTCATAATTCCTAATTTATTGAACTTTCCTAATAATCACTTTACCGTAGGCACCATATAAGTGGATCACTGTCGCTCAAGCAACACAGGAAAGTCCATGCCCGCAGCGGGATTTGAACCCGGGGTCTTCGAGGCTCGAGGCCAACTCTTTGAACAACAAACATACAAGACCATTCGGTTTCATCGTCACTTTTTTTTCGATCACCTAGTCTACATTCTAGTTAATCTCCTACAATGCAGTACGATGAGGTTTCGGAAATGAGGAAACATTTTCATCATCAATTTGAGAGTTCGCGTTTCGTCACGAATCGCGTGATTTCGTGATGGTGACGAAATTATTCTCAAAATTAAGGAAATACAATTCACGGATTGCTAAATCGTCAAATGTGGAAGTCTTATAACTGAGAGTACACAAAGATCTAGCCCCAAAAGAGCAAGTGTGTTCAACTATGCGAAATAATACAATATTAGATTTCATATTCCACGACATTCTTCTAGTATTTATTCTACGGCAGATCGTAAAATGAATTCTTTAAAGAGCGAGAACACGCAAAGACAACATTTGCCAATAATGAGAGAGCTTATAGTGAAAAATCACAAGTCGAATTTAAAAAAACACGAAATGAAGAATAAAGATATTTTGTTGACCACATCTTTCGGATTGTTTTTCTTTACATACCAGAATAAGCATGCAAATACAGCCCATTTCAAATGGGCTGTATTTGCATGCGTGAGTTTGAATTAAGCATAATGCAGTGAGTGATATGTAAGTAAAAATGAGCTATAGTTAAAATTATTCTGGTTCGCTTTAAACATTAAGAGCGAAATTTTTAACAGCAATAAAAGTTTGATGTTATAAAGAACTCTCTTTGCTGACAATAGTACTGTTAGTCACAAATATCCAAAATGGTTGTTATGACTGAACTTTGCTTTATTTATAGTTAGTGAACTGGATTATCTGATGTAATGACATTTCGCAAAAACCAGAAGTCTCCAAACTGTACAAATTTTAAGCAATTCGAGTTAAAAGTTGAAATTAATTTCTCAAGAGTCGGCATTGGTTATACTGCACCAAACCCCAAAACTGATTTAAACATATTACATACTATGTCTGAGAAAAAAATATAAAAATAGAGTAGACCTTGGTATTGAGGCTCCTCGGGATCTTAGAACCAGTGTTTACTTAGCGAAAGCGAACATCCCGAAAGCGAAGTTTAACTAATATACTGACTATTATTAATACCTAAATTACAAATAAATATATATATATATATATATATATATATATATATATCCAAATTATTCAAGCGTTGAAACTTGAAACTAATGGTTAAAAATATAAAGATTTTTTCTTTAAACTTCCTGATTAGGGACACTTAAATCACAAAGAAATTAAAAAGAAAATTTGAAATCATTGGAAAACAAAGCTTGTAATTGTGAATGATTTTTTTAGTTGATTAATTGTTCAGTTACCAAAGTAAAAGGAAAAAACGAAGCGTAAATGAATTAAGAAAATCATGGAATATATTCATGTCATGAATTTAATAGATGCACGCACTTGTGAAGATGCACGCACTGTGCACAGAAGGGAAAAAATCTAAATTGTCCCGGAAAAGGAAGGAAATAGGAAATTTGCTCTTTAGCTTTCTGGAAATTAATCGGAACGCCACAATATATAAGCTCCATTACTGTTCTGAATTATTATTTACAGATTTAGTAAATGTTTTTTGATTTTTTTCTTAAATATTGATCACTGCTTATTTAATCACATTTATACGAACACAACTATATATTTTATATTTTTTCTTTCAACAAGTTCCAATTCAAACTAGTTCTAAATCATTCATTTCTAATAGATAAAACTAAGAATTTAATTTTGATAAAGGTGCACAAATAATTACTTAAGTTATTAAAAGCAAATTAAAACTTTTTAGTATTCTGGAAGATGTTATTTGAATACACAAATGAGGAGCCACAGTGGTTAAGAGGATAGAACGTTCATCTTCTAATGAGGTGACCCGGTTTCGAATCCAACTGGTCTATACGAATTCCGAATCCCGCTTGCACTGACCATAATGTGACGTAAACTGTCCTCAGTGGTAGACGAATCATGGGTTAGAATCCCCTTTTCCTCAGGCTAACCGTGGGAGGTTTTGGATGTTTTTTTCTTCATGTGACACAAAAATGCTGTTTAGTTCCATCAAAAAGTCCTCCAGTAAGGTAACTCCGAATGCTTGATTCAGGAGTTCCCTTGTCTTCTGGATTGGGTTCAAAATTAAAAAGTTACGGAGTTAAACATCAGTAGTCGTAAATCCGAAATTGGATCAACTGTTCAACAACGGTTATAAAATAAAAATTAAATATGCACATGATTGATGTTGTTGCTAATTTACGTCGCACTAGAGCTGCACAATGGGCTATTGGCGACGGTCTGGGAAACATCCCGGAGGATGATCCGAAGACATGCCATCACGATTTTGATACTCTGCGGAGGGGATGGCACCCCCGCTTCGGTAGCCCGACGACCTGCGCGCGAAATCGAGCACTTTACGGTGGCACAGTTTAACGAGGACCAATACTTACACCCTCGGTCCCTACGCAGACTGATCCAAGTGGTCACCCACCCGCACACTGACCGCAGCCAGTGATGCTTAACTTCGGTGATCTGCTGGGAACCGTGTCTTAACGATCAGTCCACTGCGGAACAAATATTCACATGAAAGTGGTAAATTATAACCTAGTTTATTTGAAATTAAATATTTATATCAGTGATATTCGACAGTCCAGTGACCACGGCACCTGAAAAATCTTACCTGGTGCCCAATAATTAAATAAAGTATAACTTATAATTAAGGATCAACTTAAATAAGGTTAAACTTACGAACTTAGAAAGAGAACTAAAGAAAGCAAACCTAATAATAATAAAAAAAAAAAAACTAAATTTATGGTTTATACCAAATAGGACCTTTACATTTCCTTAACTTAGAAATTGGACTGTATAAATTTGATAAAGTTGATAGTTTCATTTACAGATCAGAGGTTAACGTAAAATAGATAGAGTCAGAGATTCAGAGAAAAATTACTGCAACCAATCTTTATGTTTTTTTTATTTTTTTTTATTTTTTGCTGTATAGATTTTGAGATCTAGCGTCATTTGTCACCAAGAGGAAGTAAGTATAAGATCTGTTCCTACATAAGCTTCTGACTTTTATTAACTGTGTAGCCTCAAAAGACGAGTGTGCATTAGGTGTATTCGAAGTAATCGCAGAGGGGATGACTCCCCTGCTGTGATAGCCCAAAGACCTGCGCTTGATTTTCAGGACTCATACTCAAAATCTCTCTCTCTCTCTCTCCCTCTCATGGAAAACATGGAAAAAATTAATATGAAATAGCTCAGAATAATGAAATAGCTCTTTAATATGATACGGTAATATGATACTGAGCAATTTAAAGAAGCTTATAATTAATAAAATTGATATTTAATTATAAAATTTTAAAGATTTTAGAAAATTAACATTTATTTAAGAAAAAAAAGAGAGAGAATGAAAAATGAAATGCCTGCTTTGCACAGATTTTTAGCCCGGATTTTGGTATTCAAAATAATGGATACTCAACTAAAGTAATTAAATTCTATATAAAATCATTGAGTTAGTTGTATGTTATTATAAATAAGTTTCCTAAAGGCTTTGCTATTATACATTTTTACCTTGTGCAAATCCGTTCAGATCAAATCCGAGCCTAAAAATCTGTGCAAAACGAGTAATTCATGTTTCTCTTCTGTATGTATATGATTCAATAAAAGTCTTTTAGTTATCTGCATTGATATTTTATTTGCCATATGCAAATTTAATTCGTGCAAATACGTGGTCAAAATTCTATAATTAACTGACAACTTCTTTCAATATTAAATTAAATAATTAAAATTATTTAATAATAATTTTTTATAATAATAATTTTTTTACAAGAAGAATTTCTTTAAAAATCTTCGAATTAAAATGTTTTTTTTAAAATGGGGCCTTTTATTAGTTATAAACTTTAAACTATTCAGTACATTATTTTTTCTCGAATGGCAGGCACTGAACTTTAATCGCTTCGCCTTAGAAGATGCCAGAGGTGTTGCTCATTTCGCGTTAACCAGTGGGCACCTGTGAACCAAAGTCACGCCGGCGAGTAACATTGCCCACACCCCACTGCCACAAACTCGTTCATAGGGTGGGCCACATTCACACACAACAGAGGACAGCACAAGAGAGAGAAACATCCATGCCCAGAGCGGGATTCGAACCCATGGCCATTGGCTTCGCAGTCAGACGCGCTAACCGCTCGGCAACCTGGCCGGCATGTATAGTATATGAATAACTTGTTAAATCTCCAGTATGAACGAGCCTCAAAAATATCTCTCTCTACCCTCTATTTACACATTAATTTCATATTTTGTAACCTAGCAACTGTGTTATAAAAATATTTTTAAATCATTTTTGTTAGTTGTATATGATATCCTTTCTCGCTTTATGTGTTCTCATTTGTGTTTTATCTTGAATTTTTCTATGCTTGTGATACTTTTACTTGATAAAAATTTTTGTGCATGAATCGGTATCTATTTTTTTCTCTCACACTATTGTTTTGGTATATTTTGTCTTGTCTATAATAATACAATATCAGAAAGCACTATTTTTGCGGTTATAACCGTATGAGCTGATGACGAGATTATGGCCTTTTGTTGTTGCATTTTCTAATATTAATTTACTTGTTTTAAAAATTTTAATAAGTTTTTTTCCTCTCTCTCTCTTTCTAAAATCAGTTTGATTCCCGAGCAAAACTTTAGGATTTCAGACCCGCTGTCCTGACTTTTGACTTTTTAGATTCCTGTAGCGTTGTTATTATTTCCGCATTTAAGTAATATGTTGCAATTCTTAATTTATATGCGTGATTAAATATTTTTATGTGATTCGAATATAAATATAACATTCATATTAAATCTGGAATGAAAGTTTCCAAGTTCGTCTTGCTTTCCTCACTATTGGTTCTTCAGATTTTGATAGCGTCACTATTTTGCTCCTATTTTAAAAACATTTTTTAACCCTTTACTTATACACATGAGGGAATATTTGTATATATTTCGAATATAAATGTATCATTTCTTGAAATCTAGGACGTAAATTTTAAGCTTATTAATTTATTCAAAATAAGTAAGATTGTAAAAAAAATATAAGTGGAACAAATTAAAAGGTAGATTAACGGAAGATTTTAATATATCTTGATATTAAATATTAATATGCATTCTGAAAATTTGCGAAATAAATCGAAGCAAAGCAATTTAAAATTTTGTAATTCTATTTGGAGTAAAAATTTCGATACAGTAAATTTTTGTTGCTTGGAATTTCGTAAATTTTCATATTGTTATGTACAGAACAATATTAATTGTTATATAATATTGCTACATATATTATATATATTATAATATTATTATATACAGAACAATATTACACTTAGAAACGTTTTTCTTTTTCTTTCTGTTGTTAAAAATTTTAGTTCAAGCAATTTGAAATATATTAGGGACAATAACTGATAATTCCCCGGATAAATTAAATACCATGATCTTGCTAAAATGAGAATGCTTTTATGCAAGTAATATAAAAACACTGCAATGTTTTAATAAAAAAAAATTCAACTTACCTGTCAACATAACAATACTAGAAATTATCCACCATGTGTCCATGTTTACATGCGAGTTAATCTGAGATCTTTGCACATTAATGCCAATTGAAGAAAGTTTGGCGTCTAGCCACATAAAATGACGTTTCTGGTCACGTGATGCTTCGACCGGCACTGAATAATTTCTATAAACATTATTCTTACCTTTATTATTCTAATATACTCAAGAATGATTTGATAGGACAAGTATCCGATGCAGAAATGATGAGAATTCATAAATATAAAACCCTGTCTCAAAGACGTCCGCTATGCACGATATATCACAGTTTTGATTGAAATTAACATATTCAGTGATGAATTCTGATACACGACAGGTGAATCGTACGATGTGTAGTTATTTATACTAAGGAAGATTGCTAGGTGATTGTTAGTTTGTCACTTTTGTTCTTTTCAAAAGAGAGCGCGGCGTCTTGTCCTAATTGAGACTACCCTCGCAAATAGGTCATTGGAAAGTAAAATAAATAAAAAGAGCAAGTTAATTCTTTTGTCATTTATTTTAAGCTTTAATTTACACGCCTAATTTCTCGTGTGTGAGATCTACTCTAATTTAATCTTTATGAACGACGTGTTCATAATTCTTATTTTCTTTTACTCCATCACTCAAAACTTGGCAGTGTGATACGATTGCTGCTAATTGATTTTTTTTTTGTAAAAAGGCATATTATTTTAATATCTAAAAAATTTGAGTCAAAATTTTCAGTAAAATTGTAGTCGAAAATCGTATTTTTGAGTTTCTTCACAGTTAAAAATAAGTATAAATTATACAGAAAAAAAGAAACATTTTTTTTTTACAAAAAAAACTTTTTAAAAAGAAATACAGATTTATTTTCTGTTTTTAAAAGTTACCCGCGCACTGCAAAAATTCTTGCTTTAATAATAACTTTAATAATAATATGTACTCACTTTAATGATATGTAAAAAAATTAGAGACTTTCCCCGTATATTTGATGGTTTAAAGCTATTTTTCACAAAACAGTTTTTCTCTGTTTTTTATTTTAATCATTAACAGTTTAAAAATGACATTTCAAATTCTAGTTTTGTCTACAGTATGATAATTTTGTCTTTTTTCAAATCATTTTATGATTATTTTCTATACATGCTATTACTTTTCAGATATTATTTTATAATGTTTCAGCATTTTATAAATAAAATTGATATTCAACTTAATTGTCGAATTTATAAATTAAATTGGATTTAATAAATAAAAATTCGAATCAACTTAATGATCGAATTGATACATTACCTGGTTATGATCTGTCTTTAGATATAATTTTTCGGTAATATAAATCGACAGACATTTTTGTAAGGATGTGCCAATGTAGTTTTAAATGTTTCTTTACTTAACCACCTTAACCTCGGAAAAAAGCGACAAGAGAATGGTTGGTTTGAGTTTTTTTTGATTTAAGAATTTGACTTGGCTGTTATGAGCCTATAAAAGTTTTAAAAAAATATTACCCTTAAAGTGGTTAATCTTTCATCGCATTTCACTGCACCATGGTGATACACAGACCTTTTCGACCTTTAGATCTTTTCTCGCTTTTCTTATCCTTTTTTTGCGTCAGTATTAGTTTCCAAGACCATTTAATTTCGATACTTTAAGTTTCAATGGCATTTGGTGCAATGAAAAGTTCATTCGTTCTCGGCAATTTTTTATTGCTATTTTGCCTCATGTATCTATCAGAAATTGTTGTAAAGCTTTTTTAAAAGAGAAATGTATTAGTCAGTACATTCCAAGTATCTATTTTTTATTTCTCTCATGTTTATGCTTATTCTTTAAAATTTATATCAGATACTTTAACTACGAAATTAATTTAAATGTATTGATAAAAACAGCTCAACTAAACTTTTGACATATTTTATTACAATAATTTTTTTTACAATGTCCACCTGTGTTAACATTTTTCGTCAATTCAGGCATATACAGGGCAATTTAGTTGGCCTCTCTTTCAGGGCACCATATTAGGTGGGCCAACGCTGCTCCCACAGTAAGGACAGATAGTACAGAGACAGAAAGAACATCCATGCCTTGCACGGGATACGAACCCAGAACCTTTCTGATGCAAGGGCGGTTCCCTAACCCCTACACAGGCCGGTCGGCATTTTATTATAATATTATATTACAGGGGTGACCAAGCTCCTTGATAGTAGAGCTATTTTTCAAAATTTGAAATTTTTTTGGAACTGCAATTAAATACGTATTTAAAAGGTATGCAAAAAATTTATAAATTTTTTTTCAGAAATTATATTTATTGAAAACATATAAATAAAATAACAAAATATGTGTATTGAATTTAAATATTAAGAATTAAACGCATTTATTTTACTTCTCTTGATATTTCATTAAAATTTAGTGAATAATTGGTGACAGCACTTCTCAGTAATTCTTTGAGATGCTGGTTACTGATTGATGTTTGGATTTCACAAATTTTAAAGCGAAATAAAATGATTCACATAAGTAAGTTGTTCCAAATATTGAAGTAATTCGACAAGCAGCCTTTTTTAATTCAGGATACTTCGATTCTGGTACAAGTTTCCAAAATTCAGTAATCAACGTCGACTTATATTTTACTTGTAGAGCTTGATCGTCTTGCATTTCCATTAATTTTAATTTTTCAGATGCTTTTTGAGTCATAATTATATTGGAAATGGAAAACTCACCTTGAATTATGTTGATTTCAAATGGATTCAGAAAAGTATTAAAATATAATAACACAAAAAGGAAAAAGGAACTCGGGTACATTTATCGAGATCCACAAATAATCCTTTATATATATTATAATATTATATAAAGGAAATGATGTGCAATTATTTTTTTAATGTTTTAGAAATTAGTTATACATTAAAGTTTGTTTTGAACAGTTGACATAGATAATGTTTTTCATACATAAGAGGGATACGATAGAAAAATGACATATATTAACCCAAAAGGATCTAACTTCGATTCCCTATTTCCTAAAGAAAGAACATTTTAAAATCGTGGAGCTCGAATTCGGAGAGGTCTATTTACAGCAATACAAGCTTCTTTTATTTCTGTTGGAGGATTGTTCAACTCTTCTAGCATTTCATCACCTGCGCCAGCACCACATTTTTTTATTGCGAGCTCAATCGCACAATCAGCAATCCAGTTGTATACCCTATATAGGTAAATAAAAAGTCTTTTACAATTCGCTCCTATATACTTATCATAATAAGAATAAATACTTCAAACGCATCAACTGACTGTAGGCGCAAAACAGATTTACTGATGTGTTGTGAAATAAATATTCATAACATGAAAAATATTGAAGTATTTGTGAAAAATAAATACTTCTATTTGTGGAGATATGAGCATTTTTCTCACAAATATATACCTTTTCTTTCTTTTATACGTCTTAATTTTTCAATCTAAATAAAAATAAATCAAATGAATTGTGTATGCGTTTCATACATTTAAACAGATTATGATTCCACATTAAAACTTGAAAAATTTAAATAAAAATAGTTTTGTCTAAAAAAGCTAAATTAATACAGAAAAGATACTTATCCATATAGGAAAACCATAAAAAATCACTTTATTATTACAAACGCCAATGATGTTTTATTGAATTCAGTAATAGGTGTGAAGGGTATTATGTCAATTAGTGCTCTTAATTGGTACTAAATATATACACAATTCTTACATGTATCTGGTCGTACCTAGCTGTATAAAATTTGAACCATTAAAAAATATCTTCCTCTTAAAGTGGACTGATCGTAAGACAATATCTCCAGGTGATTACCGAGCTCAAGCATCAATGGTGTCGGTCAGTAAGCGGGTTGATGACTATTAGGATAAGCTTAGGAAAGGACAGAGAATATGCGACATCGGTCCTCCTTAAACTGTTCTACCGTAAAGTGATCGAATTTGCATGCTTTTTGGGACCAGGGCTAAAGAGAATAGAAGGGCTAGTTCACTCCGCTCCTAGAGCTGAAGATACGATTTCCCTCATCGTGACGTCACTGTGTCCACAGATCTCGGAGATTGCAAGCAAAGATATTATGATAACTTAGCATCTTTCTCTTTGTAAAAATAAGTTAGACTTTTTCTGGCTATTAGCTTTCAAACTTCACGTAATTAACACATTATTTCCGTTCATAAACATAGTTCAAAAATACTTTCTTGGCCATTATATTAAAAAAATACCATTTTAAACTTATAAAAATATTTTGCTAGTTGGCGAAAATGACACTATAAATACTTTATTTTAAAAAGTTCAGTTTTAACTTTAATTATTAAGAAAAATGAAAGCATATACCGACACTTTTTTTATCTACATATTCTTTTATAACAATAAGTTGAGTTAAATTAAGAATCCTTGATTTTAAAATATGCCGTTAATAGCAAATTGTTCACACTTAATCGTTAGGAAACATCAACCTTAAACGCTAATTACTGAAACAAAATAATAATTTAGGTTCCTAATGACATTAGAAATTTTACAATTGTTTATAGATAATTTTACAATTGTTTATAGAAATTTTACAATTGTTTATAGAAATATATAGAATTAATCATCTTAAGTATTTAAATTTAAGATGATATAATTTATAGATATTTAAATTCAAGAGAATATAATTTTTAAAAGAATCAGAAATATTTAGAATAACTACATTAAAAAAATAAGTTATGAAATTAGGAGAATTTCAACTGTACACTATATATTTTGTTTATACTTTTTACTTACGTTTTAATTTTCTTTGGATTTTTCCATTTTTTAATTTTTTTCCCATGCCTTTCTTTTTGAAGTAACGAGGCGGTTTCTATTTAGATAACAAATTTTTATAAAAGCTCTTAACTATAGAAAAACGTATTGCTGTTTTATATTAACTGCGTCATTTCGGAATCCATTCTTAACATAGTTGTTCATTTACTTTAGGGAACACGCGGAAAATTATATTTTTTCCTTTTGTTTTTCTATCAGAATTTTTGCAAGTTGCAATCGCGCAAACTGGCATTTCGTTAATAGTTTTAAAATTTTGTAAATTCACGACAAAAACTGAGGAAAGTCATTATAGAAAATAATAAATGTCTTAGAATATGTCACAAAAAGAAATGCTCCAATATTAGATAGAGCTAGTAAGACCGAACGCTTTGTTCTTGAACTAAAAGTGCGAGCTTTGCGCCAAAGTGACGTCACTAGAGAAAATCGGAGGATTGGCGTGGCGAGAGTTTCTTCAAAGGAGTGAACCAGCCCTTCTATTCTCTTTAGCCTTGGGTTACCTCAGTCAGGGTTGTTCTTCAGGATAGATTTTTCAGACCCTCGCCAATAACCAATTAAGCAGATTTAGTGCGTCATAAATTAAGTTCTATAACTTTTACTAACCGATATCTTCAAAACATTCATATTTTGACAAACTAAGTATGAAGTTGTTAATTATTAGTATATCTTCCTAACTGTTCTGAAAGCAATAGTTCTCTAGAAAAATAGCCCTTATATCTCTAACAAGCAATCGGATTTTCAAATACGCGTATAGTGTATACTTACGTGCACTTGACATCATTTTCATCTGGATTTTTTTGAGGAGAAAAGTGCGACAATGCTCTCATTTGATTTTCTCCAAGGCAACCAAGTATGTAATATTTTTTGTCCTCTAAACAAGCTTTATTTGTCTCATCATCAAGCTCATTTGTTTCTGAAATAATTAATGAAACAACATCATAAATATAAAACTTTTTTTAATACACTTGGAGGCCTTTTTTTAATATATAGTGAAGGAATGGGACACGATTCCTTATGGCGGCTTAAAGAACAAATAGGTATCAGCTTGTCTGAGAAGCAAAGGTGGTTTGCTTACAATTCTAACAACGTTATCACAACCATACAACTGGTCACGACACTCTGGAGACTTAACCTGCATGACACACCAGTCACACACTTTTTTGTCAATTATGTAGTTATATTTTACTAGGAGGTTCCGCTTTTTCTATGCTTTGCTTTTCAGCCTACATGATTACTTCACATTTATGGCTGTTAAACTAATATTTAAGGAAAAAGAAAATTTGTCCGATTTTTCTTATTCTATTTTATTGTTACCTATGTCAGATAAAAGTTTACCTCCTTATTTAATGCAATATGGTTTCAACTTACTAAACAACTTTTAATTACGAAATCAGACTACCTTGTCATCTTGAATGAAATTAACAAGTCTCTAAGTGCAGAGGAAGAAAGAACCTAAAAATTCATCCTAAATTCGATGAACGACGACTAAGTTTGATAAAATTGTCACTGAAAATATTTTTTAACAGCAGTTTGGTTTGTACAGGAAATTTTACTGCCGATATATGTCATAATTTATAAAACTTCACTTGATCCTTTCACCAAGAGCTGTCTGTCTTTGCTTCGCAATTCTATAAGTACTATTCAGAAATAGATCTTTCTCTCGTAAACAAAGTTCATCGAAAGTCCATTTTATATTATTGCTATAGATAAATTTGGGCCAAGTAATAAATTTAGGATGCCATGCTCCATTTAGCGTTTTAACTTTTTTAATCCTTGAAAAGGCAGGGATAGTCTTGTCGATAGGGCATTGGGCCCATGTCCGAGAGTTCGTGGATTCGAACCCCACCGGTGGAAGACTCCCCGTGTAGTAAACGGTGACTGATGCACGTAAAATCTGTCGAGACTCAAAGTCCTCCATGTTCCCATAACAAATCAAAACCTCTCGGGTACTGGATTGGAGATCGATCATTCTCTGATTCAGGTCAAAATTACGATGTGAGGATGAATGAATGGATGTGTGAATGAGTCCGCCCTATAAAAAGTGCTGTGACGTGTATGTGACTGAAGACGAATTCTTGACCATAGGATGACTCCACTGAAAAACAAGAAACGCACTCTCTGTCTTAAAATTACTCGGCTTCACCACGCAGGTTTGCTCGTGCAGAAAGTGTCATTACAAACAACGGCAAAAACAACAACAACCCTTGAAAGGTTTCATTTAATTCCAGTGAACGGCCTCGAATATATATATATATATATATATATATATATATATATATATATATCTATATATATATATATATATATATATATATATATATATATATATATATATATATATATATATATATATATATATATATATATATATAAATATATATATATATTTGATACTGATATTTTTTAAAGATTAATGTGCTATTCCCAGTCAAAGTAATTTTAATTTTTATGCTTATGTGACAAAAATATAAAGACTGAAGTAGAAAGTATCAATGAAATTGTGTGGTTGATTTTCTACATTCTGTGAATCTAGCTTCTCTTTCATTTCCTTTTATATTGTCTTTTACATTAACGTTTATATTGTATTCCAAATCACCATCCAGCGTATTTTTTTCACGTTCAATAGTTCTCTGAGAACAATAAGGCTATAGATTTCGGCTTCAAGTCCATAAATGAGATAAAATGATTAAGCAAGTTTAAAAATCTTACACTTACAGAAAAGAAAAACTTAAATTATCATGAGTAAAATATCACACTAGATCAGTTTTCTTTGTGGAGTTCTTAATATAGTAATTTTTTAAAGATAATTTAACAAAAGCGAACTATTACAGGATCTTTACTAACGCCATAAATTATTACAGGAAAAATCAGTGCTGTCGAGATCATTAAGTTTCTTAATAAACACAAGAAAAATAATTAATCAGGGGTTATTTTTCTTACATGAATACCTTTTTAGAGCAGATAATATTAACTTTCGATTTGAGTTTTAAAATAAACTTGTTTTCATGCTGGGTAATTTTTTGGTTTTTACACCGTATTGACCGCATTTGACACAGCATTTTTCTTACACCGCATTTGAGTTACATGATGAGAAAAACAAGAAAATCTTTCAACGCTAAGATTTTTACCGACAGTTTTATAAAAACATACTCTCCGTAATAGGTACCATGGATTTCTGTTCCAATATTAATAATTTCAAATTACAATGTCAAAATATTGGATATTTCGTAATTGGCAGAGCATTTAATCTTATTGTCTATGTTCGATTTTTCTACGATTTTTACATATTTATAAAGAAACGTATTGCGCTTGTTGCAATATCAAATAATTTAATTTTAGCAACTTACAATAAATTGGTAACATGAGAGAATGAAATTTTATCGTATTCCTGTCTGTACCACCCTCACAATTTTTATTCCTTTAACTTAATTTTGAACTCGGCACGGCAGACAAACAGTTAGACAAACTTATCTTTAATGAAAACTTCTAAAAATTAACCACCTTCCTCACATCAATAAAAGGAAAACAATGAAAATTTCTTAACGATAATAAGATTCTAACCCTCATTTCAACTACAACTAAAAATGCTTTTGTCAGTAATATCACACTATTCAAATTGCGATTTCATTAAACATGCATTTATTTAAAACTATTATAAATTTTATTTAAATATAAACATCACGTATGTATATACAGATCGTAAAAAAGAGGCGGACCACACTGAATTCAAGGTTTATCAAGGACTAGGACTTCATCTCAATAGTTCGAGGGAATGATCTCAAATATGCTAATTAATAAGTACAGACGATATTTTAAGAAACGAATTCAGACTCAAAAACGTACTTTCTTTGAATAAACATACCTTATTTTCGACCGATTCGGATTCCAGACCATCAAAATATAAGAGGTAACTGCTATCTAGGAAATATGTAATTAATTTGGTTAGGAGAGTTGTCAAAGGTTTGACCCGTTAATGCCAATTTCACCTTTTTCGTGTTTCACCATATTACGAGACATCTTTAAATGAATTGAAAAAATTTTGTAAAAATTAAAAATTTTGCTTATCTAAAGATAATTTCTTGCATGATTAATTTTCAATAATTATTTTTTATTTTATATATATTTAAAATTTTGAACAGAAAAAAGTTTTATGAATTATTCTTTCTAAAATTTCTAAACTTTAGTCTTTAAAAAAGTATACAAAGCAGGACGAAAGTAATGTATCCAATGACCTAGTGAAGCAATCCGAAAGGAACTGAAAGAGCAGTTCTGGGGGTGGACGAGCGTTAGCAAGCAATGGTGGTGCCTCGTAGTATTAATGCATATATTTGTTAATTCACACGTGAAGTCATCATTCAAACTGTACTCATGTACAGTTATTAACACCATACCTGTTTTTCGGCATTTTTTGTCGATTTTCTGGAGTGCGTCGTCTAGTTGAGCTATATCACTCTCATCTAGACAATCTTCAGCGAGTGATCTCAAACAGCTATTACCAGTCCTCGCCATTCTAAAAAAATAATAAATAATTAAAAAATTAAAATATTTTCATGCTGAAATCCAATTTTGTTCTAAATCTCAAGTTTTAAAGACAAATATAATTTTTTTTAATGATGAAATCGATTGATTACTGGGTGTCTCAATATGGCCTTAAGTGTTACTATGTCACTATGCTTCAGATAAAAACTACTTAATAGGTTCAATTTTTCTTTAATTAAGTTTAGAAGTCATATTTTTTATTAAAAAATATTAGCCTTTAATCAGTTTCTTTTTCCGCCTTCTTAAATGAATTCTAATAATTTTAAGACAATTTCAATTTTTGGAATTACTTTTTGAGGAACATATTTGATTGAACAAAATGACTTTGATTGAAAAAAATTAAAATTACTTTTTCGTTTTTAATCAATATACAACGAGATAACTCAATTTTAATACGACTTCAAAGAAACAAGAAATAGAAAGCAATGTTTCTAGCATAGGCTTTTAAAATTTCTTGCTTTCGAATCACTAGAGTTTTTTTTAATAGAATAGAGAATATGCACGATCACTAAATTGAAAACAAAATTTTTTTAACAGTTATCATTTGTGACTGCACTCTTTTTTACGACTCTCTGCACAAGCGTCATGCCCCCCCCCCCCCCAAACTATTCTTGTGTAAACTCTCTTCCTACCTTCTCTTCAGCAGATTTTATTTCTTTAATATGTTTTATTCTTACATTAAAAAAAACAACAACAAAAAAACAATGTTTTCCGATAATCAGTTTTCGAAACGTAAATTATACATTTGAAACTTAGATTCATGTTTGAAATGTTTTAGTTTATAAATTGACGCACACAGATGCTTTGCTTCATTAAGATATTTCGGATATTAAATTTACCAAGACCCATAAAAGGAAATAAAAAATAATTGCCTGAAAATATTTATTACAAAAAATATAGCACTATTTTTGTTCTAAACTTAGGAATCATCGACATGTTAAAAATACTATACCATAGAATTAGTTTCTAACGTCCGCTATCATAAAGGTTCTTATCATAGAGGTCTATCTTGGAATGGATCTAGCATGTCACGACACGTCTTCGTCTGTAGAAAACTGATGCCTTGGCAAAAATTTCTTTCCATTCAAGAACATATAGAAGTCAAGAAGAGAAAGATCAGGGGTATAAAATGGATGATTATGGATGTGGGATTTGTTTTATGCTGCCGAGCACATTACCCCGAAGCAGTGCACCTACTTTTGTACACGAAGTTGCACTTTTTATTCCTGTTTTAGCGTCTGATGAAATTCCTAACCTGTCATCATTTTCCTAGGGACGAAAACTAACAGTCAAATGTGACTCGTTGGCAATTATGGATTCTTTCTTTTTATTGGTCGTGGTAAATTTAATTTTAGATAAACTTTCGTATAATAAAGAATCAGCTTGTGTCGATTTGTCAACAGTAAGTTACCCAACTGTAAGCAAAAGCAAAAAAAGTCATCCAATTGTATGACAAGTGCTAGAAGTCCAGTCATTTTTACATAAAGATGAAACTTGATTCTAAATCTCTTCAGGTAATTTTGTTTCTTTTTATTGGTCGTGGTAAATTTAAATTTCGATGAACTTTCGTAAAGTAAAGAATCAGCATACGTAGATTTGTCAACAGCAAGTTACCCAACTGTATGACAAGGGCTAGAAGTCTGGTAGATTACATACCTGCCAACTTTTAATCCCTTCCATTATCATTTTTCCCAGTGGTATTAAAATGGAATTAAAACTTCAATTTTAAGTAAAAAAATACGTTGTTTTTGAGAAAACTTATGTTAACAACCATGATAGTAACGCATATTAATATATGTGCTTAATTTTTGTAAGAATAGTGGTGATCAAAATCATCTAAAAATTAAGTTTATAAAAGGAAAAATAGTATATACTTACTACCACTTTAAATATGAAAATAAAATCTTCCGGAAAATCCGGAAGAGTTGGCAGGTATGAGATTATTGCTCCTCTTACCAAAAGTGTTTCTCTAGAAATTATATTTGGTTTCTCTTACGAGAAGTGAAAATGACTTTCTTTATTTTTATAAGAATTATATAGAGATGAGAAAGAGAGCTTACTGGCATACTTCGGCCTCTGTTCGTTCTTTTTTAAGCCGTTTGAGCATGTTTTCAATGCATTCTTCTTTTCGTGTTTCAATGACTTCGGTACTGCACCTTTCTGCTTGAATTTTACCCACAGCTAGATAATTGATAGAAAATAATAAATCATATTTAGGTAACTAAATTCCCATGTTTCTTTTGAGATTCGATCTCTTATTCATTTTTCCATCTTCTCGGAATTACAAAATTCCATCCACTAAGCTGTTTCAATTGGAGTAATAATAGAGATTAATATTTTCTATTCTATGATGAAAATTGGTTTTGAAAACTGACTCAAAATTTGGAAAATTGTAAAGGAAGCTGTTAATATTTATTTTATTTGAAGTAACTGTCATTTGATTAATGCTTAAATTCGCTGATTTTAACATTTATGTTGAATAAGTAAAAAAATAACCCTGCGCAACTGTCAGCTAAGTTCTAGTTTGATTATTTATTACTATAAAGTTGAAGCTTTTAATTTTCGTCAGAATAATATCGAATATATATAATTCTCTTACGTTTCTCCCAAATTTTGGTGGTATTTCTTTTCCGCCGGTAACAACGTTTGCTTTGTTTTGTTTACGTTACTATTTCTCTTACACGGCGAATCGACCAATAATTGCCGCTAAAAATGTCACATGCTAAATCTAGCTGAGGTGGCTCAACATATAGCACTTTTAAAAACGGAAACTGAAATAACCAGAGAGCATCAGCTGCGGCAATCTCATACTATTAAGCTAGGCAGAAGTGAGTAGTCTTTGTTGATAGATCTCTATTTTAGTATTTTGTCGAAAGCGATTTTTTCCACGAATTTAGGCTCCCAAATTTTGGCTGTATTTCTTTTCCGCCGGTAACAAGGTTTGCTTTGTTTTGTTTACGTTACTATTTCTCTTACATGGCGAATCGACCAATAATTGCCGCTAAAAATGTCGCATGCCAAATCTAGCTGAGGTGGCTCAACATATAGCGCTTTTAAAAACGGAAAATGAAATAACCAGAGAGCATCAGCTGCGGCAGTCTCATACTATTAAGCTAGGCAGAAGTAAGTAGTCTTTGTCGATAGATCTCTATTTTAGTATTTTGTCGAAAGCGATTTTTTTCACGAATTTAGGCTCCCAAATTTTGGCTGTATTTCTTTTCCGCCTGTGGCAACGTTTGCTTTGTTTTGTTTACGCTACTATTTCTCTTACACGGCGAATCGACCAATGATTGCCGCTGAAAATGTCACATGCCAAATCTAGCTGAGGTGGCTCAACATATAGCACTTTTAAAAACGAAAAATGAAATAACCAGAGAGCATCAGCTGCGGCAAACTCATAATATTAAGCTAGACAGAAGTGAGTAGTTTTTGTCGATAGATCTCTATTTTAGTATTTTGTCGAAAGCGCTTTTTTTCACGAATTTATATATTACGAATTTATTTGACGATTTTTGATTTATATCACAAATCATACTATAGCACATTTCTAATAGGTTTCATGAATTACATGTCATTTATTTGAAATCAAATTTACTTCAATGACTTAGTATTTACCAAAAAGATGTAATTTTTTTAAAAAAAAAGTTTTTATATGAATTTGAATGATTGTTTTGAATTCTTAGAATTTTGTACATTTGCAATGTACCTAAGTTAGTAGCGAGCGAAGCGGTCTTGGTTTGCGAAGCAAATCATATAAGATTGCGTAGCAATTTTCGGGGGTTGGCGAGCGTTAACGAGCAGGGGGCGCAGCCCCCTAGTTTTAGATAAAACAGAAAGGTATTATTCTCAAAACTCTAATATATAATATATATATATATATATATATATAGCACAATAAATCATGTGGGCTGATGAAGAGATATCTTTTCCATATTTTGTTTTCCTGATTTTAATTCGTTTTTTTTTTTTTTTTTGATATCAGAAATTATATTGTTTTAAATACTTTTGAAAAATTATCTTTAATAATTTTCTTCTCTAGTCTTTATTTTTTTATTTTTTTCCATATTTTCTCAATATTTCAGCTTATATATATATACCTATCCTATATATTGTAAGTGTGTGCGTATGTGGTATATGAGTGGAAGAGGCATGGAGCGCTAAGAACGATGACGGAATGTGAAAATAACAACACACCAAATAATAGATTTTTCAATTTATTGTAACTTTTTTTTGTAAGTTATATATACAATGAATTCTGATTATATTAATCAACAATATTAATCTCTTAGTGAAATGGAGTGTACAATCTTTTTTGGCCTTCTTTAGCTAACACACAAACACATTGTTTGGCTTTGTCATTGAAAATGCCAATCTAATGGGGAACTGAATGCGTTTAAATTAAATTGGCAAAGGGTATAATAGAGATTCGTGGAAGCAATATACTTTCACCCCAGAATTTGTCATTAAAAGTAATGACTTCGATAACGTTGTTCATTAATTTTTTGACAACTAATAGCGTGATGTTGCACAGCCGTGGTGGGTTCAAATTACGGAGCAAAATAACCGGAGATGCAACTTTGACGGAACGGAACGGACTTCCGGAGACGGAACTTTGAGTACTAAATTATGCGGTGGTATGCCTAGTAAATCCAATGAGTTTTGCATCTTCAATGGGATCGCAAACTGCATTAACGGATTTATATGTCACCAAGTTACCTGGCAATAACTGTTGTATCTTCAGATTCAATTCGTTAACGTCCACATTTTTTGCTGCTAAAATTGCCCTTTCTGCCAGCCACTCATGATGAATGTATTGCGTGTGTACATCGAGAAATATTAGGTTAATGAGAGCATCTTGTGAATCAATGATTGTGCAGAAATCGTCCGGTAATTTTATGCATCCAGTCTCATCCTTAGTAACTTTTCCATCACAGATATATTTAACAATTGTTGTGAGAATGCTTCAGCAGATGGATCTTGAAGCATTTGGACGCGCATATTTACTTTTAGTTGAAGTTTTTCAACATTGCGCCACAGTGGAGATGATTTTAAGCAAGCATTGATCTCATCAGCGTACGTTTAACGCGGAATGACGGGAAGTGTTTGTCTGAAATTACCTGAAAGGAGTAACACAGTGCCGTCAAATAATTTGCCATTGTTTTTCCTATCTTTCAATGTCCTGTTCAACGCCTCAAACGAATGTTTGTGTGCCATAGTGCATTCATCCCAGATGATAATTTGGCAGTGTTTCAACACTATGGCCATAGACGATTGCTTCTTTATGTTGCACACTGCATCTGGCGTGTTTTGAATATTTAGTGGCAGCTTAAATACTGAATCAGCTGTTCTGCCTACATCCAATAAAGTTGCCGCAATGACAGATGATGAAACGGCCAACGTGATGCCATTATTTGATCGTATTTCATCAAGAATTAGCAAAATAATAAATGCTTTGCCAGTTCCACCTGGTACATCTGAAAAAGAAATCCACCCTATCCTGCCGAAACTGCGAGCATAATGCGGTCATAAATGTTCCTTTGTTCCTCATTCATTAGTGGAGCATTGCGAGTAACAATCGCTGTCATTTCTATCATATTGTAATGAAGTTCACGACTCATGTCAGAGTTTAATAAATCAGATGCACTTCGATTTGGCGAAAGCATACCGAAATGACTGAGTGGCAAGTTGGCAATAATATTCATTGTACATAGCATGACTGAATGCTATCGTTAGATCGTTACAACGAGTGCTATGTTGATACCGTATATCATCAGTCATCGAATCTTTGTGATTACCCCATAATGTTTCTATACGGGCCGGGAAACGCGTAGTTAATACTATAGCAAATAGTAGACGAATTTGCTTTGCAGTACAGTTTCAGCAAGCATACATTCCCACTGGTTGTCGTCTTCCAGCAAGCCGAGTGCAAGACATGCATACGATGGATGCTGATGTCCATCGACTTTACGTATATCTTGAAATGACAATTAGCCGGTGACATTAACCAACAACAGTCGAAAATAAAAGCACTCAGTCTGCCTTGGGTTGACTGTAAATACTCTCCCCAAGGCGTTTGATTTGAATAAACCGGGACATGCATCAACCGGTGTGACTTGCTTGCAGGGTGTTCATTTTTTTGTTTGATCCCTTGTGAAATAGTGTGGTACTTTTAAGTAGAGTAATGTCTATGCAAAGGCACCAAAATATCCACACGATTACTCTATTCAAAAAATTCGGTGAGTAGTTTTTGGTGGATTTATAGCTCAGTCAATCGTTGTCTAGTTCGTTAAATATACGCTCTGACAGTTTTCAAGATGGACGGCTAAACGAATAACGGTTGGATCCCGTTCACGAATTGGGACACCAAAGATACGCCAAACAGCTTTATTGGAGCTGATGTACCGGTCAATAAGGTACAGCGTTATTTCATCGTTGTTATTCACTGGAAGAGCAGTCACATTGGTATTTTCAACTCGAAATACTGCCATATCACTGCCTCTATTCACATACTTGCAAATATATTTGATACTCTTCTTTTAAGGGCGAGCATAAGTATTAGAGTTAGATGTGACTTGTTGCAACGTGCGTGAATATTGTTTCTGATTTATCATGTTTCTATGTCTAGTCAAAGACGATTAAATAAAGATATATTTAAAATATACGTTAAATCCGACCAAAAAATTAAAAAAAATTAGTTATAAACTTATTCTCAGACCTACTGAATATACATACAAAATTTCATCAAAATCGGTCAGGTCGTTTCGAAGGAGTATAAACACTGAAACTGTGACAAGAGATTTTTATATATATAGACTAGCTGACCGAGCAAACGTTGTTTCGCCATATGAATTATTTCTAGAGTATGAAAATTTATCTTATTTATTGTAAGTGTGGTATATGAGTGAGAGGCATGGAGGCATGGGGCATGGGGCATAAGAGGCATGGAGCGCCGTGAACGATGACGGAATGTGAAACAGCCACTAAAACTGTGACAAGAGATTTTTATATAAGATTTTACGTAATATGGTTACAACCTACTAAACAACTTTTAATAGCAAAAACATGCTACCTCGTCATCTTGAATAAAATTAACAAGTCACAAGTCAGAGGAAGAAAAAACCTAAAAATTCCTCTCAAATTCTCAAATTCAACTCAACGACTACTAAGTTGTTTAAATTGTCACTAGAAATAATCTTTCGTAGCAGTTTGGTTTGTACAGGAAATTTTACTGCCGATATTTGTCGTAATTTATAAGACTTAACTTAATCCTTTCATCAAAGCCCGTCTTTACTTCGCAATTCTTTAAAGTACTATCGTGAAATAGATCTTTCCCTCGAAAACAAATTCCATAGAAGGTCCATTTTATATCATTTCCATAGATATATTTCGGCCAAGAATTAAATTTAGGACTCCATGCTATCCATTTAACCTTTTTAACTATTTAACCCTTGAAAGGTTCCACTTAAAAACTCCAGAGAGCGGCATAGTGGATTCAATAAATGACATTTATTTAAAAAAATCTAATATTTATTTTAAAATATGTAAATGAGATAAGAATGAGATGATGAAGTGAATAATAACAGTTACGAACACATATTTCATTAAAATTATTATTATTATTATTATTCCAGTAATTTTAAATAATATTGCGGGGCCTCTTACAAATTTAATAGGTACTTATTGTGCATTTCGCAATATATTTATTACCAGTTTTCCTTGTACATACAAGATTTTCCGTTAAGACCATCTCTCATATTTATTTTCAGAATCCACAAAAATGTAAGCAAAAAAACATATACATTGGGGATAGCAAATTAACATTTAAACTAGGAATAAACGAAAACACGATCTAAATCTGATGATTTTTTGTAAAAGTAGGTGAATGTGACAAAACATCGTAATAGGTTTAAATGGAGGTTGAAACTTGAATTGAAACTAACACTCATTTTGCAAATCCTCTTTGCTTCCAGCCGCAATCAAACCAGACTTGTTGTTTATTACATTCACTTTCTTTTACTGCGATTTGATTGGGGATTTCGATTATTTTTTTTAATAGTAATTTGAGACTCTAAAGGGACATATTTTTTCGTTATCATTTCTATAAGGATTCTTAAATTTTTATTAAGGGAAGTTTTCACGGAGCAGCCTTCATAAAAATTTTCCATTCCTACAGTGGATGGAAGTATTTACACTGTTTCAACAAACTTTATTTATCAAATATTTTTAAGATTTCTTTCCTCAGATTATATGAAATCGTGCCATTAAGATTGGTTAACTGTGAGAAAATATTCGGATGAACTGGAAATTAAAGCACAAATTCTTTTTATGGTTATCCCAGCAGGCGCTAAGCAATTCGCCGTCATACAAAGATTCAGCATTTTCTACCATTACCAATTAAGTTTTCTTTATCTTTTTCTGTATTCGCGATCTCAACGAACTATAGGGGGCTTTGTTGTATGAGACGTATATCCGCGATTTATACATGAACAGTCATTCAGTTACTCTGGAGACGTCTGTAATGTAGCGTGTAGCATTGTTACCTTCCTTATTTATTGTGGCGTATTAAATTTAAAAGTGAAAAATGTTTGATATTCTTTCTTATGCCAACGAAAATAAAATGGTATCTCGTTTTTTTTTTTAGAGAAAGAACATCCAAGACACATCGGAAAAATATTTGTAAATAGATGGAAAAAAATATGTATCTCCTTGTTAGAGTTAAAACCTAACGCCTGAGAAATAGTTATACTAAATTTAATAATATAATTTGAAACGCCTATAAATATTTTACGTTCCATAATCATATTACTTCAAACATTAAAATAAGCAAAAAGTATACATAAGCCTCATAATTTTAAATAATTTAATCTTGTTAAAAATGTTTTTTGATAAAAATTTTTATCAAAAAATTTTAAGTTTTAATAAAAATCATTATTTAGAAACTAAAAAACGCAAAATAAGGAATGCTTACGAAAAAAAAAAAACAATTTTAAAAATTCCTCACATTAAAAAAAACTTACATGTTTTTTTTTATTTTTTAAAATTTATAATCGGAAGTAGAAAACCATTCTACAGAAAATTATCATCAAATAAGAAAAAAAATATTTGCAAGTAAAATTTTTCAATTTATTAATTATAACACTTACCCGCTTTATAAAGCCGGAGAATTCCAAAATAATATTTACTTCATCTGTAAACTTTCTTCTCAAATAATATGTACACAGATTATCCCTTCATTACTTTAAGATGACTTACCACGCAATGAAATTTTATAATTGCTAGATCTCAATATGAATTTCGATATGTAACTTAAAAACAGAATAGTTGAATTCCTGCCGAATTTTTGGTATTTACGTACTAACGCCACCGCAGCAGAAGTTGCGAAATATTAACAAATGTTCTGGAGAGTTTATCAAGTTCTTTGGCTCTCGAGAAACTTTGCTTCTTGTTTGCCGCCTTGAAAATGGAGTCTAACTCTGAAATTGATTCTGAAGGAACTAAAGGAAAACTTAATAAATAAGTGCCTGATATTTTTATGCTCCCGCTAGAGGGCATTCTCTAGCGTTGAGATCGCGAATTATCTCTGTGATGTTTTTCATCACACATTTTTTCCTTCTACCACTTTTGTTACCCAATACTCATTTGAGCATTTTTACTTTTTTAACTTCCATTTCAATCCTAATTTTAAGTTTTTCTCGCCATGTAAGCTATGAGCTAATTTTTTCATCTTTTAATCTTCGGTATTATAGTTTGTACGCTTCCAAACTTTCTAGAGGTCAGCAAACAAAAGTGTCCGTTACAAAAAAAATGTTCCAGTAAATTCTTCCAGAAAATTCTTGACCTAAGTTTGACCTCAATTAGAAAAGCGATTTGTCCTTAAGATATAGAGAGGGAGAGTTCTAAAAACTGATATATATATATATATATATATATATATATATATATATATATATATATATATATATATATATATGTATATATATATGTATATATATATATATATATATATATATATATATATATATATATATATATATATATATATATATATATATATATATATATATATATATATATATATATATATATATATATATATATATATATATATATATATATATATATATATATATATATATATATATATATATATATATATATATATATATATATATATATATATAATACTGATTTCTTAAAAAAATTAAATTGCTATTCTCAGTCAATATAATTTTTATGCTTATGTGACAAAAATATAAAGAAGACTGAAATGTGAAGTATCAATTAAATTGTGTGATTGATTTTCTACATTCTGTGAATATCTCTTTATTTTCCCTTCACATTGCCTTTCACATTAACGCTTGTATTGTATTCAAAATCACTAAAAAAATCTGCTTCCAGCTTACTATTTTCACGTTCAACAATTCTTTAGGAACAACATGACTATAAATTTGGGACTTAAAGTCTATAAATGAAACAAAACGATTAAGTAAGTTTAAAAATCTTACACATACAGAAAAGAAAAACTTAAGTTATCATGTGTAAAATATCACACGAGATCAGTTTTCTTTGTTGAGTGAATGAAGTATCTACTGAAGTAATTTTTTATGATAATATAAAAAAAAGTGAACTATTACAGGATCTCTACTAACGCCATAAATTATTACAGGAAAAAACAGTGCTGCCGAGATGATTAAGGTTTTTAATAAAGACCAGAAAAACAAATAATGAGGGATGATCCTTCACACATGGGATATCTTTTTAGAGCAAATAAAATTAACTTTTTTTAAGTTTTAATATAAATTCATTTTCATGCTGGGTATTTTTTGTTTTATAGCAATTACACGGCATTTGAGTTACATGATAAGAAAAACATGAAAATCTTCCAATGCTAAAATTTTTACCAACAGTATTATAAAATTATTCTCTCCGTAATAAGTACCATAGATTTCTGTTCTCAATATTAATAAATACAAATTACAATGTAAAAATATTTTTACAGTGCAATGTACCAGAAAAAATGGACCACCCCGAATATATTTTGAGCTAATAATCGGATCTTCTCGTTCTAGGACTCATTCTTAATGGTTCGAGGGGGGACCTCAAATATGCTAATTAATACTTTAAGAAACGAATTCAGACTCAAAAACATACTTTCTCTTCCAAACCGGCAAAGTATAAGAGGTATCCGCATTCTGGAAAATATGGTCCTATGAATTCGGCCAGAAGAATGGTCAAAGGTTTGATCCGTTAATGCTGATTTTGCTTTTTTCTTAATTCACCATATTTCGAGAACTTTTTTTAAAGAATTGAAACATTTTTTGCTCACAATAAAAAAATTCGTTTATACAAAGATAATTTCTTGCATGACTAATTTTTAATAATTATTTTTAATACATATTTTGAGTTTTGTAGAGAAAAAAGTTTTATGAACTATTTTTTCTAAACTTAAGTCTGCAAAAAAGTGTGCAAAGCTGGATGAAAAAAATTTATCCAATTGACCGAGCAAAGCAATTCGAAATGAACTACGAAAGCAGTTCTGGGGCGAACGAGCGTTAGCTTGCAGGGGTGGAGCCTCATAGAAGTCATCATTCAAACATGAAGTCACATGAAGTCATCATTCAAACATGAAGTCATATGAAGTCATCTTTCAAACTACACATATTTTTCTGATGAGACGTATATTTTCTCATCTATGAGACACAAATTTTTCTCAAGTACAGTCATGAAACACCATACCTGTTTCTGGGCAATTTTGCGTTAAGACTTCTATTGCATGAAATGTGTTTTCTAGTTGAGCTATTTCACTCTCATCTAGACAATCATCGGCGAGTGATCTCAAACAGTTTTCAGTAGTCTTCGCTATTCTAAAAATAATAAATAAATAAATAATTTGAATATTTTCATACTAATTTCCAATTTTTTTCTAAATCTTCAAGTTTCAGAAACAAATATAAATTTTTTTCCAGATGGAATCGATTGATTACTGGGTGTCTCATTATGGTTTTAAGTGTCACTATGCTTCCAATAAAAACTAATTTATTGGTTTAATTTTTCTTTAATTAATTTTGGAAGTCATATTTTTTAATAAAAAATGTCTTTAATTGGTTTCTATTTCTGTCTTTACAATTGAATTCTAATCATTTTAAAGCAATTTCAATTTTTGGGATTACTTTTTGAGCAATATGATAAAAAAAATTTTTTTAAATACTTTTTTCGTTTTTAATCAATATAGTACAACGAGATAATTCAATTTTAATAGGATTTCTCAATGTAACAAAAAT
This sequence comes from Parasteatoda tepidariorum, assembly GCF_982258835.1. Lineage (NCBI taxonomy): Eukaryota > Metazoa > Arthropoda > Arachnida > Araneae > Theridiidae > Parasteatoda > Parasteatoda tepidariorum. The sequence continues at coordinate 80,359,197 of NC_141761.1, forward strand.
AGAAAGTAATGTTTCCATCATAAGCCTATAAAAATTTTTGCCTTCGAATCACTAGAGTTCTTTTTAACAGAATAAAGAATATGCACGATCACTAAACTGAAGACTAATTTTTTTAAACACTTTTCGTATGTGTCTGCACTCTTTCTTACAACGTAAGAAAGACGTAACAAGTAAAAGACGTAACAACGTAAGAAGCGTAAAATATAAATTTGAAATTTAGTTTCATGTCTGAAAAATTTTTTTTTTGTAAATCGACGCACACAGATGCTTTGCTTTATTAAGATTTTTCTGATAATAAATTTACCAAGACCCATAGAAATAAATAAAATGTAACTGCCTGAAAATATTTGTTACAGAAATATAGCACTATTTTTGTTCTCAACAAAGGAATCATCGACATATTAAAACTACAATACCGTAAAATTAGTTTTTAAAGTCTGCTATCATAGAGGTCCTTATCATAGAGGTTCACCTTGGAATGGATCTAGCATGTCACGACACGTCTTCGTCTGTAGGAAACTAATGCCTTGGCGAAGATTTCTTTCCATTCAAGAACATATAGAAGTCAAGAAGAGCATGATCAGGGGTACAAAATGGATGATTATGGATGTGGGATTTGTTTTATGCTGCTGGCATCACGAAGCAATACACCTATTTTTGTACCCAAAGTTGCCCTTTTTGTTCCCGTTTTTAAATCTGATGAATTTCTTAACCTGTCATTATTTTCTTAGAAAAGAAGTCCAACTTTGACTCATTGGTTCCAACTTTGACTCATTGGTTCCATTCCCAGCTGACATCTTATAAACTGAAAACTAATTTTATGTAATGACAACTGTTACTATTTAGTTGGTTCTTATGTTGAGAAGAAGCGAAACTATTATTGTATCTTCTGCAATAAATCTTTTCAAGCAACTATGTTTCGTTTCTTTTTATTTGTCGTCGTAAATTTAATTTTCAAAAAATAAAGCAACAAGTTACCAACAGCAAGCTACCCAACTGTAATCAAAAGCACAAAAAGTCTTCCAGCAGTATGACAAGTGTTTTTATTGGTCGTGGTAAATTTAATTTTCGAAAAACGTTGGTAAAATAAAGAAGCAGCATGAGTGTATTTGTCAACAGCAAGTTCCTCAACTGTTAGCAAAAGCACAAAACGTCATCCAACTGTATGACAAGTGCTAGAAATCAGGTCGTTTTTACATGAAGAAGAAACTTCTTTCTAAAACTTTTCAGGCAATTATGGATTGTTTCTTTTTATTGGTCGTGGTAAATTTAATTTTCGAAAAACGTGTGTAAAACAATGAGACTGCATGTGCGTATTTGTCAACAGAAAGTTCCTCAACTGTAAGTAAACGCACAAAATGTCTTCCAACCTTATGACAAGTGCTAGAAGTCAGGTCGTTTTTACATGAAGAAGAAACTTCTTTCTAAATCTTTTCAGGCAATTATGGATTGTTTCTTTTTATTGGTCGTGGTAAAATTAATTTTCGAAAAACGTGTGTAAAATAAAGAATCAACATACGTCGATTTGTCAACAGCAAGTTACCCAATTGTAAGCAAGAGTACTAGAAGTCTAGTAGATTATTGTTTTTCTTGAAAAAAGCCATTCTCTGTTAATTATGTTTGGTTTTTCTTATGAGAAGTGAAAATGACTCCCTTTATATTTTGAATGACTCTCTTTATTTTTATAAGAATTATGAAGAGATGAGAAAAAGGACTTACTGGCAATCATCAGCTTTTGATGATAAGTTTTGATGGTAAGTAATAATCAGTTCGCGCATACTCTCAGTGCATTCTTGTCCTCGTGTTTCAATGACTTCGGAACTACACTTTCTCGCTTGAGTTTTACCTACAGCTGGATGAATGACAGAAAATAATAAATCATATGGAGGTAACTGTACTTCTATGATTCTTTTAAGAATCGATCGCCAATTCATTTGTCCCTCTTTTCGGTATCACAAAATTACATCCATTAAAATATTTTAAATGTTAATAATAGAGATTAATATTTACTATTCTGTGATAAAAATTGGTCTTCAAAACTGACTCGAAATTTAGAAACTGGGCAAGAAAGCTCTTAATATTTAGTTTATGTGAAGTAACTATCATTTAATTAATGCTTGAAATCGCTGAGCATGACATCCATGTTGAATAACCCTGCGAAATTGTCAGTTAAATTCTTGTTTAATTATTCGATACTATAAAATTGAAACTTTTAATTTTCAGTAGTCAGAAAAATATTTTAAATAAAACAGAACGGTATTATTTCCAAAACTCTAAAAACGGGCTTCAATACCTCTTCGAATCAAAATATTCTGAAACTTTTTTTTTATCTCAAGTTAACACTATATCAAGCTTTCATATATATTTTAAAGCAAGGCCTGAAATTTCAATTTTACAGATAATAGCCGGACTAAAACATTTGATCACCCCTTTTTCAAGAAAAGACCATGAGAAATATGATTTTCCTTTAAGTGACTTTTTTATGAAAAATTTTTAACGATAAAAACCTTAAAGAATGCAGAAAGCTTAGAATCGAAAAAAATAATGTAAAGAGAATGTAAAAATCGGAACATATTTATTGTAATAATAATATTAGATCAAAATAAGGTTGGCTTGAATTTTAAAGGTTTCGAGAAGCAATGGTTCTGTATAGGAAAAGAAAATAATTTAGCATCTTTTATTCTAAATAAAAGAAAATTTTGTTGTAATAGTTCATTTACGTCACACTAGAGCTGCACAATGGGCTATAGGCGACGGTCAGGGAAACATCCCTGAGAATGATACGAAGACACGCCATCACAATTTTGATCCTCTGCAGAGCGGTTTTCACCCCTGATTCAGTAGCCTGACGACCTGCACTCGAAGTCGAGCCCTTTACGGTAGAACAGTTTAACGAGAACCAATACCGCACACCCTCGGTCCCTACGCAGACTGATCCAAGTGGTCACCCACCCGCACACTGACCGCAGCCAGTGATGCTTGACTTCGTTGATTTGCTGGGAACGGAGTCTTAACGATCAGTCCACTGCGGGACAAAAGAAAATGAAATTGCTTGATTTTACAATAATTCCATGTAATTCTTCCTTTCAGCATGATAATCTGAGGGTACATATGTTTCAAAAAATAAAATTTTAAAGGATGATAAAATAAAAAAATTGACCTCACTTTTGGAGCGAATTTTTTTAAAAATTAAAAGTTTTTTTAATAGATGTTTTAATTATTTTTTTTAAAAAATATTATTATTTGTCGAGAACATTAGATTTTTCTTTAAATTTTCATTTCACTCAAAAAAGTACACTATAACCACAAAATAAGGTATAGGCCGTTAGCAGTGCATTTTCAATGGTAAAAAATAAATTGATTGATGGAAGAATATTGATAAATGGGAAAATATTGATAAAATTGGAAAGTATTGATATGATTGTTAAAATGTAGATATACTGATGGGACAATATTGATAAGAAAGTACCCTGTTTGACAATTGCTACGGATTAGTTACTTTTTTCGGGATAATTAATAATAGATGTTGGTTGATGAAATAATGCTTCGTACCTATTTATTCGATACAATTTATTATTATGCAAAATAGTTCAAATATTGACATATTAAAAAATAATTCATTTAAAAACGAAAAAGATGCTTGTTGAAGGATTTCCAAACAACCATGAAAAATGGGTCGTCTTGAAAGAATGAAATGGAAATGAGTATTTCACTAAGATGTGCTATTTTTTCTGACACTAACGCATATGTTGCATCTGTTATTCATGCTGCTCGCGAAACTATCGAAGAGTCTTCGCGGGATAGTATCCCACTCCTCCCTCAATGCAGTTTTCTGCTATTGCATGGCTTGGAACGGGTGTTTTTTTAGTGAAGCACGTCTATCAAAGGCAATCTAGGCATACCCTATGGGATTTAGATTTCAGGAGCACACGGGCCATGGCATAGGGTCAAAATCTTTACTTTCTAATGTGTCCGATCCTTCAGTGTACTTGTGTGGTCACACATTTTTTTCCATAAACAGCAAGTCTGGATCTACCATAGTTGCAATGGTTCTGACAGAAATGTGTGTACTGGTAGTTAATGCAAGGTCTGCAGCTATGTAACTAGGAGGGACATTATTGTTCCGTTTCACTACTGGGGATATATGCTATTGAGGTGTGGTTTTCATACAATGACCACCAGCATGCTATCGCATATCATTTCCACCTTCTGCGGTCTCTTTTAATCGTGAGATGACACTTTTTTAAATATTTTCAAACAATACTGCGACCTTAGTGATGGTATTTTGACCTGCTTCCATTTGACTAACTGCTCATCCGCGATCGAAAGAACTCAAATCATATGTTATTAACATTTAGCACACAATTATTGAAGCACCACACTGAATTTCATAGAAATAAGTTCAACTATTTATGGTGCTATTTTAGTCAAATACCTAACATTATGAATTTTCGAAAGAATCAAGAGATTGTGTGCACTGCCTCTTATACAGATAACAAGTACTGCTCTATCACGTTCTTTACATTTAATTTTACTGATATTGGTCGGCTGTCAAGAACGCTACTTTGCAAAAATCATTTATTTCTTAGCAATTGTATAGCAGTGTAGTTCGATTTTTGAAAAATCTATTTTGAATTCGGGAAAATTTATATATGAATTCATTTCTTTCCACTGAAATGCACAACTAATACTCTATACCCTTTTTCGTGGTTACACTGTACTTTTATGAGTAGTATAAAAATTTTAAAATCTATTGAATACGTTTCAAAAAATCATAATTTTCTTTCTAAAAAGTTAAACATTTTAAAATAACCAATATAATTTTCAAAAAAAAAAAATTCTAAGAGTTTTCAGAAAAATAATAATAAAAGAATTACTCTACAAAGTATAGCATTGATAGGCTCTTTTAAATAAACCCGAATATATTCGAGGCCAGTGGCTTCTAAAAAAATGTCTAGTTTGCACCGTTTCCTGTGTTCTAGATATTTTCAGTTCTAAACTCCCGAATTTTATTAAAAGCTTGTAACTTTTTATAATGCTGTAGTAGATACTTAATTGTGAACATTATTAATGAATTGAAATGGTCAAATTCTTTGTCAAAGAAACTATTAACATGGCTTAATCACTTTTCTAATCATTAAAGTAATAAAAGTTGCTAATGCCATTTTTGTCGAAACATAGTGATAAGGAAGCTGCTCAGTACGTCTTGCACCTATTTGGGGAAAATATTACGGAATTATTAAGAGCTTTATGCTGCAAATCATACCCTAATATATCTATAATTATTCATAACACTTTTATACAGATATTACTTTTCCTAATAATGTCGTTATATACTTTTATGAAATATAAAATATTATTATAAATGCTGAGTGAACTTTAAAACTGTTGAGAATGTCTTAATTTCTGATTGCTGTCAAAATTTTTTCTAGTTCTTGTAAAATTTATGTATCAATGTTTGATTCGTTGTTTATTAAGTTTGATTTAGAGTTATTTTTTCACCATTACGTTCAAATAATTCAAAAGTTCATATGTTTATCGTATTCCTTTTTATTTCACTAAGATCAAGTAATCCTGGCTCATTTAAGCTTGCTTTTTAGTTATTTGTGGTAATATATCGCCTGAAGTTTAAGCAATTTGTTTACATTTAACATAAGAAATCTATTTAATAAGCGATCTTTCATGTATTTTTGGATCTATATTTGTTTTTTTTCCCGTTTAATTGCTGAAATAATTAGTTTTGGTGTTAGAAAATTTCATGGGAGTATGTTTAAAAATTGAAAGCTCCAAATTTTTTTAAAGTGATTTGATTTAAGTATGAAAATAAAAAAAAGTATTCTAAATATTTTCGCAGGCTCATTTTAAAGAATCTCAATTAGAAATAAATTGAAAATATGGTAACAATAAATTAAGACCCGATGCTATTCCACCAATTTTCAATGTTCTTTAAAAATTCCTCAAAAATGACTGAAAGGAATAGGCTGTCCTCTACCTGAATCAATTTTAGATAAGCTTGAATCGAAACCAAGCACAAATTTACTAATTCCTCTCCATTTGCTTATTTTTTTTTAACATTTAAAGAACCAAAAATGTTTAAAAAAGCTATTTCTATCTAGTAATAAATAATATATGGATATATTTCTTAAATTGTATTCCTTATTTATGTACTACTTATTTAAATAAATGTTATGAAAATGCGATTTGAAATAAGATGTTAACTTAAATAGATTAACTTATCACGCGTCGTTTCTTCCCCTCCCCATAAAACTGCTGTTTCTATTTATTCTATTTATATAATAATAATGGCTTAAAATCTTAATACGTCTTGTCCTTTTATGTTTTAAAAGAAATTCAATGTCTCAATTGAAAAATCTAATTTGAAATTAATTCTTCATTTTGAAACAAAATTTATTACTTTTCATGATTGTAGACTTTTACATTTAGAATATTACTTTATAAATTTAATTTTATCGATTGTAAAAACATGCTTAAAAACATTTCGGGCCAAAACATGTTGTTTTCCTATTTTAATTCTGTTCAAAAAAATTTGAAAAACTCAGATCTAACAGAAATATAAAATTTCGCGCGAAATTTACTTTGAAATCACTTATGAAAAAGATTGATCTAATTGGCATGAAGCACATACACAATTTTTACTGATAATAAAATTTACAGTGAATTTGTATAAGCATAAAAAAGTCTCCGAAGAAGAATTTTAATCAATACACGCTTTTCTTTAGCACGCTTTATCCCATAGTGGAGGTTATCGTCGTTTGTAGCGATAAGTTGTCAGTTCTTGTAGCTCTTCGTTATTAAAGGAAAAGCTTTTGCTCCTAGATGGATGATAATTTGGCCTCTCTAATTTGAAGTTAATTGCTTTTACGACTGAGCTTTTACTTTTTGTTTTCATCTGATAGTTTTTCACCTGTTTTTAGATAACATTAATTTAAAATATTTTTATGCTCTTTTTAAGATGAGCTTATTCATAATTACTGCCTTAACGGTGATTTAAATATAAATATGTATACAGAAGGGCAGGGGTAGAAATCAATTTTGTGACATCTTCAGTAACATCTATTGGCAGGAATCAAAAATTATACCTGTCCATTTAATAGAGAGAGGACAAACATCAATTGAACAACATCAAAAAAATAACAATTGAATGCGTAACGAGACATCGCAATAAATCGATTGCAATGTTTTCTCTCTTATAAATATTGGCATTACAGTAAATACAGTGCTAATAAGCAAATAGTTCCTTTTTTAAGTAGCTAGATCAGTCAATTGGTACAACGTTTTTGGCTTATACGCTAATTAGATAAATTTTCAAGTATTAAATAGCAGCCTGATTGTACTATGTGAAGTAAAAATTTCCACTTCCAGGAAATATTGCACCAATTAGCTACTCATTTTTAAAAAAAAAGATAATGACTACCAAAATATTTTAAATATCATTAATTTAAAATGGCATTCCGATTAAGTAATTTAATATTTTAATTAAATTGAATATTTTAATTTAATTTAATATTTTAATTTAATTTAATATTTTAATTCAATTAAATATTTCAATTCAATTTAATATTTTAATTCAATTTAATATTTTAATTCAAGTTAAGATTTAAACAGTTTAAGAATTTTCATTTCTGTACTTTTGTTTTAGTTATTTGCAGAATAGCAACAAATTCTGTAGAAATGATTGCACATTTTAATTGATTGCATGAATGAAAGCAATATTTGAAAATATTTAAATATAAAGAATTGCCTTAAGTAAAGAATTGATGATAATTTACCTAAAATAAGATATTAATTTTTTTATATAGCATAATTTAAATTTATGTAAAGAAATTGTTCAAAAGTTTCTTACCAATTAGAAAAAACAGGAATATAAATTTTGAATACATAGCGTAGAATTTTGGAAGCTTTATTATGGTAGTTAAGCAAAAACTTCTTATCACATAAATGCTTTTTTAAATATTTTCAATTTACATTTTTTTCTTGCCACGGGAAGCTATATTATTATCAAGGAATTATTAGGGCCACTTGATCACATCGGAAACAAGCTTCCTCAATTAAATTATAAATAAGTTAATCCTTGAGATTTGTCTGATTTATTTGACTAATTAATTCATTTTTTTCCTACTTCCTATAAAGTGAAGTATTTTATTCATTTTCTGATTAATAACTGCGTACATAATTGTTCATATTGATTATTTTAATTGTTAGTATTTTTTTTAAATTCGAGCTGCAAGAAATAATCATTTATATTTCTTAAAGAAATATGAGTTCATTGAATTTTTCCCGGTTTCCTATTCACCAAACATTCGTTAGTGACACATTAGAGTGAAATTAATATAAATTACATTATTTAGGTGTAAAAAAACTTAATTTTCTAAAGTTGCATAAGTTGTAGCAGAAAAACCATAATAAGCTACAATTATGTGAAGATATATGTTTCAATACATTTTTTCCGGTTTTTCATTCACTAAACATTCGTTAGTGTCATTCTGGAGTGATATTAATATAGGTTAATTTATTTAGGTTTAAGAAAAGCTGTATAAGTTGTAGCAGAAAAGCAATAATAAGTTGCAATTACATTAAAAAAAAATCTACGATTATTGGTAATTATAATCTTTTCATCTAGATTAAATTTTTAATATAGTTTAAAAGCAATAATGATTACATTTCATCAATTTCAAAGAAAATATTTAATGTAACCAACAATTATATATTTTTTCTTTCGTCATCCTTCATTTTTTTCTTTAAAGTCAATGTCTTCAACTAAGAACATATTGTTTTCCAAATATACTTTATTGCTGTTTTATGTTAGTACATTTCGTTAATATGTTAATCGTCACCGATAAACAATTTCTAGATTTGAAAGATAATAATCCGTTTTTGAAAATAAAATAACCTAAGAAATATATACTGTGAGACTCAATAAGAAGAAAAAAATTAGAAGACAAATATTTAAATATGGAACTATTTTGTTATCGCTTTTGCATTAAAATATATTTCATTTCAAAAAATTTCAGTATGAATTTTAAGATTTTTATCTGACAACCACTAATATATCTCTTTCTTTCTCTCTTTCTCTGTCCATTTCTGCTACTTTTGACATTAACTCAAGAGTGAACTTATAAAATAAAAATCTCGTAAGATGAAAACAAAATTTAAAATATTGAATAAATAATTGATATTTAAAGAAAAAAAGACTAAGAAAAATTCATTAAAAAAGTATTTAAAATTTCAGTAACCTTCAAACAAAACAGAATTTTGAAAAAAAGGAAAAGAAAAAGAGAAAAAGGAATAGCTCTATTAGCAAGACAAATTTCAACTCCGTAGTTGCATTTTAAGAGCGCAGCTGATCAACTCGTTTAGCATTTCTTTTCTACAAGCTTGTTTAACTGTTAATAAATCTCGAACAAGTAATCAAATTTCAAATTTTTATATTCCGCTTTATATCTTATGCATTTTTCTAGACTCCATCATTATGTGAAATTTTAAAGTCTTACAGTTTCTGAACAGCAAAACAAAATGTAACGTGAATAAATAACTAAGTGAAAAAAAACTCTAAATAAATCACTTAAAATTGTAATAAATTTCGATCAAAATGAAATTTAAAAAAGAAAACTTGAGTTAAGTTCATAGACAGATATGTCTTTTTTAACAAGTAAAATTTAAATTATGCAGTTGCATTTCTGCGATACTGTGGCTCGCATGTTATGTTTAATGAAAAGTTTAACAATTAATAATTTCCGAACCAGGAATCGAATATTAAATTTGTCTATTTCATCAAACATTTTTAAACAATCCTTTATTGTTATAACTTTCTAAATTCAACAGTTTTTGTGCCGTAAAACAAAATGTTCAACAAAAGATTAATATCAAAAACAGTGACAGCAGCGCATTTACGATTTTTTAACATAGATAGGTAATATAGATAAATAATTACTCTGAAGCAAACAGTAAAAATACCAAGTCATTGCTATTTCTTTATTTGTTAAGATTTGGATATGTATTTTTCTTTAAATTGTGCTACTATAAAAATACAAGTGCATTTTCATTGACCCTCATAAGGTATTATCATGTAGTTTATCATATTTTTTAACAAGGCATAAAAGCCATTTATTCGGTGAAAGTTACCTTTTAATTTGGTATTTTTCATTAAATGTGAGGTAGTACATTTTATTTTTACCAGAAATGTCACAACTCTACCATACGGAACTAATGTTTATTATTATGTATTACTTTCTGTATTGTTTATTAAATATATCGTAATCAGAACTCTGGAAATTAAAGCAAACCATTATTATATGAAGGAAAAAATTACTGAATAAACGCTTTGAATACTGTATATTTTGGTTTCATAGATCAGAATTAATTTTTTACTATAAAAATTATTACTATACAGTACTGTTATTTTACCAACTTTTTTTCTAATTGTACACTTCATACTATTATAATTAAGATATTGATTAAAAAAGCTGAAACATGAGGCTAAAAAAATTGTTTCCGAGTTGAACCGTAATACTGGTACCTCAGAACAACAATAAGGTTAAATTGAACCATGCATTCGTCCTAACTGAAAGCAATATCAGGCTTTAAGAAATACGGTAACAAAGTTCCACTTAGCGACTTCACGGTTCAGCAGATTCGAAAATTTTAATAAAAATTTTGAATAAATTATTCAAATGTCTGTAAAAAATTTAATTAAAAAATATAAATTGATTATATTGAAGTTGAACAGAAGTTTAGTTATACAGATTGCATACACACACATATATATATATATACATACATATATATATATATATATATATATATATATATATATATATATATATATATATATATATATATATATATATATATATATATATATATATATATATATATATATATATATATATATATATATATATATATATATATATATATATATATATATATAAATTACTGATAATAGATAGTTCTATTGAATTCAAGATATTTTTATCCCTAAATTGAAAATGCTAAGTATCTGCTACTTTGTTGTTAGGATTAAAGTAGTTCTTATAAAAATACGGATAACCTCTAACTATCAGCTGGATACCATCTTCTAAAGATATTCATAGAACATCAGCTTTACGAAATTGCAATAATAAACAAATAAATAGATTTAAAAAATAAGCACTTTAGTTAAATTATAAGATCTATAATTACATGATTTTTTTAATGTACCCAAAATTGATTTGTGGCTATCAATGTTCTGTTCAAAATCATAGTCTTGTAATTTTGAACCCAACCCAGATAACAAGGAAACACCCGGATCCCGCATTGTGACTAATTCACTATAATGAAGACTTTTTGAATAAACTAACACCAATTCCCGTTTCATTTCGATCTTTTTGCGTTTTAAAAAGTGCCTAAGATAATAAATTACGAATACCGTTTATTTGGTTTCGATTACTTTCAGTCAGTTTTCCAAATGAATATTTTCAAAGCATTACAAAAAATTGAAATTTTACGATTATAAATTATAATAATTAGTATTTGTTATAACATTAAGAACAGTATAGAAAGCATCACTAAGGAAATTTGCATCCTCCAGCCTTAAAATTTTAAATATTTAACTAGGCTAACGAATTTCAGTTCAAAAAATGTTGTTTGCAATAGACATTGTGAGCTCACTGCTTTTTCATTGTGAGTGAACATGAAAGATGCGTTGTTTTTTATTTAATTTTATTATTTAATTTAATGTTATTATTTAATTTTATTTTATTATTTAATTTAATTTTATTATTTAATTTAATTTTATTATTTAATTTAATTTCATTATTTTATTTTATTTTATTATTTAATTTAATTTAATTTAACTTAATTTAATTTAATTTAATTTAATTTTTAAATTAATAAACATATTTCATTTTAATTATTTATTTTATTAGTTTCCTTATTTTATTTACTGATATACGCAGGCTTCTGTGTTAAATACAGCTTATTAGCCAGCGTCGAGTTGAAAAACAGATTGCAGAAACGAGAGGCACACTACAAATATGAATCTAGGGGGGCGCCGGGATGCGAACCTGCTACCGCAGCGCTAGCGAGAGTTTGGTGGAACAGCAAAACCAGTCGACCAAGCAGACCCTCGAACGTGTTTTAACTGAACTTAGTTTCTTTTAAAGACGTTAATATTTTGTCAAATACAGAAACAATAGTCTTTTGAATGTTTGACCTTTTAAAAATGAGCCAATTATGTTTACTTGGAATTTACTGAGTTTTTTTTTTATCTGGGCATGAACCACCTGTAATCTTCTTTGTAGCAGTATGTAAGTTTGGTCTTTTAACCACCTTAACCTCGAAAAAAAGCGATAAAAGAATGCTTACGAATGAATAAGAGAATTACAAGCTTAAAAAAATATTACCCTTCAAGTCAATCTTTCAATCGCATTTCACTGCACCATGGTGATATATAGAGCTTTTTGACCTTTAGACCTTTTCTCGTTTTTTTTAATCCTTTTTCTGTGTCTGTATTAGTTTCCAATACCATTTAATTTCGATACTTTACGATTAAATAGTATTTGGTGCGAAGAAAAGTTCATTGGTTCTCGGGAATTTTTTATTACTATTTTGCCTCATGCATCTAATAGAAATTATTGTAAAGCTTTTTTAAAAGAGGAATGTATTTATCAGTACATTCCAGATATCTATTTTTTATCTCTCTCATTTTAGTTCTTATTCTTTAAAATTTATAGCTGATACTTTAACTGCGAAATTATTTTAAGTGTATTGATAAAAACTGCTCAACAAAGCTTTTGATTTATTTTATTATAATATTATATAAACGAAACCATGTGCAATTATCTTTTTAATGTTTTAGAAATTAGTTATACATTAAAGTTTGCTTTGCACAATTGACATAGATACTGTTTTTTCATACATAAAAGGGATACAATAGAAAAATAACATATATTAACCCAAAACGTTCAAATTTCGATTCGCTATTTCCTACAGAAAGAGCATTTTAAAATCGGGGGGCTAGAAGCTGGAGAGGTCGATTTACAGCAATACAAGCTTCTTTTATTTCTGTTGAAGGATTGTTCAACGCTTCTCTCGTTTCATGACCTGCTCCAGTACCACATTTTTCTATTACGCGCTCAATCACACAATCAGCAGTCCAGTGGTATACCCTATATAGGTAAATAAAAAGTCTTTTAGAATTTGTTCCTATATACATATTATAATAAGAATAAATTCTTCAAACGCAGTAATTTACTGATGTGTTTCGAAATTAATATTCATAACATGCAAAATATTGAAGTATTTTTGAAAAATAAATACTTCTATTTGGTAAAATATGAGCATTTTTCTCACAAATATATACTTTTCTTTTCCTTTGCATGTTTTAATTTTTTATCTAAATAAAAATAAATCAAATGAATTTTGTGTGAGCCTCGTGCATTTAAATAGATGATGCCACATTAAAACTTGAAAAATTGAAATAAAAATAATTTTTTCCTAAGAATCTAAATTAATACAGAGAAGATACTTATCCATATAGGAAAACCATAAAAAATCTTTTTACTATTACCGACACCAATGATGCATTATTAAATTTAGTAATACGTATTAATGGTATTATGTAAATTGGTGTTTTTATTTGATACTAAATATATACGCGTGCAATTCTTACATGTACAATTCTTACATGTACAATTCTTACATGTATCTGGTCGTACTTAGCTGTATAAAACTCGAACCATAAAACGATATCTTCGCCCCTTAGTGGACTGATCGTAAGTCAAGGTCTCCGGATGATTACCAAGTTCAAGCATCAATGGTATCGGTCAGTGAGCGGGTTGATGACTATTTTGATAAGCTTAGGAGAGGACAGAGAATCTGTGACATCGGTCCTCGTTAAATTGTTCTACCGTAAAGTGATCGACTTTGGACGCTGGTCAGGACGCCATCTACTCTAAGGAGCACCAAAGTTGTGATAGCTTTGTCAGGGCAGGTTACCTTAGCCAGGGTTGTATTTCAGGGTAGCTTTTCTAGTACCTCTCAATAAACAATTGAGCAGTTTTAGTGCGACGTAAATAAAGTTCTATAACTTTTACAAACTAATATCTTCAAAATATTCACATTTTGAAAAATTAGGTATGAAGTTGTTAATTATTAGTATATCTTCCTAACAGTACTGAAAATAATAGTTCTCTAGAGAAATAGCTCTTTTATCTCTTACAAGCAAACGAATTAATTATAGTGTATACTTACGTGCACTTGATATCATTTTCATTTGGATTTCTTTGAGGAGAAAAGTGTGACAATGCTCTCATTTGAATTTCTCTAAGACAACCTACTAAGTAATCTTTATTGTTCTCTCTACAAACTTCATTTGTCTCATCATCAATCTCATTTGTTTCTGAAATAAATTATGAAACAATAGCATAAATATAAAACTTTTTTTTAATACAGTTGGAGGCTTTTTCTTAATGTGTAGTGGAGGAATGGGGCTCGATTCCTAATGGCGGCTTAAAGAACAAATGGGTATCAGCTTGTCTAAGAAGTAAAGGTGGCTTGCTCACAATTCTAACCGCGTTATTACAACCATTTGACTGTTGCCACAGACTGTTGTGTCAATTCTGTAGTTTTATTTTACTAGGAGGTTTCGCTTTCTCTATGCTTTGCTTTTCAACCTGCATATGATTACTTCACATTTATGGCTGTTCAACTAATATTTAAGGAGAAAGTCCGATTTTTCTTATTCCATTTTATTGTTACTTATGACAGATAAAAGTTTGCTTTCTTACTTGTTGAAATACAGTTTCAACTTACTAAACAACATTTGATTACAAATTCAGACTGCCTCGTCATATTGAATGAATTTAACAAGTCTCTGAGTTCAGAGGAAGAAAGAACCTAAAAATTCATCTCAAATTCGCTGAACGACGACAAAGTTTGATCAAATTGTCACTGGAAATATTTTTTCTAGCAGTTTAGTTTGTATAGGTAATTTTACTGCCGATATTTGTCGTAATTTATAAGACTTCACTTGATTCTTTCATCAAATCCCGTCTTTGCTTTGCATTTCTTTAAAGAATTGAGAAATAGATCTTACTCTCGTAAATAAATTCCATAGAAGGTCCATTTTATATCATTGCTATAGGCAATTTGGGCCAAGTAATAAATTTAGGATGCCATGCTCCATTTAACGTTTTAACTATTTTAGCCGTTGAAAAGGCCGGGATAGCCTGTCCGATAGGGCGCCCATGTTCCAGAGTTTGTGGGTTCGAACCCTGCCGGCCGAAGACTTCCCGTGAAGTAAATGGTGACTGATGCACGCTAAATCTGTCGAGTCTCAAAGTCATCCATGTTCCCATAAAAAATCTATGACTCTGGGGGTACTGGATAGGAGATCGATCATTCTCTGATTCAGGTCAAAATTACGATCTGTGGATGAATGAATGGATGCGTGAATCACCTTTATAATTTTTATTCCCTTTACGTAATTTTGAACTCGACTCGGAGGACAAACAGTAAGACAAACTTCCCTTCAAAGGAAACTTCTAAAAATTAACCAGCCTTTTCTAAAAATTAACCAGCCAATAAAAGGAAAACTATGAAACTTCCTTGTTTTTTTAAACGATAATAAGATTCTAACCCTCATTTCAACTACAACTAAAATGTTTTCGTCAGTAATATCACACTATTCAAATTGCGATTTCATTGAACATGCAGTTATTTAAAACTATTCTAAATCCGTAAAAAAGAAGCGGCTCGTAAAAAAAGAAGCGGACCACACTGAATATTTTTTGGCCTAGAGATTGGTTCTTCACGGACTAGGACTTAATAGTTCGAGTGGATGACCTCAAATATGTTAATTAATTAGTACAGACGATATTTTAAAAAAAGAATTCAGACTAAAAAGCTAATTTTCTCTGAATAAACATACCTTATTTTCGATGGATTCCGATTCTAGACCATCAAAGTATAAGAGGTAAATGCAGTCTGGGAAATGTGTAATAATTTGGTCAGGAGAGCTGTCAAAGGTTTGACCCGTTAATGTTAATTTCACTTGTTTCGTATTTCAACATATTACGAGACTTCTCTTAACGAATTGAAAAAAATTGCGCACGCGATTAAAAATTTTGTTTATCCAAAGATAATTTCTTGCATGACTATTTTTTATTAGTTATTTTTTTTATTTTTAATACATATTTAGAATTTTGTTCAGAAAAAAGTTTTATGAATTATTTTTTCTAAGCTAAAGTCTTCAAAAAGTATACAAAGCAGGACGAAAGTAATTTATTCAATGACCAAGTGAAGCTAATGATAGGAACTGCTAAAGCATTTCTGTGGGCGGACAAGCGTTAGCAAGCAGTGGTGGTGCCTCCTAGTATAAATGCACATATTTGGCAATTCACATCTGAAGTCATCTTTCACACAAGTAAAGTTACTAACACCATACCTGTTTCTCGGCATTTTTTGTCGATTTCCTGAAGTGCGTCTTCCAGTTGAGCTCTATCACTCTCATCTAGACAATCTTCAGCGATTGATCTCAAGCAGTTTTTATAAGTCCTCGCTACTCTAAAAAATTAATAAGTAAATAAATAGTTAAAATATTTTCATACTGAATTCTAATTTTTCCTAAATCTTCAAGTTTTAAAAACAAATCGAAATTTTTTTCCAGATGAAATCGATAGATTACTGGGTGTCTCGATATGACCTTAAGTGTCACTATGCTCCAGATAAAAACTACTCTATTGGTTCAATTTTTCTTTAATTAATTTTATAAGACATATTTTTTAATGAAAAATATGTCTTTAATTGGTTTCTATTTCCGCTATAATTTCTAATAATTTTATATAATAATTTTAAGATAATTTCAATTGATGGAATTACTTTTTGAGCAATATATGATTAAGGAAAAATAAATTATTTCTTCATTTTAAATCAATATAGAACGAGATAACTCAATTTTAATAGGACTTCAATGAAACAAGAAATAGAAAGTAATGTTTCTAGCATAGGCTTTTAAAATTTCTTGCTTTTGAATCACTAGAGTTTTTGTTAATAGAATAGAGAATCTGTACCATCACTAAATTGAAAATTAAATTTTTTTTAACAGATTTCATATGTGACTACACTCTTTTTTACGACTCTCTGCTCACGCATCATGTCCCCCCCCCACAACTATTCTTGTGTCCACTCTTTTCCTACCTTCTCTTCTGCAGATGATATTTCTTTAATATATTTTATTCTTACATTGAATAAAAACAAAAAAACGATGTTTTCCAACAATCAGTTTTCGAAACGTAAAATATAGATTTGAAATTTAGTTTCCTGTCTGAAATATTTTTGTTTGTAAATCGACGCACACAGATGCTTTGCTTTCTAAAGATTTTTCTGATAATAAATTAACCATGACCCATAAAAAGAAATAAAAAATAATTGCCTGAAAATATTTATCACAAAAACAATTACATTAGCATTATTTTTGTTTTCAACTTAGGAATCATCGACATATTAAAGTTTATTTACCATAGAATTAGTTTCGAACGTCCGCTATCATAGAGGTTCTTATCATTGAGGTCCACCTTGGAATTGATCTTGCATGTCACGACGCGTCTTCGTCTGTAGGAAACAGATGCTTTGGCAAAAATTTCTTTCTGTTAGAGTACAGATAGTCAAGAAGAGAGAAAGATCTGGCTTATAGAGTGGATGGTTAAGGATGTGGGATTTGTTTTATGCTGCCAAGCACATTACCACGAAGCAATACACCTATTTTTGTACACGAAGTTGCACTTTTTGTTGCACACGAAGTTGCACACGAAGTTGCTGTTTTTGCGTCTAATGAAATTCCTAACCTGTCAACATTTTCCTAGGGACGAAGACTAGCAGTCAAATGTGACTCGTTATTTCTATTCCCAGGTGGCTGACTTCTATACTGGATTTTGAAAACTATTTCTATAGTATGACAAATGTTAGTATTTCGTTGGTTTTTACGCTGAGAAAAAGGAAAAGTATTACTGTATATTTTGCAATAAATCTTTTAAGGCAATTATGTTTCGTTTCTTTTAATTGGGGGTGGTAATTTTACTTTTCGAAAAATAAAGAATCAGCATGTGTCGATTTGTCAACAGCAAGTTACCCAGCTGTAAGCAAAAGCACAAAAATTCATCAAATTGTATGACAAGTTATAGAAGTCTCGTCATTTTTTCAAAGAGAAGAAACTTGATTCTAAATCTTTTCAGTTAATTATGTTTTTTTCATTGGCCGTGGTAAATTTATTTCTCGAAAACCGTTCGCAAAATAAAGAAACAGCATATGTAGATTTGTCTGCAGCAAGTTACCCAACTGTATGACAAGGGCTAGAAGTCTGGTAGATTATTGTTTCTCTTACAAAAAGTCTTTCTCTGGAAATTATGTTTGATTTCTCTTATGAGAATTGAAAATGACTTTCGTTACTTTTATAAGAATTATGTAGAGATCAAAAAGAGCTTACTGGCATGCTTCGGTTTCTGATGGTTCATCCATAAGCCGTTCGAGCATACTGTTAAGGCATTCTCTTGCTCGTGTTTCAATGACTACGGAACTACACCTTTCTGCTTGAATTTCACCCACAGCTAGATAAATGATAGAAAATAATAAATCATATATAGGTAACAAAACTCCTATGTTTCTTTTCAGAATCGATCGCTAATTCATTTTTCCATCGTCTCGGAATTACAAAATTCCATCAATTTAGCTGTTTCAAATGGAGTAATAATAGAGATTATAATTTTCTATTCTATGATCGAAATTGGTTTTCAAAACTGACTCGAAATTCGGAAAATTGAGAAAGGTAGCTGTTAGTATTTACTTTATATAAAGTAACTATTATTTGATTAATACTTGAATTCGCTGATTTTAACATTTATGTTAAATAGGTAAAAAAATAACCCAGCACAGCTAAGTCTTTGTTTAATTATTCATTACTATAGAGTTAAAGCCTTTAATTTTCTATAGTTAGAATAACATTTTGGATAAAACCGAAAGGTATTATTCTCAAAACTCTAAAAACAGGTTGTAATACCTTTTCGAATAAAACAACTTTGTAAATAAAAATTTTATTTCAAGTTAACATTATATGAGGCTCATATATACTTTAAGGCAAGGCATGAAATTTCAATTCCACAGATAATAGCAGGACTGAAACATTTAATCACCACTATTTCAGGAAAAGATGATGAAAATATGATTTTATTTAAGTGACTTTTTAATGAAAACTTTTTAATGAAAATAATGTAAAAATTGGAACATATTTATTGTAATAATAATTTTAGATCAAAATAAGGTTGGCTTGAGTTTTAAAGGTTTCGAGAAGAATGGTTCAGTAGAGGAAAAGAGAATAATTTAGCATTTTTTTATTCTAAATAAAAGAAAATGAATTTTTCAATAATTCCATGTAATACTTCCGTTAAGCATAACAATCAAAGGGCATATACATTTCTAAAAATAACGTTTTAAAGAATGGAAAGTTCGCGACATCCTTAAATAATTAATTGATTGTCAATGTCGAGAAAAAAATTTCGTAATCGTTCGAAATAAACAAGTTCGTAATCGTGTTGTACGTTGCTGAATAACCACAGAAACTAAAGTTCTCTTTTAAAGAAAAGGCTCGCATGCCTTAATTTTGTAATTAAGATATACAAGTTGTCAGGCAAAGTAAATTTGCTTATATATGTTTGTTACACTAAATAACTTAACAATATATAATTCTCTACACTTCTTTCCCATTTGGCCTAATGTTGTTTTATTTTAATGTTCTCTAGGAGCTGAGTTTAAAGTTGAGTCACAAACCAGCTTTATTTGAAAAATTGTTGAATGTATGCATCCTAAATTGTGGCAACTACTTTCTACACTGAGGAAAAAGGTATGGTAAATAATACGAGAATAAGGTAAATTTTACCGTATTTCTGACTCTTTGGGAACAATAAAGGAATCGATAATTTTAACCTCAGTGCTTAGGTAATGATTTTAGTAAAATTATCAATAAATTGGGGTTTACTTATAATTTTATATTTACTTATATATATAAAATTTGGTAATTTCATCATGATACCTTAGAGAAGTATATAAAAACCATGCATTCGGTTGAATTTGCCTTCCAATTTTGTATTTTTTACTAAATGTGTGGTAATAAGAACTATAATTTTGGAGACCAGAATTTCAGGTAAACCGTTATCATAGGAACGGAAAGATTACCAAACGAATGTTTTCATGACCATAGATTTTGTTTTTATTTCAGGAATTTTATTTCTGGTTTGTAATACATCTTCGATTGCATCAAGAATCATCTTTGATGATTCAATAAACTTTTTATTAAGTAGTTGACCCCCTTTTTTGGTACTAAAATATACTAATTTTTACAGTGTATTTGATTCTGGAGAGAATCGTTAGCTTTAATGCTAACGTTGATTAGCCTTTCCCCCAATTTCTACTAAATGTCCGGAGTTGTCTACGCACTCTTATTGTGATTGTTCATTTGTACTTTTTCATTTTATGCTAACACCACAATAGCTCCTCTATTATTTCAGTATATGTACTAATATCATGCTTGTCCTGGGATAATTTGAATACAAACTCTCATTCACTAATAGATGGCAGCTTTACGGAGCTGGCTAACACAATAAAACTAGTACTTCTCATTTCTCACAAGTGATGTAGACTTTAGATAAACTATTCAAGAAACATACTATGGTTAACTTAAGAAAACATAACTCAACCATACTTAATCGTAAGCCTATAAACTAACAAAAAGTCATAAATAACTTTAGACTAATGCCTAGTTAAATTTTATTTCAAACCCCTGTTAAATTTTAGTCAGAATGCTAGTTAAATTTCATTTGAAGCTTTTGAACGCTTGTTAGTTGTAAATGGTTACGAAACCTTATAATTTTATATTCATAGTTTTTTAACCATATCAGTGATAAAATGTTTCAAACCTTTAAATGAATAACTCTCGATGTAATGATAGGATTCTCACGGTAATGATAGGATTGTAATGTGAGACGAGGGTCTCACATTAAATATTCTGATTAATTAGTGCAAAAAACTCTCTAAGTTATGGATCAAACATAAAAGTGTGCTTCATCTTGATATATATATATATATAATATATATATATATATATATATATATATATATATATATATATATATATATATATATATATATATATATATATATATATATATATATATATATATATATATATATATATATATATATATATATATAATTTGACATCATCAATTTACACAGCGTTATCTATCTTGTAGATGACGTGATTAGAGAGGAATGCATCGAACAGCTTTCCGTGCATGCAAACCAACTTGACGACCTGCTTCCATTTGACTAACTGCTGATCCACTATCGAAAGAACTCAAATGATATGTTATTAGCATTTAGCACACAATTATTGAAACAACACACTGAATTTCATAGAAATAAGTTCAACAACCTATGGTGCTATTTCAGTCAAATACCAAACATTATGAATTTTCGAAGGAATCAAGAGATTGTGTGCACTACCTTTAATACAGATAACAAGTACTGCTCTATCACGCTCTTTAAATTCAAATTTACTGATATCGTTCGGCTGTCAAGAACGCTATTTTTCAAAAATCATTTATTTCTTAGCAATTGTATAGCTGTGTAGTTCGAGTTCTGAAAAATCAGTTTTGAATTCAGGAAAATTTTTATATGAATTCATTTCTCTTACAGCTCAAATACACAATTAATACTCTATACCTTATTTCGTGGTTACACTGTATTTTTATGAGTGCTATAAAAATTTTACAGTCCTTTGAATACGTTTCGAAAAATCATAATTTTAAAAAAGAATATTAAACATTTAAAAAAAACTAATATAATTAACTAAAAAAATTATAAGAGTTTTCAGAAGATCTATAATAAAAAAATTTCTCTCCATGTATAGCATTGATGGGCTCTTTTAAATAAACCAGAATATATTCGAGGCCTGTGGCTTCTAAAAAATGAGCATTTTGCGCCGTTTACTGTGTTCTAGACATTTTCAGTTCCAAACTCCTGAATTTTATTAAAAGCTTGTAACTTTTTATAAAGTTGTAGTGGATACTTAATTGTGAACATTATCAATGAATTGAAATGGTCAAATTGGTTTACCAAAGAAACTATTAACATGGCTTAATCAATCTTCTAAAATGGCTTAATCACTTTTCTAGAATTTAAAGTAATAAAAGTTGCTAATGCCATTTTTGTCGATAGAAAGTGATAAGGAAGCTACTCAGTACGTCTTACACCTATTTGGGGAAAATATTACGGAGTTACTATTAAGAGAATTATTATGCTCGGAATTATGAATATACGGAATTATTTATGCTGCAAATCATATGCTAATATATCTACAATGATTCATAACACTTTTAAAATGATATTAGTTTTCCTAATTATGCCGTTATGTACTTTTATAGAATATAAAATATTATAAAAAATGATGAGTGAACTTTAAAATTATGGAGAATATCTTAATTTCTGATTGTTGTCAAAATTTTTTCTAGTTCCTGTAAAATTTATTTATTAATGTTTGATTCTTTGTTTATTAAGTTTGATTTCTAGTTATTTTTTCACCCTTACATTAAAATAGTTCAAAAGTTCATATGTTTATTGTATTCCATTTTATTTCACTAAGATCAAGTAATCCTGGCTCATTCAAGCTTGCTTTTTAGTTATTTGTGGTAATATATCGCCTGAAGTTCTAAAGATTTGTTTACATTTATCATAAAAAATTTATTTAATAAGCGAGCTTTTATATATTTTTGGATCTGTATATATTTTTTTTTGAAAGTCTTGTGTTAAATTTCTGAAATAATTAATTTTGGTGTTGGAAAATTTCATGGGAGTTTGTTCAAAAATTGTAAACTCAAAATTTTTTAAAGTGATTTGATTTAAGAATGTAAATAAAAATATAGTATTCTAAATATTTTTGCAGGTTCATTTTGAAGAATCTCAACTAGAAATAAATGGAAAATATAGTAACAATAAATTAAGACCCGATGCTAGGAAGCTATTTCATTATCAAAGAGTCATTAGGGCCACTTGATCACATCGGAAACAGGTTTCCTTAATTAAATTATAAGTTAGCTAATCCTTGAGATTTATCTGATTTGTTTGACTAATTAAAATTGTCGTTATTTCTTTTTTTCTACTTCCTATAAAGTAAAGTATTTTATTCATTTTCTAATTAATACCTGCACCCATAATTGTTCATATTTAAATTTAATCTACAAATTTCTATTATTTTTTTTGAAATTCGAATTGCATGAAATAATTATCTATGTTTCTTGAAGATATGCGAGTTCAATGTATTTTTTCCCGGTTTCTTATTCACCAAACATTCGTTAGTGACGATCTAGAGTGAAATTAATATAAATTAATTTATATTAATGTAAGAAATCTCAATTTTTTAAAGTTGTATAAGTTGTAGCAGAAAAACAATAATAAGTAATAATAATATCAAGATATATGAATTCAATCTGCTTTTTTTTTGGTTTGTTATTCATTAAAAATCCGTTAGTGTTATTCTAGAGTGACAATAATATAGATTAATTTATTTCTGTTTTAGAAAACTAAATATTTGAAAGTTGTATAAGTTGTAGCAGAAAAATAATAATAAGTTATAATTATATGAAGATATATGAGATGATGATAGAAGATATATGAAGATATATGAAGATACATTTATTTTTTCCTGTTTCTTATTCACTAAACATTTGTTAGTGTCACTGTAGCTTTTGAAAGCTGTATAAGTTGTAGCAGAAAAAAATAAGTTGCAATTATATGAAACAAATCTATGATTATTTGAAATTATGATATTATTTCATCCAAATTAAATTTGTATTATAGTTTAAAATCTATAATGGTTACATTTTGTAAATTTCAAAGTAAATATTTAATGTAACCAACAATTATATATTTTTTCTTAATTGTTCGTCATTCTTTATTTTATTTTTTAAAGTCAATGTTTTCAACTAAGAACAAAAATATTATTGCAGTATTATGTTAGTACATTCTGCTAATATGTTAATCGGTTATAATGAGATTAATTCTATTGCGACTTTTGATTTCCAGGATCTTTTCAATAGCATTCACCTTTCTAAACTAAGAGATGTCCTTTTGAATTATTACTATGATTTTAAAAATATCCTTTGTTGCGATTTTTATTATTGGGAAATTCTGATTAATTTTTGTCTTTTTAGTAATTATTTTTACAATGGAAAGGATATTTCTCTTCAAATTAATGGAATACCACAAGGATCTAATTATTCATCTCTCTTAGCTAACTTATTTTTGCATTATTATGAAAAAAATTATACTCTTAGTATTGAATTTGTTTTTAGATATATTGATGACTTAATTATTTTTAATTTCCAAGATTTTACTATTTTATTGAGTGATATATACCCTGAGGAATTAATCTTACTTCGTAATCATGATGATAATATTAATTTCAATTTTTTGGATTTGGGTATGAAAATATCTGCTTTGTTGATTTATACGATAAAAGAAATGATTTTAATTTTAATATTAATAAACTAATTACTTGGAATTCTAATGTTTCTAGGAGCATCTATTTAAATACCACTTTTAATGAAATGAACGGAATTAAAAGAATATGTAGTAATATTTATTTATCCAGAAAACATATCGATAAACTCTTTCAAAATTTGATAAATAACAATGGATATCCAACTAAAGTAACAAAATTTTATACAAAATCATTGAATTAATCGTATATTTTTGTGGATATATTTGCTATGCATTTTTTTTTGCTTTGTTAATTTTATAATTTTCCTATGTGCAAATCCACATCGGGGAAATCCATTGCCAAAATTCCTTTACTAAATAATTTCCTTTGTTAATCTATACAATTTTTCCATGTGCAAATCCATTTCGGGCAAATCCGTGGGTAAAATTGTCTGCTAAAAATTTCTTTATTAATTTATAAATTTTTTCCATGTGCAAATCCATTTCGGGCAAATCCGTGGCTAAAATTATCTACTAAAATTTTTTTTCTTTGTTAATTTTTCCATGTCCAAATCCATTTCAGGCAAATCCGTGCTAAATTTAGCACTCAAAATTTCTTTACAAAAATTACATAAAATAAAGTAGAACACAATAAGTAGAATTAACATGTAAAAACAGAAAATAAAATATAATGAAAAAACAGAATAAAACATAAAACGTAATCATTAAAGCGCGTAGTGAAATCAAATGAACTTACATGAGCGGGAAATTTTTCAAGAATGATTTAAAATGTTTTCGTAACAAGATTGCCAGATTGCAACATATAAAAACAAAAGCGCAAATTGATCGTAACTAGTGGAGTTTTGTTTTGAAGTGCGTTCTTACTGCATTATTGAAGTGAGTTTGATTTGTTAGTTACCAAGGATGGGCCAGAAAATGGATGTGCGCGCGGTAATATTAGACTGGATAATTTAAAAGAGTTGAATATAAATAATTTTAGAAAAAAAAATATTTATTTAAGAAAAAAATATAAAATAAAAGAGAGAAAGAAGCATAAATTCCCTGTTTTGCACATGATTTAAGCCATGGATTTGCCCGAAATAGATTTGCACATGGAAAAATTATATAAATCAACAAAGAAATCTTTTTAGTAAATAATTTTAGCCACGGATTTTTACCTTACCTGGGTTCGAGTCCTGACGTTGACTGGTCATATGAATTCTGCTTTCAGTTCGTACCGACAACCATGCTGACAGATATTTTATAGATTCCTTTTTTGTTAAAACAACTGCACATATATGCTTAAAAAACAGGCATCCGTTTTTAAATAACGTTACCTTTCTGTGAATTAAACAGTTTTACACAGGCATACTAGCTGACAAATTTTTTTCAGTAAATTTAAAAGAGTTTTCTCTACAGTTTATTGTTTATTTACAAATAACTTCTTTAAAAAGTCAACATATGAATGTGGAATAAATTATAGAAGAATTTGCTTTGTTTATTTTATTATTTGTTGATTATTTTCGACATATTTAATAAACATCTGTCTGCATTAGTAAATACAAAATAGCTTCTGATATTGCATTGCATTGATCATTATTGTATTGTATTGCAGTTTATTTTTAATTATTAATTTTTTTCAAGTTTATAACTTTATGCATACTAAATATTTAAAAAAATAGTTCCTGTTCCGAACTTTTTAAAATAATTGAGTTGAAAATTGTGCTTCTTGCAAAGTTATGTTAAGATGTACTGTGGGTGAAAAAAAGGGACAACTTGAAGATCTTCTGATTTAATGATTGCATTTTCCCATACTAAAAATTAATCTTTAGGGTTTAAACAGGTTACCTTATAGCAAAGAAAGTGGAACACTGTTTTTCTTATTCCATCTCTAGCATTAGTAATGTCTTTTATTTTGTCTGTGTTTAATATTTAAAACAGCAATATGTACCTCACTATTATCTTTAATTAACTCGCGATAGAAAAAGATGCTTCATAAGTCTTGTTTTTTTCCTCTATATAACAGATAGCAAGGAAATTAATTTTATTTATCTCTTTTTCTACCTTGTCAAAGAAAAACAGTGAAGCAAAAGTTTCAGTAAAGCTGAAACAAATAAAATTGACTTTTTGCTGACCATATGGTTAATAAAACCTCAAATTCCTTCTCCTTCTTTCACCTGTTTCTTCTAATTCTTTCTCTTGATCAACTCCTTCTTATTAAAAAACTATTTTATACCTTTTTCAAAGCTTAACTGAAGGTTTTAAGAATTTACAAAGTAATATATATTTAGCTTTGACTTGGATTAGGTTGAAGCAGATGCATTCCTTTGAGACATTCTTCTAAGGGAAAGTTCGAAATTTAAAATTATATTTACCATCTTTATCGTAAGATAATAAAAAAAATGTCTCTAATAATCATTAGGGCTGCAAGCTTGTCGCAGGAAAAAAGACCCCAAATTCGCGGGAAATTTTGAAAAATTACACAAATTCTAAACATAAAAAAATTTATTATATAAATGATGCAAAAGACAGAAATTGCGTAAATAATAAAAAAAGCTTAAAAATACACAACAAAAGTATTTCTTTGAATTTGAAGCAATATTAATATTTTTATTTAAATGAACAGAATTTTGGTACAAAGTATTGTACATTGTCAGATTATTCTCATTTATCCTTTGTCTTTCATCACTTACTACATTTTTATACTTAGAAACGATCTTAGAAACGCTGTTTTTAGGCACCGACAAACTTCGAATTGCCACTTTTGGAGTGTTCGGTCTTTGATTTCCAAAACTCGATCAATTTTCCTTCACCAACGCGCAATTCCTTGACCGTTGCTTTGTAAGAAGTAATTGCTGTGAAAACTCAAACATTCTACATTCAAACTACTAGTTACAAGTCCCTACTATCTACAAGTCCCCTCCCTCTTCATCTAAGAAACTGATCCATATTTAAGAAATCACAAGAAGCCGCCTAGGAAAAATTAACTGGATATGTAGAAAGGCAGTAGAGATTTCATTGCCCAGTGCAATAGCATGTATAACAATTTTTCTGTCAAAGATTTGATTTATAACATTTTCCTTCTTTTGTGATTCCAATTTCTTTAGTACTGTTACTGACTTCAGGAGGGTAATTACCCTCCCTAAGTGTAGAAAGACCACCTTAGTTGACAAGATTGTGATTATCTCTTATCTCTGAACTATTTTCATGTCATTTTGCTATTGATTCACTCCCCTAAATATCTTATCAATTTTACATGTTCAATTCATGGTTCAGGAAAATAAAAAATTCTGTTTAATAAAAATAATAAATAAAAAGTGGAAAAAAAATCAAATTTTAAGCAATTTTCGCGCAAGTCAAGACATATTGAGAAAATAGTTATGACTTCAAGGAACTATTTTAGATTCGAAATTTCTGATAAATGCTGCTGACCAAATTAAAATTACTGATAATAGATAGTTCTAAATCATTTTCTAAAGATATTCTTACAACATCAGCTTCACGATATTACAATAATAAATAAATAAATAGAATAAAAAAAATAAGCATTTTATTCAAATTATAAGAATTATAATTACATGATTTTTTTTTTAATTTACCCAAAATTGATTTGCGGCAATCAGTGTTCTGTTCAACACCATAGACTTGTAATTTTAAACCCAACCCAGATAACAAGAAAACACCTGGACCCCGAATTGAGACCAATTCATTATCAAGGAAACTTTTTGAATAAACCCATCCCTTTTCCGTTACATTCTGATCTTTTTTTTGCGTTTTAAAAAGTACCTAAGTTAATAAATGGTAATTCCCGTTTATTTGGTTTCGATTACTTTCAGTCAGTTTTCCAAGTGAATATTTTTAAAAAATTTCAAAAAAGTGAAATTTTTCGATTATAAATTAAAATAATTAGGATTTGTTCTAACATTAAAAAAATTATAGAAAGCATCAGTCAACAAATTTTATCCCTTCAGTTTTAAAATTTTAAACATTTGGCTAGGCTAACGAATTTCGGTCAAAAAAATGTTGTTTGCAATACATATAGTGAGCTCACTGTTTTTTCATTGTGAATGAACTTGACAGATACGCTGTATTTTATTTAATTTTATTATTTAATTTAATTTATTATTTTTTTTAAATGAATTAACATATTTCATTTTATTTATTTATTTTACTTGTTTATTTATTTTATTTACTGCTATACGCATGCTTCTGTGTTAAGTGAAACTTATAAGCCCGTCTCGAGTTGAAAAACAGATTGCACAAATGAGAGGCACACCACAAAAATGACTCTGTGGCGGCACCGGGATGCGAAACTTCTACCGCCACGCTAGTTTGGGGAAACAGCAAAACCAGTCGACCAGGCAAACCCCAAAACGTGTTTTTACTGAACTTAGATTCTGTTAAAGAAGTTTGATAAATCTTAAAAGCTAGAAAAATGATGTGAGTTTGAAAGTGTCTAAAAAAAGAATTATAATTTTATTATGATTTTTTTTTTCATTTGTATTTTCTCAAATACAGAAACAATAGTCTTTTGAATGTTTGACTTGTAATTGCTGAGGTTTTTTAATCTGGGCATGAAACACCTGTATTCTTCTTTGTAGCAGTCTGTAAGCTTGGTATTTTAACCACCTCAGTTTCGGAAAAAAGCGATAGGAGAATGGTTGGGTTTGCGTTTTAAGAGAATTTGACCTAGCTGTAAATAGCCTATTACAAGCTTTAAAAAATATTGCCCTTCAAGTGGTTAATCTTTCAATCACATTTCACTGCTCCATGGTGCTACGCAGAACTTTTCGACCTTTTCTCGCCTTCCTTTTCCTTTTTCTGTGTCTGTATTAGTTTCCAATACCACTTAATTTAGATACTTGAAGTTCAAATGGTATTAGGTGCGATAAAAAGTTCATTGGTTCTCGGGTATTTTTTATTTCTATTTTGCCTCATGTATCTATTAGTAATTATCAGTATTTATCAGTACATTCAAAGAATCTATTTTTTTTTTATCTCTTTGCTGTAAGTGTTTATTTCTTAAAATTTATAGCTGATACTTTAACTGTGAAATTATTTAAGTGTAGTGATAAAAACAGCTCAACAAAGCTTTTGAAATATTTTATTATAAACGATGTGCAAAAAATGAAAACGATGTGCAACTATTTTTTTAATGTTTTAGAAATTTATTATACATTTAAGTTTGTTTTGCACAAATAGATACTGTTTTTCCTACATAAGAGGGATACAATAGAAAAATAACATATATTAACCCAAAAAGATCTAACTTCGATTTCCTATTTCCTGAAGAAAGAGCATTTTAAAATCGAGGAGCTCGAATTCGGAGAGGTCGATTTACAGCAAGACACGCTTCTTTTATTTCTGTTGGAGGATTGTTCAACTCTTCTCGCATTTCATCACCTGCTCCAGCACCACACTTTTCAATTACGCGCTCAATCCCACAATCAGCCATCCAGTTGTATACCCTATATAGGTAAATGAAAAGTCTTTTAGAATTTGTTTCTATATACTTATCATAATAAGAATAAATACTTCAAACGCTGTAATTGACTGTAGGCGCACAACAGATTTACTGATGCGTTTTGAAATAAATATTCATAACATGCAAAATATTGAAATATTTTTGAAAATTAAATACTTTTGTTTGTGGAGTTATGAGCATTTTTTTCATAAACATATCTTTTTTCCCCTTTACACGTTTTAATTTTTTATCTAAATAAAAATAAATCAAATGAATTGCGTGTGTGAGTCGTCCATTTAAGTAGATGATGATTCCACGTCCAAACTTGAAAAATTTAATTAAAAATAATTTTGTCCTAAAAAACTAAATTAATACAGCGAAGATACTTATCCATACACTGTTAAAATTTTCTTACTAAAATTCTTACTAAAATTATTTTAAAATAATTGGCAACTCTCTGTCCATCCTATTACCCGTAAAGTTTACGGTAAAGAAATTTTTCTTCTTTTATGTTTTGAAAACATTTACAAAAATTATTCTTATAAAACAATTAATACAAAACTACACAGTTTTTTAACCATTTACAACTAACATTTTTCAAAAACGTAAGAAAAAAAATTTTTTTAACTAGTCATAGGAGCACGGATGTTCGTAGGGTTTCGTTGTGGAGAGTGCCGGAAACTGGAAATTCTTTACGCGTTGAAGGGAATTGAGGAAATATTGTGGTGTCAATAGTAGGACTCGAACTGCAGTTCTGCCGGTCATGAGATTGACAGATAAGCCCGTTCGGCTATGATATGTACGCTTTTGCAAAGAACTAAGTAGCTTCATTAGGTGGTTCCAGTTGGTGCGATAAAATTCTTGTTGTTCAACCGTATTAGGTGAAAGCAGTTAATAAACAGTTTTTTCTCAAACTCAACAGTTTGATAACTTTTTCATTTATGGTTATTTGACTGTTGTCATTAAATATGGTAAAATAACCATTCAATAAATTGTTATTTAACCATTTTTCCCCAGAAATTTCTAACAGTGTATAGGAAAACCAATCTCATTATTATTACCAACACCAGTGATGCTTCATTGAATTTAGTAATAGGTATTAATGGTATTACGTAAATTGGTGTTTTTAATTGGTACTAAATATATACACAATTCTTACATGTATCTATCAGGTCGTACCTAGCTGTATAAATTTCAAACCATTAAACAATATCTTTGTCCCATTGTGAACTAATTGTATGACAAGGTTTCCGGGTGATTATCGAAGTCAAGCATTAATGGTGTCCGTCAGTGAGCGGGTTGATGACTAGTATGATAAGCCTAGGAGAGGACAGAGAATATGTGACATCGGTCCTCGTTTAATAGTTCTACAGTAAAGTGATCGACTTTGGACGCTGGTCAGGACGCCATCTACTGTAAGGAGCACCAAAGTTGTGATAGCTTTGTCAGGGCAGGTTACCTCAGCCAGGGTTATTCCTCAGGGTAGATTTTCCAGGCCCTCGCCAATAACCCATTGTGCAGTTTTAGTGCGATGTAAATTAAGTTCTATAACTTTTACTAACCAATATCTTCAAAAGATTTATATTTTGACAAATTGAGTATGAAGTTGTTAATTATTAGTATATAATCCTAACTGTACTGAAAGTAATAGTTTTCTAGGGAAATAACCCTTTTATCTCTAACAAGCAAACGAATTTTCAAATACGTGTTTAGTGTATACTTACGTGCACTTGACATCATTTTCATTTGGATTTCTTTGACGAGAAAAGTGTGACAATGCCCTCATTTGATTTTCTCTAAGGCAACCCAGTATGTAATCTTTATTGTCCTGTATACAAACTTCATTTGTCTCATCATCAATCTCATTTGTTTCTGAAATAATTAATGAAACAACAGCATAAATATAAAACTTTTTAATACACTTGGAGGTTTTTTCTTAATGGAATGGGGCTCGATTCCTAATGTCGGCTTAAAAAGCAAATGGGTATCAGCTTGTCTGAGAAATAAAGGGGGTTTGCTCACAATTCTAACCACGGTATCACAACCATACAACTGGCCACGACATTCTGAAGACTTAACCTCCATGACCCACCAGTTACAGACTGTTGTGTCAATTCTGTAGTTAATTTACTAGGAGGTTCCGCCTTCTCTACGCTTTGCTTTTCAGTCCACATGATTGTGTTGTTGTTGTTGATGTATGCCATTAAGGCAGAGGGGGTGCGATTGTTCTTGTTTTCAAGTGGCGCCATCTATGGCCAAGAATTCGACTTCTGACACAACCATACGTCACACCAGTTTATAGGGTAGACCCATTCCTGCATCCATTCATTCATCCACAGATCGTAATTTTGACCTGAATCAGAGAACGATCGATCTCATATCCAATACCCCCATAGGTATTGATTTGCTATGGGAACATGGACGACTTTGAGAATCGACAGATTTAACGTGCTCATTCACCATTTACAACACAGTCTTCGGCCGGCAGGGATCGAACCCACTACCACTTGGACAAGGGCCCAGTGCCCTACCTACCAGGCTATCTCGGTTCAAGTTTTTCTCGCCATGTAAGCTATAAGCTAATTGTTTCCTCTTGTAATCTTCAGTTTTATAGTTTATATGCTTCCAAACTTTCTAGAGGTCAGCAAACAAAAGTGTCCGTTACAAAAACAATATTTCAGTAAATTCTTCCAGAAAATTCTTGACCTAAGTTTGATCTTAATTAGAAGAGCGATTTATCCTTAAGATATAGAGAAGAAGAGTTCTAAAAACTGATTACAAGTTAGATGTATCAGTTAACTTTGAATCAACTATAACGGATATATATATATATATATATATATATATATATATATATATATATATATATATATATATATATATATATATATATATATATATATATATATATATATATATATATATATATATATATATATATATATATATATATATATATATATGTATATATATATATATATATATATATATATATATATGTATATATATATATATATATATATATATATATCCGCTTTAAACCTTATGCATTTTTCTAGACTCCATCATTATGTGAAATTTCAAAGTCTTATAGTTTCTGCACAGCAAAACAAAATGAAGCGTGAAGAAATAAACGCATGGTTGTGAAGATAGCAACACCATGAAGGAATCTTCATAATTGAATGAAATTTAATACTCAGTTGAGCTGTAGTAGTACAAATAAATGAATAAACTTTCAAAGCAAACAAGCAATAACAAGAGATCAAAACCACCACGGTCCGCAATAAGTGCTGCTACATGACGTGGCATGGACTCAAGCAAATTTTGAATGTCTGTCTGAGGAAGAGAATTCAATACTGTTAGTATGCATTCCCAAAGTTCGTCTGTAGAAGCAACAGGACGAGGATTACGAGCGAGACGCCGACCAACGAAATCCCACACATGTTCTATCTGCGACATATCCGGGGAATACGCCGACCAAGGAAGAAGTTGTACCTGTCGCGATGCAAGGAAGGATTGAACAGTCCTAGCAATACGAGGGTGGTCATTGTGCTGTTAAAATACAGCACCTGGCAAGGCTTGAAGGAAGGGAACAGCTTGGGGCTGTAGAACTTCACTGATGTACCGGTTGCTGTTCAGATTACTCACAATTCGTAGCAATTGAGATCGTCCATGATATGCTATGTCACCGCAGACCATAACCCCTGGTGTTCGTCCACTGTGGCGTTCGATAACGCACTCCGGAAGATGGCGTTCACCACCAGTATTACGTCTGACACGAATGCGGCCACCATGGTACCCCAAATTGAAGCGAGATTGATCAGAAAACACGACACGCTGCCAATCAGCAAGCCAGTTCCTATGCTGGTTGCCCCATTGCTGCCGCAGGCGGCGAAGGTTTAGTGTGAGGGCGATCCTGTATAAAGGAGTCCTTGCACGCCGTCCACGCTGCAGTAGACGCCTACGAATTAATAAAGCACACAATGAAACACCTGTAACTATTGACCATCGTGCTGCCAGTTGTCTAGAGGGAGCCGTACGGTCCATTAGCGTAACGCCGAACAGGTGTTTATCATCGCGAGCTGACGTGGCATTTCAGGGTCCACTCCCGGATTTCCGAGTTGTCCAACACTCGTCCATTTACTGCTTTCAAACACGCATCACTGTGTTGCTGTTACGCTGCACACGAGCGGCTATTGCACGATAAGATAATCCAGCTTCACGAAGGCCGATGATTCTCCCCGTTTAAACTCCGTAAGTTGTTGAAACCTCGCTCTCTTTCGTCGAATAGGCATAAGTAATGACTAAGCTAACATTTACCACTAGCAGGTAACCACCGATAACCATACTCGATTGGCTACAGCCGTCTATTTATTCGGATCTATCCGCCGTTCAGAGGGTGCTGCTCAGCATACGCTTGCGCTACGGGTCTGAAATTCTAATCATTTGCATATCATGCTCTACTTTGCATTTCCTGAAAATTTCAGCTCACTCGCGTAAGTCCTTCATGGTGTTGCAATTTTCATATATATATACATATATATATATATATATATATATATATATATATATATATATATATATATATATATATATATATATATATATATATATATATATATATATATATATATATATATATATATATATATATATATATATATATATATATATATATATATATATATATATATATATATATATATATATATATATATATATATATATATATATATATATATATATATATATATATATATATATATATATATATATATATATAATGCTGATTTTTTAAAAAAAATTAAATTGCTATTCCCAGTCAATATGATTTTTATGCTTATGTGACAAAAATATAAAGAAGACTGAAATGTAAAGTATCAATTAAATTGTGTGATTGATTTTCTACATACTGTGAATATCTCTTTATTTTCCCTTCACATTGCCTTTTGCATTAACGCTTATATTGTATTCAAAGTCACTAAAAAATCTGCTTCTAGATTACTATTTTCACGTTCAATAATTCTTTAGGAACAATAAGGCTATAAATTTGGGACCTAAAGTCTACAGATGAAACAAAGCGATTCAGTAAGTTTAAAAATCTTACACATACTGAAAAGAAAAACTTAACTAATCGTGTGTAAAATATCACACAAGATCAGTTTTCTTTGTAGAGTGAATGAAGTTTCTAATGAAGTATTTTTTTTAAGATAATATAAAAAAAAGGGAACTATTACAGGACTGATGCCATAAATTATTACAGGAAAAATCAGTGCGGCCGAGATGATTAAGGTTTTTTAATGAAGACCAGAAAAACAATTAATGAGGGGGGATTCCTGACACATGGGATTTCTTTTCAGAGCAAATAAAATTAACTTTTTTAAGTTTTAAAATAAATTCGTTTTCATGCTGGGTATTTTTTGTTTTATTGCAATCACACGGCATTTGAGTTACATGATAAGAAAAACATGAAAATCTTCCAATGCTAAGATTTTTACCAACAGTATAATAAAAGCATTCTCTCCGTAATAGGTACAATAGATTTCTGTTCTCAATATTAATAAATGCAAATTAAAATGTAAAAATATTTTTACAGTACAATATACCAGAAAAAATGAACCATCCTGTATAACTTTTGAGCTAATGATCGGATCTTCCCGTTCTAGGACTCATTCTTAATGGTTCTAGGGGGGGGGGCTCAAGTATGCTAATTAATATTTTAAGAAACGAATTCAGACTCAAAAACATACTTTCTTTTCATAACTGGCAAAGTATAAGAGGTAGCCGCATTCTGGAAATAAGGTTCTATAAATTCGGTCAGAAGAGTGGTCAAATGTTTGACCCGTTAATGCTAATTTAGATTTTTTCTTAATTCACCATATTTCGAGAACTTTTTTAACGAATTGAAAAAATTTTTTGCGCACAATAAAAAAATTCGCTTATCCAAAAATAATTTCTTGCATGACTAATTTTTAATAATTATTTTTAATACACATTTAGAGTTTAGTGGAGAAAAAAGTTTTATGAACTATTTTTTCAAAACTTAAGTCTTCAAAAAAGTGTGCAAAGCTGGATGAAAAAAATTTATCCAATTGACCGAGCAAAGCAATTCGAAATGAACTACGAAAGCAGTTCTGGGGGCGAACGAGCGTTAGCATGCATTGGTGGAGCCTCGTAGAAGTCATCATTCGAACATGAAGTCACATGAAGTCATCTTTCAAACTACACGTATTTTTCTGATGAGACACATGTTTTTCTCATCTGTGAGACACATGTTTTTCTCATCTATGAGACACATACTTTTCTCATGTACAGTCATGAACACCATACCTGTTTCTCGGCATTTTACCCTTATGGCGTTTGCTACACGAAATGAGCCGTCTAGTTGAGCTATTTCACTCTCATCTAGACAATCATCAGCGAGTGATCTCAAACAGTTTTCAGTAGTCCTCGCTATTCTAAAAATAATAAATAAATAAATAATTTGAATATTTTCATTCTAAATTCAAATTTTTTTCTAAATCTTCAAGTTTTAAAAACAAACATAAATTTTTTTCCAGATGAAATCGATTGATTACTGGGTGTCTCAATATGACCTTAAGTGTCACTATGCTTCAGATAAAAACTACTTTATTGGTTCAATTTTTCCATAATTAATTTTGGAAGTCATATTTTTTAATAAAAAATGCCTTTAATTGTTTTTTATTTCCGTCTTTATAATTTAATTCAAATAATTTTAAAGCAATTTCAATTTTTGGGATTACGTTTTGAGCAATATGATTAAAAAAAATCTTTTATTCTTTTTTTCTTTTTTAATTAATATACAACGAGATAACTCAATTTTAATAGGGCTTCTCAATGTAACAAAAAGTAGAAAGTAATGTTTCTAGCATAGGATTTTAAAATTTTTTGCCTTTGAATCACTAGAGTTTTTTTAACAGAATAAAGAATATGCACGATCACTAAATTGAAGACTAATTTTTTTGAACACTTTTCATATGTGACTACACTCTTTCTTACGACTCTCTGCTCACGCATCATGTCCCCCCCCCACAACTATTCTTGTGTCCACTCTTTACCTACCTTCTCTTTTGCAGATTCTATTTCTTTAATATATTTTATTCTTACATTAAATAAAAGCAAAAAAAACAATGTTTTCCGATAATCAGTTTTCGAAACGTAAAATATAAATTCGAAATTTAGTTTTATGTCTGAAATATTTTTGCTTGTAAATCGACGCACACAGATTGTTCCAGACGCAACTGCGTGAACGCAGATGCGGTGATTATTTATTATATTATTTCTTACATTATTCTTTTGTTGGCAACATGTATATATTCTTTGTGTACTTTCGTGATAGTAAAAGAGTTTGTTCTATGAGATACTTGTTTTAGTGTTGATTGTAATTAGAAACATTTACGTTTACAACCAACACATTTTGGTGCCGAAACAACTCGGTTTAAAATTAAATACGAATCAGATGAATAATTTACGCAGCCACTCTTTTAAAAAATAACGAAACTTCAAACATCAGTATTACTCAATGATGGAGAAACCAAACGATAAAGAACTTGGCGATAGTCTGGCACTTTTGAAAAGAAAAAGAAGAACAGTGCGAGGTAATGTTACTCGATTTATTACTCAATTAAATTCCGATCTTTCTGCAACCTCTGACACTTTAAATGAAAATGTCGAATATATTAGTCATCGGCTTTCCGATTGCTTGTTAGAAATGAAGAAATTGGATAATGACATACATAGTTTATTAACAGATGATGATTATGACAATGATATTATTCAATGTGAAGAATACGTGGATAATGCCGAGTTCTCTATCTTTAAAGCAAAAAAATTTGGTAGTAGAACTAATTTTGAATATAATACTTTACAATCGCCAGAAGTAACCGTTTCTCAAATGCCTGTTACACAAGTACCCGTTATGCAATTACCCGTTTCACAATCTCACACAGTGAAACTTCCTACTATTAAACTCGATACTTTTCGAGGTGATATTGAACAATGGCAGTGTTTCTGGGAACAATTTAAATCTTCTATTGACGATAATAATAGTCTATCATTAATTGATAAACATGTGTTTTTGCGAGGATATTTAGAAGATGAACCAAGACGGTTAGTTGACGGAATCAGTGTTAGTGCCAGCACATATGAAACTACAAAAGCTCTTCTTCAAAACCGATATGGCGACAAGAACAGAATAATTCAAGCCCATTTAGACTTTTTGGAAAATATTTCGCCAATACGTAATCCCACTCCTATTGCATTGAATGAAGTATTTATAGAATGCAACAGAAGACTAAACGCTTTAACGGCTTTAGGAGAGGATATCAACGCTTACGGGCGCGTTTTAGCTCCAAAAATTTTACGTGCCTTTCCGGATGATATTTGTCGCCGATGGATCATTTACGCAAAAAGAGAGAAAATATCTGAAGGTGATATGAATAAACTAGTGCAATATTTATCTGAAGAAGTAGAAGGTGCTCTCACAACACTAAAAATTCGAGGTGAGCAAAACTTTGATTGCACATTTAAGACATCTACAGCAGCTTTGCATGTGAATTCTAAAAAGATTAACCAGACTAAAAAACCATCTCCATTTTGCCCCTTCTGTGAAATTAACGGTCACTGGCCGCAAGATTGTACGAATATAACTGATATTGATACTCGAATCCAAAAATTAAAAACCTCTAGTAGATGCTTCCTGTGAACTAATCGTGGCCATAGTATAAAAAATTGCCTTCGCAAAGATAAAGCGTTCTGCATAAGATGCAAAAAGAAGCACCATGTCTCTATTTGTAAAAATGACAGTTCAAATCAACCTAGCCAATCTATTTCTACAAATAACATAGATACTCGTACACCTAA
The DNA here is from genome assembly GCF_982258835.1 of Parasteatoda tepidariorum. Classification (NCBI taxonomy): domain Eukaryota; kingdom Metazoa; phylum Arthropoda; class Arachnida; order Araneae; family Theridiidae; genus Parasteatoda; species Parasteatoda tepidariorum. The sequence goes on from NC_141761.1 coordinate 80,398,072, forward strand.
TTTTACTCACTTACAGACTGCTCGAGTATATATAACTGGCCCAACTGGTATTACTAAGCTTACAAGATGCATTTTAGATTGTGGAAGTCAAACCTGTTTCATTCATTCACATCTTGTAGACTACCTAAAATTAGATGTCATTAGCTCTGATTCACTTGAAATTCATGCATTCGAATCATCATCAAATCAGGCTCAATCGAGACGAAAAGTAAGATTTAAACTATCAAGTATTTGGAATCAATCGGAAATTTATCTACATGCATTTGAAAGTTCTAATAGATATGCAGTTCATCCATCAGTTCCATTAGAGATTGCTTCTATGGCTCACAAGAAAACATTTTGGCTTGCTGACCCGAATGATACCATTCAAGAGATGCCTATAGAAGTTTTAATTGGTGCAGATTTTTATTGGATAGTGGTTAATTCTGAGATTCCTTTCAGACTTTCGGAAACAATTGTGCTCATTCCATCAATCTTTGGCTGGATTTTGTCTGGATCCAGATCTCATACATCTGTCGCTTCTTTATCGTCAGTTCATAATATTAGCATCAAATTACCATATATTTTGGATGATCAAGTTAGGAAATTCTGGGACTTAGATACTTTAGGTATTAAAGCCATGCGAGACAAAGAAATGTCCATTCGCAATTCTGAAATATTGGAAGACTTTCGCAGTTCTTATGAAGTCCTAGAAAATCGTCGTGTTGTTAGATTACCTTGGAAGAAAGACGTTACTCTTTCTTCAAATAACTATCACGTAGCATCAAAACGCTTCAATACATTGTGCAAGAAGCTCCAAACAGATCCTAGCTTAAAGGAAATGTATGTTACACTCATGGAAGATTACATAGACGAAAGGCAAGTTGAAATAGCACCGGAAAATCATGATAAGGAAGAAAAAAGCTATTACATACCCCATCATCTAGTCATTAAAGAGAAAAACGCAGAAAATAAGGGACGGATAGTGTTTGACGCCTCTTCTCACACACCAGGCCATCCATCATTAAACGATGCTCTAGAACAAGGTCCCAACTTACTTCCAGTAATTTTAGCCACCTTATTACGATTTCGTCTTCACAAACAAGCAAGTATTAGTGATGGAAGTCAGGCTTTTTTGCAATTAACCTTGTGGGAAAAAGACAGATGTGCTACTAAGTTTCTATGGTTCAAAACTAGGAAAAATGATGATGAACATTTGCAGCTAGAGAATGAAATTGTGGTCTATCAATTTACACGTTTGCCCTTTGGATTAACCAGCAACCCATTCCTTCTTTCAGCTACACTTGACGAATTATCCTGCATGTACTCCAACATTTATCCCACAGCAGCTAAACATCTAAAAGGCAATATTTTCATGGATGATTTCGTTGTGGGAGTTGATTCAGAAATCGAAGCGAAGACCCTATTTCACGAAATGCGAGAACTCACGAGTCTTATAAGCCTTCCCTTAGCGAAATGGAGCACCAACTCACAAGTTTTGAAAAACGAATGGAAGAAAGAAAAAATAAAGTTTAAAAGTAAGACTCAAGTCTTAGGTGTTCATTGGGATACAGAAGAAGATTCGTTTCATCAAAATATTAAGGAGCATGACCATGATTTATTTAAGGAACCGGTCACTAAACGCTTACTTCTGAAAACAATCTCAAAGATTTTTGATCCCTTGGGAATTTTCTCACCATCTACTGTAATAGGAAAAATTCTCTTTCAAGATACATGGCTATGCGGTATTGAATGGGACGAACTTTTACCCCCATCTATCGCATCAAGGTTTTCAAAATGGATTATAGACCTACCATATTTAAACAACATTCGAATCCCCAGATGGATTGGAATATCTTCTGCTGATGTTACCATTCACGTATTCTGCGATGCTTCGGAGCGTGCTTACGGAACAGTGTTATACGTACGATTCAAAGAAGTTACTAAATTTCATGTTCGAATGGTTTGCAGTCGTAATAGACTTTCTCCTCTGAAAAGAATAACACTTCCCCGCTTAGAGCTGTTAGCCGCATTATTGGGTGCTCGATTACTCCATTATTTCTGTACAGAAACTAAACTGGATAGGAACACAGCGACACTTTGGAGTGACTCAACAGTTGCCTTAAATTGGATACAAGGTGATCCAAATCGTTGGAAAACCTTTGTCTGTAACCGAACAAACGAAATTCTCAATTACACAAATCCAACACAATGGCGGCATTGCCCTGGCAATGAAAATCCTGCCGACCACTTGTCTCGTGGTGTTGCACCAACAGAGCTTAAATCATTGGATCTTTGGTGGCTAGGACCTACCTGGCTAACACAATCATCAGAGTTTTGGCCTTCAAAACAACTGAGTAACGCTAATCCAGATATTTATTCTGAACTACGTAAACCAGCTTCTCAATCTTTATTGATAACTTCTTACCAACCTCTTATTGATATATCGCGATTCAGTTCATATATGAAACTTCTTAGAGTTACAGCATGGATATTTCGTTTCTTGTATAACTGTCGATCCAAGCAGCACATTTCTATTGACCTCACATGTGATGAGCTTAACACAGCAAAAAACTATTGGATTCTTACAGTGCAAAAGCAATGCTTTTCGGCAGAGCTTAACGCTTTACAAAATAATTCCCCTATGCCAAAATCTTCAAAAATTAGCCGTTTCAACCCGTTTCTTCAAGAAAATCTCATACGATTAGGAGGTAGATTACAGTTCGCATCGCTCAAAAATGAGCAAAAACACCCTTTGCTTCTTGATGGATCTCATCCTTTTGTACATCTTTTCATATACTACACACATGTGAAGCTTCATCACTTAGGTGTTCAAATAGTACTTTCAGAGATTCGTTCCAACTTCTGGATAATACGAGGACGTGAAGCCATTAAGCGAGTGCTCTACAAATGTCTACCTTGTAAACTCTCACAGGCATCTAGAAGTCAACAAATCGAAGCTCCTTTACCAAGGGACAGAATTACACCTTGCCTTCCATTTACTACTATTGGCATAGACTTCGCTGGCCCACTTTATGTTCGTAACTTGAAACCTTTAAATACAGCCTATATCGCACTTTTCACTTGCTCAACTACTCGTGCTGTACATATTGAACTAGTCTCTGACCTCACTACTGACAAATTTCTCATGGCCCTAAAGAGATTTGTAGGCAGAAGAGGAATTCCTCATACAATATACACTGACAACGCCACTACCTTCCATGCCGCTAATAAAGAGCTATCCATTTTATGGGACAACTTAACATCGTCAAAAGTTCAGCAATATTATGCCCAGACGGGAATTAAGTGGAAATTTATTGTTGCACGAGCGGCTTGGTGGGGAGGATGGTGGGAATGTTTGATCGGACTAACAAAAAGATGTTTGCGAAAATCCCTAGGTCGAACCTTGTTAGATGAAGAAGGTCTTTCTACAGCATTAGTTGGTGTTGAAGCCGCATTAAATAGTCGACCGTTAGTTTATGAACAAGGAAATGATGATCCTGAAGAATCATTAACACCATCCCATTTTCTTACCGGTAAAAGACTTACAACCATACCTTCACAGCCTGCAGCATCTAGTAGAAATCTGACAAAATTGTACAAACAACAACAGGATTTATTAGACGCATTTTGGAAGAAATGGTCTAAGGACTATCTATTGCAATTAAGATCTTTCCACCAAGTACGCAACATTCAAAAATCCTCTCATGTTCGTGTTGGAGATATAGTACTACTTCACGAAGATGTAAGACCACGACATATGTGGAAAAGAGGATTGGTAACCGGACTAATTAAAGGACGCGATGGAAAAGTCCGGACTTGTACTTTACGTTCTGAGGGCAAGGAAATCTCCCGACCTGTTCAACTGATCATTCCTCTTGAGGTTGATCAGGGTGGGGAGGATGTTCCAGACGCAACTGCGTGAACGCAGATGCGGTGATTATTTATTATATTATTTATTATATTATTTCTTACATTATTCTTTTGTTGGCAACATGTATATATTCTTTGTGTACTTTCGTGATAGTAAAAGAGTTTGTTCTATGAGATACTTGTTTTAGTGTTGATTGTAATTAGAAACATTTACGTTTACAACCAACACACAGATGATTTGCTTTATTAAGATTTTTCTGATAATAAATTTACCAAGACCCATAGAAATAAATAAAATGTAACTGCCTGAAAATATTTGTTACAGAAATATAGCACTATTTTTGTTCTCAACATAGGAATCACCGACATATTAAAACTACTATACCTTAAAATTAGTTTTCAAACTCCGCTATCATAGAAGTCCACATTGGAATGGATCTAGCATGTCACGACACGTCTTCGTCTGTAAGAAACTAATGCCTTGGCAAAATTTCTTTCCATTCAAGTACATATAGAAGTCAAGAAGAGCATGATCAGGGGTATAAAATGGATGATTATGGATGTGGGATTTGTTTTATGCTGCTGAGCATCTCGAAGCAATACACCTATTTTTGTACCCGAAGTTGCCCTTTTTGTTCCTGTTTTAAAATCTCATGAATTTCTTAACCTGTCATTATTTTCTTAGAGAAGAAGACTAACAGTCAACTTTGACATTGACAACACAGTCATTGGTTCCATTCCCAGCTGACATCTAATAAGCTGAAGACTAATTCTACAGTATGACAAATGTTAGTGTTTCGTTGGTTTTTATGTTGAGAAAAAGAGAAAGTATTACTGTATATTTTGCGATAAATCTTTTAAGACAATTATGCTTCGTTTCTTTTTATTGGTGGTGGTAATTTTAATTCTCGAAAAATAAAGAATCAGCTTGTGTCGATTTGTCAACAGCAAGTTACCCAACTGTAAGCAAAAGCACAAAAAGTCATCAAATTGTATGACAAGTTATAGAAATCTCGTCATTTTTTCAAAGAGAAGAAACTTGATTCTAAATCTTTTCAGTTAATTATGTTTTTTTCATTGGATGTGGTAAATTTAATTTTCGAAAAACGTTCGTAAATTAGAGAAACAGCATATGTAGATTTGTCAACAGCAAGTTACCTGTATGACAAATCCTGTATGATAAGCTGTATGACAAGGGCTTGAAGTCTGGTAGATTATTGTTTCTCTTACAAAAAGTCTTTCTCTGGAAATTATGTTTGGTTTCTCTTATGAGAATTGAAAATAACTTTCTTCACTTTTATAAGAATTGTGTAGAGATGAGAAAGAGAACTTACTGGCATACTTCGGCATCTGATGGTTCATCTATAAGCCGTTCGAGCATACTGCGAAGGCATTCTTGTTCTCGTGTTTTAATGACTACGGAACTACACCTTTCTGCTTGAATTTTACCCACAGCTAGATAAATGATAGAAAATAATAAATCATATGGAGGTAACAAAACTCCTATGTTTCTTTTCAGAATAGAACGCTAATTCATTTTTCCATCGTCTCGGAATTACAAAATTCCATCCATTTAGCTGTTTCAAATGAAGTAATAATAAAGATTATAATTTTCTATTCTATGATCGAAATTGGTTTTCAAAACTGACTCGAAATTCGGAAAATTGAGAAAGGAAGCTGTTAGTATTTACTTTATTTGAAGTAACTATTACTTAATTAATACTTGAATTTGCTGATTTTAACATTTATGTTGAATAGGTAAAAAGTTATCCCAGCGCAACTGACAGCTAAGTTTCTGTTTAATTATTCATTACTATAAAGTTAAAACTTTTAATAGTCGATAGTTAGAATAACATTTTAGATAAAATAGAAAGGTATTATTCTCGAAACTCTAAAAACAAGTTGTAATACCTTTTCGAATAAAAAAACTTAGAAAATAAAAATTTTACTTCAATTTAACATTATATCAAGCGCTCATATACACTTTAAGGCAAGGCATGAAATTTCAATTCCACAGATAACAGCCGGACTGAAACATTTGATCACCACTATTTGATGAAAACATCATGAAAATATGTTTTTTAAAATGCCTTTTTAATGAAAAGTTTTTGATGAAAATGATATAAAAATAATGTAAAAATTGGAACATATTTATTGTAATAACAATTTTAGATCAAAATAAGGTTGGCCTAAGTTTTAAAGGTTTCCAGAAGCAATTGTACTGTAGAGGAAAAGAGAATAATTTAGCATTTTTTATTCTAAATAAAAGAAAATGAATTTGATTGATTTTTCAATAATTCCATTAATACTTCCTTTAAGCATGATAATCAAAGGGCATATACATTTTTAAAAATGACATTTTAAATAATGGAAAGTTCTCGACATCCCTTAATAATTAATTGATTGTCAATGTCGAGAAAAAAATTTCGTAATCGCTCGAAATAAACAAGATCGTAATCGTGTTGTACATTGCTGAATAACCACAGAAACTAAAGTTCTCTTTTAAAGAAAAGGCTCGCATGCCTTAATTGTGTAATAAATATATACAAGTAGTCAGGCAAAAGTAAATTTGCTTATATATGTTAGTTATACTAAATAACTTAACAATATTTAATTCTCTACACTTCTTTCCCATTTGGCCTAATGCTATTTTATTTTAATGTTCTCTAGGCGCTGAGTATGAAGATGAGTCACAAACCAGCTTTATTTGAAAAATTGCTGTAAGCTTGGCGAACAAAAAACAAGGTATTCTTTGGCCAAGGCTGTAAGTATGCATCCTAAATTGTTCTTCCTCCACTTTATATCGTAACTCTTATTTATACCGTATTATTGTTCTTACTCTTATTTATACCGTAAACTATAATTTATACAGTATAAATAATTTTACTGATTCTGATGTGTATTATATCTTGTCATTACAAAATTTTGGTTTAAAATGAACACCCAAAAGGGTGGCAACTACTTTCAACACTGAGGAAAAAGGTATGGTAAATTATACGAGAATAAGGTAAATTTTACCGTATTTCTGACTCTATGGGAACAATAAAGGAATTGATAATTTTTACCTCAGTGATGATTTTAGTAAAATTATCAATAAATTGCGGTTTACTTATAATTTTATATTTACTTATATGTATAAAATTTGGTAAATGTATAATAACTAATATTTGGTAATTTCATCATGATACTTTAGAGAATGTTACAAAAACCACAGAAATTCGAACAGTGCAAATTCAACAGAAAGCAAATTCGGTTGAATTTGCTTTCCCATTTTGTATATTTTACTAAATGCGTGGTAATAAGATCTATAATTTTGGAAACCAGAATATTATGTAAACCGTTACCATGGGAACGGAAAGATAACCAAACGAACGTTTTCAAGACCGTAGATTTTGTTTTCATTTCCAGAATTATATTTCTGGTTTGTTATACATCTTCGACTGCATTTAGAATTATCTTTGATATTTCACTAAACTTTTCATTAAGTAGTTGACCCCCTTTTTTGGTACTAAAATATACTAATTTTCACAGTGCATTTAATTCTGGAGAGAATCGTTAGCTTTAATGTCAAAGTTGATTAGCCTTTCCCCCAATTTCTACTAAATGTCCGGATTTGTCTTCGCACTCTTATTGTGGTTGTTCATTTGAACTTTTTCATTTTACGCTAACACCACAATATTTCTTCTATTATTTCAACACATGTACCAATATCTTGTCCTAGGATAATTTGAATGCAAACTCTCATTCACTAATAGATGGCAGTTTTACGGAGCTGGCTAACACAAAAAAACTAGAATTTCCCATTTCTCACAAGTAATGTAGACTTTAGATGAACTAATCAAGAAACATACCATGGTTTACTTAAGAGAACATAACTCAACCAAACTTAACCGTAAGTCTATAAACTAACAAAAAGTCATAAATAACTTAAGACTAATGCCTAGTCAAATTTTATTTGAACCCTTGTTAAATTTTAAATAGAACGCTAGTTAAATTTTATTTGAAGATTTTGAACGCTTGTTAGTTGTAAATGGTTACGAAACCGTATAATTTTATATTCGTAGTTTTTTAGCCATATCAGTGACAAAATGTTTCAAACCTTTAAATAAATAACTTTCGATTTAAGAATCGGATTCTTTTGTACTAAGACTCAATCCTAATGGTACGAGGGCCTCACATTAAATATTCTGATTAATTAGTGCAAAAAATCTCTTTAGGTTATGGAACAGACATAAAAGTGTGCTTTTTCTTGATATATATATATATATATATATATATATATATATATATATATATATATATATATATATATATATATATATATATATATATATATATATATATATATATATATATATATATATATATATATATATATATATATATATAGCATAGGAATAAATACCGACGATAATTTAACAAAATAACAATTTAATAGAAATAAAAGGATAGAAGGATATAACAGTTTACGTTATTGACATGACTCGTGAGAGCTGCCTTCGCACGGTGGTCTCCGGAATGCATGTGACTAAGAATTAGATTGTTCTATGGTATAAAGTAGGAGTTAATTAAATTCGGGAGTTTCCCTTCGGGACTTGCCGTCGGGACTGGGTGAGGCCTCTCAATGTCAAGAGGATGATGCAACTTCTCTTAATATTACAAGATGGTGAATGACGCAATGTTCAAAGCTATTACACTATAATACTGTAACAACAGCTCCAAACTCCACACACACACACATATATATATATATATATATATATATATATTATATATATATATATATATATATATATATATATATATATATATATATATATATATATATATATATATATATATATATATATATATATATATATATATATATATATATATATATATATATATATATGGGTCATTCTCACGAAAACTGTCATTCCCAAAAATGTAAAGTGAATAAAAAGCTCTGAAACTTTTTATATTAATAGAAATATGTAATGGCATTATAAAGAAAGTATATATCCTATAAATTATACTTAATATTTAAATTAATTAATTTTTTAAATAATTAATTTATAATAATTAATTAATTAATTTAATAAATAAATTAATTAATCTAATAAATTTATTTATTAATTTTTCAATTTATTTTTCAAATTAATTAATAAGTAAATTAATTATTTTCACTATTTAAAAAGTGAGGGAATGACACTAATAGTGAGGGAATGATATTTTATTTTAATACATGTTTTTATTTAAGTTACATCTACCTAAAGTTTGAAAATGATAACATACTAAGTATATCTAATATTTATTATAATTTAGTCTTATATATTTAATAGTTTTTACAGGTTCGGGAAATAAAATTGGCTAGCATGATTGAACAAAAAAAATTTGATAATATACTCATCTTGAATCATTCCCTCACTTCAGCGTCATTCCCTCACTTTATACACTAGTGAGGGAATGACGAATTCAATAAAATTTAAAAATAACAGTTAGGCCTAATTAATTTCTGAAGTCAATCACATACCATTATATTCATACAAGAAAGCAACATATAATTATCCACTTTCTCGTTGAAGTTGTATTTTATTTTACTCTAAAAAATGACATGAGGGAATGACAAATGTAAAAAATTTTACCTGGTTTGATTCATTCAAATTTATTCCACAGCAAAGCTTCTTTAAGGTGAATATGGAAACATACTGCAATTTTGTTCTATGATGCCAGTTGTTAACTTCTGAAGTTTTTATTAAAATATTTTTATTCTAAGAAGATTGCAGGTGATAAGAACATTGTTGTGAGGGAATGACGCGAAACACTGGGGACAAAGTTTAAAATAGTGCTGTGAATCAGAAATTAAATTTAAAATTGATTTTCTGAATTCTATATTTCTGTATTCTGAAATAAAAAAACACGAATTTGTAAAAAAAAAAAAAATTTATTTCAGAAACAATTTTTTTCTTTTTTTAAATCAGCAGTGGGGACAAGTGAGGGAATGACATATTGGTATATTTTAATTACCTAAAATAAATAAAAAATAAAATTTGATAATTTTATTTTTATTCTTTTGTTAGCTTGCATTCTGAAGGACACTTTCCCTGAATTTTTATTTCGTAAGCTGTAAAACAAATATAAAATGTACTGGGGACATGAAAATGACTGTTTTTGTGAGAATGACCCATATATATGTTTAAAAAAAATTTTACCATCAATTAGACGTCATCAATTTACACAGCGTAATCTTTCTTGTAGATAACGTGATTAGAGAGGGATGCATCGAACAGCTTTCCGTGCATGCAAACCAACTTGACGACCTGCTTCCATTTGACTAACTGCTCATCCACAATCGTAAGAATTCAAATGATTAGCACTTAGCACACAATTATTGAAACAACACACTGAATTTCATAGAAATAAGTTCAACAACCTATGGTGCTATTTCAGTCAAATACCAAACATTATGAATTTTCGAAGGAATCAAGAGATTGTGTGCACTACCTTTTATACAGATAATAAGTACTGCTCTACCAAGCTCTTTAAATTTAAATTTACTGATATTGGTCGGCTGTCAAGAGCGCTACTTTTCAAAAATCATTTATTTCTTAGCAATTGTATAGCTGTGTAGTTCGAGTTCTGAAAAATCAGTTTTGAATTCAGGAAAATTTTTATATGAATTCATTTCTCTTACAGCTCAAATACACAATTAATACTCTATACCTTATTTCGTGGGTACACTGTATTCTTATGAGTGCTATAAAAATTTTACTGTCCTTTGAATACGTTTCAAAAAATCATAATTTTAGAAAAAAAATTTAAACATTTAAAAAAAACTAATGTAATTAACAAAAAAAAATTATAAGAGTTTTCAGAAAAACAATAATAAAAAAATATCTCTCCATGCATAACATTGATGGGCTCTTTTAAATAAACCCGAATATATTCGAGGCCTGTGGCTCCTAAAAAATGTGCATTTTGCGCCATTTACTGTGCTCTAGACATTTTCAGTTCTAAACTCCCGAATTTTATTAAAAGCTTGTAACTTTTTATATAGTTGTAGTAGATACTTAATTGTAAACATTATCAATGAATTGAAATGGTCAAATTGGTTTACCAAAGAAACTATTAACATGGCTTAATCACTTTTCTAAAATTTAAAGTAATAAGAGTTGCTGATGCCATTTTCAGCACCTCAGCACGTCTTACACCTATTTGGGGAAAATAATACGGAGTTATAGTTAAGAGAATTATTATGCTCGGAATTATGAAAATACGGAATTATTTATGCTGCAAATCATATGCTAATATATCTACAATGATTCATAACACTTTTATAATGATATTAGTTTTCCTAATTATGTCGTTATGTACTTTTATAAAATATAAAATATTATTAAAAATGATGAGTGAACTTTAAAATTATAGAAAATATCATAATTTCTGTTTGTTGTCAAAATTTTTTCTAGTTCTTGAATTATTTATTTATTAATGTTTGATTCTTTGTTTATTAAGTTTGATTTCGAGTTATTTTTTCACCCTTACATTAAAATAGTTCAAAAGTTCTTATATTTATTGTATTCTATTTTATTTCACTAGGATCAAGTAATCCTGGCTCATTCAAGCTTGCTTTTTAGTTATTTGTGGTAATATATCGCCTGAAGTTCAAACGATTTGTTTACATTTATCATAAAAAATTTATTTAATAAGCGAGCTTTTATATATTTTTGGATCTGTATATATTTTTTTTGAAAGTCTTGTGTTAAATTTCTGAAATAATTAATTTTGGTGTTGGAAAATTTCATGGGAGTTTGTTCAAAAATTGTAAACTCAAAATTTTTTAAAGTGATTTGATTTAAGAATGTAAATAAAAATATAGTATTCTAAATATTTTTGCAGGTTCATTTTGAAGAATCTCAACTAGAAATAAATGGAAAATATAGTAACAATAAATTAAGACCCGATGCTATTCCAACAATTTTTAATGTTCTTTAAAAATTCCTTAAAAAAGACCCAAAGGAATAGGCTGTCCACAACCTGAATCAATTTTAGATAAGCTTAAATCAATTTAATATTTTAATTCAATATTTTAATCAATTTAATATTTTAATTCAAGTTAAGTTTTAAATTGTGTAAGAATTTTTCTTTCTGTAATTTTGTTTTAGTGTTTGAAGAATAACAACAAATTGTGTAGAATTGATTGCGCATTTCAAATGCTTGCATGAACGAAAGCAATGTTTGAAAATACTAAAATATAAAGAACTGTCTTAAATATAAAACTGAAGATAATTTACCTAAAATAAGATATTAATTTTTTCATATAACATAATTTAAATTGATGTAAAGAAATTGCTCAAAAGTTTCTTACCAATTAGAAGGAACAGGAATATAAACTTTGAATACATAGCGTGGAATTTTGTTAGCTCTAATATGGTAGTTAAGCAAAAACTACTTATCAAATAAATGCTTTTTAGAATGTTTTCTATTTAAATTCTTTTTTTTTTGAAACAGGAAGCTATTTCATTATCAAAGAGTCATTAGGGCCACTTGATCACATCGGAAACAGGCTTCCTTAATTAAATTATAAGTTAGCTAATCCTTGAGATTTATCTGATTTGTTTGACTAATTAAAATTGTCGTTATTTCTTTTTTTCTACTTCCTATAAAGTAAAGTATTTTATTCATTTTCTAATTAATACCTGCACCCATAATTGTTCATATTTAAATTTAATCTACAAATTGCTATAATTTTTTTTGAAATTCGAATTGCATGAAATAATTATCTATGTTTCTTGAAGATATGCGAGTTCAATGTATTTTTTCCCGGTTTCTTATTCACCAAACATTCGTTAGTGACGATCTAGAGTGAAATTAATATAAATTAATTTATATTAATGTAAGAAATCTCAATTTTTTAAAGTTCTATAAGTTGTAGCAGAAAAACAATAATAAGTAATAATAATATCAAGATATATGAATTCAATCTGCTTTTTTTTGGCTTCTTATTCATAAAAAATCCGTTAGTGTTACTCTAGAGTGAAAGTAATATAGATTCATTTATTTCTGTTTAAGAAAACTAAATAATTGAAAGTTGTATAAGTTGTAGCAGAAAAATAATAATAAGTTATAATTATATGAAGATATATGAGTTCAATGTTTTTTTTCCGGTTTCTTATTCACTAAACATTTGTTAGTGTCACTGTAGCTTTTGAAAGCTGTATAAGTTGTAGCAGAAAAAAATAAGTTGCAATTATATGAAACAAATCTACGATTATTTGAAATTATGATATTATTTCATCTAGATTAAATTTGTATTATAGTTTAAAAGCTATAATGGTTACATTTTGTCAATTTCAAAGTAAATATTTAATGTAACCAACAATTATATATTTTTTCTTAATTGTTCGTCATTCTTTATTTTATTTTTTAAAGTCAATGTTTTCAACTAAGAACAAAAATATTATTGTAGTATTATGTTAGCACATTCTGCTTATATGTTAATCGTAACCAATAAAAAATTTGCTGGATTTGAAAAATAACAAATTTCAATTCCGTAGTTGCATTTAAAGAGCACAGCAGATCAACTTATTTAGCATTTCTTTTCTGCAAGCTTGTTTAACAGTTAATAAATCTCGAACAAGTCCTCGAATTTTAAATTTTCATATTCCGTTTCACACCTTATGCATCTTTCTAGACTCCATCATTATGTGAAATTTTAAAGCCTTATAGTTTCTGCACAACAAAACAAAATGAAACGTGAAGAAATAAATAAGTGAAAAAAAAACTCTAAAAAAATCACTTGAAATTATAATAAACTTCGATATTGATACATAGTAATTCAATCAATAAAATTCTAAAATACTTTCTTAATGATCTCAATAGTTTTTGTTTAAAGATATCAAATAGATTCTCTTTACCTTTAGGTATGCTAACAGAATGAAATGGGGATTTTATTATTACTTTAAAAACTTTATTTTCAATAATAAGGATAATCTAAATAAGAATAACAATTCAACAAATTTTTCTAATATTGTTCAATCCATTAAGCAACTTTAAAAAATTTTTGTAATATCTCCCATAGACAAAGCTAACAACAATTATGCTGTATTCTGTAAAAAATTCTATGCTGAACTTTTAAATATGGAATTGAAAAATAGTAAAAATTTTGAACTTAGTAATTTCAATAATAACATTGTCATTAAAAATTTATTTAGCTTTTTACAAAAGATTAAAAATTAAAATTAGCATAAACAATTTCCTTACTTAATTATCAGTCCTAAATTTCATAAAATTCCAGTTAAATTTAGAACTATCACATGTGGGTCTAACACTTATTTAACTAAACCTGGCACCAATTTCTCTAATTACTTAAATAAGATTATTAACAATATTACTAAAGAAGGTTTCTCTTGGATTATCACTAATAATCAACCGATTTTAGATTTCGTTTAACATACTGAGATTAATTCTATTGAGACTTTTGATTTCCAGGATCTTTTCAATAGCATTCCCCTTTCTAAACTAAGAGATGTCCTTTTGAATTATTACTATGATTTTAAAAATATCCTTTGTTGCGATTTTTATTATTGGGAAATTCTGATTAATTTTTGTCTTTTTAGTAATTATTTTTACAATGGAAAGGATATTTTTCTTCAAATTAATGGAATACCACAAGGATATAATTATTCATTTCTCTTAGCTAACTTATTTTTGCATTATTATGAAAAAAATTAGACTCTTAGTATTGAATTTGTTTTTAGATATATTGATGACTTAATTATCTTTAATTTCCAAGATTTTACTACTTTATTGAGTGATATATACCCTGAGGAATTAATCTTTCTTCGTAATCATGATGATAATATGAATTTCAATTTTTTGGATTTGGGTATTATAAAAGTTGAAAATATCTGCTTTGTTGATTTATACGATAAAAGAAATGATTTTAATTTTAATATTAATAAACTAATTACTTGGAATTCTAATGTTTCTAGGAGCATCTATTTAAATACCACTTTTAATGAAATGAACAGAATTAAAAGAATATGTAGTAATATTTATTTATCCAGAAAACAAATCGATAAACTCTTTCAAAATTTGATAAATAACAATGGATATCCAACTAAAGTAACAAAATTTTATACAAAATCATTAAATTAATCGTATATTTTTGTGGATATATTTGCTATAAATTTTTTCTGCTTTGTTAATTTTATAATTTTCCCATGTGCAAATCCATATCGGGGAAATCCATTGCCAAAATTCTTTTACTAAATAATTTCCTTTGTTAATCTATACAATTTTTCAATGTGCAAATCCATTTCGGGCAAATCCGTGGGTAAAATTGTTTGCTAAAAATTTCTTTATTAATTTATAAATTTTTTCCATGTGCAAATCCATTTCGGGCAAATCCGTGGCTAAAATATCTACTAAAATTTTTTTTCTTTGTTACCCTTAGGAAAATTTGCCATAGGTTTGCCATAAAAAAATGCGATAGGATACTCCTATGGGGTTTTGCCTATGGCAAAAATTTTGCCATACACTTTTGCCATATACGTATGGCAGAATTTTGCCATACATGTATGGCAAATTTTTGCCATAGGCAAAACCCCATAGGAATATTCTATGGCGTTTCTTTGAATGGCAAAATTTTGCCATAGGCAAATCCCCATAGGAATATCCTATGGCATTTTTTTGTATGGCAAAGTTTTTCCATAAGTGTATGGCAAAAGTGTATGGCAAAATTTTGCCATAGGCAAAACCCCATAGGAATATCCTATGGAATTTTTTTACATGGCAAATTTTTGCCATAAAACTAAGATAACTAAGATTTTGCCATAAAACTAAGATTAAAAACTAAGATTTTGCCATAAAACATAAACAGTTTATGAAGAAATATTTTTCCATAGGTTATGGTACACCTTTGCCATACAGCTATGGCAACATTTCTCGTTGATATTTTACCATACGTCAAAAAATAATTACTTGCAAGAATCTTTCGCAATGGATATTAAAAATGCAAAACTTAATAATTGTAGAATAAATATATATCCAGAAAGCTTTTTTTTTTAATTTCTTTGATAAACTTCTCCTGTTTTACTTGCAGAATCCTTTTTGTATGCGGTTCTTAATCAAATAAATTTCAAACAGTTAGTACTAACCGCTAGAAAATGTTTCCGGTGGCCGGAGCGAGTGGGGAAAATATTGGTTATGTTGATTAGGAACAAAATATATTGAGTACAGGCAACTAATATTTGTTAAAGCTGTAAAAACAAGAAAATGGAAAGTGGGTCCGGAGGTCGGAGCGAGTATAAAAAACGTTAATTTGATTGATTGGTATCATAATTAGTTAGATAAGCGTCAGATATTAGAGGAAACTAAAAGAACGCGAAGCAAAATAACGGTCCGATGGTCGGAGCGAGTATGAAAATTCTCTAAATTTTGATATGTGATACTAAACTAAAAATTAAACAGACTACTAAAACAATAAAATACTATTAAAACTCAAAAGATAAAGAGTGGGGCCGGTGGTCGAAGCGAAATTTGTTTAAAATAGATCAAACGGGACAAAAGCTGAATATGTAGCGGTGCAACCAGTGGTGGCATGTGAACAAAATTTTATCTATAAAAAAGATGGTATTAGACTATGAAAAGCTAAGAATAGAAAACAGGCTAAATTAGTTGATCCCCTAATAGTGAGAGATATAAAACTCAGAAAATTTATGTTGAGTTGAAAAGAGAACGCAACAGTTAGAAAAAACGCAATATAGAAACATTGGTAAATACAAAACATGTTTAAGACATGATTAAAATTGGTGACATTAATAATTGTTATTGACAAATTTACACTTGGTCAGGGATAGTAAATAAAAATTAATTGGGTATAGGGAATCACTATGACGAAAAAGTTGTAAACTTAAGGAAAGATTAAATTGTTAAAAGCATTTTTGGTTACAGCAGCAGATGATGTGGCCAGGGACTGTCCCGTTGATAATATTGAAGCAAAATAATTGTCAACCAGTAATCCAGCAAATCTAGTTAAGTGATGACCCTAAGCTATGTATAAACATGTAACAGAACATTGTACAAATATATGTGGATACTTAAGAAATATTAGTTGTAAAATAGTAAAACACAGAAACATGATAAAAAACAATTTAATGGCAAGCAAACATTAAACACAAAATATAAATATAAAGCCCTAACATATGTAAGATAATGTAAAAACCCTTAGGAAAATTTGCCATAGGTTTGCCATAAAAATGCCATAGGATATTCCTATGGGGTTTTGCCTATGGCAAAATTTTGCCATACACTTTTGCCATACGTATATGGCAAAAGTGTATGGCAAAATTTTACCTTAGGCAAAACCCCATAGGAATATCCTATGGCATTTTTTTATATGGCAAAATTTTGCCATACGTATATGGCAAAATTTTATCATAGGCAAAACCTCATAGGAATATCCTATGGCATTTTTTATATGGCAAATTTTTGTCATAAAACTAAGATGTGCTACAGCTTATGACGAAATATTTTTCCATAGGCTATGGTACACTTTTGCCATACAGCTATGGCAAGATTTCTCGTTGATATTTTATCATACATCAAAAAATAGTTACTTACAAGAATCTTTTGCAATGGATATTAAAAATGCAAAACTTAATAATTGTAGAATATATATATATCCAGAAAGCTTTTTTTTTAAAAAATTTCTTTGATAAACTTCTCCTGTTTCACATGCAGAATCCTTTCTGAATGCTGTTCTCATTCAAATAAATTTTAAATGGTTAGTACTAACCGTTAGAAAATGGGTCCGGCCGTCGGAGCGAGTGGGGAAAGTATTGGTTATGTTGATTAGGAACAAAATATATTGAGTACAGGCAACCAATATTTGTTAAAACTGTAAAAAACAAGAAAATAGAAAGTGAGTCTGGAGGTCGGAGGGAGTATAAAAAACGTTAATTCGATTGATTGGTATAGTTAGATAAGCGTCAGATATTAGAGAAACCTAAAAGAAAGCAAATTTAAATAATGGTCCAATGGTCGGAGCGAGTAAGAATTTTTTTTAAATTTTGATATGTGATACTAAGCTAAAAATTAAACAGACTACTAAAACAATAAAATACTATGAAAACTCAAAAGATAAAGAGTGGGGCCGGTGATCGAAGCGAAATTAGTTTAAAATAAACCAAACGGGACAAAAGCCGAATATGTAACGGTGCTACCAGTGGTGGCATGTGAATAAAATTTTATCTATAAAAAAGATGGTATTAGACTATGAAAAGCTAAGAATAGAAAACAGGCTAAATTAGTTGATCCCCTACTAGTGAGGGATATAAAACTCAGAAAATTTATGCTGAGTTGTGTTAAGCACAGTTAGAAAAGAGAACGCAATATAGAAACATTGGTAAATACAAAACATGTTTAAGACATGAGTAAAATTGGTAAAATTAATAATTGCTATTGACAAATTGACACTTGGTCAGGGATAGTAAATAAAAATTAATTGGGTATAGGGCATCGCTATGACGAAAAAGTTGTAAACTTAAGAAAGGATTAAATTGTTAAAAACATTTTTGGTAACAGCAGCAGATATCTGCTGCATATCATATGATATGGCTAGGGACTGTCCCGTTGATAATATTGAAGCAAAATAATTTTCAACCTGCAATCCAGCAAATCTAGGTAAGTAATGACCCTAAGCTATGTATAAATATGTAACAGAACATTGTACAAATATATGTGGATAGTTAAGAAATATTGGTTGTAAGATAGTAAAACACAGAGACATGATAAAAACAATTTAATGGCAAGCAAAAATTAAACCCAAAATAAAAATATAAAGCCCAACGTATGTAAGATAATGTAAAAAAGCATTGCAAGAACCTAAGTGGAATTAAAATCAAAAACTAATAAGAGTGTAAACACTGACTTTGATATTGATATATGACAGCAGTAAAATGAAATTATCACCGAACAAGTTAAAAGAATTAAAAAATTTTAATTATTAAAGAAATGATGACCTGGCTTGATGATAAGCACTTAACCGCGTTTTTCATCATGAAGATTGTTTACAAATTGCTATATGGAATAGAACACCATTAATAATGGAAAAGTGATGTGACTTTAAAAATTTATATAAAATCAGAGTGAGGGGATAAAATAAAAAGAAAGATGTCGTTTAATCGTTGGGGGAAAGAAATATAAAAAAATTAGATAAAAATACAAACAGCAAGATATTAATTAAAGTGTACAAAGTCAACAATTGGCAAAATTTAACATAGCGAAAACCTATACCCAATCGCGACATATTTTAAAAAGATACAGATAATAAAAGTACCAGACTGCCGGAAATTAAAAACTTAATAAATTCAGAAAAATAATCGCATAGGCGTTTGCAATAAAATGTTTTTGACCAAGAATGAGATTGAAAAAATATTAAAATAAGTCGCCAAAGTTAGCGAAAGATTCCACTTGAAGTGGATGACACGTTAACATGGCGGTCTGATACTCTAAGCCTAAAAGAATGGAACATCGGATTTCAAACACTCAAAAATAGGAAAATTGGCCACCCGGAAGCCGGAAAAGACTCACCAGGAATGCGTTGCGGGATTACATGTTGAATTTAATTAACTTCGGGGTGAAATAATGAATATTTATTTCTTTTAGAAGATGTTTTTGAGGACTCCATAGAAGTTGTTGTTTCGTTGGTGGAGATCTAGATCAGCTTTTCTCTATGGTATACTGCCATACAAATCTTTAAGGTTACCATTGGCCTATGGTATACTGCCATACGAATTTCTGTGGTTGCCATAGGCCAATGGTGACGTGCCATACAAATCCTTATGGTTACCATTGGTCTATGGTATACTGCCATACAAATCTTTATGGTAGCCATAGGCTTTTGGGGTTTTGCCATACAAATCTCTATGGTAACCATAGGCGTATGGTATCTTGCCATATAAATTTCTATGGTAGCCATAGGCTTATGGGGTTGTGCCATACAAATCTCTATGGTAACCATAGGCGTATGGCATCTTGCCATGCAAATTTCTATTGTAGCCATAGATTACCATAGGCTTCTCTATGGCAAATTTTCCTAAGGGAAAGCATTGCAAGAACCTAAGTGGAATTAAAATAAAAAACTAATGAGAATGCAAACACTGATAAAAGTACCAGACAGCCGAAAATTAAAAAACTTAATAAATTCAGATAGATAATTGCATAGGCGTTTGCAATAAAATGTTTTTGACCAAGAATGAGATCGAAAAAATATAAAAATAAGTAGTCAAAGTTAGCGAAAGATTCCACTTGTAGTGGATGACACGTTAATATGGCGGTCTGACACTCTAAGCCTAAATCAATGGAACATCGGATTTTAAACACTCAAAAATGGAAAAATTGGCCACCCGGAGGCGAGAAAAGACTCACCAGGAATGCCTTGTGGGTTTACATGTTGAATTTAATTAACTTCTGGGTGAAATAATGGATATTTATCTCTTTTAGAAGATGTTTTTGAGGACTCCATAGAAGTTGTTGTTTCGTTGGTGGAGATCTAGATCAGCTTTTCTCTATGGTATACTGCCATACAAATCTTTAAGGTTACCATTGGCCTATGATATACTGCCATACAAATTTCTGTGGTTTCCATAGGCCAATGGTGACGTGCCATACAAATCCTTATGGTTACCATTAGTCTATGGTATACTGCCATACAAATCTTTATGGTAGCCATAGGCTTTTAGGGTTCTGCCATACAAATCTCTATGGTAACCATAGGCGTATGGTATCTTGCCATATAAATTTCTATGGTAGCCATAGGCTTATGGGGTTGTGCCATACAAATCTCTATGGTAGCCATAGGCTTATGGTGTTGTGCCATACAAATCTCTATGGTAACCATAGGCGTATGGTATATTGCCATACAAATTTCTATGGTAGCCATAGGTTGCCATAGATTACCATAGGCTTCTCTATGGCAAATTTTCCTAAGGGTAATTTTTCCATGTCCAAATCCATTTCAGGCAAATCCGTGCTAAAATTAGCACACAAAATTTCCTTACAAAAATTACATAAAATAAAATAGAACACAATAAGTAGAATTAACACGTAAAAACAGAAAATAAAATATAAAGAAAAAACAGAATAAAACATAAAACGTAATCAATAAAGCGCGTAGTGAAATCAAATGAACTTACATGAGCGGGAAATTTTTCAAGAATGATTTAAAATGTTTTCGTAACAAGATTGCCAGATTGCAAGATATAAAAACAAAAGCGCAAATTGATCGTAACTAGTGGAGTTTTGTTTTGAAGTGCGTTCTTACTGCATTACTGAAGTGAGTATGATTTGTTAGTTACCAAGGATGGGCCAGAAAATGGATGTGCGCGCGGTAATATTAGACTGGATAATTTAAAAGAGTTGAATATAAATAATTTTAGAAAAAAAATATTTATTTAAGAAAAAAATATAAAATAAAAGAGAGAAAGAAGCATAAATTCCCTGTTTTGCACATAATTTAAGCCATGGATTTGCCCGAAATAGATTTGCACATGGAAAAATTATATAAATCAACAAAGAAATCTTTTTAGTAAATAACTTTAGCCACGGATTTTTACCTTACCTGGGTTCGAATCCTGACGTTGACTGGTCATATGAATTTTGTTTTCAGTTCGTACCGACCACCATGCTGACAGATATTTTATAGATTCCTTTTTTGTTAAAACAACTGCACATATATGCTTAAAAAACAGGCATCCGTTTTTAAATAACGTTACCTTTCTGTGAATTAAACAGTTTTACACTGGCATACTAGCTGACAAATTTTTTTCAGTAAATTTAAAAGAGTTTTCTCTACAGTTTATTGTTTATTTACAAATAACTTCTTTAAAAAGTCAACATATGAATGTGGAATAAATTATAGAAGAATTTGCTTTGTTTATTTTATTATTTGTTGATTATTTTCGTCATATTTAATAAACATCTATCTGCATTTGTAAATACAAAATAGCTTCTGATATTGCATTGCATTGATCATTATTGTATTGTATTGCAGTTTATTTTTAATTATTAATTTTTTTCAAGTTTATAACTTTATGCATACTAAATATTTAAAAAAATAGTTTTTTTTTCCGAACTTTTTAAAATAATTGAGTTGAAAATTGTGCTTTTTGCAAAGTTATGTTAAGATGTACTGTGGGTGAAAAAAAGGGACAACTTGAAGATCTTCTGATTTAATGATTGCATTTTCACATACTAAAAATTAATCTTTATGGTTTAAACAGGTTACCTTATAGCAAAGAAAGTGGAACACTGTTTTTCTTATTCCATCTCTAGCATTAGTAATGTCTTTTATTTTGTCTGTGTTTAATATTTAAAACAGCAATATGTACCTCACTATTATCTTTAATTAACGCGCGATAGAAAAAGATGCTTCATAAGTCTTGTTTTTTTCCTCTATATACCAGATAGCAAGGAAATTAATTTTATTTATCTCTTTTTCTACCTTGTCAAAGAAAAACAGTGAAGCAAAAGTTTCAGTAAAGCTGAAACAAATAAAATTGACTTTTTGCTGACCATATGGTTAATAAAACCTCAAATTCCTTCTCCTTCTTTCACCTGTTTCTTCTAATTCTTTCTCTTGATCAACTCCTTCTTATTAAAAAACTATTTTAAACCTTTTTCAAAGCTTAACTGAAGGTTTTAAGAATTTACAAAGTAATATATATTTAGCTTTTACTTGGATTAGGTTGAAGCAGATGCATTCCTTTGAGACATTCTACTAAGAGAAAGTTCGAAATTTAAAATTATATTTACCATCTTTATCGTAAGACAATAAAAAAAATGTCTCTAATAATCATTAGGGCTGCAAGCTTGTCGCAGGAAAAAAGACCCCAAATTCGCGGGAAATTTTGAAAAATTACACAAATTCTAAACATAAAAAAATTTATTGCATAAATGATGCAAAAGACAGAAATTGCGTAAATAATAAAAGCTTAAAAATACACAACAAAAGTATTTCTTTGAATTTGAAGCAATATTAATATTTTTATTTAAATGAACAGAATTTTGGTACAAAGTATTGTACATTGTCAGATTATTCTAATTTATCCTTTGTCTTTCATCACTTACTACATTTTTATACTTAGAAACGATCTTAGAAACGCTGTTTTTAGGCACCGACAAACTTCGAATTGCCACTTTTGGAGTGTTCGGTCTTTGATTTCCAAAACTCGATCAATTTTCCTTCACCAACGCGCAATTCCTTGACCGTTGCTTTGTAAGAAGTAATTGCTGTGAAAACTCAAACATTCTACATTCAAACTACTAGTTACAAGTCCCTATTATCTACAAGTCCCCTCCCTCTTCATCTAAGAAACTGATCCATATTTAAGAAATCACAAGAAGCCGCCTAGGAAAAATTAACTGGATATGTAGAAAGGCAGTAGAGATTTCATTGCCCAGTGCAATAGCATGTATAACAATTTTTCTGTCAAAGATTTGATTTATAACATTTTCCTTCTTTTGTGATTCCAATTTCTTTAGTACTGTTACTGACTTCAGGAGGGTAATTACCCTCCCTAAGTGTAGAAAGACCACCTTAGTTGACAAGATTGTGATTATTTCTTATCTCTGAACTATTTTCATGTCATTTTGCTATTGATTCACTCCCCTAAATATCTTATCAATTTTACATGTTCAATTCATGGTTCAGGAAAATAAAAAATCCTGTTTAATAAAAATAATAAATAAAAAATGGAAAAAAAAAATCAAATTTTAAGCAGTTTTCGCGCAAGTCAAGACATATTGAGAAATTCGCGGATTTTAGGAAAAAAGATGATAATTTCGCGGAAATTCGCGCCGCGACAAACCTGCAGCCCTAATAATCATTAAAACTAAATAGTTATGACTTCAAGGAACTATTTCAGATTCGAAATTTTTGATAAATGCTGCTGACCAAATTAAAATTACTGATAATAGATAG
Source organism: Parasteatoda tepidariorum (assembly GCF_982258835.1). NCBI lineage: Eukaryota > Metazoa > Arthropoda > Arachnida > Araneae > Theridiidae > Parasteatoda > Parasteatoda tepidariorum. The sequence continues at coordinate 80,421,893 of NC_141761.1, forward strand.
TTCTAAATCATTTTCTAAAGATATTCTTACAACATCAACTTCACGATATTACAATAATAAATAAATAAATAGAATAAAAAAAATAAGCATTTTATTCAAATTATAAGAATTATAATTACATGATTTTTTTTTAATTTACCCAAAATTGATTTGCAGCAATCAGTGTTCTGTTCAACACCATAGACTTGTAATTTTGAACCCAACCCAGATAACAAGAAAACACCTGGACCCCGAATTGAGACCAATTCATTATCAAGGAAACTTTTTGAATAAACCCATCCCTTTTCCGTTACATTCTGATCTTTTTTTGCGTTTTAAAAAGTACCTAAGTTAATAAATGGTAATTCCCGTTTATTTGGTTTCGATTACTTTCAGTCAGTTTTCCAAGTGAATATTTTTAAAAAATTTCAAAAAAGTGAAATTTTCCGATTATAAATTAAAATAATTAGGATTTGTTCTAACATTAAAATAATTATAGAAAGAATCAGTCAACAAATTTTATCCCTTCAGTTTTAAAATTTTAAACATTTGGCTAGGCTAACGAATTTCGGTCAAAAAAATTTTGTTTGCAATACATATAGTGAGCTCACTGTTTTTTCATTGTGAGTGAACTTGACAGATACGCTGTATTTATTTAATTTTATTATTTAATTTAATTTATTATTTTTTTAAATGAATTAACATATTTCATTTTATTTATTTATTTTACTTGTTTATTTATTTTATTTACTGCTATACGCATGCTTCTGTGTTAAGTGAAACTTATAAGCCCGTCTCGAGTTGAAAAACAGATTGCACAAATGAGAGGCACACCACAAAAATGACTCTATGGCGGCACCGGGATGTGAGCCTGCTACCGCCACGCTAGAGAGAGTTTGGCGAAACAACAAAACCAGTCGACCAGGCAAACCCCAAAGCGTGTTTTTGCAGAACTTAGATTCTGTTAAAGGAGTTTGATAAATCTTAAAAGCTAGAAAAATGATGTGAGTTTGAAAGTGTCTAAAAAAAGAATTATAATTTTATTATGATTTTTTCTTTCATTTGTATTTTCTCAAATACAGAAACAATAATCTTTTGAATGTTTGACTTGTAATTGCTGAGGTTTTTTAATCTGGGCATGAAACACCTGTATTCTTCTTTGTAGCAGTCTGTAAGCTTGGTATTTTAACCACCTCAGTTTCGGAAAAAAGCGATAGGAGAATGATTGGTTTGAGTTTTAGGGGCTGTTCAAAAAGTACGTACACAAAAATGGAGAAATTTTAAACCCCCCCTTCGTACATTACCGTACATAAGGTCGTACTCCCCCCCCCCCTTAGAGTAGGTACATTTTATTAGTCTACCCCCTTTTTTCAAAAAAATTAAAATAGTTATGTTTTAAATAAAATTAAATATTTATTTAAGGAGGGTGTAGGATAAAGTCAAATTTAAATTTGGTGTATGTTTATAAAGTACATACTTTGTATAATACCTCCCCCCTCCCCACCGTACAAAATCGTACAAAATAGCAAATCCCCTCCCCCCCTTCGGGCTGTACGTACTTTTTGAACTGCCCCTTTAAGAGAATTTGACCTAGCTGTAATGGGCTTATTACAAGCTTTAAAAAATATTGCCCTTCAAGTGGTTAATCTTTCAATCACATTTCACTGCTCCATGGTGCTACGCAGAACTTTTCGACCTTTTCTCGTTCTCCTTATCCCTTTTCTGTGTCTGTATTAGTTTCCAATACCATTTAATTTCGATACTAAAAGTTTAAATGGTATTAGGTGCGATGAAAAGTTCATTGGTTCTCGGGAATTTTTTATTTCTATTTTGCCTCATGTATCTATTAGTAAATATCAGTATTTATCAGTACATTCAAGGTATCTATTTTTTTTTATCTCTCTGCTGTAAGTGTTTATTTCTTAAAGTTTATAGCTGATACTTTAACTGTGAAATTATTTTAAGTGTAGTGATAAAAACAGCTCAACAAAGCTTTTGACATATTTTATTATAAACGATGTGCAAAATATAAAAACGATGTGCAACTATTTTTTTAATGTTTTAGAAATTTATTATACATTTAAGTTTGTTTTGCACAAATAGATACTGTTTTTCATACATAAGAGGGATACAATAGAAAAATAACATATATTAACCCAAAAAAATCTAACTTCGAGTCCCTATTTCCTACAGAAAGAACATTTTAAAATCGGAGATCTCAAAGTTGTAGAGATCGATTTACAGCAAGACAAGCTTCTTTTATTTCTGTTGGAGGATTGAACTCTTCTAGCATTTCATCACCTGCTCCAGCACCACATTTTTCAATTACGCGCTCAATCACACAATCAGCAATCCAGTAGTATACCCTATATAGGTAAATGAAAAGTCTTTTAGAATTTGTTTCTATATACTTATCATAATAAGAATAAATACTTAAAACGCAGTAATTGACTGTAGGCGTACAACAGATTTACTGATGGGTTGTGAAATAAATATTCATAACATGCAAAATATTGAAATATTTTTGAAAATTAAATACTTTCATTTGTGGAGCTATGAGCATTTTTTTCATAAACATATCTTTTTTTCCCCTTTACACGTTTTAATTTTTTATCTAAATAAAAATAAATCAAATGAATTGCGTGTGTGTGTCGTCCATTTAAGTAGATGATGATTCCACATCAAAACTTGAAAAATTTAAATAAAAATAATTTTGTCCTAAAGAACTAAATTAATACAGAGCAGATACTTTATCCATACACTGTTAAAAGTTTCTTACTAAAATTATTTTAAAATGATTGGCAACTCTCTAACCATCCTATTACCCGTAAAGTTTACGGTAAAGAAATTTTTCTTCTTTTATGTTTTGAAAACATTTACAAAAATTATTCTTATAAAACAATTAATACAAAACTATACAGTTTTTTAACCATTTACAACTAAAATTTTTCAAAAACGAAAGAAAAAAAAATTATTTAACTAGTCATAGGAGCACGGATGTTCGTAGGGTTTCGTTGTGGAGAGTGCCGGAAACTGGAAATTCTTTACGCGTTGAAGGGAATTGAGGAAATATTGTGGTGTCAATAGTAGGACTCGAACTGCAGTTCTGCCGGTCATGAGATTGACAGATAAGCCCGTTCGCCTATGATATGTACGCATTTGCAAAGAACTAAGTAACTTCATTAGGTGGTTCTAGTTGGTGCGATAAAATTCTTGTTGTTCAACCGAATTAGGTGAAAGCAGTTAATAAACAGTTTTTTCTCAAACTCAACAGTTTGATAACTTTTTCATTTATGGTTATTTGACTGTTTTTATTAAATATGGCAAAATAACCATTCAATAAATTGTTATTTAACCATTTTTTCCCAGAAATTTCTAACAGTGTATAGGAAAACCAATCTCATTATTATTACCAACACCAGTGATGCTTCATTGAATTTAGTAATAGGTATTAATGGTATTATGTAAATTGGTGTTTTTAATTGGTACTAAATATATACACAACTCTTACATGTATCTATCTGGTCGTACCTAGCTGTATAAATTTCAAACCATTAAACAATATCTTTGTCCTGTAGTGAACTAATTGTATGACAAGGTTTCCGGGTGATTACCGAAGTCAAGCATTAATAGTGTCCGTCAGTGAGCGGGTTGATGACTAGTATGATAAGCCTAGGAGAGGACAGAGAATATGTGACATCGGTCCTCGTTAAATAGTTCTACAGTAAAGTGATCGACTTTGGACGCTGGTCAGGGCGCCATCTACTGCAAGGATCACCAAAGTTGTGATAGCTTTGTCAGGACAGGTTACCTCGGCCAGTTTTGTTTCTCAGGGTAGATTTTCCAGGCCCTCGCCAACAACCCATTGTGCAGTTTTAGTGCGATGTAAATTAAGTTCTATAACTTTTACTAACCAATATCTTCAAAATATTCATATTTTGACAAATTGAGTATGAAGTTGTTAATTATTAGCATATAATCCTAACTGTACTGAAAGTAATAGTTTTCTAGGGAAATAACCCTTTTATCTCTAACAAGCAAACGAATTTTCAAATACGTGTATAGTGTATACTTACGTGCACTTGACATCATTTTCATTTGGATTTCTTTGACGAGAAAAGTGTGACAATGCCCTCATTTGATTTTCTCTAAGGCAACCCAGTATGTAATCTTTATTGTTCTCTTTACAAACTTCATTTGTCTCATCATCAATCTCATTTGCTTCTGAAATAATTAATGAAACAACAGCATAAGTATAAAACTTTTTTAATACACTTGGAGGTTTTTTCTTAATGGAATGGGGCTCGATTCCTAATGTCAGCTTAAAAAACAAATGGGTATCAGCTTGTCTGAGAAATAAAGGGGGTTTGCTCACAATTCTAACCACGTTATCACAACCATACAACTGGTCACGACACTCTGAAGACTTAACCTCCATGACCCACCAGTTACAGACTGTTGCGTCAATTCTGTAGTTAATTTACTAAGAGGTTCCGCCTTCTCTATGCTTTGCTTTTCAGACCACATGATTGTGTTGTTGTTGTTGATGTATGCCGTTAAATCAGAGGGGGTGCGATTGTTCTTGTTTTCAAGTGGCGCCATCTATGACCAAGAATTCGACTTCTGCCACACCCATACGTCACACCAGTTTATAGGGTGGACCCATTCCTGCATCCATTCCTTCATCCACAGATCGTAATTTTGACCTGAATCAGAGAACGATCGATCTCAAATCCAGTACCCCCATAGGTATTGATTTGCTATGGGAATATGGACGACTTTGAGAATTGACAGATTTAACGTGCTCATTCACCATTTACAACACAGTCTTCGGCCGGCAGGGATCGAACCCACGACCATTTGGACAAGGGCCCAGTGCCCTACCTACCAGGCTATCCCGGTTCAAGTTTTTCTCGCCATGTAAGCTGTAAGCTAATTTTTTCCTCTTGTAATCTTCAGTTTTATAGTTTGTATGCTTCCAAACTTTCTAGAGATCAGCAAACAAAAGTGTCCGTTACAAAAACAATATTTCAGTAAATTCTTCCAGAAAATTCTTGACCTAAGTTTGATCTTAATTAGAAGAGCGATTTATCCTTAAGATATAGAGAGGGAGAGTTCTAAAAGCTGATTACAAGTTAGATGTATCAGTTAACTTTGAATCAACCATTATATGACGGAAGCAATTGACTTTTTCTAACAATTACACGGCATTTGAGTTACATGATAAGAAAAACATGAAAATCTTCCAATGCTAAAATTATTACCAACAGTATAATAAAAACATTCTTTCCGTAATAAGTACTATAGATTTCTGTTATCAATATTAATAAATACAAATTAAAATGTAAAAATATTTTCACAGTTCAATGTACCAGAAGAAATGGACCATCCTGTATAACTTTTGAGCTAATGATCGGATCTTCCCATTCTAGGACTCATTCTTAATGGTTTGAGGGGGGGGCCTCAAGTATGCTAATTAATATTTTAAGAAACGAATTCAGACTCAAAAACATACATTCTCTTCATAACTGGCAAAGTATCAGAGGTAGCCGCATTCTGGAAATATGGTCCTATGAATTCGGTCAGAAGAGTGGTCAAATGTTTGACCCGTTAATGCTAATTTTGATTTTTTCATAATTCACCATATTTCGAGAACTTTTTTAATGAATTGAAACATTTTTTTGCTCACAATAAAAAAATTCGCTTCTCCAAAAGTAATTTCTTGCATGACTAATTTTCAATAATTATTTTTAATACATATTTAGAGTTTTGTGGAGAAAAAAGTTTTATGAACTATTTTTTCTAAACTTAAGTCTTCAAAAAAGTGTGCAAAGCTGGATGACAAAAATGTATCCAATTAACCGAGCAAAGCAATTCGAAATGAACTACGAAAGCAGTTCTGGGGGCGAACGAGCGTTAGCGTGCACGGGTGGAGCCTCGTAGAAGTCATCATTCAAACATGAAGTCACATGAAGTCATCTTTCAAACTACACGTATTTTTCTGATGAGACACATGTTTTTCTCATCTATGAGACACATACTTTTCTCATGTACAGTCATGAACACCATACCTGTTTCTCGGCAATTTTCCCTTATGGCGTTTGCTACATGAAATGAGCCGACTAGTTGATCTATTTCACTCTCATCTAGACAATCATCAGCGAGTGATCTCAAACAGTTTTCAGTAGTCCTCGCTATTCTAAAAATAATAAATAAATAAATAATTTGAATATTTTCCTTCTAAATTCCAATTTTTTTCTAAATCTTCAAGTTTTAAAAACAAAAAAATTTTTTTTTCCAGATGAAATCGATTGATTACTGGGTGTCTCAATATGACCTTAAGTGTCACTATGCTTCAGATAAAAACTACTTTATTGGTTCAATTTTTCTATAATTAATTTTGGAAGTCATATTTTTTAATAAAAAATGTCTTTAATTGGTTTCTATTTCCGTCTTTATAATTTAATTCAAATAATTTTAAAGCAATTTCATTTTTTGGGATTACGGTTTGAGCAATATGATTAAAAAAAATTATTTTATTCTTTTTTTCTTTTTTAATTAATATACAACGAGATAACTCAATTTTAATAGCGCTTCTCAATGTAACAAAAAGTCGAAAGTAATGTTTCTAGCATAGGATTTTAAAATTTTTTGCCTATGAATCACTAGAGTTTTTTTAACAGAATAAAGAATATGCACGATCACTAAATTGAAGACTAATTTTTTTAAACACTTTTCATATGTGACTACACTCTTTCTTACGTCTCTCTGCTCACGCATCATGACCCCCCCCCCCACAACTATTCCTGTGTCCACTCTTTTCCTACCTTCTCTTCTGCAGATTCTATTTATTTATTATATTTTATTCTTACATTAAATAAAAGCAAAAAAACAATGTTTTCCGATAATCAGTTTTCGAAACGTAAATGTAAATCGACGCACACAGACGCTTTGCTTTATTAAGATTTTTCTGATAATAAATTTACCAAGACCCATAGAAAGGAATAAAATATTTGTTACAGAAATATAGCACTATTTTTGTTCTCAACATAGGAATCATCGACATATTAAAACTACTATACCGTAAAATTAGTTTTTAAAGTCTGCTATCATAGAAGTCCACATTGGAATGGATCTAGCCTGTCACGACACGTCTTCGTCTGTAAGAAACTAATGCCTTGGCAAAAATTTCCTTCCATTCAAGTACATATAGAAGTCAAGAAGAGAAAGATCCGGTTTATAGAGTGGATGATTATGGATGTGGGATTTGTTTTATGCTGCTGAGCATCTCGAAGCAATACACCTATTTTTGCACCCGAAGTTACCCTTTTTGTTCCCGTTTTTAAATCTCATGAATTTCTTAACCTGTCATTATTTTCTTAGAGAAGAAGACTAACAGTCAACTTTGACTTATTGGTTCCATTCCCAGCTGACATCTAATAAGCTGAAGACTAATTCTACAGTATGACAAATGTTAGTATTTCGTTGGTTTTTATGTTGAGAAAAAGGGAAAGTATTACTGTATACTAGTGGGCTGTGCCCCCTGCTCGCTAACGCTCGCCAACCCCCGAAAATTGCTAAGCAATTTTATATGGTTTGCTTCGCAAACCAAGCTCGCTTCGCTCGCTACTAACTTAGGTACATTGCAAATGCACAAAATTCTAAGAATTCAAAACAATCATTCAAATCCATTTAACAACTTTTTTTTAAAAAAAAAATTACATCTTTTTAGTAAATACTAAGTCATTAAAATAAATTTGATTTCAAATAAATGACATGTAATTCGTTAAACATATTAGAAATGTGCTATAATATAAAATCTTAAGATCAAATTTCTAAAACTGATATCTCTTTAAAAAGGTAAAAATTTTGGCTATAATTAAGTCTATTAAAAATTTAAATAAGTGAATTGCAATGGAAAAACCCTGCATAAACAAAACATTGAATTTCGGAAGAAATGTCGTTTGGTGAGAATGCTCTCTCTTGTCAAAAAATACAAAATAAACTGACCTCAAATCAAACTCCAAGGACTTCGAATCAAATAATTAAGGAAACTACTATCACGTTTAATATAAAAGGAAGATTTATTAACTAAACAATAAAATTACAGCGTCGCAGTTCCAAAAAACAAATCTCACACTCACTCAAAAAAACAATTTACCTTCGAATTAGTCACCATAGCAACCACAAAACTCTTCTCGTTACCATCTATAAACTGATATATAATAAATAAATTATTTAACAAAAAATACGATGCGCATAAGCACATAATATTTTACACTCTGGTTATTTCAGTTTCCGTTTTTAGAAGCGCTATATGTTGAGCCACCAAATCTAGATTTGGCATGTGACATTTTTAGCGGCAATTATAGGTTGATTTTCTAGCGTTGCCATTCGGAGAATTGTAATGAGGCTTTTTTTATCGCCGTGTAAGAGAAATATATATATAGATTTTGCGATAAATCTTTTAAGGCAATTATGTTTCGTTTCTTTTTATTGGTGGTGGTAATTTTAATTCTCGAAAAATAAAGAATCAGCTTGTGCCGATTTGTCAACAGCAAGTTACCAAACTGCAAGCAAAAGCACAAAAAGTCATCAAATTGTATGACAAGTTATAGAAATCTCGTCATTTTTTCAAGGAGAAGAAACTTGATTCTAAATCTTTTCAGTTAATTATGTTTTTTTCATTGGATGTGGTAAATTTAATTTTCGAAAAACGCTCGTAAATTAAAGAAACAGCATATGTAGATTTGTCAACAGCAAGTTACCTGTATGACAAATCCTGTATGACAAGCTGTATGACAAGGGCTAGAAGTCTGGTAGATTATTGTTTGTCTTACAAAAAGTTTTTCTCTGGAAATTATGTTTGGTTTCTCTTATGAGAATTGAAAATGACTTTCTTCACTTTTATAAGAATTGTGTAGGTATGAGAAAGAGAACTTACTGGCATACTTCGGCTTCTGATGGTTCATCTATAAGCCGTTTGAGCATACTGTTAAGGCATTCTCTTGCTCCTGTTTCAATTACTACGAAACTACAGCTTTCTGCTTGAATTTTACCCTCAGCTAGATAATTGATAGAAAATAATAAATCATATATAGGTAACAAAACTCCTATGTTTCTTTTCAGAATAGAACGCTAATTCATTTTTCCATCGTCTCAGAATTACAAAATTCCATCTATTAAGCTCTTTCAAATGAAGTAATAATAAAGATTATAATTTTCTATTCTATGATGGATGTTGGTTTTCAAAACTGACTCGAAATTCGGAAAATTGTAAAGGAAGCTGTTAGTATTTACTTTATTTGAAGTAACTATTACTTAATTAATACTTGAATTTGCTGATTTTAACATTTATGTTGAATAGGTAAAAAAATAACCCAGCGCAACTGACAGCTAAGTTTTTGTTTAATTATTCATTACTATAAAGTTAAAACTTTTAATAGTCGATAGTTAGATTAACATTTTAGATAAAACCGAAAGTTATTATTCTCGAAACTCTGAAAACAAGATGTAATATCTTTTCGAATAAAAAAGCTTAGAAAATAAAAATTTTACTTCAATTTAACATTATATCAAGCGCTCATATACACTTTAAGGCAAGTCATGAAATTTCAATTCCACAGATAACAGCCGGACTGAAACATTTGATCACCACTATTTCATGAAAACATCATGAAAATATGATTTTTTAAGATGCCTTTTTAATGAAAAGTTTTTGATGAAAATGATATAAAAATAATGTAAAAATTGGAACATATTTATTGTAATAATAATTTTAGATCAAAATAAGGTTGGCCTAAGTTTTAAAGGTTTCCAGAAGCAATTGTACTGTAGAGGAAAAGAGAATAATTTAGCATTTTTTATTCTAAATAAAAGAAAATGAAATTGCTTAATTTTTCAATAATTCCATTAATACTTCCTTTAATCATGATAATCAAAGGGCATATACATTTTTAAAAATGACATTTTAAATAATGGAAAGTTCTCGACATCCCTTAATAATTAATTGATTGTCAATGTCGAGGAAAAAATTTCGTAATCGTTCGAAATAAACAAGTTCGTAATCGTGTTGTACATTGCTGAATAACCACAGAAACTAAAGTTCTCTTTTGAAGAAAAGGCTCGCATGCCTTAATTGTGTAATAAAGATATACAAGTTGTCAGGCAAAAGTAAATTTGCTTATATATGCTAGTTATACTAAATAACTTAACAATATTTAATTCTCTACACTTCTTTCCCATTTGGCCTAATGCTATTTTATTTTAATGTTCTCTAGGCGCTGAGTATGAAGATGAGTCACAAACCAGCTTTATTTGAGAAATTGTTGAAAGTATGCATCCTAAATTGTTCTTCCTCCACTTTATATCGTAAATCTTATTTATACCGTATTATTGTTCTTACTCTTATTTATACCGTAAACTATAATTTATACAGTATAAATAATTTTACTGATTCTTATGTGTATTATATCTTGTCATTACAAAATTTTGGTTTAAAATGAACACCCAAAAGGGTGGCAACTACTTTCTACACTGAGGAAAAAGGTATGGTAAATAATACGAGAATAAGGTAAATTTTACCGTATTTCTGACTCTATGGGAACAATAAAGGAATTGATAATTTTTACCTCAGTGCTTTAGTGATGATTTTAGTAAAATTATCAATAAATTGTGGTTTACATATAATTTTATATTTACTTATATGTATAAAATTTGGTAAATGTATAATAACTAATATTTGGTAATTTCATCATGATACTTTAGACAATGTTACAAAAACCATTTATTCGGTTGAATTTGCTTTCCCATTTTGTATTTTTTACTAAATGCGTGGTAATAAGATCTATAATTTTGGAAACCAGAATATTATGTAAACCGTTACCATGGGAACGGAAAGATAACCAAACGAATGTTTTCAAGACCGTAGATTTTGTTTTTATTTCCAGAATTATATTTCTGGTTTGTTATACATCTTCGACTGCATTAAGAATTATCTTTGATATTTGACTAAACTTTTCATTAAGTAGTTGACCCCCTTTTTTGGTACTAAAATATACTAATTTTCACAGTGTATTTAATTCTGGAGAGAATCGTTAGCTTTAATGTCAAAGTTGATTAGCCTTTTCCCCAATTTCTACTAAATGTCCGGATTTGTCTACGCACTCTTATTGTGGTTGTTCATTTGAACTTTTTCATTTTATGTTGTTCTCACAAGTAATGTAAACTTTAGATGAACTAATCAAGAAACATACCATGGTTTACTTAAGAGAACATAACTCAACCAAACTTAACCGTAAGCCTATAAACAAACAAAAAGTCATAAATAACTTAAGACTAATGCCTAGTCAAATTTTATTTGAACCCTTGTTAAATTTTAGTTAGAACGCTAGTTAAATTTTATTTGAAGATTTTGAGCGCTTGTTAGTTGTAAATGGTTACGAAACCGTATAATTTTATATTCGTAGTTTTTTTACCATATCAGTGACAAAATGTTTCAAATCATTAAATGAATAACTCTCGATGTAATGATAGGATTCTCTTGTACTAAGACTCAATCCTAATGGTACGAGGGTCTCAGATTAAATATTCTGATTAATTAGTGCAAAAAATCCCTTTAGGTTATGGAACAAACATAAAAGTGTGCTTTTTCTTGATATATATATATATATATATATATATATATATATATATATATATATATATATATATATATATATATATATATATATATATATATATATATATATATATATATATATATATATATACACAGTAGTGGCCAAATGTTTGACCCGTTAATGCTAATTTTGATTTTTTCATAATTCACCATATTTCGAGAACTTTTTTAATGAATTGAAACATTTTTTGCTCACAATAAAAAAATTCGCTTATCCAAAAGTAATTTCTTGCATGACTAATTTTCAATAATTATTTTTAATACATATTTAGAGTTTTGTGGAGAAAAAAGTTTTATGAACTATTTTTTCTAAACTTAAAACTTCAAAAAAGTGTGCAAAGCTGGATGAAAAAAATTTATCCAATTAACCGAGCAAAGCAATTCGAAATGAACTACGAATGCAGTTCTGGGGGCGAACGAGCGTTAGCGTGCACGGGTGGAGCCTCGTAGAAGTCATCATTCAAACATGAAGTCACATGAAGTCATCTTTCAAACTACACTTATTTTTCTGATGAGACACATGTTTTTCTCATCTATGAGACACATACTTTTCTCATGTACAGTCATGAACACCACACCTGTTTCTCGGCAATTTTCCCTTATGGCGTTTGCTACACGGAATGAGCCGTCTAGTTGATCTATTTCAATCTCATCTAGACAATCATCAGCGAGTGATCTCAAACAGTTTTCAATAGTCCTAAAATAATAAATAAATAAATAATTTGAATATTTTCCTTCTAAATTCCAATTTTTTTCTAAATCTTCAAGTTTTAAAAACAAATATAAATTTTTTTCCAGATGAAATCGATTGATTACTGGGTGTCTCAATATGACCTTAAGTGTCACTATGCTTCAGATAAAAACTACTTTATTGGTTCAATTTTTCTATAATTAATTTTGGAAGTCATATTTTTTAATAAAAAATGTCTTTAATTGGTTTCTATTTCCGTCTTTATAATTTAATTCAAATAATTTTAGAGCAATTTCAATTTTTGGGATTACGGTTTGAGCAATATGATTAAAAAAAATTATTTTATTCTTTTTTTCTTTTTTAATTAATATACAACGAGATAACTAAATTTTAATAGCGCTTCTCAATGTAACAAAAAGTCGAAAGTAATGTTTCTAGCATAGGATTTTAAAATTTTTTGCCTTTGAATCACTAGAGTTTTTTTAACAGAATAAAGAATATGCACGATAACTAAATTGAAGAATAATTTTTTTAAACACTTTTCATATGTGACTACACTCTTTCTTACGTCTCTCTGCTCACGCATCATGACCCCCCCCCCCACAACTATTCCTGTGTCCACTCTTTTCCTACCTTCTCTTCTGCAGATTCTATTTATTTAATATATTTTATTCTTACATTAAATAAAAGCAAAAAAACAATGTTTTCCGATAATCAGTTTTCGAAACGTAAAATATAAATTTGAAATTTAGTTTCATGTCTGAAATATTTTTGTTTGTAAATCGACGCACACAGACGCTTTGCTTTATTAAGATTTTTCTGATAATAAATTTACCAAGACCCATAGAAAGGAATAAAATATAATTGCCCGAAAATATTTGTTACAGAAATATAGCACTATTTTTGTTCTCAACATAGGAATCATCGACATATTAAAACTACTATACCGTAAAATTAGTTTTTAAAGTCTGCTATCATAGAAGTCCACATTGGAATGGATCTAGCATGTCACGACACGTCTTCGTCTGTAAGAAACTAATGCCTTGGCAAAAATTTCCTTCCATTCAAGTACATATAGAAGTCAAGAAGAGAAAGATCCGGTTTATAGAGTGGATGATTATGGATGTGGGATTTGTTTTATGCTGCTGAGCATCTCGAAGCAATACACCTATTTTTGTACCCGAAGTTGCACTTTTTGTGCCCGTTTTTAAATCTCATGAATTTCTTAACCTGTCATTATTTTCTTAGAGAAGAAGACTAACAGTCAACTTTGACTCATTGGTTCCATTCCCAGCTGACATCTAATAAGCTGAAGACTAATTCTACAGTATGACAAATGTTAGTATTTCGTTGGTTTTTATGTTGAGAAAAAGGGAAAGTATTACTGTATACTAGTGGGCTGTGCCCCCTGCTCGCTAACGCTCGACAACCCCCGAAAATTGCTACGCAATCTTATATGGTTTGCTTCGCAAACCAAGCTCGCTTCGCTCGCTACTAACTTAGGTACACTGCAAATGCACAAAATTCTAAGAATTCAAAACAATCATTCAAATCCATTTAACAACTTTTTTTTAAAAAAAAAATTACATCTTTTTAGTAAATACTAAGTCATTAAAATAAATTTGAATTCAAATAAATGACATGTAATTCGTTAAACATATTAGAAATGTGCTATAATATAAAATCTTAAGATCAAATTTCTAAAACTGATATCTCTTTAAAAAGGTTAAAATTTTGGCTATAATTAAGTCTATTAAAAATTTAAATAAGTGAATTGCAATGGAAAAACCCTGCATAAACAAAACATTGAATTTCGGAAGAAATGTCGTTTGGTGAGAATGCTCTCTCTTGTCAAAAAATACAAAATAAACTGACCTCAAATCAAACTCCAAGGACTTCGAATCAAATAATTAAGGAAACTACTATCACGTTTAATATAAAAGGAAGATTTATTAACTAAACAATAAAATTACAGCATCGCAGTTCCAAAAAACAAATCTCACACTCACTCAAAAAAACAATTTACCTTCGAATTAGTCACCATAGCAACCACAAAACTCTTCTCGTTACCATCTATAAACTGATATATAATAAATAAATTATTTAACAAAAAATACGATGCGCATAAGCACATAATATTTTACACTCTGGTTATTTCAGTTTCCGTTTTTAGAAGCGCTATATGTTGAGCCACCAAATCTAGATTTGGCATGTGACATTTTTAGCGGCAATTATAGGTTGATTCTCTAGCGTTGCCATTCAGAGAATTGTAATGAGGCTTTTTTTATCGCCGTGTAAGAGAAATATATATATAGATTTTGCGATAAATCTTTTAAGGCAATTATGTTTCGTTTCTTTTTATTGGTGGTGGTAATTTTAATTCTCGAAAAATAAAGAATCAGCTTGTGCCGATTTGTCAACAGCAAGTTACCCAACTGCAAGCAAAAGCACAAAAAGTCATCAAATTGTATGACAAGTTATAGAAATCTCATCATTTTTTCAAGGAGAAGAAACTTGATTCTAAATCTTTTCAGTTAATTATGTTTTTTTCATTGGATGTGGTAAATTTAATTTTCGAAAAACGCTCGTAAATTAAAGAAACAGCATATGTAGATTTGTCAACAGCAAGTTACCTGTATGACAAATCCTGTATGACAAGCTGTATGACAAGGGCTAGAAGTCTGGTAGATTATTGTTTCTCTTACAAAAAGTTTTTCTCTGGAAATTATGTTTGGTTTCTCTTATGAGAATTGAAAATGACTTTCTTCACTTTTATAAGAATTGTGTAGGTATGAGAAAGAGAACTTACTGGCATACTTCGGCATCTGATGGTTCATCTATAAGCCGTTTGAGCATACTGTTAAGGCATTCTCTTGCTCGTGTTTCAATTACTACGGAACTACAGCTTTCTGCTTGAATTTTACCCACAGCTAGATAATTGATAGAAAATAATAAATCATATATAGGTAACAAAACTCCTATGTTTCTTTTCAGAATAGAACGCTAATTCATTTTTCCATCGTCTCAGAATTACAAAATTCCATCTATTAAGCTCTTTCAAATTAAGTAATAATAAAGATTATAATTTTCTATTCTATGATGGAAGTTGGTTTTCAAAACTGACTCGAAATTCAGAAAATTGTAAAGGAAGCTGTTAGTATTTACTTTATTTGAAGTAACTATTACTTAATTAATACTTGAATTTGCTGATTTTAACATTTATGTTGAATAGGTAAAAAAATAACCCAGCGCAACTGACAGCTAAGTTTTTGTTTAATTATTCATTACTATAAAGTTAAAACTTTTAATAGTCGATAGTTAGATTAACATTTTAGATAAAACCGAAAGTTATTATTCTCGAAACTCTGAAAACAAGATGTAATACCTTTTTGAATAAAAAAGCTTAGAAAATAAAAATTTTACCTCAATTTAACATTATATCAAGCGCTCATATACACTTTAAGGCAAGGCATGAAATTTCAATTCCACAGATAACAGCCGGACTGAAACATTTGATCACCACTATTTCATGAAAACATCATGAAAATATGATTTTTTAAGATGCCTTTTTAATGAAAAGTTTTTGATGAAAATGATATAAAAATAATGTAAAAATTGGAACATATTTATTGTAATAATAATTTTAGATCAAAATAAGGTTGGCCTAAGTTTTAAAGGTTTCCAGAAGCAATTGTACTGTAGAGGAAAAGAGAATAATTTAGCATTTTTTATTCTAAATAAAAGAAAATGAAATTGCTTGATTTTTCAATAATTCCATTAATACTTCCTTTAATCATGATAATCAAAGGGCATATACATTTTTAAAAATGACATTTTAAATAATGGAAAGTTCTCGACATCCCTTAATAATTAATTGATTGTCAATGTCGAGAAAAAAATTTCGTAATCGTTCGAAATAAACAATTTCGTAATCGTGTTGTACATTGCTGAATAACCACAGAAACTAAAGTTCTCTTTTGAAGAAAAGGCTCGCATGCCTTAATTGTGTAATAAAGATATACAAGTTGTCAGGCAAAAGTAAATTTGCTTATATATGCTAGTTATACTAAATAACTTAACAATATTTAATTCTCTACACTTCTTTCCCATTTGGCCTAATGCTATTTTATTTTAATGTTCTCTAGGCGCTGAGTATGAAGATGAGTCACAAACCAGCTTTATTTGAGAAATTGTTGAAAGTATGCATCCTAAATTGTTCTTCCTCCACTTTATATCGTAACTCTTATTTATACCGTAATATTGTTCTTACTCTTATTTATACCGTAAACTATAATTTATACAGTATAAATAATTTTACTGATTCTTATGTGTATTATATCTTGTTGTCATTACAAAATTTTGGTTTAAAATGAACACCCAAAAGGGTGGCAACTACTTTCTACACTGAGGAAAAAGGTATGGTAAATAATACGAGAATAAGGTAAATTTTACCGTATTTCTGACTCTATGGGAACAATAAAGGAATTGATAATTTTTACCTCAGTGCTTTAGTGATGATTTTAGTAAAATTATCAATAAATTGTGGTTTACATATAATTTTATATTTACTTATATGTATAAAATTTGGTAAATGTATAATAACTAATATTTGGTAATTTCATCATGATACTTTAGAGAATGTTACAAAAACCATTTATTCGGTGGAATTTGCTTTCAAATTTTGTATTTTTTACTAAATGCGTGGTAATAAGATCTATAATTTTGGAAACCAGAATATTATGTAAACCGTTACCATGGGAACGGAAAGATAACCAAACGAATGTTTTCAAGACCGTAGATTTTGTTTTTATTTCCAGAATTATATTTCTGGTTTGTTATACATCTTCGACTGCATTAAGAATTATCTTTGATATTTGACTAAACTTTTCATTAAGTAGTTGACCCCCTTTTTTGGTACTAAAATATACTAATTTTCACAGTGTATTTAATTCTGGAGAGAATCGTTAGCTTTAATGTCAAAGTTGATTAGCCTTTTCCCCAATTTCTACTAAATGTCCGGATTTGTCTACGCACTCTTATTGTGGTTGTTCATTTGAACTTTTTAATTTTATGTTGTTCTCACAAGTAATGTAAACTTTAGATGAACTAATCAAGAAACATACCATGATTTACTTAAGAAAACATAACTCAACCAAGCTTAACCGTAAGCCTATAAACAAACAAAAAGTCATAAATAACTTAAGACTAATGCCTAGTCAAATTTTATTTGAACCCTTGTTAAATTTTAGCTAGAACGCAAGTTAAATTTTATTTGAAGATTTTGAGCGCTTGTTAGTTGTAAATGGTTACGAAACCGTATAATTTTATATTCGTAGTTTTTTTACCATATCAGTGACAAAATGTTTCAAATCATTAAATGAATAACTCTCGATGTAATGATAGGATTCTCTTGTACTAAGACTCAATCCTAATAGTACGAGGGTCTCAGATTAAATATTCTGATTAATTAGTGCAAAAAATCCCTTTAGGTTATGGAACAAACATAAAAGTGTGCTTTTTCTTGATATATATATATATATATATATATATATATATATATATATATATATATATATATATATATATATATATATATATATATATATATATATATATATATATATATATATATATATATATATATATATATATATTTCTTATTTTTCCTTTATGTATTCTAATTTATTTGTAGTAATTTTTATGAAAAATTTTTTGAGTGCTCCTCACACTATTGTATTAATATATTTTGCTTTGGCTTTATTGATACAATATCAGAAAGCACTCTGTTTTGCGGATATAATCGTGTGGGCTGAAAAAAAGATTATATTCTTTTTTCCGGTTTTTTAAACAAAATTTAATCCTTTTTTTAATTGTTTGTTATTTTTTTACCTATTATTTCCCCCCCTTTTTTTTCTTTTCATATATCTATAATTTCTCTTTGTTTTATTCTACATATATATATATATATATATATATATATATATATATATATATATATATATATATATATATATATATATATATATATATATATATATATATATATATATATATATATATATATATATATATATATATATATATATATATATATATATATATATATTTAAAGAAAATCTATTTTGAATTCAGGAAAATTTTTATATGAATTCATTTCTCTTACAGCTCAAATACACAATTAATACTCTATACCTTATTTCGTGGGTACACTGTATTCTTATGAGTGCTATAAAAATTTTACAGTCCTTTGAATACGTTTCAAAAAATCATAATTTAAAAAAAATATCAAACATTTTTAAAAAAAAAACTAATGTAATTAACAAAAAAAATGTATAAGAGTTTTCAGAAAAACAATAATAAATAAATTTCTCTCCAAATATAACATTGATGGGCTCTTTTAAATAAACCAGAATATATTCGAGGCCTGTGGCTTCTGAAAAATGAGCATTTTGCGCCGTTTACTGTGTTCTAGACATTTTCAGTTCCAAACTCCCGAGTTTTATTAAAAGTTTGTAACTTTTTATAAAGTTGTAGTGGATACTTAATTGTGAACATTATCAAGGAATTGAAATTATCAAATTGGTTTACCTAAGAAACTATTAACATGGCTTAATCACTTTTCTAAAATTTAGAGTAATAAAAGTTGCTAATGCCATTTTTGTCGATAGAAAGTGATAAGGAAGCTACTCAGTACGTCTTACACCTATTTGGGGAAAATAATACGGAGTTATTATTAAGAGAATTATTATGCTCGGAGTTATGAATATACGGAATTATTTATGCTGCAAATCATATGCTAATATATCTACAATGATTCATAACACTTTTATAATGATATTAGTTTTCCTAATTATGTCGTTATGTACTTTTATAAATATAAAATATTATTAAAAATGATGAGTAAACTTTAAAATTATGGAGAATATCTTAATTTCTGATTGTTGTCAAAATTTTTTCTAGTTCGTGTAAAATTTATTTATTAATGTTTGATTCTTTGTTTATTAAGTTTGATTTCGAGTTATTTTTTCACCCTTACATTAAAATAGTTCAAAAGTTCATATGTTTATTGTATTCCATTTTATTTCACTAAGATTAAGTAATCCTGGCTCATTCAAGCTTGCTTTTTAGTTATTTGTGGTAATATATCGCCTGAAGTTCAAACGATTTGTTTACATTTATCATAAAAAATCTATTTAATAAGCAATCTTTTATCTATTTTTTCTTTGAAAGTCTTGTATTAAATTGCCGAAATAATTAGTTTTGGTGCTGGAACATTTCATGGGAGTTTGTTTAAAAATTGTAAACTCAAAATTTTTCTTAAAGTGATTTGATTTAAGAATGTAAATAAAAATAAAGTATTCTAAATATTTTTGCAGGTTCATTTTGAAGAATCTCAACTAGAAATAAATGGAAAATATAGTAACAATAAATTAGGACCCGATGCTATTCCAACAATTTTTAATGTTCTTTAAAAATTCCTTAGAAAAGATCCAAAGGAATAGGCTGTCCACAACCAGAATCAATTTTAGATAAGCTTATATCAATTTAATATTTTAATTCAATTTTTACTTCAATATTTTAATCAATTTAATATTTTAATTCAATTTTTAATTCAATATTTTAATCAATTTAATATTTTAATTCAAGTTAAGTTTTAAATTGTTTAAGAATTTTTCTATCTGTAATTTTGTTTTAGTGTTTGAAGAATAACAACAAATTGTGTAGAATTGATTGCGCATTTCAAATGCTTGCATGAACGAAAGCAATGTTTTAAAATACTAAAATATAAAGAATTGTCTTAAATATGAAATTGAAGATAATTTAAATAAAATAAGATATTAATTTTTTCATATAACATAATTCGAATTTATGTAAAGAAATTGCTTAAAAGTGTCTTACCAATTAGAAAAACCAGGAATATAAACTTTGAATACATAGCGTGGAATTTTGGTAGCTCTAATATGGTAGTTAAGCAAAAACTACTTATCACATAAATGCTTTTTTGAATGTTTTCGATTTAAATTCTATTTTTTGAAACAGGAAGCTATTTCATTATCAAAGAGTTATTAGGGCCGCTTGATCACATCGGAAACAGGCTTCCTTAATTAAATTATAAGTTAGCTAATCCTTGAAATTTATCTGATTTGTTTGACTAATTAAAATAGTTGTTATTTCTTTTTTTTTCTACTTCCTATAAAGTAAAGTATTTTATTCATTTTCTAATTAATACCTGCACCCATAATTGTTCATATTTAAATTTAATCTACAAATTGCTATTATTTTTTTTTAAAATTCGAATTGCATGAAATAATTATCTATGTTTCTTGAAGATGTATGAGTTCAATGTATTTTTTCCAGGTTTCTTATTCACCAAACATTCGTTAGTGACGCTCTAGAGTGAAATTAATGTAAATTAATTTATATTAATGTAAGAAATCTCAATTTTTTAAAGTTGTATAAGTTGTAGCAGAAAAACAATAATAAGTCATAATAATTTTAAGATATATGAATTCAATCTGCTTTTTTTTGGTTTCTTATTCATAAAAAATCTGTTAGTGTTACTCTAGAGTGACAATAATATAGATTAATTTATTTCTGTTTAAGAAAACTAAATATTTGAAAGTTGTATAAGTTGTAGCAGAAGAATAATAATAAGTTTATAATTATATTAAGATATATGAGTTCCATGCATTTTTTCCGGTTTTTTATTCACTAAACATTTGTTAGTGTCACTGTAGCTTTTGAAAGCTGTATAAGTTGTAGCAGAAAAACAATAAGTTGCAATTATATGAAACAAGTCTACGATTACTTGTAATTATGATCTTATTTCATCTAGATTAAATTTGTATTATAGTTTAAAAGCTATAATGATTACATTTTGTCAATTTCAAGGTAAATATTTAATGTAACCAACAATTATATATTTTTTTTTAATTGTTCGTCATTCTTTATTTTTTTTAAAAGTCAATGTTTTCAACTAAGAACTAAAATATTATTGCAGTATTATGTCAGTACATTCTGCTAATATGTTAATCGTAACCAATAAAAAATTTGCTGGATCTGAAAAATCATAAATTTCAATTCCGTAGTTGCATTTAAAGAGCGCAGCAGATCACCTCATTTACTAGCTTTTCTTTTCTACAAGCTTATTTAACAGTTAATAAATCTCGAACAAGTTATCGAATTTTAAATTTTCATATTCCGTTTTACACCTTATGCATCTTTCTGGACTCCATCAGTATGTGAAATTTTAAAGCCTTATAGTTTCTGCACAACAAAACAAAATGAAACGCGAAGAAATATTTAGTGAAAAAAAAAACTCTAAAAAAATCACTTAAAATTATAATAAATTTCGATATTGATAAATGGTAATTCAATCAATAAAATTCTAAAATACTTTCTTAATGATCTCAATAGTTTTTGTTTAAAGATATCAAATAGATTCTCCTTACCTTTAGGTACGCTAACAGAATGGAAATGGGGAGTTTATTATTACTTTAAAAACTTTATTTTCAATAATAAGGATAATCTAAATAAGAATAACAATTCAATAAATATTTCTAATATTGTTCAATCAATTAAGCAACTTCAAAAAAAATTTCGTAATTACTCCCATAGACAAAGCTAACAATAATTATGCTATATTCTGTAAAAAATTCTATGCTGAACTTTTAAATATGGAATTAAAAAATAGTAAAAATTTTGAACTTAGTAATTTCAATAATAACGATGTCACTAAAAAATTTCCTAGCTTTTTATAAGAGATTAAAAATTAAAATTAGCAATCTACAATTTCCTTACTTAATTATCAGTCCTAAATTTCATAACCCTGGATCAACACCCGGACTACACCCGGATCTCGCATTGTGACTAATTCACTATAATGAAGACTTTTTGAATAAACTAACACCAATTCCCGTTTCATTTCGATCTTTTTGCGTTTTAAAAAGTACCTACGATAATAAATTATGATTACAGTTTATTTGGTTTCGATTACTTTCAGTCATTTTTCCAAATGACTATTTTCAAAGCATTATAAAAAAGTAAAATTTTTCGATTATAAATTATAATAACTAGTTCTTGTTCTAACATTAAAAAAAATTATAGATAGCATCAGTAAACAATGTTTCCCCCTTCAGTCTTAAAATTTTAAATATTTAACTAGGCTAACGAATTTCAGTCAAAAAAATGTTGTTTGCAATAGACATTGTGAGCTCACTGTTTTTTCATTGTAAGGGAGCATGACAGATATGTTGTATTTAATTTAATTTTATTATTTAATTTTATTTTATTATTTAATTTAATTTTATTATTTAATTTAATTTATTCTTTTTAAATTAATTAGCATATTTCATTTTATTTATTTATTTATTTTGCACGTTTATTTATTTTTTTACTGCTATATGCATACTTCTGCGTTAAGTGCAGCTTATAAGCCCGTGTCGAGGTGAAAAACAGATTGCACAAATGAGATGCACACCACAAAGATGACTTTATGGTGGCACCGAGAGGCGAACCTGCTACCGCCACGTTAGAGATAATTTGGCGGAACAGCGAAACCAGTCGACCAGGCAAACCCCAACACGTGTTTTTACGGAACTTATTCTGTTAAAGCCGTTTGATAAATATTAAAAACTGAAAAAATGATGTGCGTTTGAAAGTGTCTAAAAAAAAAGAATTATAATTATATTATGATTTTTTTTTCATTTGTATTTTCTCAAATACAGAAACAATAGTCTTTTGAATGTTTGACTTGTAATTGCTGAGGTTTTTTAATCTGGGCATGAACCACCTGTATTCTTCTTTGTAGCAGTCTGTAAGCTTGGTATTTTAACCACCTCAGTTTCGGAAAAAAGCGATAAGAGAATGATTGGTTTGAGTTTTAAGAGAATTTGATCTAGCTGTAATGGGCTTATTACAAGCTTTAAAAAATATTGCCCTTCAAGTGGTTAATCTTTCAATCACATTTCACTGCTCCATGGTGCTACGCAGAACTTTTCGACCTTTTCTCGTTCTCCTTATCCCTTTTCTGTGTCTGTATTAGTTTCCAATACCATTTAATTTCGATACTTAAAGTTTAAATGGTATTAGGTGCGATGAAAAGTTCATTGGTTCTCGGGAATTTTTTATTTCCATTTTGCCTCATGTATCTATTAGTAATTATCAGTATTTATTAGTACATTCAAGGTATCTGTTTTTTTATCTCTCTGCTGTAAGTGTTTATTTCTTAAAGTTTATAGCTGATACTTTAATTGTGAAATTATTTTAAGTGTAGTGATAAAAACAGCTCAACAAAGCTTTTGACATATTTTATTATAAACGATGTGCAAAATATGAAAACGATGTGCAACTATTTTTTTATAATGTTTTAGAAATTTATTATACATTTAAGTTTGTTTTGCACAAATAGATACTGTTTTTCATACATAAGAGGGATACAATAGAAAAATAACATATATTAACCCAAAAAGATCTAACTTCGATTTCCTATTTCCTAAAGAAAGAGCATTTTAAAATCGAGGAGCTCGAATTCGGAGAGGTCGATTTACAGCAAGACAAGCTTCTTTTATTTCTGTTGGAGGATTGTTCAACTCTTCTCGCATTTCATCACCTGCTCCAGCACCACACTTTTCAATTACGCGCTCAATCCCACAATCAGCCATCCAGTTGTATACCCTATATAGGTAAATGAAAAGTCTTTTAGAATTTGTCTCTATATACTTATCATAATAAGAATAAATACTTCAAACGCTGTAATTGACTGTAGGCGCACAACAGATTTACTGATGCGTTGTGAAATAAATATTCATAACATGCAAAATATTGAAATATTTTTGAAAATTAAATACTTTTATTTGTGGAGTTATGAGCATTTTTTTCATAAACATATCTTTTTTCCCCTTTACACGTTTTAATTTTTTATCTAAATAAAAATAAATCAAATGAATTGCGTGTGTGAGTCGTCCATTTAAGTAGATGATGATTCCACATCAAAACTTGAAAAATTTTATTAAAAATAATTTTGTCCTAAAGAACTAAATTAATACAGCGAAGATACTTATCCATACACTGTTAAAAGTTTCTTACTAAAATTCTTACTAAAATTATTTTAAAATAATTGGCAACTCTCTGTCCATTCTATTACCCGTAAGGTTTACGGTAAAGAAATTTTTCTTCTTTTATGTTTTGAAAACATTTACAAAAATTATTCTTATAAAACAATTAATACAAAACTATACAGTTTTTTAACCATTTGCAACTAAAATTTTTCAAAAACGAAAGAAAAAAAAATTATTTAACTAGTCATAGGAGCACGGATGTTCGTAGGGTTTCGTTGTGGAGAGTGCCGGAAACTGGAAATGCTTTACGCGATGAAGGGAATTGAGGAAATATTGTGTTGTCAATAGTAGGACTCGAACTGCAGTTCTGCCGGTCATGAGATTGACAGATAAGCCCGCTCGGCTATGATATGTACGCATTTGCAAAGAACTAAGTAGCTTCGTTAGGTGGTTCTAGTTGGTGCGATAAAATTCTTGTTGTTCAACCGTACTAGGTGAAAGCAGTTAATAAACAGTTTTTCTCAAACTCAACAGTTTGATTATCTTTTCATTTATGGTTATTTGACTGTTTTTATTAAATATGGTAAAATAACCATTCAATAAATTGTTATTTAACCATTTTTTCCCAGAAATTTCTAACAGTGTATAGGAAAACCAATCTCATTATTATTACCAACACCAGTGATGCTTCATTGAATTTAGTAATAGGTATTAATGGTATTACGTAAATTGGTGTTTTTAATTGGTACTAAATATATACACAATTCTTACATGTATCTATCAGGTCGTACCTAGCTGTATAAATTTCAAACCATTAAACAATATCTTTGTCCCATAGTGAACTAATTGTATGACAAGGTTTCCGGGTGATTACCGAAGTCAAGCATTATTGGTGTCCGTCAGTAAGCGGGTTGATGACTAGTATGATAAGCCTAGGAGAGGACAGAGAATATGTGACATCGGTCCTCGTTAAATAGTTCTACAGCAAAGTGATCGACTTTGGACGCTGGTCAGGACGCCATCTACTGTAAGGAGCACCAAAGTTGTGATAGCTTTGTCAGGGCAGGTTACCTCAGCCAGGGTTGTTCCTCAGGGTAGATTTTCCAGGCCCTCGCCAATAACCCATTGTGCAGTTTTAGTGCGATGTAAATTAAGTTCTATAACTTTTACTAACCAATATCTTCAAAATATTTATATTTTGACAAATTGAGTATGAAGTTGTTAATTATTAGTATATAATCCTAACTGTACTGAAAGTAATAGTTTTCTAGGGAAATAACCCTTTTATCTCTAACAAGCAAACGAATTTTCAAATACGTGTTTAGTGTATACTTACGTGCACTTGACATCATTTTCATTTGGATTTCTTTGACGAGAAAAGTGTGACAATGCCCTCATTTGATTTTCTCTAAGGCAACCCAGTATGTAATCTTTATTGTCCTGTATACAAACTTCATTTGTCTCATCATCAATCTCATTTGTTTCTGAAATAATTAATGAAACAACAGCATAAATATAAAACTTTTTAATACACTTGGAGGTTTTTTCTTAATGGAATGGGGCTCGATTCCTAATGTCGGCTTAAAAAGCAAATGGGTATCAGCTTGTCTGAGAAATAAAGGGGGTTTTCTCACAATTCTAACCACGGTATCACAACCATACAACTGGCCACGACACTCTGAAGACTTAACCTCCATGACCCACCAGTTACAGACTGTTGTGTCAATTCTGTAGTTAATTTACTAGGAGGTTCCGCCTTCTCTACGCTTTGCTTTTCAGTCCACATGATTGTGTTGTTGTTGTTGATGTATGCCATTAAGGCAGAGGGGGTGCGATTGTTCTTGTTTTCAAGTGGCGCCATCTATGGCCAAGAATTCGACTTCTGACACAACCATACGTCACACCAGTTTATAGGGTAGACCCATTCCTGCATCCATTCATTCATCCACAGATCGTAATTTTGACCTGAGTCAGAGAACGATCGATCTCATATCCAATACCCCTATAAGTATTGATTTGCCATGGGAACATGGACGACTTTGAGAATCGACAGATTTAACGTGCTCATTCACCATTTACAACACAGTCTTCGGCCGTCAGGGATTGAACCCACTACTACTTGGACAAGGGCCCAGTGCCCTACCTACCAGGCTATCTCGGTTCAAGTTTTTCTCGCCATGTAAGCTATAAGCTAATTTTTTCCTCTTGTAATCTTCAGTTTTATAGTTTATATGCTTCCAAACTTTCTAGAGGTCAGCAAACAAAAGTGTCCGTTACAAAAACAATATTTCAGTAAATTCTTCCAGAAAATTCTTGACCTAAGTTTGATCTTAATTAGAAGAGCGATTTATCCTTAAGATATAGAGAAGAAGAGTTCTAAAAACTGATTACAAGTTAGATGTATCAGTTAACTTTGAATCAACTATAACGGATATATATATATATATATATATATATATATATATATATATATATATATATATATATCCGCTTTAAGCCTTATGCATTTTTCTAGACTCCATCATTATGTGAAATTTCAAAGTCTTATAGTTTCTGCACAGCAAAACAAAATGAAGCATGAAGAAATAAACGCATGGTTGTGAAGATAGCAACACCATGAAGGAATCTTCATAATTGAATGAAATTTAATACTCAGTTGAGCGGTAGTGGTACAAATAAATGAATAAACTTTCAAAGCAAACAAGCAATAACAAGAGATCAAAACCACCACGGTCCGCAATAAGTGCTGCTACATGACGTGGCATGGACTCAAGCAAATTTTGAATGTCTGTCTGAGGAACAGAATTCAATACTGTTAGTATGCATTCCCAAAGTTCGTCTGTAGAAGCAACAGGACGAGGATTACGAGCGAGACGCCGACCAACGAAATCCCACACATGTTCTATCTGCGACATATCCGGGGAATACGCCGACCAAGGAAGAAGTTGTACCTGTCGCGATGCAAGAAAGGACTGAACAGTCCTAGCAATACGAGGGTGGTCATTGTAGTGTTAAAATACAGCAACTGGCAAGGCTTGAAGGAAGGGAACAGCTTGGGGCTGTAGAACTTCACTGATGTACCGGTTGCTGTTCAGATTACTCACAATTCGTAGCAATTGAGATCGTCCATGATATGCTATGTCACCGCAGACCATAACCCCGGGTGTTCGTCCACTGTGGCGTTCGACAACGCACTCCGGAAGATGGCGTTCACCACCAGTATTACGTCTGACACGAATGCGGCCACCATGGTACCACAAATTGAAGCGAGATTGGTCAGAAAACAGGACACGCTGCCAATCAGCAAGCCAGTTCCTATGCTGGTTGCCCCATTGCTGCCGCAGGCGGCGAAGGTTTAGTGTGAGGGCGATCCTGTATAAAGGAGTCCTAGCACGCAGTCCACGCTGCAGTAGACGCCTACGAATTAATAAAGCACACAATGAAACACCTGTAACTATTGACCATCGTGCTGCCAGTTGTCTAGAGGGAGCCGTACGGTCCATTAGCGTAACGCCGAACAGATGTTTATCATCGCGAGCTGACGTGGCATTTCAGGGTCCACTCCCGGATTTCCGAGTTGTCCGACACTCGTCCATTTACTGCTTTCAAACACGCATCACTGTGTTGCTGTTACGTGTTGCTGTTATATATATATATATATATATATATATATATATATATATATATATATATATATATATATATATAATGCTGATTTTTTTTAAAGAATTAAATTGCTATTCCCAGTCAATATGATTTTTATGCTTATGTGACAAAAATATAAAGAAGACTGAAATGTAAAGTATCAATTAAATTGTGTGATTGATTTTCTACATACTGTGAATATCTCTTTATTTTCCCTTCACATTGCCTTTTGCATTAATGCTTATATTGTATTCAAAGTCACTAAAAAATCTGCTTCTAGATTACTATTTTCACGTTCAATAATTCTTTAGGAACAATAAGGCTATAAATTTGGGACCTAAAGTCTACAGAGGAAACAAAGCGATTCAGTAAGTTTAAAAATCTTACACATACAGAAAAGAAAAACTTAACTAATCGTGTGTAAAATATCACACAAGATCAGTTTTCTTTGTAGAGTGAATGAAGTATCTAATGAAGTATTTTTTTTAAGATAATATAAAAAAAAGGGAACTATTACAGGACTGACGCCATAAATTATTACAGGAAAAATCAGTGCTGCCGAGATGATTAAGGTTTTTTAATGAAGACCAGAAAAACAATTAATGAGGGGGGATTCCTCACACATGGGATTTCTTTTCAGAGCAAATAAAATTAACTTTTTTAAGTTTTAAAATAAATTCGTTTTCATGCTGGGTATTTTTTGTTTTATTGCAATCACACGGCATTTGAGTTACATGATAAGAAAAAGATGAAAATCTTCCAATGCTAAGATTTTTACCAACAGTATAATAAAAGCATTCTCTCCGTAATAGGTACAATAGATTTCTGTTCTCAATATTAATAAATACAAATTAAAATGTAAAATTATTTTTACAGTACAATGTACCAGAAAAAATGAACCATCCTGTATAACTTTTGAGCTAATGATCGGATCTTCCCGTTCTAGGACTCATTCTTAATGGTTCTAGGGGGGGGGCCTCAAGTATGCTAATTAATATTTTAAGAAACGAATTCAGACTCAAAAACATACTTTCTTTTCATAACTGGCAAAGTATAAGAGGTAGCCGCATTCTGGAAATAAGGTTCTATAAATTCGGTCAGAAGGGTTCTCAAATGTTTGACCCGTTAATGCGAATTTTGATTTTTTCTTAATTCACCTTATTTCGAGAACTTTTTTAACGAATTGAAACATTTTTTTGCTCACAATAAAAAAATTCGCTTATCCAAAAATAATTTCTTGCATGACTAATTTTTAATAATTATTTTTAATACACATTTAGAGTTTAGTGGAGAAAAAAGTTTTATGAACTATTTTTTCAAAACTTAAGTCTTCAAAAAAGTGTGCAAAGCTGGATGAAAAAAATTTATCCAATTGACCGAGCAAAGCAATTCGAAATGAACTACGAAAGCAGTTCTGGGGGCGAACGAGCGTTAGCATGCATTGGTGGAGCCTCGTAGAAGTCATCATTCGAACATGAAGTCACATGAAGTCATCTTTCAAACTACACGTATTTTTCTGATGAGACACATGTTTGTCTCATCTGTGAGACACATGTTTTTCTCATCTATGAGACACATACTTTTCTCATGTACAGTCATGAACACCATACCTGTTTCTCGGCATTTTACCCTTATGGCGTTTGCTACACGAAATGAGCCGTCTAGTTGAGCTATTTCACTCTCATCTAGACAATCATCAGCGAGTGATCTCAAACAGTTTTCAGTAGTCCTCGCTATTCTAAAAATAATAAATAAATAAATAATTTGAATATTTTCCTTCTAAATTCCAATTTTTTTCTAAATCTTCAAGTTTTAAAAACAAATATAAATTTTTTTCCAGATGAAATCGATTGATTACTGGGTGTCTCAATATGACCTTAAGTGTCACTAAGCTTCAGATAAAAACTACTTTATTGGTTCAATTTTTCTATAATTAATTTTGGAAGTCATATTTTTTAATAAAAAATGTCTTTAATTGGTTTCTATTTCCGTCTTTATAATTTAATTCAAATAATTTTAAAGCAATTTCAATTTTTGGGATTACGTTTTGAGCAATATGATTAAAAAAAATTATTTTATTCTTTTTTTCTTTTTTAATTAATATACAACAAGATAACTCAATTTTAATAGGGCTTCTCAATGTAACAAAAAGTAGAAAGTAATGTTTCTAGCATAGGATTTCAAAATTTTTTGACTTTGAATCACTAGAGTTTTTTTTAACAGAATAAAGAATATGCACGATCACTAAATTGAGGACTAATTTTTTTGAACACTTTTCAAATGTTACTACACTCTTTCTTACGACTCTCTGCTCAAGCATCATGTCCCCCCCCCCAACTATTCTTGTGTCCACTCTTTTCCTACCTTCTCTTCTGCAGATTCTATTTCTTTAATATATTTTATTCTTACATTAAATAAAAACAAAAAAACAATGTTTTCCGATAATCAGTTTTCGAAACGTAAAATATAAATTTGAAATTTAGTTTCATGTCTGAAATATTTTTGCTTGTAAATCGACGCACACAGATGCTTTGCTTTATTAAGATTTTTCTGATAATAAATTTACCAAGACCCATAGAAAGAAATAAAATATAATTGCAAGAAAATATTTGTTACAGAAATATAGCACTATTTTTGTTCTCAACATAGGAATCATCGACATATTAAAACTACTATACCGTAAAATTAGTTTTTAAAGTCCGCTATCGTAGAAGTCCACATTGGAATGGATCTAGCATGTCACGACACGTCTTCGTCTGTAAGAAACTAATGCCTTGGCAAACATTTCTTTCCATTCAAGTACATATAGAAGTCAAGAAGAGAAAGATCAGGGGTATAAAATGGATGATTATGGATGCGGGATTTGTTTTATGCTGCTGAGCATCTCGAAGCAATACACCTATTTTTGTACCCGAAGTTGCCCTTTTTGTGCCCGTTTTTAAATCTCATGAATTTCTTAACCTGTCATTATTTTCTTAGAGAAGAAGACTAACAGTCAACTTTGACTCATTGGCTCCATTCCCAGCTGACATCTAATAAGCTGAAGACTAATTCTACAGTATGACAAATGTTAGTATTTCGTTGGTTTTTATGTTGAGAAAAAGGGAAAGTATTACTGTATATTTTGCGATAAATCTTTTAAGGCAATTATGTTTCATTTCTTTTTATTGGTGGTGGCAATTTTAATTCCCGAAAAATAAAGAATCAGCTTGTGTCGATTTGTCAACAGCAAGTTACCCAACTGTAAGCAAAAGCACAAAAAGTCATCAAATTGTATGACAAGTTATAGAAGTCTCGTCATTTTTTCAAAGAGAAGAAACTTGATTCTAAATCTTTTCAGTTAATTATGTTTTTTTCATTGGATGTGGTAAATTTAATTTTCGAAAAACGTTCGTAAATTAAAGAAACAGCATATGTAGATTTGTCAACAGCAAGTTACCTGTATGACAAATCCTGTATGACAAGCTGTATGACAAGGGCTTGAAGTCTGGTAGATTATTGTTTCTCTTACAAAAAGTCTTTCTCCGGAAATTATGTTTGGTTTCTCTTATGAGAATTGAAAATGACTTTCTTCACTTTTATAAGAATTGTGTAGGTATGAGAAAGAGAACTTACTGGCATACTTCGGCATCTGATGGTTCATCTATAAGCCGTTCGAGCATACTGCGAAGGCATTCTTGTTCTCGTGTTTTAATGACTACGGAACTACACCTTTCTGCTTGAATTTTACCCACAGCTAGATAAATGATAGAAAATAATAAATCATATGGAGGTAACAAAACTCCTATGTTTCTTTTCAGAATAGAACGCTAATTCATTTTTCCATCGTCTCGGAATTACAAAATTCCATCCATTTAGCTGTTTCAAATGAAGTAATAATAAAGATTATAATTTTCTATTCTATGATCGAAATTGGTTTTCAAAACTGACTCGAAATTCGGAAAATTGAGAAAGGAAGCTGTTAGTATTTACTTTATTTGAAGTAACTATTACTTAATTAATACTTGAATTTGCTGATTTTAACATTTATGTTGAATAGGTAAAAAAATATCCGAGCGCAACTGACAGCTAAGTTTCTGTTTAATTATCCATTACTATAAAGTTAAAACTTTTAATAGTCGATAGTTAGAATAACATTTTAGATAAAATAGAAAGGTATTATTCTCGAAACTCTAAAAACAAGTTGTAATACCTTTTCGAATAAAAAAACTTAGAAAATAAAAATTTTACTTCAATTTAACATTATATCAAGCGCTCATATACACTTTAAGGCAAGGCATGAAATTTCAATTCCACGGATAACAGCCGGACTGAAACATTTGATCACCACTATTTCATGAAAACATCATGAAAATATGTTTTTTAAATGCCTTTTTAATGAATTTGATGAAAATGATATAAAAATAACGTAAAAATTGGAACATATTTATTGTAATAACAATTTTAGATCAAAATAAGGTTGGCCTAAGTTTTAAAGGTTTCCAGAAGCAATTGTACTGTAGAGGAAAAGAGAATAATTTAGCATTTTTTATTCTAAATAAAAGAAAATGAATTTGATTGATTTTTCAATAATTCCATTAATGCTTCCTTTAAGCATGATAATCAAAGGGCATATACATTTTTAAAAATGGCATTTTAAATAATGGAAAGTTCTCGACATCCCTTAATAATTAATTGATTGTCAATGTCGAGAAAAAAATTTCGTAATCGTTCGAAATAAACAAGTTCGTAATCGTGTTGTACATTGCTGAATAACCACAGAAACTAAAGTTCTCTTTTAAAGAAAAGGCTCGCATGCCTTAATTGTGTAATAAATATATACAAGTTGTCAGGCAAAAGTAAATTTGCTTATATATGTTAGTTATACTAAATAACTTAACAATATTTAATTCTCTACACTTCTTTCCCATTTGGCCTAATGCTATTTTATTTTAATGTTCTCTAGGCGCTGAGTATGAAGATGAGTCACAAACCAGCTTTATTTGAAAAATTGTTGAAAGTATGCATCCTAAATTGTTCTTCCTCCACTTTATATCGTAACTCTTATTTATACCGTATTATTGTTCTTACTCTTATTTATACCGTAAACTATAATTTATACAGTATAAATAATTTTACTGATATCTTATTTATATCTTGTCATTACAAAATTTTGGTTTAAAATGAACATCCAAAAGAGTGGCAACTACTTTCTACACTGAGGAAAAAGGTATGGTAAATAATACGAGAATAAGGTAAATTTTACCGTATTTCTGACTCTATGGGAACAATAAAGGAATTGATAATTTTAACCTCAATGCTTTAGTGATGATTTTAGTAAAATTATCAATAAATTGTGGTTTACTTATAATTTTATATTTACTTATATGTATAAAATTTGGTAAATGTATAATAACTAATATTTGGTAATTTCATCATGATACTTTAGAGAATGTTACAAAAACCATTTATTCGGTTGAATTTGCTTTCCCATTTTGTATTTTTTACTAAATGCGTGGTAATAAGATCTATAATTTTGAAAACCAGAATATTATGTAAACTGTTACCATGAGAACGGAAAGATAACCAAACGAATGTTTTCAAGGCCGTAGATTTTGTTTTCATTTCCAGAATTATATTTCTGGTTTGTTATACATCTTCGACTGCATTAAGAATTATCTTTGATATTTCACTAAACTTTTCATTAAGTAGTTGACCCCCTTTTTTGGTACTAAAATATACTAATTTTTACAGTGTATTTAATTCTGGAGAGAATCGTTAGCTTTAATGTCAAAGCTGATTAGCCTTTCCCCCAATTTCTACTAAATGTCCGGATTTGTCTACGCACTCTTATTGTGGTTGTTCATTTGAACTTTTTCATTTTATGCTAACACCCCAATATTTCTTCTATTATTTCAACACATGTACCAATATCTTGTCCTAGGATAATTTGAATGCAAACTCTCATTCACTAATAGATGGCAGTTTTACGGAGCTGGCTAACACAATAAAACTGGAATCTCCCATTTCTCACAAGTAATGTAGACTTTAGATGAACTAATCAAGAAACATACCATGGTTTACTTAAGAGAACATAACTCAACCAAACTTAACCGTAAGTCTATAAACTAACAAAAAGTCATAAATAACTTAAGACTAATGCCCAGTCAAATTTTATTTGAACCCTTGTTAAATTTTAAATAGAACGCTAGTTAAATTTTATTTGAAGCTTTCGAACGCTTGTTAGTTGTAAATGGTTACGAAACCGTATAATTTTATATTCGTAGTTTTTTAACCATATCAGTGACAAAATGTTTCAAACCTTTAAATAAATAACTTTCGATTTAAGAATCGGATTCTTTTGTACTAAGACTCAATCCTAATGGTACGAGGGCCTCACATTAAATATTCTGATTAATTAGTGCAAAAAATCTCTTTAAGTTATGGAACAAACATAAAAGTGTGCTTTTTCTTGATATATATATATATATATATATGTGTGTGTGTGTGTGTGTGAGTGGGAGATAGCGCAGCATAGGAATAAATACCGACGATAATTTAACAACATAACAATTTAATAGAAATAAAAGGATGGAAGGATATAACAGTTAACGTTATTGACATGACTCGTGAGAGCTGCCTTCGCGCAGTGGTCTCCGGAATGCCTGTGACTAAGAATTAGATTGTTCTATGGTATAAAGTAAGAGTTAATTAAATTCGGGAGTTTCCCTTCGGGACTTCCAGTAGGGACTGGGTGACGCCTCTCAATGTCAAGAGGATGATGCAACTTCTCTTAATATTACAAGATGGTGAATGACGTAATGTTCAAAGCTATTACACTATAATACTGTAACAACAGCTCCAAACTCCACACACACATATATATATATATATATATATATATATATATATATATATATATATATATATATATATATATATATATATATATATATATATATATATATATATATATATATATATATATATATATATATATATATATATTTAAAAATAATCTTTCTTGTAGATAACGTGATTAGAGAGGGATGCATCGAACAGCTTTCCGTGCATGCAAACCAACTTGACGACCTGCTTCCATTTGACTAACTGCTCATCCACAATCGTAAGAATTCAAATGATTAGCACTTAGCACACAATTATTGAAACAACACACTGAATTTCATAGAAATAAGTTCAACAACCTATGGTGCTAATTTACAAAAATCATTTATTTCTTAGCAATTGTATAGCTGTGTAGTTCGAGTTCTGAAAAATCTATTTTGAATTCAGGAAAATTTTATATGAATTCATTTCTCTTACCGCTCAAATACACAACTAACTTTACCTTATACCTTATTTCGTGGTTACACTGTATTCTTATGAGTGCTATAAAAATTTTACCGTCCATTGAATACGTTTCAAAAAATCCTAATTTTAGAAAAAAAATTAAACATTTTAAAAAAACTAATGTAATTAACAAAAAAAAAATTATAAGAGTTTTCAGAAAAACAATAATAAAAAAATATCTCTCCATGCATAACATTGATGGGCTCCTTTAAATAAACCCGAATATATTCGAGGCCTGTGGCTCCTAAAAATGTGCATTTTTCGCCATTTACTGTGTTCTAGACATTTTCAGTTCTAAACTCCCGAATTTTATTAAAAGCTTGTAACTTTTTATAAAGTTGTAGTAGATACTTAATTGTGAACATTATCAATGAATTGAAATGGTCAAATTGGTTTACCAAAGAAACTATTAACATGGCTTAAACACTTTTCTAAAATTTAAAGTAATAAGAGTTGCTAATGCCATTTTCAGCACCTCAGCACGTCTTACACCTATTTGGGGAAAATAATACGGAGTTATAATTAAGAGAATTATTATGCTCGGAATTATGAGTATACGGAGTTATTTATGCTGCAAATCATATGCTAATATATCTACAATGATTCATAACACTTTTATAATGATATTAGTTTTCCTAATTATGTCGTTAAGTACTTTTATAGAATATAAAATATTATTAAAAATGATGAGTGAACTTTAAAATTATGGAGAATATCATAATTTCTGTTTGTTGTCAAAATTTTTTCTTGTTCTTGTAAAATTTATTTATTAATGTTTGATTCTTTGTTTATTAAGTTTGATTTCGAGTTATTTTTTCACCCTTACATTAAAATAGTTCAAAAGTTCTTATATTTATTGTATTCTATTTTATTTCACTAGGATCAAGTAATCCTGGCTCATTCAAGCTTGCTTTTTATATATTTGTGGTAATATATCGCCTGAAGTTCAAACGATTTGTTTACATTTATCATAAAAAATTTATTTAATAAGCGAGCTTTTGTATATTTTTGGATCTGTATATATTTTTTTTTTGAAAGTCTTGTGTTAAATTGCTGAAATAATTAGTTTTGGTGTTGGAAAATTTCATGGGAGTTTGTTCAAAAATTGTAAACTCAAAATTTTTTAAAAAGTGATTTGATTTAAGTATGTAAATAAAAAAAAGTACTCTAAATATTTTTGCAGGTTCATTTTGAAGAATCTGAACTAGAAATAAATGGAAAATATTGTAACAATAAATTAAGACCCGATGCTATTCCAACAATTTTTAATGTTCTTTAAAAATTCCTTAAAAAAGACCGAAAGGAATAGGCTGTCCACAACCTGAATCAATTTTAGATAAGCTTAAATCAATTAAATATTTTAATTCAATTTTTTAATTCAATATTTCAATTCAATTTAATATTTTAATTCAAGTTAAGTTTTAAATTGTTTAAGAATTTTTCCTTCTGTAATTTTGTTTTAGCGTTTGAAGAATAACAACAAATTGTGTAGAATTGATTGCGCATTTCAAATGCTTGCATGAAAGAAAGCAATGTTTGAAAATACTAAAATATAAAGAATTGTCTTAAATATGAAATTGAAGATAATTTAAATAAAATAAGATATTAATTTTTTCATATAACATAATTCGAATTTATGTAAAGAAATTGCTTAAAAGTGTCTTACCAATTAGAAAAACCAGGAATATAAACTTTGAATGCATAGCGTGGAATTTTGGTAGCTCTAATATGGTAGTTAAACAAAAACTACTTATTACATAAATGCTTTTTTGAATGTTTTCGATTTAAATTCTATTTTTTGAAACAGGAAGCTATTTCATTATCAAAGAGTTATTAGGGCCGCTTGATCACATCGGAAACAGGCTTCCTTAATTAAATTATAAGTTAGCTAATCCTTGAAATTTATCTGATTTGTTTGACTAATTAAAATAGTTGTTATTTCTTTTTTTTTCTACTTCCTATAAAGTAAAGTATTTTATTCATTTTCTAATTAATACCTGCACCCATAATTGTTCATATTTAAATTTAATCTACAAATTGCTATTATTTTTTTTTAAAATTCGAATTGCATGAAATAATTATCTATGTTTCTTGAAGATGTATGAGTTCAATGTATTTTTTCCAGGTTTCTTATTCACCAAACATTCGTTAGTGACGCTCTAGAGTGAAATTAATGTAAATTAATTTATATTAATGTAAGAAATCTCAATTTTTTAAAGTTGTATAAGTTGTAGCAGAAAAACAATAATAAGTCATAATAATTTTAAGATATATGAATTCAATCTGCTTTTTTTTGGTTTCTTATTCATAAAAAATCTGTTAGTGTTACTCTAGAGTGACAATAATATAGATTAATTTATTTCTGTTTAAGAAAACTAAATATTTGAAAGTTGTATAAGTTGTAGCAGAAGAATAATAATAAGTTTATAATTATATTAAGATATATGAGTTCCATGCATTTTTTCCGGTTTTTTATTCACTAAACATTTGTTAGTGTCACTGTAGCTTTTGAAAGCTGTATAAGTTGTAGCAGAAAAACAATAAGTTGCAATTATATGAAACAAGTCTACGATTACTTGTAATTATGATCTTATTTCATCTAGATTAAATTTGTATTATAGTTTAAAAGCTATAATGATTACATTTTGTCAATTTCAAGGTAAATATTTAATGTAACCAACAATTATATATTTTTTTTTAATTGTTCGTCATTCTTTATTTTTTTTAAAAGTCAATGTTTTCAACTAAGAACAAAAATATTATTGCAGTATTATGTCAGTACATTCTGCTAATATGTTAATCGTAACCAATAAAAAATTTGCTGGATCTGAAAAATCATAAATTTCAATTCCGTAGTTGCATTTAAAGAGCGCAGCAGATCACCTCATTTACTAGCTTTTCTTTTCTACAAGCTTATTTAACAGTTAATAAATCTCGAACAAGTTATCGAATTTTAAATTTTCATATTCCGTTTTACACCTTATGCATCTTTCTGGACTCCATCAGTATGTGAAATTTTAAAGCCTTATAGTTTCTGCACAACAAAACAAAATGAAACGCGAAGAAATATTTAGTGAAAAAAAAAAACTCTAAAAAAATCACTTAAAATTATAATAAATTTCGATATTGATAAATGGTAATTCAATCAATAAAATTCTAAAATACTTTCTTAATGATCTCAATAGTTTTTGTTTAAAGATATCAAATAGATTCTCCTTACCTTTAGGTACGCTAACAGAATGGAAATGGGGAGTTTATTATTACTTTAAAAACTTTATTTTCAATAATAAGGATAATCTAAATAAGAATAACAATTCAATAAATATTTCTAATATTGTTCAATCAATTAAGCAACTTCAAAAAAAATTTCGTAATTACTCCCATAGACAAAGCTAACAATAATTATGCTATATTCTGTAAAAAATTCTATGCTGAACTTTCAAATATGGAATTAAAAAATAGTAAAAATTTTGAACTTAGTAATTTCAATAATAACGATGTCACTAAAAAATTTCCTAGCTTTTTATAAGAGATTAAAAATTAAAATTAGCAATCTACAATTTCCTTACTTAATTATCAGTCCTAAATTTCATAACCCTGGATCAACACCCGGACTACACCCGGATCTCGCATTGTGACTAATTCACTATAATGAAGACTTTTTGAATAAACTAACACCAATTCCCGTTTCATTTCGATCTTTTTGCGTTTTAAAAAGTACCTACGATAATAAATTATGATTACAGTTTATTTGGTTTCGATTACTTTCAGTCATTTTTCCAAATGACTATTTTCAAAGCATTACAAAAAAGTAAAATTTTTCGATTATAAATTATAATAACTAGTTCTTGTTCTAACATTAAAAAAAATTATAGATAGCATCAGTACACAATGTTTCCCCCTTCAGTCTTAAAATTTTAAATATTTAACTAGGCTAACGAATTTCAGTCAAAAAAATGTTGTTTGCAATAGACATTGTGAGCTCACTGTTTTTTCATTGTAAGGGAGCATGACAGATATGTTGTATTTAATTTAATTTTATTATTTAATTTTATTTTATTATTTAATTTAATTTTATTATTTAATTTAATTTATTCTTTTTAAATTAATTAGCATATTTCATTTTATTTATTTATTTATTTTGCACGTTTATTTATTTTTTTACTGCTATATGCATACTTCTGCGTTAAGTGCAGCTTATAAGCCCGTGTCGAGGTGAAAAACAGATTGCACAAATGAGATGCACACCACAAAGATGACTTTATGGTGGCACCGAGAGGCGAACCTGCTACCGCCACGTTAGAGATAATTTGGCGGAACAGCGAAACCAGTCGACCAGGCAAACCCCAACACGTGTTTTTACGGAACTTATTCTGTTAAAGCCGTTTGATAAATATTAAAAACTGAAAAAATGATGTGCGTTTGAAAGTGTCTAAAAAAAAAGAATTATAATTATATTATGATTTTTTTTTCATTTGTATTTTCTCAAATACAGAAACAATAGTCTTTTGAATGTTTGACTTGTAATTGCTGAGGTTTTTTAATCTGGGCATGAACCACCTGTATTCTTCTTTGTAGCAGTCTGTAAGCTTGGTATTTTAACCACCTCAGTTTCGGAAAAAAGCGATAAGAGAATGATTGGTTTGAGTTTTAAGAGAATTTGATCTAGCTGTAATGGGCTTATTACAAGCTTTAAAAAATATTGCTCTTCAAGTGGTTAATCTTTCAATCACATTTCACTGCTCCATGGTGCTACGCAGAACTTTTCGACCTTTTCTCGTTCTCCTTATCCCTTTTCTGTGTCTGTATTAGTTTCCAATACCATTTAATTTCGATACTTAAAGTTTAAATGGTATTAGGTGCGATGAAAAGTTCATTGGTTCTCGGGAATTTTTTATTTCCATTTTGCCTCATGTATCTATTAGTAATTATCAGTATTTATTAGTACATTCAAGGTATCTGCTTTTTTATCTCTCTGCTGTAAGTGTTTATTTCTTAAAGTTTATAGCTGATACTTTAATTGTGAAATTATTTTAAGTGTAGTGATAAAAACAGCTCAACAAAGCTTTTGACATATTTTATTATAAACGATGTGCAAAATATGAAAACGATGTGCAACTATTTTTTTATAATGTTTTAGAAATTTATTATACATTTAAGTTTGTTTTGCACAAATAGATACTGTTTTTCATACATAAGAGGGATACAATAGAAAAATAACATATATTAACCCAAAAAGATCTAACTTCGATTTCCTATTTCCTAAAGAAAGAGCATTTTAAAATCGAGGAGCTCGAATTCGGAGAGGTCGATTTACAGCAAGACAAGCTTCTTTTATTTCTGTTGGAGGATTGTTCAACTCTTCTCGCATTTCATCACCTGCTCCAGCACCACACTTTTCAATTACGCGCTCAATCCCACAATCAGCCATCCAGTTGTATACCCTATATAGGTAAATGAAAAGTCTTTTAGAATTTGTCTCTATATACTTATCATAATAAGAATAAATACTTCAAACGCTGTAATTGACTGTAGGCGCACAACAGATTTACTGATGCGTTGTGAAATAAATATTCATAACATGCAAAATATTGAAATATTTTTGAAAATTAAATACTTTTATTTGTGGAGTTATGAGCATTTTTTTCATAAACATATCTTTTTTCCCCTTTACACGTTTTAATTTTTTATCTAAATAAAAATAAATCAAATGAATTGCGTGTGTGAGTCGTCCATTTAAGTAGATGATGATTCCACATCAAAACTTGAAAAATTTTATTAAAAATAATTTTGTCCTAAAGAACTAAATTAATACAGCGAAGATACTTATCCATACACTGTTAAAAGTTTCTTACTAAAATTCTTACTAAAATTATTTTAAAATAATTGGCAACTCTCTGTCCATTCTATTACCCGTAAGGTTTACGGTAAAGAAATTTTTCTTCTTTTATGTTTTGAAAACATTTACAAAAATTATTCTTATAAAACAATTAATACAAAACTATACAGTTTTTTAACCATTTGCAACTAAAATTTTTCAAAAACGAAAGAAAAAAAAATTATTTAACTAGTCATAGGAGCACGGATGTTCGTAGGGTTTCGTTGTGGAGAGTGCCGGAAACTGGAAATGCTTTACGCGATGAAGGGAATTGAGGAAATATTGTGTTGTCAATAGTAGGACTCGAACTGCAGTTCTGCCGGTCATGAGATTGACAGATAAGCCCGCTCGGCTATGATATGTACGCATTTGCAAAGAACTAAGTAGCTTCGTTAGGTGGTTCTAGTTGGTGCAATAAAATTCTTGTTGTTCAACCGTACTAGGTGAAAGCAGTTAATAAACAGTTTTTCTCAAACTCAACAGTTTGATTATCTTTTCATTTATGGTTATTTGACTGTTTTTATTAAATATGGTAAAATAACCATTCAATAAATTGTTATTTAACCATTTTTTCCCAGAAATTTCTAACAGTGTATAGGAAAACCAATCTCATTATTATTACCAACA
Source organism: Parasteatoda tepidariorum (assembly GCF_982258835.1). Taxonomy (NCBI): domain Eukaryota; kingdom Metazoa; phylum Arthropoda; class Arachnida; order Araneae; family Theridiidae; genus Parasteatoda; species Parasteatoda tepidariorum. The sequence goes on from NC_141761.1 coordinate 80,463,781, forward strand.
CCAGTGATGCTTCATTGAATTTAGTAATAGGTATTAATGGTATTACGTAAATTGGTGTTTTTAATTGGTACTAAATATATACACAATTCTTACATGTATCTATCAGGTCGTACCTAGCTGTATAAATTTCAAACCATTAAACAATATCTTTGTCCCATAGTGAACTAATTGTATGACAAGGTTTCCGGGTGATTACCGAAGTCAAGCATTAATGGTGTCCGTCAGTAAGCGGGTTGATGACTAGTATGATAAGCCTAGGAGAGGACAGAGAATATGTGACATCGGTCCTCGTTAAATAGTTCTACAGCAAAGTGATCGACTTTGGACGCTGGTCAGGACGCCATCTACTGTAAGGAGCACCAAAGTTGTGATAGCTTTGTCAGGGCAGGTTACCTCAGCCAGGGTTGTTCCTCAGGGTAGATTTTCCAGGCCCTCGCCAATAACCCATTGTGCAGTTTTAGTGCGATGTAAATTAAGTTCTATAACTTTTACTAACCAATATCTTCAAAATATTTATATTTTGACAAATTGAGTATGAAGTTGTTAATTATTAGTATATAATCCTAACTGTACTGAAAGTAATAGTTTTCTAGGGAAATAACCCTTTTATCTCTAACAAGCAAACGAATTTTCAAATACGTGTTTAGTGTATACTTACGTGCACTTGACATCATTTTCATTTGGATTTCTTTGACGAGAAAAGTGTGACAATGCCCTCATTTGATTTTCTCTAAGGCAACCCAGTATGTAATCTTTATTGTCCTGTATACAAACTTCATTTGTCTCATCATCAATCTCATTTGTTTCTGAAATAATTAATGAAACAACAGCATAAATATAAAACTTTTTAATACACTTGGAGGTTTTTTCTTAATGGAATGGGGCTCGATTCCTAATGTCGGCTTAAAAAGCAAATGGGTATCAGCTTGTCTGAGAAATAAAGGGGGTTTTCTCACAATTCTAACCACGGTATCACAACCATACAACTGGCCACGACACTCTGAAGACTTAACCTCCATGACCCACCAGTTACAGACTGTTGTGTCAATTCTGTAGTTAATTTACTAGGAGGTTCCGCCTTCTCTACGCTTTGCTTTTCAGTCCACATGATTGTGTTGTTGTTGTTGATGTATGCCATTAAGGCAGAGGGGGTGCGATTGTTCTTGTTTTCAAGTGGCGCCATCTATGGCCAAGAATTCGACTTCTGACACAACCATACGTCACACCAGTTTATAGGGTAGACCCATTCCTGCATCCATTCATTCATCCACAGATCGTAATTTTGACCTGAGTCAGAGAACGATCGATCTCATATCCAATACCCCTATAAGTATTGATTTGCCATGGGAACATGGACGACTTTGAGAATCGACAGATTTAACGTGCTCATTCACCATTTACAACACAGTCTTCGGCCGTCAGGGATTGAACCCACTACTACTTGGACAAGGGCCCAGTGCCCTACCTACCAGGCTATCTCGGTTCAAGTTTTTCTCGCCATGTAAGCTATAAGCTAATTTTTTCCTCTTGTAATCTTCAGTTTTATAGTTTATATGCTTCCAAACTTTCTAGAGGTCAGCAAACAAAAGTGTCCGTTACAAAAACAATATTTCAGTAAATTCTTCCAGAAAATTCTTGACCTAAGTTTGATCTTAATTAGAAGAGCGATTTATCCTTAAGATATAGAGAAGAAGAGTTCTAAAAACTGATTACAAGTTAGATGTATCAGTTAACTTTGAATCAACTATAACGGATATATATATATATATATATATATATATATATATCCGCTTTAAGCCTTATGCATTTTTCTAGACTCCATCATTATGTGAAATTTCAAAGTCTTATAGTTTCTGCACAGCAAAACAAAATGAAGCATGAAGAAATAAACGCATGGTTGTGAAGATAGCAACACCATGAAGGAATCTTCATAATTGAATGAAATTTAATACTCAGTTGAGCGGTAGTGGTACAAATAAATGAATAAACTTTCAAAGCAAACAAGCAATAACAAGAGATCAAAACCACCACGGTCCGCAATAAGTGCTGCTACATGACGTGGCATGGACTCAAGCAAATTTTGAATGTCTGTCTGAGGAACAGAATTCAATACTGTTAGTATGCATTCCCAAAGTTCGTCTGTAGAAGCAACAGGACGAGGATTACGAGCGAGACGCCGACCAACGAAATCCCACACATGTTCTATCTGCGACATATCCGGGGAATACGCCGACCAAGGAAGAAGTTGTACCTATCGCGATGCAAGAAAGGACTGAACAGTCCTAGCAATACGAGGGTGGTCATTGTAGTGTTAAAATACAGCAACTGGCAAGGCTTGAAGGAAGGGAACAGCTTGGGGCTGTAGAACTTCACTGATGTACCGGTTGCTGTTCAGATTACTCACAATTCGTAGCAATTGAGATCGTCCATGATATGCTATGTCACCGCAGACCATAACCCCGGGTGTTCGTCCACTGTGGCGTTCGACAACGCACTCCGGAAGATGGCGTTCACCACCAGTATTACGTCTGACACGAATGCGGCCACCATGGTACCACAAATTGAAGCGAGATTGGTCAGAAAACAGGACACGCTGCCAATCAGCAAGCCAGTTCCTATGCTGGTTGCCCCATTGCTGCCGCAGGCGGCGAAGGTTTAGTGTGAGGGCGATCCTGTATAAAGGAGTCCTAGCACGCAGTCCACGCTGCAGTAGACGCCTACGAATTAATAAAGCACACAATGAAACACCTGTAACTATTGACCATCGTGCTGCCAGTTGTCTAGAGGGAGCCGTACGGTCCATTAGCGTAACGCCGAACAGATGTTTATCATCGCGAGCTGACGTGGCATTTCAGGGTCCACTCCCGGATTTCCGAGTTGTCCGACACTCGTCCATTTACTGCTTTCAAACACGCATCACTGTGTTGCTGTTACGTGTTGCTGTTATATATATATATATATATATATATATATATATATATAATGCTGATTTTTTTTAAAGAATTAAATTGCTATTCCCAGTCAATATGATTTTTATGCTTATGTGACAAAAATATAAAGAAGACTGAAATGTAAAGTATCAATTAAATTGTGTGATTGATTTTCTACATACTGTGAATATCTCTTTATTTTCCCTTCACATTGCCTTTTGCATTAATGCTTATATTGTATTCAAAGTCACTAAAAAATCTGCTTCTAGATTACTATTTTCACGTTCAATAATTCTTTAGGAACAATAAGGCTATAAATTTGGGACCTAAAGTCTACAGAGGAAACAAAGCGATTCAGTAAGTTTAAAAATCTTACACATACAGAAAAGAAAAACTTAACTAATCGTGTGTAAAATATCACACAAGATCAGTTTTCTTTGTAGAGTGAATGAAGTATCTAATGAAGTATTTTTTTTAAGATAATATAAAAAAAAGGGAACTATTACAGGACTGACGCCATAAATTATTACAGGAAAAATCAGTGCTGCCGAGATGATTAAGGTTTTTTAATGAAGACCAGAAAAACAATTAATGAGGGGGGATTCCTCACACATGGGATTTCTTTTCAGAGCAAATAAAATTAACTTTTTTAAGTTTTAAAATAAATTCGTTTTCATGCTGGGTATTTTTTGTTTTATTGCAATCACACGGCATTTGAGTTACATGATAAGAAAAAGATGAAAATCTTCCAATGCTAAGATTTTTACCAACAGTATAATAAAAGCATTCTCTCCGTAATAGGTACAATAGATTTCTGTTCTCAATATTAATAAATACAAATTAAAATGTAAAATTATTTTTACAGTACAATGTACCAGAAAAAATGAACCATCCTGTATAACTTTTGAGCTAATGATCGGATCTTCCCGTTCTAGGACTCATTCTTAATGGTTCTAGGGGGGGGGCCTCAAGTATGCTAATTAATATTTTAAGAAACGAATTCAGACTCAAAAACATACTTTCTTTTCATAACTGGCAAAGTATAAGAGGTAGCCGCATTCTGGAAATAAGGTTCTATAAATTCGGTCAGAAGGGTTCTCAAATGTTTGACCCGTTAATGCGAATTTTGATTTTTTCTTAATTCACCTTATTTCGAGAACTTTTTTAACGAATTGAAACATTTTTTTGCTCACAATAAAAAAATTCGCTTATCCAAAAATAATTTCTTGCATGACTAATTTTTAATAATTATTTTTAATACACATTTAGAGTTTAGTGGAGAAAAAAGTTTTATGAACTATTTTTTCAAAACTTAAGTCTTCAAAAAAGTGTGCAAAGCTGGATGAAAAAAATTTATCCAATTGACCGAGCAAAGCAATTCGAAATGAACTACGAAAGCAGTTCTGGGGGCGAACGAGCGTTAGCATGCATTGGTGGAGCCTCGTAGAAGTCATCATTCGAACATGAAGTCACATGAAGTCATCTTTCAAACTACACGTATTTTTCTGATGAGACACATGTTTGTCTCATCTGTGAGACACATGTTTTTCTCATCTATGAGACACATACTTTTCTCATGTACAGTCATGAACACCATACCTGTTTCTCGGCATTTTACCCTTATGGCGTTTGCTACACGAAATGAGCCGTCTAGTTGAGCTATTTCACTCTCATCTAGACAATCATCAGCGAGTGATCTCAAACAGTTTTCAGTAGTCCTCGCTATTCTAAAAATAATAAATAAATAAATAATTTGAATATTTTCCTTCTAAATTCCAATTTTTTTCTAAATCTTCAAGTTTTAAAAACAAATATAAATTTTTTTCCAGATGAAATCGATTGATTACTGGGTGTCTCAATATGACCTTAAGTGTCACTATGCTTCAGATAAAAACTACTTTATTGGTTCAATTTTTCTATAATTAATTTTGGAAGTCATATTTTTTAATAAAAAATGTCTTTAATTGGTTTCTATTTCCGTCTTTATAATTTAATTCAAATAATTTTAAAGCAATTTCAATTTTTGGGATTACGTTTTGAGCAATATGATTAAAAAAAATTATTTTATTCTTTTTTTCTTTTTTAATTAATATACAACAAGATAACTCAATTTTAATAGGGCTTCTCAATGTAACAAAAAGTAGAAAGTAATGTTTCTAGCATAGGATTTCAAAATTTTTTGACTTTGAATCACTAGAGTTTTTTTTAACAGAATAAAGAATATGCACGATCACTAAATTGAGGACTAATTTTTTTGAACACTTTTCAAATGTTACTACACTCTTTCTTACGACTCTCTGCTCAAGCATCATGTCCCCCCCCCCCAACTATTCTTGTGTCCACTCTTTTCCTACCTTCTCTTCTGCAGATTCTATTTCTTTAATATATTTTATTCTTACATTAAATAAAAACAAAAAAACAATGTTTTCCGATAATCAGTTTTCGAAACGTAAAATATAAATTTGAAATTTAGTTTCATGTCTGAAATATTTTTGCTTGTAAATCGACGCACACAGATGCTTTGCTTTATTAAGATTTTTCTGATAATAAATTTACCAAGACCCATAGAAAGAAATAAAATATAATTGCAAGAAAATATTTGTTACAGAAATATAGCACTATTTTTGTTCTCAACATAGGAATCATCGACATATTAAAACTACTATACCGTAAAATTAGTTTTTAAAGTCCGCTATCGTAGAAGTCCACATTGGAATGGATCTAGCATGTCACGACACGTCTTCGTCTGTAAGAAACTAATGCCTTGGCAAAAATTTCTTTCCATTCAAGTACATATAGAAGTCAAGAAGAGAAAGATCAGGGGTATAAAATGGATGATTATGGATGCGGGATTTGTTTTATGCTGCTGAGCATCTCGAAGCAATACACCTATTTTTGTACCCGAAGTTGCCCTTTTTGTGCCCGTTTTTAAATCTCATGAATTTCTTAACCTGTCATTATTTTCTTAGAGAAGAAGACTAACAGTCAACTTTGACTCATTGGCTCCATTCCCAGCTGACATCTAATAAGCTGAAGACTAATTCTACAGTATGACAAATGTTAGTATTTCGTTGGTTTTTATGTTGAGAAAAAGGGAAAGTATTACTGTATATTTTGCGATAAATCTTTTAAGGCAATTATGTTTCATTTCTTTTTATTGGTGGTGGCAATTTTAATTCCCGAAAAATAAAGAATCAGCTTGTGTCGATTTGTCAACAGCAAGTTACCCAACTGTAAGCAAAAGCACAAAAAGTCATCAAATTGTATGACAAGTTATAGAAGTCTCGTCATTTTTTCAAAGAGAAGAAACTTGATTCTAAATCTTCTCAGTTAATTATGTTTTTTTCATTGGATGTGGTAAATTTAATTTTCGAAAAACGTTCGTAAATTAAAGAAACAGCATATGTAGATTTGTCAACAGCAAGTTACCTGTATGACAAATCCTGTATGACAAGGGCTTGAAGTCTGGTAGATTATTGTTTCTCTTACAAAAAGTCTTTCTCCGGAAATTATGTTTGGTTTCTCTTATGAGAATTGAAAATGACTTTCTTCACTTTTATAAGAATTGTGTAGGTATGAGAAAGAGAACTTACTGGCATACTTCGGCATCTGATGGTTCATCTATAAGCCGTTCGAGCATACTGCGAAGGCATTCTTGTTCTCATGTTTTAATGACTACGGAACTACACCTTTCTGCTTGAATTTTACCCACAGCTAGATAAATAATAGAAAATAATAAATCATATGGAGGTAACAAAACTCCTATGTTTCTTTTCAGAATAGAACGCTAATTCATTTTTCCATCGTCTCGGAATTACAAAATTCCATCCATTTAGCTGTTTCAAATGAAGTAATAATAAAGATTATAATTTTCTATTCTATGATCGAAATTGGTTTTCAAAACTGACTCGAAATTCGGAAAATTGAGAAAGGAAGCTGTTAGTATTTACTTTATTTGAAGTAACTATTACTTAATTAATACTTGAATTTGCTGATTTTAACATTTATGTTGAATAGGTAAAAAAATATCCGAGCGCAACTGACAGCTAAGTTTCTGTTTAATTATTCATTACTATAAAGTTAAAACTTTTAATAGTCGATAGTTAGAATAACATTTTAGATAAAATAGAAAGGTATTATTCTCGAAACTCTAAAAACAAGTTGTAATACCTTTTCGAATAAAAAAACTTAGAAAATAAAAATTTTACTTCAATTTAACATTATATCAAGCGCTCATATACACTTTAAGGCAAGGCATGAAATTTCAATTCCACGGATAACAGCCGGACTGAAACATTTGATCACCACTATTTCATGAAAACATCATGAAAATATGTTTTTTAAATGCCTTTTTAATGAATTTGATGAAAATGATATAAAAATAACGTAAAAATTGGAACATATTTATTGTAATAACAATTTTAGATCAAAATAAGGTTGGCCTAAGTTTTAAAGGTTTCCAGAAGCAATTGTACTGTAGAGGAAAAGAGAATAATTTAGCATTTTTTATTCTAAATAAAAGAAAATGAATTTGATTGATTTTTCAATAATTCCATTAATGCTTCCTTTAAGCATGATAATCAAAGGGCATATACATTTTTAAAAATGGCATTTTAAATAATGGAAAGTTCTCGACATCCCTTAATAATTAATTGATTGTCAATGTCGAGAAAAAAATTTCGTAATCGTTCGAAATAAACAAGTTCGTAATCGTGTTGTACATTGCTGAATAACCACAGAAACTAAAGTTCTCTTTTAAAGAAAAGGCTCGCATGCCTTAATTGTGTAATAAATATATACAAGTTGTCAGGCAAAAGTAAATTTGCTTATATATGTTAGTTATACTAAATAACTTAACAATATTTAATTCTCTACACTTCTTTCCCATTTGGCCTAATGCTATTTTATTTTAATGTTCTCTAGGCGCTGAGTATGAAGATGAGTCACAAACCAGCTTTATTTGAAAAATTGTTGAAAGTATGCATCCTAAATTGTTCTTCCTCCACTTTATATCGTAACTCTTATTTATACCGTATTATTGTTCTTACTCTTATTTATACCGTAAACTATAATTTATACAGTATAAATAATTTTACTGATATCTTATTTATATCTTGTCATTACAAAATTTTGGTTTAAAATGAACATCCAAAAGAGTGGCAACTACTTTCTACACTGAGGAAAAAGGTATGGTAAATAATACGAGAATAAGGTAAATTTTACCGTATTTCTGACTCTATGGGAACAATAAAGGAATTGATAATTTTTACCTCAATGCTTTAGTGATGATTTTAGTAAAATTATCAATAAATTGTGGTTTACTTATAATTTTATATTTACTTATATGTATAAAATTTGGTAAATGTATAATAACTAATATTTGGTAATTTCATCATGATACTTTAGAGAATGTTACAAAAACCATTTATTCGGTTGAATTTGCTTTCCCATTTTGTATTTTTTACTAAATGCGTGGTAATAAGATCTATAATTTTGAAAACCAGAATATTATGTAAACTGTTACCATGAGAACGGAAAGATAACCAAACGAATGTTTTCAAGGCCGTAGATTTTGTTTTCATTTCCAGAATTATATTTCTGGTTTGTTATACATCTTCGACTGCATTAAGAATTATCTTTGATATTTCACTAAACTTTTCATTAAGTAGTTGACCCCCTTTTTTGGTACTAAAATATACTAATTTTCACAGTGTATTTAATTCTGGAGAGAATCGTTAGCTTTAATGTCAAAGCTGATTAGCCTTTCCCCCAATTTCTACTAAATGTCCGGATTTGTCTACGCACTCTTATTGTGGTTGTTCATTTGAACTTTTTCATTTTATGCTAACACCCCAATATTTCTTCTATTATTTCAACACATGTACCAATATCTTGTCCTAGGATAATTTGAATGTAAACTCTCATTCACTAATAGATGGCAGTTTTACGGAGCTGGCTAACACAATAAAACTAGAATCTCCCATTTCTCACAAGTAATGTAGACTTTAGATGAACTAATCAAGAAACATACCATGGTTTACTTAAGAGAACATAACTCAACCAAACTTAACCGTAAGTCTATAAACTAACAAAAAGTCATAAATAACTTAAGACTAATGCCCAGTCAAATTTTATTTGAACCCTTGTTAAATTTTAAATAGAACGCTAGTTAAATTTTATTTGAAGCTTTCGAACGCTTGTTAGTTGTAAATGGTTACGAAACCGTATAATTTTATATTCGTAGTTTTTTAACCATATCAGTGACAAAATGTTTCAAACCTTTGAATAAATAACTTTCGATTTAAGAATCGGATTCTTTTGTACTAAGACTCAATCCTAATGGTACGAGGGCCTCACATTAAATATTCTGATTAATTAGTGCAAAAAATCTCTTTAAGTTATGGAACAAACATAAAAGTGTGCTTTTTCTTGATATATATATATATATGTGTGTGTGTGTGTGTGTGTGTGTGTGTGTGAGTGGGAGATAGCGCAGCATAGGAATAAATACCGACGATAATTTAACAACATAACAATTTAATAGAAATAAAAGGATGGAAGGATATAACAGTTAACGTTATTGACATGACTCGTGAGAGCTGCCTTCGCGCAGTGGTCTCCGGAATGCATGTGACTAAGAATTAGATTGTTCTATGGTATAAAGTAAGAGTTAATTAAATTCGGGAGTTTCCCTTCGGGACTTCCAGTAGGGACTGGGTGACGCCTCTCAATGTCAAGAGGATGATGCAACTTCTCTTAATATTACAAGATGGTGAATGACGTAATGTTCAAAGCTATTACACTATAATACTGTAACAACAGCTCCAAAATCCATATATATATATATATATATATATATATATATGTGTATATATATATATATATATATATATATTTAAAAATAATCTTTCTTGTAGATAACGTGATTAGAGAGGGATGCATCGAACAGCTTTCCGTGCATGCAAACCAACTTGACGACCTGCTTCCATTTGACTAACTGCTCATCCACAATCGTAAGAATTCAAATGATTAGCACTTAGCACACAATTATTGAAACAACACACTGAATTTCATAGAAATAAGTTCAACAACCTATGGTGCTAATTTACAAAAATCATTTATTTCTTAGCAATTGTATAGCTGTGTAGTTCGAGTTCTGAAAAATCTATTTTGAATTCAGGAAAATTTTATATGAATTCATTTCTCTTACCGCTCAAATACACAACTAACTTTACCTTATACCTTATTTCGTGGTTACACTGTATTCTTATGAGTGCTATAAAAATTTTACCGTCCATTGAATACGTTTCAAAAAATCCTAATGTTAGAAAAAAAATTAAACATTTTAAAAAAACTAATGTAATTAACAAAAAAAAATTATAAGAGTTTTCAGAAAAACAATAATAAAAAAATATCTCTCCATGCATAACATTGATGGGCTCCTTTAAATAAACCCGAATATATTCGAGGCCTGTGGCTCCTAAAAATGTGCATTTTTCGCCATTTACTGTGTTCTAGACATTTTCAGTTCTAAACTCCCGAATTTTATTAAAAGCTTGTAACTTTTTATAAAGTTGTAGTAGATACTTAATTGTGAACATTATCAATGAATTGAAATGGTCAAATTGGTTTACCAAAGAAACTATTAACATGGCTTAAACACTTTTCTAAAATTTAAAGTAATAAGAGTTGCTAATGCCATTTTCAGCACCTCAGCACGTCTTACACCTATTTGGGGAAAATAATACGGAGTTATAATTAAGAGAATTATTATGCTCGGAATTATGAGTATACGGAGTTATTTATGCTGCAAATCATATGCTAATATATCTACAATGATTCATAACACTTTTATAATGATATTAGTTTTCCTAATTATGTCGTTAAGTACTTTTATAGAATATAAAATATTATTAAAAATGATGAGTGAACTTTAAAATTATGGAGAATATCATAATTTCTGTTTGTTGTCAAAATTTTTTCTAGTTCTTGTAAAATTTATTTATTAATGTTTGATTCTTTGTTTATTAAGTTTGATTTCGAGTTATTTTTTCACCCTTACATTAAAATAGTTCAAAAGTTCTTATATTTATTGTATTCTATTTTATTTCACTAGGATCAAGTAATCCTGGCTCATTCAAGCTTGCTTTTTATATATTTGTGGTAATATATCGCCTGAAGTTCAAACGATTTGTTTACATTTATCATAAAAAATTTATTTAATAAGCGAGCTTTTGTATATTTTTGGATCTGTATATATTTTTTTTTGAAAGTCTTGTGTTAAATTGCTGAAATAATTAGTTTTGGTGTTGGAAAATTTCATGGGAGTTTGTTCAAAAATTGTAAACTCAAAATTTTTTAAAAAGTGATTTGATTTAAGTATGTAAATAAAAAAAAAGTACTCTAAATATTTTTGCAGGTTCATTTTGAAGAATCTGAACTAGAAATAAATGGAAAATAGTGTAACAATAAATTAAGACCCGATGCTATTCCAACAATTTTTAATGTTCTTTAAAAATTCCTTAAAAAAGACCGAAAGGAATAGGCTGTCCACAACCTGAATCAATTTTAGATAAGCTTAAATCAATTAAATATTTTAATTCAATTTTTTAATTCAATATTTCAATTCAATTTAATATTTTAATTCAAGTTAAGTTTTAAATTGTTTAAGAATTTTTCCTTCTGTAATTTTGTTTTAGCGTTTGAAGAATAACAACAAATTGTGTAGAATTGATTGCGCATTTCAAATGCTTGCATGAAAGAAAGCAATGTTTGAAAATACTAAAATATAAAGAATTGTCTTAAATATGAAATTGAAGATAATTTAAATAAAATAAGATATTAATTTTTTCATATAACATAATTCGAATTTATGTAAAGAAATTGCTTAAAAGTGTCTTACCAATTAGAAAAACCAGGAATATAAACTTTGAATGCATAGCGTGGAATTTTGGTAGCTCTAATATGGTAGTTAAACAAAAACTACTTATTACATAAATGCTTTTTTGAATGTTTTCGATTTAAATTCTATTTTTTGAAACAGGAAGCTATTTCATTATCAAAGAGTTATTAGGGCCGCTTGATCACATCGGAAACAGGCTTCCTTAATTAAATTATAAGTTAGCTAATCCTTGAAATTTATCTGATTTGTTTGACTAATTAAAATAGTTGTTATTTCTTTTTTTTTCTACTTCCTATAAAGTAAAGTATTTTATTCATTTTCTAATTAATACCTGCACCCATAATTGTTCATATTTAAATTTAATCTACAAATTGCTATTATTTTTTTTAAAATTCGAATTGCATGAAATAATTATCTATGTTTCTTGAAGATGTATGAGTTCAATGTATTTTTTCCAGTTTTCTTATTCACCAAACATTCGTTAGTTACGCTTTAGAGTGAAATTAATGTAAATTAATTTATATTAATGTAAGAAATTTCAATTTCTTAAAGTTGTATAAGTTGTAGCAGAAAAACAATAATAAGTCATAATAATATCAAGATATATGAATTCAATCTGCTTTTTTTTGGTTTCTTATTCATAAAAAATCTGTTAGTGTTACTCTAGAGTGACAATAATATAGATTAATTTATTTCTGTTTAAGAAAACTAAATATTTGAAAGTTGTATAAGTTGTAGCAGAAAAATAATAATAAGTTTATAATTATATTAAGATATATGAGTTTTATGCATTTTTTCCGGTTTCTTATTCACTAAACATTTGTTAGTGTTACTTTAGCTTTTGAAAGCTTTATAAGTTGTAGCAGATAAGCAATTAGTTGCAATTATATTAAACAAATCTACGATTATTTGAAATTATGATATTATTTCATCTAGATTAAATTTGTATTATAGTTTAAAAGCTATAATGATTACATTTTGTCAATTTCAAAGTAAATATTAATTGTAACCAACAATTATATATTTTTTTTTAACTGTTCGTCATTCTTTATTTTTTATTTTAGAGTCAATGCTTTCAACTAAGAGTAAAAATATTATTGCAGTATTATGTTAGTACATTCTGCTAATATGTTAATCGTAACCAATAAAAAATTGCTGGATTTGAGAAATAATAAATTTTAATTCCGTAGTTGCATTTAAAGAGCGCAGCAGATCAACTCATTTAGCATTTATTTTCCACAAGCTTGTTTAACAGTTAATAAATCTCGAGCAAGTTATCGAATTTTAAATTTTCTATTCCGTTTTACACCTTATGCATCTTTCTAGACTCCATCATTATGTGAAATTTTAAAGCTTTATAGTTTCTGCACAACAAATTGAAACGTGAAGAAATAACTAAGTGAAAAAAAAGACTCTAAAAAAATCATTTAAAATTATAATAAATTTCGATATTGATATATGGTAATTCAATCAATAAAATTCTAAAATACTTTCTTAATGATCTCAATAGTTTTTGTTTAAAGATATCAAATAGATTCTCTTTACCTTTAGGTATGCTAACAGAGTGGAAATGGGGAGTTTAGTATTACTTTAAAAACTTTATATTCAACAATAAGGATAATCTAAATAAGAATAACAATTCAACAAATTTTTCTAAGATTGTTCAATCAATTAAGCAACTTCAAAAAAATTTTGTAATTACTCCCATAGACAAAGCTAACAATAATTATGCTATATTCTGTAAAAAATTCTATGCTGAACTTTTAAATATGGAGTTAAAAAATAGTAAAACTTTTGAACTTAGTAATTTCAATAATAAAATTGACATTAAAATTTTTTTTAACTTTTTACAAAAGATTAAAAATTAAAATTAGCAATATACAATTTCCTTACTTAATTATCAGTCCTAAATTTCATAAAATTCCTGTTAAATTTAGAACTATCACATGTGGGTCTAATACTTATTTAACTAAACCTGGCACCAATTTCTCTAACTACTTAAATAAGATTATTAACAATATTACTAAAGAAGGTTTCTCTTGGATTATCACTATAATAATCAACCGATTTTAGATTTCGTTAAACATAATAAGATTAATTCTATTGCGAATTTTGATTTTTAGGATCTTTTCAATAGCATTCCCCTTTCTAAACTAAGAGATGTCCTTTTGAATTATTACTATGATTTTAAAAATATTCTTTGTTGCGATTTTGATTATTGGGAAATTCTGATTAATTTTTGTCTTTTTAGTAATTATCTTTACAATGGAAAGGATATTTTTCTTCAAATTAATGGAATACCACAAGGATCTAATTATTCATCTCTCTTAGCTAACTTATTTTTGCATTATTATGAAAAAAATTATACTCTTAGTATTAAATTTGTTTTTAGATATATTGATGACTTAATTATCTTTAATTTCCAAGATTTTACTATTTTATTGAGTGATATATACCCTGAGGAATTAATCTTACTTCGTAATCATGATGATAATATTAATTTAAATTTTTTGGTCTTGGGTATTATAAAGGTTGAAAATATCTGCTTTGTTGATTTATATGATAAAAGAAATGATTTTAATTTTAATATTAATAAACTAATGACTTGGAATTCTAATGTTTCTAGGAGCATCTATTTAAATACCACTTTTAATGAAATGAACAGAATTAAAAGAATATGTAGTAATATTTATTTATCCAAAAAACAAATCGATAAATTTTTTCAAAATTTGATAAATAACAATGGATATCCAACTAAAGTAATAAAATTTTATATAAAATCATTGAATTAATCGTATATTTTTGTAAATATATTTACTAAACATTTTTTTTTTTGTTTTGTTAATTTTATAATTTTCCCATGTGCAAATCCATATCGGGGAAATCCATTGCCAAAATTATTTACTAAATAATTTCTTTGTTAATTTTTATAATTTTTACATGTGCAAATCCATTTCGGGCAAATCCGTGGTTAAAATTATTTACTAAAAATTCCTTTACTAAATAATTTCCTCTGTTAATCTATACAATTTTTTCCATGTGCAAATCCTTTTCGGGCAAATCCGTGTTAAAATTATCTATTAAAACTTTTTTTCTTTGATAATTTTTATAATTTTTCCATGTGCTAATCCGTTCAAATCCGTGGCTAAAATTATTTGCAAAACAGGCAATTTATGTTTCTCTTTTTTTCTATTTTATATTTTTTCTTAAATAAACATCTATTTTCTAAAACTTTTTATGGTCAATTTTTAAAATTATCCAGTATAATATTACCTTGTACACATCCATTTCGGGCCCATCCTTGGTAACTAACAAATCAATGCCCAGAATAATAAATCACTTCAGCAGTGCAGTAAGAGCGACACTTCAAAACCCTCTTGTTACACTCAATTTGCGCTTTTGTTTTCATACTTTGTAATCTTGCAATCTTGTTGCGAAAACATTTTAAAATCATTCTTGAAAAATTCCCGTCCATGTAAGTTGATCTGATTTCGTTACTGGCTTTATAGTCCATTTTTATACTGTTTTTTCTTTTTATTTTATTTTCTGTTTTTACTTTTGTGTTCTGGTTGCTTCCATTCTATTTTATTTGTTGTAATTTTTATGAAAAATTTTTTGAATGTTCCTCACACTACTGTATTAATATATTTTGCTTTGGCTTTTTTGATACAATATCACAAAGCACTCTGTTTTGCGGATATAATCGTGTGGGCTGCAGAAAGGTATATATCTTTTTTTTCCCGGTTTTTTAAATAAAATTTCATCCTTTTTTTTATTTATTGTTTGTTAGTTTTTTACTTATTATTTCCCCCCCCCCTTTTTCTTTTCATATGTCTATAATTTTTCTTTGTTTTATTCCACATTTCGAACTTATATATGTATGTATAAATATATACATATATATATATATATATATATAAGCTGCAAGTAAATAGAACTCCTGAAATGAGTTCAAAATGAAGATAAAACAAGGAAAATTACAGACATGTGAAAAAAGAGGAAAAAGAAAAATAATAATAAAAATAAAAATAACAAAAAACTGGGCGAAAAAAATATTAATACTGAAAAAATCCGGAAAAAAGGATAAATTAAAAAAAAAAAATCTGGAAGAAAAAGATATGTTTTCATCAGCCTACACGATTATATCCGCAAAAAAGAGTGCTTTCTAATATTTTATTAATATAGCCGAAGCAAAATATATCAATACAATAGTGTGAGGAGCACTCAAAAATTTTTTACAAAAATTACATAAAATAAAATCGAACACAATAAGTAGAATTAACACGTAAAAACAGAAAATAAAATATAAAGAAAAAACTGAATAAAACATGAAACGTAATCAATAAAGCGAGTATTGAAATAAAATGAACTTACATAAACGGGAAATTTTTCAAGAATGATTTAAAATGTTTTCGTAACAAGATTGCCAGATTGCAAAATATGAAAACAAAAGCGCAAATTGGTCGTAACTAGAGGTTTGTTTTAAAGTGCGTTCTTACTACTTTACTGAAGTGAGTTTGATTTGTTAGTTACCAAGGATGGGCCAGAAAATGCATGTGCACACGGTAATATTATACTGGATAGTTTAAAAAAGTTGACTGTAAATAATTTTAGAAAATAAATATTTATTTAAGAAAAAAATATAAAATAAAAGAAAGAAAGAAACACGAAGTTCCTGTTTTGCACATAATTTAAGCCATGGATTTGCCCGAGCATTAGCAATGCCTTTTTATTTTGTCTGCGATTAATTTTTGAAACAGTGACATACCTCATTATTATCTTTAATTAACGCGCAATACAAAAGTATGCTTTATAAGTCTTGTTTTTTTTCCTCTATAAAACTGATAGCAAGCTAATTTATTCTATTTTTCTCTTTTTCTACCCTGTCAGAGAAAAACAGTGCAGTAAAATTTTCAGTAAAGCTGAAATGAATAAAATTGACTTTTTACTGACCATATGGTTAATAAAATCTGAAATTTCTTCTCCTTTTTTCACCTGTTTCTTCTAATTCTTTCTTTTGATCAACTCCTTCGAATTAAAAAACTATTTTAAACCTTCTTCAAAGCTTAACTGTAGGTTTTAAGAATTTACAAAGTAATATATATTTAACTTGGATTAGGTTGAAGCAGATACATTCCTTTGAGACATTCTTCTAACGGATAATTCGAAATTTAAAATTATATTTACCATCTTTATCGTAAGATAATAAAAAAAAATTCTCTAATAATCATTGAAACTAAATAGTTATGACTTCAAGGAACTATTTTAGATTCGAAATTTCTGATAAATGCTGCTGACCAAATTAAAATTACTGATAATTGATAGTTCTAAATCATTTTCTAAAGATATTCTTACAACATCAGCTTCACGATATTACAGTAATAAATAAATAAGTAGAATAAAAAGTAAGCATATTTAGTTAAATTATAAGAATTATAATTATATTATTTTTTTTTAATTTACCCAAAATTGATTTGCGGCTATCAGTGTTCTGTTCAACACCATAGCCTTGTAATTTTGAACCCAACCCAGATAACAAGGAAACATGTGGATCCAGCATTGAGACTAATTCATTATCATGGCGATTTTTTTAAATAAGCCAATCCCTTTTCCGTTACATTCCGAACTTTTATTTTGCTTTTTAAAAAGTACCTAAGTTAATAAATTGTAATTGCCGTTTATTTGGTTTCGATTACTTTCAGTCATTTTTCCAAATGAATATCTTCAAAGCATTACAAAAAAGTAAAGTTTTTCGATTATAAATTATAATAACTAGTTTTTGTTCTAGCATTAAAAAAATTATAGAAAGCATCAGTAAACAAACTTTCCCCCTTCAGTCTTAAGATTTTAAACATTTGGCTTGGCTAACGAATTTCAGTCAAAAAATGTTGTTTGCAATAGACTTTGTGAGCTCACTGTTTTTTCATTGTAAGTGAACATGACAGATATGTTGTATTTTATTTTATTTTATTATCTAATTTAATTTTATTATTTAATTTAATTTTATGATTTAATTTTATGATTTAATTTAATTTTATGATTTAATTTAATTTTATTATTTAATTTTATTTTATTAATTAATTTAATTATTTTTTTAATTAATTAACATATTTCATTTTACTTATTTATTTATTTTATATGTTTATTTTTTTCTGCTTTTCCCATGCTTCTGTGTTAAGTGCAGCTTATAAGCCCGTGTCGAGGTGAAAAACAGATTGCACAAATGAGATGCACACCACAAAGATGAGTCTATGGTGGCACCGAGAGGCGAACCTGCTACCTCCACGCTAGAGAGAGTTTGGCGGAACAGCAAAACCAGTGGACATGGCAAACCGCAACACGTGTTTTTACGGAACTTAGATTCTGTTAAAGCCGTTTGATGAATCTTAAAGGCTGGAAAAATGATCCTCGTCTAAAAGTGTCTTAAAAAATAATTATATTTATATTGTAATTTTTTTTATTAGTATTTTCTCAAATACAGAAACAATAGTCTTTTGAATGTTTGACTTGTAATTGCTGAGGTTCTTTAATCTGGGCATGGACCACATGTATTCTTCTTTGTAGCAGTCTGTAAGCTTGGGCTTTTAACCATCATAGTTTCGGAAAAAAGCGATAAGAGAATGGTTGGTTTGAGTTTTAAGAGAATTTGACCTAGCTGTAATGGGCCTATTACGAGCTTTAAAAAATATTGCCCTTCAAGAGGTTAATATTTCAATCGCATTTCACGGCTCCATGGTGCTACGCAGAACTTTTCGACCTTTTCTCGTTTTCCTTATCCTTTTTCTGTGTCTGTATTAGTTTCCAATACCATTTAATTTCGATACTTAAAGTTTAAATGGTATTAGGTGCGATGAAAAGTTCCTTGGTTCTCGAGAATTTTTTATTTCTATTTTGCCTTATTTATCTATTAGTAATTATCAGTATATATCAGTACATTCAAGGTATCTATTTGTTTTTATCTCTCTTCTGTAAGTGTTTATTTCTTAAAATTTATAGCTGATACTGTAACTGTGAAATTATTTCAAGTGTAGTGATAAAAACAGCTCAACAAAGCTTCAGACATATTTTATTATAAACGATGTGCATAAAATATAAACGATATGCAACTATTTTTTTAATGTTTTAGAAATTTATTATACATTTAAGTTTGTTTTGCACAAATAAATACTGTTTTTCATGCATAAGATAGAAACAATAGAAAAATAACAGATATTAACCCAAAAAAAATCTAGCTTTGATTCCCTATTTCCTGCAGAAAGAGCATTTTAAAATCGGAGATCTCAGAGTTGGAGAGGTCGATTTACCGCAAGACAAGCTTCCTTTATTTCTGTTGGAGGATTGTTCAACTCTTCTCGCATTTCATCAGCTGCGCCAGCACCACATTTTTCGATTACTCGCTCAATTACACAATCAGAAATCCAGTTGTATACCCTGTATAGGTAAATAAAAAGTCGTTTGGAATATTTTCCAATATACATATCATAATAAGAATAAATACTTCGAATGCAGTAATTTACTGTAGGTGCACAACAGATTTACTGATGAGTTATGAAATTAATATTCATAACATGCAAAATATTGAAGTAAATTTGAAAAATAAATATTTTATTTGTGGAGTTATGAGCATTTTTCTTGTAAACATATCTTTTTCTTACCTTTACACGTTTTAATTTTTTATCTAAATAAAAATAAATCAAATGAATTGTGTGTGTGTCTCGTGTATTTAAGTGGATGATGATTTCACATCAAAACTTGAAAAATTTAAATAAAAATAATTTTGCTCTAAAAAACTAAATTAATACAGAGACGATACTTATCCATACACTGTTAAAATTTTCTTACTAAAATTACGGTTAAATAATTGACAGCGCTCTGTTCATCCGATTACCCGTAAAGTTTACGGTAGAGAAATTTTTTTCCTTTTATGGTTTTGAAAACATTTACAAAAGTTTTGCTTATAAAATAATTAATACAAAACTATACAGTTTTTTAACCATTTACAACTAACATTTTTCAAAAACGTAAAAAAAGATTTATTATTTAACTAGTCATAAGAGCTCGGATTTTCGTAAGGTAATGGGCATTGAAGAGTGCCGGAAACTGGAAATTCTTCACGCGTTGAAGGGAATTGAGGAAATATTGTGGTGTCAATAGTAGGACTCGAACTGCAGTTCTGCCGGTCATGAGATAGACAGATAAGCCCGATCGGCTATGATACGTACGATGTATACACATTTGCAAAGAACTAAGTAGCTTCATTAAGGCTATATGACACGAGGCAACCTAGTTGAAAGCAACTAGCGGTTTCAGGGAAGTTGAAACGTGTCATATGATGGTTGCCCGGTTGCTTTCAACCTGCTTTCAACTAGCAACTGAAGTTAAAACCTTTCAACTTAAGTGGAGCAACCAGATTAGTTGAAACGTGTCATATAGTAGTTTCCAAATACTTTCAGCGTTAACTAGCAACCATTTTGTAAACAAAATACACGTGCTGATTCTGACGCATCCTGAATTTTTATCTTTTAAATTTAAACTTGGTTTAATCTACTAACTATGACTAGTTTTAAATGGATTTCTAGTGATATATGTATTTTAAATTTTTCAAACGTATCCTTGTCTTTGGGACATAAATAACAAAGATTATGCGAATAAACTAATTCCCTATAAACTAATTTCCACTGTGGAGATATTAAAAGTTACAAATTATTATTGAATTTTAAAAGTGAATGGAAAAAAAAAAACTAGCATATTACTAATTACAAATGCTTAAATATTTGAAAATTCAAAATTATATAGCTTGAACGCTAAGCTTTTTAAACTCATTTTGATAGATATTTGTTTGACAGATATTTCCGAGTACTAATGAAATTTTGAAAGCAAACGAAAGAAATTATTTTGCTTTTAAATCACTTTTTTTCTGTTCCAGTTCTTCTTTCAAAACCTCAGCTATCAGCTCAACGCCTACTTCACGTACAACGTCAATAATCGCATCCATGATAATTAAAAGAGCTTTTAGCAATAAACTTTATTGAAAAATATAAGTTCTGGTATTGGACTGTTATATACTATAATAGTCCAATACCAGTGCCGTTCTGGTATTGGACTATTCAGAGTTGGTTGAACAAGCGAAGGATGTAACGTGTGATCACAAACGAGAAACCAAAAACCGGTTTCTTAACTTAGTTGTCTCCACTTGGTTGCCTAGTGTCATCAGCACTTTAGGTGGTTCTAGTTTTTGAGATAAAATTCAGGTTGTTGAACCGTAATACGGGAAAGCAGTTAATGAACAGTTTTTCTCAAACTCAACAGTTTGATTACCATTTTATTTATGGTTATTTAACTGTTTTTATTAAATATGGTAAAATAGCCATTCAAGAAATTGTTATTTAACCATTTTTCCCAGAAATTTCTAACAGTGTATAGGGAAACTAATCTCTTTATTATTACCAACACCAATGATACTTCATTAAATTTAGTAATAGGTATTAATGGTATTATGTAAATTGGTGTTTTTAATTAGTACTAAATATATACGCAATTCTTACATGTATCTGGTCGTACCTAGCTGTATAAATTTGAAACCATTAAACATTATCTTTATCCCATAGTGAACTAATCGTAAGACAAGGTTTCCAGGTGATTACCGAAGTCAAGCATCAATGGTGTTGATGACTAGTATGATAAGCCTAGGAGAGGACGGAGAATATGTGACATCGATCCTCGTTAAATTGTTCTTCCTTAAAGTGATCGACTTTGGACTCTGGTCAGGACGCCATCTATTATGAAGAGCACCAAAGTTGTGATAGCATTGTCAGGGCAGGTTACCTCAGTCAGGGTTGTCCTTCAGGGTCGATTTTCCAGGCCCTCGCCAATAACCCGTTGCGCAGTTTTAGTGCGACGTAAATTAAGTTCTATAACTTTTACTAACCAATATCTTCAAAATATTCATATTTTGACAGATTAATATGAAGTTGTTAATTATTAGTATATCATCCTAACTGTACAGAAAGCAATAGTTCTCTAGAGAAATAGCCCTTTTATCTCTAACAAGCAAATGAGTTTTCAAATACGCGTATAGTGTATACTTACGTGCACTTGACATCATTTTCATTTGGATTTCTTTGACGAGAAAAGTGTGACAATGCCCTCATTTGATTTTCTCTAAGGCAACCCAGTATGTAATCTTTATTGTCCTGTACACAAACTTCAGTTGTCTCATCATCAATCTCATTTGTTTCTGAAATGGTTAATGAAACAACACCATAAATATAAAACTTTTTTTAATACACTTGGAAGATTTTCTTAATATATAGTGAAGGAATGGGGCTCGATTCCTAATGGCGGCTTAAAAAACAAATGGGTATCAGCTTGTCTGAGAAATAAAGGGGGTTTGCTCACAATTCTAACCACGTTATCACAACCATCAACTGGTTACGATACTTTGCAGACTTAACCTCCATGACCCACCAGTCGCAGACTGTTGTGTCAATTCTGTAGTTAATTTACTAGGAGTTTCCGCATTCTCTACGCTTTGCTTTTCAATCCACATGATTGTGTTGTTGTTGTTGACGTATGTCATTAAGGCAGAGGGGGTGCGATTGCTCTTGTTTTCCAGTAGCGTAAAAGTGGCACAACTAAAGAAACACGCGTTTTTGACTAAGAACAAGTATAAATATGAAAATTCACATTCTTTTCAGCAGCAATCCAGCAGAACTCATAATTCAACTTGAAGATAATCTTCGTTTAATAGAAATGCAAAAATAATGATTAATAGATATGGCGTGAAATATTAATAAAAGTTTCATTTTATTTTACTTCATATTTATATTATATTTATTTTCTTTCAATGCATGTAATAAATTTATTAATATTATATTTACGGATTTACTAAAAGCAAAAAATTTAAACGGAACAAGGGATGTTATTTTTTTACCTGCAATTAGATTTGAAATAAAAAATAAAATGCAATATTTTTAATGATAGTAATATTATTGATCCGAGCTGGTAACTGGAAAGCCACCCAGTTTTGGAGGGATGAGTACCAAGTAGCAGCTTGTCTAGGAAGTAAAGGTGGTTTGTGCGCAATAGTGATCATATTGCCGCGATCATGCCATCGCTGACAAAACACAGCTCGTGAGCTTCATTAACTATGTATTTGATTCTAAAATACGTACATTTTTTAAAACTTTATCTGCCTCGATGCCCCATTTCAAACATAATATTTATAAACATAATGCCAAATTTATGAACATAATATTTTATTTTTAATATTAACATCGCAAATCTTGGAAAAAATGTTTCCAAGATTTTACTTTCAAATTTTTTGTTATTTTACTTTCAAAATTTGTTTTCAGTTTTTGTTTTTTTTAAATTTAAAGTCTAATTATTTTTAAACTATTTTTATTTTCTATGATCATATATATAAAGAGAAGTTACGCCTTATACATGTTTCAATTGTCAAATTTCCACCAGATGTTCAAAATATTTTATATTTCTGGAAAGATGTTAGAAGCTTTCCTTTTCAAAAAATATATAAGTGTGAATAATAAATAAAATAAAATAAAATGAACATGTCTTTTTATGTTTTATATAGAGCAGCCTGTGCCCCCCTTGTGGTCAGACCCTTCACTCCAAACAAATGTTTTCCTAATGGCACTTCTTTTTCTCCTGATGGCATTATAATATAGGGAATTGAATATTAGATTTAATAAACTTATTTCGTATTGTAACAATTCTCAATAAAGCGTCAAAATTTATTGAAGATATTTAGCACCGAAACGATTTTTTTAAAATTCGTTTCCATCTTTCCTATTCGAGAAAAATTGCTAAAATTCCGATTCTTCTTTTATTCTCCCAATCATCTTTCTATTTTTTTAAATTTATATTTAGATTATTTTAATTTTTTTATCTATCATATTATCTCTGTTTCGGTAAGAAACTGATAATTCTAAAACTGAGTTGCTCTTAGACTATATGACAGGAGAGAGAGAGACAGATCGAAGGAAGAGCCCATTCAACTTTTCTGAGAACAGAAGCAGGGAATATTTAGCGGTTCTCTTTTACCTAAGCTAAACGGTGAATTCCAGGCGTGTTCCTGAAAAGGCAGCACTATAACATGACACCTTTTGTCACACTCTATTGTAGAAAAACATGTTGCACATTTCCTTCTTTTCTACATACTTAAAGATTTATTAGAAAATCAACCTAGTAACTAAAGACAGCTTTTTTTGTTAATCAAAATTGAATCTTAGATTATAAATCAACCTCTAATGTAACTTAGCTTTAAATGTAACGACTAAGGCTAAATATTCTGTTTAATTATTACGTAAGCGAAGTAATTACGAAAGTATTACGAAAGGAAGAAGAAGGAAGTTTGAGATCTCATTTTTCTAACAAAAGGGGTGAGGTCAATGAGCAATGTTTACAAAAAATATTATAGTCACATTATTTTCAGTTTTTTTAAAATAAAAACTACATTTTAACGAAAAATTAGGAAAAATTAAATGTCCTAAACGAAAATACTAGAATTTCCTGAAACAATATTCAAATTTTTTTTGTTCCTAAAAAGTTTCTTAAAAACCCAAAAATATGATCTATTATAACATTTCTATATAAGTTAAGTTAATTATTATTATTATGTTAATATATATATATATATATATATATATATATATATATATATATATATATATATTCTGTTGTTCGATGCCAACTTATGATAGTTAAAATAAAATTTAACACAATCAACAAAGCATACTTACTTATTCCTTTCAAGAGACCAAAAAACTATTTCAACTATATCTAGATTAGCGGTGCATCAATTGCATAATATTAGTTGGGCATATTACTAAATAAAATTAATCGTAATTGGTTCATACTAAAATTAAGTCACCAAAATTATTTAAGCGTCATACGGTTCCCCAAAATAGAAGAACCTTTTCTCCATCCATTGTACTTTTTAATACATAGTTTATTCTTTTTTATTTCAATAAGTATCTATTAATAAAGTTGACTAATTATAACTGGTATCAATAATATTAAGGCGATTTTTTACGTTTCTCCTAAACATACTACGCAGTTCTCTTCATTTATTGTGACTTTCAGAACATAATCTTTTTTTTTGTTCCACTTATATTGATTTTAAATTATTTTGTATTATAGAAAAATATTTTAAAAGTATAACTTTGAACAAAATAAACATGCGATTTCGGAAAACTTACTAATTTCAAGACGCAGTCAACCATAGTTTTGTTCATCATTGGGTTTATCTGACATTAAAAGATAACACTTGAAAATATCGTGCAATAAACTCTTTTTATAATTAAATAGAGCTTTGAGCTAGCAAACATTACTGATGTTTTATCTTTAAAATATATATATAATAAAAATACATATATTTAAAATTGTTGAATTATTGTTTAATTTATAGCAAAGGTATCTGTAAAACCAATGAGTAAATTCTATTTTTCAAACTCTTGAACGATGTAATTAAATTTTTTAGAGAATTTTTAAGATGGGTGGTAGATTAGTTTCTTTCATCTGCTGTCCAAATTTTAAAATGCACTAACAGTCCTAATTAATACGAAACACAAACTCATAAATTGATAGTTATAGGTGTATATAAATATAGATCCATATAAATATAGATGCAGAGAAAAATAAAATAAAAAACGCACAAAATAAATATGCTTAAAATGTTTTATATTTCAGTATAAATTACTGTCGAAATTATAAAAAAAACTTTTTTAACTTCAGTAAGTAGATTTTACTCCTTATAAATATGACAATCTATAAAAATAATTTATTGTAAAGAAATACTTTTAATTATATCAATCCCGCTACATATGAATGACTGATTTATGAACATACAAGAATAATAATTACTATTATAATTTTTATATTTTTATTCAACTGTATTCTTCAGTAACGTTATTACAAAGTAAATATGATTGCAAATCCTGTCAATTTGAACACTGTTGATTTGAATTAAGAAGCAAGTCGTGAACAATTATATTGCATGCATCTTAATTTTTTTTTTCGGTCAGGACACTTAATAAAATGAAAGATATGTTTCAGAAGACGTTTCTTATTATTGATTTATTTTAAAAGCTAATACTCTTAAATTTACTAAAATATAACTCGGAACCGTTTAGTATTAATTTCTTTATTTAAGAAATAAATTTAAAGATAACACAATAATAATATTAGATTTCATAAACCATGTTACATTAAATAAAATTAATAAGTCGCTGTACTTATACAAAAATTAAACGGATGAGATAATTTGAATATTCGGCACTTATCAAAAGAGTCTTCCTCTCTTATTTAAAATTTCGAAAGAATAGAAAAAAAGGAAAAAAGAAGGAATTAAATAAAAGAAAGAAGAAAATTAAAGTATAATTTACTACTCCTCTACTTGAAAATCGCCAATACGGTGCTAAACTTTTATTTTCGGAAAACTTATATTTCATGTAAATGTTCTTATTTGTCAACAATTCCCCTCCTTTGCCGCATGAGTGATTTTGAATACTCAACTGCGAGAAAACGCTGACCCCTCCTCAACCCCTCACAGGAAGATAGTTTTGGACGAGTTCAATCATAGAAACTGCTTTCAGAAAACTCCCGTAATGAAGGGACACAATTTCTAGGACTCGATCGGAATCAGAGGGTTAACCCCTTGCATCCGAAGCGTCATGAAAAGACATTTACAAGCAAACTACGGCAAGTGTCGTTTCGTGACGGTCTGGTTTTTTTGGGGTAGGGAGAGTAGAAAAAGAGATTCTTGGGTGGGGAAAAAAATGGGGGTCAGTTAAGGGGAGGACGAACAAAGAGAAGGGTTGGCAGTTTACATCAATTACTCAAACTATTATCCTTTCCCTAAGTTTCTTCTGAATGGGTTGCTTTTTGCTTTGAAATTTGGCCTTCAAGAAAAACGCCAATACTATCATTTTACTTACATTGAAAACTATTTTGAAAAGCACAACTAAGAAGCTTTTTCTTAAGCAATGTTTTTTTTCTTAAATAACATTATTAAAAATATGTAATCTAAGATTATGATTATTCGATAATAATCTACTTCAAATAATGTTTTATTTTTTTTATCCGCTTTTTGTTATCATTAAAAATAAATAAATAAATAAAGTAAAAAAAATTGATAATAATATTAAAAAAAAAAAAAAATCAGTGCTTTTATATTGTTTTAGTTACCTAAATTTTTACAGATTTCAATTGTTATAAAACTTTTTATAGTTTTTCGGCAAAGAATATAATAAAGATTCTTTGAATAAAAAATTTTTTCTTCATTTTCTTCCCATTTTATCAGATAAGTGATTCTTTAAATTTTTATTAATCGAGGATTTATTCATCAAAATATTAAACAAAAAATCTGTTTATAAGAACTTTACACAATTTTATAATTTTCAAGATTTTTTCGTTTAAGCAAACTAAAGCATTTCATATGCATTTTCCTTAGCAATGAAAACTTAAAACCCGCTTATGTCAAAACATGATTTTTTGAGTTTTGCTGATATTGTAGCCCATGAGCGATATATATATATATATATATATATATATATACATATATATATATATATATATATATATATATATATATATATATATATATATATATATATATATATATATATATATATATATATATATATATATATATATATATATATATATATATATATATATATATATATATATATATATATATATATATATATATATATATATATATATATATATATATATATATTTGATACTGGTTTTTAAAAAAAATTAAGTTGCTATTCCCAGTCGATATAATTTTCATGCTTATGTGAGAAAAATATAAAATGACGACTGAAGTGAAAAGTATCAATGAAATTGTGTCGTTGATTTTCGACATTCTGTGAATCTAGCATCTCTTTCATTTCCTTTCACATTGTCTTTTACATTAACTCTTACATTGTATTCAAAATCATTAAAAAAATCTGCTTCCAGAGTATTTTTTTAACGCTCAATAGTTCTTTGGAAACAATAAGGATATATATTTGGGACTTTAAGTCTATAAATGAAATGAAACGATTAAGCTAGTTTAAATTACAATTACAGAAAAGAAAAACTTAAATTATCATGAGTAAAATATCATAAATAATTAACGGGGGATGATTTTGCACACATGGATACCTTTTCAGAGTAAATAACATTAACTTTCGATATTAAATTTGAAGTAAACTTGCTTCATTCTGGGTATTTTTTGTCTTATAGCAATTATACTGCATTTGAGTTACACGATGTGAAAAACAATATCTTCCAACGCTACGATTTTTTGAAGACAACTTTATAAAGACATTCTCTCTGTAATAGGTACCATAGATTTTTGTTGCAATGTTAATAAATACAAATTACTATGTAAAAGTACTGGAGATTCTGTGATTGGCAGAGCATTTAGTTTTCTTGTTCATGCTTTATTTTTCTACGATTTTTACATATTTATAAAGAGACGCATTGTTTTTATTGCAATGTACAATTATTTAATTTTAGCTTTGTACAATAAATTTGTAACATGAGTGGATGAACTTTAATCGCATTCCTGTCTGTACCACCTTCATAATTTTTATTCCTTTTACGTAATTTTGAACTTGACTCGGAAGACAAACAGTAAGACAAACTTCTCTTCAATGAAAACTTCTAAAAATTAACCAGGCTCTTCATGTCAAAAAAGAGGAAAACTATGAAAATTGTTTGTTTTTTTTTAACGATAATAAGATTCTAACCCTCATTTTAACTACAACTAAAAATGCATTTGTCAGTAATATCACACTATTCAAATTATGATAACATTGAACATGCATTTATTTAAAACTATTGTGAATTTTATTTAAATATAAGAAACATTACGTATGTATGTACAGTACGCAAAAAAAGGCTGACCACATTGAATAACTTTTGGCTAAGAGATCGGATTTTCGCGTGCTAGGACTTCATTTTAATAGTTCGACGGGAGGACCTTACAACAGACGATATTTTAAGAAACGAATTCTGACTCAAAAACGTACTTTCTCTGAATAAACATACCTTATTTTCAATAGATTCAGATTCCAGACCCTCGAAGTATAAGAGGTAGTCTCAATCAGGGAAATATGGTACTAATAATTTAGTCAGGACAGCGGAAGTATATGCTAATTCTACTTTTTTCGTATTTCATCATATTTCGAGAACTTTTTTAACTAATTTAAAAAAACTTTTGCACAGAGTTGAAAAAATTCGTTTATCCAAAGATAATTTCTCCACGACTATTTTTTAATAATTTTTTACTATTTTTAATATGCATTTAGTATTATGTAAGGAAAAAAAATATGAACTGTTTTTTTTTAAACTTAAGTCATCAAAAAAGTATACAAAGCTGGAAGAAAGTGATGTATCCAATGACCAAGCAAAGCATTCCTGGAAAGAACTGCGAAAGCATTTCTAGGGATGAACGAGCATTAGCGAGTAGAGGTGGTGCTTCCTAGTATTAATATATATATTTGGCAATTGAACACGTGAAGTCATCATTCAAACAGTACTCCTGTGCAGTCATTAATACTATACCTGTTTCTCGGCAATTTTCGGTTAAGGCATCGATTTCCTGAATTGCAGCGTCTAGATGAGTTCTATCACTCTCGTCTAGACAATCTTCAGCGAGTGTTCTCAAACAGTTTTTAGTTGTCCTCGCTATTCTAAAATAATAATAAATAAATAAATAATTAAAAAATTAAAATATTTTTATACTCAATTCGCTTTTTTTCTAAATCTTCAAGTTTTAAAAATAAATATAAATTTTTTTCCATATGAAATCGACTGATTACTGAGTGTTTCAATATGTTCTTAAGTGTCACTATGTCACTGATGAAAACTACTTTCTTGATTCAATTTTTCTTTAATTAATTTTAGAAGTCATATTTTTTAATAAAAAATAAGTATTTAATTCGTTTCTATTTCTGTTTTTTTTTTTAAATGAATTCAAATAATTTCATAACAATTTCAATATTAATAGGAAACATTGTCTGGAATTACTTTTTGAGCTATATCATTAAAAAATTTTTCATTTATTATTTTTTTTAAATCAATATACAACGAGATAACTCAATTTTAATAGGGTTTCTCAATAAAACAGGGATTAAAAAGTAATGTTCCTATCGTAGGTTTTAAAATTTCACGCTTTCGTATCACTAGAGTTTATTTTTAATAGAAAAAAAAATTCGTACTATCACCAAATTGAAAACTACATTTTGTTAATAGTTTTCATGTGTGACTACACTCCTTCTTACGGCTTTCTACACAAGCGTCATCCTCCCCGACTATTCTTGTGTCCCTTCTCATCCCACCTTCTCTTCCGCGGATTCTATTTTAATACATTATTCTTACATTAAATAAAAACCTAAAAACAATGTTTTCCGGGAATCAGTTTTCGAAATTTAAAATATGGATTTGAAATTTAATTTCATGTCTGACATGTTTTTGTTTATAAATCGGCGCACTCAGTTTTTAAAGTCCGCTGTATTAGAGTTCCTCCTTGGAATGGATCTAGCATGTCACGACACGTCATCGTCTGTAGGAAACTGATGCGTTGGCAAAAATTTCTTTCTATTTAAATACATATAGAAGTCAAGAAGAGAAAGATCTGGGTTATAGAGTGGAGGGATATGGATGTGGGATTTGTTTTATGCTGCCGAGCATTACCACGAAGCAATACACCCATTTTTTTACCCGAAGTTGCCCTTTTTGTTCCCGTTTTTGCATCCTAACCTTTCATCATTTTCCTAGATACGAAGACTAACAGTCAACTGTGACTCGTTGGTCCTTATGTTGAGAAGAAGCGAAAATATTACTTTATCTTTTGCAATAAATCTTTTCAGGCAAATATGTTTCTTTTCATTTTATTGATCTTGGTAAATTTAATTTTCGAAAAATAAAGAATCAGCATGTGTCGATTTGTCAACAGCAAGTTACCCAACTGTAAGCAAAAGCACAAAAAGTCATCAAATTGTATGACAAGTTATAGAAGTCTCGTCCTTTTTTCAAAAAGAAGAAACTTGATTCTAAATCTTTTCAGTTAATTATGTTTTTTTTATTGGCCGTGGTAAATTTGATTTTCGAAAAAGGTTCGTAAATTAAAGAAACAGCATATGTAGATTTGTCAACAGCAAGTTACCTGTATGACAAATCCTGTATGACAAGGGCTAGAAGTCTGGTAGATTATTGTTTCTCCTACAAAAAGTCATTCTCTGGTAATTATGTTTGATTTCTCTTATGAGAAGTGAAATTTTTTTCCTCCAATGTCCACCTGCAGAATGACCTAGGTTATGCAGGCATCTAAGGGTAGATTTGTTGGCAACTCTTTCAAGGGCCCCATATTAGGTAGGCCAACATTGCTTCCCACAGTAACAGATAGAAAAGAGAAGGAAAAAACATCAATGTCTTTCCCGGGATTCAAACCCAGAACCTTTCTGATACAAGGCCAGTTCCCTAACTCCTACTCAGGCATTTCGGCTGAGAAGTGAAAATGACTCTCTTTATATTTTGAATGACTCTCTTTATTTTTATAAGAATAGATGAGAAAGAGAACTTACTGGCATGCTTCGGCTTCTGATCGTTCATTAATAGGCATTTCGAGAAAACTTTCAATGCATTCTCGTCCTCGTGTTGCAATGACTTCGGAACTACAACTTTCTGCTTGAGTTTTACCCACAGCTAGATATATGACAGAAAATAATAAATCATATAGAGGTAACTAATCTCCTATGTTTTTTTTTAAAGAATCTATCGCTAATTCATTTGTCCCTCTGCACGGAATTACAAAATTCCATCCATTGAACTGTTTCAAATATTAATAATAAAGATTGTATGTACACATGTATCAACGTCATGCTTGTCCTAGGATAATTTGAATACAAACCCACATTCACTAATAGATGGCAGTTTTACGGAGTTGGCTAACACAAAAAAACTAGTACTCATTTCTCACAAGTGATGTTGACTTTAGATAAACTAATCAAGAAACATACCATGGTTTACTTAATAAAACATAACTCAACCAAACTTAACCCGTAAGTTTATAACCTAACAAAAAATCATACATAACTTAGGACTAAAAGTTAAATTTTATTTGAAGATTTTGAACGCTTGTTAGTTGTAAATGGCTACGAACTCATATAATTTTATATTCATAGTTTCTTAACCATATCAGTTATAAAATGTTTCAAACCTTTAAACGAATAACTCTCGATGTAAGGATCGGATTCGTTTGTACTAAGACTCAAACCTAATGGTACGAGGACCTTACATTAAATATTCTAATTAATTAGTGCAGAAAATCTCTTAGTTACGGAATTGACATAAAAGTGTGCTTTATCTATATCCTGCTGTATATATATATATATATATATATATATATATATATATATATATATATATATATATATATATATATATATATATATATATATATATATATATATATATATATATATATATATATATATATATATATATATATATATATATATATATATATATATATATATATGAACAAATTGTTTTCTATGATAAAAAAATGATCATCAATGCTACACTTTTCGCTTTTGATGAGAAAATTCTTTTAATTTTTTTTAAATTTTATTAAAAATTAGAAGTTTTTAAAATAAATAACGAAAGCAATGTTGACTTCACTTTAATTCGTAATGAATTGAAGACAGAAGAAATGCATTTTACCTTAATACACACATCTGTAACAGTATCCGAAATCGGAAGTCATCAGTTGCAAGTTTGTTGATAATAGAAATTATAAATTATTGAGGAATTTTTCTTCAAATGTTTGGCGTGTTCTGTTCCTGAAAGATTTACTAATATTCTGGAGATTTTTTCAAGTTCTTCGGCCTTTTCCTTAGGGAAATTTTGCTTCTTATTTGCTGCTAAAAAATGGCGTCTGATTCAGTCAATGACTTTGATGGAACTAAATGAAAACGTGATAAATTAATGTCCGATATTTACAGGCTCCCGCTAGACGGCGTACTCGAGCGTTGCGATCGCGGATAGTTATAGCATATTCTTCTTCGTTATAGAATAGTATATATTTCTGTATCTATATAATTCGGAAAACAACAATAAAAAAGTTACTTGAAAGTCCAAGTTACTTGAAATAGTGCCATTTGTGCTGATTCTTAATTAATTTTAATCGTTTTCTTGGTAAGTATTTTTTAGTTTTGAAAGAATAAGTTCAACTAGAATTCAGTTATTCTGTTTTTGGCTACATATTCAAATTCATATCAATTATAAAATTTTGCTGTGTAGTATGTTATCTAAAAGTAATGAAGGGATAAACTATGTATCTATTATTTGAGAATAAAGTTTTCAAACAAGGAACTTATCATTTTGGAATTCTCTGGGAATTATAAATCAGGTAAGTGCAATGATTTTTACAATAAAAAATTTGCTTGTAAATATTTTTTTTCATTTGATGATGGTTCTCTACAGAATGGGTTTTTACGTCTGATTAAGAACTATAAGAATGATAAAAAAAGAAACAATATGAAAGTTTTTATTTCAATGTTAAGAATTCTCAAAATCGTTTTTTTATCCTAAGAATTCTTTATTTTCCGTTTTTTAGTTTATAATTTTTTGATAAAAATTTTTCTCAAAATAGTTTTTTTGAAAAATTGAATGGTATAACATTATGTGTTAATGTATACTTCTTGTATATTCCAATGTTTGAAGTAATATGATTCAGAAAAGTATGGAATAAAAATTCGATACTCACGTATTAACGCCACCGCCGCTACAGATTTGACGGTTTTTAAGTGCCTCCAATCTACACTTAAAATTTTGGCGACAGTTCATAACATAAAACACTTTATTTAAAATCAAAATAGTCAATCGGATTTCGGTGGAAAATGAACCGATAGAGAGTTTAGCATAGATTCAAAACAATCATATCGCCATATGAACTCTGATAAATAAGATTCCAAATGAAATAACATTTCCAAAACGTACTTTTACCAGGATAAAGTTTCATGTTGTGGGAATTGGTACATTTTCGTTTTTTCGGTAAAATATTTCCCTCCTGAAAAAATAAAATTGCATCTTGTTTTGTTTTTGGCAAATCCCAAAGATGAATTTTCGTAGCACTAAAAATGGCGACAAAAAAGAATTGTTTTTTTGTTTTTGTTTCGTCAGCGCTCTTTATTTTACGTTTCTTAGTTTCTAAATAATGATTTTTATTGAAACTTGAAATTTTTTGATAAAAATTGTTGTCAAAAAACTTTGCTTACAATATTAAATTTCATAAAATTATGAGGCTTATGTATATTTTTTGTTCATTTTAATTTTTGAAGTAATATGATTCTTAAAACTATAGAATGTAAAGTTTAAATGGGCCTTTCATGTTATATCATTAAATTTAGTAATACTATTTCTCGGGCATTATGCTTTAACTTTTATAAGAATATACATATTTTTTTCTGCTAATGAACAAATATTTTTCTGATGTGTTTTGGATATTCCTTCTCTAATAAAAAGAGATACCATTTTGTTTTCGTTTGCATAAGAAAGAATATCAAGCATTTTTCTTTTTTAAATTTAATTAGCCACAATAAAGAAGGAACGTTGCAATGCTACGTGCTACATTAACATCGTCTCTAGAGTAACTGAATGACTGTTCATATAGAAATCGCAGGTATTAGTCTCATACAACAACGCCCCCTATAGTTCGTTGCGATCGCGAATTGCCTTTAGAATTTTTATTAATTTTATGCTGATGACAACCAAAACAATATGGAAATCAATGTGGGAGAACTAGATCCTACCTTGTTATTTTTGACCAATAAAAATGCATCGACAACAATGGAAAACTGAATTGGACCATTACGTAATGTTATGGAGAGATAAAATTATTCTTCGGTTTCTTCTGTGACAGAAATTAACTGCCAATGAGTTACTACTTAAGACTTACTAATTACTGAATTACGCCTTATTAAACTTCTTATATAATTATAAATATATAAAATTATTCTTAGGTCTCATCTCCTGAGACATAAATTAACTTTCAATTTAAAATGTATACTGATCATTCAGCTTCTTATAGTATTAATAAAAGAAAATGTCTTCTGTTCAATATTTATATACAGTGCACTCCCGATTATCCGTGTTAATCACCGGAACAGGTCGCACGGACAATCGAAAAACACGAATAATCCGAAAACGCCTTTTATTAGAGAAAAATTCAATATCACCACGAAAAATATAAAAATTACTGACATTTGCATGCATATTTCCTTATTAAAAATGTATAATGCGTCTTCGCCATACATCGATACACATATTTTACGAACTGCAGTAATGTCACTGTAATCAAATCCTCCCATATAATCTAATAAAGTTTCCACAGTGCAGCAGAATGAGAAAATGTATTTCATTCATTTACTACATCTTCTGCATCAGTTACTATCATCACTATTTGATTTAACAACATAACGATGTCTTCATCAGTCAAATACTGGAAGCCAGGATCACATGCATCACTTTGAAACCAATGATCTAAATTTTCTTCATCAAGAATTTCGAAACCTTAGATTTCTTTTGCTTGTTCGAGAATACTGTTATCATATTTTTCTTGAACATCTGAAGAGGATTGTTCATCAAGCGGTATGATCTTTCTCCAAGATCGTGATAACGTAGACAATTTTACCTTCGACCATGTTACTGATATTCCATATACTGCAATCCAATAACGAATATTGCTTCCAAAAACTTGGTAGTGTTATAACTTCATGAATCAAGTTTTTTTAATCTTGAAAATGTTTCCCTTTATATTTTTTGTGAGACTCCGGAATGGTCACGGATAATCCGCAAACCGGATAATCCGTGAACGGATAATCGAGAGTGACTGTACTTAATTTATTAATATTCCAAAGTTGACTACGAAGTGAAAAATATTTATCCACAAACATAATCGATTTTTGTATGTATTATATTTCCTATACTACTTTAATTTCTTTTTATTCACACATTTTTACCCATTGAGGAAAAGGGTGTTGTTTTAGGTTTTTCATGACTGTACAATTTTTCCAACTAGATCAAATTCAACACTATAATCACAAATAAAGCGATTTAAGAATCATAAAAATTCTGGCTAACAAAATCATTACTGAAAAAGCACCTCAACAAGAGTAATTAAAAAAGGCAGGCGATAATTTTGCGTTTTGTTTTCATCAGGGTGTTTTTTTTAATGTTTTAACACAGCATTAGGTTAAAATATTTTTATGCTCTCAATAAGATGAGCTTATTCATAACTACTGCCCTAGCGGCGATTTAAGAATAAATATGAATACTGAAAGGGAGGAAGGAAAATAATTTTGTGACGCAATAAGAAATGTCTATTGGTTGGAATTGAAAATCATACCTGTCCATTTAATAGCAAGAGGACAAACATCAATTGATCTCATTTTTATAACCCATGATTTGAAGTATGGTGGTGTTTATTAAAATATAGCCAGAAAAAAAAATTTTGCTATGTAACGAGACATCGCAATAAATCTATAGCAATTTTTTCTCTCTCATAAATAATTCGCATTACAGTAAATCTTATAAATTTTTGCTAATTAACAAATATTTCCATTTCTAAGTAGATTAATAAGTTAATTGGTAAAACATTTTTTGCTTATGCACTAATCAGATTAATTTTTAAGTATTAAATAGCAGCCTACTTGTACTATGTGAAGTAAACATTTCATTTTCATTATCATTTTTATTAAAAATGATAATCACTATGAAAATATTTTCAATATCATTAATTTAAGATGGCATTCCAATTGAATAATGTAATACTTAATTCAATTTAATATATTAATTTAATTTAATATTTAATTTAATTTAATATTTAATTTAATTTAATTTAATATTTAATTTAATTTAATTTAATATTTAATTCAATTAAATATTTCAATTTAATTTAATATTTAATTCAATTTAATATTTTAATTTAATTTAATATTTAATTCCATTTAATATTTCAGTTCAATTTAATATTTCAATTCAATTTAATGTTTTTTTTTAACTCAAGTTAAGTTTTAAATGGTTTAAGAATTTTCGTTTTTGTATTTTTGTTTTAGTATTTGCAGAATAACAATAAATTATGTACAATTAATTGCACATTTTAAATACTTGCATGAAAGAAAGCAATGTTTGAAAATACTTAAATTTAAAGAATTGTCTTAAATAAAAAATTGAAGTTAATTTACTTAAAATGAGATATTAACTTTTTCATATAACATAATTAAAATTTATTTAAAGAAATTGCTCAAAAATTTCTTACCAATTAGAAAAAACAGGAATATAAATTTTGAATACATAGCGTAGAATTTTGGTAGCTCGTCTAATACGGTAGTTAAGCAAAAACTTCTTATCACATAAATACTTTTTTTTATTGTTTTCTATTTACATTGTATTTTTTTGCCACAGGAAACTATTTCATTATCAAGGAGTTATTAGGGCCACTTGATCACATCGGAAACAGGCTTCCTCAATTAAATTGAAAGTTAGCTGATCCTTGAGATTTATCTGATTTATTTGACTAATTAAAATTGTCGTTATTTTTTTTTCTACTTCCTATAAAGTAAAGTATTTTATTCCTTTTCTAATTAATAAATGCAACCATAATTGTTTATATTGACTATTTTAATCTACAAATTGTTATTTTTTATTTTAATTCGAGCTGCAAGAAATAAACATCTATGTTTCTTAAAGATATATTAGTTCAATGTATTATTTCCCTGTTTCTTATTCATCAAACATTCGTTAGTGACATTCTAGAGTAAAATTAATATCAATTAAGTTTTTTAGATGTAACAAACTTAATTTTTTAAAGTTGTATAAGCTGTAGCAGAAAAACAATAATAAGCTACAATTATATTAAGATATATGAGCTCAATGCATTATTTCCGGTTTTTTATTCACTAAACATTCGCTAGGGTCACTCTAGAGTGATATTAATATAGATTAATTTATTTAGGTTTAAAAAAACTAAATTTTTGAAAGCTGTATAAGTTGTAGCTGAAAAACAATAATAAGTTGCAATTATATAAAAAAAATCTACAATTATTGATAATTATGATCTTATTTCATCTAGATTAAATTTTTAATATAGTTTAAAAGCAATAATGATTATATTTAATCAATTTCGAAGTAAGTTTTTAATGCAACCAATAATTATGTATTTCTTCTTAATTGTTCGTCATCCTTCATTTTTTTTCTTCAAAGTCAATATTTTCAATTAAGAACATTTTACTTACAAAATATACTTTATTGTAGTTTTATGTCAGTACATTTTGTTAATTATGTTAATCGTAACCAATAAGCAATTTGCTAGATTTGAAAAATAATAATCTGTTTTTGAAAAAACAAATTGCGTATATATAGCGTGTCTCAATGAGAAGTAATTTTACTTGTTAACGAGACTATTAACTATTTAAATATGCAACTATTTTTTTATCGCTCTTGCATTAAATTATATCTCATTTTGAAAAATTTCAATATAAATTTTAACATTTTTATCTGACAACCACTAATGTAGTACCTCTTTCGTTCTGTCTTTCCCTCTTTCTCTGTCCATTTTTGCTACTTTTGACATTAACTCAAGAGTGAGCTTATAAAATAAAAATCTCGAAGAAGGAAAACAAAATTTTACATAATGAATAAATAATTGATATTTAAGGTAAAAACAACTAAGAAAAATTCTTTAAAAAGGCATTTAAAATTTCAGTAACTTTCAAACAAGACAGAATTTTGAAAAAAAGGAAAACAAAAAGATAAAAAGGAATTGGTAGGTCAAATTTCAACTCCGTAGTTGCACTTTAATAGCACAGGAGAACAGCTCGTTTAGCATTTCTTTTCTACAAGCTTGTTTAACAGTAAATAAATCTCGAACAAGTTATCAAATTTTAAATTTTCATATTCCGCTTTACATCGCTTTGCATTTTTTTTGATTCCATTATTATCTGAGATTTTAAAGTCTTATAGTTTCTGCACAGCAAAACAAAATGAAAATTGAAGGAAAATTTAACAATAAATAATTTCCAGACCATATATCGAGTGTTAAATTTTTCTATTTCATCATACTCATTTTACATTTTTCGACTATCCTTTATAGTTATAACTTTCTAAATTCAATAGTTTTTGTGCTGTGAAACAAAGTGTTCAACAAAAGGTTAACATCGAAAACAGTGACGGCACAGGCGTTTACGATTTTTTATTATAGATAGATTATAATTATAAATAATTACTCTGAAACAAACATTAAAAATACCAAGAGATTGCTATTTCTTTATTTGTTAACATTTGAATATGTATTATTTTTGAAATTGTGCTACTATAAAAATACAAGAGCATTTTCATTTCCCCTCGTAAGGTGATAAGCATGAGAATCTCTAAAACTAAATTTACTAACTACGACCAAGCCAATACGTGGTAATCCGTAAAAATGTAAGAGCAAACTAACAATTCTGAGAAAAAAATATGGTCAAAATAACCAGAATATGATAAAGTTTACTGTTCTCTATGGGAATACCAAAAAGCTCAGTAATTTTAACCGAAGCGATTTGGTAACAATTTTAATAAAATTAACAATAACGCATGGTTTTATATTACGTAGTTTATCATGCTTTTTAACATGGCATAAAAGCCATTTATTTGGTGAAAATTACCTTTTAATTTGGAATTTTTTATTAGATTTAAGGTAATACATTTTGCTTTTTCCAGAAATGTTATTACTCTAACCATACGGAACTAATGCATATTATTATGTATCACTTTCTATATCAGAATTATTTTTTTTACTAGAAATATTATTACTGCACAGTACGGTAATTTTACCATTTTTTTTCTCCTTGTGCACTTAATGTTATGCTAATTAAGATATTGTTCGAAAAAGTTGAAACATGAGGCTAAAAAAATTGGTTCCAGGTTGAACCGTACCGTAATATTGGTACTTTGGTACCGTAATATTGGTACTTTGAACCACTATATGATAAAATTGAACCATACATTAGTCCAAACTGAAAACAATATCAGGCTTTGAGAAGTGCGATAACGGGATTCAACTTCGCAATAAGTTTTAACGACATCACAGTTCAACAGTTACCAAAATTACAATAAAAATTTGAATAAATTATTCGAATGTCTATAAAAAATAAAATTGAAAAATATAAATAGCTCCTACTGAAGTTGAATAGAAACTTAGTTATGAAATACACAGATAAATATCTATATCTATATACATATATATATTTTCTTCTTCGTATCTTCGTAAATTATTCAATATTGATATTTCATGTTTACAGCATCACAAGCATTTTTTATTTCTTCAGTTGGTTCGTTCAGCTCCTTCCGCATTTTGCGTCCTGCTTTTATTCCACATTTTTCTTCTACGCGCTCTGTAACGCATTCAGATATCCAGTTGTACAATCTAATGTGAAAAAAAAATTTGACATATATATATATATATATATATATATATATATATATATATATATATATATATATATATATATATATATATATATATATATATAATAAAAGAGAGAGAGAAAGAGGACAAAACAAGCATAATCTAGCAATTAATAAGTGCATTTTTCTGAGACTATACAATTAATTACAACAACTGAGACTAAACAATTAGTTAATTAACAAAAGTAATTAATTAAATAATAATAAATAGTTAATTAACAAAAGTAATTAATTAAAAAATAATAAATAGTTAATTAACAAAGTTAGTTAATTACCAAAATAAAAAATATGCAGTTAAACCATTATTCCATTTCAAATAAATATTTTATATGACAAATTAAAGTTTATATTGAATTCGAATTCAAGGTGAAGACATTTTGATGAGTCATAATTTTTTTCCAGATTAATATGGCGTTTCATGAGCTGGTATAAAAAGAAAAGATAAAACATCTCCATATTTCACATCTTATTCTTTCAATAAAATTCTAGTTTTCAGTTTAAAGTAGATAAATTTATATTAACAATCTAAATTGGAATAAGTTAAATATTTTTCAGCATAAATCCAGCTCATTTATGCATAAAGCTGCTAAGATTTTGAAAATGGACAGGTATAAAAACTTCATTAGTAAATAAAACATATCTTACCAAATTGAGTACATAAATTACAGAAAAACGAAGAATAAGTAAACAAGTGCTTTTAAAAATAAAATCTAAAATTGTGGCTTATACTTACGTGCATTTCATATCATTGGGATTTAAATTCGGTTGACCAAAAAAGTGTGTAAATGCCCTCATTTGGTTTTCTTTTAAACAGTCATATATATATTCTTTGTGGTTTTCCATGCAAGCTTCACTATCATCCTCATCACCATCGTCATCTT
The DNA here is from genome assembly GCF_982258835.1 of Parasteatoda tepidariorum. Classification (NCBI taxonomy): domain Eukaryota; kingdom Metazoa; phylum Arthropoda; class Arachnida; order Araneae; family Theridiidae; genus Parasteatoda; species Parasteatoda tepidariorum. The sequence continues at coordinate 80,505,024 of NC_141761.1, forward strand.
CCTCATCTTAAAAAAAAAGCGTATTAGGAAACTAAAAATTATATATATATATATATATATATATATATATATATATATATATATATATATATATATATATATATATATATATATATATATATATATATATATATATATATATATATATATATATATATATATATATATATATATATATATATATATATATATATATATATATATATATATATATATATATATATATATATATATATATATATATATATATATATATATATATATATATATATATATATATATATATATATATATATATATATATATACAATAAGTTTCATTTATTGCGCTTAAGCTGCGAGTAAACAGAACTCATTAGATAAGTTCAAAATAAAGATAAAACAAAGAAAAATTATAGACATATGAAAAAAAGGGTTGGGGGAATAATAAGTAAAAAAATAACAAACAACAGTTTAAAAAAAAAGGATGAAATTTTATTTAAAAAAATCCGGAAAAAAAATCTTTACATCAGCCCACACGATTATATCCGCAAAACAGAGTGCTTTCTGTCATTGTATTTATTGATACAATATCAGAAAGCCCTCTGTTTTGCGGATATAATCGTGTGGGCTTAAGAAAAGATTATTTTTTTTCCGGTTTTTTTAAATAAAATTTCATCCCATTTTTTTTTTAAAAAAAAACTGTTGTTTTTTATTTTTTTACTTATTATTCCCCCCCCCTTTTTTTCATATGTCTATAATTTTTCTTTGTTTTATCTTCATTTAGAACTTAATCTGACGCATCCGATTCGTTCGTTACCTTGGATTGAAGTTGATTACTCAAAAATTTTAATTAAAAAAAGTTCAAATTTTAAATTCAATATTTAAATTTGTTGATTTTTATAGAAATTATTAGATTTATTGAATAAATTTTGTTTATTAATTGAATAAAGAAGCAGATTGTTGGTTAGTTATAAGATTGCAAATTAATAATATGTGTCTTTTTAATTTGAATTTTTATTTTTTATTACCACCCAATTTGCTGAAATTGGATTTACATATAGCAACAAATATACTAAAGTAATTACTAACAGTTTTTAAAAGTTGTTTTCTAAAAGTTTTCTAAAAATCTCTGAATCGTTACTATTAGACATTATTTTTAATGCAATGTTGTTATTAATTCCATACCTTTTAAAGTACAAATTAGGTTCACCCGGGCATTTAATTCCTTAAATTGCCTTTCCAAAATAGATAAATATCTTGAAGGAACACAATCATCAGCCAATGACCTCAAACATTTTTCAGAATTTTTCAGTTCACTTAAAAAGAAACGAAAATATATTAGTCTTTCTAAACAACAATGTATTGCTCTCTCTGCACAATAAAAAGCCCCCTTTTTTTATTTCTTGACTTCTATTAGAATCGTATTTAAAATAGTAGAATAATATTAAAAACTAGTGGGCTGCGCCCCCTTCTCGCTAACGCTCGCCAACCCCCGAAAATTGCTACGCAATCTTATATGGTTTGAATCGCAAACTAAGCTCGCTTCGCTCGCTACTAACTTCGGTACATTACAAATATACAAAATTCTAAGAATTCAGAACAATTATTCAAATCCATGTAACAACTTTAAAAAAAAAAAAAAAAAAAAAAAAAAAACATTACATCTTTTTAGTAAATACTACGTCATTAAAATAAATTTGAATTCAAATAAATGACGTGTAATTCGTTAAACCTAATAGAATAAAATCTTAAGATAAAATTTCTAAAGCTGATATCTCTTTAAAAAGGTTAAAATTTTGGCTATAATTAAGTTTATTAAAAATTGAAATAAGTGAATTGCAGTGGAAAAATCTGCATAAACAAATAAATTCTAGTAAAACAAATAAATTCGACTTCTCTCTTCTGCCTAGCTTATGCTCTCTCTGGTTATTTCAGTTTCCGTTTTTAAAAGCGCTATATGTTGAGCCATCTAAGCTAGATTTGGCATGTGACATTTTTAGCGGCAATGATTGGTCAATTTTCTAGTGTTGCCATTCGGGGAGTTGTAATGAGGCCTTTTTTTATCGCCGTGTAAGAGAAATATATATATAGATATTTTTTCCTATTTTGAATGTTAGTTAATATAGTTATTCAACTCATGTATCATTATTTTTATGATGTCTTAACACAAGCTAACAGAATTTACTAGAGATGCGTTGGCCACAATTTCAAATAGTTGCGTGTCTTCAACGCCTAACAAAATTGTCGCCAAAAGTTGTTCCAGCTGTCTAGCCTCCTTGTATAAGTGTTGTTTTCGCATTACTTTGCTCAGGGGCGAAATGTAGTCGAATGTTTCATTCTACCAAAAGTTAAACAAGGCTTATTAAATTATTTTTGTGCAAGTATTACTTAGAGCTAATTTCTTACACTCACTAGTTAGAAAAGATTTAAACGTAAATGTATGTGATTCTAAAGAGCTAAAGTGGAACGCTATTTAAAAAAATGTAATTTAATTACAAGAAAGTAAGTACATAAATGAATCATTTTTAATAAAAAGATTTAAAAAATAATTAAATTAAATGAAACATGAATAATAGTCTTAGTCCAATAGTCTTATTGTCTTGTAACTAATTTCTAAACTTAAAAATTTACAAATTAATAAGAAGTTCTTAAAGCCCGTAATTCTACGTGGCTCACATGCTGTTTACTACATTCTATTCAATTGAGGGATTTTGTAATTTTAATTAGCTTTTCTCACGTTCACGTACGTAACATCTGGATTGGAAAAAAATGGCTAAACGTTAAAAAAAAAGTTTTTGGAAAGTATTTTTATAGTGATCAGTGCTTTTTGTTGTCCTTTAAATAATAAAATCATAAAAAAAACATTTTGCATTGGTTCTTTTACTACTTAAATAACAAGATAAAATTATAAATTTTTTTTTATCCTCGCGAACTACGAATAACAACAGACAATTATTGTTGAAAATTTTAAGAACAAAAGTCGCATTTGACAGATTTTTAAAACTTGTAAAAATATTATATTTAATGAATGCAAATATGTAAGCAGAATACTTTAAACTCACATTTTGCTTTCCCATATAGCCAAAACAAGTACATCAATGTTTGATATTTTTATAAACTTCATTAAATTTAAAAATGTTGGTTGTCTTTTTCAGCTACGCCTCCCCCCGTGAAACCTCGACGCCAGACGACCGGTCCGTTAATCACGCTTTTCAACAATATCATATAATTTCCATTCAAAACGGCTAAAATAATCCAATTAATTTTAATTTTATTATTTGTTGCCTTTTTCGATGACTTTATGTTATCAGATTAAGCAAAACTCGTTTTCAGACGTTTATCCCTCCAAAAATTTTCAGTATCATTTGGTATAACACTGTTTGCTGTCACTTCTGATAATTATAAATTGCTATTATCAACAATGTTCTCAAATATCTATCCCCTACTTAAGAACTTCCCAATGACTTTATGTTATCAAATAAGGCGAATCATATTTTCAGAAAGCCACCCTTTCAAAAAATGGATAAGATTCAGTAATATGGTTATCTTTATTTTGATCTAATTAATTTAATTTAATTTAATCTATTATTGATCTAATTAATGTAATTTAATTTAATATATTACTGATCTAATTAGTTTAACTTAATTTAATCCATTATTGATCTAATTAATTTAATTTAATTTAATCTGTTATTAATCTAATTAAATGAATTAGTTTAAACGTGAGCATCAATATAAGAAGCACATAACCTCATGTACCTTTTAAAATACGAATTCGGAGACGGCGTTCTCATACGTAATTATGAACGTTTATTTAATTGGTGATAACTACGATGCCGGTTATCGCCGTATGGTTGTTGCAATATTTAACTCCAGGAAAATAACTAAAATTGCTTAAGTAAAAAATTGATTTATTAAAGTAAGAATTAGTATACTTAAAAAAATGGCCATATCCAAAATATAAAAATCATAAGGAAAAGTAATTTCCCCAAGAGATCAATACTAAACACTCTCCCACATCGAGAGTTTTTGATAGCATGAATGCTATTTTAACGGATGGGATTGGGAGGACAGCAGGGGCACTCCCAGTCGCCCCAAATTTAAAATTGCAAGTGAATGAATTTATTCCTAACGGACACACGAGCATGAAGCGGAGATCTCAAATTGGCGAATTATCGAAATATAACAGATCCAAAATAAAGCCAACCCGGATAATCAATATTAGGTGTGAAAATACCCTGGCGATTGCGGATCGCCAACAAGACTGTGAGAATTATTATAACCATGTAACTGAAACATATTTGCAGTAAGAAATTAATAATAAAGAGTTATAAATAGATTTTTGTTTTCGATCAGGCGTGGCAGTGAATTAAGGAGTCTACATTAGTATTGAAATAAAAAATTAGGCGTTACATTGATCGATAAGAAAAGAATAAAATATTTTATGCTCGCTTTTATAAAGATTTACTTAATGATTTAATTTAAATATAATTCGATTAATATGATTAGAAAAATAAGTTTAAGTAATTAAAGATATTTTAAAAGGTAGGAAATATGTAATACCAATTGTGGCATCACAATAACCTAAGATAGAAATCCTATAATAAATAGTTCATAAGAACGTACAACTAATTTTTGATTAATTAGAGCTCCAATTTTGCAAAGTACTCATGTTATAAAATATTGATCAAATCCTGTGGAATCATGCTAACTGTTGATCGGAGGGAGTTTTCAAGTAAAAAGTTTGGTCCACCATGCGTTTGTATATACACCACGCTGCAAATCGATGGATTTGCTGTTTTGTATAAGGTACAGATATACAGACATACATGCAAACATTATTTTTTACATAGATTTGGTTTGTCTTTAATTTATTTTTGCAAACGTAGTTGTAAATGTGCCAAAAAAGCAGGGAAGACAAAATGTTTCATGCTTTTAAAGCAGTATTTTTTTTAAATTAAACTAATCAATTAACTTACCCACAAACTTGAGGTAATAAAGTGTCATGATCCTGCCCAATTAATTTGAGGAGACCTGTATAACAATTGGTTGCTCTCCATTCAACTATTTTAGGACTGCACAGCAGACTACTTGGTTCTGTTGTAGCTAAAGCTACATGAAAGATAGCACATTTTCAAACAAGCCTAAGGGAATACTAACAGATTGCACAGTTCAATAACATACGATTTAATAACGAGTTTTTGTCTTAGTTAAGAAACAATCATATTTATCACGAAATATTATGGGTTTTTTAAATGTGATCTGGACCACCTGTTCTCAATTTTTTTCGGGTATGTTCCATTACCGAAAAAAATTATTAATGATTGCCTTTTTTCAGCGAAACCAAAGCTTCATAAACTAGTTGTAAACATATTAACCAAAGAAAGTCCATTAATTATTTTAAAAATATTTAACACGAAAAATTAAATAATTTGATCGTTACACATCGTTAAGTACTTATTACCCATTGGCAAAATGTGTCTCGGTTTGGACTTCGTGGCGTCCTCACTTTTCAACTACAATAATCAAGAGCACTAATAAACGATGCGCATGCGTTGCTATGGCGACCGTTGTTGTTTGATAATTTTGAAGTTATACTTCTTATGCGACTTCCAACAAGGAAGCGTTAAGCGTTTAACGCTACATTTTTATTGGCCGGGAAATCACGTGGTAGGATCCAGTTTTCCCTCATTCATTTCCATATTGTTTTGGTTCTCACTAGCATAAAAATAATAAAAGTCATAGAACTTTTGTTTCTGTGTAAAGATTTTTTTAGTTTGATTTGATACACATATAATTTAATAGGGAGCAGGAAAAAGAATCGTTGAATAGAACTTGTGATCCTTCTACGACTGCTGATTCTTCTACAACTAACGTCGCAGGTTACGAAGTTTAACTTCTTCCGCGCGGAGGGACTCCACGCACTTTTTTTTTTTTAGAATTCTTTTTCGCTTTTAATTTTGTTACGCATTAAGTTGGTGAGTTTATTTTTCGAGGTATGGGACCAGAGAGATCACATAAATACTTCTTGAGTTGTGAATGAAAGAGAATTTCATTATTTGAACGATATTTTTGTTTTTATTGATTCAATTAAGAATTAGAAATTCTAACCTACAGTTCAAACTGGATCGTTTTCAATACAAATTCAGGTGAATATCACACGTAAAGAGGGTCCAAACTAATTGATACCATCTCAAAAGTTAGAGTTGAAGCAAGAAAAAAACGATTGCAAGGCCTAAACTTACCGAGGTTGAAAAAGCCAAAGCCAAAGAGCGTAGACGGGAAAACCTTTAGCGTTACACGCAAACGGAAAAACGAAAGGATTCCGTTCGCAAACGCAAAGCATGAAGCCTGTCCCTCACAAAAGTACCAAAGTGGTTGAGAGAATTAAACCCTTCCGAAGAGCGAATGGTGATTCTCCAAACCCCTTTCATGCAAATATGAGGATTGGGAGTTGATACCCAGTTAGAGATCCATTGTCAACAAAGGATCCATTGTCAACATACCCAATAACTTGCACAAGACCGTAGAATGTCTTCCATACAATATAAATGATTCATTCACTATTCATTTAAGAGTGAAAGAAAACCTAGCTTTCGAATCATATTTCATGTATGAACTTGTGAATCCGAAAGGGGTGTATTATGCTGCTTACAATCTAAATCAAACAGCATTGCAGCAATACGAAAATGTTAATATTGATCTCGATTGGCTGTTCAATATCTAATCAGTCATCAAAAGAATTTACACAGAATGCGTCTGAGCTGCATTTAAATATGCTTGTGAAATTGTGTACCGAGTAGTTCAGGATTAACCGGTGAAGATGCCCAAGATGAAAACACAATAAAGTTTCTTTTCCAAAAACAAAGCGAAACAAAAATAGACAACCATTTTGTCAATGGGTAACCGGTAATCGCCGTGCGGTGATCACAATTTTCGTCATTTTGTAGTGAATCGTATTTTATTTAAATTCATTTTGTTTGGTTGCTAATTTAAGTAGTTCTAAATAGACGTCTCAGTGGTAGATGGATTATGGATTAGAATCCCCTTGCCGTTGGGCTATGTATGGGAGCTTTTTTGTAGTTATCCTCTCCTTGTAACGCAAATATGGGTTATTTCCATCAAAAAGTTCTCCACGAAGGCAAAATTTCTCCTAATACTTGATATAGGAGATCTCTTGTCTTTTGGATTGAGTTCCAAATTATAAGGCTACGGAGTTGAACATTAGTAGTCGTTAACTCAAAAAATTGGGTCAGTTTGTCAACGACAGTTAAAAAAATATAATTATTAAATAAAATCAGTTGTAAACCTGCGGGGGAAAACGAGGGAAACTATCATTTTTAAAGATTTTTTTTTTCATAATTGGAAGGGGTAAACCACAAAGTTAATGTTTAAAAATTTCTCATCTCTCTAGCCCCAGCTAAGAAGTTTAATGATAATCCAAATAATAGAAACACAAGCAAAAATATTTGTTTTGAATATTTAGTTAAGAGTTCAGTAGCTGCAAAACAAAGTATAGCAAATATTTTTCATTCAACATTGCTCTTTTAATTTTTTTTTTAAATTGCTTTCTTTTTTTTTGCTGCAGGAAATTCATTTATTATAAGGGAAATAGTGATACTACTTGATATAAATAAGTTTCCTCATTTAATTTTAAATTAGTTGATCCTTGAATGAAGTTAAGCTTAGTTATTTGATGAACGAAAAATTAAAGCTAACACTTTTTCAAATATGATTTGCAATCAAAAATGATATTTAGGAGCTTTAAAATAGATAGTTTTTAAAGTAGGTAACGTTTTTAAAGATTCTTATCTTTAATAATAAAGGTAATATAATAATACTAAAAAAAAGAAAGAAGAAGCAAAATTATTGCTGATATCTGAAATTTGAACCATGATAGTTTATTTTTTCCAAGCATTTATTGTACGAGTAGTTTTTTGTTCCAGTTTAAGAAATTTTTACTTTTAGCAAATTACTTAAATACTTTAGCATTTAAAGTTATTTAAGAAATATTTTAACCTTAAAAATTTTTGAACTAAACCAGAATATAAAGAAATTAAAAATCTAGATTCGTTCATTATTGATATATATATATTTTTTTACTGAACACCTGGTAAAAATAATATTATTTTGAATTAAAATGCATAGTATAAAGAAGTTTCATCTAATACACTGAAAAACCATGGTGCAATAACTCTCCAAATTCTATGTTGAAAAACTTCATTAGTTGTGGGAATGAATAATTTATTTCAAGTTCATATAACCAAGCATTCATATAAACATTAAAGAGTAAAGGTGCAGTTAAGGCACCAAGCTCCAGCAAATTTGTACTATTCATGAATAGAAGCTGTCAATGTTAAAAGGGGGTATGTTACAAATCTGCATCTCCGAGAAAAACCAAAACAACTTCAACAATTGCAGCAAGATTGTTTTAATTGCATTACTCGGTATTTGATAATCGGTGATTGATATTCCAAAACCAACAAAAAATGCCAATTTTTCTTCAACTCTAATTTCCGCAACGTTTGCAAATCGTCAGATGGCCACAATGAATTGTTTACTATAGTACAATGTTTGTGGTGTTTACGACACTAAAACTATCCTTGCATTCGTTTTGGTGAAAGGTATTTGAAACTATATTTGGTATTGAGATATAGAAAATGTTTTACAGTGTGTGTGACTTTGCAAAGACTTCAATTATAGGTTCAAACAAGGCTTAACTTGATTGTAACAGAAATGTTTAAATGTTGGCGTAAACAAAAAGTTGGCGTGGGTTGAACTAAAGTTGGACCATCCATCACCTCCTAGAAAAAGGAAGACGGATCAATTTAGTAGTCCGACGAAACGAAGTTGAACTGCGCAGTAGATGAAAAATAAGATAGATGTCGTTACGTTCGGTGTACTAAGCTGCGCAGTGGTGGGATTTACGAAAGATGTCATTACGTTTGAACTACTAAAATATCGACTGTCTCATTTATGGTAACCCGTGCTGGGGCCTGCTCTTGTCTAGGAGGTGTTGGCCCATCACGAGTTGACATGAATTTATTCACACCGGTAGGATTATGAGAAAAAAGCAAAGAAAATTGGAGCGAAAAAAACCCCCAGAGAATCGAGGGAAAGTGAATATAGACATTGTATTTGATGGTTTATCAACACAGTTTTTTTATTCAAACTGAATTTTTTTCTTATTAATAAACATTTTCTACAGATTCTTACTACGACTACCTACTTTTACTTAAGAGAAATTAAAAAATGCAGGATATGCGTTTGACGCCACGTCGCTTCATTACTCCCTTCCAGTGAGAACCTTATTCGAACGAATAGAGAAATTTAAATGGAACTTTGATGGGTCTCCCAACACGCGATATTTTGTTGGAAAAGCCATCTTAAGCTGTTTGTCAAAAAACTTAACATTTTTCTTCTCCATTTTTCTTCTCACTTTTCTTCCCATTTTAAAAATGACTGAATTAAAAGAAGAGGCGATGTTCTTTAAGTCTGCAGACTGTTCTGTGAAGCATGGTTTCAAACAATTAATGGAGATGATTCAGGATTTTCCCTTTATCGATAGTGTGAAGTAATCCTTATTTCTAGAAAGCACTGCAAAAGGTCTCAAGATCTTTCGTCACAAAAATCGGAGGTTCACCATGTCGAAAAGGTAGAGCAGGCCTAACTTGCGAGAAATATTTCCGCAGTTGACTAGAAAAAGTAGAAATTTCAGTGGAAAACTTCATGAAGAAAATCATAAGGTAATCATTAAGGTTAAGGTCGTTGTTAAGGTTATTATCGCATGTAGCGATAAATTGCTAAATCCTGCAGCTCCTCCTCATTGGTGAAAGATTTTGCCCCAAAATGGCGGACGAGTCAGTCTCTCTAATTTAGGGGCAGTAGAAATACCACGATTTGCCTATGTTGACGTCACTTGCAGGTATACAATTGCATGATATCTTATTATTCCATAATACAAATTATTTCACTCTTTGACTCCATCTCTTGAGGTAATCAACCTAAGAGGAATGAAATTCTTTTGGCTGAAAAACAAATCTCTTAAATTCTTACCCTTATTTGAACAAGTGCCTCTAATTTTAGCTTTTAATTCATTAATCTTTATTAGAACTGCAAATCTGTGTTCATCATCAAGGGAGCACTCATCAACGACTGGTGCTAGACAATCTTCTAAAGTCTTCAATTGCCTACTATAAAATGTGTTTCAATAAAAATTATGTCAATATACTTTAAAATTAAATTTTGTTAATACGTCTTAGTTTTACAATAGTTGGATGTTAAGCTGCATAATGATATTTTAATGTTAAGTGCCAATATGCATTTAACCGGTACAGATGTTTTTCAATATATATATATATATATATATATATATATATATATATATATATATATATATATATATATATATATATATATATATATATATATATATATATATATATATATATATATATATATATATATATATATATATATATATATATATATATATATATATGTATATATATATATATATGTATATATATATATATATGTATATATATATATATATATATATATATATATATATATATATATATATATATATATATATATATATATATATATATATATATATATATATATATATATGTAACATAAGAAGCTCCAATTAATCTTTTTATGTTAGTTTCTTTGCTATAAAACAACTCCTACTTTATTACTAATTAATTATTCTAATCGAAATACTTTCTCACACTTTTAAAAGCCACATCATGTTCTTAAATCTATTTTTGGCTCAAGTATGCATTTAATTAAAAGCAGGACATATTTCCCTTTGCTCTGTATGGGAAACATTCGATCTATTTCATAAACCAATAGCAACCAACTTTCCTCTTTCCCTAAATTAAGACATTTTACCGATTTTACTTTGCAAGGTTTTCCCTAACATATAACCTAGGAGCACAACTTTTCGTGTTCACTTTTACTCGCTCTCATGACTGCTCTTGTCTAATAATTAATAAATAAATTTTGTACCCTTCTTCCCGACCTAAGACCTGTTTTAATCCTTCCACTCGGCAACGACGTTATAAGTCGCCAGGATTAAACGGTCGGGAAGGGGTACAGTACGTACGGTACATTAAAGATATTAAATATCTCATTTGAAATTAAATAAAACAACTTCGGAAGAGGGTACATCAAAAATATGGAATAACTTCAAATCATTCATTCAAATGAACAGCTGGTAAATAAGCAGTCAAATTCTTCTACAACTAATGGCAATTAAAAATTCACCCAGTATCTTCTACAAAAAATAAACTATTCAAACTTTTTGTTTATTATAAATGATACCTACGCCCAGTGGAACTAAACGATCATCGGTTTTCCATATGTCTATGCTGCATATTCTGTCTACGTTCCTGAGACTACTAGAAAGCTGAGCTTCAATTTCCTTCCTTGGACTAAAAATAAAAACTGCATCGAACTCCTGATAATTAAAATGTTTTTATTGAAACCCTATCCCTTTGAGAAAGCGTTGATTTTGCCACTCTTAAGTGCTGAGCTGGATTTTATCGTCGATGAATTGTTTTCACACCCTGGAATGGTTTACGATGGTCTCCTTAGATGTTCGACATAGGAAAAAAAAAGGTAATTTGCAAGTAAACCTAACTTACACTTCAGATTAAAAGTAAGGAAAATAGCTAGGTCAGTGAAATTTTAAAAACTGATTTACCTTAATACCATATTAAATTTGATAGCTTTGTTTTGGATTTCAATTAGTGATTGTGTTAAACAGGTTGTAATGCAAAATCTGGGAAGACTGATCACCTTTTCTGATTATAAAGGCAATTTTCTTTACATATTTCCTGAAATCGGGTTAATAATTGCAATAAAAATACCAAGAAAGAAAATAAAAGTATAAATAAATATAAAGAATTGGAGAGATAAAGAAAAGAAAAAATATTGTAGAAGGCAAATTTTGGACATAAGAAAAAAATAAATAAAAAAATTTTGTGGATATTTTGCCATTAAAGTGATAAATATGCAAGGTAAATAATAAATAAAGTGAAATGAAGACAATTCTGAAGTGTTGGACTTCAGAATAACAACTACTGTGTCATACTTTATCTTGTTTTCAAACAAGGTAAACAATACTCAAATCTAATTTCAGATTGAAATTTTTCTTGTAAAACTGTTTTTTTGCATTTTGTGTTTTACATTTTAACTTACACATTTTTAAAAATGTTTATAAATTTTTTTATCATGATTGAAGAGTTATTTTAAGTTGTGTTATTATGAAGAATACTTCTTATAGTGAAAAAACTGTAATGTGATCTTTAAACAAAATACTTATAAAACTGAAAAAACTGTTAAGTCAAAAAATATTTTTGAAAATGAAAATCTTAAAATTGCTGATAATGCTACTACAGATTTTTGATTGTGTTAAAATTTTTACAATGAGAACATACGTAAATGTTTTATAATTTATATTACTTTTATATATTGTTAACATTACAAATTTGATTCTTTTCAATTTAATTGTGCTTCTATCAGAGGGAAGATTTTGCAAATAGATAATTTTAAAATTTTTGGTTTGTAATTAAACAATTTTGGCGAGGGGGGATGTAACATAAAAAGCTCCAATTAATCTTTTTATGTTAGTTTCTTTGCTATAAAACAACTCCTACTTTATTACTAATTAATTATTCTAATTGAAATACTTTCTCACACTTTTAAAAGTCACATCCTGTTCTTAAATCTATTTTTGCCTCAAGTATGCATTTAATTAGAAGCAGGACATATTTCCCTTTGCTCTGTGTGGGAAACATTCGATCTATTTCATAAACCAATAGCAACTACTAAGAGTTCCCTCTTTCCCTAAATTAAGACATTTTACGGATTTTACTTTGCAAGGTTTTCCCTAACATATAACCTAGGAGCACAACTTTTCGTGTTCACTTTTACTCACTCTCATGACTGCTCTTGTCTAATAATTGATAAATAAATTTTGTACCCTCCTTCCCGACCTAAGACCTGTTTTAATCCTTCCACTCGGCAACGACGTTATATATATATATATATATATATATATATAACGTATATAGTTTATTCTTCGTGTATATATATATATATATATATATATATATATATATATATATATATATATATATATATATAACGTATATAGTTTATTCTTCGTGTATATATATATATATATATATATATATATATATATATATATATATATATATATATATATATAACGTATATAGTTTATTCTTCGTGTATATATATATATATATATATATATATATATATATATATATATATATATATATATATATATATATATATATATATATATATATATATATATATATATATATATATATATATATATATATATATATATATATACACGAAGAATAAACTGAAACAGAATAATATAAAGAGAAAAATATAAATGGGAAAAAACCAATAGTCTTCTTCGAGACTTATGTATTGGTATAATTTAATGCGATATTTCTGAATAAAGAATAATTTTCCTAAGATAAAAATTATTCTTTATATGTGTCGTTATCGCAAAAAAATTTTTTGCTGAAAATCACCATGAAATAAAAGAAAGCAGTAACCAAACTCACCTGCGTGTAGCAAAATACGGTTTAGGGTGAGAAGTAAAATAATTAAACAGTTAACAAAATTCGCGAAGAGGTAAAATATTTAATATTGTGCTTATAGCTTGAAACGAACAAAATAAAATTAAAAAATATATTTGGTTGAAAAAAAATCAAGCAAGTAACATATTCGTGCTGACATCTATGAGAAAAAGCAAGTAAAAAATTATTATTCGGAAATTAATTAAAAAAAAAAAACCAAAATAAGAAGAAAATACAATTAAATTTATAACAAAAAAATTGGTAAACGTAGTAATTTAATTAACAGACTAAAAAAGGAAAAAAATCATTCATTTCCATTCCATCATCCATAGGGTAACTTATTTAAACATCAGAGCCTGCACATATGGATAGAAAGCCGTTTATAGATGTTATCCTTCATTCATACATCCTTACATAATTTTAAAGAGTATACATTCCCATCTTTCATAGGGCAACCTTCACCCTAATACCCTAATATATATATATATATATATATATATATATATATAATATTTCAAAATTGTTAAAAAATGAATCAATACAGATCAATACAGCAAATATTACATTTTTGATTTACTATATTGTGTTTCACAAGAGGTTTTTTAAACGACAGTTGTTATTATTATTTATAATAAAAAAATTAAACAAATGAACTTACCCACACTCTTCTTCTCCTCTATCTATCCTAAAAGTAGCCATAAAATTTCTAAAACAAGAGTGAGTTCCTCTTGTGATTCTAGATTCACTGCAGCGGTCATTTGCTTGAGTTTTGCCCCAAACTAGAGAAATGTTAATAATTTTAATATTTATTTCAGAAGAATGAATGCTAATAAGTGACTAAAGAGACTTAAACCACGAAATTGATGTTCAATAGTTTTTAAATTATAAGGTTGGTGACACAGTATCACGCGATTTTTGTCCTGATTATTAGTTTTTTCACTGCATTTTGTCCTTGTAATATTTGTATATATTTACAAAAAACTTAGAGAGAGAGCATTATTTTTAGAGAACGTACACTGTATTTTCAAATTACAATTGTCAAATAAAAAACGACTTAATTTTAAAAAAAAAAGCACTAATGGTATAATTCTTTTTGTAATGTAAACACAAAACTGATTAATTTTAAAGATAGTAGAATAACCTTATAACTGATAGCATTATAACTCATAATCTTGTTACTCATAATATAATAAGAAATTGTGAGCTAAAATCTTTCTAAAATGATGTTGCTAACAAATTACATAGCTCTTAATTTTCTCAATTACTATTATGCTCTTTAAAAATTTTGGTGACTCTTCTTTTTAATATTCTGAACTGAAAGTTATATCGTATTAGTGTACGAAAATTGTCAAAGTACTTTTACAGTTTCTAGACTTCTAGAGTATTGTCAGCGTGTTAAATTCAAATTACAAAAAACCTTTAAGAGTAATGCATTCATAAATAATGCCAAAACGGACCTTTTTCGATGCACCTCTTCTAAGAAACTACTTATGATATCATTTTAAATTCTTTTGAGAATATTAGAGATTATATCAGAGATTGAGATATTTTTCAGCGTTAAAAGGAATACTTTTTGAGTTTTGAAAGATTTTGCTCAAAAATGATGAAACTTTTCAAAAAATTCTCAGTTCATAAATTAAAAAAAAAAAATCTGACTAAGATATGTATTAACAGTTATCACAGTATAAAAATGTATATATAATTATTCTATGAAAAAAACTGAATATCTTGTTTAGATGCTGATAAAAGGTACATCGAAAAAGGTCAGTTAAAGCATCATTGGTATATTCCTTACCGACTCCCTTTAAATACTTAACTTAAAATTTGAGCATTTTTGAGAGTATTCAATAATATACGGTAAATAAAAGTCAACATAAGAAAACACTCGTAAAAAGTTTTTCCTAGTGCAAAATTTTAACTTTACTAGTGGGCTGCGCCCCCTGCTCGGTAACGTTCGCCAACCCCCGAAAATTGCTATGCAATCTAATATGGTTTGCTTCCCTCGCTACTTACTTAGGTACATTGCAAATGCATAAAATTCTAAGAATTCAAAACAATTATTCAAATCCATATAAAAACTTTTTTTTCAAAAAAATTATATCTTTTTAGTAAATACTAAGTCATTAAAATAAATTTGAATTCAAATAAATGACGAGTAATTCGTTAAACCTATTAGAAATGTGCTATAGCATAATTCGTGATATAAATCAAAAATCGTCAAATAAATTCGTGATATATAAATTCGTGAAAAAAAAAGCGCTTTCGACAAAATACTAAAATAGAGATCTATCGACAAAGACTACTCACTTCTGCCTAGCTTAATAGTATGAGATTGCCGCAGCTGATGCTCTCTGGTTATTTCAGTTTCCGTTTTTAAAAGCGCTATATGTTGAGCCACCTCAGCTTGATTTGGCATGCGACATTTTTAGCGGCAATCGTTGGTCGATTCGCCGTCTAAGAGAAATAGTAACGAAAACAAAACAAAGCAAACGTTGACACCGGCGGAAAAGAAATACAGCCAAAATTTGGAAGCCACGTAAGATAATTATATATATTAGATGTTTCTCAACTTTTTGCTGATGCTTTTTTGCAGTCAAAATATTAATGGCTTTTGAAAAATGACTCAATGCAGATTTTCTTCTTTAAACTTTCAATGAATCGAAAAATTCAAATTAATTTCGCTAATATGTTCAATCGACAGGCTGAAAAGAAAATGTGTCGCCGTTTGTAAAAAAGTTTTTAAATTTATAAGAATCGAAGAAAATATTCATTTTTTCAAATATTGATAGCTTTAGAAAGTTCTTTCGCTTGAATTTTCTTTAAGTGTTATTTTTACTATTTGAAATTTTCTTATTTTGAAAGTTAAATTTTAAAAAAAAGATTTAATGTAAAGATTAAAGCTATTCTGCTGCCATTCAACAGATCTTAAAATTTCTCTTTTTAATTGTTAATCTTATTAAATTCTATAACATAGATTGGAGCAAGGAAATAAAACTTAGCTATATTGTTAAGAAAAAAAAGAATCTGTCTTCATTACATGTATTAGATTTTTTTTTAAAAAGTGACCTTTTCTAAAATTCAATCTTAATCGCCCACAATATCTGTTCATTAAGTAGAGGGGCTTATAGACTAATACTCTTGAAACATTTCATCCATTAGAATTGCAATTTATGCAAAAATTCAATCCATAGATTAAAAGTTATTGGAGGTGGATATTTATTTATGTATAACTAAAGATATTTTTTCTTTAGTAATTAAATTATCAATATTTGCATTTAGGCAGGAAAACATCTTTTCTGATTCCTCTTCCTCTATCAGTAAAATATGTATAATGGATTTCTGGTATTTGCTATATTTGCTATTTACAAATATAGATTAGTATGCATTTCTATTATTGATAGTATTATAGATTTCTATTATAGAGATTAGTAGAGATTTGAATAATTTTATGCGTATTTTTAATTGTTTCATTAAAACAAATATTTAAAATTTTTTTCTCATAATTGTAAAAATAATATAAGCTTTTGAAGTAATAAAATGCAATTTTGAATGTAATAAAAATGAATTTCAACTTTTCAAAACTTTAAATAATAAATTCTAGAATCATTAAAATAAATGTAACCGTTTATGTTCTCATTTGTGATTTTATAATTATTTTGTGACATTACAGATTATTTACATTCTCAATAGTTTCATTTCTGTCAGTACAGGCAAAAAATTTCTTTCTACCATCTATGTTAAGTAGGTTCAAGAAATCATCTTTGAAACTATTTTAAAACTGAGTGAATTGCTTTGAATTTTTTTTGAACTAATGTACTATACCATATGCATGTAAAAAATACAAAAATTAAAATAAATTTTTTTTGAATATTCAGAATTAAAAATAATTGATGTGTCAAATTTTTTATGTTAATTTAAGCATATACTTCAATATTTAATTTCTTTGACTCTCAATGTCCCGGTTTATCATTTTTGGCCAGAACTTAAAATAATGTTTTTTTTGAAAATTAAAAAAATGATTACTTAGTTTTGAGAAAACACAAATTTTTATATGTGGTATTTTTAAAAAACTTATGGTATTTGTGGTATTTTTAAAAAAACTTAAAATATAAAACAGATGATGTGTACAATTTTTGATTTGACTTAAAATATCATTCCTCAACATAATATTTTTTGGCTCATTTTAAGTAAAAATAATTCTACTTATCATATTTTGCTATCTTTAAAAAAAAGTTTGGAAAATTAAAACTGCTCAATTTAAAAAAAAAATAGACAAATTACAAAATCTTTTTACGGATTTTCTAATGACAAGTGAAAATAAAATAAATTCGTTAATACTAATTATATGCTTCTGTTATATATTGGTATTGATAATTTTATTCAATTTTCTTGAAGATTTTATAAATAAGGTTTTAATTTGAAACAAAAACATTAACTAGTGTTAATGGAGACAAAGCCAATGTTTCATCATCATTTTGAAGCGAAAGATGAAGAGGAAAAAAACAATCATGTCTTACCTCACCTTCTAATTTAGATCATAATAAAAAAAATTTTTTTGATACTCAAGAAAGAATTAAGTGCATGTTTAAAAATCATAAGAAAAACCCATAATTTTTTAAGAATTCGTTTCCTGGATAAACAAAATACAGCATTTCAAAACATGTAGAATAATAAAAATAGTAAATACATGTGTATATATTTATTGTTATGCTTCACATTTGCTTTAAGTTTCACTTAAAAAAGTATTAATAAAAAGGTTTCATATTTAATATTTTTTTTACTCGTTTAATTTATCTCAAAGCTTAATTACTACATAAATTAATAAAATTCAAGCTTTTGCAGATTGAAATTAAATTTATATGTAAGAGAGGGATATTTTTGGAAAATATTATTTCCAAATTTTCAGTAGTTTGAAAAACCAATAATTCTTAGTTATTGTAAAATCGAAATAAAAATGGTATTAGAATTTCTCTCCTTTTATAATGGCTTTACATTTTATAACCTTTAACACACTGTAAAAAAATTGCGTACCAAATTACGATAAAAAGTATTAAAAGTGGGCTTTATGGTACTTCCTACCATAAAGCAAATTTTTACAGAAACATGTTACGGAACAAAAAAAATCTGATATACCGTAATTTTTACAGTAATAATATATATATATATATATATATATATATATATATATATATATATATATATATATATATATATATATATATATATATATATATATATATATATATATATATATATATATATATATATATATATGTATAAGCGTAATGCAATTTAAGAAAGCGGTAAGCAATGTAAATTCCAATTCAAAAGTGCAGAACAAAATGTAAATTTAGAAAGATAACATGATAATAATTTTCTTACCAATGAAGGCAAAAACTAATAACAGATTTGATTTCATGATGAGTGTTGTACCTTCAGTATGTATTCAGTACATCATATACTGAGATCCAGATAACTGCTTAGTGTCTTCTTCAGCACTCCCACCCCCATTTTATTTATTTCACCGGAGGAAATTCCCCTACGCATTGTCAGTGAATTAGTGGTGCAATCTCATAACACAGGAACAACGTGATTTAATAGTCAAGGTTATAGGATCGAAATTAAGTTTCGCTTTCAACTATGTAAAACTTTAGTTTTATTCGCTGTTCGACGTATTTATTTTAATTTATGCTGTGTGGATAAAACTAAAAAGATAAATTATTATTATTTTAAAACCACGATTATTTGAAGTAATTGGGGGGAAAGCAAATTAGGATAATCAAAATCTAGATCTAATCATATATATACACTTCATAAAAATGGAAAAGACTCATTCAGATGTTGGCATTTTTTTTAAATTTCTCAAGAAATACTTAAGGAATTATTTTATAACTTAGGAGATGGTTAGATAAGGAGATTTCTCATATCAGCAATGAATTTTAAGTCCTTGGACCGGCAATAAATTTAGAGCAAAAATGAGTATTTTTTAACATTCTATGTCCAAAAAACGGCAATAAGCTTGTAACTTTCATGGATAACTTTGGTTGTTATTTACTTATTATCTGATTAAAGTGAATTCCAATTTGAGCTAATGTTAGGCTCCATTGTATCGGTGCAACACGACTCGTTACGTACGCCTATAGTTAGGGATTGTTTCTCCTTCCTAGTCTGTCCGATAGTTGATTTTTTCTCCACTATTTGTAAATTCTGCGTATACTCTAAACCAGTGATTCAGTGATTCTCAACCTTTTTTCTTGTTGCGGCACACTTTTAACAATTTCGAAATGTGACGGCACACAATGAAAAAATTAAATTATTATATACTGTGTTAAATAGTTTGTGATAATAATTTTGAATGTGAAATAAAATAATGTACTGCAAAAGCACGTTTATTAAGTGATAAATTTTTTATTCCGACTAATTTTTTATTAGTTAGTAACAGTTATTTATTTTTTTGTTAGTTATTAATTGTTAGATTGTTTTCTATAGTTTTTAACTGTTAGTTTTTTAACATTAACTGTTATTTTTTGTGATTTCTTGTTAACTAGTTTTTTTGCTAATTATTAATTGTTAGCTTTTTTTGGTAGTTATCCTTTGTTAATTTGTTTTTTATACCTTTGTTTTTTTAGTTATCCTTTGTTAATTTGTTTTTTATACATTTGTTTTTTTAGTTATCCTTTGTTAATTTGTTTATTAATTGTATATATTACTTTTATGATTAGCTGTCATTTCCGTTTCAAAGTTAATATTTAGCTTGCTTTCCCTTGTTAATTAATAATTCTAACAGTCATTAAATTTCCTACTTATATCAACATTTTTTAAAATTGTGTGTCAAAGATAATTTAAACACTTCCATCTTATTTTAACTTATTTTAAGATTGTCAGAGACAAGACAATCACGGACAAAGATGTTTACGCGGTTAAAGCGTGGAAAAACCATAAAAAGTATTATTATACATATAATATTATATAAATGCACTTTTCTTTAATTTAAACTTTACTCATAATAAAAAAAACATTATAATTTTTATTGTATAATTTCTAATATTTGGCGGCACATTTTAAGAATTTGGCGTCACACAAAAGTGCCGCGGCACAGTGGATGAGAATCACCGCTCTAAACACTCTTTTCCTGAAAAATTGCAGCTATGGCGATTAATGAAATCGAATAGTCAAAGCGTCGAATTAAATTAGTGATAGATAATGCTATGCAAAGTGAGCAGCGCTGCTTCTCCATAAACTTCATATATAGCTGTGGTTGCGGTTAAATTACTGTTCCAGTTTCCAACATGTAAAAAAATTTTGAGCTAGACATCTTTGATTGTAGAAAAAGAGTAGGAACTCGATGTTTAGTGTCGACGATATTTTAAGTTATGAAATTAAACATAAAAACGTATTTTCTTTGAATAAACATACTTTTTTCCGACGGATTTGAATTTCCTCCCCCCCCCCCTCCTCAAATATAGGAGGTAGCCGCAATCTCGGTTAAAATGATCCCAATACTTTGGACTGCAGTGCAGTCCAAAGTTATTGGACCACTAATTTTCTTTTTTGCGTATTTCGCTTTATCTCGTGAACATTTTTTAGCAAATAGAAAAATTATTGCACGTATTTATAACATTTTTTATCCAAAGATATTTGGATAATAAAAATCTACGTAAAAAATAATTTTCAGTTATTTATCGCTTAATTTCCTTTTACTTTTGAAAAGTAATCATTTTTTATTCATTGGAAAGAAAGCTAATTGCAATATATTAATTAGTTGTGCGGCAAAGATAAGTCTCGATTATCAATTACACTAAAATTTAATTGAGGAAGCCTACTTCCGTTTCGTATTAAGTAAACAATAGTTCCTTGAAAAAGGACGCTATTATTATCAATAAAAAAGTATGGTAAGAACTACCAAAGTATTATAAAATTTATCACATTTCTGGTTCTATGGGAACACCAAAAAGGTTCGGTAACTTTGCCCAAGTATTTTAATAATGATTTTGTAAAATTAAAAATAAAATAAGGCTTTATAATGTGTGGCAAAATTCGGTAATATCATGATGTCTTAGAGCATGGCGTAAAAGTCATTTATTCGGTTAAATTTAGCTTTCAGTTTTGTATGTGTAACTAAATATATGGCAATGAGAACTGTAGGTTTGAAAACCAGGATTTCCAGATAACCGTTTGTATAAGAAGGAAAAGTTACTATACAAATGATACAAATATCGTTTTTTTTACCAGAACTCTAACTATAGAGTGAGGTAATTTTACCAAATTTTTTTCTTCATGATTACATTAAAAATAAAGTGGCTAAAATTTTAAAACTAAGTCAATGTAAAGGGTAGTCAAGAACAAAGGCATCCTTTGTTTTGATATATTGAATCATTTTTTTAATTCTAGGGTAAAACCTTATATTCTTTTTTGCAAGCTCTCTTACCTGTATAAGTCTTTTTTTTTCCCTTGTAAGGCTTAGATTTGGAATTCTCCGAAAATAATGACAAAGTTATATGTTTTGTTTTAGAAGCCTTTTTTTGGCAAAAAAATTACAGTACTAAAAACATTTATTCATAAAAATCAATCTAAGATTCTTATTCTTTTGAAGGCCTCTGTCATAAAATCATTTTTACTTGAAAAAAAAGCGTTTGAAAAATAAAATGTTTCGATGATTTAAACCACGACCATAATACCATATTTCCACGACGGACCATAATAAAATTAAATATATATCTGTTATTCCAAAATCACGTTCTACACTGGTATTTATTATATATTAAATACTTAAACTATTATAGAATTTATAAAATCAAAGCGTTTTTCGACTAAATACTTAAACTATTATAGAATTTATTAAATCAAAGCGTTTTTCGACTAAATACTTAAACTATTATAGTATTTATTAAATGAAAGCGTTTTTCGACTAAATACTTGAACTATTATAGAATTTATTAAATCAAAGCGTTTTTCGACTATCTGCAAATTAAAATTTGGATACAGTTTTACCATTAAATTCAACAGCGCGAGAGTCTCAAACTAGAAGAGTAGTCATTAATAAAAAAAGTACAGTTTCATTTTTAAAGAATTGGGATAAAAACTAAAGGGGAAAAAAATTAAACTCATGCATTTCGGATAGTAACACTAAATATTATTTTGTTTTTTTGATAAAAATTATATTTATTTGAGTGAGTGGAAAGAATCTTTCAGAAGACAAAATCTATGTTGGAGGACAATTTATTAATGTTGTATTAACGATATGGGTGAGAAGCTTGCAGAACAAATCTGCCGAAGGTATTAGGTTCAATACATTCATATTTTTGAAAATATTGGCATATAATTAAAAAAATTTCAAAGGTTGCAGAGTCCGAAATAGCAAGTATATTTTAACATCGAATTAAGAAATCGAACCACACTGAATTTTAATTTTGAAATTACTGTAAAATAACCGACAGCAATCTGTCCATTTGATAAACCATAAAGCAGCATATGGTTAGGCACAGTTCTTTACCTTTAAGGTTTAGAAACTGTTTACAACTTGTAAGGTTAAAAAATCGTCAGAACAAAACTATACGGTTTTGTGATCCTTTTATCTCGCATAGATCCCAAACCATGCATGAAATAATGCTTAACTGGACATTTGAGTTCCGTGGATGCAGTACCATTTATGTCTGAATTATAGTTTGGTTTTCTAATAGTCTAGGGTCACCAATTGAAGAGTGTAGGATACTGGAAACTGATGATGTATTGAAAGATGTATTGAAAGAATAGAAGGAATATCATGGTGTCAAACCTAGTATTCGAACTTGTTCAGCCGGCCATGAAATTCACCCCTTTCTGCTACAGTATAAACCTCAACAGCACGAAAAAAAAAATAGCTCCCTAAGGTGGCCAGTTGACCATTTTTCAGTTTGATTATTATCTTTTTTTATGGTTGTTTAATTGTTTTGGTTTAACGCGGAAAAACGAGTATTCATATTAGGAATAGGGGAGAGTGGGGTCAATTGCAACAAGGTACGATTGTAACAGAGCAAAAATTTCGAGTGTCGGGTTCTAGATTTGGTTCCTAGGTGGCGCCCAAGGAGTATTTAATAAATCAACATGTTCACCCCTGATGGCAACCATTTTTATGTACTTTTGAAAGAGTTACATCACAAAAGATATTTTCATGCTACGTAAGTACTTTTTTGGTATTAGAATATTATATTGTAACAAAGTAATTTTGTTTAAACAAATAAAAATTATTAACCGAATATGTAAGTGAACACCTTAATAAACATTAAAAAAAATTAGTTTTGTTAATTAACTAGCATTATTTTTAACAAATGAATATGAAATGGTATCTTGTGGACGATTGTAACAATAAGTAAAGGAACGATTGTAACAGCTGAAAATAAATGATCTTATGTTTACAAACCATTACTTAACTCTTTAAGAACCACCTATAGTTTCCTATACCATTTATATTATGTTGCATGTGCATTATTTTATTTATCACCTTTCAGAGCATAAATTAAAATTTTTAACCCCTTAAAGTTAGAAGTTTTACCCTTTAGGTCTCTGCTCATTATTATTTTTGCTCCTAAAGTATCACTACTATTTTGATCAATAAAAAAATATATCACAACTACGATAATAAGTGTAATTAACTATGTTTTAGTTGAATTTATGAACTGTCACAATTGACCCAGTAAGTGGGGACAATTGTAACAAGTGCACGACTGTCAAAAATTGTTAATAACGAATATAATAACATTTAAAATAAGATATTTATTTTTTTTCTAGTAGAGGATAGTCTACTTTACTCGTCTGTCAATTAATACTAATAATATATTGGATTTTTTTGTTAGTTAAAAATGTAATAAGCAAAAAATTTTACAATTGACCCCACTCTCCCCTAGTGAATTAATATTCAAGCGAAGATAGAAACAAAGATACAGAAACAAATTTGAAACTCTTATTGCCGGCTGATATAAGAGGTGTTTGTGAAAGTCAATTTTCCACTCCTTTCTGTTTCCTCTCGCAATTAAACAGGTTTTGATGTTTTCAGTTTTGGCTTCATAACCTGTGATTGATATACTTTTTTTCTCACATAAATATATACTTTTTGACTTCACTTCCGAAAATGGATGTTAGAAATATACTTCAAAGAAGGTCATTAACGATCACCCTGTATTCATAAGTCCAACAGACAGATTGCTGTTTCAACGCAATAAGCAGAAACTCATCGTCTTTCTTATTACTGATGATGATGCTCGCTAACCGTCTTGAAAGATAGCATTTTTAGAATAAATTTTCATTAAAAAACGTTATTCTTTTATAATAATATGCGATTTTTTTTTAATTAACCACATAGATGTTGGATACAATTGAAGGAAAAAATTTAGTTCTGGACGAGGCTATCAGATACTGTGTTCCGGTTTGTAATAAAATGGCACCACTTTCCACTGATAGCGAAAGAGAATTTCCTGTTGCAAAAGGTTAGGGAATAACAAAGTTACATATGTACCATCCGACACTGATGCGAGAAGATATTCTTCTTTGAGTATACTATAGTACTGGACTTCTTAAACTCTTCATCATGAAAACGACAATTTTACTCCTTCTGGCGTTGTTTGGTATGAAACATTTTTAAATTATTTTATTTTCTTCTTTGATTTTGATACCATTAAGGCAGTAGGTGATTTTTTATACGATTATTAAATTTGTTGTATCGAATAATTAAACTTATTTCAAGGAAACTAATGAGACTAATTTATCTTTGAAGATCCCAATCTGCATGATTTTTTAAAATTCTGATTTTATATATATATATATATATATATATATATATATATATATATATATATATATATATATTCAAAATGAAGATAAAACAAAGGAAAATTACAGACATATGAAAAAAAGGGTGGGGGAAGAAAAACAAATAACAAACAACTGGAAAAGAAAAAAAAAGGATAAAAATTTTTAAAACTAAACCCAACTAAAGTAATAAAATTCTACATAAAATCATTGAATTAATCGTATTTTTTTTTTGGATATATTTACACAAAATTTTCTTTGTTAATTTATATAATTTTCCCATGTGCAAATCCATTTCGTGGAAATCCGTTGCCAAAATTATTTATTAAATAATATCTTTGCTAATTTGATTAATTTTTTCAAGTACAAATCCATTTCGGCCAAATCCGTGGTCAAAAGTATTTACAAAAAAATTTCCTTGCTAAAAAGATTCCTTTGTTGAGTTATATAATTTTTCCATGTGCAAATCCATTTCGGGCCAATCCATGGCTAAAATTATTTACTAAAAACTTCTTTATTTATTTACGCAATTTTTCCACGCGCAAATGCATTTCGGGCAAATTCGTGGCTAAAATTATCTACCAAAAAAAATTTCTTTGTTAATTTACATAATTTTTCCATGTGCAAATCCATTTCGGGCAAATCCGCGGCTAAAATTTGTGCAAAACAGGCAATACATGTTTCTCTATTCTATTTTATATTTTCTTCCTAAATAAATATTTATTTTCTAAAATTATTTATGGTCTACTTCTTTAAATTATCCAGTATTATATTATCTTGCGCACATCCATTTCGGGCCCATCCTTGGTAACTAACCAACAAATCAAACTCACTTCAGCAATGCAGTAAGAACGGCACTTTAAAACAAAACTCCTAGTTACGCTCAATTTGCGCTTTTGTTTTCATATTTTGCAATCTGGCAAGCTTGTTACGAAAATATTTTTTAAATCATTCTTGAAAAATTTCCCGTTCATGTAAGCACATTTGAATTCGCTACTCGCTTTATAGATGAAACTTATATTTTATCTATGTTTTATTCTGTTTTTTCTTTTCATTTCATTTTATTTTCTGTTTTTACGTGTTATTTTTACTTTTTGTGTTCTATTTTATTTATTGTAATTTTTGTAAAAAAAATTTTTTGAGTGCTCCTCACTCTATTGTATTAATATATTTTGCTTTGGCTATATTGATACAATATCAGACAGCACTGTTTTTTGCGGATATAATCGTGTGGGCTGATAAAAAGATTATATCTTTTATTTTCTGGATTTTTTAAAAAAATTTCATCCTTTTTTTCCCCAGTTGTTCTTTTTTTCTTTTTCTTCCCCCACCCTTTTTTCACATGTCTGTAATTTTCCTTTGTTTTATCTTCATTTTGAACATATCTAATGAGTTCTGTTTACTTGCAGCATATGCGCAATAAATGATACTTATTGTTTTTCTTAATTTTCTTCGTGTTTTTTCGTACTTATTTATTTTGTTGTATGTATATATATATATATTATAATAATAATAATTTACAAGTAAGAAAATGTACTTTTAACTAAATCTAAATTAATATAATTTATAAAAGTAGATAAACTTAAATTTAAGATAAAATCTGATTTTTTCTTCTTCCATGGAAGGAATTACTACTCAAGTAAACAATTTTTACTGTAAAGTGGAACAGCAGTGTGATTATCCCAAAAGGGGTGTTTTTAAGGTTATTTTAATATTTAATTAACTGAAGTTTATTTATTAAATCATGTTCCAAGTGTATAGGAACGATAACAGCTGTGACTCGAAAACAAACTTTCCAGTTCTGAATTATTTAAAAAAATATGTAAAAAACAAACTGTTTCTGAAATCTTATATTTTGGAAATTACATATACATTATAGTGCGTTTGAAAAATAGACTAAGCATCAAAAGCGTGTTGGAAAAGTAGATATGAATCAAAATGACCGTTTTAGAAAATTGGCCAAGCTTAAAATGGGTTTTTGAAACACATTGATATGGCTCAAAACTTCCGACAAACAAACTGGACTTGGCATGATGTACCGCGTTTCGAATCCACGATCGAAAAAGAATTGTTGACCTTAAAAGATTAATGTATACATTGCAAATTTATTTAAATTTACAGTAAG
This sequence comes from Parasteatoda tepidariorum, assembly GCF_982258835.1. Taxonomy (NCBI): domain Eukaryota; kingdom Metazoa; phylum Arthropoda; class Arachnida; order Araneae; family Theridiidae; genus Parasteatoda; species Parasteatoda tepidariorum. Next base: position 80,532,554 of record NC_141761.1, read on the forward strand.
TACATAATAAAACAATAATTTATAGTACAGAATGAATGCTACTTCCATTTTCTTCTATATAAATATTGAGCTATGTCTGTTTTTTTTTCAAAAGTGCATTTTAATTTGCGTCGATATTCTTAAACACGCATTTCAACTGAAGTCTATATTTTCAAACGAGCATACAAGATTTGGGTGTATTCTTAAACTCATGTTTTTAGCAATGTGAATTTTTAACATGCGTGTTTCAAGTTATTTTATTTTTCTGAAACGTGCATTGTTAACTTTGTTTATAATAAAAAAATGTTCGCTGATAAAATTAGTGATTCTGGCTCAAAAACTGTGTTGATAAAGGTTTAGGCCGAATTGAAAAAAATAAAATACGTTGTATTGCTAAGTTTCTAAAACATCTAATTCCATGAGAAAATAGCACTTTCACGTATTATCTATCATAAAGAAATGTTAAAAACGATTTTGAAAGTTTAATGGTAAAATAATTCAAAAGTTGTTTAATTGGGAATTGATCTTAAATAAATATTTTTAATAATTTTTCCTGTTTTTCCACTTTCATTTCTTATTCCCTCATTTAATTATTGTTAAAAAAGCCTTTTTGATAATTTTTTAGCTATTTAATTTTTGAAGGAAATTCTATCATTTAATCTTTGATGATATGATATGATAAAAGTGGATAGGATGTAATAAAAGTGGAAAGTATCCCGTTATTAGCTAATCAAGTCAAAGTAATTTTTATGACTAATAGATCTTACGGATAGAAAATATTACGGGAACACTTAAATTATTTCGAGCTATTTAAAAAGTTATAGGTTGTTTAATGTGACCATTTTCATCCCAAATGTTATGCTAATTTTGAAGTTGACAATTGAATGAAAAATTTAGCTGTATTTAGGTCATTTTCACAGTAATATAAAAAATAGCTTTTTTAATTTTACATAATTCACAAACATACATTGTAAAATAGTTTTTAACCACAAAAGTTGTTTTATTTTGATACATTTTATTCCATAAAAACTTTGCAATTTGCACCCATATTTTGAGTCAAAAACAAATAAATGTTTTTAGTTATTTTTTCACATAAGTCAGTTTCGTGATCAATTTCCAGATTAATCAATTTTAATATCTGTAATGAAAACTCTAATTTTGGTTTTGTATAATTTCAGAACAAACATTATGCTGCAATCAAGCTTTGTTTAAAGGTTTATTTGCAAGTCAAATTTCTATTTTTATTGATAGAAAATTGTTCCGTTAAAAATAAATAATTTTTCTGCTTTGTTTTCGTGTTTTTCAAATTTTTAAAAATAGTTCCACGTAAAGATTTTTAATTGCTCGTTTCGTGAAAACTTGATGATTTTTTTCAAGTTTTTTTTCTTTATTAAAACCAATATTTTTAAATTATTATGTTTCCTGCACCAAAAATGAATAGGCAAGAAAATAGTGTCACATCCTAAAATTCTTTGTATGCAAAAATTATTTCGTGTATCTACCTTGGGAGAATTTAAATATTTCTTAAGTGTCAAAATAGAGCGCAGTTATTTAAATGGTTCAAATAACTGTGCAACTTAGTTTCCTTTCTTTGCTTTAATTTTGGTCACTGGATAATAACAATTATAACAATCATCACTATTTAACTTTTAACAAATTCTTTAATTGTTGAAACGAGTAAAAGTAAAGTAATTCTATATTTCTGCTAACTGCATGATGAGTGATTACATATAGTGCTCACCACTTTAAATTATTACAAAGTATTGAGGAGTATTTTAGAATGGTAATATACATAAAATAAACCTTTCTCAAACTGGTAGAATTAATTTTTCTAACTCATTATATTTTTTAGAATTATTGAGTACAATTTATTGTTTGTTGAATGATCTACCAATTTTCATTTAGCTTTGGGCAACACTCAAGATGACTGCAGTGAAGATAGGGTTGAAGAAAGAGTTTTCGACTGCCTGGGGAACATCATGGTTAATTTGCTCTCTGGTGTTCACACTGAAGAGGAAACTTGCGCGTAAGTCCATAGATTAGTTTCTATTCGCTACAAAAATTACTATAATTTTACATAGAATCGAAACGTAAACTAAAGTGTCAAACTTTCTTTTTTTCTTGTTCCAATTTTTTTTTGTTTGTGAAGAAGAATAATGACCTACATTTTCTCTGTGATCTCATTTCCTCATGTTTAATACATGACTCAAAGAATATCGATTCGACTGTTTCATTGTGAAAAGGAAACTACAGCAATGGGTTTGCTATCGAACAAGTTGTCATTTCGGCTTTGTTTAAACAATTGGCAAAACAGACAATAAACTTAATAGCGAATTCTGACTACATCGAAGATTGATTTCATTGAGTAAACAATTATTATTTTAAATATTCAAACTTAAACGTTGCTTTCGGAACGTCAGATGTTTGGATGAGTTTAGAAGAATCAGTGCATGGAACGCAAAAATTAAAAATATTAGATGTTGGGAGACAGTGTTCTAAGTGATAGTTTCTATTAAAATTGTTGGAAACTTCAAATATTTTACATATTCTATTGGCATAGCAGGTATTTTATTTTACGTCTTTCGATGAAACAATGAAGGTTTCAACTCATTTTTACAAAGTTACAATTAAGATTTCTGCATTTCTCTTAGCTTGATAAAATTTTCAAGTTAAAATTAGATAGCTTATAATGTTTACATTATTGTGTCTTACTTAAATTAAAAATTAGCTTTAATATTAAAGATTTTGCTGAGTGCACAAAGCGAAAAATAATCTTTGTATTTGAATAGTATCTAATCCTTATCTCTTGAAAGAGTTATTAAAAACTGTACAGCAAAAATCTTATGACTAAAAAAATGCTAAAAGCAATAACTGTGTCCATAGATACATCAAATTTTTATAAATTAATGAAAAATAAGAATTCTAAAGGCAAATCCGTTAGGGCATTCAATTTAAATCTGTCAATTGAACTACTAAACAGCTGGTTATTATATTTTAGTCATATTCTTGATATTTTTTGAAGCTTTTTTTATTTTTTATTTTTTTTGATGCTGTGCCACTTCCTGACTTTTTTGTAGGCAGAGGTATCTAATAAAATCCTTGATTTGCAGCAATCGACCAAATTTCCAGTAACAGCAATATTGCAAAGAAACGAAAAAAATGGAAACAATTAGTTTGATGACTTTCAACATATAAAATATCACAAATAATTCAGTCTTTCTAAAAGACCAATTAAAATTTATCTCATATTCATACGAATTTTCGTATTATTTATGCAATTTTATAAAATTTCTATTTCAGGGAAGTGAAGACTATGCAGAACTGTTTAGAAACAGTTATTGATGAGTGTCTTGATGACGAACAAAGAGTTGAAGTTGACAAAGAATTGCAGCAAATTACAGACATGCTTGGAACTAACTGTCCAATTTCAGGTATAAACTTCAGAGCTTTTTTAGCATAGAATTGTTCACATCTGTTTGCATAACTCGAAACAGGTCGAATTAGGAATAAGTTTATTTATAAAAACCAATGAGCAACTAAATATACAATTAGAGTACAATTTAACATTATTTTATTGACATTAAACATCATTTTATAGATTTTAACTATCATTACTGTCTGTCACAATAAATTTTCGTTTACATTACAAAGCACTCGTTGTGACTTTAAAAATTCATATAAAATAAAAATTATTTATAATGTGAAATTTTAAAACTTAAACTAAAACCTAGGACTTAGCAGTTCCTAAATACTCGTAACTAAGAATCGGTTAAAGTAGGAAAAAAAATCTACTAGAAAACCATGACAAAGCATAAATGTTCTTTATGCTTTGTTCTTGTTTAGTTCTTGTTTTCAGTCATTTTGCTTAAATTTATACGTTAGAGAGTTGGAATTGAAAATCGCATTGCAGTTTTTCGACAACTGCCATAGAATAAAAATAGCATTTAAATATTATCGACATTTTCACCATCAGTCATTATCACTTGTTGGAATCACCGAAAGTAGCAAACGCAAGATTAAAAAAAAAAAAAAAAGAAGAAGTAAGAAAATAGAACATGGAAAAAACAACTACTCCGTGTATCGAAAAATGTTTGAACAAATATCGGCTCGACAACTTTTGTAAGAAAACTATATGCCCTGTCACATATTTTAACTGACTTCTTCGTGTCGTAATCACAGTCTTCTTGTTATCAATAATTGAAAACCACTGAATATTGGTATGGTTTTAATAGGTATCAAATATACTAATATATCATTTCATCGTCAATAAAAGTAGAGCGAATTTTTATGGTTCTCCTAAATGAATTCACCACTTTCTCTTTAATTATGCTTTTAAGTACATATTTTTTTTATTTCAATTAGGTCTTATTTACAAAAATTAATAAACATCATTGGTTTCTATAATAGTTTGGCAATTTATTTAGACTCCTTTAAACGAATATGTACTTTCTCTATATTTATTTTATTTTTTAATACATAACTCCCTTTTTTTATTTCAATAATTCTCTACTAGTTAAATTAACAACATATCATTGTCGTTAATAGTGGTATGACAAGTTTCTTACTACTAAAGCGAATTAGTGCAATTTCTTCATGAATTTTCTTTTTCCGTACATATTTTTTCTTATTTCAATTAGTATTGATTTTGAATTATTTAGTTTTTAAAGCATAAGTATAAACAAAAGAGACTCCCGGTTTCAGATGACTTGAATAATAATTTAATGATGTAGTACGTTTCTGCTACCACGTTCACCTTCATTATTGAGTTAATCTGGAATGATATTTTTTTATAGTTGTAATAACTGGTATAGGTTAACCTGTAGATCACACAGAAGAGAAAACGGCTAACAAACCAAATTCACAAATTTAACAAGCGTTTATTAAATTAAATAGTGATTAATATACTGGACATTTTCGGGTAATCACAAATACTGATAGTGATGTTAAAATTACCAACTCTTCTGGTAAAATTACCAAATTTTATACCTTTTACAACCAAACGGCATAATAATAAAACCATATTTTATTGTTAATTTTAAAAAAAGGCTATTACCAAAGGACTAGGATTAAATCTACCATATTTTGGTGTTCTTATTCCCATAGAGCAAAGAAAACACTGTAATTCTTGAAGTTTTGATCGTAATTTTTCTCTGTGCGGCAAACCCATATGCTCTGATAATTCCGAAATCCTCAGGAAAAAAATATTTATTAAGCGAAAGTATGGTTCTTGTATCTGATTTCGTACTTGAAATTTTGCTTGTCCAATCTAAAAAGTATAAATCCATTTAGACAAGATTGTAACTAATCGGGATGTCTTTTTTTTTACACTTAGATGGCAAGGATGCTGCTGAGGCTTGTGCCGAAGAGAACAAGGATTATATAATGGAGTGCTTAACAGAAAACCAGTTGAATGCAATTGCGCAATTTGGAAGCAATTCAAATTTGAATGAGAATCGTTTCAAATGCACGTAAGTGCAACATAATTTTAGATGCTAACTATCAGTATTCTTAGGGCAATGGGCATCTTTGATGATGTCGAATGGTCTAAATTTATCCACTGTAATCAATAGAATAAAAAAAGCGATGGTGAGCACCAGAAACCTAAGACTTGGGAGAAGGGTACTTTAACAATGCGATTTAGTCAAGTGTTGTATTGTTTTTGGTTTATTTAGTTACTCTAAATTGGAATAGATTTAAAAAGAAATCTATAGGACTTTAATGCTGTTAAATGCTGTTTTAAGTTTTTAAATATAAAAAATAAATTTGTGTGCTTACTTATACTTGTTTATACCGTTCATGTGCCTGACATCGCTATCTAGACTAGTGTGGTACTGTATCCGATGTATTCGTTTGCGTTGAATTATTGAGATAAAAAACAACAGCATATAAACTATAATAATTGCTTAATATGCTTAATAGTTATTCTAGTTTTAACGTATGAAAATTACAGAACTATGTCTATTTACGAATCTTTCTAGTTTAGGGGGGCATTATTTTTCCTGTATAATTATTGCTTTAAATCCAATGAAATCAAACTTAAGCAATACAATAAAATTAAAACAACATATACAATAACATAAAATTTTAAATGGTTCTTTATTAACATTTTGATTATAGAATTGCAGCTTTATTAAGTGTTGTACATAAAACCATTATTAATTATAACCGTATAGCACTATAAAGTAATAAATGGTTAATTGAAACACAAGTGTAAAATGTTGTTATTTACCTTTTATTGAAATGTTTACAAAAAAAAAATACTAAATATTCTCATAATTTAATAAGCTACCTAGAGCTGTTCAAAATTTTGATATTTTAATCGGCTGTTATTTAACATTTAGATCATTTATTTTCAAATCTGAAAAGCAATGTATATATAAAGATACACTTATGTTCATTAGAGTAATTGATGGTAATAGTAAGGAAAATAAACTTTTAAAATTGCACTTATGCTATTTTCTTTTTAAACGTTTACAACAATTTATCAAAAATTTATGAAATAATTAATAATTTTATTAAAATTTATTAATTAATAAATTATTTTTAAAATTTATTAAATAATAAATTATTTTATTAAAATTTATTAAAAATTTACAAAAAAATTATTAAAAATCTGCGAAAAATTTCTTAAAAACTATGTTATTATTCTTAATAAATTTTTCCTTTGTATTGTTTTTCCAAATCTACTTCTAATTGGTTATTTCTTATGATACAGATTATACAGCCTGATTGCCGATTGTGTAACTCAACGCGTAGGAGAAAAATGTGGAGATACAGCACGTGATCTAGTTAGAGAAGAATTGAACGATCCACCTCAAGAAATAAAAGAAGCTTGTGATGCTGCCGATGATATTGTATTGACTGATTTCGAATCTTTGCTTACGAAGAAGAAGAAATAGGAAGCCTACAAAAACGCCTTTTTTTCTTCCTTGTATCCTATCTAAAACTCTTTTAAATTTAAAATAAGAAAAACACCATGTTTAATATTCAGTTAGTATATATATTAAACATGTTAACATGTATTTTCATCTACAAAAAGTATTAAAATTCGTCGTTCTTTGCAAGTTAATTTCTTTATTTGAAGCTGTTGTCTTATGAAATTAAATGTAAACTCTATGCATCAAAAGAAGCCTGACAGAAAAATAAGGTGTTTTTGAAGTTGACAGATGTAAAAAAACACACCTGAGATAGAAAACGAGGTTATGTTTTCACCAAAAATGACCTCTTTAATAAACCTCAAATCCAACTTCATTTACACCATCTGAAATCAACCTCATATACAGCTGAGCTATATTTTTAGTTGATTTCGAGAGAAATTATTCACACTTCAAATATACTTATTTGCCTGAAGTACTTATTTGCCTAGAAAAAGTAACCTGTACCCATAAAAAACAACCTGGTTGCTCTAAAATTAATTTCCATCAACTTCAAATATAACTAAAACAACCTTATAAAATCACCTTGGGAGGTTGATTTAATAAGGTTGTTTTTGAAGTCAACTTCAAATATACCTCAAACCAATCTTAACAAATCAAAACAACCTCCTCAGGTAAACCTTAAAAACACCTTTAATTTTTGTAAGGGAAGTGCTAAAATTCACTTTAAAATTTCGGGAAAACTTACTAACAGTTTCGATAGATTTATTTTAACCACAAGCATGTCTTTAAAAGTAAAAGGAATGTTTTCACAGATGATCCAACTTCGTGAGATCCAAATTTCTAAAATTGAGAACTGAATTATTCTTATATAAAATCTTATAAGATCTGTCTTAACTTATGCTTCTTAGACTTGGGCAGCGAATACGAGGAGGCGAATGCAATATTTGAAAGAAAGGTACTACAAAGTATCTGTGGTGAGACTCAAGTAAACGACTCATGAAGAAGAAGAACTGACTCAGAGCTGTATAAAATCTTAAGGGAGTCTGATATCAAGTACATAAAATTACAAAGACTAAAATGGACTGGACATTTAATCAGAATGCAGGAAGACTACAGCTGTATGAAAATATTTTTATGAAAACTTATGAGAACTAGATAAAAAGAAAGAACAACAGTGTTGAGAAAGACATCGACACTTTGAAAACTAAAAACTGGAGGACAGTAGACGAACAGAGGGACAGTTGAAGGAAACTCCTAGAGAAAGTCAGGGCCTACCCAGGGCTGTCGCGACAGTGAAAAAAAAGTAAAGGAATATAAATTTTTTTTAAAATAATCGTTTACATTTTTATAGGTAATAGTTGTTAGTAATTTTTTATTTTACCATGAAGATATGATATACAAAGAATAAAATGTATTACATCAATACCAATCCTTTTGTTGAGTAAAAAATCATTGCGTTTTTTTTAAACAGATGGCAGTAGTGAAGTTTCTAAAATACTTGAAGCAATTGCAATTGTTTAAGCTTACTGACAGTTTAGGCTTCATTGTAAAGAACAAGTTAAGATATTTCGTTTGAGTTTCAGAGATTTGACAGCACGCTGAACATTAAAGATCAATGATTTCATTTTCGCTATATTTTACTATTTTACTTCTGAAAAGGGCAAAACGCACATCAAAGTTGTGAAAAATTGCGCAACTTTTACGGTGACGATGCCCTACGAGAACTTCAATGCCAAATTTGGTTCAAGAAATTCCGAGCTAGTAATTTTGATTTAAAAGATGGTCCCCGATCAGTACGGCCTAGCCAGATTGATGATGACAAAATAAAGACATTGATCCAGTCGATCTCACTTTACACGACACGAGAGATTGCAGTGACAGTCAAGATCCGGCAAAAAGTATTCATGTCCATCTAAAAAAACCTTGGATAAGTAAGCATGCTTGAAATTTGGATTCCTCATGAACTCAAAAAAGTTCATAAAGAGTGGAGAAAACGATCCTTTTTTTAAACGAATGATAACTATTGATGAGAAGCTGACTGATTACAACAATATTTTATGAATACGGTTTTGTTCACGAGATGAGGATTCACCATTGGTGAATTCAAAACCAAAACTTCATCTCAGACAGGTTATGGCCTCGGTATGATGGAATTGGAAGGGTGTGGTGTTTTTTGAGCTTCAACCAGGGAACGGAACAATAAATTCAGCTGTTTTCTGTACAATTCAGTTGGGCAGTTAGAACGGAGCTTTCTTCCAGAAGCGCCCTGAGCTTGTCAATCTTATAAAAGTAGTATTCCATTGAGGCAACGCGAGACGACACACATCTTTGGTCTCACGTCGAAAGTTATTGGAGCTTGAATGGTGTTATTTCTCTTAACATGAGACACAAAACACATATTAACGCAGCGGACAGTTATTTTATTTGCACATTGAATTCACACACTTGCCTCTTTCGAGGTTGGTAATACACACACTAGTTCTCGTTTCTTACACAGAGGGCGTTGCTCGCATACAAAACTGAACATACAGCCCCACACTGCACTGGTTCAACCAGGCAATCATTGTTATATTCAATAACATAAATCACTAAATACAATTAACATTGTAATATAAAAGACATTGAGATACAAAACTAAAGCTAATTTTTCATTTACACAATTACTCTATGGGAAGAATACAAATGTCACGAATATTTCTTTGAAGTAGTTTGCCATTAGGTAAACTTAACTTCACTACTCTTATTTCTCTGTCATGGCCAGGCATCACCTCAACAATCCGTCCTACTAACCATTGTGTAGATGGTAAATTCTCCTCCTTTATCAAACACAGGGTTCCTATTTCTACATTATTCTTTTCAAATTTTCATTTATTACGTTCCTGTAAATTATTATGGTAGTCTCTTTTCCACAACTTCCATATTCTCTGACTATACTTATTAATCTTTTGCCAGTTAGAAAGCCTATTCTCAGTTATATCTATTAGTTGGGGTTCAGCGAGTGAGGTGATGGGCCTACCTATCAAGAAATGACCAGGTGATAGAGTTTCAAATTCATCAAACTCCAGTGAAAGTGGAGTGAGAGGTCTGGAGTTCAAAACACCTTCGATTTCAGTCAAAATTGTTAGGAATTCTTCCAAAGTTAAATTTTGATTGCCGATTACTCTTTTTAGGTGGAACTTAAACGACTTCACACCAGCCTCTCAAATTCCCCAAAGTTTGGTGACCTTGGTGGGATAAATTTCCAATCAATCCCTTCATTAGTAAAATAACTGGCTAACGTCTCATCTGGGCAATTTATAATTTTCCTTAACTTTTTAATCTCAATGTTAGCACCGATAAATGTTTTTGTATTATCGGTCATAATTTTCGAACACTTGCCTCGTGAAACTAAATCTGCAGGATTTTCATCAGTTGGTACATGTCTCCATCGCTGATTAGGAAATAGTTCTTGTATTGTGGCCACTCTGTTTTGAACAAAGGTTTTTAAATCTATGGGTTCTTTTTGAAGCTACGCTAGAACTATCATAGAGTCTGTCCAAAGGTATATTTCAACAGTTCCTAACTTTAACGCAGCAACAACTCGTTTCACAAGTTTTGACAGAAGAACAGCAGCACATACCTCAAGTCTTGGGATAGTCAGACTTTTTATAGGCGCAACTCTTGATTTGCTCATTATCAAACTAACCAAAGTCTCATTCATTGAATTTTTAGATTTACAGTAGACTGCTGCGCCATAACATTGCTGAGATGCATCAGCGAAGCCATGGATTTCTGCACTTTTTGGAATAGTGATGAAGATGCGTCTTGGAATCTCTATATTGTTGATGCCCTCTAAAGACACTAGAAATTGATGCCACTCTCGATATTCTTCATCTGGTAAAGAGTCATTCCAGTCCATTTTAATTCTCCACAAACGCTGAAGGAAAATCTTTGCCTTTGCTATTACCGGTGCCATTAGACCAATCGGGTCGAAGAGTTTGGCAATAGTGGACAAAACGTCACGTTTTGTGTAAGAATTCTCCAAGCATACCTTTACTCTGAATAGAAAACAATCTAAAATTGGTTTCCAGGATACACCTAAAGTTTTTGTCTCTATTAACGTTGCAAAATTATAATCACATTCAGAATCTGGTGCTAGTTTCACGTGATTGGCGCAGAGCTTGTGTAGTGTCATGTCAGCACTTTGCAAAATCCTTTTTAATTGTTGCTTGAGCTCAATTGCCTCCTCTAATGTGTCTGCACAGCACAAACAGTCATCCATGTAAAAATTATTTTGCAGGACGGGATCAGCCATGGGGAAATTGGTTTGTTCGTCAACTGAAAGCTGTTTAAGTGTTCTTTGCGCTAAGTAAGGTGCGCTTACCGTGCCGTAAGTAACGGTAGATAGCTCGTATATTTTTGGCGGTTCATCTTCATTTTCACATTAAACGATTCTCTGAAGATTACACTGATTTGGATTGATTAAAATAGTTCGATACATCATTTTGATATCCGCTGTAAAGGCATATGTATATGTGCGGAACCTTAGCATTTGAGTATATAAGTCCTCCTGAATCACTCCTCCATTAAACTGAATATCATTAAGGGATATTCCCTTATCAGTTACTGAAGAACAATTAAATACAACACGAAGTTTTGTCGTGGACTCTTCTGGACGATAAATTCCAAGATGTGTAGCATAATATGTTACTTCTGGTTCAATTTCCCTAGTAACCTCCCTCATGTGTCCCAGTTTCTCATATTCTTTTAAGAAATCACGATATAAATTTAAATAAATTTCATCTTTAGCTAAGCGATTCCACAGCGATCTGAGACGTTTGAGGGCTAAATCTTTTTAGTTTCCTAAACATGAGGGATTTTCCTTTAGGGGCATTGAAACAACATATTTCCCTTCCCTAGTTCTAAAATGAGTATCCGCAAAGTGTTTCTCGCAAATTAAATTTTCTTTACTCTTCGTAATTGTTTCCTCGACATTTTCTATTTGCCAGAATTTTTCTAGTGTTTTATTTAAGTCCTCATCACGAATCAAACCGCAGTGAACCTTTGATTCATTTATTGAATCTAAATTTCCGGTCACTACATACCCAAATACGCTATTGACCAAAAGCAATTGCGAATTTTTTATTTTAATTCTTTCCGACTTTATCAACTCGTAAAATATATTTGCACCCAATAATCAATCTATTTTTCCCGGAATATTAAAAGTGTCATCTGCTAATTCGACGAAGTTTGAAAAATCGACATTTATATTTAAAGTTTTATTCGGAATAAATTCTGTGATTTTTTTAACTATGAGCATATCTAATTCTCTTTCAAAAGATTTGTTTTTATTTGAAATCGCCACTTTAACACACCAATTTACCATCATAGAAGTATCGTTTAAACAAGAAATCAATGTATTTATTTTTTCACTCTTAAGTTGCAATTTATTAGCACATTCATTTGAAATTAGACAGGTTTCACTACCAGAATCCAGTAACGCTCTACACATCTGCCATTCCGAATATTTATCCTTTACGAGGATTAATGCCGTACTTAATAAGCATTTGTTTTTAAAACATGCGGTCGCCACTATTTGAGCAGTGTCTTCTCTCGGAACGAATGATTCAGCACTTACATTAAACGCGGTTGTTTGTGATTTATTTTGATCATTAATTGGCGCCATATTGGGAGTGGAGGAATTGTTTTTAATTTCTCTCGGATAATGTAAAAGTTTGTGATGAGCCTTTTTACATAGAAAGCAGTTTCTCATTCTGCATATATTAACTTCACATCTGGGGGAAAAACACTTAAAACAAAGTCTATTATTTTTTACAAACTCTACTCTTTCGTGTACAGACATTTTTTTGAATTGTGGGCAAAATTGCAAAGCATGAGACTCATTGTTTTTACATAATTCACAGTTATCATTTTTTATTTCAGATAAAAATACATTTGTTGCTCCTCACTGTACATTCGAATTATTAACTCTACTTTGTTTATTAAATTCGTAGCGCTTTGTATTTCCACTGAAAGATTTCGAAAATGTTTCATTTTTGCTTTTGCCTTTCGAAGATAAATAAATATCACACTCACGCCCCAATTCATGTGGTTTAAAATACTTTTCCCCCTGTTTTACACTAATATGAGTCATCAATTCTCTATCGAGAGTACTCATTATTTTATCCGATACTATTAACTCACAGACGGATTTAAATTCATTTACATTACGTAATTGACAATAATATTCAAACGTCGCACTTAGCCTTGACGCAAATTGTACATAATTCTCTGAACATATTTTTTGTGCTCTTTGGAATTTATTTAACCATTCTTGAGGGGTAGGGGAAAATTCTTTTAGCACTAAATCTTTGAGTTTATCGTAATTAGTTAACTCTTCTTCGGAAATGTGAACCATTAAATTGTTAGCTCCCTCACCTAAAATATTTAAAAGAATTTCACATTTAAATTCTTCGGGAACCTCTTTTGTTTTGAATGCTTTTCCCAGCGACTGAAAAAATAAATTATACGATTCAACTCGTGAGGGTACAGGTATAGTTAAGGTTTTTACCGATTTTAATAAAGTTTCGATATTAATATTATTCGGATGCTCAGAAACACTTTCTTTTGCGATTACGGAATTATGCGGTAACTCTTTTTGAACATTAGCTAGCACTAATTGTTTTTCTAATTGCGCTAATTTAATTCGCTCAAGTTCTAATTTAGATTCACTATCGGCTAATTTAATTCGCTCAAATTCTAATTTAGATTCAGTATCGGACTTTTTATTTTTTACTTCCTCTATAGCATAATCCAGTGCGCATTTAAAAAGCTCTTGATCTGTTTTATACACTTCGCTGCTTTCAATTAAAGTTTTTAAATCGGCAATTTTGGCACCCTCCGGTACATTTAAGTTTAATTCTTCTGCGACGAGTCGTAATTCATCTTTTTTTAATTTAGTCAAAGACATGTTTATAGTTTAATTCACTTAAATATAAATTTAACTTTCACCTACCTTCTCAGATCGCTGTTAGACGCATTAAAGTTTCAGTTTAGATTCTCGATCATACACGTAAACTTTTCACTGAATCTTTTGCACTAATTTTAGCTTGATTTTCACAAAATTCTCTCGTACATAGATCGCTTACCCTCTCAGGCTCGGGTAAGGACCATGTTATTTCTCTTAACATGAGACACAAAACACATATTAACGCAGCGGACAGTTATTTTATTTGCACATTGAATTCACACACTTGCCTCTTTCGAGGTTGGTAATACACGCACTAGTTCTCGTTTCTTACACAGAGGGCGTTGCTCGCATACAAAACTGAACAAATGGTATGTACTGTTTAATGAGTGTAAAATGGCAACTGCATGAGTTAGTAAAAGTTTAAAATCGGTTGCCCTTTTTTAATTTCTGACGATGAAAATTAAGCAATATATATGTATGAAAATAAGTCGAGAACCAATCCTGTGAACAACTAATTTTACATGCTATTCGATGTGTTAAAAAGGAATGCATGTATCTAAAATTGTTGCACACGCTGTATTACATCACAAAATTGTTACATAATAAAGGAACAAAACCTTCTGTTTTCAACTATTAGTAACAAAGAATAAGAGTAAGAAAGGAAATTGTTGTGTACTCCTTATGAAGCCACTTACCTTAATGAATCTGGGTACATACATATGCTTAGAAGACTATAGTGTCAATCTCATTGGGTTCGAATCCCAACGTAGACACTACAATATTTCATCCTTTCCTTCAACACATGCATAGTAACCACTTCGCAGCTCTTTTAAATTACGAAATAAGAATTACTTTTGAATATCCTTTAAATAAGGGATTAATAAATTATTGCAGATAAATACAAAACAAACGTTTAATAATTTAATTCTGATGACTGGCAAAGATACATGTATCTTATTCTTAGAGAATAAAGACATCCAAAGATAGAGAAATATTTAAAAACTATAAATAACTTAAAATATGAAATATAATTCATTAGTTAACAACGAACTCAAACATCGTTCATACATAAATGGAATTCAACAACCTTTCTTTTATTATCTCAAACATCAATCTCCTCACTTTTAAAAGCTGGATTAAAAATTGATATATTTTTTTATTAAATCAGCAAAATCAAAATACTTCAATGGCTTTTAATATAAAAAAATAAAAATAATGGTTTTTGCGATCTCGCTATAAAACGAAAGTAACAAAAAACATAATTGTTACGCACATTTTTCCATTTCTGTCCATGCCTTTTAATTGGCCATAATATCACATGGTTGGATCCAATTTTCTCACATTAATTTCCATATTGTCTTGGTTGTCATCAGCATATATTTTATAAGTAATAAAGGTATTTATAAATATTTTTGCATCCATAATTTAAACTTATATTTTCCTGTTCTGCTATCAATACGTATTTGATTTTGAATGTTTTTCAAATTAATAGTTAAAAACTAAGAGATGTTATATTTTATTATTATTATTAATAATACAACGTAATTCTGCACTACTTTCTGAGATAAAGTTATTTAAATCGGTGTCCAATCTAATCAACCATTTTATAGTTGATGCGGTCAATGTTATGGAACGGGGTTACTTTTTTGTAGGTTTTGGAACATCAATCACCAATTATAAAATACCGAGTAATTTTTTAGATTGCCTAAAGGAGGAAATCCAACAATTTGAATGCAATTAAAGCAATCTTTCCATAATTTACTCAGTTTTTTTTTTTTTCGTCTTTCTCGAAAGTACAGATTTATAACATACCCCGTTTCGATTATTACTATTTGAGTAATTTACATTTACATACTATTATTAACTACAGTTGCAGAGATTCGTTAAATGATTTAGAACTTAACTTTAAGCTTCATTTGCAATATTAGTCATGCCAAAATTGTATTTAATACATTCGTCCGTTTGGTATGCGAAAATTTCAAATTACTGTTGTGGACTTACCAAATTTGTAATAACAATGTACTCTAAATTTTAAATGCTTTTTTTTAAAATATGATTATTTACACAAATTACTCTTGTTTACTAATATATATTAGAAGAATCATAAGGAAAAGATTTGAAGGGGGGAAGTTGAGGCACAAGCCTAAGGTTTGCGGAATTCTCTTTAGAGTATACATTTTAAGTAAATAATGACAATTTAAAAAAAAACTGTTTTATTCCAAGAAATAACAATTACTAAAGAACAATCTTCAGTGTTGGTGAGCGGCAGAGAAGAGAGGGCTTAGCTCCCAAGTATTTTTATGAAGCTTAAAAAACTAAATAAATGACTTCATAAATTTTTAGTAAATTATTTCTAAAAATTTATTAAAAATTTTAAATTTTGATAAAATTATTTTTTTTAATATTGTTAATAAATTATAGGTTTTTCAGCAAGGTACTTCAACGTAAATATTTAAAGAACTTAAGTTTTAAATGAATAAATAAATTAAAATTTTATATTTACAGCTTATTCGAATTAATTTGGATGATAATTAACTTAAAACAGAACATAAAATTTTTGTTAGAAAAAAATAGTTGCGGTTGACAATAAATACGACAGCTTTCGGTTCAATGCGATTCGAGGTTTGCGGAAAAACTGTAACGTAATTTTTAAAAAATTACAAAAAAAATTCAAAATTTAGTCATTTGTTATTATAAAAGAAATTACAATTTTAACTACCGTAATTAATTTGTAAATGATAGCATTTAGTACAAGCTGCTTTAGTATTAAAAAAAATCGCAATTTTTTTTATATCTCCAATTTGGAGTGATTTTTCCACTTTGATAAAAATCGTTGAAAAAAAAGAATAATTTTTAATGTTTGTACATTTTTATTATCCAAATAACCAAATCTTAGTTGAGGTAACCATTTAAACTTTCGATAAATGTATAAATTAATATTTATTTTATTTTAGTTAAAGTCTTGTAAAATATTAATCTCAATTTTTCAAAAATTTATCACTCGAAATTAACTCGCTTTAGCTAATTTCAAATAGAAACATTTTATGTCAAAATGCATTTTTGTAGTTATCAATTTAAAAATATTGGACTGAAATCATTAAATTAGATAATAAGTTGCCAGGAATTAAAAAATAAAGAAATGTTATTCTTGAGAAACAAATAAATGTCGATAATTTTAATTAGTCAAATAATTAAGATAAGTATTAATTATCAATTAGTTTAAAATTTAATTGAGGAAACATACTTCCGGCGCGATATCATGTGGTAGCAACATTTTTCTGATAATTGTGGAAGAACATCCGACTTATAAAAAAGCATAAAATGATTGAAAGACCGAGTGAAATTAAAACGAATCCATTTATAAATTCGTGAGATATTCATTTGTTTACACTTTTGGAACTTGTAAAATCTTCATTATGCTTTCAAAACTCATTCTGTTGTTTGCTCTAATAGGTAAGAAATATTTAAACAAGACTTTTTTTTAATTCAAGTTACATAAAATACAAATAAATTGTCAGATTTTAATAAGATCTCTGCAATTAGTTTTACATTTAAATATTTTTTAAAATTTATCTGCAAACACTGCTTTACCTATGCAAATTTTTGAAATGAGCCGTCCCAACAATCAAACGTCATTATTCGACAAAATTTGCAGGGAATATTTAAATACTTTGAAAAAGAGGAATGAAATGAGCTAAGGTCTAACATTTATGTACGATTTAAACTATTTTTTATACCTGAAATACCTAAAAATTATTACCAAATTAAAACAATGTATGAGCCATTTTTCAAAATGTGAAATTTTTTACATGTCGCAATTAAATACATATTTAAAAGGTACGCATTTTTTTTTTGCTGAAGTTATATTTATTGAAAACATATAAATAAAAGAGCAAGATACATGTATTCAATTTAAATATTAAAAATTAAACACATTTATTTTACTTTCTCTTGATAAATCTTTACAATTTGGTGAATAATTGGTGACAACACTTCTCTGTAATTCTTTGAGATTTTGATTAGTTAATACTGATCGGTGTTTGGATTTCACGAATTTTAAGGAGGAATAAAATTATTCACATGCACACGTTGTTCCGAATATTAAAATAATTCGACCAACAGCTTTTTTTAATTCAGTGTACTTCGATTCTGGTATAAATTTCCAAAATTCAGTAATCGACGTCGACTTTTATTTTAATTGTAGAGCTTGATCTTCTTGCATCTCTATTAATTCTAATTCTCCAGATGCTTCGTGGGTCATAATTATATTTGAAGGGGAAAACTCATCTTGAATTATGTCAATTTGCTTTGCTTACCAAAATCTTGCCAGGCCGTCTGATGATTGTGTAATGTTGCAAAAAAAATAAAATAAAAAATTAAGTGTCGCCTTTATGTTGTCAATATTAGTTATTTGTTTATGTTGCGAAATGCCATTGCGGATTTTACTTTTTCTTAGAAAAAAAGAATACATTATTGGTAGATCGTGTTAATCAGTCTGGAGTCGGTCGATTACGCTACCGACCGAACGGATACGGAACACTAACACATACGGAACGATAATAATTTTCTGAAAATATATTAGCACAAAAATGAAAAGGAAACTCTGGTACGTTTATCGAGAGCCACAAATAATCCTTCAAAGAGCCGCAGGTTGGCCCCCCTAATATATATATATATATATATATATATATATATATATATATATATATATATATATATATATATATATATATATAATCAGTTTCATTCTCATGTCTTACGTGGAAAAAATTAATAAATTAATTAACAGCATCTCTTTCTCATTCGTTGCACATACTATGCACTATACTAAAATGATGATATAATGACTCTAAATTTCGTAAAAAAGTTGGATTCAATTAAAAGTCATAGAAGTCTACAAAAGATAAATTAAAACTCAATCGATTGTTTAATCCAGTTATTGATTGTAAATGTTTACCGATTGTTTAATTAAATTTATCGTCCACTTCGAAAATAAGAATTAAAATAATTTCTTTCCACTCTGTTGCATGTAGACGGTTCTTAAATGTTCATTAAATGGTGGTAAAGTGACCACAAAGCTTTAATTTCTTTCTAGTCGGTTGCATGTAAACGGTTCTTAAATGATCATTAAATGGTGGTAAAGTGACCACAAAGCTTTAATTTCTTTCTACTCTGTTGCATGTAGACGGTTCTTAAATGTTCATTAAATGGCGGTAAAGTGACCACAAAGCTAAAAAATCGCAGTTCAGCGCTGAATTATCCCGAAACTTAAAACGAAATAAAAAGAATTGAACTGCAACTGCATTAGTATACTACATACTGCAGATGCTGCGAATGAATGAAAGAGTTATATTATTACGCAAATGAAAAATGCTGTTTTGAGAAACACCAATTTTTAGAAAGCTAAATTTCAACCAGATATACATCATTATATAATGCACTTTTTTGCGAGTTTTGACGCGAACTTTAAGACAATGTTCTCACTTGTGCCTCCTTGAACTACACTTGTCCCCTCCAACAATTAAATTTAAAATTTTTACTGGTTCTCTCTGAGCATCAAAAAATCCAGGAGGGGAAAAACATTAGTATGAGTTTAAAAATAAATAACTTTTAAACACATTATTAGACATTTTGATTTGAACCTTCCACTTAATATCATTTTATAAATATAAATGAGATTAGATAGAATCACAATTGTTAAGTGAATACATAAAAACTTGTCAGTGAGAATTAGTTGGGTCTTGTCAAATTAGCTTAGCTCAGATTACTGCTTAAACAGCGTTATGCATTTTTCATCTGATTCATTAAAACATTGAATGTTACAATTTTTAGGAAAAAAATAACAGTATATTAAGGATAAAATTAGAATTATACATTTTAAAATGCTTCATCACAAAGTAATAATATACTCAGAAAAATAAGAATGTTTTCGCATTAAAAAAATATAGCATAAAAATTTAGAATTGTGGTGTTATTTAAAACATATACATAAAAAAATTCTCAAGAATTGTAAAAAAAATTCTTTTGTGTTAAATTCATTAATGAATGAATATGTAGAGATTATAATTTGATACAGTGCAGTAAAGCTGGTACGAAAGTTGTCGAAACCCGTACATCTAAAAGAAGGCTAACCTGTGAAAAACTGTTACGTACTAACCTCATAGTAAGAGATAAAGTTAAGCGACACCGCACATTGGGCTTGAGGGAAGGAATAAAAAACTTAAATACTGCCATTTTGAAAATAGGGTATTGTTTTGACTCAATGAAGGCCAAACGAGGAAATGGAACTCATAGTTTAGAAGATATAAAGGATTTTATAACTTCTAAACAGCAATTACAGTTTTGTGTTTATACTTATTTAAAACAAATCTGGCATTACGGCCTAAACACTTGAGATATTTATTCCTATGAGTTTCATTCTACTAAATCGATTGAAATTAAATGCAAGACAGTCGAATTAATTGTTCTAGTATTGCAAACATATATATGCATAAAAAAGTACTATAGTTTGCTTACGTTAAGAATTTCCCCAGCCACAAAATTTGAGGCTGTCTGCTACTATGGAAACGAGAATAGCGCATTTCACGGAGGGTAGCTTCTCTTCCCTCTAGGGATGACACAATCGTCCGGAGAAACAGATTACCTTCCTCCTGCCGACCTGAGCCAAAACCTGTCCTAAGCAGAGACCTCACACCCTTACTTGAAATAGTTATACCTTGTTACCATAGCCACCGCCATGGGTCCAGACGAATGTCTAGGGGAGTTCTTACTTCAGACTTGTAGAAACTAACGCAAAGAAAATTGGGATGGGCACAGTAGAACTTAGCCCTCCATGGGCTATCGCGTCACTAAGTTTAGTTTTGTAGACATGATATATAAATTTTATCTGTTTATGCTGAAATGAATGAAACAAGGCCTGACAGGGTGAGATTAACAGTTTAGAAGTTATAGCAGTTTTATTCATAATAAATACAATACAAAAATAACGCTTTTTGATGTTGCTGTCTTTTAACTTCAGAACTTTTTAACTTTTAAAAATTGTTCTTTCATTTAATTCATCAAACAAAATGCGTAAGAAACAGTGTTCGTTTAGTAGCCTACATCAGATGTGTAAATAGCTACAAGTTTAAAATTATACTTTTCGTTCATAAATTCTAAAATACTATATGGATCTTCTCAGATTTATTCTAATTCAACTCAATTAAAACTGCATCGTTAATATAATATTTCATTTGACTAAATAGCAATATTTAAGTTTCTCTCAACTTTCTCTCTCCCCCACTAACGTTTGCCACTGAACTAAAAGTAGAACATTTAACAATTTGCGTCATGGTCCGAACTTTTCTTTTCTTATAGTTCAGTTTAAAACAAAAATTCCACTGTATTATTATTATTCATGTAAATGTTTTTTTTTATTATTATTATTTACTGTCATTTATCAGCTTTGGGCAATACATGTACGACTCGACAAGCTGAACGAAGATTGGAGAGCTGCGCGGATATGGTAGGCCCTTCGTGTAGGTATGTCAATTCATTAAATTTCATGCGATCATTTCGAAATTTAGCTTACTCAATGAGCAGGTATTATTATCGCATTAAAATTATTGATTGAACTTCATACGTTGTTTAGCGTTGTTTACAAATTTATTTCAATAAAAATTTCAAAGCATTTTTTTTTACTTTCTCCAACATTACATGCATGATTAAATCGAGCTTTAAATATACAACTTTTTCAAAATTTAATTTCTCAGAAACTAGTCGACTGATTTCGCTCAAATTATGTATTTTCACACTTAAGACTGCATGTTTTAAAATGATTCAAAAATTGCATATTTCACAGTTCGAAAGATTTTCAACTATTATTAAATAAAGTGATAAAAAATAAAAAATGCTTCTTAAAAGTTGTATTTGCTTTGAATTATTTTTGGTTGAAAGAATTTTATAGCCGTGAGCAAAAAATTTTTCGATTCGCTTTAGTTTTCGAGATACAGTGAAATACGCAAAGAGTAAAATTTACATTAATTAGTCATAACTACAAACCGGTCACCTGATCAAATTATGGTGACTATATTTCCCAGATTTTGGCTCACTCTTATATTTTGAGGGTCAGAAATCCAAATCCATCGAAAAAGGGTATGTTTATTCAGAGAAAGCCCATTTTTGTATTTTATTTCGCAACTTAAAATTCCGTCTGCACCAAATAATTAGCATATTTCAGGTCTACCCCTTTGAAATATAAAGATTGAGTTCGAGACCATGAAGAAGCGGTCATTGGATCAAAAGTTATTCTATGTGAACCGTTAATTTTTTTTTTTGCGTATTATTATTATTATAGCATGCAATAGTTTACCTTCAACGTAAGGAAAATGTTTTATTGTAATTTTTGTTTTTAAAATTTTTGTTAAAAAGCAAATGATATTTCGTTTCATTAAAAGCCATTTTTTTTTACAAATTTGTTTATGAGCAATGGGTAAAAGAGCTTTCTGCTGTTTAGCGAGATTTATTGTTTTTAATGACACTTGGACAAGCCAAGCATGTGAGCTTGGACTTGGGAATAAAGTCAGGAAAGAGCGCCATGCGTTTGAAAGTACCGTTCAAATTAGAACTTCTTGGGTGAAAGTGTCCCTTATTTCAGAAACCCCCGGATCAATAGCATCACCACTCATTCATGAAACCACTTCCAGAATTTAGAAAAAAATCTAATGGGGAATGCCATGTGTACAACTACCTGCAGCAGGAAGGAGTCACTTTATGTTAGTTTCAGAAGCATTTAAAGAGCTAATGCAAACTTTCTCACAGAAGAGATGCCATAAGTTTCAATAGACAGTTTAATTTCAGTTTGTTACTTCTCTGGTATAAGGAAGTTGAGTTCATTTAAAGGGAAAAATTTATATTTAAATTTGCCTAACATATTTTATTTGAAAGTGTTATATTTCAATAAATTATTTATTTTGACTAAAAAATTTTATTTCATTACTTAAATTTTTTTGGGATTTTCACCTGGGGGGGGGGTCTTATCTCTAATTATCGGAATTAGAACGATGATTGGAAAGAGAATCCGGAAGAAAAGAACGGCATACATTCAATGAAAAACCTGTTCAAAGTAGATAACTATATTAACGATGTCTTAAGTCATTTTGATCTAAAAGCTTAAAATAAACTAAGGAAATGCTGGTAAAAAAAGTGTCAATTGTTAAATTGACAGCTTTTTCGTTATTTTTGATCACCTTCTCCCGTTTATCCTTAAGCACGCTTCACCATAACCATAATTTTTGTTACATGTCACACAATATTACATAAACATATACTTCCAATACATTAGCATATTTCAACCTTTGTGTTTAAGTTTTACCTATTTAATTTAATGAATTTTGTGATCCTGGCAATAAAAGTGATTAGATATGTTCTGATTTTGTATTAAATAAGATAACGTTTTACAGCAAAAAGCATTATTAATATGCAATAGTAATAAAACATTAATATAAAAGATAAATATAACCGTAATTTTTAAATAAAACCTGAATTTTTTGTAATTTGATACATTATGTTTAAAATCTTGTAATAAATCACAAAATACTCTTAAACAGAATGAATTAATATTAATTTTTCCAATTGAATTACAGACTTATTTCATTTGCCATAACAACTTTAATCGTCTTGTAGAAAATTATAAGCACAGTTATAATAATGAAATCAAACGATATCATTTACTACTAATTTACTACTTTTAGCGATATTAATTACTAGTAATTTACTACATTGATTTAATATATATTTTGCTAATATTGCTGCACCAATTTACTACCCATAGTACTCATTCATATTGAGTGAAATTTTTGACATTTTTCTCCTAAAATAATATGTTGTTTGGATTTTTTTGAAAATGATTCTTGTTTTTTTTTTAAACGAAATCATCAGAATAAAATAATATTTCCTTTCTAAAATAAACTTTTGTTAAAAAAGCTGAAACAATTTGTCTGAGAATTTTAAAAACTTTTACTTTAACCAAAAAGAATTTGCTTGACTTTAAACTAGTTTTTTTTTCGTTTCTTGCATGCTTGAAGCTCTGCGTTTTAAAAATCCAGGTAAGCTGATCTCATAAAAACTTGTTCTTGTCTACGAGCCATTTTTAAAGTGTTTGGATCAAGTTCCATATTTAGTCAATAAAATGTACAGTGCGTAAAAAATAAACATAAAACCCTGAATAACTTTTGATTTAAAGATTGCATCTTCACGCATGTTATGGGACTTAATCGCAAAGGTTTCGAATGTGTAACTTCAAATTTGTTTTTAAATTCATGCAAACTATAATAATCATTTTTAAGTTGTAAAATTAGAGACAAAAACGTAACTTACTCGGAATGAACATCTTAATCAGATTTGAATTTCTGACCCCTAAAATATAGAAGATAGTGCAGATTTTTGCCCATATACTCAGGTCGAATAGCTTCGGCGAAATTTTTTTGAAAACAAATTTCGTATTTTAAAACACATTATTTGACCAATTTTACTCAAATTTTGGGTTTTGATGCAAATTAGCTTAGTCGAAGACAACCTCTTAAATTATTAAGATTGACTTCTAGGACTTTAAGATTCAATCATTAGATCAAAATTTATTCGTTTTAGTCCTTTTTATTTTCCAGCTCACTGTACAGCATAAGGCCCCATTTCATTATTTGGTTTTTAAATTAAAAACAATAGTTTTGTTAAAAAAAATTATGTATAATCATGCAATACAAGCTTAAAATATAATAGTTGGAAGTAGTTCAAAGTAAAAAATTTAGTAGATTCCTGTAAAAGGAAGAAAAAAGGCAGAGGTGGTTTTCCAGATCAAAATGTCTAAATCTTTTGTTATTTACATGTCCTGAACGTTATATTTCAGAGAAATGAGGAATGTTGAGATCTGCCTTCTGTCATTGGTTGAAGACTGTCTAGATGAGGAAGAGAAAGCTTCATTGAGCAGTGACCTTAGGAGTCTAAGAAGCACTGTGCGTAGAACATGTGGTAAGGTTTTAATAAATTAAAAATAAAAACAGTGTGTCTGATACTACTGATCACAGTTGATTTATTTGGACTTCACAAACACTAAACGACACTTATAAACTTCAAAGATTTTTTCCCTAAGAAACTTAATTTCAAACTATTGCCGATCCCTCCTATCACTATCACTATCCGACTATCACTATCGTAAAATACCTTAAATTAAATTATATCCTAGAAAATCATATGATTCCTTCAAAGCTGTGCCATCATAGCGTAACATGCTCTGCTGATCATTCAAATAAAAAGAATGCAAGAAAGTAAAAATTGAAGAATTAAGACCATCTAATACTTACACCGAAGAGCCATTACATTATGACCACCCTCCATCTATAACAATGGGCTCGCCCAGGTTTTCATGGTTTCTCGCCCAGGAACAATGTTTTCATGGGTCACATTTGGACCCATAATTCTCATAGAACAATCCCTGACCTCTGTAAGCTACTTGAACATAGTTGCAGACCAGGTTCACCCATTCATGGCAA
Organism: Parasteatoda tepidariorum; assembly: GCF_982258835.1. NCBI lineage: Eukaryota > Metazoa > Arthropoda > Arachnida > Araneae > Theridiidae > Parasteatoda > Parasteatoda tepidariorum. The sequence continues at coordinate 80,557,885 of NC_141761.1, forward strand.
TAGTTTTTCCTGCGGGGGATGGTGTTTACCAAAAGGATAATGCACCATGTCATAAGGGTTGAATCGTCATGGATTGGTTCGAGAAACATTACAGTGACTTTCAAGTCATGTCTTGGCCCCCAAATTCACATGACCTTAATCCAATAGAGCATTTGTGGTCCTACTTGGAAAACAAAATTCGTGCTGCCACGCTACCCACTCGCAATGTGAGGGAATTGCAGGATCAGGTTGGTGAGCGCTTGGTACCAGATACATCAGACTGCCTCTCAGCACCTTGTGGAATCAATGCCACGGCAGGTGCTAGCAGTTTTGAGGGCTAAAGGTGGTCCTACATGTTATTAGCAGGGTGGTCATAATGTAATGGCTCTTCGGTGAATAACGTCTAATGGGATATCCATGTCACGTAAGGAACGTAAGGGTGAAAAAAATGAGTATACTTTTAAGGTCAAGTACGCATTTGCTAATATGCGTAAAATATTACTGAAAAAATTTAATTCGGTAATTAATGGATCAACTAACAATCATAGCAATATTATACCTTTAGAAATTCAATGTTTACCTGCAGGGTTTATATTAGTTCTTACGTGCTACATGAAACATACGTCGAATTTTTAAAGTTCATATGCTCTTTTATTCTGTAAGAAAAATATATATATTCAAGTGATAAAACTATTAAATTTAATTGCCAATAGCTCTTTTTTATTCTTCATGGGTATGAAATATAATTCAGTTGATCAAACGGTTCAAACTAAAAGCAAATTGCTCTTTTATTCTGGTTTGGTATGAAATCTAATTCAATTGATCAAACGATTGAATTTAAAAGTCAATAGGTCTTTTATTCTGCATTGGCATCATATTTAAATAAGCCGATCAAATGATTGAAGCTAAAAGTCAATTCCTTTTTTATTCCTCGTGGTAACGAAATATAATTTGGCTGATCAAAAATTTAAGGTAAAGGCCAATAGCTTATTCATTCTGCATTGAAATCAATTTTAATTCAGCTGATCAAACGATCGAATCTAAAAGTTGATTCTTTTTTTAATTCTTTATATGTATGGAATCTAATTCAGCTGATCAAACGATTAAAGGTAAAAGTCAATTACTCTTCTATTCTGTAAAGGTATGAATCATAATTCAGCTGATCAAACGATTGGAGCTAAAAGCGAGGGAAAATGAAGAATGATATCAGGGGTGATTTAGAGTAGTGTCTTTTAAATTTATATTAAGTTTTCTTAACTATTAAAAAAGTATTTCTCTCTTCTTAGGCTATAAGAAATAGGAGACAATGTCAATGAAAAAGCAGATGTATTGTTCTATATGCTATCTGATGTTTACATGATATAACTTTATATGTTTCTTTGCATGTTGCTTAATATTATAGTAAATAGTATGCCTTTTTTGATTTAATCGAGCTTTTTGTAACAACGTAACAATAAAAACCTTTGATGAATTTTTCCAACGCTCTTTTTTATGGTGTGATATACATTTTTTTTTATTTAGATGCAATTTCAAAATTTATTTCACTGTGCACTAATTCTTATAAACCTAATCTTAGCTAAATAATGTTTAGTTCCAATGATGCCCAGCCCATATAAATATGGACATTTGTCATTCGGGTATCAGATGGGCACCTGTGTTCATTACTCTTTCAGGGGTTATGTATTGGGTATGCCAATGTTAACCCCACCGTAAGAAGGAGATATAATTCAGAGTAGAAAGAAAGCGCACCCAGACCTTTGACTAGGATTTGAACTCAATGTTGTTCTGTCATGAGGTCAACTTCCTGATCACCATACAATTTGGTGATAAAGAAATCATAAAGATAGAGAAGTATACTTAAAAATGAAATACGATATTGGGTTTTAAAGTATTTTGTTCCAAAAACTTATTATATACTTATTATTATTAATTTTAGTATAAATATGATAGGTATATTAAATAAAGTTTTAAATGCTTAGCCTGGTGAAAGTCCCATATCATATGAAATTATGTAAGAAATTTGATAATTCTATAAAATAGATCACATATTTTAAAAGCATCAAAATCATAATTGAAAATAAAATAATTTTAAATGTTTCTTCCCAAACAACGCCAGGAGTAAAGTGTTCCTTTCATGATGAAGATATTAGGAACTCCAATACTCCAGTATACATCATGTTTAGTTCATGCAACGAAATTATTTATGTAGGAATTTGATTCGCATTTTTTAAGCACTTAAAGTTCGATATTTGAATCATCACTGTAAAAAAAAAAGTTTTGTCAAAATTTAGCCAAAATTTGTCATTTACACATAATAGCTCCAACACAGAATATCTCCAAAATAAGTATAGTATAACTTGCAAACTCCTTGCATTTACTATAGAATATAGTGATATGCTGAAAAAATTGAAGCAGCACGTACTCATTTTTGAGCAAAATGCGTAGCTTCAAAAGTGACTCAGCATGTACACATTTTGAGTGTTTATTAAACGAGAGTGGGCATAGGCTCAAAAATAAGGTGTCATAAATTCATTTTTAGTCATTTTTAGTTATAAAATGAGCGTAACTGGGAAAATAAATTTCATACATTTATTATTTTATTTAACAACGGCCGTATAGATTTCGAATTGTAAAGTACACTCTAAAAACTGTACCGCTGATTTCAGAGGCACAAACGATCCAAATGTGCCTCTGAATTTTAAGGGCACAACGTGCCTTTAAAAATGAAAGGCACAATGTACCTCTGATTTCAGAGGCACATTTGGATCGTTTGTGCCTCTGAATTTTAAGGGCACAACGTGCCTTTAAAAATGAAAGGCACAATGTACCTCTGATTTCAGAGGCACATTTGGATCGTGTGTGCCTCTGAATTTTAAGGGCACAACGTACCTTTAAAAATGAAAGGCACAATGAACCTCTGATTTCAGAGGCAAAATCAGATGTACCTCTTAGCTTGAAAGGTACATTGTACCTTAGATTTTGCTTTTATGAACCACTCATTGAAATAAGCATTTAGTGGTACCAAAACCTGTTATTTACCAGATTTGAACACACTTTTTTTTTACCCATTTGTAATTTGCTTGCACTTCATATAAAAAGGGGTTTACACTATTACCAAGATATTAATTATAATAACTCTTAATGAAAAATATTTCTGAATTCTTTGAATATTGGCCACTTGAGGTGATCATCTCAAGGGATTCCATCTAAGGCTTTTTCATAGGCAATTATAAAATATGTAAATTTACACAATTTCTTTAATTATGTAGCGTTTAATGATACTTCAACAATTACAATGATGTTTTTCTAATCAGATATAGGTATAAAAAAATAATATTTATTTCTGTTTATTCCAAGTCAATATAATTCATGGATTTTTTTTCCAAAAAGTATCCTCAAAATGGAAATTTCTTATAAATTTAGATATTTTTTAAATATTTAGAGATTTAATAAAATAGTTTTATAAGAATCAAAATTAAACACTAAATATCATGAAATCTAATATCTTTTATTTTCACACATAAAGAACAATATTACATAATTTAGTAACAGTTGCACACAAATATGGAAAAACATAGAACTTTCACAATATTTTAAAATTATAGATGTAGATTTTGAACAATTTGTATGTTTTATGACATCAAATATGTTTAATCAAATGACTTTACAAGTGTAAAATCAAAGATTTCTTTCTATTGAAATGAATTTTTTTTAAAAACCTGATTTTGGCGAAGCATATTAACCCATTAGGCGCCATCATTCCCATTTTGGGAACATTAGCTTTCAATTTTTTTAGAACTAACTGTACTTAATATTATTTAATTGACAATTTTATTTGAGCTCTGAATATATGAAAAGCATTTTGCAATTTTTTTTGAAAGCTTGTTTCAGAATTTTTATTTTTTATAGTATTTTAAAAATCTTGAAATTCCGCATTTTTATCCCCAATCATTAAACATGCATTTGTTTTATAAATATTATTAAAATAAAAATTATTTTAACTTAAACTTGATTACAACAATCTAATGTACAAAATAAAACTAATCCATAGAGAAAATGTACAATGGCTAGTTTACAATTGAAGAAAAAAGACCTTGTTCCCTTTTGGGGGAAAGTATTGGCGAAAGCTGTTTTCAAACAAAAAACAAGATGCAGATTATTTTAGCAGAAAAAATATTTTTTCATGACAATAATATATGCACTAATTTAATAACGCAGAACATCTAATATGTTGCCAAAAATAAACCTCAATCTATGTTTATTTCCTCCCCTCAAACACGATAAAACATCTGCATTTTTCAATCTCTCCCCCCATTCATTGCACGTGTACTCCTCCCCAACAGCAAAATGACTCTAAATTTCTATTTGCATTTTTATAAAATAATTAATTTATAATAAATTTGTATTATGTTTAAAAGTTTCCTACAGAAAAAATCTATCATAAAAAATTTCTAACATTTTCCTTTGGCTAAGAATTTTAAAATCTGGCAAATAATTTGAAATACTTAGTATAGGCTATGTATATATATATAGTAATATCATAATTAAAGGTCAATAAAGAAAAAGTGCAGGTAAAAAAAGAAAACACAACACCGGAAGCAAAATTATAATGGTAAACATACTTATAGAATAGCCTAAACCAAATTTACAAAAATTATAGTTTAATGTAAAACAAAATTAAAAAAAATTAGCACTATAATGAGAAAATAAAATATCATAGCAAAAGGTGATAACATATAGATAAATTTGCTTTACAGAGTGGAACAACTGTAAGTCAATTTCACTTGGAGATGGTAAGATTCGTTTAATGCAGACTCTTATAAAAAAAAGTCCACATGTTTCGCAGAGAACTTTTAATTAAAACATTTTCCAAATTTTGAAAAAAATCAAATGACACACATTTTTCTTTCTTTTAGTTTTCACTAGTTATTAATACAGAATCACAATAATTCGGAGAAATAGCAACGGACATTTAAAGGTTGTATCCGGAAGAAAAAATGCTCAAGTTAAACACTTTGCCGGGGGAGGTACATGGGCAAAGCATTTGCAGAGGAGGCCTGATCAAATCCTTCCCACAGCATCCACATTATTTATAGTTTAGCATTGACCACAGTGCTGATGTAAAATACCCTCAGAGGTAGTTGGATCATGGGTTTGAGTCCCCTGGAAGCCAGACTAACTGTAGCAGGCTTAGTGGTTTTCCTCTCCATGTAAGTGTTTTATCATGCATTCAGCTCGGCTAGAACATTTAAAACAGGACTTATTAATGTAAGAGTATTTTATTTGAATAAGTAGTTAAAAGTTTCTGTCACAATGTACACAAATACATTCATGAAGATTTTATTACATTAAGAATAGGTTTAGCTAAAATAATTTTTATATATAATATTATTGAACTAATTTAACACGTTGAATGCCATAGGGGTCACCGGTGACTGGTGCTGAGTTTTTTCGTAGCGCCACTGGGGTCACCGATGAACGGCGAAACCTAGATTATTCGAAACACATAATTCGAATAAATTTTTAATGCTCTAATTTTTTTTTATATTATTATTATCACTAAAATGGTTTATATACTGAAAAAATCATTTTGGCCAGACGGGCAAGCCATGTAAAATTAGTGTGGCATTCAACATGTTAAAGAAAAAAAAAAGTGTAAATCTATCTAAGCTTAAATACATAAGAAAGTGCAAGGATTGTTTTTAACACAAAACAAAATTGGAGTCAACAAAGAAAATTCAAATGTAAATCGAAAAGTAATTATTTATAAAAATAATTATTATTTATAAAAATATTTAATAATTAAAAACATTTTTTTGCATTTACTGGAACACAGTCAAGACAGAAAGTAACAGCAAAAAAAAAAACTATTAATCATTTAGTTATACTAATAATATAAATTTAGATTACACAAACATTAAATTGCCTTTCAGAGAGCAAAAAAAAAAAAAATTTCACTGTATCAAGTTTATACACATATCAATCCTTACAATCAATATATTTTCTTTCTAAATATTGTTATCAAAATTGCTTCGCTTCATATTTTTTTTACTACAGTTCAGGAAAAGCATTAGTTATAGATTAATAAAAGTTTTTTGATAATGTTATTCTAAGTAACACAGGTAAGGTAGCAATAACAATAAAAAAAAAAAAAGTTTCTTAAAAATTATTATCACTGACGCTGAATTAGAAAGTTTTACTAGGTAGCTTTTCGTAGCAAGAAAACATGGAGTATAAAGTGTTGAGCATTGAATATGAAGTACCAAATATTTTTTTAATAAATTATTCAGTATATATCGATAAAGCATTAAGAATTTATCTTGGAAAATGCCAGTGACACAACAGCGATTCTGCATATCTAATCCATTTGTGATCCAATGAATGTTATGCAAATAATTTTTTTATTTTTTATATATAGTTATTGATATCAAAATTATGTAAATTAAACAGCTCTGGTTAACAATACTTTAATATTTTTTAAAAAGTTCAAGCTGCTAAGTACTTGGCATTATATTATTTGAAAAAAAGAGCAAGGTACTCATCACCGCCCATCACTCAACCATGACCAAAAATCCTATTTCTAGCGCTTTACTTTTTAACGGCCATGGTTAAAATGCCATGTAACTTTGATACTGGTCAGATAAAGTGGACTCCGCTTGAGCTAGCTCGTTTGAATCTTCTGCACGATAACCAATGAGAGAACTTTCAGTTGTGGCAGAATTTATATGCAAAGTATACATGCCAGTTGTTTTATACATTGCCAGGAACTAACTCATTACCCTAGTTCTCTAATAAGCAGTGTGAAAGATAATTTAATCAGCTGTGCCACAAGAGCACCCTGGAGCAAGCTATTAATCCTTTTCAAAAATCAAATAAATTAAATTTCAATTTGAAATGTTAAAATTTTTAAAAGGAGTTTCACAGTCGTAAATAATTATATATCCCATGTTATCTATTTTGAGTCATAAATTCAAAGCTAAAATTTGAAATTATACACTGAAAGCTGTGATGTTAGAATAAAACATGTTTAAACATTACTTTTTCAAAAAAAATAATAACTAATTAAAAATTTATAAATCATTAGAAGATTGCCTTTTTCTTCCATGCTTACACCATATTTAAAATATAAATAAAGCATAATCTTATTTTTTTCTTCAGGTTTATATCAACTGTAAGTTTAGTAACAGTTTGAAATAATTATAATTAGATATCACTGTCAATTGTTTTCTAAAATAGCTAATGATTGAAAGTATACTTTTCATAATTATAATAAAAATTCGAAAACATTCTTCGTTGTTTTTTAAATTATTCAATCATTCTGTGAGAGAATTTCTGTGATAGCTCTCGAACGTAAACTAAGATAAACAAAAAAGCAAATTGGTATTTCAAATAAAAATGATTTCTTATTCATAGCAATCGCCACATTGAAAACCTCATACAAAATTATAATCAAACACTACAGAACAAATATAGGGCACTCTAAAAACATTCCTCTTAATATTATAATGATAAAACATAAATAATACAACTACAACAGAAATGTAAACAAAACTAGGGTTAGCTCTCTCGCTTAAACATTTTTATAAGATTTGTAGCATTAATAATTCACTAATTAAATTGAAATGTATTAATAAAAAAGATGCCGTCGTTTCTTAGGAATAAATATAAAAATAAGATATAAGTATTAAACTTACCAAATTCAAGCATTTTTATAACATCAATAGAACATATTTGTAGACAAACTTCTTCCATCGGTGGCGTGGATGGGAGGCGATAGAAAACGTATTTCGTCATAAAATTTTTCACTGGTGTGCGCATGCGCCCGTTACATGATCGTACCGAAGAAAAAGAATTGAAGCGAATTTGAGAGGCACAGAAGTCTTTTCGTACCGCGCATTGACTGGCGTTTGCTTTGGTACCTTTAATTTCTTGTGGTGCCTCTCATTTTTAAAGGCACATTAGTTATGTGCCTCTTACGCGAGAAAATACACGGTACATTTAGCTTGTGCCTCTGAAATCAGAGGTACAGTTTTTAGAGTGTATACTAGATCTTAGAACATTGTGAGATGTATAATTTTACATGACAAAATGCTCAATTTTAAAAACCTTAAGGGTCTAGACGAGAGTGGGCATTTTATATTTAGTTAAATTTCAAATGACAAAACTCACACTTTAAATATAATCGCTTGAGAACCTTTTTTAGAAATTAAATCTTAAGAATACGACTTTTTTTAATTTCAAAATTTCTGTTTTTTAATAGCTAGAATAATAAATAATTGTTGAAATTTAATTTTAAATTATATATCTGAGGATAAATTAATTTGTGTGCAATTTTTTTATCCATTCTCGTAGAAGTTTTCAGGAATAAGCAAAATGTAAGACTAACCTTACCGATCTCCTGAGTAAAGCAATTGTGACCATATCTTTCCGATTGTCGTGTCACAAAGTTCTCCATGTTCACCAAGCAGTCTTGTGGGTAAATTTGGCAAGTTTCATTAAAAATAACAACTTTTTTTGCATTTAAAACAAATATCATTTTTCACTGAAATGAAATTTCTTTTTTATTTTTTTTTTCAATATCTTATAAACTGTCCCTCTTAATTAAATTATTGACCCGTCAATAATATTGAGAAAAATTAATACCATTTTGGGTATTTTACATTGTGTTTGTTTTACTATATTTCCAAAATAAGCTTACGTGCATTTGTAGACTGCTATATCAAGTTTTGCCTCCAGATGCGCAATTGCTTTCAATTTGTCTTCTATCAGTCACTGCATTAAGAATTCGTTACTTTCCTGCACACAATTCTCAGCTGCAATATTATTAATAGTATAGAAGCTATATTATAATACTATATACAAGATGTTCCATAAAAATCGCATTTAATACATATTTTTAGAATCCTTATGAAAAATAAGACAAAACAGATGACGCAGGGGGTCACAAATTTATGTTCAAGTTCAGAAAAAACAAAAGCGCTGTAAAAATCTGACAGACTGCAGTAGAGGATAGAACTGTAATTTGCAACCCCACTAAGTATAACCTCTATTGTTTTCATTGTTTATATGTATTCTAACAAATACTGATGCCGACCGGCCTGTGTAGGGGGCATGGAACTGTGCTTGCATCAGAAAGGTCCTGGGTTTGGAATCCCGGGCAAGGCAAGGATGTTTCTTCTCTCTGTGTGTGTTCTATGTCCTTTCTCCTTTGTGTGTGAATGTGACCCGCCCTATAAACGGGATTTGATTGTGTGAATGGCGTGGCAGAAGTCGAATTCCTGCCCATAGATTTCGCCTCTGAAAAACAAGAACAATCGCACCCATACTGCCTAAACAGGCATGTGCCAAAAAAAAAAAATACTGATTCAGGGAAATTTTAACGCAACACCTTGTATTATATTTTAAAAAAATGATATAGAATGTTTTAAAAAAGTCAGATATATAGAAACGGAAAAAAAATCTTGAAAGTTTCAGTTTTTAACTTATACAGAATTAGCAAAGAAATTAGAGCTTATTTAAAGATAGTCAATCATTGCTAAAGAGCTGAGTTCGGTGGAAAATATTTTATAAATTATCAAAACTCATTTCTCAAAAATTGCGTAGCCTTAACAAAAATTTTATAAATCTTGCCTATTTTTTAAAAAAAATAATTCTTTAAAACTTAACTATAATTTCTTATAAACAGATTTTCCTCAAATAGAAAACAAAACAAAAAAAAAGGATTTCAGTAAGTTATTATTTCTTTTTCTGTTAAAAAATTTCGTTCGTTACAGGGAGTTAAAATATAAGCAATTAAGATATAAGCTGCAAAAACAGAATTCATTACAAAAGACTAAATATTTACTCTCTTACCTAAAATATGGCCACAATTTTCGCTATATTTGGATGTCAGTGATTGCATATATCGGGCTAATTCTGGCTTCTGTTCATCATTTAGACATTCATTAGTGATTTCTATCAAGCAGTTTATGGGAGCTTCAATTTTTCTGTTATGAAAAATATGGCAAAATTAAATTAAAAGCTGCTAAACTGCTTTAGTATTTCAAACCAAGAAAACAGAATTTTTCTGTCGAATTTTTAAACTTAATATTTTGAATTTATGCTTTAAATACTCAATGCAAGAACTGAACAATACAATTATTTGAGCAAGACGGCATATAACTTATAGGGAAGATAGGGCATATCATAAGGATTTGGAGTTGCATAGGAATCCATGACTGGAAAATCACATGGGGTGCTTTTCTATTATGAATTGTTTCTATGTATGACTATGACTAGGTACTTTTATTTATCCGAATTAACTTAATTTCGTGTTTTCTTGTGATTAATATCGAAAATGGCGTTTAAATAGGCTTTATATTAGAGTTTTAATCACAATTAAGATCGCAATTAGATCACAATTGGATCGCAGATTAATCACAATTAGAGTTTTAATCACAATCCATGCGCTCATGATAGATTTGCATTGGAGATTGGTGACTGCAGGACACTGGAATCTCATCGTGAGATGAGGGCATGGAGAAAATATTGCGATGATAACGCTGGACTCGAACCTCCATTCTGACGGTCTTGAGATTGTCCAATTTGTCCTCCCTTCTTTAATACTACCACAACTGTTAGGAACAAAGTGGTTTGCTTAAGTAGGCCCAGTTGGTTCGATAAAAGTATGTTTTTTTTATTTATTTATTTATTTTTTTTTTTTTACAATATTTAGCGAAAACAGATAATGAACTGTACTTTTTACAGTAAGCAGTTTGAATACCATTTTATTTCTGGTTATTTGATTGTTTCGTTTAAATATGGCAAAATCACACTTAAATCAATTGCTTTTTTATTTATATTCCTGAATTAGCAATAATTTTTTTTCTATGTGGAACAAATGATTGTGGACTTACCTACAGATTTCAACATCAGAAGGACGATCGGATAACGTTGTCAAAAAATTTTCAACGCAGTGCCAAATTTTTTCTTCTATCACTTGTATACTACACTCATAATCTGTCTGTGTTTCACCTAAAGCTAAATTATAGAAAACAGATTAGAAATAGGGGATGCAATTTTCGATTTTGAAAACTATACAGATAAGTTGAATAAATAGCATCTCTGCTAAATCGTATCATCATCTTTGATCTATAATCAATAATTATACAGGGTGTCCGAAGATTAAGGTGACGAAATTTAAGAAGGAAGGAGACATCGAAAGGATTCAGAATTGCATTGCAACTCATGGTCTGATTGATATGTTGCTTCTGCTTTTTTGTAACTTCTCAACATTATATAAAAAAGTAAATTGTTCTTATTATAAAATTTCATAAAGCGAATTTAGGGATCATGTACTTATTGACTATTTTTATAAAATTAAATCAAATATTGTATGATGGCTGATTTTTTTTTTCAAAGATTTATCTTAATTGTTCTTTTTAATGTGCTTAATTAAAGTTATACTTTATTTAAATTACAGTTTCATATACAGAGAAATTTTGATAATGGTGAACTATAGGATCATTCATGAGTTGATTTTTGATTAAAAAATGCTTGATTGCTTTCAAATCTATTTAAACACTAAAAAAAAACATTAAACTGAATTTCAATTTTGAAAAAAGTATAATTATTCAGATAGGCTATTTATAAGATATTATTTCAATTGAGATTTCAGGAAATAATGTCATTTTGAGAGAAACTAAATTAAGAACTTTATACTTTTAAGTAAAATTTCTGAAAAACCAATAAAACAAAACTATATTTATATAATATGGTATAATAGTTCTTGTAAATTGGAATTGATATTATATCTAAATTTATAAATTTAAACCCTGTCTCTAAATATTTGATACCACGTGAAGTTTCACTTTTCATCCGAGATTATTATGGTATGTCTATGACAGCATAAATAATAATTTTTGATTTTTAAAGAGGAAAAAATTTATTTAAAACTATAAGAAACTTACAAAAAAATTTTAAATAATATGTAAAGAAATTTTTTTATCTATTAACATTGTAATATATTTGTCTCCTTTAAATTTTAGTTTTAGAAAAGAGATTTGAAACAATTTTCAGCATTATTCTGTAATAAAATAATATTTTAATATGAAATCTTTCGATACTCTATACATTTTTTTCCCGCAATTTTCAGAAAAACATAACAATTTCATTTCCATTGATACTAAAAAGTGTTTGACAGAATTCTTTTTTACTCGCGTTTATATCAACTTGCCTTCGTGTATGTCTGTTCCGGTGGAATTTTGTAATCGATTTCAAACTAACTTCCCGACTAGCTACAGACTTCAAATTTGTCACATATTTCAGAATTGGATGACAATGTATGAAAATTAAGAGAAGGAAGACATACAAAGTAAAATAAAATTAAAATTAAAGAAAAATTCATATTTTCCCGATTGTCTTCTGTTGTCGATTCGATTATTTCAAATTAGTGTCACATGTCAATTGAAAAGTTTTGTGTACAGTGAGTGAAAAAATTGAGATTTTGGAAGTGAGTACAAAAAAAATCAAAATAAAAAGTAATATTTTTAAAAACCACGTCTTTGTAGTGGAGAATAATAATTAAAAAACAAAAATTTGAAAAACGAAAAACGTGGTGAGCATGAAATACATAACAGTACATATACACATACATATACACATTTTCTTACTCATACACATGAGCAGCCACATATACATCCACATTTACATCCTCATACGCATGCATATACACAAGCATATTCCACATTCAGATACAATTACAATTACAGATATACATACACATATCCTCATGAGCACACATACACACACTAATATAACATTACTTTTATGTATTTCATGCACCCCACGTTTTTCGTTTTTAAAATTTTTGTTTTTTAATTATTTTTCTCCACTTCAAAAACGTGGTTTTTAAAAATATTACTTTTTATTTGGATTATCTTTACTCTTCAAAGTATAATAAAATATTCTTTTCCTAATTTTAAGAGAACTTCCGTATTTAAATTAATAAATTAACAATAATATAAAAGTTATCTATATATATATAAAAATGAATGTGTGTCTGTCTTATATACTCCTAAACCAACCTACCAAATGCTATGAAACTTGGCATACAGATAGTTCAAAGAGCGAGGTAGGTCACTGTCGACATTAGAACATTCTACGGCAATCCGTTCCAGCGGTATCAGCGAAAATCGAAATGGAATTTTCTGATCGATTAAAAGTTAGCCTTTGTCTTAAACTTTGTTATAAACGATTCAGTTTTTAAATATATTGAAGATAACAACAGTGATATTTTCTATCTTATAGCTCTATTCATTTAGAAAAGTAAATTACATATACTTTAATATTTAATTATAAGTGTCTTTATGTCAGGGGAGTCACGTAAAATCTACAAGAATAGATTTCGCAGTTATTGGTCGTATCACGGATTTAGTATTGTGAAAATTGTTTAATAAAAATTAAGGCAAAGGCAAATTTTATTCAAATGGCACGCTTCAATAATTATTTAAGTATGCAATTTTATGTCAGCTCAATTAAATGTAGTTTTTGAAGGTTTCATTGCTGACAGTTGTCATTTGAAAACTATTAGATTGTGAATTATTACAAAGTTTACGAATTGACATTCATTTTATTTCTTTCATTTAAAAGAGAGATTTTTGTTTTAAGTTTTATCATTTTTATATTTCTTATTTAATTTATTTAATTTTAATTGTTTTTTTAATTATTTAAAATAAATATATGAATTTTAGATTCAGCAAATTTACGACCACTGTCAACCTTTACATTTCTTTTTGCTTGAGAGAGAATATTTGCAAAAATATGCCGCCTAAAAGAATCGCTCTTAGTCGATTAACATCTCAAGCACGTTAAAAGAGAACTGCCCGTGTTTCTGAAACATCGGAGCAACGGGAAAAAAGACTTGAAACTAATCGAGAACACAATGCTTTAGCCCGTTCCTTAGTAATGTCAGAGCAACAGGAAAGAAGACTATTAACAAATCAACCACCCACTACTTAAGCCCGTTCGTTGGAAACATCAGAGCAACGGGAAAGAAGACTGTTAACGAATCAAATACGCACGACTCAAGCCCGTTCGTCGGAAACATCAGAGCAACGGGAACCAAGAATGAAAATCAAACAAGAACGCACTTCGTTATTCAGACGCTGTCTATACTCTGATTTGAATCTCAGTGCACTTCACTATGATCCCACAACCAACTATAGTCTTCACCCAAGCGTCATCATCGGAAAAATGGAACAATTATGAATGTTTTGTAATGCCCTCAAATTTAAGAATGAAACAGCTGGAATTTGCTGTTCTGGAGGCAAAGTGAAACTACCTGATTTAACATCGCCAACCGACGCATTATCAACGTTATTATCGGGTCAAGCAAATCATTTGAAACTTTTCTTGGCGAATATATGTCGATATATTAGTGTTTCCAAATGACTTCATTCAGTACTACCAGTATCGATGCGCATATGGGCAGCCAGAGTTATTTATTACATTCACATGCAATCCTGCTTGAGCTGAAATTAAAGAACTTTTGTAACCTAGGTAAACATCATCGGGTCATGATATTACCGCACGTGAGTTAAAACAAATACTAAGCTCTATACTTGGTTTCATTGTAAAGCGTCATGTTTTTGGAGAGACAAGGTGTCTGATGTATTCTATTGAATGGCAAAAAACAGGATTGTCACATTATTTCGCTTATTGAAAGAATCACACCATGCCAAATTGGTCAGCTCATATCAGCAGAGATACCTGAAGTCGTCATTGATCCAGTCTTATTTCGGATCATCATTCAAAATATGTCTTATGGTCTGTGTGCATCACCAAACATGTCTGTTTGAAATGCAGAATTAACTGCTGAGACTATCACTGGTTTTTTCTTCATTAAAAAAAATTCTCATTTCAAATCATAATCGCAAATCTCATTTACACACTTAAATACAAAATTAAAATTCAAACTGAAAGCGTTGCAGCAACGGATGCTGGGTACAACTAGTTTACTATAAAATGATATATATATATATATATATATATATAATGGTAAAATGAAGCGAATTGAGTGATAAAATTCGCATTCAAAAGAGGAAGAATAAGTTTTCTGAAAGGATTTCAATTTTTTAGATAAAATAGGACTTTTTTGGCGAAGCAATGAATTTTTAACAAATTTATTCAAATGTACACCTTTTTAGATACTTTTAAGCTTTTCTCACCAAAGCGGAAAAGAAAGAAGAGAAGTTTTGAGACCATTTCGAAAGAATTGATGCTATAATATTAATAAAAAAATCACGTTTTATTTTATATATTTTTTGTTACGATTGTGTTGTTATTGCACAGGAAACTCCATCCTCGGTAAGTGGAATATTTAATCATTTAAAAAACGGATGCAAATGTCATCTACTACTTTTTCAACCAATCAATTAGTTGTTGATATTAGTTACGTATACCTGAAATGAAGAAGAAAGTATAATTTTATTTTTAAAACTAATCTTTTTTATTAGATAATTTTAATAGTATTTCTGTACCAACAGGATTTAATCATTTATTGCGTTTGTTCCATTTAAATATTTTTTTTTTGTCTATACATTTATGATTTTTTCATTGCTTTGAACAATCGATTTGTTTAGAAAAAGAGAGACAGTCGTAAACCCGGTTTTAGAAGATAAGCAAACTACTAGAACAAACTTTTAGACAAAATCATTTTATCGGGACTTTTTGATGGGAATTTAACCCGCAATTTAAATTATTTGTAGTTGAAAACCAAAAAGTAATTACACTGTTACTCGATTGTAAAAACATTCTACCACCAGATCCCTATACTACTTTGTGTATTTTATGACAAAATAATAGTGTTTGGTACACAATTTGAAAGCAGTAAACTAAGTGACTGCCGGATTTCGAATCTGGATAATCTTAGTGGCAAAAGCAAAAGAAACTTAAAAAAACGATCTATGAAACAGAATTATCCAGACAGAGAACTGTTAGTTTCCAAGACTATGAAGCACAAAGATGAATTATACTTTTAATGACGCGTAAACTCCCCAAGTTTCAGATACTTGAACACTAATTATTATATGCATGAACGCCACTATTCACCTAAGATCTCGATATGAATTTCAATATGTAATTTAGAAACAAAATAACTGAATTCTAGTTGAAATTATCCATTCTCAAAATTAAAAAATACTTACCAAGAAAACTATAAAAAATTATTAATAATCAACACAAATGATACTATTTCAAGTAATTTGGATGATTCTTTATTGTTGTTTTCCGAATTATATAGATACATAAATATATAATATTCTATAAAGAAGAGTATTTTAATAACTATTACAGCTCTGCACGTTCTGAAATCACATTTATTCATTGGAATGAAGTAAGCAATGTTGACTTCACTATAATTTGTAATGAATTGAAGAAAAAAAATATTTTACCGTAATACACACATCTGTAACAGTATGCGAACACGAAATCGGAAGTTGTCGGTAGCAAGTTTGTTGGTAATAGAAAGGTAAAAATTATTGAGATTTTGTTCTTCAAATGTTCGGCGCGTTCTGTTTCAGAAAGATTTACCAATGTTCTGGGTAATTTTTTTTCAAGTTCTTCTGCATTTTCCTTAGAGAAATTTTGCTTCGTATTCGCTGCTAAAAAAGAGGCGTCCTAATCTGTAAATGTTTCTGATAGAACTAAAGGAAAACTTAATAAATAGAAGCCTGAAATCTAGAGGGCGTATCCGTGCGTTGAGATTGCGAATGAAAAAAATAGAAAAATGGTCTTTGTCTCGTTATAAAAAAAATTTAAAAAACATGGTTACGCATAATTTTCCATTGCTGTCGATACATTTTTGGTCATAAAATCGCATGGTAAGATCCAGTTTTCCCACATCAATTTTATTGTTTTGGTTGTCATCAGCGTGAATTTTAAAAAGTAATAAAAGTATCTATATATATATTTCTCTTACACGGCACCAAAAAAAAAGCCTCATTACAACTCCCCGAATGGCAACGTTAGAAAATCGACCAATGATTGCTTCTAAAAATGTCTCATGGCAAATGTCACATGAGGTGGCTCAACATATAGCGCTTTTAAAAACGGAAACAATAACCAGAGTGAGCATTATCAGGTTGTTCAATTCAGATTCATGCCCTAAAACATGATAATATTAATTTAAACTGGCTCAACCTATAGCGCTTTTAAAAACGGAAACAATAACCAGAGTGAGCACTATCAGGTTGTTCAATTCAGATTCATGCCCTAAAAACATGATAATATTTAATTTAAACTCAATTAGGAATTAATTAGACTGGCCTTCTCCATGACTATAAATAAGTCACAAGGTCAGACTTTTGAGAAAATCTGTTTAGTATTGACTAAACAAGTTTTTAGTCATGGACAACTTTATGTTGGCCTGTCAAGAGTTAAGTCATTTGACTGCCTTTCAGTAATTGCTCCTAGATGCCAAATCTATAATTGTGTTTTCAAAGAAATTCTAAATGCTTAGTGCTAATATCTTTGAGCTTCGCAGAAAAAAATGTTTTTTGGAAAAAATTTAATTGAAACTTCTATTGGCAGTTGGCAAGGGGAACTGCCAAAATCAAAACTCATCAATTAGAAATGCAGCATGGCGACCTCCACGTGGTATTTCTCGGGCAATGCTAACAGCCATGCATTTTAATTTATTGTATGTGAAACATCCATATTTTGTTCTAAAATGTTATGTACTTTATCACAAATGTTAATTAATATAGAAATTGATTTCAATAATGCTGATCACCAAAAAATATTTTATTTGGCGATAAAAACAAGTTTTTGTGTTTTTGAAAATGAAAGACTTTTTGAGGGTTATTATCTCAAAAGTTAGGGTTTAAAGTTTATATTTATAAATAATAAATTTTTTTTCTTAAACTTTCAGAATTTCTAGCATTAACTAATATACACATTTAGTTGAATTTAGGTGAGTAACTGAAATATTTGATTATTTATTTTGCTAATATGTTAGCTAATGCTTCAATTTTTTCACCATGTACAATCTAAATAGCTAATATACTTTTTTAAAAGCCAATAAGAACATTGATAGAATTCTTCTACATAAGTACAATACTATGTCCTTGATGATAAAATACTATGTCTTTGATGATAATATACTATGTCTTTGTGCTAGAACATTGTGTTCATTGGCGAGCGAGCGCAGCGAGCCATGGTTCGCGGCGTGAACCACATAGGATTGCTTAGCAATTCTCGGGGGTTGGTGAGCGTTAGCGAGCAGGGGGCGGAGCCTCCTAGTTTATAAATATTTTTCCATCCCCGATTTAAACCTATATTTATCTGTACTGCTATCATTATATTCTTGATTTTGAATGTTTTTTAAATAAACAGTAAAACTAAGAAAAGTTTTTTTTATTTTATTATAATTATTAATATTGTAACTTAATTCTACGCTACATTCTAAGATAAAGTTATTTAAATCTGTGTCTAGTCTTATCAACCGTTTTACAATTGATGCAGCCAATGTTAAGAGGGGTATGTAACCTTTTCGCGAAAATAAGTTTTCTGTTGGTTTTGGAATATCAATCACTGAATATAAAATACCGAGTAACTTTTCAGACTGCCAAAATTGGAAAATCCAACAATTTCGATGCAATTAAAACAATCTTTCATCAACTGATTCTTGGTTTTCTTTTTCTTGGTTTTTCTCAAAAGTGCAGAATATACCCCCCTTTTATCATTGACAGCTTCAATTATTATTTTTTGCGTAAATTACCCGTATTGGGAAAATATACTTGAGGGTGCCCCTTGGCGAAATTGGCGACTTATGTTTGGCGCTATTCCTGTTTGCGAGGAACACAGTGGTAACAGGAATGGCGGTCAAAACATAATGATATTTCAATAAAACATTGAAAAATTTCAACAAAACATCGGATAAAGCTTGCAATGAACCCAATATAAGCAAAATTTATAAATCCAATGAAAAGGATTCTGAATCGAAGCAAAAATTAATGGAGTAGGTGCAGAAAGAAGGGGGGAAAAACTCACTTCTTCATTAAGCTTGAATACTCTCAGATTTAGGTGCACAGAATTATCTAATAACAGTTAGATACTGTCTAAATTTATGATGAATAGAATCTGTGTACTTCCATAGCCACATAAATTCGACGAAATACGAATCGAAAATGGCGTCTGTAATATCGGACTATTGGTGACATTTTTTTCTTAAATCCCTTTTTATGACTGCCCACATACCTTCGATCTTATTGTAATCGATCCAAAGTAAACTTACCAGCCGGTATCCAAAGTGGAACGTAGTCCTAACGGACCTCTGAAATTACATATACCGTTAAGCATTTAAAAATAACGCTGAAATCTAAACCAATCAGAATCACGATTGGGTTTCAATATCGCCCGGCTTGGCGATCAACCGCGATCACAACTTGACGAGAATCTAGGGGCACCCTCAAATATAGTCTACCCGTATTTAATATATCCGTCCGATTGACAAGTGAAAATTTTAATTACGGTTGTGAACCAAATTTGTTATAACAATGTATGTACTCTTAATTTTAAATGCTATTTTAAAATATGATTACTTAGACAAATTACTCTTTTTTTCTAATATATCTTAAACTAATCATAAAGAATATATTTGGACGTGGGAGGTAGAGACACTAGCGTAAGCTAGAAGAATTCTTTTTAGAGCATTCATTATAAGTTACTAATGACAATTTTTTAAAAAAAAAAAACTGTTTTATGCCAAGAAATAACAATTACTAAGCAACAATCTTCAGTGTTGGTGTGCGACAACAGACAGAGCAATTATCTGCCTAGTTGTTTCATAAAACTTAAAAAAGTAAATAAATGACTTCATAATTTTTTTTAATAAATTATTGGCTTTTCAGTAAGATACTTAAACATAAATGTTTAAGGAACTTAAGCACCATTCATTACAACACGTAGAGTTGAAAAATGAGTTATTATAACGTAAATTTCAAAAATTACGAAAGAATTGGAAGTAATTTGCAATTATATAGGAAATTGCAACTTTAAGTACTGTAAATGATTTGTAAATGATAACATTTAGTACAAGCCGCTTTAGTATTAAAAAATTGCCAATTTTTTTTTATATCCCCAATTTGATGTGATTTTTTCCACTTTGATAAAAATCGTTTAATAATTTTTAATGTTTGCACATTTTAATTAGCCAAACAACCAAACCTTAGTTTGAGTAACCATTTAAACTATGAATAAATGCATAAATTATTATTAATTTCATTTTAGTTAAACGAGTTTTGCAAGATATTAATATCAATTATTCAAAGATTTATCACTCGGAATTCACTTTAAATCATTTCAAATGTGTAAAAAGAAACATTTTATGTCGAACTCTATATTTTAGCTCTTCTTATAACTTTCAATTTAAAAATATCAGACTGAAATTATTAGAGTAGATAATAAGTTAACTTATCAGGAATTAAAAAATAAGTAAATGTAATTCGTAGGAAGTGAAAAAATATCGATAATTTTAATTAGTCAACTAGTCAAGATAAGTATTATTTATCAATTAGTTTAAAATTTAATTGAGGAAACATACTTCCGACGCGTTATCACGTGGCAACAACATTTTTCTGATAACTGTACAAGAATATCCCATTTAAAAAAAGCATAAAAGGGTTAAAAGACCGAGTGAAATTAAAAAGAATTTATTTATAAATTGGTGAGATATTCTGGTGTTTACACATTTGGAGCTTGTAAATTCCTCATCATGTTTTCAAAACTCGTTTTTTTTATTGCTCTAATAGGTAAGAAATATTTAAATATTTAAACAAGACTTTTATTAAATTCAAGTTATATAAAGTGCAAATGAATTGTTATATTTTAATAAGATCTTTGCAATTAGTTCTACATTTAAATATTTATTATAATTATCTGTAAACACCGCTTTACCAAAGCGGACCTTTAAAATGAGCCCTACTATAAAACGCCATTATTCGACAAACATTCTTTGGGAATATTTAATTTTTAGAAAAAGAGGAATAAAATAAGCTAAAGTCTAACATTTATGAGCGTTTTAAATTATTTTTATACCTGAATTACCTAAAATATTATTACCAAATTAAAGGAATGTATAGATATAAAAATGAAATTCATATAATAGTTTAATTCTAATGTCTTACATGGAGAAATTTAATTGAAAACATTTCTTTCTCATCCGTTGCACATACGACGTTTGCGAAAGGCTTTATTATTATTATTGTTATTATTATAATTACTAAAATGGTGATATAATGAGCGTAAATTTAAAAAAAAATCTGGATTAAATTGAAAGTCATTGAAGTCCACGGAAGACAAACTAAAATTCAATCGATTGTTTAATCCAAATATTGATTGTTAATGGTTACCTATTGCTTAATTCAATGTATTTAAATCACTTTGAAAATATTAATTAAAATAATTTCGTTCTACCCTGTTGCATGCAGACGGGTTTTAATTTTTTTAAATTGTGGTAAAATGACCACAAAGCTTTAATGAAATCTAGCATTAACACTTAAGTACCCAAAAAACTGAGAGCTAAATAGAAAAAAAAAAAGAAACGGTAACACAATATTGGTATACTAGAATACGAAATACTACACTAAAATAATCAAGTTCATTTCTACTGCACGTAGGGCATATGAAAGTAGTTTTTATTAAAATGAATCCCTAAAAAATCGCTGTTTAGCACTTAATTATCCCAAAACTGAAATCGAAATAAAAAAAGACTTAAACAGCAACTACATTAGTATACTACATACTTCAGATGCTGGGGATGAATTGAATGAAAGAGTCATATTATTACGCTAATGAAAAATGCTGTTTTGTGAAATACCATTTTCGAGAATGCTATAAATTTCAACCAAATGCGAGTTTTTTCGAGTTTCGAATTGAACTTTTAAGACAATGTTCTCACTTGTGCTTTTCCCCACCTACATTACAATTTCAACTTTTAAACTTGTTTTCGCTGAGCCTCAAAAACCCAGGTGGATAAAACATTAGTATGAGTTTAAATATAAATAAGTTTTAAACAAGTTATTAGACATTTTGATTTGAACTTTTCACTTATTAAAGATTTTTTTCCTTCAGAGTTTTATAAATGTAAATGAGGCTGGATAGAATTACAATTGTAAGGTGCTGAATACATAAAAACTTGTCAGCGAGAATTTGTTGGGTCTTGTCAAATTAGCTTAGCTCACATTACAGCTTAAACAGCGTTATACACTTTTCATGCTATTCATAAAATCATTGATTGTTATAATTTTTATTAAAAAAAAATAACTGTAAATCCACTGTTATTTCACATAATGGCAAAATTAGAATTATTTATTTTAATTTTTAAATAGTGGGATGCGCACAGTAGAGCTTGGCCCTCCATAGTCTATAGCATCATTAAGTTTAGTTTTGTGGACATAATATATAACTTTTATCTGTTTATGCTGAATTGAATAAAACAAGACCTGAGAGTTTAGTTTATTTTGTTAGATATTTAGTTTAGATATTAATAGTTTAGAAGTTATAAAAGTTTTATTCATATTAAATACAATACAATAATACTTTTTAATCATAGAATCTTTTGAACTTCCAAACTTCTTAATTTTTGAGAGTAGTTCTTTTATCTAATTCAGCAAACAAAATGCATAGGAAATAGTGTTTAGTTGTTTAGATACCTGCATCAGATGCGTAAATAGTTAGAAGCTCAAAATTATACTTTTCGAACATAAAATTTTCATAAATTATAAAATACTATATATGGATCTTCTCTGGTTTGTTCTAATTCAACTCAGTTAAAACTGCATCGTTAATAAGATTTCATTTGACTAAATATCAATATATAAGTTTCTCTCCCCTTTCTCTATCCCCCGCTAATCTAAAAAAAGAACATTTAACAATTTGAGTCATGGTCCTAACCTTTCTTTTCAGCTTTGGGCAATGCATGTTCGGATCGAGAAGCTGAACGAAGATTGCAGGGCTGCGCACGAATGATGGGCCCTTCATGTAGGTAAGTCAATTCATTAAATATCATACTATCATTTCGAAATTTAGCTTACTCAATGTGCAGGTAATATTTTCACATAAAAATGATTGACTAAACTTCATACGTTGTTCAGAACGCTAAGCAAATGTGTGTAATTAATTTTTTCAAATTACCTATTTTTAGAAAAGCTATATTTTTACAAATTTATTTCAATAAAAATTTGAAATTTTTTTTGATTTACTTTAACACTACACACATGATTAAATCGATTTTTAAAAATGCAACTTTTTCAAAATTTAATGTCTCATGAACTAGTCGACCGATTGCGCTCAAATTATGTATTTTAACATTTGAGACTGCATTTTTTGAAAAATTGTATACCTCACAATTCAAAAACAAGAAAAAAATTATAAATGCTTTTTGAAAATTGCATTTTGAAATAAATTATTTTTGGATAAATGAATTTTATAACCATGCGCAAAATTTTTTTCGATTATCTTAAGTTTTCGAGATACAATGAAAGTAAAATTAACATTAATTAGTAAAATTAACATTAATTAGTAAAATCAAAATTAACATTAATTAGCAAAAAGTAAAATTAACATTAAACAGTCAAATGTTCAGACCGCTCACCATATCAAACTATGGTGACCATATTTCCCAGATTTCGGCCACTTCCTATTTTTTGGGGGTCAGAAATACAAATCCATTGAAAGAAAAGATATGTTTATTCAGAGAAAGTACATTTTTGATTTTTATGTCGTAACTTAAAATTTCGTCTGCGTCAATTAATTAGCATATTTGAGGTCTACCCTTTTGAACCATTAAGATTGAGTTCGAGAGCATGAAGAACCGATCATTAGATCAAAAATTATTCAATGTGATCCGTTAATTTTGTTGCGTATTATTATTATATCATATATTTTAACTTCAAAGTATGGAAAATGTTTAATTGTAATTTTTGTTTTTAAATTTTGGTTAAAAAGCATTTGATATTTCTATTTATTAAGAGTCATTTTTTTTACAAATTTGTTTTAAGAACAATGGAGAAAAAAGCTTTATGTTGCTTAACGAGATTTATTATTTTTAATGACAATTGGACAAGCTAAGCATGTGAGCTTGGCCTTCGGAGTAAAGTTAGGAAGGAGAGCCAAGCGTTTGAAAGTACCACTTAGATCAGAACTTCTAGGGTGAAAGTGCCACTTAGTTCAGAACCCGCCGGATCAATGGCAGCACCACTCATTCATGAAACCATTTTCAGAAATTGAAATAGATCTAAAAGGTAATGCCATGTGCACAACTAGCTATAAAGGAAAGGCTTCACTTTATGTTAATTTTAAAAGCATTTAAACAGTTAATACACTATCTGGAAGAAAGTGACGGGACACGACACTATAACGACATAAACTCATATTTATTAAAATTAATAGGAGGTAGTGCCACTTTTGGCTGCGATCACAGCTGCAACCTTTCTGGGCATGCCTTCCACTAAATTAGCAATAGTGCCAAGAGGAATTTCCTTCCAAATGTTCCATAGTTCATACTTGCTTTTGGGGAGAGGGGTGCAGGCGCTCAACCGACGGTCCAATTCGTCCCAGAGTCTCAGTCCCTCAGTTTTGTAGCGACACAAAACACGTGAAACAGTTGATTTTGAGCAGTTACGGAGACGGGAGATGTCCCTAATTGACACATTGGCAAGATGTAATCCAACTAACACACCTTACTCGAACTCAGACAACTCTTTTCTTGGCGGCATCTTGACAAAAACAAATCTAGTCGACTCCACAGAGTATTTATAGGATATGGCTGACACGTGATACCTATTATTGTGTATGTGTCAGCTGTATTGTCGACTTTTCGACTTTTCGAGGAGTGTCCCGTCACTTTCTTCCAGATAGTGTACAAACTTTCTAACAAAAGAGATGCCATACGTTTCAATAGCCAGTTTAATTTCAATTAGATACTTCCCTGGTATAAGGAAGTTGTGTTTATTTAAAGGGAAAAATACGTATTTAAATTTGTCTAACATATTTTATTTGAAAGTGTTATATTTCTCTAAATTTTAAATTTTGACTAAATTTATTTATTTTGTTACATCTGGGATTTTCATCTGGGGTGGGGGTCTCATCTTTAATTTGCGGAATTAGAACAATGATTGGAAAGAGAAGCCAGGAGAAAAAGACGACTCACATTCAATAAAAAACCAGCTCAAAGTAGTTAACCATGTTAATGATGTCTTCAGTCATTATGAGCTAAAAGCTTAAAATAAACTAAAGAAATGCTGGTAAAAAAAGTGTCAATAGTTAAATTGACAGCCTTTTCGTTATTTTTGATCACCTTCTCCCGTTTATCCTTAAGCACGCTTCACCATAACCACAATTTTTCTTATATGTCACACAATATTACAATAAACATATACTTTCAATCCATTAGCATATTTCAACCACTGTGTTTAAGCCTATCTAATTTAATGATTTATGTGGTCCTGGTAATAATAATGATTATATATGTACTAATTTTTATTAAATAAGATAACGTTTTACAACAAAAAGCATTATTAATATGCAATAGTTATAAAACATTAATATATAAAAGCAAAAAAAAACTGTAAATTTTTTGTAATTTGATATATTTTGTTTAAAATCTTGTATTTAATTAATGAATACAAAATACTCGTTAGCAGATTGAGTTAGTATTAACTTTTTTCATTGAATTGCAGACTCATTTCGTTTGACATGAAAACTTTTATCATCATTTATAAAATTATAAGCACAATTATAAAAATGAAATCAAACGATAACATTTATTGCTAATTTATTACCTTTAGTGATATTAATTGCAAAGGAGTAAAAATTGAAGAACTAAGACCATAAATCTACTTCTAACGTCTAATGGAACATTCATGTCACGCAAGGTTCTTAAAGGTGAAAAAAATGAGACGTATACTTTAAAGGTCATGTAAGCATTTGCTTATATATATAAAATATTACTGAAAGAATTCAATTTGGTTATCAATGGTTCAACTAACAATCATTGCAATATTATGCCTTTAGAATTTCCTCTATTGAACTGCCGACTCATTTCGTTTGACATAACTTTTATCATTATTTAGAAAATTATAAGCACAATTATAAAAATGAAATCAAACAATAACATTTATTGCTAATTTACTAACTTTAGTGATATTAATTACTACTAATTCACTGTACTAAATTTAATATATAATTTTATAATATTGCTGCACCAATTTACTACTCATAGTGCTCATTCATATTGCATTAGATTTTTGACATTTTTCTCCTAAAATAGTATGGAGTTTGGATTTTTTTGAAAATGGTTCCCATTTTTTTTTATTTGATGAAATCATCGGAAGAAAATAATATTTTCCTTCTAAAATAAACTTATGCTGAAAAAGCTAAAATAATTTATCTGAAAATTTTAAATACTTTTATTTTAACCGAAAAGTCATATTTCTTTCGATCCCACCCTCTCCTTCTTACAAAATAGAAAGTTATTTGACTTCAAATAAGTTTTTATTTTCGTTTCTTGTATGCTTGAAGCTCTGCGTTTTTAAATTCCAGATAAGCAGATCTTCAAAAAACTTTATCGTGTCTACGAGCCATTTTTTAAAATGTTTGGTCTGAGTTCTATATAAAGCCAATAAAATGTACAGTGTGAAGGAAAAAACGTAAAACCCTGATTAACTCTTGATTTAATGATTGTATCTTCACGCATGATCTACGACTCTGTCTCGTAGGTCGGTTTTGAGGGTGTAACTTCAAATATGTTACTTAATTGGTGCAGACGATAATAATCATTTTTAAGTTACGAAATCAGACACAAAAACGGACTTACTTTGAATAAACATTTTCAACAGATTTACAAATCTGACGTCTAAAACATGGAAGGTAGCCAGATTTTCACCCTTATAATCAGGTCAAATAGTATCAGAGAATTTTTTTTAAAAAAAGTTTGTATTTCAAAACCGACTATTCGACAAATTTTTCTCGAAATTTGGCTTTGAGATAAAAATTACATTCTTTGAATTGAGGTAAAAATTTTTTTTTGCATATTTGAGGTCACCCTCTCAAACAATTAAGATTGACTCCAAGAACTTGAAGATCCAATCATTAGATCAAAAGTTATTCAGGGTAATTTTTTTAGCACACTGTACTACATGGGGCCCTTCCTCATTCTCTGGTTTTTAAATTAAAAATAATAGTTTTGTTAAAAAAAATATGCATAATCATACAATGCAAGCTTAAAATTCCTGTAAAAGGAAGAAAAAGGGCAGAGGTGGTTTTCTAGAGCAAAATGTCTGAATCCTTTGTTATTTACATGTTCTAAACGTTATATTTCAGCCAAATGAGGAATGGTGAGAACTGTATTCTGTCAGTCGTTGAAGACTGCCTAAATGAGGAACAGAGAGCTTTAGTGAGGGGTCAACTTAGGAGTCTAAGGAGCAGTGTGCGTGAATTATGTGGTAAGATTTTAATGACAAATTAACAACGAAAACTGTGTGTCAGATACTACTGATCGCAGTTGATTTAATTGGACTTCACAAACACTAAACAGCATTTATAAACTTAAAAGATTTTTTTCGTAAGAAATTTCATTTTAAACTATTGCCCCAAAAAATAATATCTTAAGTCTATCACTATCATAAAACACCTTAAATTAAATTATATCCTGGAAAATCATAATATTCCTTCAAAGCTATGCCATTATAGTTTAACATGTTCTGCCGATCATCCAAATAGAAGGAATGCTGAGGAGTAAAAATAGAAGAACTAAGACAATCAGTTTACTTATAACGTCTAATAGGACATCCATGTCACATACGGTTCGTAAGGGTGAAAAACATTAGTGTACTTTTAAGGTCAAGTAAGCATTTGCTGATACACCGAAGAGCCATTACATTATGACCACCCTCCATCTATAACAATGGGCTTGCCCAGGTTTTCATGGTTTCTCACCCAGGAACAATGTTTTCATGGTTTCTCACCCAGGAACAATGTTTTCATGGGGCACATTTGGACCCATAATTCACATAGAACAATCCCTGACGTCTGGAAGCTACTTGAACATAACAGACCAGGTTTACCCATTCATGGCAATAGTTTTTCCTGCGGGGGATGGTGTTTACCAACAGGATAATGCACTATGTCGTAAGGGTCGAATCGTCAGGGATTGGTTCGAGGAACATTCCAGTGACTTTCAAGTCATGTCTTGACCCCCAAATGCACCTGACCTTAATCCAATAGAGCATTTGTGGTCCTACTTGGAAAACCAAATTCATGCTGCCACGCTACCCCCTCGCAATGTGAGGGAATTGCAGGACCAGTTGGTGAGCTTTTGATACCAGATACCTCAGACTACCTATCAGCTCCCTGTGGAATCAATGCCACGGCGGGTGCTAGCTGTTTTGAGGGCTAAAGGTGGTCCTACATGTTATTAGCAAGGTGGTCATAATCTAATGGCTCTTCGGTGTATAACGTCTAATGGGACATCCATGTCACATGAGGTTCGTTAGGGTGAAAAACATTAGTGTACTTTTAAGGTCAAGTAAGCATTTGCTTATATATGTAAAATATTACTGACAGAATTTAATTCGGTTATCCAACGATCAACTAACAATCCTTGCAATATCATACCTTTAGAATTTCAATGTTTACTTGCAGGATTTAGATCAGTTTTTACTTGCTACATGCTAGTTTTTTCTGCTTCGGTACGAAATCTGATTCAGATGATCAAACAATTAAAGTTAAAAGTCGATTGGGCCTTTATTCTGCATTGGTATCAATTCTAATTAAGGCGATTAAATGATTGAAGTTGAAAGCCAATTCCTATTTTATTCTTCGTGGTAATGAAATATAATTTACTTGATCAAACAATTCATGGTAAAAGCCAATTGCTCTTTTATTCTGCAAGGGCATTCAGCAGATCAAATGATTGGAGCTAAAAGCGAGGGAGAATGAAGAATGATATCAGGGGTGATTTAGAGTAGTGTCTCTTAAATTTATATTAAGTTTTCTTAACTTTTAAAGTTTTTGTCTTTCTTCTTAGCTTACTCGAAATAGAAGACAATGTCAATAAGAAAGCAGATGTATTATTGCTCTATATGCTATGTGATGTTTACATGAAATTGCTTTATATCTTTCCTTGCAAACTGATTAATATTATATAAAATATTTTATTTCTGCTAATTTAATCGACCTTTTTGAAACAATAAAAACATTTGATGAATTTCTTCGATGCTCTTTTTTACTGTGTAATATGCATTTTGATATTTAAGCTCTATTTCAAAATTTATTTCATTGTGCATTAATTCTTATAAACTTAATCTTAGCTAAGTAATGTTTAGTTCCAATACCCAGCCTATATATATACTGACGCTCATCATTCAGGTATCACAGAAGCACATATGCTAATCACTCTTTCAGGGGTTACATATTAGGTATGCCAATGTTACCTCCACGGTAAAAAGGAGATATAATTAAGAGTAGAAAGAAAGTACACCCAGGCCTTTGACTAGAATTTGAATTCAGGGTTGTTCTGACATAAGGTCAGCTCCCTGACCACCTTACATTTGGTCGTAAGGAAATCATAAAGATAGAGAAATATACCTAAAAATGAAAAACTATATTAAATATTAAAATATTTTCTTTCAAAAATGTATGATATACTTATTATTATTAATTTAAGTATGAATAGGATAGGTATATTAAATTAAGTTTTAAATACTTAGTCTGTACCTTTCATAGCAAGATAAAAGTCCCATATGATATGAAATTATGTAGGAAATGTAAAACAACTCGATTAAATGATCTTTGTTGCTTGAAATTGATTCAATTTCCTTTAATTTTGACAATATTATTTGGCATCACTCAAGTCAATATCACAGAATCACAAATATTGAAATCAATTCAGAACCACAAATTTTGTATTCTCTTTCGAGCCATGGCTACAAATATATATATATATATATATATATATATATATATATATATAATACACACTCTAATTTATGTATATAAATTTTGATAAAATAATGAAAACAATGCTTAAACAGGGAAATTGCTCTCTGAAATACTTTATTAGTACGAAAAAAAGTAAGTGTATTACTTTAACACAATGTGATCCAGCGTCTAATGCATTGGAAAACTTTTTGTACAATTTAATTATTTATTTTTTTTAATTACAATGAAAAGCTATAAGAAAGTTAACAAATGTAAAGCAACCCTTCAGACGGTTTTATGACATATAAATATAGAATTCTTTGAGTCTAGAATAAATTGGTTCATGAAAAAAATGTGAAGAATTGTGAGCTAGAATATATTTTACTATATGCTAAAAATGCTAACAGCTAAAATTTATCAATTTTAGACAATAATTAGACAAAATTGCTTAAGTTTAATTATTTGAAATTTAAAAAGAAAAACATTTTTTAATCGCATATGTGAATTTATTTCCATCTAAGCTACGTTTTTTTGTAAAAATCTCATTTTCAATCTGTATTTGGAACTTTGATCTTGGGATATGGAATTGGAAACATTACTAGGGAAAAGTTGGTTGGAAAAATGTATTCATTTTATAAAGTGTGGCTTATCACTTTATTGACACAAGTACTTTAATTTTAGGACACTAATAAAACCAATATTTCTTTAACATTTAATATGATGTTGTACACATGCAGAAAGAAACTATTTTAACTCTTACGGTTATTATAAATATAAAAAAACCAGTAAAAAGGCTTTCTATTTCTTCTTCTTTTCGAACAGAGATTCGAAATTGATAAATCCAATTCCATAGGATGAATTTTGTTTGTCACACAATTGCTTTATTTTTTGTCGAGTGCCCTCTAATTTCTCACTCATATAATCATTGCCTTTTTCTGGACATTTATCTTCAGTTCTTTCTGTGATGCATTGAACGATCAAGTTGTACCAACTAAAAGTCAAATAAAAAAAACTGTCGGTTAATTTTTTAGCTATTTAGGGACAGTCGGTAGGGCATATATCAATAATACTAAAACTGACCTTCTTCAATGTACTTCTTCTCAGCATATGAACAGTTTTTTTTCACGGAATATTTGCAGATACATCTTTACACTGTGATAACTGTTAATACATATCTTTGAAATAATATTTTTTTTAATTATGTACATTAATTTTTTAAAAAGCTTCATGAGATTTGAACAAATATCTTTTAAGACTGAAAATATATTTCTGTTAGGCTAAAGCATAATGACAGCATACAACTCATATAATCTCAAATATCCCCAAAAAATTTCAAAGTGATATCATATGCAGTTTCTCAGAAAAGGTACATCAAAAAATGTCAGTTTTGGCATTATTGATATAAGCCATACCGACTCTCTTTTAAATTCAGCGAAAAATAGTTCTTTTCTATTAGGAAAGTTTTTCAGTAAATATTCTAATGCTAATTAAAATTATATTAAATAAAATGTTGCAAGGAGATATGTTTTTGCTGCTATAATGGTTTTAATATGAAAAATAATTGGTGTCATGCTTGTTTAAAAGAAATACATCATTCTATGTGTACTTATGTCAATAAAAAAAATTCAAAATATGAAATATATACATGGAAAAACATTTTTTTACAGACAATAATTTTCTAAAGGTATGAAATCTTCATAAATTATTTTGATAAAGATATGATTCTAATTTAAAAGCATTGAAAATATTTAAACCTCTAAAACTTGAAACGTAGCCTGAATTACAGATTATATAATTGAGGGACTTATATAGGGTAATTATTCACTTGGTTTTAATATAATGGGTATTATCTTTAAAAATAGAATTTAGGAGCAATGTCAGGCGGAATGAAAGACTTATATGAGACAATGTTTTCAAATTTTACACTGTAAAAACCGTCTCTCCAAATTCGATTAAAAGTTGCGAGAAGGAGCCCAAGTCAAAATTCTTGATGGTCAAATCAAATAATAATTTTGATGGTTTATGTTCATTTCAGCACGATTAATGATGGTCCAACATCATTTGATGGTCACCATGATTCAACATTTTCCATTATGGCTTGTGATATGCCAGCAAACTTCTATCCTTCCATGATGGAAAATGCTACTTTAATACTATTATAGTTAACCATCGAGACAAGTTTGATTCTCATGGACCAACAATCCATGATGATTCGTGATGGTTCCAACTATTGATTTCCTTGATGGTTAAATGGGAATTCTTGTTGGTTTTCAAGGATATACCTTCAAAACAATTTGTTTTGTTCCTTATATTGGCCTATCATAAATCAGTCCGAATTCCGACATTGGATGATGGGTGTTCATGATCGTGCCAACATTTGTTTTCTAAGAGACTGTGATGGAAATTTCCGATGGTTTAACATGAACAAACTATCGAAACACGTTGCTATTTTTATGTTGGTCTATCATAAATCAGTCCGAATTCCTACATTAGGGTGATGGCTTTTTATGATGGTCATCATATAATATAATGATTCATGATGGAATTATTGATGGCTATCATCAAGAATATGTTTGTCCATCAATGGAAAACCATCAAAAAAATTTATTTAGGTATCCTAGGATAATTGAACACTTTTTTCAGGTTTGCATAAAGTAGTGCTTTCATATACAATTTAAACTGTTTATGAAAACTCTAAACTCAAATTCAATTCAAAGTTCAAAAAGTTTGCACCAAGATCTTTAACTTTTTAACTATACGTTAAACAATTCTGCTTCTTTAAACTCCAATGTTGGCGTATTTTGATTTCCTCTGTAATTGTTTACTATCGATACCCATTTGGAGAATGTTAGTGGCTATCCTCAATGTTACTTTTCATCTATAGAGACTTAACTTCACTGTTAGAAATGTTTATATATGTTTTTAATAGCGTAATAAAGATGGGATAACCTGGTTATCAGGGAGCTGAACTCACGTTTGTGAGAATGGGTATTCAAATCCAACCGGCCGAATGGTGTTTGGTGTACGTTAAATCTGTCCTGTCGCAAAGTTCTCCATGTTCACCAAGCAGACTTGTTGATAAATTTGGAAAGTTTCATTAAAATAACAACAACTTTTTTTTTACATTTAAAACAAATATCATATTTTACTGAAATGAAATTTCTTTGTTATTGTTTTTCAATCTCCTATAAACTTTCACTCTTCATTAAATTATTGACCCTGCAATAATATTGAGAAAAATTAATGCCATTTTGTGTTTCACATTGTGTTTGCTTTACTGTATTTCCAAAATGAGCTTACGTGCATTTGTAGACTGCTACATCAAGTTTTGCCTCCAGATGCGCAATTACTTTCAATTTGTCTTCGACCAAGCACTGCATTATGAATTCATTATTTTCCTGCGCACAATTTTCAGCTGAAATATTATTAATAGTGTAGAGGCTATACTATAATGCTATATGCAAGATGTTTCATAAAACTCGCATTTAATACGTATTTTTAGAATCCTTATCAAAAATAAGAAAAAACAGACAACGCAAGGGGGTCACAAATTTATGTTTAAGTTCAGAAGATACAAAAACGCTGTAAAAATCTGACAGACTACAGTAGAGAACAGGACTGTAATTGGATTTAAATTAAATTAAGCCTAAGTTTGAAATTTGAATGTGTTTCTATTAATCATCTTTCAACTCCACTTGGTTCCTTTTGCTATAAAACCGGTCTTGCTGTCGCTTACATTCGCCTTTATGTATTGTGATTTGTCAGATTTTGATAACGCTTTTGTGTTTTACCTTAGTTTATATATTAATTTGCAACCCCACTAAGTATAACCTCTATTGCTTTCATTATTTACATGCATTCTAAAAATACTGATTAAGGGAGATTTTAATGCATCACCTTGTATTATATTTCAAAAAATGATATAGAATATTTTAAAAAAAGGCTGATATATAGAAACGGAAAAAAAGTCAATTTTTAACTTTAAAAGATTTAGCAAAGAAATCAGAGCTTATTTAAAGATAATCAATCATTACGAAAGAATCAGTGAAAAATATTTTACGAAAATTTATAAAAACTCATTCCTTAAAAATAGTTTAGCCTTAACAAAAAATTTTAAAATCTTACCAAATTTTCTTAAAATAATTCTTTAAAATTTAACTACAATTTCTTCCAAATAGTCCTCAAAAAAAATTAGAGTCCTCAATAAAAAAGGATTTCAATAAGTTATTATTTATTTTCCTGTTAAAAAATTTCGTTCGTTAGAGGGAGTTAAAATATAAGCAATAAGATATAAGCTGCAAAGATGGAATTCATTATAAAAGACTAAATATTTACTCTCTTACCTAAAATATAGCCACAATTTTCGTTATATTTGGATGTCAGTGATTGAATATATGGGTCTAATTCTGGCTTCTCTTCATCATTTAAACATTCATTAGTGATTTCTATCAAGCAGTTTATGGGAGCTTCAACTTTTCTGTTATGAAACATATGGCAAAATTAAATTAAAAGCTGCAAAACTGCTTTAGTACTTCAAGCTAAGAAATAGAATTTTTCTGTCGAATTTTTAAACTTAATATTTTGAATTTAGTCCATAAGGATTCAATGCAAGAACTGAACAATACAATTATCTGAGCAAGACGGCAGGAAGCTTATAGGGAAGATATGGCATATCATGAGAATTAGGAGTTGCATAGGAATCCATGACGGGAAAACCACTAGGGGTGCTTTTCTATTATGAGCTATTTCTATGTATGACTATGAATAGGTACTTTTATTTATCCAAATTATCTTAATTTCTTGTTTTCTAGTGATTAAAGCCGAAAATGGTATTTAAATGGGTTCGGTATTAGATTTTTAATCACAATTAAGACTTGGTGTCTCGCAAAATACTTAAACTAGACAAGCTTTTACAATTAAACTTGAAGACAAATTTGCCAAATCTTTTAGTTAGGATTAAAAATCAAGTACTGAACTAATTTAAATACCATTTTAAATAATAATTATTAGGAAACATAAAATTAAAATATTTTTCTTCCTCTTTAAAAGCACTACAGCCTATTGCCGGTCAAGGATTTCAGTCGGTTTCTTCAAGACAGTTTAACTTGTAGCTAGATTACTCCATCTATTCACTCCCAATACCGTTAATTCCTTCTCCACATTGTCTAACCACCTTGTTGCCGGCCTCCCTCTCTTCCTTGTACCCTCAATGTTAAGTTTTTAGTTGGATCAGAATCTTCACTACGAAAAACATGTGGCAGCTATCTGATTCCGCATGACGTAATAACTCTCAAAATGTTCGGTTGTCTATGTTTAATTGTACATTCATCGGTTGTATAAACTTTTCCATGTATCTATTTTCTTCTGCTTCATTAAGCGCCCAAGTCTCGCTGCCATGCAAAATAATCGATCGAATAAGTATTTTATATAAACTTACTTTATACTCATGAGCACAAATTTAGCTTCTAATTAGATCTTCCGTTCAAAGTAACATCTATTAGCCATTAAGATACTGCTTTCTGTTTTTACTTTTAACTGATTTTTATTGATAATACGTGTGCCCTGGTACTTAAACTGTATGACTCCATTAAAGGTAAAATTGCCAACCTTGAATGACTGCGCATCTTTTACTCGGGTAATAACCACCATAATTTTTTTTGTCGTATGCCTGTTTTAGGCAGTGGGGTGCGATTGTGCCTGTTTTTCAGTGGCGCCATCTATGGCCTGGAATTCGACTTCTGCCACGCCATTCACACAACCACAACTCGTTTATAATGGCGGGTCACATTCACACACAAAGGAGAAAGGACATAGAACACACAGAGGGAGAAAGAAACATCCATGCATTGCCCAGGATTCGAACCCAGGACCTTTCTGATGCAAGGACAGTTCCCTGCCCCCTACACAGGCCGGTCGGCCATAAATTTAGTTTTCACTTAAATTATCGTTAAGTCAATAACTTTCGTAGTACCATAGAACCATAGACCCTTAGTATCATAAACGTGTCTATCACATCCTGTTTCGTTTGGTAAACTACATTAAGACATTTTAGTTAAATAAAAGAATCTATTCAAAGACACATGAAGAAACATTTCCTAAAAGGGAAGAGCCTCTAGCGGCCTACGATGACATTTCCTGGCACAGTTTCCGATGCAATTCTTAATCCTTATGATGTGCCCTACCACCCCTACAAGTTTGGCAGTCTTGCTCAGAATCCCGATTGTGATGTAAGTATTCCCGATTAAAGCTGCTTTTCGTAAGCTCCGCTGTTGCACGAAATAATGCTTTTTAGAGAATAATCAGCTATTTAATAGCTGCCGTGAGTTTGCAACAGTTACTTACGACTGTTATGTTAAGTTTAGTCAATCTAAAGTTAGCGTTGTCTGTGATTAATTTTGAAAATGGCGCATATTTTGAAAAGCGTTTGCTGTCTAATACTTTATTATTTATAAACTTACCCCAATGCTACGTTATCTGGGCTTATAAAACTTTGCAAAAACTATGAGTAAGGCATAGATTTTAGTAATTTGAAAAAAATGTCGATAGATTGGTGATTTTTCAAAAAATTCAACAACTTTGAAAAATATTTAAGTTATTTGTCCGTTCTAAGGCCTAGATAATTCTTCACGGCAAGTTAATATACACTCTATAACAAAAAAATCGACGCACCAAGAAGTAATCATCCGATTGCTTTGAAATTTCGTATGCATGAATGTTTTGAACAGATATGGCTGGAATGATGCCGACTGGGGACTTATGGTCCTTAGCGACGAATCACGCTTCCAACTGTGTCCTGACGATCATCGAAGATGTGTTTGGAGACGCACAGGGCAGAGGGGGGATCCTGCCTTCACTATTGCACGCCACACCGGCCCTCAACAAGGCATTATGGTCTGGGGTGCCATTTCTTTTGACAGCCGGATCCTTTTGGTCGTCATTAGAGGTACACTTACTGCACAGCGGTACGTCAACGACATCCTAAGATCTGTTTTGCTACCGTTCCTTTTGCAGCTCCCTGGGCTGGTTTTTCAGCAGGACAATGCCAGACCACATACGGCACTTGTTGCTATGAACTGTCTGCAAGCTTGTCAAACTCTTCCTTGGCCTGCCAGATCACCAGATCTCTCTCCCATCGCGCATGTCTGGGATATGATGGGAAGGCTATTGCATCTGGTACGGAATGTTGATGACCTCGTTCGACAATTAGATCGAATTTGGCAGGAAATACCGCAAGGGACCATTCGGGAGCTTTATCGGTCTATGCCTCTATGCCACGCCGTGTGACTGCTTGTATCCTGGCTAGAGGCTGGTCAACACCTTATTAAACTTGTTACTGTAACTCTGCTGTAAATTATTCAATTGTTCTGAAATTTTAATCATTCACTATTCTGTACATTGTCTTCCTGTCCACCAATTTTCGTTTCAATCGGACAACTTCTTCTTGTTGCGTCAATTTTTTTGTTATAGAGTGTATTTAAGTTCTTATTCTTGTTTACTTGATATTATTGTTTAACTTGGATGGGAACATAGTTTAGTTTAAAATCTTATTAGGATTGCGTTTCACCCTCAGAAATTTTAAGTTTTAAAGGTGACAACAGTATAGTTCAAAGCGCTGAACCTATTTTTTATGTGGGCGTACTTAAAAAAATGAATATTGAACTGAAATTAACTAGTTTAACTACCTGGTTAACACCGTGAACAAAACCAATAGAATTGTAGGAAGAGAAATAGAAAAATTAATATAAATGGGATCTTTTCGTTTAAAAAGAATATTGAGGAAAATTTTCTCATCCTGCTTTTTAAAAATGCTATGACCAATCTTAACGCACCCAAA
The DNA here is from genome assembly GCF_982258835.1 of Parasteatoda tepidariorum. Lineage (NCBI taxonomy): Eukaryota > Metazoa > Arthropoda > Arachnida > Araneae > Theridiidae > Parasteatoda > Parasteatoda tepidariorum. The sequence continues at coordinate 80,595,656 of NC_141761.1, forward strand.
GTACAGTATTAAATTTTTCATTCGAAAGTTACGGTAAAATAATCGGGAGCTGTCTGGTAATCCAATTAACCTTAAAGTTTATGGTATAGAACATATTTTAACTTTTCTGTTTTGAAACTGTTTACATCTATTATGTTAAAAAAACATGAATAGAAAACTATACTGTTATTTAACCATATATAGCAATCATGGTTATTGAAATCATGGTTGCTATATATGGTTCAATAACCATTAAAAAGAAATTAAACTGGATATTGCAGCTACGATTTTCGTTAGGTACTGGGCATAGGAATCAGGTTGTTTTTCCGGAACCATGGAAATTAGTTCAATTAGCTTATCTGATTATTTAACCTATCGTAACAGATGGAAAATAATAGAGTTTTTTTGTGTTAAACAATATTACAGTTGCTGTCATCTATGTGCGAATGAATGTATAGTAATCAAACAGCCTAGTGTCCCAAATTGGAGATTGCGGGACACTGGAAACTCATCGTGAGTTGAGGGAAGGGAGGAAATATTGTGATATCAACACTGAACTCGAACCTACATTCTGATGGTCTTGAGATTGCCCAATTAGCCCTCTCGGCTTTAATACGCACCCAACTGTTAGGAAAAAAGTCGTTTCCTTAAGTAGGCCTAATTGGTTCTATAAAATTATGGCTTTTTTACCATATTTGCTGAACTGTTTTTCTCACAATTAACAGATTGAATACTTAATCAATTACTCTTTTCCGCTAAAATATACTTAAATCAATTACTTTTTAATCATTTTTCGCGTTAAATTTCCTACAATGTTACGTACATTAAATAATTATAATTTTCTTCTCGCTATTGCTACAACTGAAATTACTGACTCGGCAATAATTTTATTATATGTGGAACAAATAATTGTGGACTTACCTACAGATTTCAACATCTGAGGGACGATCGGATAACATTGTCACAAAATTTACAAAGCAGTGTCGAATTTTTTCTTCGATCACTTGTATACTACACTCATAATCTGCCTGTGTTTCACCTAAAGCTAAATTATAGAAAACAGATTCGAAAGAGAAGATGAAATTTTCGATTTTGGAAAATATACTGATAAGCTACTTAAATAGCATCTCTCCTAAATAGTATCATCATCTTTGATCTATGATTAATAATTATACAGGGTGTCCTAAGATTAAAGGGACGAATTTTAAGGAGGAAGGAGACATCAAAAAGATTCAAAACTGCATTGCAACTCATGGTCTGATACGTTGCTTCTGCATTTTCACAACTTCCCAACATTATATGGGTCATTCTCACAAAAACAGTCATTTTCATGTCCAGAATATATTTTATGTTTGTTTTACAACTTACGGAAAAAAAATTCAGGGAAAGTGTCCTTCAAAATGCAGGCTAACAAAAGAATAAAAATAAAATTATCAATTTTTATTTATTATTTATTTTAGGTAATTAAAATATACCAATATGTCATTCCCTCACTTGTCCCCACTGTTGATTTAAAAAAAGAAAAAATTGTTTCTGAAATAAAAAATTTTTTTTTTACAAATTTGTGTTTTTTATTTGAGAATATTGAAATATAGAATTCAGAAAATAAATTTTAAATTTAATTTCTGATAAAAATATTAACACAGCACTATTTTAAACTTTGTCCCTAGTGTTTCGCGTCATTCCCTCACAACAATGTTCTTATCACCTGCAATCTTCTTAGAATAAAAATATTTTAATAAAAACTTTAGCAGTTAACAACTGGCATCATAGAACAAAATTGCAGTATGTTTCCATCTTCAACTTAAGGAAGCTTTGCTGTGGAATTAATTTGAATGAATCAAACCTGGTAAAATTTTTTACATTTGTCATTCCCTCACGTCGTTTTTTAGAGTAAAATAAAATACAACTTCATCGAGAAAGTGGATAATTATATGTTGCTTTCTTGTGTGAATATAATTGTATGTGATTAACTTCAGAAATTAATTAGGCCTAACTGTTATTTTTAAATTTTATTAAATTTGTCATTCCCTCACTAGTGTATAAAGTGAGGGAATGATGCTGAAGTGAGGGAATAATTCAAGATGAGTATATTATGAAATTTTTTTTTGTTCAATCGTACCAGCCAATTTTATTTCCCAAACCTGTAAAAACTAGTAAAAATATAAAACTAAATTATAATAAATGTTAGATATACTTAGTATGTAATCATTTTCAAACTTGAGGTAGCTGTAACTTAGAGAAAAACATGTATTAAAATAAAATATCATTCCCTCACTTCTTAAACAGTGAAATTAATTAATTTATTTAAATATTAAGCATAATTTATAGGATATATACTTCTTTTAATAATGCCATTGCATATTTCTATTAATATAAAAAGTTTCAGAGCTTTTTATTCACTTTACTTTTTTGGGATTTTATGAACTGAAAAATGACAGTTTTCGTGAGAATGACCCACATAAAACAATAAAATGTTCTTATTATAAATTGTAAGATATTATTTCAATGGAGATTTTAAGAAATAATGACATTTTGAGAAAACTAAATAAAGAACTTTATACTTTTAAATAAAATTTCTGATTATGTCGATAAAAGAAAATTATTTTTTATATAATATAGTATAATAATTCCTACAAATTAGAATTTATATTATAGCTAAATTTGTAAATTTAAAACCCTGTCTTTAAATATTTGATACCACGTGAAGTTTCATTTTTCATTCGAGATTAATATGGTATGTCTATGACAGCATAAATAATAATTTTTTGATTTTTAAAAAAGAAAAATTCATTCAAAACATTAAGAAACTTGCTCAAAAATTTTAAAAATACGTAAAGAAAATTGTTTTATCTATTAACATTGTAATATATTCGCCTCTTTTAAATTTTTGTTTTAGAAAAGTGATTTGAAACATCTTTCAGCATAATTCTGTTATAAAATAATATTTTAAAATGAATTGCTTCGATACTCTATACATTTCTTGTAATTTTCAGAAAAACATAACAATTTCATTTCCATTGATAATAAAGTGTTTGACAGAATTCTTTTCTACTTTTCAAAATATAATAAAATATTTTTCTTTTCAAAATTTATAAGAACTTCCGTATTTAAATTTATAAATCACTTATCATATAAAAGTTATTTTCCCATCCGTATTCATAATAAACTATCATAATACTTTTAATGGTAAAATGAAACGAATTGAGTGATAAAAAGAGGAAAAGTAAGTTTTTTAAAAGGATTTTAAGATAAAAAAGAATTATTTTGACGAGACAATGAATTCTTAAAAACTTTATTCCAATGTGCACCTTTTTAGATTAGTTTAAACTTTTCTTACCAAAGAGGAAAAGAAACAAAAGAAGTTTTGATGCCATTTCTAAAGGATTGATGCTATTATAATTATTAAAAAATCGTGTTTCCTTTATATGTTTTTTGTCTCGATTGTGTTGTTATTGCACAGGAAACTCCATCCTCTGTAAGTGGAACACTTTTATCATTTAAAAAACGGATGCAAATGTCATCTACTAATTTTTCAACCAATCAATTAGTTGTTCAAGTCAGTTACGTATTCCTCAAATAAAGAAGAAAGGAATCTTTTATGTTTAAAACTTGTCCTTTTTATTAGATAATTCCAATAGTATTTCTGTACAAACAGGATTAAATCATTTATTGTGTTTGTTCCATTTAAATATTTCTTTTTACTATACATTTATAATTTTTTCATAGCGTTGAACAATCAGTTCGTTTAGAAAAAGTGAGACTGTTTTAAACCCGATCTAAGATAAACAGACTACTAGAACAAACCTTTGGACAAAATAATTTTTTTCTCTGGTACTTTTTGATGGGAACTAACCCGCAATTTAAATTATTTGTAGTTGAAAACCAAAAAGACCTTCTACGATTACTCGATTGAACACCAGATCCCTATACTACTTCGTGTATTTTACGCCGAAAAAGTAGTGTTCTGTACTCAATTTGAAAGCAGTAAACTAATTAATTATTGATTGTCGGATTTAGAATCTGGATAATCTCAATGGAAGAAGTTAAAGAAACGATCTAAAAAAGAGGGTTATCCAGAATGATCCATCCCTTTTAAGAAAGCTTTCAGTTTCCAAGAATATGAAGTACATAGATGAATGATACTTCTAATGACACGTAAATTACTTCTAATGACACCACTAGTCACCTGGTGACTAGTTACCAGGTGACCAGGTGACTAGTACCACGTACCAGGTGACTAGTCACCTGGTACGTATTAAAATGGTGAAACAGTTGCTTCCATATTTTTGATTGCATGAATTGTCCTACACAGCACTAGTGATATGTTCCTTCACCGTTGTTGGAGTTAGGGCACATAAACTTAAGAAAGAAAAAGTTTATGCGCCGTTATGTCAACTTTTAAAGTACAAAGTTATACACTGTTGGAATTTTCATTTCGGAATTAAGGTAAAATAACTGGGAGCTGTCAATTCATCTGATTAACCACTAAGTTTATAGTTAGGAGCATTTATCTTCACTGTTTAGCAATCATGAATGCAAAATTAGACGATTTTGTAACTTTCAAAGTACAAAGTTACACACTGTTGGAATTTTCATTCCGAAATAATGATAAAATAATCAGATGCAGTCTGTCCATCCGATTAACCAGAAATTTTATGGTTAAAAGCATTTCTTACCTTTACGGTTTAGAAACCTAATACAACTGGTGCGGTTAAGAAGACATGAAGGCATACGGTTTTGTTGCCATTTACAACTTGCCGTAATTCTAAACCGTAAAAATGAAACTTAAATGGACCTTGGAGCTCTATTGATGTTGAGCCACTTATGCGTGAATGATATTTTCGTTTTCCAGGATGGTTGACAGAATGTAAGCAATAATAAGCTTCCCAAAACTGGAGGAGATTTAGAAATCTTCCGGTGTATCCTTTCGCTTATGTCATGTTTACAAGACGATATGTGAAGAGGCTGGTATTCTACGATTTTTTAATATTGTGATTTGTGTTTAAATTTGAGCTTAGTTTCATCATCCATAAGAGTTTTCTGTTATTTATAAATTCTAACATGGAGTAAGACTAAAACAAATTTAAGAAAAGTAATATCACTACCAAAATAAAGTGTAAGGTTTGACTCGTTTTAAGTGTTATCCCTTATTTGGTTATATTAGTCTAAAATATCGCGTTCGGTTATTTTTCACATAGTGTCTAGAACATGCTTGTGGAATTTTTTTCGAATTCATTTGTTGTTTGTTTCGTTGAAATTTAAATGTAGAGGATGTGTTAGATTATAAACACTGATATTGGACACTAATAACACTAATATAATAATATTGGATGGCTGCTTAACCAACTTAGGCGTAAAAATCAATTTAAAGTAGTAACCGGGATGTCTTATGGTGCATTTTTACCCTTAGTGCCATCTGTGCTTAGCTTTACACGGTCAACCATCCATAGTTGAGGACCGCTTGAAGAGTGCATGACACTGGAAACTCTTCGTGTAATGAAGGAATGAAAGAAATATTCTGGTGTCAACGCTGGGATTTGAACCCCTAATCGGTCATAAGATCGACCGATTAGTCTTCTCAACTAAAGCATGTACCCTGCTGGGCGGAACTAAATAGCTTCATAAGATGGGCCTAGTTGTTACGGATAGAATCTCCGGTTGTTAAACAGTTTTAAGTAAAAATTATATATAAACGTTATTTCACTCTATGTCTCTGATGGTTAATTTGCGGTTATTGACTAACATTTATTTTACTTTATCAATGTTTTCGTCGGTTTTCGATGTTGATGGTCTGCCACTGCGTTCATCATCTTCGATTGACTCACGACCACTTTTGAACAGCTCGTGCCTCCTGTAAAAGACCGTTTTTTTTTAGAGAATCGTTGCCGAAACACTTTTCCAACATTTCCAACGTTCGCGCATCATTAAATTTTTACGCAAAATTTAATACAAGTTCGTTGTTGCAAATTTAAATCCATTTCTAAACAGAGATAGATGTACTCTTGGCTACGTAACTTTTGCAAATGTCAAGCTATGACGTTAAGATTTAGAGGCAATATCAGCAACAGATGTACCAACTTAACCAAAAAAACAAAACTCAAATCGGAGCAATGGTAGCGCCCCCCAGAGGTTATTCCAGGAACTTTTAGATCATGGGGGTATGTTGTACGTGGCCACTTTATTATGATCACTTAATTTTTTTCGGGCACATTTTGCCTTTCATTAATACTTGATTCTTCTTAGTATGATATGGAGGTATTGACCTATATTGGACCTTCTAATATTATGTGACTGGTTGTTGATCTAGACATCGGAACTCTCTTTCAATATTATACCACATCACAGGTTTGAGAACGTGGAGATGTGATGATTAACGAAGTAAAATGAAGCTTCAAACAATCTCTTTACAATCAATCATTTTAATTATCAGTTAAAATCTCTTTACAGTTTACAGGCATTATTTCCAAATTTGATTGTATCCACACCATTGGAAGATGTACTTGATCAGCAGCGGTGTTTAGATACAGTGCTAAGTTTTGACTATCATTTTGTTTTGTATGTTACACTAGCTCTGTAGCGGCAGCACAGTTTGCGTCCATTATAAATCAGCCGGTCAGAGTAAAACTTTTGAACAAAAATTAAAGCTCGCCATGCTTTTTATTCGGAATTTAGGGGAAAATCAGCTTCTTTTTTTCTTAATTCTATCTATAGATACGTCACCTCTATATAAATATATCAATCTCTATATAGATTCATCAGCTTCATATCGGCCAATCATCTTCATACAGATACATCACCTCTATATCGAAGCATCACTTCTATATGGATACATCACCGCTTGTCCCCTTTTTTATATACATCGCCTTCTCATTTTTTTTTATCATTCTTATAAAGATGCATCACCTCTATATCCATACATCACTTCGATATAAATACCTCCCCTCGATATTGCTGCCTCACTTCTATGTAGATATATTAATTTTATAGAAGTAATATATCGATGCGGCATCTCTACACAGATACATCTCATCCATGCCAATATTTCATCTCTATATAGATACATTACCATTATATCGAAATCACTTCGATATAGGTACATTACTTATATATCGATGCGTCACATTGATATAGATACAATACCTCTTTATCGAAACATTAACACTATATCAAAATATCACTTAAATATTAATACATAATCTCTATACAGCTATGTCAACATATTTATTAGGAAACATTACCTTTAAGTTAATTCTCATTATTAATTTTGATCAGGTATTTTTTTTATTTTTTATTTATTCAATTTTTTATTTATTCAATTTTTTATTTATTCAATTTTTTATTAACTCTGAACTGCCTTTTCTTTTTTTGGCATCATCAAAACTCATAAAAAGGGTGAAGTTAAAATATTTCTTGAATTTTGGAATACTCTTAATAACAGTTTATAAGAGAGTTTTTCACACACAATATTCATAAAATCTCCTCTTATAAGCTAAATTTAATAACTGATGCAGATATATAAATAGGCAAAAAACTCAGTGATTTCTGTTAAATACATTTTTATTAGTAACAGTTTCCAATTCAGAAATACGACATTTACATGGTAAATATATACGTAGCATACAGTTATGAGTACAAAAAATTAAAATCATTTGTAAAACTTTCTCGAAAATAACAATGCGCTCACATGCAAAGTTCTACATATAAAACCATGCAGATATAGAACTCTTATAAAACATGCTAGTTGTTTATGTTAAAAGCTTCATATGACAATACTTTTACATTTAATTAAATTACAGAAAATTACAGTTCTCTGCAAAAGACAAATTTAAAAGAGTTCATTTACTACTCTTATAGATTTTTGAAAATATTAAATATTTTTGAAAATTTTCATAAAGTGCTCCGTTGCAGATTGCATACTTTGAGATTGGTCACAAAGGTAGTTGTAATACTTTTTATTTCATATATATTATAAATTCTTTAATAAATTCATTTGTTGTCATAATTAACACTCTGGTAAAATTTTGATCATTTGAAATAAGAATTTAAACAAAGTTTAATTTAAACTTTATAATCCCAACCTAAAGTACTTTATTGTTAATTTGAAGACAATAACTTAGCTTTGTTTAATTTTTATCTATAAATTAACTACTAGTAAAAACTTCTAAATTTCTCTTATAACTATTGCCATTGTTGAAATGAAAATCAATCTTAAGAAAGTTTTGCCAGATATTGAAAGGTAAAGTACATTCGCTCATTACCTTTAAATTAATAATTAAATAATAAATGAATAAAACCTTTAAGGAAATAGATTTTTTTAAGTTTTAATGCGGTTATGGTGGTTTATTTTTCTTTTCAATTGTTAAGCAACCATAAATGATATTTTTTTTATATTGCCATTTGCTAATGATTATTAAATTTCATTTTTAAGCAACTATTTTTATATTTAACTTAGTTTTTTTTTAAATAAAATTTGCTTTCCTTTGATACAAAAATATCTGGTTCTTTCATTAATAAGAATTATTACGTTAACAATTTTAAACGATTTTTGAATAGGTACTAAGAGATTAAATTTTTCTTTGAGTCTCTGTTAGTAACATAACTTCAACAATAGAATGTTGTGAATTGGTTTTTCTAGTTGAGGTCAAGTACAATTACCGTAGCGCATCTTACTGAAATACAACAGAGGATTGCAAGTTCTAATGATTAAAAAGAATTAATTTTCAATTTTAATGATTTTTAAAGTTTATTTTTAAGTAGCTAACTATATTTATAACTAAATTAGTTTTTAACTCATTTTTTTGTTAAATTTTTAAATTAAAATTTCTTGTTTTTTCGTAGCAAAAATATCTGGCCTTTCCATCAAGTAGAATTATTAAGTTAACAATTTTAAGCGATTTTTGAATTGATAATGAATTGTTAATGTTTTCTTCGAATTCCTGCTAGTAACATAACTTTCACAATAAAATGTTGGGATTTGTCTGTAGTTGAGGTCAAGTACATAACAGTAGCACAACATAATAAAATACAGCCTAGATTTGAATATTCTTATGGTTAAACATTAAGTTCTTCTACAATAGAATGCTGTGGATTGGTTTCCAGTTGAGGGCAATTACATTACAATAAGCTAAACATATTAAAATACAACCTACACTTGCAAGCTCTAGAATTAAAAATTAGGTTAAATCAGTTTAGTTTTATTTAGTTACGTTTCATCAGTATAGCTAATAATATACAATAGAATGACTACAGTGTTTATATTCTGAAAATGTATCAAAATTAAAGGAAAATTACTTCACTTTGAATGTAACATGAAACACTGTCTAAATTTGATATTTCAGTGTTTATTTGGCAAACTGCTATTGAATAACATTTTAAATATTAGTAAAATGAATGATATATAAATAGTTCAATAAACTATGATTCTTTTGCAGAGTTCTGTAATTTACATAAATTTTATAGTATAATACAAAGTGAATAAAAAATATATAATAAAAATGGAAGAAAACTTTTGATACAGTTGTAAACTATTATTTGAAAAGGAATTAAAATGAAAGAACGTGCTTTTCTACATTAATAAATCACGATCTTTACTTTATTAAATTACGTAAAAAAAATTCTAAATCCTGAAACTATTTACAATTCAGGATAACGTTCCCATATAAACTATTCCTTTGTAATCTTTCCTTTTATAGTCTTATATTATTTTATTCACGCTCAAAATTTTTCAACAACAATCATAAACTATATTCTCTTATCCATAACAATCAGTATGGCAACAATCCTCAACAATTCACAATAATCATTGAATCAAATATAGTCAAAAAGTGCTTTAAAAATAAATTACATACTTTTGCCATGATATCATCGCAAAGTATAAGTTCTAAAAAATAGCTAATAATAGCTCATTGTAAAAGAACAATAATAATAAAAATCTTATTAATTTAATATTTATAAATACTAAGAAATATTAACAAAATTATTGAATTTTTAAATATTATAATATAAAATTACTTACAACAATAAAAATTGAATAATAAAGTGATAATAAATTACAACAATGGAAAAGATAATGTAGTAAAATCATAATGAAATAAAATAATTCCCTTATAATCTCTCCTTTTATAGTCTTATATTTTCGCATTCGCACTCAGCATTTCTCAGCAACAATCATAAACTATTTTCTCTTATCCTCAACAATCAGTATGGCAACAATCCTCAATAATAATAAAGGCAAGTATGGTAATTACATACTTTTGCCATAATATTATTTCAAGTATAAGTTCTAAAAAGTAACTAATGATAGCTCATTTTAAAAGAACAATAATAATAATAATAAATCATCAAATTACTATTTATAGATACTTACGAAATATTAACGAAATTATTGAATTTTTAATTGTTACAATAAAAAGTTACATACATCAATAAAAATCGAATAATAAAATTATAATAAATTACAGCAACAGAAAAAATAATTTAATAGAATCATAATAAATTAAAATAGTGGAACAAGAAAATTATGTTAATAAAAAAAATGTATATAAAAATAAAATTGAAATGATATAGTAACAAAATAATAATAATTGGAAAGCAATAATAATAATTTTTTAAAAACTAATTCCAGTATAATATATTAAAATGGTAACTTATTAAACCAATAAAATTGCAAAATTCTTAAAAATAGAAAATTAAATTATTAAAATAAAATTTTTATAAAAAAATAATAGAATGACAAGAAAATAAAAATAAAAAAAGAAATGGTGAGAAAATATTACAATTTACAAATTTATCCTTTAATAATTTGATATAAAATTTATAAAATAGTAAAATTACTTAATCATGATAAAGTAAACTAATAAAATAAAATAATAAACTTTACATTTGAGTCATTAAAATTTATTTTTTAATGAAGGAAAATCTCAACATATTCACATTATGAAAAAGATTCAATTAGATGCTCTTAAAATAACATAATACCATCTTCCCAAATAACAGACAAAACAAAGCAAGTTGTTTTGTAAAATATGCATATATCTACTCAAGTAGTTCAAGATAAAGCTTGTCAAGCATTTATACATTTCAACATTATAAAGAAAGGTACTGAAAATATGCTGGAATAAGAATTCAAATATCGAAAAAAGGTTATTAGAAATTAAAAATGGTTGATATGTGTGTAACAAATTTACAAAACGTATGTATAATAATGATTTCATTTGATATTTAAGAACAAAATAATTTAAAACACATTTGGAAAATTCACGAATCAAACAAATGTGTGCAAAAGCACAAATTTATTTTCTGTATAATAATTATCTCACTTTAAAGCATATACTAAATAGTTTTGAAATAGTTTAATACAATTATATGAATTAAAAAAATAACTCACAAACGCAAAAGTATAATAATAGATTTAAAAATATTTTATTTTTCAAGTTGTTTCAAGCTGTTTTTTTTTCTTCCAAGTATAGATTTTACATTTTAATTTATTATCTCTTTGTCTTATTAGTTATTTAGATTCCGTTGAAAACATTTTGTTAGCAGACAGAAATTAAGGTTTCATAAAGAAATCGTTTAAACAAATGAAATTTCTAAACTATTTTCTTACTTTAACTTAAGATTTTTGTTTTGATTTTCATGAAAAAATTCTCGTTTCTTACGAAAAGTGAACTCAAGAAGTATTTAATTTCTGATTAAGTATTTAAATTTTCGTTTCTCATATATTAAAGAAACCTGTTAAAATAACATAATGTCGCACAACTATTATCAATTTTGATGTGTAGAAAACGTTAAACGTATATTCATGTTCAGTATTCATACATTCTACACTTATAAGTATAGTATTCATAAGTTATAATCGATATGATAAATTACTTTCAAGTTATGTGATATGTCCCTCAAATAATAGGAAGCTAAATGTACTGTGTTTTATTGAAAACCTCCACATAATTATTCTTTTACGAATTAAAATAAGGATATCCAATAATAAATATCAATTATTTGAAACACTTATTAAAAATTTATTCGTCCTTAAATAATTTATTGCAGATAATTTATTATAATTATTTAGAAAATTACAATAAAAAAAATTCAATATTTTTATTGTATCTTACTCAATTTACAATTAGCACTTATGACTCAATTAAAAGCTTATTTAAAGGTGTTTAATAGTGTGATTTAATCGTGCTTAATAGTGTCAGAAATAAGTGTTTTTTTCATAAATCTTTTAATGAAATAAAGTTCATCTTAATCGTTATGACAACCTTGATTTGCAGCGGACAACGGTCATTATGTCCTTGATCCTTCTACTTAATCATCTATATTTAGTGCAATTAACTTTCCATTGATATGCTAGTAGGGATATTTTACACCATAGAATAGAGAAACATTCCTAATACTTCTTTGAAATTAAACCTTAATAATACAGATATTTTTTTAATAAAATTTTAAAGCTTATGTTTTGATATGTTTTTAAAATATTAATTAGATGATCTTAGAAAGGATCTATTTTTGCATGCTATTTTACTATTAATACCAATTTTAATAAATAATTACATATTGATAGTAATTTATGTATCAAAAAATCCTCAGATGTCAATATTAATAAGTTTTCATTCATGGAATTTATTACTTCAGTGTTTAAGCATATAAATAATAATATCAAACTGAAACTTCTGAAATTTGTTTTTAAATTTCCTTTCAAATTTTATTAGTGGAACAATATCTGTTTTAGAAATTCTGAGAATGCAAACCTATCATCAAAATGTCTAATCTATTTCCAATTTTTGGTAAGATTTAATTAGGAGCTTTAATGTGAATCATGGATTTCTTTTTTAAGGCTTTCATCATAATGTTTTGACTACTTCTTCGCATTTTTATGATACTTTTAAATGAATTACTTTATACGCTTCTAAAGAAAATGAAAAAAATGTAAATGAAATAGAAATGTTGAATAAATTTAAATTTATTTACACTTCTGAAACTTATTTTTAATTTTACCCATGATAGTAAAAGTATTATATCTCTTTGCAAAAAGATATTTTATAATGGTTATAATTAGATGATATGCATTATTAGTACCATTTTGGAAATTAAAAACCAAACTATTATGAATACTAAAGATTGAATATGCTATTCATGAGCTTTAAAAAATATGCATACACAATTCTTTTTAAGCATATGACATTCACATAGCCTCATAGCTTTTCACTATGGTCCAAATCATCAGCACTCTCAAAAAAATTGTTTCCACTCTGATCCATAATATTGGTCAACTGAACCATAATACGCTGCAAAATTATGTTTTCATTCACGTTGAACCATAATATAGGTAACATAAACCTTTAACCATAAAACAGCGCTAAATATGTATCTGTTCAATTTGAGCCCTAATATCGGTAACTTGTGCTATAATACAAGTGCAAAACCATGTTTCTGTTAAAGTTAAACTATAATATCGTGTAATCAAGATTACGACATATAATTTTATGGTTCAAATTACTTAATATCATTACAGCAAGTTTGCGCGATATTATGGTTCAAAACGCACCAACATTTAAAAAGTGTATCAATTGACACACTGCACATTGTAGTAGAATTTTCAATTACAAAAAGGAAACATATAATTAATAAAACAACTCTTTATATATTGTAAGAAACCACCTTAAATCTCATTTGCAGGAATCTTATGGAAGTAAAAGCAATTTCAAGTGCGTTGAAATTTGAAAGAATAAAATAGGGCATCTACATAAGCACGTTTTGTTGTTACATAGAAGTAAAATTCACACTTATAAATTTGACATGTACGTTATGCAAGATTCAAAAGTGTTTTTCAAGTTTCGAAAATTAATTTCTTAACAGAAACTATTGATATAATACTAATTATGTGTAAAAATATTCTTTTTCTTGGTAAGCAAAAGACTTTTTCGGTCAAATTTTTTAGAAAAAGGTAAATAAAAACAACTAGTCGTAAGCACAAATGCATACATATTAAACCGTCAAACACTCACAATGCGTTAATTAATCAGTAGAACTGCCAATAGATATTTATTCTGAATTAAACAGAAATGTCGTGAAAGAATAACTGAGAAAAAAGTTTGATATAATTACCGTAATTTCTGAAAAATGAAAAACTGCAATTCTGGTGATAAAACCGAAATGTAAAGTGTAAAAATCATTCATTTTGTAATTTTTTCTTTCATATGGTAACAGTTCAACGGAAATTCTGTTACAATATACTCTTTCACATTATTACCACACATTTTCATCTTCACAATATTATCACAAATTTATTTTTATTACCACACATTTCGCATAAATTAAAAATAAGTTTAATTGTATAAATTACTTTCATGCCATGCACTAAGATATCATGATAGAGTTACTGAATTATATCTCATTTACTACCAAACAGCATGGTAACAAAACCACGTTTTATTGCTAATTTATTCAAAGGTGATAACAAAAGCACTTAATTAAAAATTAAAACCCTTCTCTAAGGTGTTTTCACTAGAGCTAGAAACACGATCAATTTTACCATATTCTGATGGTGTTGATAGTAATCAAAATATGTATAATAATCAATCAAAATAATCAATTTTTCTTAATGATCAAAATGTTTGCCTATTTCATCCAAAATTATTTTTTTAAATGCGTAATAAAAGATGCTTCAAAAGCTAAAAAATACTATTTCATTTTACTCAAAATAAATTATTTAAAAAAATAGTTCAAATTTTTTTTTTTTATTCTTTAATTTTTACACATTATGCACGTCCACCATATTTTAATATGCATTTGGCTGCAAAAACGTTGTTCTTACTTATTACACAGAGTCCAAAAGTATCAATTTTACAAATAAATAAATTCGTAATTATTTTACCTCTTCAGATTTCATAGTAAATGTATGTAAAAGTAGCAGAGAATGATACTGAAATTATTATCTAAAAGTTCTACTTCCAATAACAGTTCATCTAAAATGATGTATCAGTCTGATGGCGCCATGTTGATTTACATTGAACATTAAGTGGTATAAAAAAAACTAACAGTTAATACCAATTGTACAGTCAGTTTTACATACAACATATCTGTTGCTTTTACATATGTCTTTTAATCTATATATTATTAAACTAATACATATAACTTGACAAACATATTAATAACTATTATAACAGTTTGTTCTATTCTAATTTCTCGAACTAATCAGTCACAAAAATATCTCTGCAGTCAACACGATTTTTTCTACGTACAATTAAATATTTAATTACAATATATTATCATGTATATTATTGTTTGGTATACAATCAAAACCCCTGATGTCTTGCAAATGAAACTTTCGATATTAATTAATTATTTATAATTATGTCTGAATTATTAAAAAAAAATCATACAATTTCTTAAATGTTTGATTGAAAGAAGTGTTAACTTGGTTCTTTTGTGACGCTCGACTTGGTTGTTTGATGGGCTTTTTTTTAAAAAAAAAAAGATTGCAACATTTCACGCTAAGTAGGACAATGCTGCCCTAACTTATGTAAAATGTTGTCACTAAGAACACGTTATGCCATAGGCTCCGTAGTTCTGTCATTCCCTTTTGCCGTAGTCAACAACAACATCACATGACAATGTTGCTGACTTCTGAACCACAGAAGAATGTTTTTAACTCGGCATTCATACTGAAATATTTTTCTTCATTAGAGGAAATATTGTCAGGAAATTTAAAAAGAAAGTAGTAAAATAAATGTAGAGTATTCCCGCAACAGCCAGTTGTAGGCCAAAGGGGCGTGGTCTCTACAATGTCGAAACCAATAATGTGATGGGGCAAATGTTTTTAGCATTGAGTACCGGCATCATATTAATTAAAAATCATATGTAATAATATTACTCCAGCTGTTACGCAAAGGTGCAACATAACATTTTAAGAGAGAAATAGCTTTTGCAAAAAAATATGTCTATGTAATAAACATTTTGTATTAAAACAAGCGAATTATTTTCTTTGAAAGTTTGCGATCCATCTAACTTCCAATATGTCTGTGAAAATTACGATGCTGAATGATTTCTTCTAATTTTAAGATAAGTTTAGGGTATTCTTATCAGTCCCATTGTAGACTAATCGTAAAGACACGATTCCCAGTAGAGCACCGAAGTCATAGACAGTGGTCAGTAAGCTTTTATGTGACCACTTCAATCAGCCTGTAAAGCAACTAGGGATGTTCAGTAACGGTCCTCATTAAACTGTTCTACTGTAAAGTGCTTGAGTTCGTGTCCGGGTCGTCGGGCTACCAAAGCAAGGGAGCCATCTCCGCTGCAGAAGGTTAAAATTGTGATGGCATGTCTTCGGACCATCCTTAGGAATATTTCCCAGACCATTACCAATAGTCCATTATACAACTTTTGTACTGCGAAACTAAAGTACTATTACTACCTACTTGTTATTTTAAAATAAATTTTTGATATTCTTATCTGTCCTCCATGTAATTTTAAAATAAGTTTTTGATATTGTTATAAATTCTAATAATTCTTATACCAGTTTTTGTTATTCTTATTTGCCCTCCTTGTAATTCCAAAACAAGTTTTTAATATCCTTTTAAGACTATCATATAAACAGATTTGAAGATCTTTTTATGTATAGAAGAAAAATAGGGTTAAAGAAATGCTTTTGCTACTTCTACTTAAACCGCTGAAAACGTTTTATATAGAGAAACTGAAGTATAATGTTTTAATGATTCTTTTATAATGTAATTTCAACATAAAGGCACTCCCTTAAACACAATTCATTCTCTTTGGAAGCTGAACATTTCAAAACATACAGATGAAACCATATTTAACTAAACATTCAATAAATTTACATCAACAGCAAACTAATCTAGGCACACTAAATTTCCATCTATGAATAAATTTTGATTATCATCCAACATGTAAAAAAAAGCAAGAACAAAAAAAGACATTGATACATAAAAGATTCGTACAACTGGAAAAAACTATATTAATCATATTTATTGTATATATTGCATAAGTTATTTCATGGATACGATTAATAAAACAAATTCACTTGAAATAGGAGAAATAATGCTTTTCTAAAATATTTTTGTGTGCCGTATTGGTTTTATAAAAGTTTTGGTATAAGAGTTTTTTTGCCAGAAGACCATTTGGTAACCTATGCCAAATTAATTTTTCCCAAAATTATAACATAGAATATATTTCTAACTTTTTCACGCATTGCCGTTTCATTTTTATTAATTAATTAATTTTTTTAAATCTTTTTTATGCAAGGTAAAAGGTTTATAATAATAATGTTGAAGTAATCTGGCTTATTGTCTGCTCTGAAAATTAAAAGAAAAAACCAACCAAATCTCAATCCGGTTGAATATTTTACATACGAGATGCGTGCTATTAAAGATGAATGATGTTAAATGCGTGAAACTGAACCATTTTCAAAGTATTAAAAACAGATTAGTAGAAAACTTCTTAAGAAAGTCGTGTTTGCTTGCTGTCTATATGAGTTTGAAAAAAAAAAAGGCTGAATCAAATGAACAAAACATTTTACATAAATTCCCAATTTTGTACAAAATGATGTTTTTTTTCTATAAAGAAAATTTAGAATATTTTAAGCCCGCGCTTCGTTATTGAAAATCTATGAGAACTTACTGAACATTCATAAAACACTTCTATGTACCTATCTTAAACATGTTATCACCTAAAATCAATTTTTTTTCCAGTTGTAGACTTAAATGTAGGTGTTTTTTACAGGGATATTAATACTCGTTTCTCCAAAAAAAATTACATTTTAATGTGCTATGCTTTATACAGATGTTTCGCATGCAGCAAGACATGAATTGGTGAAGTGTTAAGATACAATAAACGTGCGATTCACCACTACTAATGAAAGCATTGAGCAACTTTTGTGAATGATTTGGTTAATTGACGCTTCACAATATCACATTGACGCAAACACTATCACAACAAGGACGTATGAGGAAACTCATTAAATCTAACTTTTATGATACAAGATATCCACAGAACGTCCACTGCATGTTTCCAAAATACATGTCTGGATATCACATACATGCAGTGGACGTACCACGACAATTAATATATTGTTGGATAACTTATTTCGAATGATCTCAAATTTGATCAAAATTAAACGAAGAGCTGATATTTGAACCTATATTGCTCGCCAAAGGTACGTTACAGCTAAAATAACAGCTTGAAATAAATTATTGCATCTTAGAAAGGGAATTAGAAGAAAAATTTTATTTGTTCCAAAAATCTCAATTAATAATTTAAAAACTATTTTGAGAAATATAACACTAGTCAGAAAGGAATACTTATCAAAACAAAACCAGTTGCTTTTTACTAAAATAGCCAAGCTGAGTGCAAAATTGACTATGGAAATTTCCAATAACACCAATTTAAAATCAATTGCATGTTTGCAACTAGAGAAGAAGGGAAGTGATTATCCCTAACTATGTGATTTAAATCAAATTTAATTGGATACCTGCAAGCCACGTCACGCGTGAGAGTCAAACCTGATGGCCTTCTAAATTAACAAATGCCACGATTTACCTCCGATGACGTCACTTGCAGGTATCCAATTACACTTCATTTAGGACTAAAATAGAACCCTTATTTCGAAGAATTTATTTCAAACTTAATTTGCTAAAAATATAGCAATGACATAGCCATATTTAAGTGTAAATTTTCAAACATTTGATATTATAACTATCGATATTAATATTTACATATAAACTTGTGTGTATTTTGAAGAATTTAACCTTTTATGACTTCTTATAAAAATGCCACAACATTAGGCACCACACAGAAATTCAGTTTTTTCCTAAACTAAAAAATTTCATTAAAAGAATGATTATATAAAAAATTTTAAATGATTCTATACATTTTTATTTTAAAGAAAATTTTTGAAGCAACTAAATGTATATTACAGATGGTATTTCTTTAAAGGAATTTATATTTACGTTTGGTCAAGATTTTCAGCCAATTCAATTGATGAAAATAACTAGGTCAATATCATACTAAATTTTTAGTGAATTCGACAGAAATTCACTTAGTAAAAATTCGCAATGGGAAAAAAATAAAAACTTTATGATTTCTCTCTGAATAATAAATTATTGCACTAAAAATAATAATTGATTTCGGAATATTGATCCCTACTTAAGAGAATTTTTTTAAAATGAAGAAAAAATGCCTACTTGCATCATCAGAATTTTTCAGACAATGACACTGACTACATTATATTAAATTTTCCGTTTGTGATTTTAATTGGCGTTAATTTATCTCATAACATTAGAGAGAGGTTCCTATAATTCTTCATACGAATCTTTATTTCTTCTATTTAAAAAAAAAATATGATTTTCAATGTCGTTTTAACGTGATTATTTCAGCAAAAAGCAATGGTCTCGTACTTGATATTTAAAATTTTATTTTAATGACTAGTATAACTCAGCTGTTTTCGGGAAATACGGAAAAATACATAGAGTTGGCAAATGAAATGGCTCGTCATGTATTCCATTTCGTTTTTTGAACAAAAATATTTTGTTACACTTTCAATTTACAAAATTTTAAACTAAATAAATGTAGCTCCCTGTTATCATTATTTGCATTGACCACGAGAACAATCCATTTAATAATAATCAAATTTATGTTGATTTCATCAAATAATTTTTTATTGAATAATTACTTAGTTCATTTAGCAAATACAATAACGTATTATTTAAGCAAATTATTTTGTTTTATTTATTTTAATTACTTTATTTACCTTTATTTAAGGAAATTCAGAAAGTAAGTCAGTCTCTAACCCAGTTTAGGAAAGTACGAAGAAAATTAAAAAGAGATTAAAGTTATAAAAAATAGGTAAAATTAAGAAAACTTTTTTAATCTTTATATAAGTTAAAATCTTGAGGGAAATAGTACTGTGATTACGATATTAAAAATATTTTTAAAAAATTTAATATTGAAAAAAATTGAATATCTAAAATGTCACATCAAACTTTTTTTACAATAGCCAATTTATATCTTTATATCAAACACATTTTTAAAACCGTAAATAAAACTACTAAATATTTAAAATTAAAAAATACGGGTAAATAAATGCATTATGTACCAGCAAATGCATTAAAACACAATTTTTTTTCTATAAATTGAATTAAAAACTACATACCCAAAATTAAATAAATTTCATACTTTTATAACACGTTGCAGGTACATTAGAAGTATAAAAAATCATGTTTGAAATTACTTTCTGCTAAAATAGAAATTGCAAGTCTGTATGAAATATCTACAATAAATGTCAAAATTCTTATACACGGGATTAGGCTAATACATGCCAATATATTGATTATCAATTACAAATAAAAATTTCGTAATTAATTAATAATTAATTAATAATAGTTAAATTTTAATTAATAATTTATTTATTTCTAATTAGTAATGAATTGTTACTTAATTAATTAATGATTAATTATTTATTATTTGTTTAATAATTCATTATGATTTAAATAAAATTTAACTAAAATTTTTCTGAATTTCTTAATTTTTTCATAAATAAACGTATCTTAAAGGAGTATAGTCAAATAAGGAAAGAAAAAAAGCATACATAGGAATGCATAAAAGCATACATAGAATTTTGGAAAACCAAACAACTGCAGCAATGAGGAAGAAAATTACTGTCATCACAACCTTAAGCTCTCTTTTTTTTTATCCATTCAGGAAATTTTATACATCACGCATTCTGATTGGATGACTGGCTATATAATGACGTAAATGCATTCATTCTGGTGCTAACACCAAATCAGGGAGTAGTTCAGAAACATGCAAAAATGATATTAAACTGTGAGAATTTGCTTGATATAAATGCATTTTTTGTGGTGATATTTATTTGGTTGGAGACGTTGAATACATACAGAAATGAATATCCCGGCAGCCGATGCTGTTGCTACGAGAAAAACATCACTTTGAGCCTGTTACATTGAACAAAGAATGGTATATATTGGCAATACACCTTCACACCGCTGTACACATGAGAAATGTTGAATCACTTGTGGATGAGCATGGTACAGGAGACATGTTTCTGAAAAATGACAAACAGACGTTAGAGTGATAATAATTTAATATTCCCATAAAAACTGGATGTTTAGTTTACAAAACTCAGAAAAAACATATACTAGGTTTTTAAAATTAAACTGACTCCTTTGAAAAATTTAACACACACTGTAAAAAAATCCGGATCAAAATCACGGAAAAAAGTAACTGCACGCAGTTACTTCTTACCGTTCAAATCCAGAACATCCAGAAATACCAGAACATGCTACTGAACAAAAATATGATATGCCATAATTTTTACAGTAAAGTTTACCGTAAAGTCACTAAATCACTCGAATTAAATAAATATTGCTGTAAAATTTGCGGTATAATATTTTACTGTAAAAATGTGTTTTGCGGTAAAATAAATGTTACAGATGATGCATCTGAAGTACCAATACTTTATACCGTATACTCCCATGCGATGAAATACAGTCCGTACATCGCCTAGATTTGCTAAGTTTTAAATTATTTCGCTATTCCCAGGAAGATTATTCCACTTCAAGCAATGCTGTCCAACCTTTCGGTACGCATGTCTCAAGCGGGTGAGAGAGTGCAACTTGTCGATTAAGCATATCCCTCACTTGTTATTCCCACACATGTTTTCGGGTTCAAGTCAAGTGAAAATACTAACCATTCCATTGGGGTGATATCTTCAAGTTGAAGGTATTCGTTTACGATGTTTGCTCAGTGAAGACGGACGTTTTCATCTATAAACACGAATTCTGCGCCAATGGCACGCCTAAACAAACGTATTGTTGCTTCATAAAGATGCCCTGATAAAATTGGCTTGCCATGGTCCTGATTTGAGCATACATATCTGTTTTGGAACTCATTATAATTCCATCCAGAACGAAGAATCCTGCAGTAATGTAACGATGTCTTTCAAAGATGTTGTCTTGGTAGCAACTGATACCTGACGTTCAGTATATGAAAGTTTGCCGTGAATCAGACTGCAAGCTAAACCTGGACTCAGCAGAAAACATCATTCAATCCCACTGTGTTGTGCCCGAAATCGAATGTTTTCTACTCCAGGTTAATCGCCTGTGACAGTGAGTTGCCGTAAGCGGAATAGATCTGACAGACCTACGAGCATATAATCCAATATTTTCCAAACGTCTGTACAAGGTTTGTTTAAATTTGTGATACCCATAGCTGCTGAGAGGCTATGAGACAGGTAGGATGCCATGCCCAGTCTGCTTCTTTTGGCAGTTACTGCCAAATACCGATCTTCTTTCGGCGTTGTGACTTGGGGGCGACCTGTACTTAACGTCTACTAACATTTCTATTATCTCGGAATTGTTGCCGAAGCCTATAGATGGCACTTATGGCAATTACAAGTTTCTCGAATATTTGCATCTGAGCACGGCCACATTCCAAGCGTCTGGTAATTCCAGCAAGCAAAAAATCATCTACATACGTCCTTTATGTCATAACTATTCTGTTATGGCAGCAAATAATTTTACTTCGTTGCCACCATTCCTTATGTACCCCTCTCTTACACTGTCATAGTTATGACGTTCTATTTGATTTCATCCTGTAATTTTCATTGTGTGAGTGAAACTTTTAACTTTAGAGTTTAAATTCCGTTCGATTCTAAATTATAGTCGATTTATGAATTAGCATCTTTCGGACACTTAGAATTTTTGATTAAAAATAGCAAAAATAAAGATGATTTTTTTTCGTAATTTTTGTCAATCTCCGGAAAGTATTAGGTTGTAAAACAGCCATGAAAACAGCTATTATACTATTGATATACTAAAATTGTCATTCGATTGTGTTTTTCTTCTACGGTGAGTGATGAACTCTTTCATATTTCATCTGAAGTACAGTGCGTAGAAAAACGAAGAACCAGCCAGAATAACTTCTGATCTGATGACTCATCGGATTAAGACTCAATTCTAATGATTTGAGCGGTTGACCTTATATATGCTAATGAATTAGGGCAGATGATATTTTAAGTTATGAAATATGTTACAAAACATACTTTCTTCGAATAAACATAGCTTTTTTTTTCCATCGTATCTGGAATATGGTCCCTATAGCTTGGTCAGGAGAGGGGTTCATAGTTCCCGAGAATTCATATTTTAAAAAAGTCAGATATTTAATTGTATCTGAGGTATTGTTGAGCTTCTGCTATGAATATTTACTTTCATAGCAGAAGCTCTACTATTCAAAAAGGAAACAAAAACACAGTACCTTTCCTTTTCGTTACAAGCAATGAAAACACAAGTAAAAGCTACTTGTGCTTTTTTAGCTCGTTTAACCTAAGTATTTTTAAAAAGTTGTGCATAGTTTTATTCTTCTGTTTCCAGAAATGGGGAGAAAAGTGGTATTACATTTTACAGAACTTAGCTTTTTTATTACTTTTTAAGATATATATAATCATATCAGTTATATTAATTTAGAAAGTGATATGTCCTCGATGCAGTGGCATATAATAAAAGTATTTTAGATCAAACTGTTTTTAGAACACATTTTTTAAATGTTTTTAAAAAAATTTTAAAAGATTGCTTTTCCAGCACTTTTTACTTATACTTTTAAAAATTACTATTTAAAGTATTATAAAATAGAATCTAACTAAATTACTAATTGAACTAAGCTGTTAATCAAAGTATCATGAAATAGATAGACCATTTTTTTAAAATTTTCCTTTACTGAGCAATTCATAAAGGCAAAAGTTTGAACTTCCTCTTACAATCGGCCTACAGATATTTGGGAGTAAATAAATGAGAATTTCGTAAAAATTTTAATTGTTTCATTTGATTGCCGGCATTAGTAAAAATCTGCAAAACTTTTTCAATGAAGACAAAGAAAGTTTACCTCGTGAGTCCCTCTGATTCATGAGGCTCTATAGGAACGTCTTCTGCTTCCATATTGCAAAAAAAGGCGATCAGGAAGACTGAGAGGATACCAATGACGAGTGCAATAATGCACGCCGCCAAAAGAGCTAAGACATTGACAAAATTAACTATCAATCATACAGAAATATAAATATCAATAATGGCATAAATTAATAAGTAAATACATTAAAATTTCATACATTGTAAAAAATGTATTGCACTATCTCTCCGAAACTGCAGCTGAACAACCCAAACAAATATGTGAATTAGCACTTTTTTACAAGTTAACACCAAGTAGAGCTTTCATATACAATTCAAAAGATGTAGTTAAATCTAAAACACCCTTACAAAGAAAAAAATTTTACTCTAATCTCACGCTAGTTCACACCAGACGTTAAATATGTTTGTTTCCAAAGACATCAATGCTGGCGCACATTTTATATCGCCTGAAGAACGCTTAAAATCGATTCAGATTTCGCATAAGTTTGCTGTTGTCTTTAATGCTGCTATACTTCCACCGATAAAAATTTTGCTCTTGAAATATCTATTTTTTTATTTGTTTAAACGATATATATATATATATATATATATATATATATATATATATATATATATATATATATATATATATATATATATATATATATATATATATATATATATATATATATATATATATATATATATATATATATATATATATATATATATATATATATATAAAACATAAAAAGACAGATTCAAATACAATAATAAAATTGCTATTAAAAGTTCAAATAAATGTTTTACATTTGATTTCAAATTTTAAAAAAAAATATGTACTCACCGAGAGAGCCATAATCCATAATCATTTGAGAAAATATATTAAATAAAGTCTGAAAAAGAAGAAACAATTTAGTTTAATTTTACATCTGAATAAAATGAATTTTTATTCTCAAATATAAAATGTGTTCTTTTGACAAATAATAGATGGCAGCACTAAAGCTTTTCTTACAAAAATTTATCGTAAAATTTGTCGGTCTTAAAAACATAACGATACTAAACATAATGATATTAGCTGATATCGAGAAATGCAACTTTGATAACGATCATGATAAAAATTAACACTACAACAGAAATATCTTTGTTATTCGGCCGATAAATATCGTGAATTTTAGTTTTTCATACGTTTAAATTATTATTAAAAAAATGAATCGAATCATAAGTTTTATATCTTTTTTATTTTATTTTTTCTTCCAACAATTATAATTATAATTAATTAATAATTTATTTTATAATTTAAACAAATAAGCTATACAAATTTTTGGGACAAGTTTTTAATAATTTTTTTCAAACAACGATACTTTTTCGACTCTTTAAACATAAAACACTCAAATATTTTTATAATTATGAAAGAGCAATTTAACAAAAAAATCTAAATAAATGGTTATAAAGAAAAAAAAATCCCAACTATTTATTTATTATAAATCTCAGAGCTTTTTTATTTAAGAACAAATGAAATAAGAGAATGTGGGAGAAAATATATTTTATTTATAAATTATTTAAGATAAAAATAGGAAAATTTGGAAGTAATAAAAAATACTAAAACAAGGAAACAAAATTTTTCTCTATGAATATCAGCGTGGAAATCTCTGAAAGTTACCCAGTTTTAACTTAGAAAAAAAAACTTCTCCATGTAGTCTTTAACATGAAAATTTCTAGAAGTTGTTCAGTTTTAACATGAAAAAAGAAACTATTTACTTTCAAAAATAATCAAATTTGAAATGAAGAAAAAAAAATAGAAATGTGAGTTTTTGTTATTTTTAAATAATTCAATGTCGACGCTGAGGAAGAAAGACTTAAGTGTTTAATATCTTCTTCATTGAATAACTGTTAGATGTTACAGAAAGACGCACAAAAAGACGCACAAAAAAGATGTTCAAAAGAATTCATCATTGTTAGAAAATACTAAATATTAGCTTTAATTTGTATTTATTAAAAATTTATAATTATTAAAAATTTATAAAAAATATATTATGTATACTCTGCATTGAACACTAAGAAAAAGAGTGTGATCAAAACTATCTCAGTATGCCAAAATTTCGCATGTTTCTGGCTTTATGGGAACATCAAAAGGCTCGGTAATTTTTACCGAAGCCCATTGGTAATTATTTTAGTAAAATTAACAATAAAATATGGTCAACAATGATGACAATGTGTTATATATTAGCAATGTGTAATATATTAACAGTTTGTGATATATTAACAATGATACAATACGATTTAGTAAACGTGGTAATATTTGGTTATTTTATCACGACACCCTAAAGCATGTTATTAAAACCATCTATTCGGTTAAATTTACTTTTCAATCTTGTACTTTTTACTAAATGTGTCAAGAAGAACTATATTTAAAACCAGAATTTCCAATTAACGGTCACCATATGAACAGAAAAATTATCAAATTAATAGTTTAAATGCTGTATAAATTGATTTTTATTACATGAATTATAGCTTTTTCCTTACCATAAATGCTAAAACTATACAGTACGGTAACTTTGCCAGATTTTTTTTCCCGTGAGCGGATAGCAGTAATTAAAAATTTAGGGTTCTGTACAACAATATTATAATAGTTATTAACTTTTAACAATATTATAAACAAATAACCATATTTATCTATATATATATTTCTCTTACACGGCGACAAAAAAAAGCCTCATTACAACTCCCCGAAAGGCAACGCTAGAAAATCGACCAATGATTGTCGCTAAAAATGTCACATGCCAAATCTTGCTGAGGTGGCTCAACATATAGCGCTTTTAAAAACGGAAACTGAAATAACCAGAGAGAGCATCAGCAGGTTGTTCAATTCAGCTGCTGCAATCTCATACTATTAAGCTAGGCAGAAGTGAGATCTCTATTTTAGTATTTCGTCGAAAGCGCTTTTTTTCACGAATTTATATAGACTAAACCAGTTTTTAGTCATGGACAACTTAATGTTGGCCTCTCTAGGGTAAGATCATTTGACAGCCTAACAGTGATAGCTCCAAGTCCAGAAATTTATAATTGTGTGTTTAAGGAAGTTCTTAATCTTTAATAGTAATTATTTTTTTGTTATTAACAAAACCCTTAATCTTTCTCAGTATTTGTTCGGATTTAGTATTTATTGCAAATTAATGTTTAGTTTCTGCAAGTTTTTCTTTCGTATGTCAAACTTCTAAGACTTATACTTATGTTTTTAACAAAGTTGTGAATCGTTCATGGTTATTATTTTTAAAAAACATAATGTTTTATTTATGCAGGTTTTTCCATTTCAATTCACTTATTTAAATTTTTAATAGGCTTAATTATAGCCAAAATTTTAACCTTTTTAAAGAGATATCAGTTTTAGAAATTCTATCTTAGGATTTTATACTATAGCGCATTTCTAATAAGTTTAACGAATTGTATTTTTTTTTAAAAAAAGGTTGTTATATGGATTTGAATGATTGTTTTGAATTCTTACAATTTTGTACATTTGAAATGTGCCTAAGTTAGTAGCGAGCGAAGCAAACCATATAAGATTGCATAGCAATTTTCGGGGGTAGGCGAGAGTTAGCGAGCAGGGGGCGCAGCCCACTAGTTTTATATATTTTATGTTATGATTATGTGTTTCAAAACTCTTGCAATCTATCATCATTGCTCTATTATTAGAAATTCGATAAACGGAGGTTTTGATAAGAAAAATTTCGACATTAACATGGAAAATACATTGATTTTAGACAGTAAATGTAGGGAATTTCAGAAATTTTGAGATACAGAGGTTTTCGAGATAGAGAGGTTCGAGATAAACAGGTTCAGCTGTAGAAAATTGTTGGGAACTGAGGAAGTTTTCTGAATGCTCTGAATAAAATGTTCTGAATTAATTATAAGTTTTGAATTCCAATGAAATGTTCTTAAAATGTTGGGAACTTGCTTAGTATCAATATTAAATAAAACGTAAAGTAAACTTAATTCTTTAGACACGATAGTCAGGTTTTAAATTTCGCAACCTTAAGAAATCCTTATTTAAAGTAGGTTAACGATCTAGATTTATTCTTATTTTTAACGCTTAGTAATTAAATTAATTACTTCACGTCGCAATATATATGGTCACAAAAATAATTTATTATTTAAAATTATAATTTATAATTTATATATAATAATTATATCTAATTATTAGATATAAATTATTAGTATTATATATAAATAATTATATATGGATAATATAATTATAATATAATACAATATAATTATAATATAATATAATATAATATAATAATATAAAAAATAAAATAATAAATTATTTTTATTATTATATATAAATTAATAGTTTATCTACAATAATTTATAATTTATTATATAAAATAATTAATAATTTATTATTATGGTTTTAATTTTACATTAAAGTTTAGACTCCAGCGATTCTGAAGCAGGTACGCTATATATTAATTATAAGACTACTATTTATTGTTTAAACTCTACATTATTGATATATGAATTATTTTTTTAGATTTCTTTTAGTTATTCACTTTCAAGTATACGTAAAGAAATTAGATTAAAATAAAGTTATTGCAAAAAAAGAAGAAAAAAAATCTGGTAGTATTACCATAATGTCAAGTAAAGAAATTTCCGGTAAAAAAAAACAAAATATTTAAGGTTAATAAAACCAAAATGTATTGTATTTGGCAATTTTTGCTGATAAAATTGTAATGGATTGCGAGAAATTCTGGTTTTTAAAAATATTATTCTTATTACCAAATATTTAGTAAAAAATACGAAACTGAAAAGGGAATTTCTCCGAATAAATGGTTTTTATTCTGTGAAATTCTCTTTTCAGTATGGTTATGCTATGCACTAAAGCATCATGGCAAAATTACCAAATTTTAATGAATTTACCGAGTTTTATCACATATTTTATTGTATTACTAAATTCATGACCATAGCGCTTCAGTAAAATTCCCACACCTTTTGGTGTTCCCATAATGACAGAAACAAGGTATGTTTAACCATTTTCTAGTAGATTTGACCATATTCTTCCTCTTAGTGTTTAAATAAGTGTCAAGCGAAATTATCTTTAAATTTGAAAAATGTTTCTGCGTTTTGAAATATTTCTTCAAAATATTTAAACTACAATTTATAGTATTTTTATAACGTCTTTTATTATTTTGAAATTACTTCGACCTAAGCCTTATTTTTAAATTCACATGAATGGGCGTTATTTTTTCATAGAATAGTTAATGGAACTAAAAGTAAGTAACAAGGAATATACTTACACAATTTTAAAATATTCATTTTCAAAGAAATTCACGAAACATTATTATTGTAAAATAGTTTTAAATTTAAAATTATCTTTGAACTTGAAAACATTTCTTCATTTTAAGCTCTCACCTGAACAGAAGTCATTAATAAAACCTTTTAAAGGTGAAAAGGTAACCACTTTTGATTTTTCACACATTCCCTACGTCATAATCTATGACGTAGGAGGCTTTGAGAATTCTAAATATAGCATCATCCTTGCGGATTTTGAACAAAAAAAAAACAAACAAATATTCTAGTCCCAAGATGAATTATCAGTTTTAAAAGTAGGTATAAAACATTCCAAAGGCTTTTAAAGTGATCTTAATTATAAAAGTTGATAGCACTTGTTGTTTTAAAATAAAAAATTGCTATTTTTAAGTTAGAGAATCGCATTTAAAGTTCAAATGTAAAGTTGAGTTTCTAATATTTAGTGCATTTATTTTCTGGAAATCAAATTCGTACATTACATAAATCTTTAATGCTAATGCAAAGTGGTATTACTAATTTCTAAAATAACACATAAAAGGCCTGAGCATTTTTATTACGTCACTTAATATGCATCTCCTTTAAATCTTAAATACAGTTTTCAAAGATTTTGATTTTTATACAAGAAGGAAAAAAATTTTGGTAAATTACCGTATAACATAGAAGTAAATTTCTGGTAAAATAAGAACTGGGTAATAAACCAAAATAGACAGTATTTAAGCCATTCAGTTGATAAATTTTCCGTTCTTATATTAATGGGTGGTCGGAAATTCTAGCTTTTAAATTACAATTCTTAATGCCAAAAATTGTGAATTTTAAAAGCAAATTTAACCGAAGAAATGGTCTTTATGCCATTCCTTAAAGTATCATGATAATATTACCAAATTATGTTATAGTTACTAAATTTCATCATATATTATGGAACTATATTTTATTGTTAATTTTATCAAAAGTCATTAACAAGGCACTTCAGTAAAAATTACCGAATATTTTGGTGATCCTATACATACAGAAATATGGTAACTTTTACCATATTTTGGTAATTATAATCATACTTTTTTCTTAGCGCACAGTTTTTACGTATAACAGTTATGTTAGCTTGAGTGTCAAAGTATGTCCTATTCGCATTTAAAATTAGAAAATGATTTCTAGAGTTCGCTTTTTATTAAAACCGCCTTTTTTTAGAAAAGAAATTCTATTTAAATTTAAAAAAAAGTTGATGTGGGTATGCGTCTGTGTGTCTCGCTTTTAATTCTAGAATCGTTTTTGCATGCGTCTATAGCCCCCAATCTTGGAAATCAATTAAAAAATTTTCATTAGATCGGTAGGGAGAGATGTTTGAAAAATGGAATTTTCTCATTGGTTTAACAAAATACATTGATGTAAATTAAACTAGGTAAACTAGATGTAAAACATATTAAAAATAAAATTAGTAGTGCTTCCTGGTTTATAGCTCTGCTTAATTTTAAAAAAAAGGAGTTTATTTCACGTTCTTAATACTTAGATTTCTTTATTATATTTGTTTAAAAACATCAATGATGAGCGTTAACGATTTAGCATAGGCAGACTACGACACCAAATTAGCATTTCCAAATTTATCTGAAACCATAAGTTTATTCTGTTCACAATTATGTCTTTGAAAAAGTGCTTCGATAAAACTAAATAATTTAAAATTAACTGTAATTTAAATAAAATTAGTAAATTATATACAAATAATATGCATTAATAGAGAAATATTACTCACACATTTAAGAAAAGCTTAAAAAAAGGCGTGTTATTATTGACACCAATGATGCTTCCTTAAACTTGGAACTGGATTTTAATTTAAATAAAAAAATAAAAAGCTATGCACTAAAAAGCAGAATTAATGAAGAAATTGTATTAATTTGCTTAGGGACCACAGAAATTAACGCCAACGATACTTAAATTATTTCGGTAAAAAGAACTACTAGTATTATGATAATTGATGTAGTTCTAATGGATAGCAAATATACTATTATAGATATAAAGTATTATTATATTAGTGTATAAAGTACTTATTAAAACTACACCAATATTGTGCAGTTCTAATTCAGACTGTGGAAATAACGTTCTTAGCCCCTCTAAATGGATAAGTGGACAAAAAAAAATTTAAAGTTAAAATAAAGTTAAAAAACCTATTTCAAAATTGTATTTGCATTAAAAAAAATTCCTAAACATGCGCAAGCAGATGACAAGATTTAAATCCGCTGTTAGATATTGTTGTAATAGAATTTTACTAACTAAAGTGTCTAAATATTTGCTGGAATATTTAGATATTTCATTCTGATATTTTAATCAAAAGAAATTAAATAAAAATAAAAATATAAATAAAAATGAAAATAAAGAATTATTTCAAAAGTTCAACCTTTATAAAAATTTGTTTCTGAAACTTATTTTGTTAACGCTTGCCAGCGATAAGCTTTAAATCAGCTTTTAAATATTGTCATAGAACAATTTTGTTATATGCTATTTTGTTTTGCTGTAGTACCTAAGTATTTTGTTAAAATATTTAAATTCTTTATTCTAATATTTAGTTAAAAAAAAGTAAAACCTTAAAACTGAAATAAAATTAAAAAATAATTTCAAAATTTTACCTTTTATTAAAATTGTTCCTCAACTTACTTTTTTAACGTTAACCGACGACAAGCTTAAAATCAGCTGTTAAATATTATCGTGTAACAGGTTTGTTACCTGAAGTATCTAAATATGTTGCAGAAATATTTAGATATTTCTTCTGATACTTCATTCTGATATTTTGTTCAAAAATAATGAAATTTTTAAAATTAAACTAAAGTTAAAGAATTATTTCTAAAGTGCACCTCTTATATTAAAAATTTTTTTCTGAAACTCACCGTTTTTAATGATAGCCGATGGCAAGTTTAAAATCTGCTTTTAAGCATTGCCGTAGAACAATTTTATGTGAAGTATCTAAATATTTTGTTAAAATGTCCAGATTATTCATACTAATATTTTGTTCAAAAATATTTTCTTTAAATTAAAATTAAAATAAAAAACTATTTCAAAAATGCAACTTTTATTACAAATATGTCTTAAACATATTATTTTTAAACGTTTGCCAATGACAAGCTTAAGATCAGCTTCTAAATATTGTCGTAGAACAACTTTGTCATCAGAAGTAATTAAATAATTTTTAATATAAAATAACACAAGCTTCCAGTATCCAGCACTACCCAATTTGTAGCCTGTACTCTCCAATGCTCATTACTTAACGAAAAACCTAGCTTCTAGGTCGAGTTAAATTTCTTTTTAATAATTTTGATACCATACTGGTTGTAAATGGTTAAAGAAACTGTATAATATTGTTTTCATGGTATTATAACCTCACTAGATGTAAACAATTTCGAAATCGTAAAGGTGAAAAACGTTCTTTACCGTAAACTTTCCAGTTAATAGGATGGGCAGACTGCCGCCGATTATTTTACTATAATTTTAGAATGAAAATTTTAACAGTATTCCAAAAAAAACTAATGTAAAATTGAAACGACTATTTTGCTTTTACTGGCTGATTAGCATGGCGTGTTAATTAATAGCAGATTGATAGGTAGATCGAGAGATTCGTTCTGTTTCTTTTTTATCTTTTTTTTTTCGAAAAAAGAAATTGCGAATTGTAAGAAAAAATTATTATGTTTGTTAAAGCACCAAGTCTATCAGGAGTTTACAAGCGAAATAATTACTATTTCAACATAGGAGAAATTACTATTTAGGACAAGTCATAAGAAATAACTTATGTAAAATTGAAACGACTATTTTGCTTTTGCTGGCTGATTAGCACGGCGTGTTAATTAATAACAGATATAACAGACAAATAGATAGATCGAGAGATTCGTTCTGTTTCTAACGTCCTGTTTCTTTTTTTTTCTTCTTTTTTTTCTTTTTTTTTTTGAAAAAAAAAACTGCGAGTTTTGCGAAAAAATTATTTTATTTGTTAAAGCACCAAGTCTATCAGGAGTTCACAAGCGAAATAATTACTATTTCAACAAATGAGAAATTACTATTTAGGACGATTCATAAGAAGTAACTTACGTAGCAATTTTTTATTCATTTATTTTTATTTAATTCAATCAATTAGTATATTTTTACTTCAAATGATAAATTTATTTTCATTTAATTTTGTTTTTGTTTAGTTGTTTAGTTTTGTAAGATTACTAAAGAAGATTAATATTTGCCTGAAACTGAAACCATTTTATTATGCCTTTCAATAGCAGGGATTTGGTATTTCTGTTTAACATATTAAACAGTTTTGTCAGACATTTTTTTTTAATTCTTCTAACAAATTAGTCTGGAGAATGTATTATTATCTTTATTTATTAAAATATGCGTGGCGAACCATGTAAAATATACATCGAGCGTATAATTAAACATAAATTTCACAAAACATATCAAAATAATGACGGTAGTTCTAAATCAGTTATTTAGATGTTACTTAGTAGTTATTAAGTGGTAGAGGAATGCAACTATAGAAATTTTTAACTTTGTTAAAAATTAAATTCAAAGTTGAACCATATATATACACCGAAGAACCATTACATTATGACCACCCTGCTAATAACATGTAGGACCACCTTTAGCCCTAAAAACTGCTAGCACCCTCCGTGGCATTGATTCCACAAGTTGCTGATAGGTAGTCTGAGGTATCTCGTACCAAGCGCTCACCAACTGGTCCTGCAATTCCCTTACATTGCGAGGGAGTAGCCCTGCAGCACGAATTTGGTTTTCCAAATAGGACTACAAATGCTCCATTGGATTAAGGTCAGGTGAATTTGGGGGCCAAGTCTTGACTTGAAAGTCACTGGAATGTTCCTCGAACCAATCCATGACGATTCGACCCTTATGACATGGTGCATTATCCTGTTGGTAAACACCATCCCCCGCAGGAAAAACTGTTGCCATGAATGGGTGAACCTGGTCTGCAACTATGTTCAAGTAGCTTACAGACGTCAGGGATTGTTCTATGTCGATTATGGGTCCTAATGTGCCCCGTGAAAATATTGTTCCGGGGCGAGAAACCATGAAAACCTGGGCGAGCCTATTGTTATAGATGGAGGGTGGTCATAATGTAATGACTCTTCGGTGTAGTGTCATGTAATCAAACCTAAAATGTATGACAATATAGTTCAACTTATCACTGTATCAATGTTACAGCAAATAAAAGCAATAGTAAAACCACTCAAAAGTTTTTTAGCATTAATTTTGTACAACTCACTATCTTACTTTGATATTCTGAGGAATAGCAAAAAAATAAAAAAATTTGAAACTCATTAACAATAAAAAATGACTGTTTAGATGATAAATTTTTGTATTTAACCACTCATACTTACCGTTACCATACGTATAGATATATTATAAACCTACACTGGGATTTTACAATTCATTTCAAAATCATGAATATTTATTATGAAAACGATGCATTAAACTACAGTGCTTACCTATAGGTTTTAAACACAACAAAAAGCAGGCTAGATACAAATATTAATAGAAAGCTAAAGCTGGCAGAATCAAGCACAATAATCCCACTGAAACAAAACAAAACACCAACAACTACCAACACGATTTAGGACTAAACATGGACAACGATTTTTGACGTACAAACAAACGCTAGTAGTTTTCAACAATCACATACAAAAACCACATTAAATGCATTCATTAGTAAATAATGGCCGACAAAACAAATACTACATTTGACTTAGTTAAACAAATTCACATACACATTACACTCTGCTATGACTCCCATTGAATATAGTGTAAAAAATGTATATTGATTTATGTATGAAACATGAATATTAGCTAATTTAAAATCATTGCAATATGCAAGGGAATTTTTTTCTATCAAATTAAAAAAAAAAATAAAAGATGCATGCACGGAAAAAAATTCCGGCAAAACTATCGTAGTGTATGGTATTAACATTTCTGCTAAAAAAATCAATACTATAGTTAATTAAACCAAAATATGTAGCATTTAAACCATTCACATAGAAATTGAATTGGTCACGTGATAACGATTTACCGAAAAATAACCATGCTAATTATCACAAATTTAGTAAAAAATACAAAACTGAAAGGAAGATTTAATCAAATAAATGATTCAAATAAATGATTTTTATGCCATGCTCTAAAATATCATGATAAAATTACGCAATGTTATCAAACTTTCTCACATATTACAAAACCCTATTTTACTTCTAATTTTATCAAAAGCACTTTGGTAAAGGTCATTGAGCTTTATTTTTTCCCATAGAAGCAGAAACATGGTGAGTTTTACCATATTCTAGTAGTTTTGACCATACTTTTTTTCTCGGTGCATGCAACAAGCATTGGTAAAGAACACTGAATTTTTGGAAATAAAATATCTTTAAAATCTTTGTTAAAAATATTTGTATTTGAAAACGCAAATCGATATTCAAGCAAGAATGAAAATCGAAAGCTCACTAGCGAAAACGAAGGGATGAAAAATATTAAAACCAGTTTCATTGCCTTTTGAGACATATGTATAGAGGTGTTTCTAAATATCCCCTTTCAACTTCTATCTGATTTTTCCGAAAATTATACAGGCTTTTGTGCTTTCAATGCCGCCATCTTCATTAGATTTTCATTATATTTCAATTAAGCTTCTGCCTTTTCCTCGCTTAAATATTAATTTGCAAACCCAATGCGCAGTGCTCAAGAAAAAAAGAAAAAAACGGACCCCCCTTAATAACTTTTGATCTGATGATCGTATATTCACGTTTTAAGACTCAGTCTTAATGATTCAGGGGGGTGACGTAATGCTAATGATTTAGCGCAAACGGTATTTTAAGTTACGAATTCAGACATAAAAACGCCCTTTCTTTGCACAAAAATATTTTTTTTTTCAACAGAATCGGATTTCTGAACCCCAAATATAGGGGGTAGCCGCAATCTGGGAAATATGGTCCCCACAGTTTGTTACAGAGAACAGTCCTAAGTTTGAATCCCTTAATTTTAATATAATTTTCAGCTTATTTAGTCATATCTCAAGAACTTTTTAAACAAATTAAAAAAACTTTTGCTTCACAAATAAAAAACTCAGTTATCCTAAGTTAATTCCATACAAAATGCAGCTTTCGATTAGTATTTATTTTTTATTTTATTTATTTTATGTCCGAAAAAATTTTGAATAACAAGATATATTATTTTTTGCGTCATTTTTAAAGGGTGCAATTTTAGATGGCAAATTACAAAACTTGAGGTCGAATAGTTCCAGAGAATCAAATTTTTAAAAAAGCACATTTTTAAAATTCGATTTTTCGAGAAGTAATCGACCAAATTCTCGCAAATTATGTATTTCCCCATGTAAAACTACTTCCTTTAAAATTATGCAAAAAAATATTTTTATTCCTTAATATTCAATTTTTTTTGGACTGTTATTAACTAAAATAATAAATGTTTTCTGAAAGTTATATTTTGCTTGGAATTATTTTTGGTTCAATGAATTTTATAATTGTGTGCAAAAATTATTCAATTCGCTTAAAAAAAAATTGAGATATAGCGTAATACGCAGGAAATGAAATTAACATTAAGGGCTCATACTTTGGACCACTACTCTTGACCAAATCGTATATCCCAGATTGCTACTCCCCCTTGTGTTTTGGGGGTCTGAAATCTGAATCTGTTGAGAAAAAGATTGGCTTATTCAGAGAAAGTATGTTTTTGTGCCTGATGTTGTAACTTAAAATATCGTCTGCACTAATTAATTGGCATATTTTAGATCACCCCTTCGAACCATTAAGATTGAATCCTAGAACGTGAAGATCCTATCATTAAATCAATAATTATTCAGAGTGGTCCGTTTTTTTAATTTTGCTCACTGTATGTCAATTTTAATTATCAAAAAAGAGTACACCCTAAGGTTTTTTTTAATTTAATTCAATATAAATCTCAATCAGTTTTAAGTATTCCTGAACAATCAATATCTGTAAAAGTGTTTTTTTATTTCCTAAAAAAGATATAATTAAATGTTGTTTTGCACATAATATGTGGATATTTCGCTTATATTTATACAGCACTTAGTGTGAAGTTGATTCACGAATTTTCTGTTTTTTGTTTGTTCACAATGAGGCCAAAAAATGCTTTTTAAATAATAATAAAGATTTTTTGTAATGGTAGTCATATTTTATTCAGCCATGGCTGTAATTTATGTTCTTAGTATTTTGAATCAAGCATGTCTTAAACAGAATAAAGTTTAATCTTTATTGATGGTATTGCTACTATATCGTAATTATTGACACAAGGTCAACTTATATAAGTGTTACAATTTTAAATAATTTTTTTTGACGTTTTAGGTATTTAAATCAAAATCATACGATATCCATAAGCTATATGTAGATTACATTAATACGATATTAATCATGCACACAAACAGAATAGCAGCCAAGCAGATTTACTTTGGCGATTTTTGGATCTGAATGCAATTATTTCAGTTCTTTTCAGATCAAAAACACGCATTCATCTTGACAATGCAATATTTATTTTGTTTACCATGAAATATAGTTATCCGGTCGTGTTCTTCTGCAATGAAATTAACAGAAATCTTATAATTTAGAAGTATCCAATCATAACCAACCCTAAAACAAAAGAAAGTTTTAAAGACAAATAAAATTCATTGTCATTAAAAAGCACCACCCTTAACATTGAGTAAAAATGTGTACATAGATATTCTTTTAAGTGAGTGGTTATTGTTAATTGAGATTTTTTTTTTTTTGTGCACAAAAGCGTCAACAAAATTGAAGAAACGCGTGACAAGGATGTTATTACAAAACAATGAAAATAAATTCAATGACATTTTAAATGACATCATTATTCTTAATTACTTCATTTTAATTCAGAAACCTCATCATGAATTTTTATATTACATCGAAAATGTACTATTAATTCATACAATTAGTTTTCCACTTGACTGATTCTATTTTATTCACTACACTTACTTAATTTTACTGCTGATCAAAATTAATCTGTGATACATTAGCTGAAACAAATGAATTATTTTAGCGTCATATAAAATATCATATTTAATATCTTGTAAAAAATAACATTTTTTAGAGATTGTTTTTCCATAATTATTATTAAACGCTTCTCCCATGCATAACGCAGAGGAAAAGAAAGGGGAATTAGATACCGAAATGCTTATATTCCTACAAAAATATGTTATTAAATCATGTAAGTTGGTGTCAACTTGATTGATTAATTTTTATGCAATACACTTACTAAATTTCACTTTTGATCAAAATTAATCTGTGATACAGCATTAACTGAAACAAACGAATCATTTTAGCGTCATATAAAATATCGTATTTAATATCTTGTGAAAAATAACATTTTTTAGAGATTGTTTTTCCATAATTATTATTAAAAGCTTCTCCCATGCATAACAAAGTGGAAAAGAAAGGGGAATTAGATACCGAAATGCTTATATTCCTACAAAAATATGTTATTAAATCATATAAGTTGGTGTCAACTTGATTGATTAATTTTTATGCAATACACTTACTAAATTTCACTTTTGATCAAAATTAATCTGTGATACAGCATTAACTGAAACAAGCGAATCATTTTAGCGTCATATAAAATATCGTATTTAATATCTTGTGAAAAATAACATTTTTTAGAGATTGTTTTTCCATAATTATTATTAAAAGCTTCTCCCATGCATAACAAAGTGGAAAAGAAAGGGGAATTAGATACCGAAATGCTTATATTCCTACAAAAATATGTTCTTAAATCATATAAGTTGGTGTCAACTTGATTGATTAATTTTTATGCAATACACTTACTAAATTTCACTTTTGATCAAAATTAATCTGTGATACAGCATTAACTGAAACAAACGAATCATTTTAGCGTCATATAAAATATCGTATTTAATATCTTGTGAAAAATAACATTTTTTAGAGATTGTTTTTCCATAATTATTATTAAAAGCTTCTCCCATGCATAACAAAGTGGAAAACTAAGGTGAATTAGATACCGAAATGTTTATATTCCTACAAAAATATGTTATTAAATCATGTAAGTTGTTGTCACCTTGATTGATTAATTTTTATGCACTATTCAGGCCAAACATCATGTGGTCACGTTTGATGAAAATTAATCAGCAATACAACAATAACTAAATACATTAATTCAGCCTCATTTAAAATAGCATATTAAATATCATGTAAAATATTATATTTTTTAGAGAATTTTTTCTCCTATTATCAACACTAAAAGCTTCTTCCGTGCATAAGGAAGCCAAAAATTAAAGTGAACTAGTTATCAAACTGATTTTAAATTAATTCTATTAAAAACGTTTTCTGTATTATTTATAATTTTTTATACACTTATGCGCACTACTACGCTAGAATTTTTTTTTTTATCTTAATCTGCTTGCATGATCATGTTTGCCTGATCTTACGAATAATATTATTAATTTTCGAATGAAGAAAATAAACATTTGTTTTTGAGTGTACATAGTTAAAAAGAAAGGAAACGAAAAGTTTTCGCAATCAGGCAACACACGTGCAAGTGAATGTTTTCAGCCTAGGTGCTTTAAAAACACCAAATAAAATAATATGCGTGCTGCAAGTACCTTCAGTCTTTAATCCTAATCCTAGCAGAAAAAGCATGGTAATAACTCCTCGGAAGGATCCAGGAATTTTAAAAATGTTATTTCACGAACTAAAAGGATTAAAAATAGAAAACTATTGATTTTTACGAAAGGGCAGATTTCTCCTACATTAACTCCACGCTTCTGCTACCCACATTTTCAGCAGCAGGATTATTGATTGATCTAACGACAAAGCTTAGTGAAGCAAATGGGATATGAAATCAATCCCAGATCGAACTTATTCCCTACAGTGTGGTGACGGACGTCCCCGGACATTTCAGGGGTGCAGCACCCCCTCACCCCTCATTTACCGTTTCCCCGTGTTCAGCAAGTCTTCACCCTCCTGCCTTCCCTGCCTTTATATCTAAAAGTAGCTTCTTCTCCTGCAGGGATTCAGCTAAAGATTCATTTGCAAGGTAAATGTCACGATTTGCAAGATTTGCAAAAGCATATAGAGTGAGAAGGATTCGCTTACCTTTTTGGAAGTATAAAAGGATGAAGCTCGATTGAGAGTGGCAATCTTACTTGCACAACTTCTAGAAGACGATTCCTTATTCTTATCCAGACGTTGAGGGTTTTAGGATGGACGCTGTTACCTAGGCAACCGATTCCACAAGTGGTGGAGGGATGCAGTGAGCATGCTCCAGGAACCAACCAATGGTATGAGAAGGAGAGGGGGGCGACGGAAAGTTGAAGCACATGTGGAAGGATGATGTCCTTACCTTGCCTTACCTGGGACAGTCCGGCTTGTCCCGTAAAATCTTAGTTTTTTTTTTTCGCTCTCGTCTCCTGTCTTTCAAGGAAGTCTCTCCAGTTTCTGGAAATTGAAGATACCTTGGAAGAGGCAGGGAGCGTACGGGAGCTGATTTAATTTGTGTTTAGAAGAAAAGAGGATTATTTTACCTCTAAAACGCGTATTGTCATCTTATTGTTATTGAAGGGAAGGTATTTCATTAATATTTTGCAACATAAATAATTAATGCAGAATTTGGAAAATAAAGTAATACATATTTATTAATACATTTTTTTAATATTACGCTTGTTAAAGGGAAAACACAACTAGAGAAAATGTTTGTTTGTTTTTCTCCCTATTTTCTTCATTGGCTAAATAATAAACCACAAAATATGAATAAGTGAAAACTTTAAAATTTATGTTATAATGATTCTTCAAATAATCAGAATTTCGATTTTCTATGCTCTTAAACACATTTCTATGCACTTTTTGCAAATAGATAACTAAGTCATAGGGAAAAAATTAAAATAATTATAATAATGAAAGATTGTTTTATAAATCTTTACATCCTTCAATATTGATCCTTCAATCCTTTATTCTGAGAGCTGAAGGAGGAAAACGCTAAAAATGTAACAACAAAAAATTATTATGTTTTTTTTAAACTGTCTTAAGTGCCAAGCTTAAACTAACAAAACTGTAGTTTAAAATGGCAATCAGGCAACCAATAAGTCAAAAATGAAACACGCGCAAGTGAACTGAAAAATCACAGTAAGTTACACGACTGCTGGAGACTATTACTTAGAATATTTATGCATGTGTACATAAACCGCAGTATTAAACCAATCTGATTTTATTACTTAATTATTTTCGAGAATTACGATTAATTAATTTTTGTAAATTAATTAGTTGTAGATTAATGTAATGTACAAGGTAAATTAGCAATTTTTATGCAAACTGAAACAAAAAAAGTTTTGTATTAAAGTTCAATGTGAAAAAGAAACTTATTCGTATATATTTAAAGAAAAAA
The DNA here is from genome assembly GCF_982258835.1 of Parasteatoda tepidariorum. NCBI lineage: Eukaryota > Metazoa > Arthropoda > Arachnida > Araneae > Theridiidae > Parasteatoda > Parasteatoda tepidariorum. The sequence continues at coordinate 80,637,250 of NC_141761.1, forward strand.
AAAATTCTATATTGTTATTGGCGCCTATAATGCTTAAATAATTCTAGTATAAGGTAAAAATTGAAATGAAAAAAATAAGCTTTTCTTAAAAGGTTAAACTAATGAAGAATTAATTTAAACATATTAATTTAGGAAAACATTAAAAATTACTTCAATATTATTATTGACGCCAAGTAATAATGCGTAATTTGTTTTAGTTGTTATATTATGCTAATTGGTTATTTTTATTTTAATTATGTTAATTGGTGTTTTTTTAATATGTACTAAACATACTAATATTAGTACCAAGATACTTCCGTATAAATAGATTTTTACGGCTAACCGAAAGGAATATACGTAGGAGAAAATTATACTGAATATGGTAAATAAAGACTATCAAAAGTTGACTTAGAACAATTGCATCGTGCCAAGTTACATTTAATAAATCCTGATTTTAAAAGGATAAACTTCTAAAAGCATGTTTTGCTTAATGTGATAATATAAAGCCACTAGGTAGAGCAAAAAGATAATTTTAAAAGAAAATAATTATTTTAGGTTAATTAATTGCGTTGGTATGCGTCTTTCAATTTCGTGCATGATTTCGAAGTGTTGATTAATACTAAATTTATTGATAAGCTTTTTTTCTCCACCCCTGCTCGAAGAACCTTTTTACACATTTGCTCTTCTACTCTTCCACTACCTATCTACCCACTTATATATATATATATATATATATATATATATATATATATATATATATATATATATATATATATATATATATATATATATATATATACTGTGAATGTCCGAAATATTTGTTATATATGATTTAATATTAATTTATTCATTTATTCGTTAATACTATTATATTTATTCAATATTTTAATATTTGCTGAAGATAAACTTGGAGAAACATCAGTGTTCGGAATATTGGGCAAATGTATTCCAGGCAGTGGCATTTAATCTTTAAAAAACATCAGTATAGGGTATACTGGGCAAATGTATACCAGGCAGTGGCATTTAATCCTTAAAAAGCATCAGTATAGGGTATACCGGGCAGAAAGTGACTATGTGATTGTCAACATTCACCATATATATATAGATAGATAGATAGATAGATAGATAGATAGATAGATAGATATATGTATGTATAATAGCACTAATTACAACAATGGAATTATGAATGATTTATAAATTTTCTGACACAACGAAATAAACTCGTTATACCCAAAAAAGAATAAATTTTAGCGGGACAGTGAACTATTTCTTACAAAACCTTGCCATTGATAAAGTTACTATGACAACTCTATTATGTTGCTTATTTTTGCGAACGCTTTTTTTCTCCTTGTTCTGTCGTACGGAAAATGGAGAGTGTTTGTTTTTCCACGTAAGACTCCTTTTATTTTGAAAGAAACGCGCTGAATCTCAAAATCCCTGCCCTTAGGTAGGATTTGTTGTAAGCATCAGAAATGAACAGTGACAGCTTTATCAGACTCCTCTTCCATTTTCTAAAAAAAAAAAAAAAAATCCTGTTTCCCCTCTATGCTTATGTAAGTATAAGCTTATTTCTGTTGTTCCAATTTCGAAATGGAGCTTATAAAAGAATTGCTATTCGGATTTCAGATAAAATCTGTGTCTATCATGTTTGAATTGTAGTATTTTTATGATACCCCAGATTTTTTTATTTATTTCGTTTTTGTTCATAAAAAATATTTCTGCCCTACTTCTCTTGACAGCATTTTAAGTTATAGTTCTTCCAGTTCAATTTTTCCCTTCAGATATCGTACATTATGAAGTTGTTTCTTTAAGTTATGCTATTTTGTAAAAATACCGATAAAATGTACTTTTTGCATTTAGTTGTTTTTCTTTTCCTAGCATACTAGATTGACATATAAATTTCCTTTTGGGAAAAAAGGGGATTATGGCATTCACATTCACTATTGAAAGCCAGATGAAATTTATCCCTTAGTAATTTGGCCAAATTTCCTTTCTTATAATGCTACTAGATTGTTAATTGTAAAAAAAAAATCAAATTTAATTTTTCTAATATTTCATAGCTATTTTTTTCCTTTAAAAATTGAAAGCGCTTTCTGGAAGGACACTTATAAAATGATAAAATAAAGAGCAAAACAGAGCTTGAAAACTATTTTGCTTGAAATGCTCCGAGCATGTAAAAATTTTCCCATAGGTAATACATTATTTACCTTACATGTTTGGTCGTGCGGCTTTGGAATGTTTAGTAAACAATAGCGCACAATAGCAATTAATCATCCTTTTAATTTTGAAGAAAACTGGTTATGTCGGATGTGCTGGTTAAATAGAATTGAAAATCAAGGGAAAATAATAATTTTTTTTTTTTATTTATTTTTTTTTTTTTTTTGCAAAATCGATGACTTTACTGTCTTTTGAGGTTTACTCAGTTTTATTAAACCAATAGCATTAAAAATCGGTTCATCCCGTTTGTAATTACACAACGAAAGTTAACCTTGTTATGGAAGAACAGCTCTTGTCCACGGGCTTTATTCTCTTCCCATTCATTCTCTTAAATTCGTGTAGGGGAGAGGGGGGCACATGTGAACAAATTTTCTTATTCTCTTATTTTTCAAAAAATATCATCAATTTCTCACAGTAAAGAAGTCCATATGTTTAAATAGTCTTTTCTTTGTTTTATGGAATTTTTTAAGATTTTTCAATAAAATATTTCTTTACTTTATGATATTTTAGAAAAATGAATTCAATTGTTCACATGTGGGAGGCAAATGTGAACATGCCTGGGGCACATATGAACAAGATTAAAAGCACAAAGCAATCATCATAGTTAAAAGAAAAAGATCATTAATATAACAGTTATGGATACACATTATGCTGAAGGGGTTGTAGTTTACTGTGTGAATTTAAATTGTACAACAGTACTGTCAATAAGAAAATAATTTTTCCGCTGTAGAATAATTTGTTGAGTTTTTCGCAACTTCATGCTCCTCAGGAGTTGTAATGGGCATTTTTCTTTCTTCTCTGATACTTCTTCATGCTTTTTTTTTCTTTTCATTTTTTCTATCTTTTCATTTGTAGCTTTAGCAATTCTATTTTTCTCAGGTGTGTCAGTTAATATGCGTGATTAACCATTTAATTAAAAAAAAAAATTTTTTAAATTAGCAATTAATAAATTGATTATGGAAAATTAAATAATAATAATTTTAATTGCATACATATTTTTCAAACTTATAATATCATTAGGATAATAATCTTAATACTATGTAGGGGCACATGTAAACTGTTCACATCTGCCCCAGATGTTTTGTTCACTAGTGCCCCATCATTTTTCTTAAACCTAACTCGAAAAATAAGGAATTTTTAATTGAGTAAGAAAAAATAATAATTGTCATAAACTTACCTGAATGTTCATATTATGGTCTGCAATAGCTAATTTCTGCTTTTTAGTTGATTTATACTATGCTGTCACTTGTTGAAGCGAGTGATTATAATATATACAACACCAGCTGATACAAAGAAATTGTCAGAATAGAACAATAGAATGGCTCATTGTTCTGAAAGTTTTGCAGAGAGGTAGAACTAGTACTGCCATCAATTGAAAATTTTTCGAGATTTTTCATTTCAAATCATATTGGTAAAACATACCATGTTCCCATGTGCCCCCTCTCCCCTAATTATTTTTCTCAGAATCAGCTTTCGTTAACATAAATCATTCGTTTCCCTTTATCTTCAAATGTGTTTGATGAGACCTGCATTTCACCAGGAACATCTACTTGTTGAGCACATGTAGATGTTAATCACTGAGATGTTAATTTAATCACTGAGACAAGCAATAATTTACTTCTTATTGGCATGATTAGACTAGAAGCTTTAATCTTTGATTCATAATCCCAATTGAACATTAATTGCTTTACGAAAGGAAACTAAAAGTGTTACAGAGCTTACTTGCTGATAATATTTAATAGTTCTGACTTTTAAATAATTATACTCCATATCCAAATCGTTGTTAATAATGTTCACCTTTAAAACATTTTTATGCAAAACAACTTAAATCTCAATTTGTTGTAACCTCAAAAAAGTGTTAAATTATACTATAAGTTTCAGTTAAGGTTGAACCATATAGTATTGTTGAACCATATAGTAATTTTGAACCATATAGTATTGTGGAATTATATAGTATTGCTGAGCTATATTGTTATCAAATTTAAACGATAATATAGTTCATCCTTATTTAAAACGCAAAAATTTTTGTGTTATCAAAGTTAACAACTCGCAAACAATTCGTTCAAATATTAAATAAATAAATTCTCTTAAAAATAAATAAACAAACGTGGTTTGCGCTCTGACTGTGTTCTACTTTCTTCTGTAAAGGTTAATTCGAATCAAATATCAGAAAAAAGAAAACCCGATGACTGAAATTTTAAATTCGTTAGAAAATATAAAAGTATATTTTAGCTGAAATTTCTGGAAGGAAACATCTTGACTCCAAAAGCGACACTATTCTGCAATCTCGAAAAGTTTTATTAAATTTATAGCGCGATTTATAGCATTCTATTAAATTTATAGCGTTCTCCCGCTGTATAATGTTCTCTGAAGCTTTAATTGCTCTAATTCTTTTGAGTTCTGCTTCATTCTTCTCAAAAGTATATTTAAAAATGACAGTCATTATTATAGATATATTTAAATCCTAATTGAAATTTAAATAAGAAAATGCACTCATTAAGGGTCACACATTAATATTTTAGGGAAGAAGAAACACAAAAATTATCAAATTACATCAAATCACTAAGGAGAAAAATGAATGAAGAAAATCACAACCAGTTTAATGAAACTTTGATTTGCATTTAATAATTATCGATTGCATAGATTTTCACCAAATATTGAATTTGTTGTTTCTTGCTTTCTTTCTTTTTGAAAAAGAATGCAGTTTTTACAAAAAAAATTCATGAACAATGAACAAAAGTTGCCTAACTTAGAAAAAGTCCAACTTAATTAAATTTTCAGATTTAATCAGATGTGTTATGTTCTTAGAAAATAAATGCATAAAAAGAAGATTAAATGGAATACATAACTGAATTATTAATAATTTTTTTTAAAATAAAGAATTAATGTTATCCCTCAATTTCTGGAAAAATTCAATTTTCCCTTATGTGACACTTGCATTTTCCACAAATTGAAACTGGACGATGCGTGTTGTTTACGTCATTCATTATTTGCATTGAATGACAGTAAATTCATCCCGAGCGATATTCCGGAGCAAAGGGTTAATTGTTATAGGCGACAATTTAATCAAGCAGAAAATAATGTAATATTCAGATTGATGGTGGACCAATCTGGGGATGGTAGCTGACTCATTCATTTTCCCAGCACACATTTCTTTTCTGACATTCTCTTCCGGTATGAGCTATTTTTCATTATTTTCAGGAGAATGCACAGATATTGTAAACAATGACGAATAATTGGAAAAATTAGTTTTTTTTTGTATTAAAAAGGTATAGAGGGCATTTTAAAAACATCGAACAGCTTATTAACTTTTGATCTAATGATATAATTGCTCAGTACTTAGATGCAATCTTAATGATGAGATATTGTAAACATCAATGACGAATAATTGCAAGAATTAGTTTTTTTTGGTATTAGAAACGTAAAAAGTGCATTTAAAAAAACATATTAACTTTTGATCTAATGATCTTATTATCACGCACATCCGTGCAATCTCTTTAATGCAATCTTATTAAAGAGATTGCTCGGATATAGTAAGCGCTGACGAATAATTGCAAGAATTCGTATTTTTTTTTGTGTAGTAAATGTATAGAGAGCATTTAAAAGAAGGAGAACAACTTATTAGTTTTTGATCTAATGATCTTATTGTCACGTACTTATATGCAATCTTTATGAGATTGCGCAGATATTATAAACAATAACGAATAATTGTGAGAATTATTTTTTTCCATTAAAAAACTGCTAGAGTGCATTTTAAAATAAAGGAAAACTTATTAACTTTTGATCTAATGATATAATTGTCACGTGCTTAGCTACAATCTTAATGATGAATTACAATCCTAATGATTTTTCAATCTTAATCATGAGAATGCACAGGTATTGAGAGCAATGACGAATAATTACGAAATTTAGTTCTTTTTTGTATTTAAAATGTATAGAGTACATTTAGAAAAAAGGAGAACAACTTACTAACTCTTGATCGAATGATATAATTGTCAAGTACTTACATGCATTCTTAATAAGGATAAAGTACATACATTGTAAACAAAGACGAATAATTGTGAGAAGAAAAAATTGCATTAAAAATGCATTAAATGCATTAAAAAAATGAAGAAGAACTCATAAACTTTTGATCTAATAATTTAATTGACAAATACTTAAATGCAATCTTAATGATAAAATGTTTTTTTTAATTATGAAATGCAATCTTAACTATGAAATGTAATCTTAATCATGATTCAATCTTGAAAATACACAGATATTGTAAAAAATAGCAAATAAATGCGAGAGTTAGTTTTACTTTGTTTTAAAATGCAAAAACTGCATTTAAAAAATTGGGAGTAACTCATTATCTTTGCATCTCATGATATAATTGTCATGCACTTTGATGTAATCTTAATGATTAAATTGTCCTTTAATATCTTAATTTATTTATACGGACAATATTTTATCACAAAAATCAGACACAAAAACACACTTTAACTGATTAATCATGCTTTTTTCTCGATGGATCTAGAATCTTGATCTATAAAATATTAAGAACCAGATTGAGGAATCTGGAAAATACGATTGAAATATTTTAAACAGGGAAATAGTCGAAAGCTTCGACCCTTAATTATTCACAACACTTTTTCCGCATTTCGCCTTATCTCAGTAGATATTTAAGCAAATCAAATAAAAATTTTGTTGTCCAATGATAAATATTTTAAAATAATTTTTTTAATTTATTTGTAATTTTCTAAATTATTTTAGTAATGGTCAAAAAATTTGTCAAATCTCGTTCAAATCTTCTATTTTATTTTTTTAAATCACGTAATTTGTAAGGAAGTTAAAAAAAATTCCCTTAATATTCAAAATTTTTAAGACCATTAATTAAATACTTAGAAAAATCTGAAATAATTATTAAAAATTCTATAACTTAAAGATATTTGAAGATGAAGGGGGAAAATGGTTTATGTTCATTTTCGGCCGTACAGTGGAAAAACCATTCCCTTCTATCAGCAAAATCTTTTTTTTTTTTTTGTTACTTTCTGAATTAGCTTTAATAGAGATGAACTGTTCCACCTCAGTGTCTTTATTTGACAATACAAGATATCAATTAAATTGTTAGTGTAATTACTTCAAATTTTATTATATTCTAGAAATAATTATCGTAGTACACGGAGAAAAAAAATCTGATAAAATTACTTTACGTAATGACCTTTTTAGTAAAAAAACAACTTACCTTTTTTAATAAAATAAAAATATACGGTGCTAAAACCGTTTATTTGGGAATTTTTCCGTTCATTACAGCATCAGAAATTTTTGTTTTTTAAAATTATAGTTCTTATTATCACAAATTTTAAAAAATACAAAACTGAAAAGTAAATTTCACAGAATAAATGATTTTTATGTCATGCTCCAATTTGTTGTGAAAAAATTACCAAATTTAACCATATTTACCAAATTTTATGAAGCCCTATAAATCATATTCTACTGTTAATATTACCAAAATCATTACTAGAGCGCTTCGCTAAAAATTACCGATCTTTTTAGTGTTCCCATAGAACCAGAAATACATGAAATTTATTTTACCTAATCATGATAGTTTTGGCCACATGTTTTTTTTTTCTTCTCAGTGTATTTAAGCAATAGGGAAACCAAATATTTTTACTTTATAGTACCAAACCAAAATTTTACTAGAAATAATTGATTTACTAGTTTTGAATGTGACGCTTGTTTAATGTAAAGATAGCCTCTGTTCGGAAGCAAATTAATTAGATTTTGCTCTTTTTGCTCAAAAAGAATTCATAACCAAAAAAGCACAACCTGAATAAAAATTCAAAACTCTGTCTCTTACTAACTTAGCTATAAAACAAGTGTTTCGATTTTTTAAATAGAGTAATTAAATAAAAAACATACATTTGGATATGAAACGTTTTGTAAAATTTTAATATTTCATCACGGAGGCAAAGTATCCTATTGTAAGTAAGTATCCTTTGTAACCCTATCATGCTAAAAGAAATAATAATTCGTTAAATTAATTTTATATTCCTTTATACTGTGAAACATCATTATTCCCTTTTATGGATTTCAAATAATAAATGCATTATTATTGATGAAAATCATATATGTAACAAACAATATTCGGATTAGCCTATTACGAATATTTCTAATTTTAGTGACATAAATTTCATGAAAATTGGCATAAAAATAGCCAAATATATAATTAAATTTCATTACGAAATCCTTTGTAGCTGTAATGCTAAAAAATAATAATTTGTTAAATTAATTTTATACTCATTCATACTGAAAAACATCATTATTCCCTTTTATAGATTTCAAATAATAAATGCATTATTATTGATGAAAATCATGCATGTGTAACAAACAATAATTGGATTAGCCTATTACTAATATTTCTAATTTTAGGGACATAAATTTCATGAAAATTGGAATAAAAATAGTCAAATATATAATTAGGTTTAAATACAAAATTTTTTATTTAATCATTCGTACGTATTAAATAGTACAATTCTAAGCATGCCATATCGCTTAATGATACACTGCATGATTATTTTCCTATAATAATTGAAAATAAACATATGCATTATCATTTATTAAAAACACATTGCAAGAAATATTGGTCAAAACTACCAGAATATGGTAAAAATAACCATATTTCTTGTACTATGGGAACATCAAAAGCCCGGAAATATTTACAAATGTGCTTTGGTAATGATTTTGGTAAACATAAGAATAAAATATGGTTTCATAATATGTGATAAAATTTGGTAAATGTGGTAAAAGTTGATAATTTTATCATGATAACTTACAGCGGGGCATAAAAACCATATATTTGGTTAAATTTACTTTTCAGTTTTGTGATTCATTTCTAAATGTGTGGTAATAAGAACTGTAATTTTGAAAACCAGAATTTCCTTTAAACCATTACCATATGAACTGAAAAATTACCAAATGAGTAGTTTAAATAAAATATATATTATAATTTTCTTAACCAGAAATATGTTGGCTTTTTTTATGAGAAATGTCATTGCCGTACAGTACAGTAACTTATACAGTAACTCCCGTATAGACACACACACATATGTATAGACACATATAGACCAATATCCACATATATATATATATATATATATATATATATATATATATATATATATATATATATATATATATATATATATATATATATATATATATATATATATATATATATATATATATATATATATATATATATATATATATATATATATATATATATATATATATATATATATATATATATATATATATATATATATATATATATATATATATATATATATATATATATATACACTATCTAGCCATTAATGACCGGACACCCCTTGAACGGCAGGTGGACTCGTCCTGGCGGAATAAATACAGAACCTGTGGTGGGGGAAAGACCATTCGCAAGCAGGCGACGGCCATACGAGCGTTAACAGTGAAAATGAGTGGACGGCGAGAGCTGAATGAGGCGGAAAGTGGCATGATCATTGGCGCCCACCGATTTGGTCATTCCATACGTGCCATCTCCGATAAGTTTCAGATACCACGGTCAACAGTTGGTGACGTCGTGTTGAAATGGGAACGAGAGGGAGTAATAAAACCGCAGTCCCGACCCGGCAAGCCCAAAATAATGTCCGACAGGGATCGACGATCTCTTCGACGTGTAGTGAAGGCAACCCGACAAATGTCGTTGGACACTGTCGCTACCAACTTCCGGGCTGCATCTGGCAGTGTTGCCAGTACACGTACTATTCGTCGGGAGCTGATTTCACAAGAATTTCATGGACGAGCAGCAGCACATAAGCCAAACATCTCTCCATCAAACGCCCGCCATCGATTTCAGTGGTGCAGAGCACGTCGCCAGTGGACAGTAGAACAATGGAAAAACGTTATGTGGAGTGATGAGTCACACTTCATGTTGTGACACTCTGATGGACGGGTGTGGACCTGGTGAATGCCCGGAGAACGGTACCTACCAGAGTGCATTGTCCCCACTGTGAAGTTCGGCGGTGGAGAAATTATGGTGTGGTCCTGTTTCTCATGGTTTGGTCTTGGACCCTTGGTGTTAGTGCGTGGAAACCTGAACGCAGAAGGGTATAGAGACATCCTGGACAATTCGGCGCTTCCCACCCTGTGGCAACCGTTCGGTAATGGCCCATTTGTGTTTCAACACGATAACGCTACTATTCATAAAGCACATGCCATCACGGACTGGTTTGATGAAATGGGGGTGCAAGAGCTTGACTGGCCATCCCAAAGTCCCGACATCAATCCAATTGAGCATCTCTGGGATGAGTGGGAGCGCCGGTTGAGGGCCAGACCACAACGCTCCAAAACCACCACTCAACTCTTCGCCATGTTACAGGAGGAATGGCGGGCAATACCTGCCGACGTGTACCAACAACTAGTGGATAGTCTTCCTAGAAGGGTTAAAGCTGTGATACGGGCGCGTGGCGGCCCTACGCCCTACTGACTTGATACTAGCACCTCATGTATCCGAAATGAGGGGTTATATATATATATATATATATATATATATATATATATATATATAATGAATAATAATCATAACACTCTATCACTAATATTTCTTATTTTAGTGGTTTACATGTCGTAGCAGTTACAAAAGAATAAAACCGTAAATGGAAACTTTCAGTACTAAATTTTTATTGATTTCATATAAATTTTAAATTTTAGAATCGGTATAATGTTATGTCACATTATTTTTTCTCCCCGTTAATAAATTTAAAATAAATAAATGCATTAACAACATGCACACATATAATAAATAATAATCAGAGCACACTATCACTAATATTTCTTATTTTAGTGTGATGCATTTCATAAAAATTGCAAACAGAAACTTTCAGTGCGAATTTTGTATTGAATTCATAAGAGTTTTAAATAGTAGAATTGGTATAAGGCTATGTCACAATATTTTTTCTTCCCCTTACAAGATTTAAATTAAGTAAATGCATTATCAGTAATTAAAGTCATTATCATTAATTAAAGGCATTCTCATTAATTATTATTGATTTTACAAGTAAATACAATATCACACTTATGTGATATATAATAATAATCTAAATAGCCTTTCCGTAGTATTTTTGTCAATTTTTGTGGCATAAATTGCATGAAAAGTTCAAAGAAATAACAGGGAGCAAAATCAACTTTCAATGAAAAATTTCACTTAATTTGTTCTATGCTTTAAATCAAGTTACGAATACCTTCCATATCTAATTGTTATCAATAGCGAATCTCAATAAAAAAAATTCATTAAATCATAATACAACATAAGGAAAAGGAAAATGTTTCGTGTGTTTTCCTTGGAATATAAATTGTTACTCATAATTTTAAAAAAATGTATATTTCTCTCTTCACCTACTTAAATCCCCTCTATTAAAAGGCATTTATATGAAAACTAAAAACAATTTATTTGTGTTAATGATTCAGTTTACGTAAAAGCAATAATTTTGCTACCAATAAAAAAATAACAATTTGTACAATTTGAATTTTTAATAATATTTGACTTATTGATAAATCTACTTGCTCACAAATTTTCTGATACCTTAGATTGAATTTATCATTAACCCTTTGACGCAGAAATTTTATTAAACATTTTTTATGTACTTTTTTCATTATTTTGTATTAATTTAGATCAAAATAAAAGGAAAAATATTATGTATTCAAAATGTTTATTATTTATGATTAAGAAAAACAGCATAAAACACAGGTGACCTTTTCTGCGTTGAAAGTAAAACATTTTTTGGAACACGGCGCACTCCCAAACAATACTTTTTCAAATTTACATTTATTTGCAGTTACATGGATCTAAGAAAAACATTCATCAATTAAATTATTTTTCATTTACAAAATCGTGATGGCTCAGAACGTTCGCCTTCCAATGAGGTGTACTGGGTTCGAATCCCAGCTATGGCAGGTCAATACGAATTCCGCATCCGGCTTGCACCTAACACAATACTGACGTGAAATATTCTCAGTGGTAGACGGATAATGGGTTAGAGGCCCCTAGCCGTCAGACTAACGCTGGGAGGCTTTCTTGGTTTTCCTAACCATGCAACGAAATGCAAGTTAGTTCTATCAAAACGTCCTCCACGAAAGCAAATTTCTCCCAATACTCGATCCAGGAGTTCCCTTGTCTTCTGGATTGGGTTCAAAATTAATAGGCTATGGAGTTTAACATTATTAGTAGTAAATCCAAAAAATTGGGACAGCTGTTCAACGACGGTTATAAAATATAAGATTTACAAAATCAATAATTGAGACACTTTTGACTATGAAAGAAGAGAGCTCGTACTACCTCTTTGAATTTTATATTTTAGTGCAAATATAATTCCGATAATCTAACCGATTTTCTTTAATAATTATTCGACAATTTTCCATAATTAAAAAATAACGAAACATATTTTTATTAGAGAGTTAAAAAAAATACATAAAAAAAGGGGCACCGGTGTCCCATCTGCGTAAAAGGGTTAAAAGACTCATACATTTGTAGTTCTTCTAAAATTTTAAAAATCAAACAGTTTTTGCCATATTTTTATAACCTTTGATCTTAGTAAAGAATTCAAATACTTCCGAGACATGACGTCAATCACTCCCTTTTCTAAAGATTTGTTTTTTCCGATGCACAAATTAGCTCTATAATGATGAACCAAAGCTTGGTTAGCCGGAATAAAACATTCTTGATAACCTAGAATAAGTTCCCACACATGATGCACCCCAGCAACAATAACATGTTCAGGCTTCACAATATATTTTGTTCGCACCATATACGGATATATCAATTTCTGACGGTGAATTCGAGTTTGTGTTATAAATTTAGGAATAACGAGTGGTAACAAGTCTTGTTCATATTCTAAACAGAAAACACAACTTCTAAAAATAAAACTGGAAAAATGTTTCCAGTTTAAATCGTGAAGAGACAGTAGCTGCGTTAGATTCATCACATGCCTTGGCGTAATAAATTCATCTAAATCCACCACTACTACGTAATCAGATATACCACTGTGCCTGAATATGCAATCATTAATGCTGGCAATCTGTCCCAAGGCCCACATGCTCTCGATATCCTTTGGTAGGCTCCATGGTAACAATTCGATGGCGTAGTTGTTTTTTTGAAGTTCGTAAATAAGGACATCAATATCATCCGAAATGTCATATTTGTAGAATGTTAGACGATCAATTCCCAATGCTTCGTAGTAGGCTACGAACTCTGCTATATGGAATGAATCTGTGTAATTAAAGAGTGGTCTAACGCAGACTCCAATTCTTGATGGAAATAGACTTCTTTGCGAGTATTGCACTTTGATCCAAATCAGTTTATTTACCCATGAGTTGTTCCAGTTTAATGGCACCAGCGTAACATATTTAGGACGATCTTCTTGTATTGACGAGCAGATTACATAAATTGCTTTGCTTTGTTGATTATGGTGTTCAATTAGAACTTTGTACTTGGAAGATGCTTCAATGTAAGCTCCCGAATCACTATGATTTGTAAAAAGGCATTTAATGTGTAAGGTGTTGTTTGATATGTTTGCTCCACCTATAATCCTAACAAAAGAGTCATTTAAAAATCTATCCTCCCAAAAAGCAGAATAAGCATACACTTCATCAGTGATCTGTTTCCAATCATCGTACTTCTTCTTTGCGTTTTGACACGATTTAAGACGTATTTTGTCGTTTTTTGAATGTCTTTGGGCATTGTCAGCTATTATTTGTATGATTGGAGGACGGTTTTCGATGAAGTTTGTAGTTGACACGTAGCTATGGAGATTTAGTATGTAAGTGAATTCTTGTGTAATGCAAATTATGAAAGTCACTACAATGAACAATGACAACCATGTTAGACGTGAAAATAAACATTGGGTTATCATTCTACACCAGATGAAGAAATTATGCTTCCTATTGAAACTGATGATAAGAAAATCCATCCTGTCAGAAAATCTATAAATAAAAAAAAAGTTCTTAAGGAATTTCATAGGGATTGAATATATGCTATATCATATTCCAGAAATGGTGAAGAAAGGAGGAAAGAGATAGCGATGTACAGTAGGCAGCGTTTTGCTTACGAAACTAGTTAAATTTTATCTCGAATTGTTCAAAAACTAATTACAATGTCAGCCAACAGATAGCACTTCTGTCGTCAACTATAAGGAAAAAAAATTTATGCAAGTCAAATCACTCTATCTGAAAGTTTTGGGCATGATTGTTAGGAAGGCCACACGCTAAGGAGGCAAGCGGTATGTTAGAGACATACACGAGACAGATTCCCATACTTCAGCATAAGCATACGCGCATCACCTCTGCGCATCCTAATGAGAAGTTGCCTCATTTTTACCGCTTGCCTCGCCAGTGTGAAGCCGGCCTTAATTTTATCATAAGACTACGTGACGTTATTGCTGCAAACAAATCTATAGTGAGCATTGTTACAATTGGTTTTCCACAGTTAGGAGAGCTATTTTTTCTCAAACTGTGATAATAAATTTTAAATTTTGTGAAAATAAATTTTCTGGTCATCGAAGTCATCAGCACTGCAAACAGTGCATTTCTATTTCTGTCCGTTTATCATTCTGCGGCATTTCTTTACTCTAGGTCATTTTTGGGTTATCCTATATCATAATGTGAACTATATAAGGTATCTAAGTATCCGCCCCCATGGTATAAAAATCTTAAAAGATAATTGTTGCTAAAAGTATCCTTGGAAACATTAATGTGCAAAATATTTTATTCATAGAAAGTATTCTTATGTTATTATAAATCATACCTGAAAGTTCCATATTCTCTTCAACATTTTCTCCCTTTTTCTCAAGACAACCAGACTAACAGTTTTGAAGTTCAAAGCGTTTTATGTTTAAAAAGTACAAATTTATACTTGTACCTATTTACGCATCTGATATTGCTATCTAAACTGGTGAGACAGAGTCTCGTGCATTTTTTCATTCTGAATTTAATTAAACTTATCACAAATTCATAAAATTCATAAGTTGCAAGAGTTTATGCATAAAAAGTGTTTCTTTGAAACGTTTTTATGCATTCACTTTACAATGCTATCAATGTAATTTTTTATAATGAAATGTAGGAGGCAAATCAGGATTATAAATTGCTAAAAAGTTATAAAAAATTTGTTTTTAAAAATGGCAATCTTTTATTTACATTTATTTACGTTTCTTAAATTGCTATACAGAAAAGAAAGGCATTGTTTGATAAGCATTTTTTTTCGTTCAATCGAATAAGACCAAACATGAATCAAAAAGGCTTATATATCAAACGTTGAAATAATTGGGTTTTTTTACATAAAAAATTCTATTTTAGAACTCTACTTCATAATTATTGCTATTATGTCTTTCATAATTATTACAATTAATACTATAAACTCGAGTTTTATAAGAATCAATTTAGTAAAAAGCGTTTTATCGATAAATATGCATTTCCTTTTGACATTTTTATACCTTAATTTAGATAATTCCGGGAGATAGCACACATTTTCATGGAAAACATTTATTTCATGGAGCGCATTTTGTTTAAATAAAAATTAACACTATAAAAATATTTTATGATTTCTTGCAATGCAGAAGATATTTTGTACGAGTTAAAAGATGAGTGTCAATGTTTGAGAAAACTCATTTAGGTTAAGAAATATCTCTAGAAAATTTAGAAAAAGAGCTTCTTTAGACTAAAATACGCTGCGTTTTCTGTTAACATTTCGCTAACAAAAGGGTTGACATTTTTAGAATATTTTAATATTTTTTGCAAAGTGGAATTCATTTAAAACTAGCTTCATATTAAAAGATGACTTTCAGTTTGTTCAAAAACACCCTTACAGAATGAGAAATATTTCTAGAAAATTTATGAAAGATCTTATTTAGTACGAAATACGCTACATTCATAGCGCGCATTTTGCTAAATAAAGAAGTTCGAGAATATTTTATAATTTTTTGTTATGTGGAACTAATTTGCTACAAATTTCATACTAAATCATGTGAGAGGTAAATTTTTTTGAAAACACTCATATTACTGGAAACTTTTTTTTTTAAAAAAAAGAGTTTCTTTAATCCATAAAAAGCTACGTTCATAATAAGCATAATGCTGAGGTAAAGGTTGACATTTTCAGAATATTTTATAATTTTTTCATTGCAGACTTCATTTGATATTGGTTCATATGAAAAAAGTGAGCATCAGTTTGTTTGTAAACGCACAAATAGGTTGAGAAAAAATTCTAAGAAAATTACTTAACACGAAACACGCTTTCTTAATACGAAACACTCTTCAAGAACACTTTTTGTTGAAATAAAGGTTAACACTTTTTAATATTTTTTATTTTACTTTTTTTCAAGGCAGAACACATTTGTATGTGTTTTCATATTAAAAGGTGAGCATCAATTTGTTGGAAAGCATTATTAGAATTTGAGAAATATTTATAGCACATTTAAAAAAAAAAAAGCTATTTATGCTTAGCTTATTTAGACCAAAGCACATGTAGAACTTATTTGAGTATTGTTTCATATTAAAATATGAGTATAAATTAGTTCAAAAACTCCCACATAAATTGAGAAACATTTATAAAAAAGAAGTTTCGTTAATGCAAAGCAAGCAAAGTTTCGTACGCGAAAATGGTATTTTGCTAATTCGTACGCGAAGTATGTACACCGAAGAGCCATTACATAATGACCACCCTGCTAATAACATGTAGGACCACCTTTACCCCTCAAAACTGCTAGCACCCGCCATGGCATTGATTCCACAAGGTGCTGATAAATTGTCTGATGTATCTGGTACCAAGCGCTTACCAACTGGTCCTGCAATTCCCTCACATTGCGAGGGGGTAGCGTGGCAGCACGAATTTGGTTTTCCAAGTAGGACCACAAATGGTCTATTGGATTAGGTCAGGTAAATTTGGGGGCCAAGACATGACTTGAAAGTCACTGGAATGTTCTTCGAACCTAACCTTATGACATGGTGCATTATCCTGTTGGTAAATACCATCCCCAGCAGGAAAAACTGTTGCCATGAAAGAGTGAACTTGGTCTGCAAATATGTTCAAGTCGCTTACAGACGTCAGGGATTGTTCTATGAGGATTATGTATCCTAATGTGCCCCATGAAAATATTGTTTCTGGGCGAGAAACCATGAAAACCTGGACGTGCTCATTGTTATGGATGGAGGGTGGTCCTAATGTAATGACTCTTCGGTGTACTTTACTGATGTAAAGGGTGAACATTTTAAGAGCATTTTATAATTATTTGTAACGTGGAACTCATTTGAAGCTGTTTAATATTAAAAAGTGAGGGTCGATATAATTGAACACAGTCATATAAGTTGAGAAATATTTGCAGAAAATTTAAAAAAGTGAGTTTAGTCCGAAGTACATAGTATGCATTATGCTAACAAAGAGATTGAATCTTTGAAACAATTTTATAAATTTTTTGCAATGCGGAACTCATTTGAATAAGATTTCTTATAAAATAGGGAGCATTAATTCGCATCAAAATACTCATGTAAGTAAGAAAATATTTGTAGAAAATATAACAAAGAAGCTTCGTTAGTCTAAAATATGATGCGTTTACAGTATGAATTTGTCTAGTATAAAGGTGGGCACTTTGCAAATATTTTACAATTATATGCAATGAGAAACTCAATTTAATACGGTTTCAAATTGAAAGGTAAGCGTCAATTCGCTTTAAAACACAAATATAAGCTTAGAAACATTAATTGAAATTCAAAAAAAAAAGGGTTTCTTTTTTAACTTCTACATCTAAGTGTCAAATATATAAGTTCCAAAATTAACTGTCTGAAGTGGGTGTGAACTATATTGCCAAAAATTAATTAAGTTACAAACTCAGACACGATAGCGTGCTCTCTCTAGATAAGAATACCTTATATTCGATAGATTTGCATTTTAATTTATCAAAACTTGGGGGGGGGGAGCAGCCACAATCTATGAAATATGGTCCCCATAGTTGGGTCAAGAGATGGGTTTAAAGTTTGGAACCTTTAATGTTATTTACTTTTTAAGTATTTCGCTATATCTTGGAGCATTTTAAACGAATTTAAAATTGATTGAATTTTATTTTAAAAGTTTCAAAAGTCGTTTAACCAAGATAATTTCATTTCATATTATTTATAACAATAAGTTATTATTTTTATTGTGATATTTTATAAGAGACACAATTTTAAAACTTTAAGATTACAGATTTTTTCACCATTTTAAATTATGCGATTTTAAATGACATAGTGCAAAATTTAAGCGAATTCGATCAATTTCAGTTTTATAAAATTCCAAGTAAAAAAGTTATATTATTAAACGTCTATTTCTGAAGAAATATTCAGCCGATTTCGCACAAAGATTGGTTTTTGCCTTCCAGAATTACACAATTTAAATGAAAAAATATTTTTTCTCTTTCACTTCTGATTAAATAAAACAATAAAAAATAATAAGTAACAAATAAGTCCATTTTCAAAGGCAATATTTTATTTAGATATATGAATATTTTTAATTGCATGAAAAAATATTTTAATTCTTTTAAAAGTTTCCCCAGGTGGGACGAAATACGCAAAGATGCAAAAAAACTTAAAAAGACTCAAACTTCCTAACAATCTCCTGACAAAACTATTTGGACCCTATTTTGATAGTTAAAAATCTGAATCCATTGAAAAAAAAATTTGTCTATTCAAAGACTTTTTCGAGTGTAATTTTGTAACTTAATAGCTAATACTAATTGATTAGCTTTCTTGAAGTCATTAAAATTGGTATTCAGTTTGCGAAAATCTTATAATTTGAACAAAAATTGTTTAGGGCTATTATATTATATACAATGCATAAAACGAAATATAAAAATTATAATATAATATATAAAACTTTTATAACAATATATAAATTTATTATATTGCTTTTATTTTGCGCAATGTAAACTTATTTACACATCTCTCATGAAAGTATGAGCGTTGCGCCAACAATCTTAAATGTGAAATACATTAAATTTTATATTTCATTCAATATTTTTTTATAAATATGTTTGGATAATGTATTTTATCTTAATGGGTCGCCTGACGTGTCAGGATTATAGAAAATGTTTTTTTTTTTTTAATTCCGTCACTCCGTCATTATCGCCGATTATTCCTGTGATTTCTTTTTTCGGCCATGAGACATTTTTCCGATAGTTTGGAGCAGGTTTTTAGACCTTGGTTCATTTAGCTCCAAATTCACTTCAATACCATGGTGGAAAACTAAATTTTTTGCTTTCAAAAAGTTCATAAACATGCTGTAGAGTCGCGATGGCTCAGGGGATAGAGCGCTTGCCTTCCAATGAGGTGAACCGGATTCAAATCCCAGTCGATATGAATTCCGCATCCGGCTTACACCGACCACAGTGCTGACGTGAAATATCCTCAGTGGTAGACGGATCATAGGTTAGAGTCCCCTTGCCATCTGACTAATCGTGGGAGGTTCTCGTGGTCTCTCTCTCCATGTAACGAAAAATGCGGGTTAGCTTCATCAGAAAAAGTCCTCCACGAAGGCAAATTTCTCCCAATACTCGGTCCAGGAGTTCCCTTTTCTGGTATGGGTTCGAAATTACAAGGTTACGGAGTTGAACATTAGTAGTCGCAAACCCATGAAATTGGGTGGGCTGTTCAACAACGGTTATAAAATAAAAATAAAATAAACATGATGTAAGTCTTTAAAAATTTATGTACATAGAGAGTCCCACAATGCTCAGAAACTTTGTCTCAAATGCACGCACGCTTAGTGGTCATTCTATTAGCGGTCTAGTGGTCCCAAGCGTTGCATCGATTCAATGTTAGTTTAATTTCCTCTGCAATTATTTCATTTATACCTAGAAACTATACTGTTATTTTTTTTCAGTACTTTACTAAGCCACTGGCAAATCCCAGAGCAATTTTTTCACTTCTTTTCGATTGTTTATCTCTTTTTTCCATAAAAGATATACAGACTTTACTAACTAAAAAAAACGTAATAATATTTTTTCTGAAAGATTGAATTTAAATTTACAAAGCGATTCTCAATTATAAATAATATCATACTGAAGTTTCTTGTTATCATGGTAATCATTGTATCATGCATGATGACTGTATTATGCTGAATATCATGCCATTTAAAATTGACCCCTAAATGATTTTGTTGTCATTGCTACCGGCAAAAAAGTTTAACCAACTTTCCATTTTACATTACATATTTAAATATAGATAATTACTTTTGTTACTGTTGTAAAAAAACTATAAAATGTATTTATGTTACTTATAATAAAAATCACAAAAACAACAATTGTCTTATATTTTTGTTAAACACTGAATGGTTTCCAAAATAAATCGACTTCAAAAGGATATCGACGCTGAAATTGATTCTGTGATTCTGTCTTTTAAAAACATGTTTTTTTTATGTGTGTTGATGAATTTAAATAAAACAGGGCACTTTATAATTTATTAAGAGTCATTAGGATTGCGGTTCCTTCTCTTAAAATGCTTATCCCTTTGACGCAAATGGGACACTGGTGTCCATTTTATATACACTGGTTATCATAAATTAAGGAAAAATCACAAAAATAGCGATAACTCTTTCAAAAGTAAGCCAAACCGTGCAAAATTTGCATATGTTGTCCACTAAGAGTAGCTGAGTAAAATTGCAATATGCAAATTAGTGGCGCTGCACTCGGCTTACGTCATCTGCCTGGAGCATAAAAGTCCAAGTTTGAGAGAAAGCACACAAATTTTACTGTGATTGCGACATTGAAAATCTGAGATAGCCAAATCGTAATAATGACCTCTAGGCATCATTTGCCTGAAGAACTACGATGGAGAGCCATCGGGAGACTAGAGGCAGGGCAGAGTCAATCAGAAGTGGCCAGATGGCTAAATGTGAGTCCATCTGTGGTTCATAGACTTTGGAGGCAATTTCAAACCACAGATTCGGCATCTAGGAGGTTCAGTCAAGGACGGCCAACTGTTACGACCAGTGCCGATGACCGATATTTGACATTAAGTGCACGCAGGAATAGAACCGCTACTCCGACACATCTTAGATCCTCTCTTGCTGCAGCCACCGGAAGGTTGGTGTCAACGTCAACTGTGCGCAGAAGGCTCCACGAAGGTGGTCTGTATGCGAGACGACCAGCCATTTGCGTGCCGCTCACATCACGCCATAGGAGAGACCGTTTGCAGTGGGCCCGACAACATGTCCACTGGACGTCAGATCAATGGAGGCCTGTTCTCTTTACGGATGAGTCCAGGTTTAGTCTAGAAAGTGACAGTAGACGTTATTTGATATGGAGAGAACCTGGGACCCGTTATCATCCATCAAACATCCGTGAAAGAGATGCATACGGAAGAGGCAGTGTCTGTGTTTGGGGAGGCATATCCTTAGGAGGGCGCACATACCTCCATGTCTTTCCAAGGGGAACCGTGAATGCTCAGGTTTATCGAGACAACATCCTTGATGCTTATGTGCGCCCATATGCCGGGGCAATTGGTGATTGCTTCCTGTTACAGGACGATAATGCAAGACCACACAGAGCTCGCATTGTTGATGATTATCTTCAACAGGAAACAATTACTCGCATGGAGTGGCCAGCTCGATCCCCGGACTTGAATCCTATCGAGCACGTTTGGGATGCTCTAGGGAGGCGTGTATCTGCCATCAATCCGCCCCCTCAGACCCTTGCCACGCTTGCAACTGCTTTACAAGAGCAATGGCTCTCACTTCCTATTGAACTGATAGACCGCATAATTGAAAGCATCACACATCGCTGTTTGTGCTGTATTGCTTCTAGAGGCAATCATATTCCATATTAAAGGTACTTTTTCTATTGCAAACCGATACTTCCAATTTGTTTATTTTATACATGTGCTAATTTCTATACTACTATTAATGTCTGATAATTTCTTTTTATGTTGTTTAATACCTTACTATGTGTTGTATATTGTGGGTAAGTTTCATAAAATTCCATGTGTAATTTCTTGAGTTATCGCGATTTTTGTGAATTTTCCTTAATTTATGATAACCAGTGTATTTTATTTCTGACGCTTTAATTACAAGCAAAAATATGTTTTGGTGTTTTTTAAATAAAAAATATAGTTGCTAGAAATCTGTTAGATTATAGGAATTATTTAAAATCCAAAAAAAGTTTTGACTTTTTTTATTCATGCTCAAAAATTTATTAATAATTAATTTTGCAAATTAAAGAAATTTCAGGGCTGAATAATTATTTCGATTCGACTGAAAAATTTCAATAAATGCAAATTTGAAAAATTATTGTTTGGAAGTGAGCCCAGTTTGAAAGATTTTACATTTCAGAAAGAAAAAAACACCAGTAATTCATGCTGTATTTCGTAACCGTAAATTATTAAAATGCGGAAGATAATATTTCAACTTATTTTCACCTAAATTGATATTAAATAGGGAAAAAATGTCTGAAAAATATGTTTAATAAAAATTTTGCGCCAAGAAGTTAATAATGGTTTGAGAAATTTCAGTCTCTCATATGTTTATTTTTCTAAAATTTTAGCCACTTTACCGTTATAACGTTGTGTTAAATATTTGAAAAGCAAACTATCTGATTTTTCGAAAATATTTGAAAATTACTTGAAAAAAATTTGAAAATTGGAAGATTGTTTTGCTTTCTATGATTCCAACTATGCATTATTATCTATAAAATTTTTAAAGTTATTGAACTGCACAATTACTCTCTTTTTAACTTTAAAGAAGAGAGATTAAAATAACAAAAAATATTCAAAGAAGCAGCTTTCAATATTATCAGGGAAATTCATCCCGACAAAAGTCATAAAATATGCTTCATTCAACATCATGAAATAAAAGTATACTTACGGAAATATAAATATGGCATTTTATAGCACATCAAAAGAAATTTAACGATCATAATTGTGCCTCAAGCGTAGCAATATTAACAGTTTCCTTTAAAGATCGTAAAAATATTATAGCCATCTCAAAAAGAAAGTAAAATAAATAAATGAGGGAAAAAAACTTACCATGGCATTTTGAAGCCCAAAGCTCTCATGCCAAAACCTTACTTTGAAATGTCACCCTTGAAATCCTAACTTCATCTGATAAAAGTTAGAACACCAAACTTTGATAAAAGTTTTAGTGGCGACTTTTTCGCTCTGGGTCCATCGCACCCTGATTCAGGAAGTTCTTTGTTGTTGAACATTTTCACCAAAGAGCGCTCCAGCATATATTTCCCAGAAATGATAGTTTTACGAATTTGAATGAGCGTCATATTTTGCAAGTAGCAGAGTATAAATAATTCTTATAATTTTCAGGCATCCGCATCC
The DNA here is from genome assembly GCF_982258835.1 of Parasteatoda tepidariorum. Taxonomy (NCBI): domain Eukaryota; kingdom Metazoa; phylum Arthropoda; class Arachnida; order Araneae; family Theridiidae; genus Parasteatoda; species Parasteatoda tepidariorum. The sequence goes on from NC_141761.1 coordinate 80,660,803, forward strand.
TGTACGATGCAGTGAAATAAAAAATAAATAAATAACTTTCCGCTTTTGTTCATTTGCAAATGAAAGTATGATCCATTCCATTTGATGGAATGAATAAAAACCATTTTTGCTCACAGCTTCAGAATCATTATCGCATTGACAGACACAAACTATGAGCTCATATAGTTTCCAAAACATTTGATGTCAGTCATACGATAAATAAATTGCCATGAGCAAACTTGGGATTTTATAATGTAGGTAATGCATGAAATATAACAGAACAACTTAAAGAACCTAGAGGTTGGAATTTCTTGTTGTACTAAGATGCATACCTAATGGTTTGAGGATATGTACCCTAATTAAGTTATATATTACGAATCAGATGCTAAATATGTAAATAAACATACAATTTTCAACTAATTTTGAACTTAAAAATAAGAGGGATTGCACCAATCTATAAAATATGGTTTTAATTAAATTTAAAAAGTTAAGTAACGTTTAATTATTTTATAAAGAGTTATTTTTTTTAATTATGCTCAAAAAAACTTAGGACGAAATGGAAAATAAATGATTTTAACATTAAAGGGGCTCACACTTTCGATGGCTTTTCTGCATGAACTATTGAAGTTATATTTTCTTCCTTGGTAGTAAATTTTTAGGGTCAGAAATCCAACTCAGTAGAAACAAATGTCTGTTTATTTATATTTTATCAGTCAAGATTCCTAACCGTTTGCGCAAATTAATTATAGCTTATTAGATTAGCTAATCCAACCATTAAAATTGAATTTTGATACATAAAAATCTGATCTTAGGATAAAAAGTTATTCAAGTGTTCCGAGCTTATTCGTGTACATTTGTGTGAACTGAACTCACATTAATAGCAAAGAAGTAAGGGCCAAATTACCAGAACATGGTAAAATTTATCATGTTTCTGACTCTATGATAGCGCTAAAAAGCTCAGTAAGTTTTACCAAAGCGCTCTGGTATTTTTGCCTATTCTGGTAATTTGGTATATAAGCGATTTTTGTACAATTAATAATAAAATATGGTTTTACAATATATGATAAAATTAGCTAAATGTGGTAAAATTTGGTAATTTTAACAAGATACCTTAGAACTAGATAAAAACCGGCTAAATTGAGTTCTCTGTTTTGCATTTTTACTAAATGCGTGGTAATTAAGTACTATAATTCTGAAAGCCTTATTTCTAACCATTACCATATGAATGAAGAATTACCAAATGAATGGTTTTAATACCATATATTTTTGTTTTAATCAGAATTATGTTTTTGTTTTCAGAAATGACATTAACATACACTACGGCAATTTTAGCAGAATGTTTTTCTCCATGCACTGTTCATATATATGCGTGTAACTAATACATATTTTTTAAATAAATAGAATATTATTGTTAATTCAAAAAAAAATTATGTGGACTACTGAAAATCTGTCACTTGATTAATCTTTTTTTGCTTTTCCTCTAGCATTTATAGTGTGTCTATGCAGGTACTGCAATTTAATATAAGCTTACTGAACTATTTTGGGACAGAGGCAGTAAATAACTATACAGATTTAGTTTTATTTTTTATATATTATGTTTCATAACCGTCGTTGAACAGCCGACCCAATTTTATGGATTTACGACTACTAATGTTCAACTCCGTAGTCTTGTAATTTTGAACCCAATCCAGAAGACGAGGAGGGGGGGAAATCTGAACTCCTGGATCGAATGTCTGGTTGAATGCCATGAGCTCCTGGATCGAGTATTGGAAGAGTTTTGCCTTTGTGGAGGACTTTTTGATTTATCTAACCCGCATTTGCGTTACATGGAGAGGAAGATCACGAGAACCTCCCTCGGTTAGCCTGACTGCAAGGGGACTCTAACCCATGAACCGTCTACCCTTGTGGATATTTCACGACAGCACGATGGTCGGTGTAACCCGGGTGAAGAATTCGTATCGACTGGGATTCGAACCCAGTTCGCATCATTAGAAGGCGAATGCTTTATCCCCTGAGCCATCGCGGCTCATAGTTAGAAGGCTCAAGATTTAGTTAGAAAAAATCTAGTAATCGAAAACGATTTAATTTAAATGTTCAATATGCAGAGTGTAAAAGAATTTATAGATAAGGCTCAGAATTTGTTGTTTGTTATAATATCCCTTAAAGTTATCTGTGAAATACTTAACTCTGCCCTTGCTGACAAGACAAAGACACCTTGATGGGAAGTCAAGGTAGATCACTGACACTTCCCAAAAAATTCCACTGTTTGAAAATTAGGGAAATTTAGAGAATTGCCAAATTTGCCGAATGCCGTACAAATGAAGCTAGAATGCTTTGAGATTCAAATTACAAAAACACAACATCAGATTGAGTGAAGACATCAGAAAGCTACAAAAATTTGTCTTAAGGCAAATAACTACTCTATGATTAAATCTGTTGCTGTTGAAGCCTGGCATTCTATTAAGAAATTGAAAATTTTAGAAAGGAATAAAATCGTTTCATTTGGTGACAAAGAAAATCACATCTAAATATTACTTTTTCTTGAAAAATATGTTATCATTCATTAAAATTAGAAATTCATTCAGTAAAATAAGAAATTTCTCATCTTCAAGATATAAGCTCGAGTAGATACAAAGATTTAAGATGCAGTGACTTAAAAATATATTGAACTGTTTCTTGTTCTCACATTTGATTTGAAATACCTTCTATTTGATTGTAAAAATAAGCTGGAGTTGTGCAAGTTTTAAAACAAGATGGAAATTACTTGTAACTTCCTTTTTTAATAAGTAGAATCGGACCACTATGCAAATAAATCCTGCAGTTGAAATCAGTTTAATTCAAATACTTAATAAGATAGGAAAAAAACTTCAGTTAAGTATAGTAAGACCACTAATCAAAAAAAAAATTCAAATAAAAAAAGGCTATTAGTTTTTATAGCATGTTTGTTTTTTATATAAGTTATTTGAATGCACAAGGTAAAAAAATTGCGGATAAAATTACAGTAAAAGAATACAGTATAAAATTACTGCCATCTAAGAAATTCAATTTTTCTGGAACATGTTATGAAGCAAATATTTTGATATAACGTAATTTTTAATGTAATAATTTTCGTAAGATTCCTAAATCACTCTAATTAAATAAATATTACTGAGAAAACTACAATATAATATTTTACGGTAAAAACGGATTTCACAATAAACATATATTACGGGTGATGCACCCAAAGTACCGTCGATACTTTATACCGTAATTTGATCCATAATTTTTTACAGTGTAGACAAAATAATTAAAACGATTCTTATGTTAAATTTTTAAAAATTCGTGGTGGTGTCAGCATTTTTGGTTTTCATACTGGTTATTTAAATGTATACTATGTAATTCGAACAAGCCTGAATTATTACATGGATTATTTAAAAATATTGTTAGATAACCGTGAAAAAAATTCATTTAAAGCCGGTAGAAAACATTAAAGAGACTATTGCGGGTAGAATGATACATTATGTCCCGACCCAGTGGGAAGTGTTCGCGAACTTTTGCGTTACACATAGATGATTTTATGACTAATTATTACCTTTTTATAGTCAGTAATTTGGGCGACAAACATTCTTTCTATTCGTAACAAGAGTTCGCATTTACGAATCTTTTTTTTTTTCTTTTCTTTCACAAAGCGTCCTGAATTGCCTTTGAGCAAGAATCCTTTCAATGTCGTTCGACCACAACTTTATTAATCTAAACGTCCCCGGATGTTGGTTTACACAAATGATGCTTAATTAATTTTCAACTGCACTTCGCACAAAAATAAAGATTGTAAGCGAATCAAACTCAGCAGTCTTCTAAATGGTACTAAAACAAACATTTTACTCGTTATGGCCTCTAAAAACTTTATATAATCCCCAGAACTTTTAATATTATTTAATGGATTATTGGAAAATTAGTACTTTAGTCACACCTTAAAAGTTTCGCTAATTAATATTATAATACAACAAGTTGCGGGATGCAGACTGAAGATACTTCTGAAGCACCTATATTAGGTTCAAAATTAAAATATATAATAAAATAAAATACAATTTATCACTATATATATTAGGAAATGAAATGCATAAAAACAAGATTTCACGCAGACTGATTCAATCGGTAGGTAACTAAGAAAAGGTGAAAATAAATAGATAAAAAACTACGTTTTTTCCTCTTACGAAGGGTTTCTCAAAATTGAGCAAAAATGTATCAAAATAGCTTAGAAACGAATAAGAGCCGAATTTGAAAACCCTATGTATGCAAAATTGAAACAGCACATACTCATTTCTGGGCAAGCAGCATGTGGAGTGAGAAATGTTAGTTGGCTGCCAGGAGGATTCGAACCAAGGACCTCAGGATTCATATTAGGATTCTCTAACCACCATAGTTTTACTCCTCAGGCCAGGGAAAGTTAGAAAGCTTTATATAGTGCCCGACGCAATGACACGTCATTACATAAATTCCATTCACTTAAAAGTTTTTAAAATATAGAGAAATAAGAAAATGCGAACTTAAAATTACTGATCTCCAGACTAAGCTATTGGGATCATATTTTCCAAATTGCAACCCTATGTACCATTCAAATTGAAAATTAGTATGTCATGATGTTGTGACTGCAACAGACATTACATAAAGCTTTTTAACTCTGTCTGGATTGGGGTGTACAGCTATAGTGGTTAGAGCATCCTATTACGAACCCAGGGGTCTTTCATTCGATTTTTGTCGGCAAGTAACATCTTTCTCACGAATTCCTCCCTCCGTATCACTTTTGAGAGTGTACATTTAGCTTGAAAATGGATATATACTGTTTCAACTTTAAATACATGTGTTTCTCAAATTCGAATATAATTCGTTTTGGGACTATTTCAAAAATTGCTCAATTTTGATAAACACTTTTTCATAGTGTGGCTTTCCGAAACGCATTTTTTTATAAAATGTAAAGATTTCATCAAGATAAATTAAATTAACTTATAAATTTAATAAAGGAGGAATAAAAGACGTTACAATTACATTTTTTCATATTAGTAATGTGGGATACATTTACATTAATACATTAATGTGGGATACATTAATACATTTTCTCGTAATGTGTGATCATTTGCCTTGCTGTAAATGATATTTCAAAGTAGGAAAGGAAATTTTTAATTGATTTTTTTCAGTTTTGTTTTCAATTTGCAAAGCATTTTTTTGTTGTATTATCTACCGAATAGTTTCTGAGAAATCAAATTTTGAAGAATTCGTATTTTTTAAATTCGATTTCTCAGAAACTATTAGAGATATTTCACTCAAATTTTGTATTTTTTCATTTAAAATCATGCCAAATATTTTATACCTTGCAATTTAAACGTTTTTCGACTGTTATTAAATAAAATAATAAGAAATAATAAATATTTACAACAAGTTATAATTTGCATGGAATTATATTTGGATAAGCTAGCTGCGTGCATAAATTTTACAATTCTCTTAAAAAATTCTTAAGATATGGTAAAATACGCAAAAGTAAAATTAACATTAAGGGATCTAAACTTTTTTTCGCCCTTCTGGCCAAACTATTAGAACTATATTTCACAGATTGCAACTACCCCCTACATTTCAGGGGTCAAAATATATAAATGAATCCGTCAAAAAAAAGGTATGTTTTTGCCGAGAAAGTGCATTTTCTGTGTTTATTTTTGTATCTTAAACTAATTATTTAGCATATTTGAAGTCACCCCCTTAAACCTTTAAGATTGAATCCTAGAACGTGAAGATCCGATCATTAGATCAAGCGTTATTTAGGGTGGTTCGTTTTTTATTTGGCTCACTGACATTGTATCCTCTTATAAAAGATACACTTCTTTGTTTCTTTTTAAATGAAAGGATTATTTTAATCTTCTTAATGTTTTTTTAAAAGATTTTAGTAACTGCATTTGGTAAATTTACTTCCCCATAATCTTCTCTGAAAGTCTAAAATAGTTTGTTTTTCCTTAAAATCATTCGGTTGAATTTTGAAGTCCTGTAGTATTCTATTGAAAATTAAAGATTTTATCACCAACAATCAAGATATATAATCAAATATCCATGCAGAAAAATAATAACAATTATAATAAAAGATTATTTAGGGAATCAGGGAAATCCCAACAGCTAATTTTTCCAAACTTTCTAACAACTTTAAATAGTTACTTTGCAAAATTCCATTCTTGTTATAAAAGAAAAATAGCATTTTTCAATATTTTGTTTCTAAATTACATGAAAAATATTTTAAAATTAATTTTTCTAGAGTTATGCAACTGTTAACTAGTTTTAACGTACTTTTAAAAATTGAAGTAGCATCGGTTCTAATTAAATTTTTACTTAAATCTTTTTATGGAACCAACCAAACAATTTTTGACAGTAAATGTTTCAGATATTCTAAAAAGAATAAAAAATGCTCCATCAGCTACTGAAAGAAAGACTATAAATTCTTATAGTTTACCATTCTTCATAAGCTAAAGAAACAATGTCACTCAATAACTTTAATTTATTGTTCACGCTCTGAAAAGTTAGAACAACATAAATGTCTTTCGCAATTCTTTATTGTACTCCATATTTCCTGAGCAAAGTTGCCTTTTATTAATGTTCCCAATTACGTTTAAGGGAATGTACTACTTGGAAATTTGGTGCGAATCGAATATCCCACAAATCTGCTGCAACTTTTATATGGTTTTAATTTGAACCATTATATCGTTCGAACCATCAGAAACATTGATATGGTTTTAAGTTAAACCATTGTATCGTTCAAACCATCAGAAACTCAGATATTGTTTCGAGTTCGACTATTATATGGTCCAACACCTCAGAAACAATGACGTAGTCTTAAGTTGAACCATTATAACGTTCAAACCATCAGAAACATTGATATGGTTTTAAGTTGAACCATTATAAGGTTTAAATCTCCTGCAACTTTTATATGGTTTTAAGTGAAACCCTTATGTCGATCAAATCTGCTGAAACTTTTATATGGCTCTAAGCTAAACCAATAAATTTCTCGAATACGCTGTAACTTTTAAAGGGTTTTAAATTAAAGTCTATTGTCATACTTCTGAATTTTGGTGTTTTACAATATATTTCAAACTAAGCAGAAGTACGATTCAATTTAATATTTTAAGAAGGTTGTGACAAATTTTCACCTTATTATAAAGTTTAAAATACTGATAATTATCAGCGTTGAACCGATTTTCGATGAGTGTCGAATTTGCAGTGTAATGCCGATTTTGTAATTTACACTGTAACTTTGAAGTGGCTTTAAGTTAAAGTTTATTATCATGCTTCTGAATTTTGGCGTTTTACAATATATTTCAAACTAAACGGAAGCATGATTCAATTTAACATTTCAAGAAGGTTATGACAAATTTACCCCTTATTTGATTTTAAAGTACCGATAATTATCAGCGTTGAACCGATTTTTGATGAGTGTCGAATTTACACTTGTAATGTCGTTAAAACTATTTACAGGAACGATCTTCGTGCATAAAATCCGTGAAACAAAATCACACTTTTTACTTTTTATAAATACTTTAGCATTTCGCTCCTTTCGATTAAAACTATTAAACCACCGATCCTTGAAAAGCGGTTATTTTGATCAATAACTACAAGCGTAAAATAAAATGTAGAACTTCGTACTTAATGCCCTATTAATTGATGATCCGTTTTTTTTTCTTCTTTCGCTATTTCGATGCTTTTATCAATTCCAAATTCAACACGCAAAAGAATACCATTAGTAAGTCATATTTTTGGAATGCTTTATTTTGTAAACAACTTTAAAAATGAAGTTGCATGAATTATAGACTTCGAATCAAATCCATTTATCGTTCAAGTTGGCAGTTATGAAAAAAAGGGGCAACTTGGAATTCATTTCAATTTGTAAAAAGTGTATTATACTGTAAAATTTCAAATCAAGTTTCCTTAATTGCTCATTATTTTAAAGAATTTTTAAAAAAAAGTACTCAGCCATATAACCACGAATTATCTAATTCTCCACCTATCCTATTTTCTGCCATCGAAAGCAAATAATTATAATAAAAATTAAGTCAAAAGATGATCTAAATGAAATTGATGCAAACGAATCTTCTACCGGAAGTTGAAACAACCTCTGCAAATACTGCTCCCTACCGTAGAGAACATAAAACACGGTGGAGAATAAAATCAATACAGAGTGTTTATAAAGTCCCGGACCCATTTTGATGTTTAATAACTCATAAAATAATAAAGATGTATTAAAATTAATAGCATAAATGGTTAGATAGACTCAAAAAGTTTCATGACCCTTGTCAATGAACTTCCACGTGTGCCCCCTTCGTCACACGGAGAATATGAAGTCGATAGTCAATTTCACGCCAGGTAGGGGCAAGCATGTCGGCATCCACAGAGGCTATTGCGGTTGTAATTCTGGCCCTTAGGTCATCAATGTTCGACACGATCCTCCTGTAAACATTGTCCTTTATAAATCCCCAAAGAAAAAAGTCCAGCTGCGTTATATCAGGTGATCTGGGTGGCCAAGGAATTGAACCTCCTCGCCCAGTCCATCTTCCTGGAAAATGGTCGTTCAAAGAACTACGAACGATGATACCCCAATGAGGTGGTGCACCATCTTGTTGCAGAAAGACATGCGGCTGAAGCTCTTCTAGTTGTGGGAAATACGAAGGTATCATCGAATACGAAGGTATATGTGGGTATCATCGTTCGTAGTTCTTTGAATGACCATTTTCCAGGAAGATGGATTGAGCGAGGAGGTTCAATTCCTTGGCCACCCAGATCACCTGGTATAACACCTCTGGACTTTTTTCTTTGGGGATTTATAAAGCACAATGTTTACAGGAGGATCGTGTCGAACATTGATGACCTAAAAGTCAGAATTACAACCACAATAGCCTCTATGGATGCCGACATGCTTGCCGCTACCTGGCGTGAAATTGACTATAGACTTGATATTCTACTACCTACTATGCTGAAATGTCCCGAGCTCATACTTACAGTGACTTGTTTGTTTTAATGGCTGCATAATAGATTTAAAATTATTACCAAAATTCAGTACATAGAGAACTTTGACAACATAGAGGACATCTCTTTAAAAGGGTTAAAATTAAATCAAAGTATTTCCACTAGAGAAACAGCTAGCATATAATAGACAAGCAAAATTATTTCTTAATTACTTCTACTAATTTCATCACACTTTTACATAGTTTAAATACTTCTTTTCAAGTACTGCTGATTATTTTGCAAGTCCAGGTAATAGTTTATTTCTTACACACAAAATTACAATAATTATAAGCAAAATAATTTTTTTCAGAAGAAATATCGACCTTTAAGGAAAAAAACAAAGATGAATAAATGACGACTATGTAGGTTGGTAAACGGAGCAAGCAGAGGACAGAGGTTTTTGGTTTCAGAAAAAATTAGTATTTGTATGCATAAAACAATACTCACGGGCATCAAGATGAGCTGGTATGTCAGGAGTAAATAAAATTTATGCTATAGTTCCAACAGTATGCTGCAGATATTGGCAAATCATCAACCCTCAGCCGCGATGGCTCAGGAGACCTTCCAATGAGGTGAACCGGAATCGAATCCCAGCGAAGGCTGGTAGATACGAATTCCGTAATCCGGTTTGCTCCGACCACAGTGCTGACGTGAAATATCCTCAGTGGTGGACGGATCATGGGTTAGAGTTCCCTTGCCATCATGCTTACCGTGGTAGGTTCTCGTGCTCTTCTTCTCCATGTAGCGCAAATGCGAGTTGATTCCATCAAAAAGGCTTCCACGCAGGCAAATTTCTCCCAATACTTGACCCATGAGTTCCCTTGTCTTCTGGATTGGGTTCAAAATTACATAGCTACGGAGTTGAACATTAGTAGTCGTAAACCCAAATTCGGGTCAGTTGTTCAACCACGGTTTTAAAATAAAATAAAAGTCATCAACCCTTGTTTTTACCCTGTTTCGTTTTCATGATGCGTGTGCCGTCGGCTTGGCGAGGAGCGTGGCGTTTTGGTTTCACGTATAATATCATTTTGTTCTTTTCCTTCCGCAAACCAAAGAGGATTTTATATCATAATTCAGTTTTTATTGGTTGACATTTTTGTAAATTTTGAAGACAAAACATTTTTACACAATATCATATTACATAATCCATTTTAAACATATAGATTTTTTTTATTAATTCAAGACGTGTTATGAATAGCTTTTATAAAATAGCTATAGTTAATCTTAATATAAATTTGCTTAAAAAATGTTTTTGGTTGACCACTTAATTAATTATTTTTATTAATAAAATGAAATAAAAGTGTAAAAAAAAGCACACGTATGCCTGATAATTTAGACCATTTATGATTTAATTTTGTGTACATTTTATTTATCGATTTCGTCCTGCTTTAAATGTTAAGAAAAATCTAATATCATTTCTTAGTTTGCACTAATACGTACTGAAGAAATAAAAATGAAATTTAATTCGCAGAAATGTAACTGAATTATTCGGGAACATCGGTTACAGAAAATTGTCGTCCGTTCCATCTTAATCTAAATTGCTTCTGAGTTTTAACTCAGTTTGTCAAGAATATTGCAAGGAAGAATATTGATTCAGACGTGATTGAAAGCTGGTCTTAATCCTTTTATATTAAACATTTGCTAGACTTATGTTTACCCATCCTCCCTTTTACTTGATTTAAAAATTATGTTTTCAAGAGTGGCAACACTACAGCAGTCTTCGACGTTATTTTGAAAGAAAATTTATTTTACACTAAAGGCGAGAATAACGTTTGTTTTTATTTTTTTTCCCTTAAGCAAAGAGAATTTTTTGTATGGAATGAAAAGTTCTGATTTTTTTGTTTAATAATCAAATGATTAAGCATCCTGACTTGTTTAATTAATATTAACAAAAACAAATAAGGGAAAAATTTATTAAACTAGTCAGTTTTAAATATTAAAGTGTTATGCATTTTTTAACCCATTTCACGTGAATAATTAAAAAAAATTATATTTGCCCTTTTCTTTTATAATTTAGTTAACCATAATTGATAGTTTAAGCATTAAAAAGTTATTTTACTTTAATTACTTTCAAAAAAGTGAAAATTGTAAGACTTTTATCTTTTATCATTACTTATCAGTTTTCAATGCAAATCTCGCCAACTGCTTATTCGCAACTATTTTCTTTTCCTTTTTCGGTGAAATATTTTAGGAATATATCCACAAGTGAACAAGACTATATGACCGTCAAAAAAAAATTTAAAAAAATTTTTAATAAATAACGAAAACGTTCATCAATATTCAAAACAACACTCACTTTCATATTCTTTCCTCGTTTGATAGCGCTCATGAAATCATTTTTTAGCCAAAAATAATTTTTATGGTACCGACAAAATTTAGTTTGTCAAAAATTCAATAAAATACTCAAATATAAAAATTCATCTAAGCAATAATAATGACCCGAGAATAATAGAAATTAAATAATTCATTCCTGTGGCTTTAAACTTTTAATCTCAAGCATGCAATGATTTACTGCAGCAATTCTTTTTTTATTTTATTTTTTTGGAAATTAAGTAATAATCCAAACTAAGTTCCTTCCACTTCTAATAATAGGTCATCACTTTATGAGTTATTATTCAAATATATAATTCAAAATAAGTACCATACATCCCGGTGTACACAGTAAAAATTGCGGTTATAAAGTACCGGCACTTTGGGTGCAGCATCTATAAAATTCATATGACCGTAAAATCAATTTCTTAACGTAATGTTATATAGTAATTTTTACAGTGATATTTGTTTAATTCGAATGATTCCGAGATTTTATAGTAATTATTACTGCCGGTGTACTTATTGTTGGATTCGGAATTTTTTACAATGTACGAGTCGACTTTTCAGACCCTCAAAATTTTTATGAAAATCAGGGGGTCGATTTATACACCAGTAATGTCAGATATTCGTTGATTATGAAATATCGATGCATTATAAGCAATGAGATATCTCCGTATAAATCTACTCCCATCAAAAACTATTTTTAAAATGTCAATTAATTTTAATTAATTTCAATTAATTTTACATTTTCTTTTCTTTCAAAACAACGCTTTAAATTGCGTTCAAAAGAAGAAGAAAAAATAATAAATAATTTATTCAAATAATTAAGAAGTATAACATAATGAAAACTTTTTAAACTTATCAATAAATTTCTAATTCAAAGACACCATCTGTATCAGATTCAATATCGCTATCTGTGTCCCCAATGAATTCGACTTCATCCCCTGTTAAATCAAACAAAAACTCGCCTTCCCCCTTATTCCAAGAATTCGCAATTCTAAACATTTTGAAAAAATTTATCATAACATTTGAATCCACGTTTTACCACGTGATTAGTATCATTTGACTGATCACCTTACAGTATTTGTTAATGCATCTTTATTTGAACGTAAATTTGTCATATGCTGAATAAACAACGTTAAATATTTCCAATTATAAAAATTTTGCAAACTTAATATTTTTATTCTTTTTACATTTTAGAGTTCTTCCGATTTGGTTTTTTCAGCTGTCAACATATATATCCGATATACCAGAAATTTGCTCTCTCGTTATCGTAAATACGAGGTCGACTTACACTACGGGTCGACTTACACAACGAGATATACGCTAATTATAATAAGAATTTATGTTATTTATTTAGCGTAAATTAGGGATTGTTTTCTTTTGGATTGACTATAGACTAAGAAAGACAGGGTGGTAGATTTCATTAACATTTTTTAATTAGGTATAAAACAATTGAATATTGCACCAGAAATTGTTTGGTATTATTTTCTTTTTAAGTACTCTTTAAAAAATAAACCTTACAATTACAAATTATAAGTAATCATGACAAGATCCGATAATTTTTATATATTTTCAAATTTTATATATTAATTAAATAAAAAAAATAAAAAATATTCGTATTTAGAAAAAAATATAGCTAGTTTTAAAATATTGAAGCATTTATTATTTTAATCGAACAATCGCTATTAAAATGCTCCTTTAAATTTAGCTTTCTTCCTTAATTTACTATATGAGTTAATAAGAGAACTAATGATTATTCAATAAATCCTTTTCGAATTTAAAGATGTTAATGTAGAGTGTGCAAAAAGCACCCCTGAATAGCTTTTGATCTAATTATCACGAATTAATTTGCACGTTCTAGGACTGAATCTTAATGGTTCGAGGGGTTGATCTTAAAATATGCTACCTAGTTAGTGCTGACGATATTTTAAATTACAAAATCAGACATAAAAATGCACTTTTTCGGAAATAAACGTATCTTTTTTTCGACAGATTTAGATTTCTGACTATTAGAACATTTGGAAAATATGCTCCTAATAGCTGACTCAGAAGGGTTCACAGTTTGTTGACTCTCTTAATGTTGATTTTATTTTTCCTCGTGCTTTGCCATATCTCGAAAACATTGTAAGCAAATTGAAAAATTTTTGGACACAATTATAAAATTCGTTTATTCAAAAAAAATCGCTCCAAAAATAACTTCTTAGTGAATATTTATTGTTTCATATTCTTTTATTCAATGATAGTAAAAAAAAATTTTAAGGTATCCAATTTTTTTTACATATTTTTAACGAATGTAGTTTTGTATGTCAAAATAAAATTCTTTATCAAAATTGGTTAAATAGTTCCTAAGAAATAAAAATTTAAAAAAAAAAGACTTTTTTAAAAAACTACTTTCTTAAATCTTGATTTTTCAGGAATTATTCATCCGATTTCGTTCAAAATTTGTATTTTTCTCTATCCTGTAAGCCAATTCGGGTAATGCAATTACTGTTACACCATTTCTTTAATTTACCTTACCTTTAATTACTTTATTTTACTTATCAACTTCAGCGGATCAACAAGGACAGAGTTTGTATACTTTTTTTGAAGAGTTCTTGTTTTTGATCATCGAAATAAGGGGTAGACACAAACTAAAAAATATGACCCTAATAGTTAAGCTAAGAAACCGATTTCAAACTTGACCTCGTTATCGTTAATAGCAGTATTTTCAATTATTCTACATCATTATTATACAGAAAATTTACTTTTAGTTTTAAAGTATATATCACGCTATTTTTGCAAACATTTTTATCTGGCTATAAAAATTGCCTAAATTTTAAATGCTAACAATATTTTCTTGTAGTTATATTGCAAAGAAGAAGCGAATGTAAAAAAGTACTAAAACAATTGTGTTGTAATTACCGACAACATAGCGTTTTGTTCTCGTCAGCACGGCTGGTTAACCCTGAAAAGAACTAAAATTGGTGTCGAATCCTTTGTTGGCTGAGTATCTGTCTTTGGCGATGTGATTGTTGAAGGCGTCGTCTTTTCTAAATACTATTTCCGACGATAAATGTGACGGCAACTCTATTGAATGAGCTTATCCGTGCGTAAGTCCAGCTGAGAGGCCATCTTCAAGGGTAGCTGGTCAAGCGCAAACAGATTTGAATATCATAAAGAATGCGGGTCAGTCTCCCGCGGGGATAGTTCTGACTAGGCTTTGGGTCATTTTTCAATGATACTGTTTACTGATTTACTTTAGGCATGTGATCTTGGTCGAAGATGGAGATTACTACAAGGATTTTGTTTTATAATTTGGAATATGGCATATAGAGGGTAAATATTTCTTGTTTCCATGGCAATATTTATTTTTAAAATTTAAACAATAATTTTTTTTTTTTTCAAAATTATGTTCGGTGCATTTGGAATCATCTGAAGCTCTTAGAGTATTTATTTTGGAGATTAAAATGATTTTTAAAACCTCGCTTATAAATATTGATAAATTACAAAATTTTGCAAGATTTATTTCGAAAATTTAGAAAATTTCTTATATCTACTGACAACAGTGTAATGATTTCTAAAAAATGCCAAAAAGGCACAAGAAAAGGAACCATTAAACTTTAAAAAAATATCCCTTTAATTATCTACTAAAATTAAGAATCGACAATAGTTAAAATAAGTATAAACTTAAGCAAAATCAGGAAAGTTAAACTTTATAACTATGCAAAAATACCTAAATCAAAACTATGATCACTGAACCAGGTTAAGGAGGACTTAAAAGTTATGAAAAATCAAGAATTAGCGAAAAAGAGGCATTGAGAAAGTGCAGTAGAACTCTGTAGTTGAAAAAATATCAAACCGTACTAAGGACTGTAGATCTTGATAGAAGAAGAACATAACATTAATTGTTCTTGATATATATCATAACTATTGCTCTTAGCATAGATATATCATAGATATTAAATCACTTAAAACATTCGATACGCAAATAAGATGCACTACCCTACAATAATGGAAAAGACACTTTCGGAATGTTTAAGAATTTTCAAAGAAATACTAAAAGAATTATTTCGTAACTTCAGACGTCAACCCCTTTTCCAAACGGATCAATAATATTTAAAGATTTCAAAGGATTGATGAATTTGTAATAAATTATGAACAAAAAAGAGTGTTTTTGAACATTTTATGAATTTATGAATACAAAATTAGCAATAAGCTTATAACTTGTAACAATACTTTGGTTATTATATATAATGACTACGAAAAATTTCATAACCATAGCTTAAATATTCATGAAGATTTTGGATATAATTTTTTTGCCTTGTGATTTTTTAGTATAATAGTAAAAATATAAATTGTAAAATTAGGCAAAATTCTGGTAGGAATTTTTAATTGATAACAAAAGTGTAATTTTTATATTTGAAAAGAAAAATCGTTAGAATATTTGCAAGCCATGAGCATTTAATTTAATCCTTTCATACTGCGCATGCGTGAAAAAAGTTTAAATTCTTTTTTTCATAATTTAATTCAGAATTATATTCGGTAATCTATGAAAAAAAGTATGATTTGAA
Source organism: Parasteatoda tepidariorum (assembly GCF_982258835.1). Classification (NCBI taxonomy): domain Eukaryota; kingdom Metazoa; phylum Arthropoda; class Arachnida; order Araneae; family Theridiidae; genus Parasteatoda; species Parasteatoda tepidariorum. Next base: position 80,676,657 of record NC_141761.1, read on the forward strand.
TGTCTCAAATATTGAAAAAATTTCAAACAATTTTTTTAAATTAGTTTTGTAAATTTCGAAAGAAAGTTCGAAATTGTAAGGGACATTTTCACGAATTTAATTTTGTTCTATTAAACGAGATTTATTAAAACATGATAACTGCACTATAGAGAACAACGCCCTACTGAAGTAAGTTTTATTTCACATGTTTTCTATCCTTATAACATTACATTTCTTTGTCTGCACAATAACTGTAAGCATTATCATTTATTAAATTTTGTTTTATGATGCAAAATAAATTTATGGACATCCCTTATCATTAAATACTAAAGCTACTTAGAAAATTACTGGAAACTTTTTACACTTTCAAGATATACGAATTGATGTTTTTTTCTAAGTTACTGAATACGATCCACAATAAAATTATGAAAAAAATTAATGTTTTTAATGTTTTCATGTTTTGCAGAACCTTAACTGAATTGTTAAAAGCAACTCTCTTTCTTTTGATGTTGTTCCGCCTCCACTATTTTACTTACTGCCAGAAAATTAATAATCTGACTTTTGACGATGATTTATCTTTTACCAATAAAAATAGTTCCCACAATCGAGTAAGAAGAAGAACGCAGGGAACTCAAAATGGAATCTTTTTTCCTATTGCTATGTACACAGTTCGTCATCATAAACCAAGTAAGTGACATTTTATAATGAAACATAGCATATTAGATTTTTCTAGTCAAAGTTGTATTCAATAATTATTGATCCCCTCTACCCACATTGTTGTAAATGGTGACTGTTGCATGTTTAATCTGTCCCATGGTTAGTTTGAAGGCCAGAATACTATATCTCATAATCAGACTACTACAGGAAAAAATCTGAATTTTGGCCTTGAGAGTTCGTATTGAAATAGTTTTTGCTGGTATTTGAATAAATTCTAATGGATTTTAATATCCAAAAAATAGAAGTTCAACTTTGAAAATATTTTTAAGCATTTTATTTAATTAAATATTTTATGTTCAGTTTCTATGAATGTTATTAATATGAAGAAAATGTCGGAATAGTCTGGTTGACAGGGTGCTGGACTCAAGTTTGTGAGAACAAGATTTCGGTTCCAGCAGGCCTAAGACTCCCCGTGTAGTAAATGGTGACTGGTGCACCTTTAAATCTGTCGGGTCACAAAGTCATCCACGTGCCCATAACAAATCAATACCTCTGGGGGTATAGCATTGGAGATTCTAGTTCTAGTTAAAATTACGTTCTGCGGATGAAGGAATGGATGTATGAATGGGTCCACTCATTAAAACGGGCTGTGACATGTGTGTGTGGCTGAAGACTATTCTTGGCAATAGATAACACCACTGAAAGCCCCTTTACCTTAAATTCGCTTGGTTTCACCAACCAGGCTTGCTGGTATGGCAAGTGACATTAGAAACAACAATATAGTTAATGACTGACAACTAACGTAGTTAAGAGCGTAAAATTGGAGAAGTTCCGTAGTACGGTGCCAATTGACCATGCACCTTGCTCGAACAGTTTGAACTGTTACCGTACCTAAAAGATTTTAAAAGTTGAATCGCTTTTAGTTTTAGACATGATAATGGATATATTCCTTACTGCATTTTTTATAAACAAGCGAATTAGTGCTAAACAAAATATTTTAACATCAAACATTTTTTTGTAATGCAAAATATTTTCTAGCACTGTATCAACAATATTTTGTAATGTATTTTTTTATTAAAAGTAAAATTTGCGCATAATATGTATTGTAATAAAAATCTGATTGGTGCAATTTAAGTAAACTAGTCAAACCAGAGTGCAGTAGAAATTTTCTTTAAGTTTCTGTAAAAAAATATATTGAATATTTATTGAAACTTTTATCTTTATTTTTTTAGCAGAATTATTTAAAATGTTAGCTAAAAAACTACAATTAAATAAGAAATTACATAATATCACGTAGAAACTATGAACTGGACTGTTGAAGTATTTCAAAAGTTGATATAATTTGGAGAGCATTTTATTGGATAACCTCTCACAAAACTTGCTCATTAATAAAAAATATAGTGTTATAAATATGCCAAATTCAGAGTTCTAATTCAGCACTTATATAAAAATATAAATGGATTTTAAAAAAATTAAAATATAAATAAAAATTTTATTAAGGACAAATAGGGAATTTTAATATCCTTAAACAAAAAGGGAGTTTTAATATCTATTAAATTATTTTTGTCTCACATAAATATCCAATGCTATCATAAATTAACTAGTAAAGTAAACTATTTTAAATGCAATTTTAAAATAGGTTTTAAGATTTTCCACACTACTAATTTATACGTTCAATAAATTGAATAGTACACATAATCAAGAAAATTATTAACATTCAAAATATATCAGTTTTTTTGTATTAAAAACAATATACTCTACAATTAATGCAATATAATCAATGAAATTAATTCATTTGGATAGAGTAAGAGACATTATAAAAATTAATTTACGCATGCCCAATAAAATTTGACTTGCAATTTCCACGCAAAATTAACATCAAATAAAAAGAAAAAATAATAATTTTTTTTTTAGAGAATATGAATTGGCCAGCTATTTATCAGATTCAAATCTTGATTGGAAGAATAATTATAAGAAATAAAAATTTATTTTTCTTTATATTTATTTCTTATAAAAATAAAATAAAATTATTTTTATGACTTTTTTTATCGTTATTGTTTTGGCCATAATTCTGTTCTCCCCGAGTACTTTCCTTACTTTTCTGTAAGTGTTTAAGCCATTCTGAAATTAAGGTTCAAAATTAAACCGATTTGTTGGAGAGTGCATGAAAATTAAGAAGTGTCAAGTATAATTTGATTCTTGCTATAAATGAAATTCATTTCAACTGGGGAAAATAAAACCACTTACAAATTAACAATTTCAAATATTAATTAACAAAAATTATTAAAATGATTACATCGTAGTGAGAAAGCTATGCAAATAAATTTTTATCATTAATATATCATACGAAAAAACAACTAAAATAGTAGGGTTTTTTTTATGAAAAATGAAAATTTGCGCCCACTAAAAAGTTATGCAAATCTTGAAAGGCTCTTTTCACGCTTTAAAAGAATTGCTTTGCTTTTACATTTTTTAAAATAGAAATTAATTGGTTAAAAAAAAACTCTGAGTAATATACGTTAAATAGGTATTATTTTAATTTGTAATTTATGGTAAAATTTTCTATCTTCTTTTGAAACAGTAAATGCAAGCAAAATGTATAAGTAACTAATTTACTTATATTCCCCCACATTACTTTAAATTCATTCAACTCCTCAAAAATGCTTTATAAAATGTCATTTTATATAGAATTCTACTGTAATTTATATGAATTCTTTTGGAAGTTTTTAGTGGATTCGTTCAAGAATCAAATCGCTAAAAAATGTTATATTGGTTAACAACACAGATAATATTGGGATTGATTTTGCATTCTGAATTTGTATAATTCCGCTATTTAACACAGGGAAAACTAATGGTGCCAATTTGGCCCCTCTAGTGTTAAGTTGCTCTGTAATTCGAGAAAAAAACTATTGAAAGTGTTGAGTATTTCTGTCTTTTCATAATTTGATCCTGTTTAAGTACTTATTTAAGCATTTGTTTGCTAGCTTTAAAGAAACGTATAAATGAGACCCTATATGAATGACGAGAAGGACCAGAGGGGCTCCTTTGGTATTTTGGTAGGTACCAAATATCGTTTACCCAAAACTACCTAATCATAGGTAGTTTTAGGTAAAAAAGCACCATTTAGTAATATAAGGTACCCTAGTTTTATTTAAAGAAAAACAGTAGTATTTAAACGTAATTGTAGGTACTACTACAATTATTATTTATAGAGAAAAGGATGTACTAATGTATATACGAATAATTGAAAATTCATTGTATCATTCAATATTTTCGTTAACCAAATCGAATAAAATACCATAAAATTTCTATGTTAGTTACCCGAAAAAGACTGTTAGTTCTTGATTAAAAACATCGTTTGCTTAAAAAATATATAAATCGGAAATAACAGTCGAATTTCCTATTTATATATTTTTGAGGTGTTTTAATCAAGTTACCGCTTCAGTTTCTTAAAATTACTTATTTAAGTATATTATTTGTTTTTATTAAATTAATTCAAATAAGGAATTTGGATGCGTTATTAATCTACACACAAACAATCTGGAAAGGGCTGAACAGTCCCGCTTAGTCTTTCTAGTGTAGTTACATGAGTTTTACTAGTTGCTAAAACACATATTTTAAAAATGACATATGTTCATTGAATTAGAAATAAAAACGCATGTATGGATTCAAAATTTAATCATAATATATATAATATTATAACACGTAAATTGCAAACAATATGCTAAAGATACATACCGTTTTGTACAAATTAGTTTTCTTTATTCCTTTATTTTATTTTTCTTTCTTTATTTTATATTTAGCTAATGATAGGGGACGTGTAAAGCCTGAAACATGGGAATATAGAGGTCAGTACTTTTACGGCTTTCGTCCCAGGCCGAACAGCAGCAGAAGACGTGCAGCTCGCATCTTAGCTGCAGGATTGCCTTTACTGCTGGCACCTCTGCTTAGCATCATTTTTTCCTTCCCTGTCGTTGTGCCTGTAGCTCAAATGACAACCATCACTGGTCCACTAGCTGGTGCCCCAATCTACGGGAAAAAGAGAAAACGACGTGGTGCCCAACGTTTTGGAATGCCGCCACCTTCCGATAAAGCAGCAAGAATGAAAGAACTGGAAATAGTTTCAAGCTACCTCCACCAGGTAAATTAAATTAAATTGAAATAATTTAATTCAGAATGTATTTTAAAACCAAAATATCGAAATGCATTGAAATCTGGATAGTCCAAAAGCCTGGTATTCGCACACATCGATGCATGTCGCTATATGGTGATAAAAAATTATCATTCTAACACTATAAATATTTCTTAATATTTAAAAACCGAATTATAATTTCATATAATCCTTTTCTCAATAAATGAAAATCACAAATATAATCGGTAATCATTTTATTCAATAAATAACCATGACTTGTTCAGAATAAAACCTAGTTTTGATTCCCTCTATATTTGTTTAATACTCTAGCATAGAATTCTAAAACTTTTACACACCGTTGCTGAGTTTTTCGATTTTATTAAAATTCGATAAATATTTTTAAAAGAGGTAAAATCAAAGAGGAAATTAAATATTAATTTTTTTAATTTTGATTTGAAGATTCAATATATAACAGCAGCCGAAATGAAATCGTGCATTAGAATAGTTTAGAATAATATGAATAATTTTCGTCAAGGAACGTTAAAAAATCATGGATTGGCTTTGAATTGTTTTAATTTACTATCAAGTCTTCCCTTTCTTAGCTCTAAGCAAAAATTGTGTTGGCGAAAAATAAAGTGTGAGAAAAAATAAAGAGTTTAAATAAAATAGTAACTTTTAGCAGCCATGCAGCAGTTTTCGAATTCGATGTTAATATATTAGGCAGATGTGGAAAAATTTTCTAAAAATAGATTTTCTTTTGAACTCAAATCAAGGTAATCGAATAAAAAGACAACCGAGTTATATTATTTTTATTTATTAAGAAAAGGATGAAATGAAATAATAATTTAGTTTTTAAATATTATGAAATATGTTATGAATGTTTTTACTTGGCAAGGATGCTTACAGGATGATCTGAAAATCTTCAAAATGCCCTTAGCAATATATTATGAACATTTATAATACCTGACTCACAGGCAGTATCAGAAACGAAAATGGGGGATTCATAATTTCCTAGGGTCTATGTAACTATTAAAAAACTATCACCAAAATTTTACATAGATCCATAAAACTATTAAATTTAAAATATACAATGATGTTGTTTATCTCCCCTATTTAGTTGGTAGAAATTTGTGTAATATCAAGAAGTAACTAGTAAAAAAATTCATTCAAATTTTAAATATATGCAATACGATTCCCTTAACAAATTATCTCCCTTAAAACGCTTTCGTTCAAAACAACTTAAATCCAAATTTGGTGTAACATCAAAAAAACGTTGCATTAGACCATATACTATAGTGAAATTTTACAGTATTGTAGAACCATTGTAGAATTTTTGAAGCATATAATATTGTAGAATCATATATGTAGTAATGTTGAACTATATAGTACTGTTCAGCCATATAGTATTATAGAATCACATAGTATTGTTGAACTATATTGTAATCAAATTTAAAATATGTGATAATATAGTTCAACATCCCTACTCAGATCACAAAAATTTGTATCTTATCAAGGTTAAACTCGCAAATAATTCGTTCAAATATTAAATAAATTCAATACAATTCACTTAAAAAAAATATGGTTTGCGCCGTCATTTCATCCTTGTTTCTTCTGTAAAGCATAATTCAAATAAAATATCGGATGAAAGGAAAACCGATGACTAAAATTTTAAATTCGTTAGAAAATATAAAAGCATATTTTAGCTGAAACTTCTCAATGTGAAGGAAACATCCTGAATTTGAAAGCGGCACTATTCAGCCAGCTCGAAAAGTTTTATTAAATTTATAGCGCGAGTGCTTGACTTTGGTGATAACTTTTCTGGATTAAGAAGATAGAAGAGCGCAAAAGGCCAAACGACAAAACTTAATTTTTCTAAAATTTACTTGATAAAATTAGGTTATATCACTCTTGTCCTTAAGAGGACCGCCATACCACGGGAAAAACTTTCCGTCGCAAATTCTCGTTCACCTTCATAAGTGATTTAAAATTTAAAGTATAGAAAAAAGAAGTTTAGGCAAATCTGGAGTAGGCCATGAAGTTTCAAATACTGAGAAGAAATTTTTAAAATATCAAAATGAAAATATATTATTAGAAGATAACTTATGATTGCGCAATGAAGAAGTTCTCTTCCAAAAATTTGTTTCCATTTTGACACTTCGAAACTTTTTTTCAGCAATTGAAACTTAATGGCTTACTTTAGGTTTAGTTGAGCTCGGTTTTTCAGTTTTTTTTAAAAAAAATTTTAATTAGTAATGGAGGTTAAAAGTAATGCGTGGCGAAAAGTTTCTCAAGTGATATGGCGTCCTCGTAAATAAGGAGGGCGATAAGTTGAAAATGGGTAGTGCATCAATTTACCTTAATTTTTTCGTATTTTTTTACCAGTTAAATTGAGCATCAAAACAGTTTTTTGTTCACAAGAACATACTTTTTTCCAATCGAATAGCGCAAATGCAAATAAATAAATTTTTGATAATCTGTATTTTTGTTATTCCAAATAGGCATTGATCCTAAATATTTTAAAATAGTTAACTTCTACTTTACATATTTTTAGCACTTTGTGCTATTTAATAAATAATCATTGTAATATTATCAATTAGTATTTATTGTATTATTATTAATTATTATTTATTATATTATTATTAATTATTCTAAAGCGTTATTTGGTGCTTGCAACTCGAGAATAAGTTAAATAATCATGCCTAACCATGTGCTTTAAGTCAGATTTAATTCGATACCTGTAAGTGACGTCACGTGAGTGTGTTATACCTGATTGGCCTCTGAATCAACAAATGCCACGATTTACCTACGATGACGACACTTACATGTATCCAGTTCTAAAACTTTTATTTTGCCAAGTATGTTGGGTAACTTTTTGATAAAATCATAATATAGTACTAATATAAACCTGTTACTAAGCTGAACCTGTTACTAAGCTGAACCTGTAAACCTGTTACTAAGCTGAAAAGAGAAGGCAAGTTTCATTTTAAAATTATATGGAGAAATAAAATAAATTAAGTTTTTTTAATTCTGTACTTACTAATTTAAAACAGTAAACAACATAGATAAAAGTTTCAGAAAGTTTTCTAGAAAATAAGTTTCAAGTTATTAGTAAGAATAGTTTACTAGCAGTACAGAAAACAAAAAGTAACAGATACAACAAGCCATAATCAGATATCGTGGCAAAAATTTGATTCTATATTAAACTGCAAAAACAATAAGACATTTTCTTAGAAAAAATACGAAACTGAAAATCAGTTGGCCGTGTGTAGAACAATTTTTTATTGATCTGAATTCTTCCTGGAATGCTGAAACAATTGTTCTAATTCCAAGAACGACTTTTTGAAACATAAAGCTCATATCATCATAGGCGGACTGGCACTGATTTCTTGGAAAAGTCCTGGAAAATTTTACAATGTATTATGCAAAATGTAAATGCAATGCTTAAAAAGTAGTAAATACCAATAACAAAGAATTATTAGTCTTTTTTAAACTGTTTTTTAAAAGGATTTGTTTCATGTTTTAAAAGGCTCAAAATCTAATCTAATCTTTTAACTTATGTCGATTTGCCTGGTCGTAATTTTTAAGCTGTATTATTGCTACTTTCGTACTTATATCTAAGTATTTCATGCAATTTTACATTTAATTTAATTTATTTTATTGAAATACTTATCAAGCACTTCTCAAACAGTTTTTTTAAGTCATATGTAATTTCTTCTAATTGTAATGTTTTGGGATGTTTGCAATTATTTTTTAAAAGATTTTATAATTTTATCTCAAATCTATGACTCCATAAACCACCATTTCGAGTTTATATACCATTCAATATTTATGTCTGGCCCGAAAAATTCATTTGCTAATTTGCACGGTTAAAAGATAAAGTTTTTTTGCCATTTTTTTGAAAATTTAAGCATTTTTTTGCGGTAATTCCAAATAAAAAAGTTTAATTCTGATTTTTTCCTTGTTTAATGTGTATTTATGAAATCAATAAGTGAGGAAACCAACTGTAAGAGAAGCCAAGCTGGTCACTAAAGTTGGATTATATAGAAATTCCAAACAAGAAAGTACAATTAGGATTTTTTTTTCTTGTTTAATGCGCATTTATTGAAATCAATAAGTGAGGAAACCAACTGTAAGAGCGGCCAATCTGCTGATCACCGAAGTTGGCTAATATAGTAATATTGCGCGAGCAGTTTTCTTTTTTATTAATAATATATTTTAAAAAACCAATCTTTTAACAAAACATTTTCTTAAATATTTTAAAAGTAAGGACTAAAATAATTTGATTTTCATCTTTATTCAAATTAGAAACTTTAATTAAATAATATTTTTTTTATAATGCAGGTGGAATATGATGAGAAACAACAATCTCGTGTGATGGTGAACTACTTGCAATGCAATGGTTTACTTGGTACAGAAGATCATTGCTTGGAAAGATTATCTTGTGAATTTGGAGATCCGGCCAACGAAGATGCACCGGAACTTGAAAGAACAGTCACATCCATGTAATCAAAACTATTTTTACAAAGAAAAAAAAATTACCTATCTTTAATAGGAGCTTTTATCTAACTTTAATACTTTTACGATGTACACATTATTTTAAAAAGCAAAAAATTTAGAAAACTACATTTTTCAAGTAAACTTGAAGGGGATAAACTAATTTTTGAGGGACTTGAAATGAAAGAACATGCGGGGGGAACAATTTCGAAAAACATGGGGAGGAGGGGGGGGGGGGTAGTTGCAGTCAAACTTAGCAAAATAGTGATACGCCTTACGTTTTCCCTTCTTCATGACAAAATAATTTTTTTTTAATTTTAATTTCACTTACTTACTTACTTTTTTTAAATTTGTACTTAAAAAGTTTAAATTTTAAAGTTTTTATTTTATTTAATCATTTACTCTTTTTTAAAATTTTGTGATTTTAATTTTTTTAAGTCGAGAATTGTCGAAAATTCAACAAGTAATAATTTTTTAGTAAAATGTACATTTAAACATCAAGTACGAAGTTCCAGTTGAAATCTTAAGACTTTATCTGTTTAATCATTGGTCAAAATATTAATTAACAAAAGTTCGCCTGTAAAATTCGCAAAAAAACAAACTTGATTAACAAGCTAGAATTTAATTTTAATTGTGACATCAAATGTGTAATTAGTCAGTACAAACTAAATTTTAAGTTACAAAAGCAGACAAAAAACGCTTATTTATCATTTTTTATTATTATTTTATTTAATAATGGTCAAAAATAATAAAAATTGTAAGGTATACAAATTTTTACATCATTTAAAAAAATGGTATATCGACAAAATACGAGATTTGAATAGTTCCTGATGAAAAAAAAGCCTTTAGAAGGTCGAAGATTTAAAATTTGAATTCTCAGGAACTATTCGTCAAATTTCGTTCAAATTTTGCATCATAAAAGTAAATTCTTTAAATTGATATAAAATTTTGCATAACTTGTGGTTCAAAATGTTTTCGACTATTATTGAGTAAAATAATTAATAATTATTAAGAACTATTCTTTACATACAACTATCTTCGGATTTCTAAAATTGTGTACAAAAATTTTCAATTCGCTTTTACATTTTTTAAATTTGCAAAAAAAGTAAAATTAACATTTAGAAATCCAAGCCTTCGACAGCTCTCCTAACCCAATTATTCGGACCAAATTTTCCAGATTGAGGCTAACCCCTATATTTTGGGGGTTAAGATTCATTATCTGTTTAAAAAAATGTAAATTTATTCAGAAAAAGTACGTTTTTGTGCATGATTTTGCAAGTTAAAATATCATCTGTGATAACTAATTAGTATATTTGAGGTTCCCTTTTCATACCATTAAAATTGAGTCCAATAACGTGGAAATCAAATTAGATCAAAAAGCTATTCAAGGTATTCTTTTTTTGCGCATTGTCCATTGTTATAGATCTAGACATATGGTTTATAGTCTATGCCATATTAGACTTACGGTTCAATTGTAAATTTCAGAGCTCTAGTTTATCGGGAAACTGTCGTAGTTTTGTTTCCTTATTTTAATGTTATTAAAGCTTTAAAATATTTATTTTAATTTTTAAGCGAATTAAAACATTTTTCCACACGAATATAAAACTCGCTTTTCCACAGATAATACCATTAAAAAATTTTTTTTTAAATATTTATTATTTTTTATTATTTTATTTAAATATTAGTCGAAAATATTTTGAATAGTAAAGTATGCTATTATTTTTGCCATTTTAAAGTATGTAATCTTGCATAGAAAAATACGAAATTTGGGTGAAATAAGTAGAATAGTTTTTCAGAAATAAAATTTTGTGAAAGTCAAATAGTGTTTTGCATTTATTTATTTATTTATTTTTATTTATTTATTTATTTTCACTTATTTATTATTTATTTTCACTTATTTATTTATTTATTTTTATTTATTTATTTATTTTCACTTATTTATTATTTATTTTCACTTATTTATTTATTTATTTTTATTTATTTATTTATTTTCACTTATTTATTTATTTATTTTCATTTATTTATTTATTTATTTATTTTTATTTATTTACTTATTTATTTATTTATTTTTATTTATTTATTTATTTTTGGCTCACTGTGCACAAATGATGTTTCATGTCATTGTTATATCTATAAATTAAAATAGTTTCTACTCTTTAAACAGACTTTTAGGTCATATGTTGAACAATGATTTTATCCCTCGTCCTTTCAAGAAGCGTCTGAAAGCAGCCGCAGTACATGGACGAAGCAATTCGGGACAATGCAACAAATACTTCTGTCATTATGTGGATAACAACTGGGATTACACAGCGACGTACCCTCAATCCGGAAATATACCCCATCCTAATCACAGCTGAGTAATAATCCTACTGAAGCAAATGTCTGCAACAATAATACAAAAGGATAACGATAAACAATTGCAAAAAATGTCTTAATTCCTTGAAACCATCAGCGATCGTTGAAATCGGACATGAAATTATCTAGCATTTGTTTGAGACAATTTGTAAGCATATTATTGAAGATATTTAAGTTGTTTGTTTTAATCCATAAACATAAACTCATCTTAGGTTAATGATAAGAAACCTGTTCACTGTCATGTTTTTATTTGGTTACGTACTTGAATAAATATTTAATGATTTCTAAATATTTTGAATTATTTTTAGACAGAATTAAAGTTAGAAATTTGTTATTAAATACACTACTTATAATAATAACATAATTCTTACAATAGATGTGTGAGAATAAGCTGCTGTTGTTGAAGCAAATAAAGTGTAACAAATTATTTTTTGATAGCTAAATAAATTAATAATGGTTGTTTTTGTTGTTTCATAAAAATGACCATAAATAGTAAATTTCTCCAGTATTAGAATCAAACGTATTTAAAAAATAAAGATAACAACGTAACTCCACATTAATTAGTGAATTAGAACAAAATATAAAAAATGTGAGATTTTCCAAAATCATCATTTGAATTTATTTATTGTTATTTATTTTTTAATTCATGTGTATGAGAAATATATTTCAAATAAAACAATACATAAATTTCTTTGTTGTCTGTATTTAGTTTAAACATTTTTAAAATTGAAGCAAGTTTTTCCCGTTTTACAGTTCAAAATACCGATATAATAATTAAAAGTTGAACCAATTTTTCATAGAGTATAAAACTATATTTTACAAATAATTTTTAAATTTATTTTCAATCAAAAAGTGTAAACGTTTTGATAATCACATCAACTTTATAATGCAATATAATCTTTTCATAATGTAATTGTAAACTGTTTAAAGGATTGTAATGTAATACGGTTTGGTGTTTAACAAATTAACGTGTAAGCGCTTTCATTCCGTAATCAGCTTTGTAATGAAATTTAAAGTTTTCAAAATAATATTGAAAATGTATTTACTATACCATTTGATGCAATGCTAAATGTATTTCATATTAAATGTATTGACGCATCAAACTGGTTGCATCAATTGCCGTTGCATTAATCTTTTTTTAAAACTGCGGTAAAATAAAAGGCTTCAGTCTGTATATCCAATTAATCGTAAAGTTTACGCTAAAGAGCATTTTTCTTCACTTTTATGGGCTTGAAACCATTTACAGCTTAAATGGTTTCAAATCCGAAAAATTAAATTTAGCTGGATATTGGAGCTAAATTATTTAATGTAAAGGATAATAGAATTAGGTTGTGGTTAAGTTTTTTTTTTTTTTTTTTTTTTTTTTTTTTTGTCGATTGATGTCCGTGGAGAATGAAGCTGGGTTTGGAATTTAATTGTTCCATCTATTGTGAGAGACTGGAAATACTAGATTTTTTTTGTGTAAAGCAGCTCTGTGATGCTGCTTGAGAGCTTCGTTCTCAAATAGTTCAGGGTCACTGAGAACTCTGGAAACTCCTCGTGTGCTGAAGGAATGGAGGAAATATTGTGGTATCAATAATGGGGCTCGAACCTCTGTTTTACCGGTCATGGGATTGATAGATTATTCTTCTCGATTAAAGTATGTTTCTATCTGCTTGATAATAAGTGGCATCATAAGGCATTCACCACACATTTATTACCATAAGAAGTTTAGGTAAAAAATGATGAAAAATAAAAATATGAATTCGTAATCTTAATCACAGACTTCAGCCTCCAACTTTCAAAGAATGAGTGCTCGATTTCTTTTGGCTGTGGGTCTAGCTTTCGCAGATAAAATTCTGATTGCTGATCTGTGTAAGATGAAAACAGTCAACGAACGATTTTTTTCTCAGTTAACAGTTTGAATAGCATCATGTTTATGACTATTTGACTGCTCTGGTTGTATGTAGTGAAATAATAATTAAATAAACTGTTATTTTACTAAATTTCTAACGTTCAACATTGAATAAATTTTTCTGGAAGTGATAAATTTAAATTGTTACACATTATTTTTAGCTTTTTTTTTATCACAAGAAATAAAAACATTTTTGCATTGTAATGCAATATTATGTTTTCAGAATGCAATTGTAAATGTGTTAAGTATTTTATCTGATTAGTACTATAATACGGTTCAACGATGAAGCAATTTTTCTGAAAGTGTCAAAATAAATCCTTACAAGCATTTTTACAATTTGTTTTCAACGATATAATATAAGAGTTTCATTAAGTAATCAAATTTGTCAAGTAATATAATGCTTCGATAACTTAATTAAAAAAATAAATTTCAAGATTGGATTAAATATGTATCATAGTTCAATGCTGAACCAATTTTCCTGAAAGAGTTAAAATAAATCCTTACAAGCTACTTTTAAAATTTATTTTTAATTTGAAAATATAAGCGTTTGATAAATTAATTATATTTGTAAAACAATATAATGTTTTCATAAAGTAATTAAAAAGCAATTTTGAGATTGTATCAAATACGCATCATAATTCAACGTTAAACCAATTTTTCTGAAAATATTTATATAAATCCTTAAAAAATATTTTAAAATTTATAGCGAAAAATATAAGCGTTTCATTAAGTAATCAAATTTGTAAATTAATATAATGCTATCATAACGCAATTAAAAAACAATTTCGGGGTGTCATAAAATATGTATCATAATTCAACGTTGAACCCATTTTTCTGAAATTGTTTAAATAAATCACTATAAATTATTATAAAATCTATTTTCATTGAAAAACTGTAATCGGATTCATAAAACTATCAAATTTTGCTGCAATATAATGTTTTCATAACGTAATTAAAAACATGTTTGAGGATGCATCAAATTTGTATCATAGTTCAATATTGTACCAGGTTTTCTGAGAGCATTAAAATAATTCATTAGAAAATACTTTTGAATTTTTTTCAATAAAAAAGGTTAATTGTGATTGACTAATATTATTAAATGTAATGGATAAATTAGTAAAGTAGATATGATGCGATGTTCATTAAAATAATTCAGTTCGTAAAAATATTTCGAACATTTGGTAACCTCCAATGTGTATATTGCTACAGTTATTTAATTACTGACCACAGGAATTTCAAATTGCGTGTGATAAGAAACCTATCAGAGGGACACTGGGAAACAAAATCATTATAGAAAGATTACACTTTTTACGTGACAGTATAACTGCCATAACTCACGCAAGGCGTGCAAGTAACGATCAAGTGATAATTGCTTACACAATATCCAAATGAAGTGATATCAAGACAACACGCTATTTTAGCTCAGATACCCGTTACACAAGAATTACTCAGTCCAATTTCATTTAAACACTATTTCCGGATACATTGAACCATGCTTGGTTTTCATTTTAAATAAAAACGTGAAGGTGTAAAAAATCTTGTATTAATATAATTGAACGTGAGTCCCTCCACCCCTACTTGCTCCAACTCCATCACACGGAGAAAAAAAAGTATTATCAAAACTATCATAATATGGTAAAATTTACCATGTTTCTGGCACTAATAGAGCAGAAAAATTTCAGCAATTTTTACTGAGGTGCTTTGGTAATAATTTTGGTAAAAATAACAATAAAATATGTTTTTATAATATTATATAAGAATTGTAATTTCATCATGACATAAAACCATTTATTTGGTTAAGTTTACTTATATAATTACTTTTATAGTTACATAGAAGAACCACAATGAAAAGAACCTGCACTGGGGATACTAGCCCATGGAAAGATCGAACTCACAACCTTCGAGTTATTTGCATGCCTCTCTAACCAACTGAGCTAATGGGTCACGCTTGCACATGGCAGAACAACTGAATAAGCATAAGAGAAAAAGTAGAAAAAATGCAACAAAAATAGCAAAATGTATTAAAAATAATAAACAAAGATATCTCACATAAAATTTTTGTTTTGAACCGTCTAACTCGTAAGCAAAAGAGTTGTTGCACTAATAGTGCAACGCGTGGAGAGTAGTCTTCTACGTTATAAGAGGTATACACATAACATTTTTTCTCCCTCATGAACAAAAGTGCTGTTGCACCAATAGTGCGACACGTGAGAGTAGTCTTTTACGCTGTAAGAAGTATCATGTATATAGCATTTTTTCTAAAGACGAACAACTTAGAAACTATTGAAGTGACTCCAAAATAAGTGACGAATTTTAACTCAGTGCTTCAAAATTTAAATTAAAGAAGTTTCGTTTCATTTAAACATTTTATGTTTTACTCGGTGTCATTTCCTTATTAGAGAGTAATTTTATTTTGCTATTTCAAAGTGAATTAATTAAACAAAATCTGCTTCCTAAAAACTGATGTTTTTTAATTATATTTTTGAAACTAATAACCTGAAAGCAATATTTTTCTGACTCTAAACATCATCAATATCAAAAGATTTAAAAAAAAAAAAACGCAAAAGCAAAGAAAATATTCTAAACCTTTTCCAGTGTTTTTAAGCGCCAAACTTAGTTTTAAACAATTATATATAAATAATTATATATAAATAATTATATATAAATAATTATATGTAAATAATTATATATGAATAATTATATATAAATAATTATATGTAAATAATTATATATGAATAATTATATGTAAATAATTATATATAAATAATTATATATGAATAATTTAAGCATGCTTGTATATTTTCTGTAACATAAGCAATTGCTTTTATTAAATCATGCTTATTTTCGCATAAATATTTAAATACAAATCATACGAAGAATTTTAATTTACTCATTTTTCTAAAATACATATCAATGAATTTACTGTTTGTTAAGATTTTAAGATTTTAATGAGTTAAATGTTGCATTGAATTGCATACAAACTTGTTTTCTCCTCAAATAAGAAAATTCTTATGTATAAAAATAGTTTTCCTGAACAATTTTTTAAATAGTATTATCTACTGAATTAGCATAGTATCATAAAATCTTAAAGAATTGCCAAAATTTTACGATAGTACTTAAGAAAATGCTGTATCAAAAAATATTTACCTCTATTTTTGGCACACTTTAAACGAAAATCATTGTTTACACCACTTTCATAATAAACCTTCGATCTCCACCAGAATTTCTACCAACTTTTTCATCAGTTCATGTGCCTTATATTTTTCGTTTTACGTGTAAGAACAGTCGAGTAATTTTTCCCGTCTTAGTTTATCTTAAAAGTTCAGTTTTCAAAAATTTTTATTACACTCTATTTTTCTATATTTATAATAATCAATTTTACTACTTTTAATTCTTTAGTGAGTTTTTTTAGAGATAAAGCTCTTGCGAATTACGCAAGTTCTCCAGAATTACACTGAAGGTTTACCTAGATTTTATAAGAGAAAAACGGTAAAAATTAAAAAATATATATATATATATTCGTGCTGTTTAAAAGAAGAAAAAAACTTTTTTTTTTTTGGAGTTTTTGGTTTTAATACAAAATCTTTTTGAGAGATGGCGGTGTGAATAGTAAACTAATAAATTAAAGAAAATGAAAATACATGTCACAGTAAGTGACTGATGGTCGATAATTCGAAAATATATATATATATATTTTTTAAGGGCGGGCACTTGGGATGTATTGTCCCATTGGCCAGGAGTGATAGAACTGCTACTCTCTTCTCGTTACCCAGTGGGCACCTGTGGCGAAGCCACGGCGGTGGAGCAGCGTCGCCTACGTCACACAACCACAAACCAGTTTATAGGGCGGGTCACATTCGCACAATGGAGAAAGGACATAGAGAGAAAGAAACATCCATGTCCTGAGCAGGATTCGAACCCGCACCATCGGCTCCGCAGTCAGACACGCTTACCACTCGGCCACCTGGTCGGCTAATTCGAAAATATTATAATGTTATTTTCTTTCATAAAAATATTTTGAAGAATTTGATGTGATTTTAACCATTTTTCTTTGATTAACACGTTATCTAAGTGTAGTGTCATCAGCGTCGTAATTCTTTTCTTCACTCAAAAATTTGAGAGAAAAATGTATACCCTGCCTTATTAATGTTTGCGATAGTTGTTTTTTTTTTCTTCCTTTTTTTACCTTAGTTGTTTTCTACAGATAAATTTCTGAAAATATAATCTAATTTAATCTAATTTAGAACCCCATTAATATTTAAATCGTGCATTAAAGATTTCCTCAAGCCTATTTCTAGCAATTCTAATTACTTTGAACTTTTAGTTTAAACAAGATTATTAAGCATAATAATAAATCAATTGCAAAGCATAATTTCAAATAAACAAAAAATAAAATTTGCTTAAGTTTTGCAGGGTTTAATTTCAGTTAAGCTGTTTTTCTCTTCTCAAATTGAAAACTAATATGAGATATAAATGTATGGTTTGCGTCTTTGAAAGCGTCGATTAATTCTTGATCATTGATCCCTTTTCAAAGAAAACTGTATCTTGGAATATCGATCCAGTTTTCGTCGAATTCCCGGACTCAATTAGGTTCTGAGAATATTGTGCAATCTGAATTCCATCAGTTATACCTTTTTTTGTCCTTTTTGTGTTATAGTTGAAGATAAAAAAAACATATAAATAAAAAATATATAAATGAAAAAATATAAATAAAGATATAGTATAAATAAATAAAATATAAATAAATGTACATATATGAAATGTTTATGTATGTACGCCTCATTTATGTCTTCTCAGACATATTTGTGTATCCTGATCTGACAGCGATCAACATCCTGAAATATTGAAACCGGTTCCAAGGAACACTTTCAAAATTCATAATCCTAGAAATCGCTTAAAAATTATTCACCCGCTTGAGAGGAAGGTGGAAAAAAAAATTCTTTTTTTCATCCGATGATGCCTTTTTCTTTTAATTTATTTGAAAAGATAATTTTAGAGGCTTTTTTCTTGTTTCATCTCTACTTAAACAAAAAATAGTTTCACCGAGAGTTTATTGCAAGTTCTTTAAAAAATTTAGATCTTTGGTACCTTATGCCTGGTAGGTACAAGTAAAATCAAGGGAAATAGTTTTAGGAATCCATAAGATGATTGGGAATAATTTTTATTCTTTAAAATACATCACAAGATGAAAATGAAAACGATCCGTAATGCTACCTAAACTATAATATTTGTTTTAATACAGTAAATGCGTTTCTATAGTTTGTCTAAAATAAGAACTCCCCCAGACATTCTTCTGGACCTATAGCGGTGACTATGGTAACGAGGTACGACTATTTCAAGTAGGGGTGCGGGGTGACTGCTTAGGAGTGGTTTCGCCTCGCTTCGGCGAGAAGGGGAATCCCTTTCTTCGGTCTATTGTGTTAGTCCCATATATGGCAACGTTACTTTTAAAAAGTAACGAGTAAAAGTACAAGTATTTTTGAAAAAAGTAACGAGTAAAAAGTTCTTATTTTAAAAAGTAACGAATAAAAAGTAAAAAGTTCTTATTTTAAGAAATAACGAGTAAAAAGTACAAGTACTAAACAAAAAAAAGTAACGATTTATAAGCACATTTCTGGGGAATCGAAAATTCGAAGTAACCTAAAATTTTATTGAATAATATTCTTATGTTCTTTAATATTTTTGCAAAATTGTTGTTATTTATTCAATTATTTTTAATTTTGAAAGTTATGGACATTATTATAATATTCGGAAGAATATTATAATATAATTTTATAATACAATCGTATAATATAATTTTAAAATCAAATATAATTTTAATATCAAACTTTTCATGGATTTGCACGAAAAAGAAATTTTATCTGTTGATTTTAATTTTTAGTTTATTATTCTTATTTATTTAAATTACCATTGATTTAAAATTGTTTTACTCTACAGAAACGCGTTTTAAAAGCACAAACATAAACAAAGCAAACACGGGATTTCAAATAGCTTTGTGATATTTGAGCTAGTAAAAAATAATTGAATGTGCAGTATAAGTTGAAACAGAACAGTCTACAGTTTTATTTGTAACAATGGCTAATGCTGAAGTCATGCGAGAAAATCATTTCCCGAACATTTCTGCCTAACGGAATAATTAAAATTTGTAAACGAATTTTAGTATCAACGGCTAAATTAATAATAGCTTCGAGTTTTCAAGAGTTAAAATAGTAATTATAATAGTCTTCAATAGCACAAATAGTTCTGAAGTTCTTGGAGATTTAACTGGGCGTTATTTGACAAGGTCGGGCATAAACATAATTTAAGTAAAAAATGTACTAGGTAAAAATGTATTTAGTAAAAAATGTATTAAGACAAAAATGTATTCTTAGTGAGTTCAAAAAGAAAATTGAAAAACGTAATAACAAAATCCAGCATTTTTTATTTAAAATGTAGTAAATAAATGCATAAAACTCGAAAATAAATGAAAATAACTTGCTAATTAATATTTTTATTCATTTTGCAAAATAATTGCATTTCGAAAGTGGTGTCACTGAGTCTGCTGCGAGAATTTCTCAGAACTTGCTTAGCCACGCTGAATAAGTGCTCCACGGGAGATCAAGGTGCTTAAACACGAAGTTAGCAGTGAATGCATATATATTGCACATTAATTTTATAAATTAAAAAAATATTTAAAAAAATTTTACATTAATTTTTTTTTTTTTTTTTTTTTAAGAAGCTTACCGAGTTTTAGAAAAAAGTAACGATTTCATTCGACATTTCCGTTACAAATACTTGTACTTTTTCCCTAAATAAGTAACGAAAGTACAAGTAAAAGTACTAAATTTAAAAAGTAACGAAATATAAGTAAAAGTACTAAATATAAAAAGTAACGAAGTACAAGTAAAAGTACGTACTTTTTACTTGTACCGGCGGTACAAGTAACGAAAGTAAAAGTACTGCCATATATGGTTTGTCCTAAAGTGAAGTTACCCTCCTTAAAATGCGCCATTCTTGTTTCCATAGCACCAGACGGCTTCAGACTTTGTGGCGGGAAGAGTTCTTAGCTTAGGCAAACTATAGAGGTCTTTAAAGTATATGTCTTGGTTCATATTATGGGGAAAGGACCATGACCATAAAGACTACCTAAACGATAGTATTTGCTTTTATAATGTTAAAGCATATCTCGAGGTTTTTAAAATGTCTGTCTCTTCCATTTAACAGGGTAAGGATCATGGTATGTGGGATAATTGGACACCCACGTAAATTACAATTACACTATTTATAACCTTGTTCCTAAACACCATACATTAAATAAATAGATGTTATATGTTTGACTTATAATTTATATTTTCTTTTTGCTCTCTCTTGGATAGAAGTAGACCTTTTCTCCTACTGCCTTATCAGTATGAATATAAGGTAGCACTTCACTTTTGTTCATATTGTAGAAAGTGGGAGCTTAATCAAGATTTGTTCCAGTACATCAAAGTACACGTGCATAAGCTACCAATCTATGCCAAGAGCTCGAGCCTTATAACAGACCTTCTTTCTTTACAAGTCAAAAATGACGGCAAAAGAACGAGACTAACACAGACAGTTATGATCAGCCAATTATTTTTACATTTGATGCATTTGTGGATAATATTGATGTTGATGACACACAAAATGGATTCGTACATATAAACTAATTTTTTCTCTTATTTTATTAAAAAAGATGTTTATAGAATCTAGATCAGAATCTAAACAAAATATCTGTCATCTTTCATGCAAATAGAATGCTGTAACTCGAGCCACATAATAAACGTTTTTGAGTGAGACTGGCTCTGCTCATCTTATTTCAACAGATTTTTTTTTAATTTCTTTTTTGAAGAGGGTAGAGGACATGCTATTAAATTTTCATTTGATAAATTTTTTCAGGCATTTTAGTCTTTTTTTAAATGAATACTACTTCACAATCTTCAATTTTAAAAAAAATGCATAGAATATTTATAATTTGTTTGACAGTTACGCACAGTAACACCATATCTAAAAAGGCATTTGTTGAGTTCCTTAGATGATAACTAAAATAAAGAGGTGAGTTCTATTAATGAAATTGTTTTTGAATCAGAGTTTATAATATAATTGATCCAGAATTACTAATGCACTTCCTAACAACACATCAAGTCATTCCAGACATTGTTATTTCATTCCAGTTCATTAAAACAGTTCATGTCACTCCAGATGATTATTTTTCAACAATGTAAGTAAGCCCTTTATACACATAAATAACATAAAAATAAATACAAATACATAATGCATAACTTATGCATAATACATTTAAATAGAAATTCAAAATTAAATACAAACAGCGTGTACATGTTGGTGATGTATTTTGTTTTATAAAATATTACTAACAACGATATAATAGAAGGCTTGCCTGCTGTTCACAAATAGGTTAAAATATATCAAATTTAATAAATAAAAAAAGAGGTTTTATAAGCCTTTTTGTTCTTTTCTAAAATGGTAAGGTTTCATTTAAAAAATTTTTTCAGAAAAAAGCGATGTTCCATAAACTTGAAAGAGGGAGGTTCTAGTTATTATTGTGGTTAATTATGTAATTCTTACTTTTGTTATGCTCAAAACAATTTTGACAAAATGTTTTATAACATTAAAAATATACCGCTTTTCTTTCTCTTTTACGTGCTTTTTTTTTTTTTTTTTTTTTTTTTTTTTTAAAAAAATCTTATATACTAACTTTTGCAAGGAGTTGATTTTCCACAAGAATTATTATGTTCCGATTCTTTAAATGTGCTTGAAAATGCATATAAATTTGACATTCAAAAAATTAAATTGAGTTCTCATGCAGTAAAGTTTTTATTTCGGAAGAACAGCGAAAAATTTTTATTGTAACCTGCTGCCATCTCTTGCATTTATTTCAAAGTAATTTTAACGAAAAAGAAAGTTTTTTTTTTTTTGTTTAAATTTTCTTTGTGTAATTTTTGTTCCTAATAAAAAATTTTATAATAATATATTATTTTAAAATTTCTATTCAAACCAATATTTACACCTAACTTTATTTAATCAGAATTACAGTAAAGTAATGTGTATATACTGACAAAATTTTAAAACATTTGACAATTCGGTGATTTAAGAATAAATTAAATTAGGGAAAAATTTATAGGATGAGGAAAAATTCTCACTTAAAAGATACTTCAATGTTCTAAAATCATGTATTCAAAATTTTATGAACAGGAAAAAAAATTCTAGGCATTAGAATACTATATTTTTGTGCAGCCGCTAAAAGAACATTGAATGAACTCCCACAATAATTCAAAATCATGTATTTCGTCGAGGCACTATTTTTTTTTTGTTCTTTAAATGGGCCAATCTCATAATTTAAACATACTTTAACCGATTAGCATCAAATTTAAACAGTAAATTTAATATTTCACTATCAACAAAAAGTAGGATTATTTTATTTCATTGAATAGTTATGTTTTTTTTTTTTTACTTTTGTTATGGTCCCTTAGATAATTTCGTCTCGATTACTTCACTTCAAAAATCACATAAAAAATCTTAAATTATAATCTTAAATAAAAATCTTAAATTATAAATCAAATATTTAGAAATGTAGTTTCCCAAGTTAAATTTAGAAATTGATGTTTAAAGTAACCGGTTTTTTGAAATATATCAACAGATGCGTCAAAATGTCAATCAACGAAATTTAGAGCCAATTTTATTTCTAAACTTCATTTTAAAGCTAACACCGCCGGCCCAAGACTCCCCGTGTACAAAATAGTGACTGGTGCACGCTAAATCTGATGGGGACACGCAGTCCTCCGTGTTCCCATAACAAATTAATACCTCTCTGGAGACAGGACCAGAGATCGATCGTGATCTGGTTCAGGTCAAAATTACAATCTGCGGATGGATGGATGTGTGTTCAAATATGAGATTAGTTTTGCTCCTAAAGCTTTAAATGACACTTTTAGTCTATTGTTTTGTTGTCATGTGTAAGCTTAAAAGCGTTTTATATTACAAAGGGGCACATAAATGTTGAGCCAAACTTATAGAGAAATTAGGTCACATCATCAGGATTAAAATGGTAAATAAACATATTCCTGGAAATGTCATCCTTTGCCGCTTGGGGCGCTTTCCTATTACGATCTGTTCAGAAGTACAAGCAGAAGCAGTTCATTATAGGAAAGCGTAATTAGCACGTTCGATGACATTTCCGAGCATGAACTCCTATGTAGATCCTGATAATATACCCTAACTTTTCTAGAAGTTTGAAGCAATATGTGACCTCCTGTTATACACATAACGTTTTTAAACTTGTACTTTTCTGAAGGAAAAAAAAACAGAGTGAAAATGACATTTAAAAAATCTGTAGTTTTTGGAGCAAAACTAATTTCCGAATTAGGCGAGATCAAGTATTTGTATAAATGAAACAAAAAAAAATTTCCCTGTGTAATTTATAATGTCCTAATTAATACTATTGATAATCATTCAGTGAATAATTCTCAATTTTTACATACTTTCATGATTTCAAACAAAGTAAAATCACAATTTTTTTTATTTTTGAAAAAAAAAACCTCGAGACGTTTTTTCTCAATTGATTTGTAACATTCCAGTACAATTCCGCCCCAATTCACGCATAGGATGCTGCTTAGGTAAACACAAAAACAACACCGAAAAAAAATTTTTAAAAAATGTGCTATCAAAAAGTTCTTTTAAAATCGCGATTAAAAAAATTCTATGAATTTAACTGTTGATTAAATATCTATTTATTGGAATGTAATGAAATAAGTTTTGAAGAAAAAAAGCTTTATGCATACGAATTTAATAACTGTAAGGTTTTTTCTTCATTCACTCCTAAGAGACAAGTTAAAAACAAATCCATTGATTACGTTTATCGTAGTGTGATTATAACATCCATATGCAAATAATTTTTTTCAACTATAAATATTTTTTTTTCATTATAATGAAATGAAACTCTTAATTATTTTTTTATACTAAGTTTTCAATTGCAATCGATTTTAATATACATAATTTCTGTAAGATTAAAATTCATTTAATGAATATATTTCATACATCTATTTATTTTTCAAGTGAATTGCACATCAATACTTGTTATTTTAGTTTTGTATTCTGATCTTAAAGGGGCAATTTTATCATTAATTTTTTTCAGTTTATTTCTCCCATTCTACTTTCTACAATCTAAGTGCCCATTAATATTAAACAAAAACTTTTTTATCTTACGAATTTTAATGTGTAAGAAAAGAGTGTGTTAATTCAGAAAATATATGTTTTGATGACGTTTTGAGAATGCAATTAAGTATTGAACCTCAAACGTGTCTTTACAATAATATGTTGTACGTTTTTTGAAAATGTAATAATAAAGACATTTTTATACTATTAAACAAGTCAGTTATTATATTTAACAACTAATTAAAACGTAAGAACAGAACATACCTTTCGAATTTGAGTAAATACAATAAAAAAACTTACACACTCACCATATTATTTAGTAACCACGAAGTATAAGTTTTTAATCATTGTTATTTGAAAAGGCATTTATGACATTCCATAAATTGTGCTTTGTTGTATTCATGAATCATACTTATTGTGCTATTGTGGTTTAATTTCATACGCTTCAAATAATTTTTTTGTCATCATAAATAACAGGCTCTTTATCATCCTTTCACTAATCAGTAAACTTCATTTGTCTGCAATCTGCATTCAGAAAAAAGTTTAGTGCAAACTGCCAGAATATGGTAAAATTTATTGCATTTCTGACTCTCTGTGAAAAACATATTGTGCTTGGTTAATTTTACCGAAGCGCTATGGTAATGGTTTTGGTAAAATCAGCAATAAACTATGGCTTTATATCAAATCTTGGCAATTTTATAATATCTTAGAGCATAGCATAAAAACCATTTATTTGGTTAAATTTACTTTTCAGTTTGGTATTTTTTGCAAACTGTATAGTAGTAAAAACTATAATTTTGAAAACCAGAATTTCTGGTAAACAGTTACCATATGAACGGAAAAATTGCCATATGAATGGTTTCAATACTGGTGTATGTACTATTATATTATTAAAATGTTTTTTAACAGAATTATGTTTTTTTTACCAGCAATGTCAGTGCCGTAGAATACGGTGATTTTAGCATAATTTGTTTTCATCCTGTGGTATTTGCAACAACTGTAAAAGCAGTTTTCTTTGCTAGCTCAAATTATTATTTTTTTTTCACTAATTTCTCCATTATATATATCATTTCGAGTTATTCATTTAAATAATCAAATTACCCGCAAATATACTTATTCAAGAATTGATAACAACATTGAAATTTTTTTCTTCCTTCTTTCCAATTTTTGTGAGATCTAACGCATATTTTGACACTTAATTTTCAAAAATTAATGCAGTTTTCACGTCATTTTTTATTCAGTTTTTCTTGATCCATTAGATTTAGAAACATTTATAGAATACTTAACTACAAAAGATGCAAATGGTCACAAAATGTTGTTTCATGAGTCATTAAATATTTTTATTTAAAACATTAAAATGTTGATTATCTAACTTATACTGTTACTATGTAAATTAATACTTTTCGTATGATTTTAATTAACTTTATTAATATGTTAATTTGTTATTAATATTTATTCCGTCTTTTCGTACCTTTTAAAAAGTTTTAAAAATATTTTTGTAATGTAAACTGCATTTTTTCTTTAATTAATATTTTTTTCAATTTATAAAACAAAGTTTAAGAGTTATTTTTGACCGGTTTTTAAGATGGATGTTTTTGTAATGCAAACAAATACTACTGAGAAAAATGTATTTTTAGTTTCAACTCTTACACTTGCGAAGTCATGTCTCGCGTAATAAAATTATCAAAATCGTAACATAATATAATTTTGAAAACTGGAATTTTTGCTAAACCGTTACCATATGAACGAAAAAATTACCAAAATAGTTGGTTTAAATAACGTATAATTTAGTTTTTATTACCAAAATGTTTTTGCTTTCTTTTTTTTGCCAGGTATGTTACCATAGAGTGCAGTAGTTCCAGCAGAATTTTTCCCGTTCCGTAATAGATCTCGGACGAGTTCATCAAGAGTTAAATCCTATACACTCTAAGAGCAAGCAGGAAAAATTACACAAAAAACATCACTTAAAAAGTCCAGCAGAATCAACATTCTACAAACAATAAAAATAATGTAAGTCATAAACTGTGCACAATCAGTGAGCTTGAAATTACTATGTAATATATATATATATATATATATATATATATATATATATATATATATATATATATATATATATATATACATTGTGGAGGCCTTATTGTTTTTTTAATAACATCAAATTTTGCACTGTTATAACTTAAATATAAAAAACATTAATTAGATTACGTTAAAAAGCGTATATCATTCTAATGATAAATGCAAGTTTATCTTAATGAAAGACAGTCACAATTGTTTATCTTCAATTACTCATCCAATATTTCTTTAAAGATCAAGAAATATCATTCAAAAGCGTCCGAGATTTATCTTCCATGTTTTATTTTTTTAGGGTAAAAATCAGAGCATAAAATGAATCTCGGAAAGAGGGGGTAAAAAATGGAAGGGGGGTTGATGATAAAACAGAAAGATTCTGTTGGGGTCAGGATCTGAAGCTCGACATGTAAGCTGATACCCAAGAGTCGGATGCAAAAACGCGACTCTTTGTCGGACTCGGGTCAGGGATTTTTGCGTAAGTGAGAATCGGCTCTTTATTTGGCGATTTATCGCTATTTTTTGAGCTTCCTGAAATTAGTTTCGTTTAAAATTTTTAGGGTCTAAGTTCAGAGATCTTTTTGTATACGTACTTATAATCTGAAGGACTTGGGTACTTAAATAAATGCACGCGTTCTTAAAGAAACAGAAGGTTATTCCTCAAGTGCTGATTCAAAAACATAAGAAATCCACAAGTGTTAAAAGGAACGTCACATACGAATTAGAAACTTTTCTGTTATTGTATAGCAGTCTATTACTGTGCATTTATAAGAAAGGAGAATTTAAATGCGGTTTAAGCTTCAATTACTAGTTTGTTTTTATTTAAAAATAAAATTATTGAACTATTGAATTATTGGCTATGAAATTGTAATATACTTGTTAACAAAATTAAATCAACATTTTTTAAATTTACTTTTATATATTCTCCATTTTTCTGGAATTCACTTTTTTTTTTTTACAAAAAGGTTTCAAACTTTATATTAAAAGAAATGTGGGGATTAATTTAAGTTAATTTGTTTCATTTTTGCCATTCGTCGAATTTACTAAAGCTTACACTTCATAACCAATGAAATGAATTCTATCAACAAATTTGTATAGTAATTTTATAAAATTCATTCCCTTCATTTTTAATAATTTGAACTTTTCATTTATATACTTTGACGAATGTTTTAAGACTTTGACACATATTTCGTAATCTGAAACAAGTTTCAAATAAATTTCTTTTTGGAAAATGTTTGAAAAAATTCACGAAGTGCCCTCCTTTATTTTTATATGTATGCTCTTAACGCAGCATTGTTTGAACTAAAAATTGCTTCTTGAAATTTTTGAGTGCATATTTCTTGACAAATACAGGTATTTTTTAAAGAATTGATCATTTTTTAATCGGAAACAAGATTAAAATTCTTTTTTTATGGAAAAAGTAGTGAGTACTTATTTCTTGAACAAATTGGTATTTTTGAAAAAAAATGGCTCTCACTTTGCAATTTAAAAATAAGTTTCAAATGAATTTCTCGTTGTAGAAAATTATAAAAAATTTATGAAGTGCCCTCCATTATGTTAACTATATATATGCCCTTAACGTACCATGGTTTGGAATAAACAAATCCGTCTAAAAAATGTTGAGTATTTATTTTTCCTAATCAATGGATATTTTGAAAAAATTTTACGCTTACTTTGTAATCTGAAACAAGTTTCTTATTAATTCCTCAATGCAAAAAATTATAAAAAATTCGCAATTTATTCTCCACTATGTTAACTATATTAATGATCCTAACATAGCATTGTTTGGTCTAAACAAATGCTTCTTGAGAATTTTGGGTATTTATTTATTCATATTTATGTGTATTTTTTTTAAAACATTGACGCTTACTTTGTTATCTTAAACAAGCTTCAAATGAATTCCGTGGTCAATAAAGCGTTTAATGTTTAAAAAATATTCATAGATGTGAAGAAATAAATAATACTAAAAAATTTTAAGAACCATTTGCTTAATCCAAACCATGCTACCTAAAAGGTTTATACATATTTAAAAATTGGAGGACATTGCGAAATTTTTATAATTTTTGCTATGAGAAATACATTTAAAACTTTTAAAGAAGTGAGTGACAACTTTTTCAAAAATACCCATTGATGAGAAGAAATATATACCCTAAATTTTTAAGATGCAATTTTCAATTTAAACAATACTTCGTTAAAAGTATGTATAGAATTAAAATAATGGAGGAAATTTTGCAAATTTTTTGTAACTTTTCTAATGAGTAATTAATTCAAAACTTGTTTCAGATTTTAAAGTGAGCGTCTCTTTTTGAAAAATACTAATGTGTTCCAAGAAATAAATATTCAAAATTTTTAAAAAGGATTTATTTACTCCAAACAATATAACGTTAAGAGCATATTTATAGTTCACATTTTGGAGGACACTTGCGAATTTTTTTATATTTTTTGGAATTGAGAAATTTACTTGAAACTTGTTTCAGATTTCTCAGAAAACGTTAAAATTTTTAAGAAATACACATAAATGTTAAGAAATAAATACCCAAAATTTTTAAGAAGGATTTGTTTAGTTCAAACCAAGCTACTTTAAGAGCATTAATAAAGTTAACATAATGAAGAAAAAATTGCGAATTTTTTATCTTTTTTTTGCATGAGGAATTAATTTAAAACTTGTTTCAGTTTAAAAAGTATGTGATAAATTTTTGAAATACACCCATAAAAGTCGTGATTGCTCAGGGGATGGAGCATTATCCTTCCAATGTGGTGAACCGAGTTCGAATCTCAGCGATGGCTGTTCGATACGAATTCCGCATCCGGCTTGAACCGACCACAGTGCTGACGTAAAATATCCTCAGTGGTAGGCGGATCAAGATCTAGAGTTCCCTTGCCGTCAGGCTAACCGTAGGAGGTTTTCATGGTTTTCTATCATCATCTTTTGTTTCAAGTAACAGGAGTTTGATCTTGATAACTAACAACTTCTAACTACCAACGAAAACTGGGGAATTTGAAATTTCAAGAATGTAACAAATTTAGTAAAAAGCTTAGAATATCATATTTTTTCTTTCATTCATGTGGTTTCTACTTTTGGCACTGACATACCATTCTTTCAAAAGCATTTCGTTTAAGATATTCATTAAACAATATTTCTCCTTCCTTAAATGGTTTTTCTCACTTATTTATTTCTAATAGTACGTCTGTTAATATAACTATTATCTGTAATAAATTCTAGGTATATACATCTTTTTGAGTGTTTTTCTCCTTCCAAATATAAATAGCCAAAATGAAAATAAAACTTTGCTTCTCTCTTTGTGCTTTAGGCTTTTTTTTAACGAATGGGGTTTGGTTCCAAGTGACGGCTTAAAGCCCACCTAGCTTCAGATCCATGAGTACCAGCTTATCTGGGAAGTAAAGGCAGCATGTGTGCAGTGCTAGCAACATTGCCACAATCATGCTGTTGCTGGTCACGAAATTGTGGAGCTTTAAACACGAACCCCAAGACCCAAAAGGACATTCAAGGGAATGCTTAGCTTTAAAAGTAAAATAAGAGAAGCATAATCTGTAAAAGTGGCTTGTTACTGATCAAAAATATTTAATATTTGCATTTGATAAAGGGGATTTTTTATTTGCAATTACAAAAACTTAACAGTAGACGTATTTAATTACTTAAGGCTATTTACATAAAGATTCAACTAAATATTCAAAGGTATAAACATAATATGCGGTAGTAGTGCTCTTTTTAACATTTATGTAAAGCACGCCTATCTGAAATTAAGTGTTTACAACAAAATTGCATTATAACTGAATATATAATCAATTCTTGCTAATTTGTGGTTAATTTGTGCTTCAAGTTATCCATCAGCTCCGAGTCCCTTAAAGCTTTGATACATCCCTAGAAGTATTAGTGGCTAAATTAAAGTAAGTTAATTAAAGGAGTAGTAGTAGTAGTCGTAGTTAATTAATGTAGTTAAATTCAAGTAAACATATGTATAAATTAAATAATTGACTGATAACGCTATACATAATAATAGGAATATATTAAACGGTAAATTTTAACACATCCAAACATCTTTATCAATGAATACCAAGTTTCAATAAAGCTTTATCACCATTTTCAAAAATAAAGAGTAATATTTCGAAAACAATCATTTCTTTTATCTGTTAATCGATGAATGACAGGGATGTAAATAAGTTCTAGATGCAAATTCCAGAAGTTAATTCCTTTTCATCGCATTCATTTCTGATTAAAAAAGCAAAACACGCAAGCATTTTCAATGCCATAAAGAACGCTCTGATTTAAAAGCGCTGTCGTTTGTAATTAGGATAGTAATATGAGCGGAATTTGGCGATAAATTTGGCATTTTACACTACTTGTTGAATGTGGTAACCCTTCTAAGATCATCCCGCCAAAGAAGAGATGCTCCGGAATAAGTTTTCGGAAACAACATAACGGGGATTTTGACACGTGCTTTAGCTGTCAAAGAAACTGTTATGCTTTTCTTAAAAATGACTTCTAATTTTAATAATAATATTTAAGTTTTTGCAAGAAAAAAAATTTTGATTGTTGTTTTTATTAATACTATTTTAATTTTGTAATTGTTAAATTATACAGCTTTACCTAAAACAAAATGTAATTTTTTGCCTGAGTACTTAATTAAAAAAAATTCCGTCGGGAATTAATAAAAATGTGTACATAAAATACGACTTATAATTTAATAGTTCCTTAGTTCAGCACTTATTGAACTATGTTCTCTTCAGAAATTAACTTCACATTTCACTACCTTTTTGAACTATAGTAACTATTTTATAGCGAAAATGACAAGAAACAAAATGAAAATAGAAACTTTTTTACAAAATTCCATAACAAACCATTATGAAACAATCAATTGGTATTGGATGCTAAACAGGACGTTGGTGTTATTGTGTTTATTGTTATGTTTAACGAATATTAGTGTTGTTGGATTTAATATCGATACCAGGACAGCTCTTGTTCATCATGGAGTGAATGGTTCTATGTTTGGTTATGCTGTATCCTTACACAGAGACAGGGATGATGGATGGTAAGTTTATTCAATTATATTTTCAAGTTTTGTGTCATAAAATTGCAAATGCTAATAAGAACTGTTTTAAAAATATATATAGTTTTAAACAGCCTAATGTATGGGATATGTAAACATGGAACCTAAAGTAAATAGCCTAATGCATCTTTACATTGCTAGAAATTTTAAATTTTGACACGGAGCTCTAAATTTTGACTTTTAGAGCACCTTCATTGTAAAACTATGTATCTTATATTGCATGACCAGTAACAATAAAATAATTGTTAATGGTCCTTACGGACCCACAATCGATGTAAATAAATGGTATACTGTTTCGTTTTTTTTTATTTTTAGTTTCGTGCTTTAGTCTGTACTATTGTCAAAAAAAGCATTTTTTTCATCATTATTGTGATATTTTCCCATTCTTTTTAATGTAATTTTTATTTTAATTTCACTTTATTAACTTTTTTAAAAAAAAAAAGTCTAATAGGTATTTGTTAACGGACTAGTGAAAGTGAGTACGGATTACCTATATCTTTTAGTAACTGGTAGTGTAGACTTTATTTATTTAGTATTTCCCCCTGCATGTCCATGTAAATTGTATTATAATGAAATAGAGAAATAGCTTTATCAATTGCTCTGTGTTATTTCTCTTTAGAATAATAATTTTATAGGTAAAATTCACTTTCATTTTCGAATTCTTCTTAATTAATTTGTTCATGGATGATATGATATATGTAAAAGGGATCAGGCAACAAAATTCTTTAAAAAGATTGTTCTAATACAGTTAAAAGAATCGATATTTGGGATTTGAATTATGCTATTATTAGTGATGTTACTCGAAAGGTTATTTAACAAGGAAAGTTGAAACTACGTAATATATACTATATAAACTGCATAAATCAGTAATATTTGCTTTCATTGCAAAACCTTTTTTTCAAAAAATTCTGTACAAACATAATTATTTACATTTTGAGTGACTGAAAGAAAATACACAGTTTGACTAAAAGAACTAAAAGAAATTACGTAATAATGATGTTTTTAAAACTTTTTAAAAGGTTATAAAAACAAAAAAAAATATTAATGACAAATTTACAGATGAATATTTGATCGAAATCAAAGGAAAAGGATTAGTATAAAACGACATAATTATGGTTAATAAAACAAAAAACAGTAATAGTAATTTTGAATTTAGTATTGGTAAACCGGTAAATCATAAACCCATGTTTACGGGAGATTCTGGTCGTCAAAATTATTTTTCTTATTATCAATCATTTATTGAAAAATACAAGACAGAAAAGTTAATTTAACTAAATAAATGATTTTAATACAATACTCTAAGGTATCATGAAAGAACTACCAAATTCACCAAGTTTTATCGCACATTATAAGACCATATATTGTTAAATTTATCAAAATCATAACCAAAATGCTTCTGTAACGATTACCGCTATTTTTGGTGTTTCCATAAAGTCAATAACATAGAAAATTTTACTATATTTCAATAATTTTGATATTTATTCTCATTGCGTAAATTGATTTTAAACTTATCTTTAATTTAAACAATGTTTAATATTTTGGTAATGTTTCTTCGAAAATATTTAGTTTTCTTTAGTAATGGTCCGGCTTTCAACAAACTTTCAGTCTTTTAATATTGTCTGTTAATTAATTTAAAATACTTCGGCCTATCACAAATCATAATTTATTTTTAATATTTCCTTAACCATTACCAAAGCTCTTTGGTAAAAATTACTGATGTTTTTGGAGTTTACATAGAACTACAAAGATTGTTAATTTTACCGTATTTTGATAGTTTTAATCATATTTTTTCATCAGAACATAATATTTTAAGTAGCGTTGAAAGGGTTAATCTGATTCAAGAATGAATAAAAAGATGTGTTAATCTTTTACATAGATATTCAAAAAATTATGGAGAATTTTTAGTTATAAAAAGTAATAAAAAAGGGACAGTAATTGAAATAAACTTCATGCATAAGGGATTTTATATGTTATTGCAGTGGCTGTGCAGAAAATTTTTTAAGAGCAGTACAAATGTCAAGATTTTTGTTAAAAAGAACAATTTTATCTATCTATGTTATAAAATAAAAATTTATTAAGTAAGAATATAGTAATGATAAATATGCGATAAAATAACGTCTCAATAATCTTTTTCTCTTTTTAGTTTATAAATACCTTAATTTTTACAGAACATAGCTTAATTTTCATTTTCAGAGTTGTAATGTGGTAAAGTTATTTTCCTAATATAATACAAATTTTTCCTATGAAGGAGCTTTAATGTTATTATTAACTTCAATATTATTGCTGAAAATATTTTTATGAGATTTTTTTAAAATCTTTATTTTTTAAAAAGTAGAAATTTTCAATAAAATAATTTTTTTTTAATAATTTTTTTCATTAATGAAATTATAGCTAGTTTTCAAACTTTTTCCGCTTAAGTTCGGAATACTTTGGCACAATGTGTTAGGCACAAAGAAATTCTAAGTAAAAAAATGACTTGGGCAAAATAGGATTAAGAACTTGGACTCACTTATAGATAACCTCTCTTTTTCAATTTCCGTTAAAACTTTAGGTAAATATATTATTTAATTACTAAGCACAAATATTTAAAAATAAAAACAAATGACCTAAAAGTCAATCACTTGATATCTCCTATTTTAATTATCTAAATTTGATTTTAGAAAAATTACAAAAAATAACTCGGTTAAGGTGGTTAACTCAGAATAATTATGAATAACCTAATGTTAAGTAAGAAATTAATAGTAGTATTTTTATCATTATAGATTATATGTATATATAAAAAACATATGTTGAATAGCGGTAAAATTTTAATATTTCAGTTAATTCTTAATCTTGTTTTTTCAAATTCCTTAAAATCCTACTTAACGTAGGTTTTCAAATTAAGACCAGTGATTTTTGTCAGGAAATTATGTAAAATAATTCTAAAAAGCGTAATAAATAGCTCAACTGAAGTGGCTCTAAAAGATGTGTTGCTAGTTATTTGCTGTAATTTAATAAACTATTATAGTAAAACATAAAAACGAAAAACAAGAAGCTTTAAAAAATATTTTTAAAAGTATTTAGAACTAAGGAATTAAAAAGTAATATGCATTTTTAAAAAAACCCTATATTGTAAAAAAATGTACAAATACGGTTTAAGGTACTGGCGATTTGAGTACATCATCCGAAATATTATTTCAGCGTACTTTTTAAAGTATCATTTTTACCATAAAATATTACACGGTAATTTTTACAGTAATATTTACTTTATTAGAACGATTCAGTATTTTTACGGTCTGCTGTAAAAATTACGGTATATCAGTTTTTCTCGCCCGTTTTTTCTCCATATTCCGGTAAAACTGAATTTTAGGGTAGAAAGTACCAGCATCTTGAGTGCCGGTATTTTTTAGCGGAATTTTATCCAAATTTTTTTGCCGTGTATATAGTTTTAATCATTTTTTGTTAATTAAACAATTTTCCTTGGATCATTGGTTATTAATTGATTATAACATGTATGCATCATTACACTTCTAATATGAAAACTTTATTGTATTTTAAATTAAACAGTTACAATTTTATTTAAAAAGTTATTTCATAAATTCTCTGACTTGCGATTATATTTCTAAGAAAATCTTATATTTGCTATAAAATGACACATTAAAAAACCTCCCGAAAGAGCTTTCAAAATTTCAACCTTTATTCAGGAGGTCAATATAATTTACTTGACCTCTCTTTCCAGATGATAAAATTACGTTATTTTTTTGCATAAGCCATTTTTTTCTTATCTTTATATCAGTAAATTGAAGCCATCTGAAAACCTCGGTCCCTCTCTTTTTAAATAAACAAAGGAGGGATGGGCGCCATCCCTTTTCGTCGGATAGAATGATAACCGAAATGGAATGTTTTGCTGATTTGAAATAATTATCTTCTTGGATTATCTTTTTTTAGCTCTTTGTATAAGCAATATAACATTAAATGAAAGAAGTTCCAGACATGTTTTGTCTATAGATGACAGATAAATAAGTGATTGTGCATGATTAATTAATTTATTTCTAGTACAATGTAATAAAAAAATTACGTTAAATACTGACATTAAATTAATGGATTAAAAACTTCATTCTTTTGAAAAATATACAAATTGGAAACAACATGAGACAAGCGCTCGAAAGTAGGTGCCCATTTTCAAGACGAGGCGTGACTGAGGAGAAACAAACGTGATGTGAAATATAAAACGTAAAATTGCCAATGAAATATGAGCTGTAGGAAATAGGTGTTGTATATTTTACATTTCAAATCACTTTTGCTTCACATCTGGCAAGTCATGAAAATGGGCGCAGAATAACTTTTTCCTACACACATTGAAACCTGGGCAGCAATGCAAGATTAAAAACCGTCGTTGAATGGCTGACCCAATTTTGAGTTAACGACTACCAATCTTCAACTCCTTATCCTTGTAATTTTGAACCCAATCCAGAAGACAACTCCTGGATCAAGTACTGAGTGAATTTGACTTCGGAGGCCTTTTTGATGTAACAAATTCTCACTTGCTTTACATAGAGAGGAAAGCCACGAAAACCCACCACGCTTAACCTGACGAAAGGTGACTGTATACCACTAAGGATATTTTTTGTTAGCACTGTGGTCGGTGCCAGCCGGGTGTGGAATTCGAATTCCACCCATTTCTGGGATCGAACCCAGGTTCCCCGTTGGGAGGTAAGAGCTTCATCCCCTTGAGCCACCACGGCTTCGCATCAATAGTTAGATGAAGCTAGCGCTCAAACACTGCACTAGGACAAATTTGGAACAAATCAGATCCCAAATTTCTGAGCCAGAAAAATCGGCCATCGCACTGCCATCAATCACTTCAGCTGCGACGAACGCCTGAAATAATTCCTATGGCCACCTTACAAAAACAGGTGGAAAATCCCCCAATACTTGTGCAGATGCGTGTCCGGATAGTTTTGCCAGATAGTGTATTTATTGAAAGGTATTTTCAAATTCAAAATTAGGTTTTTACACATTTTTACTGATCTTATCTTGTTTGTGTAAATGCACGGTGAAAAAAATTATGGTAAATTACTGTAATGTATGTTAATGACCTTTCTGGTAAATTAAACCAAACTAAGCGTCATTTAAAGTAATCATTTGGTAATTTTTCCTTTCAAATGGAGGCGGTTTCCCCGAGGTTCCGGTTCGTAAAATTATTACTCTTGTTACTTCACATTTAGTAATAAAAAAGAAAATGGAAAATTAAATTTATCTGAATAAATGACTTTTATACTATGCTCTTAGCTATCAGGATAAAATTGCCAAATTTTACCACATTTACCAAATTTTATCATATATTAGAAATTCATATTTTATTGTTAGTTTTACCAAAATTATCTTCAAAGTGCTTCGGTAAAAATTACCGAGCTCTTGGGGATTCCCATAGAGATAGGAGCATAATAAATTGATCATGTTTTGAACATATTTTTTTTCTCAATAAAAAAGATGCAATGCGTCGATTAAATTTTGCATTCAATTTTCGGTGATGTCTTTGAAATTCCGCACATAAGTGTAAAATTTATGTAATAAATATTTCAAGGTTTCTAAACTCTTATAGTTGAAAATTTGACACTTTACCAGAAAAATGCTGAAATAGTTAGAAAATTTTTGCAAGTGTAAAAAAAATTATTTTCCGAGCAAAAGGGTGCTCTTTTTTCTAATTAAATTTTGATTGAAAGTTAAAGCAATTTAAATGCTTTATCGCGAATTTCTTCGCTTCTAACACTAGTTTCATGAATCATTTTCTAATGCGTCTTTTATCATTTAATAAACATCATTTTATTACAATATTGCAAAAATTTACTTTACGATTTAAAATTTTCCATTATTTATCAATCAAATTTCAGAGGTGGATGTATCATGTAATATTGGTGCTTTTATGTGAGTAAGAAATAATATTATGGAATTTATAAAAGGAAACGAACTATTATTTTGCAAAATTTGAAAAACTTTCATCTTTTTTTTTCAACATCTACAGATAAATAGAGTTATTTTTGCATAAAATAAAGATATTTTTAAGAATAAAAAGACATTCTCAAGGATTATTAAGCTGAATTTTGAAATTTTCATAAGTTTTTATGATGTTATTATAATAAAATCTTGAAAACTTCAGAATATTCTAAGTTAAGCAATTTATTTTGAGTATCATATATTAACGTAAGTGTGTTATTAATAAGAAAAACTAAAAAGCATATGAAAATTTATATAAAAAATTATGAAAAGGATCATTCAAAATAAATTCTTTCATTGAAATTATACTAAAAAAATATATTATTTCATACTTAAAATGACGTAAAAAAAGAAACCACCAGAAAGTGGATTTCTTTTGCAATTTCTGATTTTTTTTTTTTTTGTCTTTATTTTTATTAGAATTTCTTTTTTCTTTTATTTCAAATTTCCTTTTCCATTTTATTCGAATTTATTTTTCCTTTTTATTGAAATTTTTTTTACATTATTTTTTTCCTTTTTTTAACACCTTATGTAATACAATGCACTTTAAAAATGTGATATATTAATTAATTTTTTATATTAGACATGTTTGTTAACAAAATAAACATAGCGAGATTTCTTTAAAATGCTATTCATTATATACCTTGGTAATATTCAGACATAATTTCAAAATTTTAAAGGATCTTTTTCTTATAGCTTAGTTTTAGGAGGGAACCTAGCAATAAAATAAAGCTTATGAATTTTACACTTGGGAATACGAAATAATAATTAAACTTTAACATTTTAATTCGCTATCTTTTCTATCACACCTATATTTTCATTGCACGAATTTCATTCATTGGAAATTTTCTTGATTTTCTGGAAAAGGATGAAAATTATCCAAAATTAAGCACAAATAGTGGGTATTAAGTGTTATTTGAAAAAACCTCTTTCATAATAAATCGCAATAAAGTTCACATTTAAAAGACCATGGTATAATTTTAGATTGTATAATTTTGAATTTTTTAGTAGCTGAAAATAAATAAATATGCTATTTAAAATGCATGAGTGAGCAAAAACGTTTCCTATTACTCCTAGAGCTGAAAAATAAATAAAAATATTGAGAAAATTCTTGTGCAAATTTTCTTTTGCTCGCTCTTTGCATTTAAATGTAAAAAGCCGTTGTTTTTTTTAATTCTTTTAACTAACAAAGCGCATTTAAGAACAAAGTAAATAAATTAAAAATAACGATTTGCTTATATTTTTAAAACTATACGTCCTTAATTAAAAAGGTTAATATCATAGTGGGTAACAGACATTTTCTTCAAAAAAAGCTTTTTTTTTGCTTTTTTGGTTAGTTAAAAAAATTTTAATACAAAATTTCTGGTGCAAAATTCATGAAATTTGTTCGTGAAAAAATAGGAAATTATTTTACTATATTTTACGAAATTATTATTCTAAAAGTAAAAATTTAATAGAGAGTTTAATTTAAGACCAATATATTGAATTACCGTTTCTAATTCAAAACTTAGAAGAACTATTTGAGAATTTTAGAGATAACGGTCACATATTTCTTGAATGAGTGTATTTTATGACTTGACCGGAAATGATATTTAGAGAGAGGAAGTGCGTAAAAATATACAGTAAATGAAAGAAGATAACAGCAGAAGTCAAAAAATATACTCCAATTATCAGGAAGAGCTGCCGTTTTGAATTGTCACGAATGATCTGATGAGATGGCATACCCTTCCTGGAATCTCCTTTTGAATGAAAGAACTGTCTGTTTCATTTTCTGCTTAGAATAGAGAAGATTCCACTGTGAATGTTTAGATATCTGATATAATTTGAGCACCGACTGTTGAGTTATTAACAATAAACAGATCTCTAAAGGCCAAAAAAATTAACTGAGTTTTAGTTCATAAACTAGAGATACAAACTTATCACACATGATTGTAGATTTTTTCTTCTATTAATTTTTTAAAAAAAGTGTTTTTATTTATTATATAAGTAATTTTTTAATACGATTTTTATTATTCTTTTTAATTGGTAAACTTTTTTATATCTAGTCTGTTTTTTATGTTTATTAATGTCTTAGAAAATTGTGTACTATATTTTGCATCATTAAAAGAGTGCTTTAATTTTGATTCTTATAATTCACTGATAGTTGTATAAGGTTGATTTTAATATCAGCAACAACCATTATCACTAAGCCCAAAAAGGTTTATAAATAACTAGCAAATAGACCATGCAAGTTTGAAAAGATGTAAAATTTAGCTATGTTAGCTTACGCTGAATGAGGTTCACATTGGGCTAGTATCAGCAACGCTTTTATATCGATATTAAGTGCTTTAGGAAGTTTTTCTAACCTTTACAAAACAAGGCTAGAAAAACTTCCTAAAGTAGAGGATGAGTCCTCAATCATTTTTCGCTAATCAAGAGTAGAAAGCATTCTAAACTGAGACTAAATTCACCTTCCTAAGATTTATTTTAGTTCTTATGACATCACTGAAGCAAGGTTTTTATATACCTTCTTTAGCACCTTAAAAATGAAGGTTGGCCTGATAAGTAAGTTTTCAACAAAAGTGAAATGTTGAATTTGAGAACTTGGAAAAAGCTAGAGAGTAAAAGAGGCAAAAGCATGGTTGATGTTGAGAGTTTTTGCTAAATTCTTTGCATGACTTTATTCAATTTTAAAGGAAACAAGCTTGGCAAGCTGATATTTCCACTTAGTTTTAAAAAAAAGCATTGCAACCAAATGAAAATAAATTATAATATAACGTTTTTCATAGGGTTTCCTGATATCTGGGATAATCTTTGCACCAAAATATACAATTTCCTTGGGATAAATTGTTTTTGGTAAAATTGAAAAAGGAAGTTTGAAAGTTGAAAGTTTGTCATAAGGTATCCTGATATCTGGGATAATCTTTATACCAATATATACAATTTCGTTAGGATAAATTGTTTTTGAAAAAATTGAAATAAATCATTGATGAATAATAATTCGTATTTATAAAAAACTACAGTTTACAGTTCGACAAATAAGTAAATTAATTAAAACATAATTTTTGCGACAGTTCAAAAGCAAAATCAGTCATACCATAAAAGTTTAAGTACATAAAATTATTTTTTATCAATTCCTATTACTGCTTTACTCATTTCAAAGATATATTTTAAAATCCAAAAACAAATTTTATTAATGTTACTCTATTATATGTTAATGTTAGAAACACGCTCCAAAATATATCACAACTAACTTAAAAATATTTAATAAACTCAAATATGGCTGAAAAAATCTAGAAATTATTTCTGATCTTTTAAGAAGTAATGCTTGTATCGTTTTCAAACATTCCAAATTTCTTTAGCGAACAAGATGGTATGCTAACTAAAAAAATAAATAAAAAAATTTTTTTAATACATGCCACAGATATTTTTTACATAAAAGATCAATATATTATTCATAGTTTATTGCTACAACTCGATAATGTTTATTTTTTCACTAAAAAAACATTAAAAAGAAGATAACTGCCTATTATATTCGTTCATTTTTCTTTTTTTTTTCTAATACCCGAAGATTAACATTCGTTCAATAAGCATTCCTGTCTAGAGGAAGAGTGAAACTAATCACATGTTAAGAATGTAATTGGTTTTCTTAGAGTAACTTTACTTCTTTTCTTAGAGTTGATTAATCCTTGAAAGAAATTTCTAAAATTCTTTATTCTTCGTTAATTCAAAAGACTCTTTAATTAAAAAAAATATTTATAAAATTCTTGCAATTTAAATAAATAAAATATAATGCTTATGATTATAAAAAACAATTGAATGAAAATATGTATATGCATATTGAAAAGCTTTAGTTCACATATTAAAAGAAAAAAGATAACATTTTTATAGAGTTACATAAATAAGTACTTACATTTTTTGGATGAACGCTTTTAATTGCACCTCATTCTTCAATTACTGTAGATTGAAGTTATATTAACCTTGCAATCGAAATAAATATGTGCTATATTTTTCTATAGTCATTTAAAATTTTAGTGGAGATTTTTTTTTAAACACACTACTTTAATTGAGAAACATATTATCTTTTAGAAATTTATACGTTGTTGTAGTGGCTGCACAGAAAATAGTGTAAGCAATGCATACCAGTTAAAAACTTTCAACTCTGTTAGTTGTATTTAATACTAAATCTACTTTTTTTTATCCTTTAACTGTATATGATATAGTGAAAACTAAAGAAAAAGAGAGAAATTATCACTCATGTAATAAAATAATGGCATGATGTTGTCAATTATCTGATAAAATAATGTTATTTTACCTCTGTTTTTTAGTTAAAATCGCTGCTATTAATATTACTTTCGTACAAAACATGTTAAAAACTTCTGGGCTATTTTGGTGTAAAACTAAATTGTGACAAATTAGCCTCCCAGAAGGCTTCAAACTTTGTTGAGGATGAGTTAGTTTAATTCAAAAAAAATATAGCGTTTTCTGTGGACTTATGGTCTTTATAAATAAATGACAACAATAAGAAATGCAATTGAATTCGATTTACAGGTTCTGAAGCAAGTAAACTTTTTTGATGAAATTGAACTATACTCTTATATAGCACGAAAATTCGTTAATCATTCAATTTTATTTGAATCATTTTGCTAAAGCTACCCGTTTTAGGAGATATCTCGCCTAACTAATAAAACACTGCATAGTTTAAATGTAGTTCAATTATTAATCAATTGTGTAGTTTATTATTTTTTTAATAACAATCCTCTCCAATACAGCTGACACCAAAATTAGACTTAGCATTAAATTAGCCAGCCAAATATTAGGCTTAGCCAAATATTAGGCAAAAATAAGCCAGCCA
Organism: Parasteatoda tepidariorum; assembly: GCF_982258835.1. Taxonomy (NCBI): domain Eukaryota; kingdom Metazoa; phylum Arthropoda; class Arachnida; order Araneae; family Theridiidae; genus Parasteatoda; species Parasteatoda tepidariorum. The sequence continues at coordinate 80,719,286 of NC_141761.1, forward strand.
GAAATTAGGCTTAGCATAAAAAATCGCATTAATTTTTTATATTATGCAGATCAACTATTCTCTTAAGAGAAATGCATTAAATGCCGTTTAATACACCCATCGTTTCTGTCAGATTTTTTCAAGTATACAGAAATATGAAGTCTTGGTAATGGAAATAATGAACTCTTTAAAATTTTGAGCACAATGTTATTTTAATTACGTTTATTACCCACCCACTGATGACCCACTCACTGTCGATGTATAATATTAATGTCTCTTTAGAAATAGTCTAGAATAGTATAGAATGGTCTCTGTAGAAGATTAGTCTCTGTTTAGAATTGTCTCTGTAGTATAGAATTGAGTTATCTGCAATCATGTGCATTTTGAGTAATTTGATGTAGTGATCTAAACTTTACTCTAAAATTTAAATTTTTAATCAATGTTCTCGAAAGATTATTTTCCTTTTTTAGTCAACAGTATTTGATATAGAAATGAAATGGAAACAGTTTTTAACGGTACAGTTCCGTGAAAGCTCCGACATTTGCATATTTTTGATGACAGAGCAATGCATTTTTTATTGCAGCACAGTGAAAAAAAATTTGGTAGAATTATCCTACTGTATAGAAATGACATTTCTGGTTAGAAAAAAAAATTAATCCTAGCAAAACAAATAATCCTGTAATTAAATCATTCATTTGGTTATTTTTCCGTTCATATGATTGCAGTCTATAAGAAATTCTGGTTTTCAATATTATAGTTCTTCATTACTAACCGTTTAATAAAGAATACTAAACTGAAAAGTAAAAATAATGTTTTTCTTGACTTGCTCTAAGGAATCATGATAAAATTACCAAATTTTACCACATTTACCAAATCTTATCACATACTATAAAACCAAATCTTATTGTTAATTATACCAAAATAATTTCCTAGGAACTTTGGTAAAAGTACCGCTCTCTTTGATGTTTTCATAGAGCTGGAAACAAGTTAAATTTTACCATATTCTGGTAATTTCTTTTTTCTTTTTTGAAATCTCAAAGTCTTCTCTATATAGCAGAGTTCCTTAAGATAAAGTTTCCTTAAATATCAAACCTCCTTAAATATGAATTATTTTATATTTAAGGAGTATATTTCGTTTTTAAGGATTAATATATTATTTTTCTAAATAAATAAAAAAAAATTTAGTTTTTGCTTAAATAATTTTTTTTTCACGTATTACATCTTGAAGTGTAAAGATTTACTTAATATTGTTTTAAGTAAAATGCTGAAGGAAAAAATTCTGGTAAAAGTACCATACTGTACGGTAATAACATATCTGAATAAAGGGATAATTCTGGTTAATGAAACCAAAATATACGGTATTTGAACTATACATTTCGTAATTTTTTCGCTTATATGATAACTGTTAATTCTGGCTTTCAAGATCTTATCATTCCACATTTAATTAAAAAAAATACATAGCAAAAAAATAAATTTAACCGAATAAATAGATTTAAAGCAGCGCTTTAACGTATATTTATAGAATTATCAAATCTTACTACATTTATGAAATTTTATCACATATTATAAAACCATATTTTATTATTAATATTACAAAAACCCTTATCAAAGCACTTCGGTAAAAGTTACCAAGCTTTTAGGTGTTTCCTTAGAAGCAGAAACACGGTGAATTTTACTGTATTCTAATTGGTTTATGATCTTTTTTCTCAGTGAAATCTCGTTGTTAGTTTCCTTTAAATACTAAAATCCTTTAAAATAAAGTTTCTGTAAATATAAAACCTCCTTAAATATTAAAACTTAAATATAAAAATTCAACTTGATTGGTGACCCTTACTCTTTTTGTTAGATTTTATTTTCTTTTTGTTTTTCTTCATGACAATTAAATCATTTTAGGTTAACAAAATACAAACATTTGAATAGAGATAAAAGAAAACAGAATATTTTTGCTATTCGGATATAATGTTGGAAAAGTAAACATGAGCCGTTTTAAATCTTATTACGAGCCGGATGTATTTTTCTTTTGCTATCATATCAAAGACATTCTATTTGATAAAATATTTGCTAAAAGTAATTCATCTTTTAACATTCACGTCAATCCTTTCATCGAGAATGTTATGCAACATTATATCGATTGAAACAGTATTAGAAACCATGGGAAAATTTTTTAAATAAAATATATTAACCACATTTTATTATGATATGCTGTTAAAACTTTAAGCTCTTGGATTTTAATAGCTTTCTTTGCTTTTTATTTTTAAGCATATAAAAGGATATACAGTAAAAGAATATACAGTATTTTCGTCGGTATTTTTTCAAATTGGGTAGTAGATTTTGAAAATATATGTATAATTCAACACAATTTGTTACTAGAACTTTTCAGATAGAAATAAAAATAATAACTTCCAATGTACTGTGCTCAAAATAATAAACAGGACCACCGAATAACTTTTGATCGAATGATCGTTTCTCCATGTTCTTAATGCTACGAGGAAGCGACCTCAAATATGCTAATTAATTAGTTCAGACAATACTTCAAGTTACAAAATCAAACATAATCTCAGAATGAACATACCTTTTTGGGACTGATTTGTATTCAGTGAAATTTAGTCCCAATAGTTTGGTCAGGAAAGAGTTCCAAAGTTTATTTTCTGCGTATTTAGAGAGAACTTTTTAAATGAATTTAGAAATTTTTGCTCACAATTACAAATTTTGTTTATTAATGATAATGCCTTGCAATAACTATTTTTAGTTAATATCATTATTTTATTCAATCATAGTAGAAAAAATTTTGAATTTAAAGGTATGAAATTTTTGCATCATTTTAAAGAATGTAATTTCGCATGGTAAAACATAAAATATGAGTGAAATCAGTTGAATAGTTTCTAATAAATAGAATTTTAAAAACATGGCTTTACAACTTAGCAATCTTAATATAAAGGCATAAAAGTTTTAGACAAAATCTATTAAAATAAAATAAAATAAACTATTAGTGAATATATAGATTATTTGAAATGTAATACTTAACTCCCCTGCAAATTATCAAATTAACTTTTAAAGCACTTTACATTTGTAGCATTTAAAATGAATAAACATCAAAAGGGGTAAATTCCTATATTCTTGCAACATCCATCGAAACCTTTCATTTAACAATTCTGAACTGCAAATAGAATATTTTGTAGCTCGTATACCCTTTTCTACGAATTGAAAATTTAATTAAAAACTTTAGAATCACAAAAAAGCGTTTATTCAATAAATGTTTTTAAAAGTATAATTTGTTCATAAATTTTAATTCTGAATTATTAGATGTAATCTGCATTTTAGTTTGCCATAGATAATTACAACAATTTTGACGTAAATGTTTAGAAAAAAACTATTTTAGTACCATATGTAGTTATTTTCTGAGTTAGAATAGGAATGTTAATTATAGAGGCAAATAATAATTCAATAGTAGGTATAAATAAATATATTGAATGCAAAAAATAAGCTCACAGATGACAACTATAGAGAAATAACAATAGTTTTTGAATTCTAGTTTTGAATGCATGGAATGACCATTTCCCCAACTCTTAATATTAGAAAAGTTTTCTTACTTTTGATAATTGTTTGTTATTTAAAATAAAATATGCGACATTGTAGAGAACAGTACAAATTTTCTCTAAACATTGAAATCAATGTATTTGAAATCAACTACCACAACAGAAAAAACAATTCTTAAACGCATATACTAAAAGATTTCACTGTTAGAATACGAATATTATCATGCAGAAAATGTTACCGTCACTGATCATAAAAATAAATATTATAACCATAATTAGCTTTCATGGATAATTTTTGTCCTTAAATTTCATTCAAATATTATGTATATAAAGCTTTCTTGACCATGAAAATACTGATCTACTTATAAATCTTTTCCTGTAGAATAGTTGCATTGCAAAAAGAAGAAGAATTATTGTAATCCAGTGTTTTGTTTAATTACAAGTGTTAGCATTTTTTCAAATAACTCGTAATTATTCTGTATTAAAAATGCATATTGTGATGTTTTTTTTTTCAAATATATTAAGAAATATATATTACAAAAATATTCAGAAACAAATTTAAAATAAAACATTTCTAGGTTAATCCTAAAAAATGTTTTTAATTATGAAAACTACCTTTCAGTTTAGAAAATATATGTGCTCTATTATTATCGCATCGTCGCCCTTCATATGTATATTTGAATTCTTGTTGAAATTGTAGTCAAAATGTTGTGCAAAATAAAGGTCACAATTTAATATTTATTCAAAACAAACAAATCACAAAATCTCACAGGTTTTCCCTTTTACGCTGATGGAAGGCGGGTGTCCTTTACATATTTTTTTCAAACGTTCTAATTAAAAAGCAAAAATATATTTGGTATGTTTAATTATAAAAAGCGAATCTCTTAGATTATCAGAATTACATTTGTGCTAAAATGTAAAATTTAAAAAAATGCAATTTGAAAAAAAAAATCTTTCATATTAAACAATTTATCAATGATTGATTCTGTAAATTATACGAGTAGAAATCCAAATGAATGTTCCTCTTAGATTTGAATAACTTGAAATAAGTTCAAATTTGAAAATTTATTGCTTCGAAGAAAGCAATGTTTGGAAGATTTTACCTTTAATGTATGAAAAACACCCGTGTTATAGATTGTATGTTATATTTAATTACCTATAACCATAAGTTATTAAAATATTAATACAATATTTTTGGCCTATTTTGACTTAAATTAATACAAAATAATAAAAAGTATGAAAAATATGTTCAATAAAAATTCTGGACAAAGACGAAGCATATTTTCATTATAATTCATACACTTATTCTTTAAAGAGCCTCTATTTGTAAACATCTTTAGAAACAATTTCAACTTTAATAGCTATAATTTAACTTGGAAGACTAAAATTATCTTAAGGTTAAGTAAATGGAGAAGTAAAATCGAATTTATGAAGTCCTGTTTAAAGGAATGAACCAGAGTAAAAAAAAATTTCTCCCAATATATTTTCTTAACCAAAAAAGCAACTATACGTCTAGTTACCAAATAAAAAAGGGTGGTTGACAGCATGACTTATCGTTCGCTGTCATTTTTTATCGTCCCTACAATTCACCGAATTTACGGGTGGCATTTTCTCTTGTTTGAATGACAATTTTATCACACTCAACAACTTGAAGGGGAGATTTTCTTCAAATTGTTTTAAGCAAAAAGCATCCTGTTCAAACAAATTTGATATGTCAAAGCAATTGGACCAAGGTAATAATTGCTTAAGGTTTGTTGTGTAATAATTAGTAAGCTATGATGTTTGTTTGTTTATTTTTCTTTCAAAATTGAATTGCTTGTCCTTTTTCTAAATAAATAAAATGACTTTTCAGTTTCTGTACGAATAATATTTCTTTCATGTATTATAACTTCAAGGGAAGATTTTACTCAAATAAATTTGATAAATCAAAGCAATAGAATCGATGTACGGATTGTGTTTGAAGTATTGCAGTCCTCAAATTAGCACACAATGAGGGTTTTTTCCTTTTAAATATAAGTTTCTAATCTCTTCTTTTAAAAAAAAAATGATTTTTTTCTCACATATTACAGTTTAAAGGGAAATTTTCTTCAAATTGTTTAAAATAAAATGCATTTTTCTTAATTAAATTTGATAATTCAAAGCGATTGAATCAAGTTGCTTATTATTTGAGGCGTTATTGTGTGCTAATTAGCACCCAGTCAACGCTCTTGCTTTCAAATAGGAATTCACATTTTTTTTAAATAAATAAAAGTATTTTTTAGTTTTTGTTCGAGTGATATTTTTCTCACATATTACAAATTGAAGAAAGGATTTTCTTTACATTGATTTAAGTAAAAAGCTCATGGAGAAAAGTTTTGGTAAAGAAAACATAAAATGAAGTAAATATATATATATATATATATATATATATATATATATATATATATATATATATATATATATATATATATATATATATATATATATATATATATATATATATATATATATATATATATATATATATTTCGTTAAAATTGGGGAGCTTTTTGGTGTTCCTATATAAAGCAAGGAACACGGTAAATTTTACCATACCTGATTTTACCAAACTTTTCTCTCAAGTATAGTTGATAGGATCAAGGTTAGTATCGTTAGTAGAGGTGTTGTGGCGTGCTAATTAGCTCGTGAGAGTTTTTTCTTTTAAAGATTAATTAACCATCTTTTTTTTAAATAAATAAAATTATTTTACTATTAATTGTAAGTAATAGTTGAATACAAGACCTGAAATAGAGTTAAATAGAAAAATATAGCATAGGTGGTTTAAAGAAATTAACAAACCTCATTACTTATTGTATATCAAGAATTATTCAATATTCAAAACCTCAACCCTTTTGTTCATCAAATATTCCAAAACTTAATTTGATTTTTTTCTTTAAATTTATATCTTTATTATGTTAAATAATAGTATAATTTTTGAAAATATTAAGAAAATTGGTTAATGTAACAAATAGTTACTAAAATTATTTTGTTTGAAATATATCTTCTATGAACGAATTGTATGTATATTTTGACAATAAAAAGTTTTTAATCGATCATATCATATCTCGTAACTTTGCTAATGAATAAACCACAAAAATTATTTTTTATTAAACGTGTTCTACAAATATTATTAATTTCAATGTTTTTATGTATTCTTTTAAATTAAAGCTATTTATTTACAGAAAAAATGTATTTATGTAATTGGTAATTTGCAAGTACAAACTAACATACTTTTCAGAGGTTATATATAGAATAAAAAATTACACTTCAGCAATTGATAATCTCTTCTTCAAGTCAAAAGTTAATATTCTCTTTTTTTCTTATACATTTTATTCTTCCAAAATTTTCATACATAATTGTGCGCTATTACAGTGCTTTTAAATTTATATTAATTAATCTTAACTTATCTTAATAATTATTTTATTAATTTTTAAAATTATCTTATATAATTTGTAAGTACAAACTTACCTATCGTTCATGGAACATGCATACCACACAAACTGCACTTAGTCAGTTGATAATTTCAACAACAGCAAATGAAAATCCAATATTTCTTTTTTTCTTATACATTTTATTATACCCAAACTTTTCAAATATAATTATACGTTATTACAGTATTTTTAAAATCATTTTCTCTGATACCATTTTTATCTCTGAAAATATATTAAATTATAATATCTTATGCAAAATTGTGTGGTACATATAATTTGAAATTTGCAAACGCAATTGCAATCAAATCATTATCTTGGGTTTACTTCGTGTTAAAAGACAATTTAAAAAAGTTTTTTTAAATATTAACTGCCGTTTTTGCAAGAATAATAGCATATCTTAAGGTGTAAATAATACTTTTTTTTTATGTTTAAGCAGAAAACAGCAAAATCAAGATCAATCTTTGAAAATTGTGGTAATATATAACAATCTTACATCGTGTTAATTTTAATGCAGTTTTCGCAAAAACAATAACATTAAGAGGTTAATAAAATTTATGTTTTGTTGGTTAGACAGAAATCAACAAAATCTATCTTTGGTAAGATATAAAATTATTATATCGTAGTTTTTAGGCTATGCTTTAATCACAAAAAGTTTGTCATATCTGCCAGATGACTCTTACTTCTCATATAATAATAAAAAGCAATTGAAAAAAAAAGTTTTTCCAAATTTTAATTACAGTTTTTGCAAAAACAATAATTTATATTTTAGATTTGTGTTTTATTGGTTTGACAGAAATCAATAAAATCAAAATTGATCTTTGTGGTAATATATAAAAATTATTAAATCGTAATATTTAGCTATGCGTTTATCTCAAAAAGTTTGTCGCATCTGTCAGTTGACTCTTACTTTTTATAGTGTAAAAAAAAAAACAGTCTGAGAAATCTTTTTTCCACCCATACATCATAAGGGATTTATCAGGCCTCCTCATATTCGAGGAACCAGCAGGGTTGTGGCCATCCATTTAGTTCTGGATGGGTTCCGTTGACGTTGTGCCATTTGCAAAACCGTGTCTCATTATGGATAGGAAAAGGAAAGAGAATGAATCACTTGAAGCAGAAACAAAGGTTTAGCTGTTGTCTTGAAGATAGAATGGATTCCATTTACAGGTTTTGTTTCAAGAAGAGGTGTATGAGGATGCTACAATGCTAAAGCTCTTTATTTTTTCCAAGAAACGGTAAAAGTACAAATTTGGATTAACGTTATGTGATAAATTTACATTAAGATTATAAAATTCACAAATTTTTGTTTTGTGAATTCTTCGAAAGAAGATTGTGTACATAAATTTACGACTTTATATATGTTGATTTAAGAAAGACAACGTGAATAAAGCACAAATAAAGTCAAAAATGGACAAATGTCTATTTGTCCATTTTTGTTTGTCCATATTTTCAAATAGCTGCTATCTAGACAGCTAGATTGCTGAAAGATACTTTAATCTTTAAAAATCCAACTCTTTAGGATAAAGTACTTGTACTTGTTTAACTTTGTAGTTTTAAAAATTGTATGCACTAATAATTTTAAATATCGCATGCACGATAAGATTAAGCCCTTAAACCATTAAGGATTAGTCCTAGTACATGAATATCCGGTAATTAGATCAAAACTTATCAAGGGCAAATACTCTTTTATTTTACGCACTTTATATTTCACTTTATTTAACGTAAATCAATTTCTTTTCTTAAAAATTAAAAGCATTCACATCATAAATACATAAAAAAACATCTAATGATAATGAATGGAGTGATAATAAGGCGACTTGGTAGTTCTGCATTCAACTTTAATTTCAACACCATAATCACTTTATCAGATGAGTGTTACAAATACGCTTTTTTCAAGTTTTAAATAGTGTTAGAAGTTTATTCAAACCAATATCTAGATTAGAGCATTTTGATAAAAAGAAGATGTAAACAACCAGATTATATGTATGAATGAGCCTCTTCAACATTTATAAATCCCTGTCATTTTTTGAATAGTTTTGTATTTTTTATGAATGCCAAAATAACAGAAATGGCCGATAAATCTATATAAGATATCAATTTTCTTCAAATTACGAATGGTATAACTAATATAAATAAATAAAGTTAATGTATCTTAATACTCCATCAGGATAACCCTACCTACATTCCATGAATGATTATATGGGATATTTTTTCAAATGAGCATTTCGAATGCGTATTTTTTTAGGTTTTAAATAGTGATAGAAGTTTATTCAAACCAATCTCATTAGAGTATTTTGATAAAAAGAAAGTGTAAACAACCTGATTATATGTATGAAGGAGCAACTTTTTTGAAATCCCTGTCATTTTTTGAATAGTTTTGTATTTTTTAATAGTTTTTTTTTTAAAAAAAAATGCACCTCTCAATTAATCAGAGTAAGACAAAGTATATGCAATGTATCAACTATACCGATACCTCCACGCACATCGAGATTGGAGAGTATAAATTTGAAAAGGTGAGCTCTTTCACCTACCTTGGCTCTGAAATCAACTCCGAAAACTCAATTTCCACAGAAGTAAGGAAGAGAGTAACTGCAGCCAACAAGTGCTTTTATGGCATAAGAAAATTCCTTAAATCTGACAACATTAAAAGAGACACCAAGTTGCTAATATATAAAAGCCTAATAAGATCAGTTCTCACTTACGCATCTGAAACCTGGACCTTGTCCCAAGCTGATGAGAGGACCATCGCTGCTTTCGAGAGGAAGATAATCCGGTCCATTTTTGGTGGTGTGTGTGACAAGCGAGTGTGGAGAAGGAGAACTAACTCTGGACTCTACAGGATATTCAGAGAACCGGACATTCTGAAGTACCATAAGATTCAGCGCATGAAATGGGCCGGACACATTGTAAGAATGAATGATGACAGAACAACTAAAAGAATCTTTTTGGCAAGGCCAACTGGAGCTAGAAAGAGAGGCAGACCCCGACTGAGATGGGCGGATTGCCTCCAAAGGGACTTTACCACAATCAAGGTCAGAGACTGGAAAGCCGTGGCATGCAGAAGAAAGGACTGGTGCAGTCTTCTTGAGAAAGCCAGGGTCCACCGAGGACTGTCGAGCTACTGATGATGATGATTTGTATTTTTTATTAATGCCAAAATAACAGCGATGACAGATAAATCTATATAAAGTGTCAATTTTCATGAAATTATTAATGGTATAACTAATATAAATAAGTGAAGTTAATGTACCTTAATACTCAATCAGGATAACCCTACTTCCATGAATGATTATATGGGATATTTTTTCAAATGAGCATTTCGAATGCGTATTTTTTTTAGGTTTTAAATAGTGATAGAAGTTTATTCAAACCAATCTCATTAGAGCATTTTGATAAAAAGAAAGTGTAAACAACCTGATTATATGTATGAAGGAGCAACTTTTTTGAAATCCCTGTCATTTTTTGAATAGTTTTGTATTTTTTAATAGTTTTTTTTTTAAAAAAAAATGCACCTCTCAATTAATCAGAGTAAGACAAAGTATATGCAATGTATCAACTATACCGATACCTCCACGCACATCGAGATTGGAGAGTATAAATTTGAAAAGGTGAGCTCTTTCACCTACCTTGGCTCTGAAATCAACTCCGAAAACTCAATTTCCACAGAAGTAAGGAAGAGAGTAACTGCAGCCAACAAGTGCTTTTATGGCATAAGAAAATTCCTTAAATCTGACAACATTAAAAGAGACACCAAGTTGCTAATATATAAAAGCCTAATAAGATCAGTTCTCACTTACGCATCTGAAACCTGGACCTTGTCCCAAGCTGATGAGAGGACCATCGCTGCTTTCGAGAGGAAGATAATCCGGTCCATTTTTGGTGGTGTGTGTGACAAGCGAGTGTGGAGAAGGAGAACTAACTCTGGACTCTACAGGATATTCAGAGAACCGGACATTCTGAAGTACCATAAGATTCAGCGCATGAAATGGGCCGGACACATTGTAAGAATGAATGATGACAGAACAACTAAAAGAATCTTTTTGGCAAGGCCAACTGGAGCTAGAAAGAGAGGCAGACCCCGACTGAGATGGGCGGATTGCCTCCAAAGGGACTTTACCACAATCAAGGTCAGAGACTGAAAAGCCGTGGCATGCAGAAGAAAGGACTGGTGCAGTCTTCTTGAGAAAGCCAGGGTCCACCGAGGACTGTCGAGCTACTGATGATGATGATTTGTATTTTTTATTAATGCCAAAATAACAGCGATGACAGATAAATCTATATAAAGTGTCAATTTTCATGAAATTATTAATGGTATAACTAATATAAATAAGTGAAGTTAATGTACCTTAATACTCAATCAGGATAACCCTACTTCCATGAATGATTATATGGGATATTTTTTGCGAAAATAATTATACTTTTTCTCAATAAAAATTATCAAAATGAATTTATATTACTTGATTCAGTTCTCGTTTGGGTCCTTTATAATTTTTTCTTTCGCTGAGATCATAACACCACCCGTTTCGATATTCAGCATATGATGTCCTTGTCACGACATTTCTTTACATAATATTTTAAATCAGTGAGCAAGCAAGCAGTTTTGAGAAAAGCTAACAACATTACTGATGATTTAACTAAAAATATGATTCAGCGCATTTGTAAAACATATCAGGCCATTTTTAAAAATTAAAACAGATTCATTTATTAAGCCGCATTTAAACTGCACGAAAAAAAAATTTCGACCTTCAAAACTAAAAGCCAATCTCGTTATGTTCTTCTAAAAAATATTCTAAAAAAAAACGTTTATAGGTTGTTCTTTTCTTTCCTAATACGGTTGAACAACCGGAATTCCAGCCGCGTCAACTAGAACCACTTTTTAAAGCCATTTTGTTCCATATATCTGGTACATTCTGTAACTGAGAGGTCTAATCAATCACTATCATAACCGGTTTTACAAGGGTTCGAACCCCAGTATACTACAACTTTTCTTTCATTTCTTCAATACATGAAGAGTTTCTAACGTCTTGCACTCTTCAATCTATAACTCTGGGTTAAAAGAATACAAAACTATCATTCACGCACAAATGCCACAGCACCTATAGATCTAAGTTTTATTTCTAAGTCTTCTAAACTATGCTAGTCGTATATGGTTTATGGTTGCAAAACCGTATAGTTTTGTATTCACGATTTCTTAACGATACAGTAAACCGTAAAGGTAAAAAAAATGTTCCTGACCATAAAATTTATGTTTAATCGGATGGAAAGACTGCTGAAGGTTATTTAACCGTAGTTTCAGAAGAGAAATTCTAATAGTGCAGGAATCAGTAGTTAAATAACGTTACTAAGTAAAAATGTCACGTTACTATGTCACGCTATATGTTATGTAAGTATAATCACGTATCACGTTTCTATGCCAATTTAAAAATTGTATTTATTTACCCTTATTGGCTATATTGAGAAGGATTTAATGAAATCTTGTTGCTTATACAGCCATAAACCATAAAATTTATGGTTAATCGGATGGAAAGACTGCTGACGGTAATTTAACCGTAGTTTCAGAAGGGAAATTCTAATAGTGTAGGAATCGGATTTAATAAATTCTTGTTGCTTCATCATATGACTATTCATACTTCCCATCCACTTTGCTAACTTTGCAACACTTTCTTAAAACTTCTCAGAATGTTTTCCTCTGTTTTCAACAATCCCTTTAATCGAGCTGGATGTCGGTGGGTATTTAACGTCTCGAGGTTTAGAAGGAAAAAAAAATCTTAGGGAGAGATAAGTTTCACCACTTAAAATCTTGCTCAGATTTGAGCGAGTGACTTGTCGTAGAGAGTGAATAAGACAACGGAAATCTGATAAACATCTGCTCTTTCTCCCTACCTCAAAATTTCAGCTTCCATTACTAAACCGGTGAAAGAGGAACTTGTTTTAGAGATAAAAGTCTTTTTTTATGAGTATTTTTTAAAGAATAAAAAGGAAAAAAGAGAATGTATTCAAAAATAAAACAACAGGAATAATCAAAAGTTTTTCTTAAGTGTACTCTTTCCTTTTAATATTATAAATTTCGATGGAATTCGAGCTAAATTAATTTTCCAATAACATAAATATAGCACTTATTTTAACCTTTATGAAAAAATATAATTTTTAAAAGCGATTTAGATTATTTAAAGATTATATATTATTGACATTACATCAAATCTGTTAACTGCCAAGTGGTTCTAGCATTGTGCCGATGATATTTAAAAAGAAATGTTACAATTATTATGTTTAGTCGGAATATTTAAGTTATATTGCAACACTTAAAATGGGGGGGATAATAAAAAATAATTTAGTAATATAATGCTTTTTAAGGCAAAAATACTAATTAAAAAAACTATTTCGATAACATTCTAGTTTTTAATGTTTTATACATTCAACAAGTTAAGTATTTCATATCTGATTAAACATCTTAAAATTAACGTTTTTGGAACAACAAAAAAAAAGAATCTGCATTCGAAATATTTTTTACTTAATTCTTAAAAATGCTTATTCTGGATAAGATGAAATAAAAAGAAAAATATTTCAAAAATTATTGGGATAATATTTTGATATGCACTTAAAATGTTTGTCAGAAAAATGTTATAATAGTATTAATTAAATGAATTTATACCAAAATTTCGCTTTTTGCTTTTCTGAAATCATACAGAATAAAAGTAAATTACACTTTCATTTTTTTATAAAATAACTATGAACTTTATGCAAAGAAGAATACAAAACTTTGAAGTTTTTTTTTTTTGGCAATAGAGAATTCTGAATAATTAGCAAAATTTACATGTAATAGCATATACTAAAATTCAGATTCAAAATTTTAATTGAATTGTTGTTAGCAAAAGTAGAATGCCATATTGAAATAGATTTTGCAACATTGTTTCATTGCTTACATTCTTCGAATAGATTCAACATACAACTATTTCAAATATCTTTTAGATTTAATATTACATTCTAAGCCTTTTTTTCACCCAGTAATCAATCACTAAAACACTCTTTAAATATTGAATGCATACACGGAAATAAATCCAGTTGTAAAATTACTGTACTATACTGTACTATATAATGGTATTTCTGTTCTTTTTTGTTCTTTTAATAAAACAGCATAATTTTGGCTATTAAAATCAAAATACACAATATTTAAGCCATTCATTTCGTAATTTTTCCGATCAAGAATACGATTTATCAGAAATTCTGGTTATATTAAATTATAACACTTATTACCACACATTTAAAAACAAATACAAAATTGATAAGTAAATTTAACCGAGTAAATGGTTTAATGTTATGCTCTAAAGTATCCTGATAAACTTACCACATTTCATCACATACTGTAAAACTACATTTTATTTTTAATTTTTAACGAAATCATTACCAAATCTCTTAAGATGAATCAAAAGTTAGTGTGGTTCTTTGTATCCCCATAAGCCAGAAACACGCTAAATTTTACCACATTCCGATAGTTTTGACCAATTTTTTACTCAGCGTAATATAACATTTTAAACATTTTTATTTCGCACAGTTATCATTAAAAAAATTCTATTCTATGCACAGTGCGCAAAGCAAAAAACTGTCCACCCTGAATAACTTTTACACTAATGATTGGTTCTTCACGTTCTAAGAGTCGTTCTAAGAATCTTAATGGTTCGAGGAAGTGACCTCAAATTTGTTAATTAATTAGTGCAAACGATATTTTAAGTTATATAATCAAACAAAAAAATGTACTTCATCTGAATAAACATACCTTTTCTTTCGAGGTATTCGGCTTTCTGAACCCTAAAGTATAGGGGGTAGTCACAATCTGGGAAATATGATCCCCATAGTTTTACAAATATTTGAGAGAAATTTGTTGAGTAATTTCTGAGATATAGAATTTTAAAGAAGTCGTATATTTTAAATTCAATTTCTCAGGAAAATTAAAAAAAATTCCGAATAACCGAATTCGAAAATTTTTTATATTTTGTCATGTAAAATTGCATACTTTAAAATTATGTAAAAAATTATATACCTTACAATTCAAAATTGTTTTACCTATTATTAAATAAAATAATATGCATATGTAATGTGTAAATATATGCTAAAAAATTTTTTTGCATAGAATTATCTTTGGATTAAAGAATTTTATAAGGGTGGGCAAATTTTTTCAATTTTCCTTGAAAATTCTCGAGACATGGCAAACTACGCAAAAAGTAAAATTAACATTAAGGGATCCAAGAATATGGCAAAATTTGCTATGATTCTGGCTCTACGAAAACACCAAAAATAGCGGTAATTTTTCTGCTAAATGTAAGGTAACAAGAACTATAATTTTTAAAACCAGAATTTCTGGTAAACCGTTACCATATGCATGGAAAAATTAAAGAATGAATGGATTAAATACCGTATATTTTGCTTTTATTAACCTGAATTTAATGGGTATTTTTTATTAACAATGTCATTAACATACAATATGATAATTTTACTGAAACTTTTTTTCTGCATGATCAAGTTCTTCCAGAGTATCGTGTAATCAAATTTATGAAGGACAATAATAATTTCAAATTAATTTCATATTAGGATTCCGAAAAGTTTGAAAAACAGCACGCTTTAACATGTTCTAAATTCTTTCATCTAGCTAAAAACGGACTTTGTTAAAACAGGAATCTATATTACTTTCTTATTTAGCCCAATAAAGATTTAAAGAGGAAAAAGAAGTCTGTCATTACTAAAAAAAACTTCAAAGAAAAACTCACGAAAATATTAACAAATAAGTAAAAAAAAGATATCATATCAACTAAAAAAAAAATCATGTTTAGGGAATTGCTTGAATGATATATATCGTAAACGAAGCCTTTTTATCTCCCGAGAATCTAAGAGTGAAGTTAAAGAAGAGGATAATGACTATGAAGCGAGGAATAGATTTACAGGGACAGAATCTCGAATAAGACAGTTTTAAAACGCAGTTGCCTAAAGTAAATATCCAATCCCCGTTTTTCATTTAAACTGCAAGAACTAGGAAAGATTTATGGGCACCTGAATTGGCAGCTGTACGATAGAGTTTTTTGGTGTGTATACATAAACACCACATTGTAAAAAGCAAACAATTTAAATTTATGTGTGTCGAGACGAAATATTTTTAATTAAATATTTCAGAATTTTCATAAAGCGCACAAACACAATATTATCTCGAACTTTCATAGGTACATTATATCACGGAGAAAGAAACTCAGGTAAAAATACCGTTCTGTATAATAATGACAAATTGTGTTATAAAATACATTAACAACTTGTGTCATAAGCAGTAATAAAAAAATAAAAAGTTGCGCTTTAAAATACATTAGTTTTATTTGAAATTAATCCATAAATTTATTTCGATTTCATGCTTTTAATGCACACACGGAGAAAAAAATTCTGGTAAATCCGTACTGTATGATAATGAGATTACTGGTTTTAAAAAAATTAATCCTGGTTAATAAAACCACTATTTACGGTATTTAAAACATTTATATGGTAATTTTTCCGTTTATGTGGTAAAAGTTTACAGAAAATTCGGTTTTAAAAAATTATAATTCTTATTAGAACACATTTAGTAAAAAATACAAATGCTGAAATGTAAATTTAACTGAATAAATGTTTTTCTATGCCGTACCTTAAGGTATCATGATGAAATTACCAAATTTTACCATCTTTACCAAGTAATCTGTAAATGTTAATTTATATTGCAATATTTTCCTAATATAATTAATTGACATTATTTTTGGTCATTTATTACATTGCCAATATTTCTGTTACCCAGTAGAAATTGATCAACAATCACTATAACATCGTCGTTGATAATTATCGTTATCCTAATGATCGATACAATGCTGTATTCTATATTCATCTCTATCGATAATTAACGTATATTTGATAATTATCGTGAGTAAAGGTGTGGTAATACGAACTATAATTGTGAAAATCTGAATTACTGCTCAAAGAAAAAAAAATCCGGTGAAGTAAACAAAGTAATCCAGGTCAACAAGCAATATTAAAAAAAATATATAAAATGAGCGAAATGCTATAAAGAAGAAGAAAAAAAAGAATTACTAAGCGAAATGCTATAAACAAAAACAAAAAATTAGCGAAATGCTATAAATAAAATGAAGAAAAATATATTGAACAAATTTGATATAAATAAATAAACAGCATCAAATCAACTAGTGTTATCCGTTCATCGAATTCTATCACAGATAAAATTCTGGAAGGGGAGTGATGTGGCGTAACTACCACTATAAATATTAAATACCAATTCACTAGTATATAACACATGTTAACTTGATCCTACCTTGAGGTACCTTTTGATAGATGAAGGTTGACATAGTCGAAAATTAAATCCCTACAATAAAGACGGAAAAATTACCAAATGAATGGTTTAAATACATTATATTTTAATTTTATTAACTGGATTTTTTTACCAGAATTGCCATTACCATTACGGTAATTTTACCAGATTTACTTTCTACGGTGGATTAAATTATAATCTATTATAAATATGCCTTGCGAAATTATTATGACTTGCTATTATAAGACTAAAATTCACAGACTATTTTACTTTCAACATATTTTATTTATAATTTTCAGGAAACACAATTCACCCCCGAAAATTAATAATTTTAAAGCTACAAATAATTGCTACGTTTTTAATATCATCTTCTAAGTTATGTGTTAAATTCATTTGATATTTTCTGGACATATTGATTTATTTAGTTCTGAGATATTAAATTTATTAAATTACTGAATATTCTAGGTTACTAATAGGGGCACCAAAAGCACAAACAAGGCAACCAAACGTCACAGAAGGAGGAGCTGTTTACAGATGCACAATAAATCAACCAGCAGTTTGCCAAAGGATACCATTTGATGACTCTGGTAAGCTATTATGAAGCCTTTGTACAAATAATAAAAAAAATGTAAAATATTTCAGATCAAATTACGGTGAAAAGTACTGGCACTCGATTTGCCGATGCCATTTTATCCATTTTTACCGGAATATGTTACTGAACAAAAAGACTGAAATACCGTTTTTTTACAGCAATAATTACCGTAAAATCCCTGAGTCACTCTAATTAAATAAATATTACTAAAAAATTGCGGTATAATATTTTACGGTAAAAATAGATTTTAGAAATATATTTTTTCCGGAAAATTCCATTATTACCATAACTTGTTACTGAGCAAAAAATCTAATATGATGTAATTTTTACAAATATAACTACAGTGAAATCACTGAATCACTCTAATTAAATAAAAATTACTGTAAAAATCATAATGTAATATTTTACAGTAAAAAGGAATTTTACGCATAATGCATCCCAAAATGGCTGCTTTCTATACCACAATTCGATCCGTATTTTTTTTCTTTGTACACATTTTGATTTTTATTGATTATGGTTTTTCCAAGTATTTGAATCTGTATAAAACTAATAAGCCTAAGAAATTTAAATCAAACAAGGACTTGTAATGGAAAATTACTTTTTCTTTATAAGGAAGGTCAGCGTCTTTTGTTCGTTTAAATTATGACGCTTTTCATCGAGAGGACACTTCGAGTATGAAAACTTAGAAACATTTTTGAACCAAAAAGAAGTTAATGAAAAAATAGAAAACAAAAATTAATGCAGCGAAACTTAAAAAAACACTTGTGTTACTCTTCTTTTTTGTGCATGGAGATGTATTTTTAATCATCTTATACGTCTGTCTTGAAAAAGGTAAATTCAGATTGACAGTCCATCGGCTACAATTTTTTCCCTCATTACAATTTGTTTTTCAATTTTTCGTTTGCTCTGTTCTTTTTCTTATTCATAATCAAGTCCAAATGTCGTGAGGGAAAAAATTTATCTTTGGAATACTCAAAAGATATCGAATTGACATTTTTCGAATTCTAATCTAAAGCAAAATAGGTGTTTTTTTATTTCAAGTAAATGAATAATTACTTCATTATGAATTAAAGGATAAAAGAATAATATGGTTCAGGGTATCCATATTATGGTTCAGCGTTTGACCAATAAATTTTTCTAAAGTATTAAAACAATTTTATTATAAATTTTACTTCAAAATTATTTTTTTTTATCAATGGAAATAAGAATTGCGACTCAATCATTAAACTGTCTTTGTAAAACAATAGGGCTTGATACCTAGTGGCAGCTTGAAGCCCATCCAGCTTAAAATCGATGGGTACCAGCTTGTTTGGAAGAAGAAAAAAAGTTGACCCGTGCGCTATACTGACCACATTGTGAAGCCTTAACATCCATGACCCCTAAAAAAGACCGGTATAAAAGACCGGCACTTTAGACCGTCGTACCATCTCTAAAATCTATTTTACCGTCCATTTTTACAAAAATCCATTTTTACCGTAAAATGTTATACCATAATTTTCACACTAATATTTAATTAATTAAAGTGATTCGGTGATTTTACAGAAGCTATTTCTGTAAAAATTACGCTATATCAGCTTTTTTGTTTCGTAACATGTTTCGGTAGAAATGGATTTTCCGATAAAAAATATCAGCACCCTGAGTACTTTTTACCATAATTTGATCCGGAAGTTTTTATAGAGTATCTTACTGTATTAAATTTTTCAATCTTAAGAAGTAAAAAAAAATTTTGCTGTTTTTATCAAACATATTCGAACTTTTTCTCCCTAGTTCCTTATCCCACTCCTCATTCCTCATTAAGAACTAAAATAGAATTTTTAAAGTAAAGGAGTGTTCAATTTTAAGTAACGCTTTTTTTCTACTCTGCTCATTATATGAATCGTCTTCTCATTTTAGGTCCAGGTCAAATTACTCTCAGAGGTCAAAAAGAAAGAACAGATAACAAATCTCATCAGTGGTTTGGAGCAACAGTTCAAAGTTCGGGAGAAAATGGATTCATTGTGGTAAATATTTTTTTAATACTGTGGAACTAATTTTCCCGTGAAAAAATTTTTATTTATATAAAAATAACTTGGTTAAAATTTATATGAATATATCTATCAAACTTATGAACGATATCAATGCGTCTGAACCATTTTAAATTCTCTTTTCCGTCCGCTGAAAATGGAGTAATTGTCACAAATCTCAATATTCACAAAGACTATTACTTGCTTCATTTTGATTTAAACTTTTAAGGAGTATTTTTTCCAAACAGCTCATTATTTTTTGGTGGAATCAATAGCAAATAGAAATGCTGATAAAATGCATAAGTTTAGAAAAGAAATTTTAGAAAAATAAATGTTAAGATATGTGCTATATTTTTCTATTATAAAGGAAATATTGACATTGCAATTTGGCCCCATTGTGCCGTAATTAATATCTCTTTAGTGTTGCGACTTAGCCTTGTGTTTTGCTATATTGTAATAATAAATTAGGCCTAGTTTAAAAATTGTAAGTTAATATAAAAGTAAAATATCGGCCTTTTAGTATATGCAGAGGAGACAAGAAAGAATTTTTCATAGTGTGCCACCACTCTCTTTATGAAAGGAAATAATTGATGAAGCATTTAAATCATTTTTTTAAATTACCATATTATGAAAAAAAGAAAGGAATAAAGCCTTCTATATTTCATAGCTGCAGCATACCATTCCGGGATTCGAACCCTGTCTCTCCGAGTAATCAGTTGGCGCTTGCTTCATACTATACCATGGGGCTGTAGTGAGGTAGCAGATGGGCGAGATTGAAGCTTAACTTTAAAAAAAATTTTAAATATTTTTTTCAAAAAAAAGAATTCCTTAATTTTTTTAAATTCAATTAGTTTACTTTTGTCTTAAATACTGTATTTCCCAATAACTTTTATAGGATAATTTATTTGAAAATAGTTCCAGCTGAAAACTTTAAAGAAAGATATAGTAATAGGCTAAAATAAAGCTTTAATCACTTGGCGTGCCATAAGTGGAAATAGTTGTTAAATGGTTTAGAATACCGTCGTATAATAACAATAAACCACATCTGACCCCAATTAAACTTTGTCACAATTTTCATTTCATAATAAAGCGTTGTATTTAATAATAAAGTTTAAAATTTAAATGCTTAAAAGGCAAGTAGCAATAAATCTACGCTACTAACATTGACATTACGCCAATTTTTCGTTACTCAGACTACAAAATTTGACCTTTTAAATGTGAACATGATTAATAATTTAATACGATATTTAAACACTGGAATAACAAATCATAATTTTCACATATTTTCAAAAACTTTAAACTAGTCATAATTTCTAGACAAGAACAATTTTTTGTCTATCTCTTTGTAAAGCAATGTCGTATTATATAAGATCATAACAATTCCTCAAGCTATTTTTTAAAATATGCACGAAATTTATTAAAGCTTATAAGTGCTGAGTTACTCAGTTTTATAAATAATTTCTATAAATAATCAATAAAATTTAAAAACATCATTATTTTTAAGAATATTCTGTTGACAATTGTTTACGGACAAAGACGTTTTTCTGATTTTCTTTCCTGATTCTATAACTGATAATTAATTTAAAGACATTATTTGAAATCTGAAATCTGATCGTATTTTAATAACAAACATTAAAATGTGAGCCCAATTATAAAAATAACTATTCCTTAAAATACTAAAGCATTATAATTTTTTAGAAGAATATTTTGCTGTCCACAGTTTCCAGACAAAAATAATTTTCTTTCCATCGCTCCGAAAGACATTCCATTGTCCTGTAAGATATACTGATAACAAAGAGAATCTCTAAAATTCAAAACCTCTATAGTGTCTGGGAAAGAAAGTGTCTGGAAAACGTAGATCGTATTGATAAAAGTAACATCTTGGATTTTGTCAAACACAACAAAACAACCGCTTCGTTAAAGAAAGAAAAAACACTTGACGTGCCTCAACGATAGAAGATGAGGATGATTTTTGAAGACAAATTGAAGTTTTTCTTAGTTTAACCGAATACTTCAAGTACTATGGAATTAAATTTTAACACTTTTAATAGACTTTTAAATCGTTTTATAGATTTTGAAATCGCTTTATAGATTTTTAAATCGTTTTATTGCTTCACGCAATTTATCTTTTTTATTGCTGTCTTCATTCGCAATTAAACAAAATAATACTTATGTTAATCCATGTCTATAATTATTCCTTAGTTTTAGGCAAAATGCCTTTATTAGTTAATTACAACTCACTCAATACTTATTCGTGAGTAAAAGCTAATAATAATTTCTATAGTAATTCCCAAATATTTATAGCTAGTTAATTTAGTATTATTAAACTAAAAGTAATCAATGTATATGCTTTTCATGTTTGAAATATAAATAATTGAATTATATATTGCGATTTTTTCTAATTTTAATAGATCTTAAGAGTCACGATTACATCAGCCAATTGAAAGTGTCCTGGTTCCATTCAACTCATGTTATTTTAAGTTGTTATAGCAGAAAGTCAAATACTCAAAAGGATTTAGACATATAATATAAAACTTTAGAGCTTTTTAAGACATAGCAAATTAAAATTCTAATTCACTCGAAAAAATTACTATGCATCAATTTTCAATTAAAATGACCACATTTGACCCTAAACGTTTGGCAAAATTTTTTGCTAAAAATCACAACTCATCCGCAAATTTTTTGTTCCATTCCTTGCTCACGAATCCATTTGTTCAAGCGTTCCATTTTTTGTTCACTTATTATTAAAAGTTAATATTTTTATTTTATTTTTCTGAGATCTGTATTAATCAAATAAAAAATAATGCTTCATTTAAAACTTTCTTGGATAAATTTTAAAATGTACTACTTCCACTTGACCCATGTTGATTCAAGTTGTCCCTGATACATATGTGTCAAGACGCATAATACAAATTTTAATGCTTTTTTAGGCCTAAATTAAATCTTGGATAAAGCATGAAGCCATTACTACACGGAGCAAAAAATTCTGGTAAACTTACCGTACTGTAAGGTCATGAGTACCTTATGGGTATGGATACCTTAGACCACGGCATACAAACCATTTATTCTGTAAAATTTATTTTTCAATTCTGTATTTTGTACTAAATGTGTCGAAATAAGAGCTATAACTTCGAAAACTAGAATTTCTGGTAAACCATAACTATATGAACGAAAAAAGTTACCAAATGAGTGAACCCGTATTAAAAACCGCATATTTTTTTATTACCAGAATCATGATTTTTTAAAAAAGAAATGTCATAACCATACTCTACGCTAATTTCACCAGATTTTTTTTTCTCCTTGCGAAATGAATGCATATGATTGCTTTGTAATTCACGCTTAACATTTTTATTTAACCTATATGACTATTTTAGGCATGTGCTCCTCGTTATGTTTATTTTTCAAGTAATTTAAAAAGACATGATCCAGTTGGTACATGTTGGGTTGTAAGAAGTTCTTTCCAGCACTATCAGGAATACTCGCCATGTAAAACACGTAAGTTTATTGGTTTTAATAAATTCTTTAATTTTAAATAAATTTTTGTAATAATTTGTATCGTTGTAATTTGTATAATTGTTGGCGACTCCAAGTTACTTAAATTTTTGAGAATTTTATTGTTTAAGAGGTCTTTCTTTTCCCGACTCACCTTAACTGTCGAAGGCGTGGAAACGGAGAGAAAATTTCTTAATATGCTTTTTAATTCTCTTTATTTAATTTTCAAAAATAAACTAATGATAGATCTTTTCTCTATTTAAGTATACCCTTACAAAAAAATAAGGTATTTTTGTGGTTCTTTTGAAGTGATAGGTGCAAAAAACTACATCTGAGGTAGAAATGAGGTTATGTTTTGCAATAAATAACCTTATTAGTAAACTTCAATTTCAACCTCATTTACACTACATAAAATCAACTCCATACATCATCAATACTTTCGGTTGAAATCGGGTGAAATTATACACACCTCAAATATATTTATTTGCTTGAAGTGCAGAAAAAATTGCATGTACACCTCAAAAACAACTTCTCTAAGCTGATTGCTCTAATAAGGTAAATATCTACCAACCTCAAAATAACTTCATACATCTTGATTGCAATCCTCTTGATGTTGATTTCTTAAGGTTGTTTCTGAAGACAACTTCAAATACCCTTCAGATAAACCATAACACCTTAAAGCAACCTCAAATAAACCTCAAAAGCACTTCAAATTTCTGTAAGGAAAGGCCACCACCCAATCACAAGTGTGCAACATTTTAGATTCTCTATTAATTTTTTATCAAAAAAATTATACTTATGCAATTCCGTGATCAATAGCTTTTGAAAGATATTTAAATAAGTAGTTATTTATTTTTAAATTTTAATTAAGTATTTTTATTTGTATGCGATTAACTTTAAAGAAATTTTTTTAACGACATTAAAATCACTTTTCATCAATTTAAAGCAGCAATTAGATTAGATTTTTAGAAATCTAATAACTGAGAAGCGTGTAATTTTAAATGGTTTACTCAAAACCAGAAATTGATTTAGTTTTTTTGAATTAAAGTTTTAAGGAAAAATTCATTGAAGTTCTAAAATTTATCAAGCTCTAATTCTCCTAAACTAATAATGTGACTCCTTTATTTTTCACCTTTTCTGAAAAGTATTGTGTTGTCTAATAATACATTCAAAGTTTATTAAGTACAAAAATATATAAAGGAAACACAAATTAAAAGTTTACCTTAGTATCAAAGAGAACGAGGCCTCATAGCGGTTGTTACTCGTGTAACGGTTGTTAATTTTTTAACGGTTATTAATCGTTTAACGGTTGTTAACTGTTTAACGGTTGAATTTCGATTGATGCAATTCATAATTTACACGTGCTTTCATTATTCTTTATATAACAATAATTTTTTTATATATTTTGAATATTTATTTCAGAAAATTTTGAATATTTATTTTGAATATTTATTTTAAAAAAAAAAGAAAAAACTAAAATCTTGAAGAGGAATAAAATGCAATTCAAGAATTTCACAAACTTCTACTTAATGCACTAATCAAATTCTCACTTTCTCAATGTATATTTTATATGAATTTTTACTTTGATGATAAAGTGACAAAAAATATTATCGGTGCAGCGTTGAGGATCATTTTGAATCGAAATGAAAAGTTTGTTTTCAAAACACTTGTATTCTGCACAAAACCGTTTAATTATAACAAAACTACAATGAAAGAATATTTCACTCTTCTCTTAATATGAACACCAATTAAGTTTTTCAGTTTGTTTTCGAACGGCATTGTTATAACAGTTTGGAGCGGGCTCTAAACGCTCGTGTCAGGAAACTGATTCATTAATTTACTTAGGAGCTGCGTTTGACAATAGTAGTTTTAGTTCATTTTAATTTCATCCAAACTTGCATTATAATATCTAATATAACAACGAAGTATATATGATTTCTAATATATTATCTCTACATGTTTTTGATATAATTCTTTTCTAAATATTGAGAATTATACACAGTTTCACAAATTTTCATTTTCAATGGGATTTTTCGAAGTACACTAAAATATTATATTAAGAAGTACGGACACTCAGAGGGCTGGTATATTTTTTCCATAAAAATTTGATATGCAGAATTTTTACAGTAATAATTACAGTAAAATCATCGAATCACTCTAATTAAATATATATTACTATGAAATTTACGGAATAATATTTTACTGTAAAAATGGACATTACGGCAAAATGGAATTTACGGATGATGCTCCCAACGTGCTGATACTTTACACAGTAATTTAGTCCGGAATTTTTACTGTTCTCGTTTATTTGAAATGGTACAAAATAATTAAAATAAAATACTTGACATTATAAAAACAACAAAATTGGAAGTAGTAATTCGATTTAAAATTAATTATTTTCCTTGAATCGTATTAACAATTTAAAACAATTACAAGTTTTTGATTAAATTCCAAAATGAAGTTTATCTTTGCAATTTTATTAATAACTAGCACCAAATATATATTTCTATTTTCATAAAATATATATTTCTATTTTCATAAAATATATTTATATTTCAAATAAACATTTTTTTTACGTCAAATATTTGGTTCCAAATTTGTTTTGAAATGCATTATATAACATTTCAAGATTATGTAAGATTATTCGTTTTCCTACCGGAAACGAAATCTATATCTCTAATCTATTCAAAGTTTGTACTAAAGATATATTTCTAGTTTCTTAAAATGATAAAAGCATGCATTCAGATCAAATGGACCTTTTTTATGAACCATTTGGTTCCAAATTTGTTTTGAAAAATATTATCTAATATTTCGAGATTATGTAAGATTTTTCATTTTTCTACGGAAATGTATTCGAATCTATTCGAAACTTGTACTGAAGATATATTTCTAGTTTCCTAAAATGGTAAATATATGCATTTAGTTCAAAGAAATATTTTTTGACATCAAGCATTCGATTACAAATTAGTTTAGAAAACTATTATCCAATATTTCGAGGTTGTGCAAATACAAGTTTTTTCACTTTTCTACATTAAACGAACTCTATCTTTCCTATCTATTCAAAACTTATACTGAAGATACCGATAAAAACATGCATTTAGATTAAATAAACCTTTTTTATGAACTATTTGGTTCCAAATTTGTTTTGAAAATATTATCTAACATTTCGAGATTATCTAAGATTTTTCATTTTTCTACCTGAAACGAAATGTATATTTCCAATCTATTTGAAACTTGTACTGACGATTGTTCTGATTTCTAGTTTTAAAACTTGTACTGATTTTTAGTTTCTAAAAATGATGAAAACATGCATTTAGTTGAAATAAATATTTTTTACATCAAATATTCGGCGACAAATTAGTTTTGAAAATATCATCTCATATTTCAAGATTATCTTAGATTTTTAATTTTACTACATAAAACGAAATCCATATTTCCAATCTATTCAACGTTTTTACTGAAGATATATTTCTAGTTTCGTAAAATGGTTGAATCATACCTTTAGTACAAACAAATATTTTTTACATCAAACATTCGGTTACAAATTAGTTTAGAATACTATTATCCAATATTTCGAAATTGTGCAAAAGCAAAGATTTTTCATTTTTCTACATGAAACGAAATCTATCTTTTTAATACATTCAAAAAATTTTCTGTAATAGAAATTAGTTTTATCGAGTGTAGAAATCTAAAGAATACCCTTAACTAATAACATTAAGGCATGAATAAGGATAGTGTTTGTATGTGGGCGGAAGAGATGAAACGGTCTAACGGTCCAAACGCCTGTTTGTTATGGCAAGGGGGAAAATGTCTGGCTTTTTTGGCAGATAGAAGATATTTGTATGCTGCATAAGGGATCGTAAAGGGATGTTTATGCACATGGTGGTGATGTTGATTTTCTGACAAACGATATGAAAACAGTAGCCAACCGGAAAAATTTTTTGCATTTATAGATGAGGCAAAAATACGGGGTTAAGGTTAGCTATTTATACTGCGAGATTTAAGTTTAAGTTATTTTTAAGTAGAAATTTATTTGTTGACTTAGTCATAATGACTGAAGATTACTATGTATTTTTAAAATACATATATTAGTTCGTAAAATTTTTAAAAAAATTTTTTTTGTAAATTATGAATTTATTCAGTACCTATTTATTGATATTATAGCCAGAAACAAGATCTTATTTAAGGCGATGATTAAATTTGTTACATTTAAGTAAAAATATCACGTAGTCTGAAAAAAAAATTTTGTCAATAAGTTTTTAAATCATGAACTCGGGCTATATCAGATAATAGGAAATACAAAAGTGTTTATTTATTTTTTGATGTATTTATGTGTGAGGAGTGAGTATTCGTAACAGTTCTGAATTGTAATTTTAAAAAAAATCGGTAAAATAGATTCGTAAGTTGTTATTTTAATTAGTAAGTTAAAAATGTGTGAAGCTTGCTGATTTTTTTTTATTTTAGGGAAATATACTAAAGGTAATATTAAGTATAGTAAAAGCATATTGCATATCAGTAAAATTTACTTCATGTTGGTGAAAAATTCAATTTGAAAGACAAATAGAAATATTATTACGAAATTTGAATATTTTTTTTATATTTTTATTTTTATATAACTACTTCTTTATTTTTTTATGTATTTATATATGAGGAGTTACTGTTTGTAGCAATTCTGAATTATAATTTTAAGAAAAATTTCTGTAAAATACTTGAGAAAGTAGTTATTGTACAATGAAAATGTAAACAGCTTGCTAATATTTTTTTTTATTTATTAAGGGAAATTTATAAAAAGGTAATATAAGGTATAGTGAAAGCATATTACATTTCAGCAAAATGTACTAAATTTTGTGGAAAAACTCAATTTGACCGGCAACTAGAAAAATTATTCTAAAATTTGATTACTGTTCCCTTTCTTTGTTTTCTTAATTTATTTGTATTTTTTATTTATTTATGTATTATTTACTATTTTTTATGTATTTTTTGAATTTTTTACGCTAATTTTTTTTTCTTGGTTGTTTATATGGATTTTTTTAACACTATTGGCTTAGATTCGCGCATTTTCTACGAGGCTTCATTCGATATATTGTTTGTTATCATTGCTTGATATAAACTGCTGTTTGTAGAAAATGCAACACCATGAAGGAATCATCAGAATCAAATGAAATTCGCAGCAAATGTCAATTATAGGATATTATGCAAATTAATAAAGTTTCAGAGCCATCGCGCGTGCGTGGCGCGCGCAGCGCCCTCTGAATTGATGCTGAAAGCGTATAAGTAAAGTGCTGTAGCGGGACGTTGAAAATAGTCTATGATTATTTGTTAGTGGCAAACGTTTAGTGAGACCTGAGTATGCCTCCACGACGGAAGAATAAGAAATTCAAGCAACTTACGGAGTTTGAACGAGGGAGGATAATCGGCCTTCGAGAAGGAGGATTTTCCTATCGCGCAATAGCAGCTCGTATGCAGCGGAACAGTTCCACAGTGATGCGAGTTTGGAAGCAGTGGACCGACGAGCACCGAACAACTCGAAAAACAGGCACTGGACGACAGAAGGTGACGTCAGAGCGCGATGATCGACACCTGCTCCGCATGGCGGTGAATGATCGCACAGCTTCCTCCAGGCAGCTGGCAGCACATTGGTCTACTGCTACAGGTGTACAATTGTCGGCTTCGTCAATTCGTCGTCGTCTGCTGCGCCGTGGATTGCGTGCAAGGGTGCCATTATACAGGATTCCCCTCACGGCGGATCATCGACGGCTGCGTCGGCAGTGGGCTCTTGAGCACAGAGACTGGCGAGCTGATTGGCACCAAGTTGTCTTTTCAGATGAATCACGCTTCAATTTGTGGACCCATGATGGCCGTGTTCGTGTTAGACGTTATGCCGGTCAACGCTGCCTTCCTGAGTGTATTATTGAACGACATAGTGGTCGAACACCCGGAGTTATGGTCTGGGGTGCGATTTCGTATCATGGACGATCCAATTTGATACGAATTGAGGGTAATCTCAATAGCAACAGATACGTCCGTGAAGTGCTACAGCCCGAAGTCGTTCCTTTCCTTCAAGGCATCCCTGGAGCTATCTTTCAGCAGGATAATGCACGCCCACATGTTGCGCGGACTGTTAGAGACTTCTGTTCAGCACAACGCATGCAACTTCTTCCTTGGCCTGCTTATTCGCCAGATATGTCGCCTATTGAGCACGTGTGGGATATGGTTGGTCGGCGTCTCACTCGTGATCCGCGTCCTGCAGTTTCCAAAGACGAACTTTGGTTGCGCATACAAGCGATATGGAATTCTCTTCCTCAAGCAGATATTCAACATCTGTTTGACTCCATGCCACGTCGTATAGCAGCACTTATTGCAGCGCGTGGTGGCTGCACCAAATACTGATTTCGGACGCTTAATTTGTTTCTTTTGTTTTGAAAATTTCATCATTTATTTGTATCAGTACAAGTCGTTTCTGCATTAAATTTCATTTGATTCTGATGATTCTTTCATGGTGTTGCATTTTCTACAAACAGCAGTTTATTTTGCAAACTTTTCTGTTTTTTCTTTTAACATAATTAGCTAATTATAATGGATAAGTCTTCAACAAGAGAGGTATACACCTTAAAACTAAACTTGCAATTACAGCTTCCTTTTGCTTTAAATCATTATTATTTTTAAATGCAAAATGTTAAATGGTAATTGTAAGAGTAAAATTGTATCTGGAAAGCACATAAATTTAATGGCGATTTAATTTAATGGTTTTTAGTAAGTTTAATAAATCGCTTTTAATAAATCTCTTTTAATGTGTTTCAATAACAAAATAGAATTAATTGTGCTTTCTGTTTCCCATTTTAACGGGAAAATTATGCAATGTTTCAATCGTAGATTGTTTTACGCGAATATAGTAAATTTTTCCTCGTGAGCTTCATTGCTGTTTCTAGGCGTTTATCAGCCACAAGGAAAACTATCTTATTTTAAGTCTTCCGTCATCAGAAAACCGGAAAAGGAATCCCCAACCAATCTCTGTAATAAAAATATTTATAAAGTTTGAGACGCAGGATCCTCAAGAGCAAGTTCAGCTGCCCTTCTCTGTTATTTTTATTGTGTTCAAATGTAAACATTCGTTCCATTTAATGGAGATGATGAAAGAATGAAATTATTATATGAAAGAATTATAAGGACTAAATGGGAATAGTTTAACGAACTGTTAAAAAACAAGTGTATTAATGTGTGGGCTAAATAATCTCAAAACTTTAGACAAAATCATCATATGTTTGCTTTTAGTATCGTTGAAGTAATGGGTAAATAAGGTATACATGAATAATGGAGAGTAGGTATAATTGGTAAATTCTGCATGGTAAGAAATTCCTGATAAAATTACGGTATAAGGTATCTGTACTTTGGGGTGCATCACCGATAAAATCCATTCTTATCGTAATATATCATACCATAATTTATACAGTAATACTTATTTCATTATAGTGATTAATTAATTTTGCTATAATTATTGCTGCAAAAAATTACGCTATATCAAATTTTTTGTTGCGTTATTAATACTTAAAAATGGAATTTACGGGTAAAAAGAACAGACACTCAATACTGGTACTTTTTAACATAATTTTATCCGTCATTTTCTTTAGTGTATTAATGTTTTTTACTAAAATAATTTTAAAAAACCTAAACGTTGGACTCAACAACGTCAAATGCTTGCTTTTCATATCTCTGAAATAATGGGTAATTAAGTAATGAGAGAATAGGTATAATGGATAAGTATTGGGTATAATGGGAAAGTATTGGGTATTATGGGAAATAAGAAATTAAATTATAAAATTAAGGGGTAGTTGTAGGCATATAAGAGGTAACGTATTAAATTTCGCCACAATATTGTTTACGTATATCCAAAACTGTAATTTCATAATAAACTGTTTAAATTGTCTGTGTATGTTAAACCATAATATTATCTAGTTTAGCTGTAGCTTGAATATGCTGATAATTTTAACATATTAGTTTGTTTTTCAGGCGGTTTCATAAAAAGCATAATAGTCTCACGAGAGTAATTTTTGTCAATATAAATTTGATAAAAGTGTTATTTTCCATTAAAAAGTACAATAAGATGGAAAGTAGGTCCCACTACTTGACCAAGAGAAGTTATCTTGTCTTCTGTGTTGGGTTCAAAATTACAGACTGAATACCAATAGCAACAAATTCAATATTTGTCGGCTGTTTAAAGCCGGTACTAAAGTAATAAAATTAAGATTAAAAAAAGCAGGGTTAAGGAATGATCCTTAAACGCTACTCAAAAAACCTAAATTTTATTCATTGCTTTAAAATCGTTTCGCTATGGAAATATGTAAGAATCTAGTTTATATTTGTAATATAGAAATTTTAACCAACATGTAATTTTTACGAGCAAAATTAAAGCAAATTTAAAATAAAGTTATCTTCGTTTTACAAATTTTACATACATATTTTTACTTCAAACATGATCCAACAACCAAGCTCCATTAACCAAGCTACAAGCTCCATTTTTAAGAAATCTTTTTTTTTTTTTAAATTTTCTTTCAAACCTTCTTGTTTTCAAGTGAAAAACTTATTGTGTACATTAATTATTGTACATCATATTGTGTATTTCATACATTTGTCAGTGAAACAAGCTGCATAAATCCAATTTTAGAAGGAGCTTAAAAGGCTAATCTTATCTTCCAACTGTTATTCTTTTTGGAAATAGCATTCGAAATGTTTGCTAGTTCGAACAAAACTGAATTATGATACAATTTTCGGCTCAAATTGCACCTCAAAATGTGCAACGTCTGCAAAAAGGATGCCAAATTAACTTTAACCGCACTATTCATGTATTTCTCGAAACTTCACCACAACTACTCTGCATCATAAAAATTTCAAACGCCTCTTTTATGATTTCCAACATCCAATTTGTGCCCCACGTCCCTTTTTACATCATCCTAAGAGCAGAAACAGAAGGATCATCTCTGGTGATTTGCGTTGTCATCACCGGAAAAGATGAGGGAAGAGCAGGTCACGTGGTGGGCACGTGTTCTGGAAGATTTAAAAGCATCACTAAGTTCTATTTTCCAGAAATCTCCATTTTTTTAACAGGCACGCAAGATTGGTGATTATATTTATCCAATTATCCCTGAATTGCTTTTCCAACTTTTTAATTTCGAGATCTTGCTTAAATAAAGCTGTTTATGCTGTGTTAATTCGAGGAAACATAAATAGGGGTTTCTGTTGACTCAAATTCAGACTGTTGGAAATGAAGTCATAAAAGCCGTTTAATATCACTATACTGTAGCGCGAAACATGTGGTATGAATTTTACTTCGTTAAATAAGTCGTAAAGGAAAAAGTCAGTTTTCAGAAGTGGCATTGCCTCCAGTCATTAACACTAAAGGGGTATTACCCCTTGTTCTAATACAAACATCTAAATTTGAATCTCGTAAAATTTGGGGATTTATCACCACGCGTGCATGAAACCTTTTCACGAAAAATATTATTTTAATATTGAAATTGTTGCGTTCAATAATATAATACTAGAAAAACTACTTAAAAATTACATAATCATCAATTTTGAAAAACAATTAAACTGAAATTTAAATATATTCTTTGAAAAGTTCTCTGTTATTATTACAATGGGGAATCCATTGAAGTAGGTGTGTTCAAATCAAAGTGCGCGTTTCTGTGAAGGTAGGCGTGTTCACATCTAGGTCATCACTTATCTTTGGCAAGATAGGTTGCGTGTATTAAATTCTGCATTTTAAATAAGTCAATGGTCAAAGATAAAAAAGGAAAAATGCGAATTGCAAACATAACTTTAATGATATTTTAACAACTAAATTAAAAAATATCAGGATTATAATCAATCACGTAGGACAAAAGCAAAGTGAGAAAGAGCAAAAGTTTATGATGGTATATATACATTTCATTCAATTGAAATTCAGTTCAGTTTGTTATACTTCAGGAAGACGATTACAGAGAATACTTAGAATATACATAGAAGTTTACAGGTTCGCCAGGTCACTAACTTTGTATTTCAACCTAGTATGTTGATTACACCACACTTTGTTATTCTAACTAACAAGTTTACAGAACTGTAAAAAATTCCGAATCAAATTACGGTATGAAGTATCACCACTTTGAATGCATCATCCATACAACTAATTTTACCGTTAAATATCATATCGTAATTTTTATTGTAATATTTATTTAATTTGAGTAATTTAGTGATTTTACAATAATTATTTCTGTAAAAATAACGGTATAGTGATTTTTCATTCCATAATATGTTCCGATTAAAATGAATTTTAATGCAAAAAGTTCCGGCACTTGGAGTGCCAGTACTGTAATTTGATCCGGAATTTTTTTATTGTGTACTAACTAAAAAAAAATTATTTCAATCCATTAAAACTTAGTACAAAATTTCAAAAAAAAAAAACTTAATATTTCAGTTAATTTTTTTCACCATATACAGGCAGCTTAGTTATAACTAAATATTAAAAGAAATAAATTATGAGAAAAATATGATAAGGAAAAAATTAAAAAAGAATATAATTTGCTTCGAAAGACGTCAATAACAACAGCACGACAGTTAAGGTCTGCAAATTCCTTTCGCTCAGTATAAATATTTAAAGATGAGGTGCGTCAATATATTAACTTTTATATCACAGTTCTAAAAAAATACTTATAAACTTAAATTATTTGGAAAAAAAATATGTAAACTGTGAAGATAAGCACATCTCTTCTATAACTTATCATGCATTCAAACGACACCAACACAACTTATAATGCATGCGCTTAAAAAACAACTAAATACCTATTTTTTAGAACTTAGTAAAGAACATTGTAAGAAATTCCGAATCAAATTACGGTAAAATGTACCGGCACACATGATGCCGGCCCTTTTTATAATAAATTCCATTTTTACCGCTAAATTTTACGAAACAAAACATTTGATATGCCGCAATTTTTACAGTAATGTTCTAAAATAACTGAATCTCTGTAGTTAAATAATTATTATTGTGAAATATACGGTTAAAATTTTTACAGTAATATTCTAAAATCACTGAATCTCTGTAGTTAAATAATTATTATTGGGAAATATGCGGTTAAAATTTTACGCTAAGAATGGATTTCATGCTACAATTAATTTTAAAAATTTATTTTGGTCTCGAATTTTTTACAGTGTACCTATTAAGAAGTTATTTTTGTCCATAGTTTATAACGAGAAAACGTTACATTTTTAAATGCATTCGCGATGATTTTTTTTCGTTTTTGCACTACCATAAATAATTTGCTCAGGGAAAAAAATTCAGTCAATGATTTTACACAAATATTTAAAATAAGTAAATTTTTATTAAAATCTTTAGAAAAAGTAAAGTTATAGGTATCATAATGATTTTCGATTTTAACATTAAGCATGAATAATTTCTAGAAAAAAAATCTTTGTAGGCAATGATTTTATTCCTTGTTTTTTTTTAAATAAGAAAAGCTATTCAATGGAATTAGTTCAATATTTCTATGAAATTGCTAAACAATTTACCAAAAAAGTAAAATTTTTATATATTCTGTTAATCTAAAGTGACCATGCTAATATCTCAAAATCAAGCTTAATCATTAACTTAAAATAAACATGCATCATCTGATTTTGGTCCGTTTTCCCTCTGGCAAGAATTCGTCCCTGCAAGGTTTCTTCAAATTTACAACAGTATCTGTCTTTGTTCTGACAGCTCGCTGACAGCGGATAAGAGGCCGTACTCGAAATCTCAATCGTAAATGACTTTGACATTCGGCAGAAATCCTCCCAAGAAAAACTTGCCGAACGCTTTTTTTTTCTTCCACAAGACGCACCATTATTATAAAGATTTTGAATTCTTTGTTGAATGTCGAGTGGCAATGTTGTTTGTAACGTAATAATGTGCTCTTTTGAGATAAATTTGGAAGATTTTTCTGATCGATATCAGCGTGTTGGAGTTACACAAATATTGCTTTTTGTCGTAAAAGCAAAGTGCTGCTTGAGTTGAATAATACTCGTGTTGTCGAACTTTACAACTTATATTAGGGTCCTGACTTCCAACACAGGCACATGGCGGAAACTTTAATTACTAAAATTATTTAATAAAAAAAACAAAAAGCTTTGAAAACGAAAGACTTTTTTTCGTCAAAGAAAATGTTTTAGCTCAGTTGCTTTATTTTTAAATTGCAGAATACATTTTTGTGGTATCTGCATTTTAATCAATTTTACCTAGTACTACATTCAATTTAATCTATAGTTTTCATGAGTTCCGTCACAGTGATCCTATATACATAGAAGGGGGTATAAATTAATATTTAGGTACAGAAAATCAAAAGCAAAATATGATGAATCACTAATGAAAAAGGTAGAAAAAAATCAGTTTTATGGCCCGGGGAAATGGTTTGTTGGCATTTCCACACTGAGAAGGAAAAAAAAGTATGGTCCTAACTACCAGGATATGGTAAATTTTTCAGTTTTTTGGCTCTATAGGAACATCAAAACAATCGGTAATATTTATCGAAGTGCTTTGGTAATGATTTTGTAAAAAATAGCAATAAAATTTAATTTTATAATATGTGATAAAATGTAGTAATTTGATCATAGAATAAAAACCTTAGAACATAGAATAAAAACCATTTCTTTGGTTAAATTTACTTTTCAGTTCTGCATACTTTTTAACTAAATGTGTGGTAATAAGAACTATAATTTCGAAAACCAGAATTTCTTTCTAACCGTTATTATAAAGAACTTTAAAATTACCAAATGAATGGTTTAAATGCCGTTTATTTTGATTTTATTAGCTTGATAATGTTTTAATTATCAGAAATATTTTTACAATACCGTACGGTAATTTTACCAAAATTTTTTTCTCCGTGCAATAATCACCTTACAACTCCACCATGTTTCCTCCGACAATCAAATAAGTTTTCATATTTTCAGTCTCGCCTTTCTCTATAGTTATTCCTTATATTTCTCTTGTTTACTTTTTTTTCCGCTTTGCTTTAATTTTAATCTGCGGCTCCTAATAAATTTACTTTTTGCCTTTTTTCATAAGAATTCTTAAAATAAGTATTTATTATTATTTTTTATTATTTTATTATTATTATTATTTTATTATTATTTTATTATTATTATTATTTTATTATTATTTTATTATTATTATTATTTTATTATTATTATTATTATTATTTTATTATTATTATTCTTTTGTTATTATTATTTTATTATTATTATTATTTTATTATTATTATTTGTTATATTGCTATTATTATTACTATTATTTATTATATTACTTTTATTACTTTTTATTATTATTTTATTGTTATTTTCGTATATATGCAGTTTTTTTACGGAGCAACCTTCAGGAAGGTCTATTCTTATGGAGTTATATTTAATAATTTGTGCATGTGATCACAAAAATAAGTCTCCGTGTGCAACCTGTCGATAAAATCGAAAAAGAAAACTTGGTAATTCAATTCGTTGGAGCACATCTTACTGTTTGAGTATTCTCGATCCTGAATCCGACCAAATATTAGTCATGTATACGCACGAGTTGCTCAAGCTTTCAACATTTAGTAGTTCCCAAGGCAATTCAAGCGTAAGAAGTGAAAATCTTAAATTAATAGTGAGGCCTCTAAAAGTAAACCCTACACTGCAAAAAGTTTTAGTGTATAATTGAAACCACTCTTGGTGTTGAGATAAATTAAATGCATTTTAACTTACAGAACTGTAATTACGGTGCAAAAAATTATATAAAATCTCCAAAATAATAATTGTTTGAAAGAATTAGTGCGAACATACTACTGAAAATGTGTTTAAACACGAAACCTGTTTTTTAAACGAAATTTTTTGCCATGAAGCCGTTAAGTTGATTCTAATGAGCAGTAAAATGTGTTATTAGTAAAGAAAAAGGAAAAAAAAATTTATAATTAAATAAATAAAACTATAACAGAGAAAAAGTAAATAAAATGTACCCATTTTTTACAGCGTATAAAAAGGTGATAATCTTGCGCAGTGTAAATTTTAATTCATCTTTAAGACTGCCAAAGGAAAATGATCTATGAATCTATAATCATTAACATATTTAAAAGACAAAGGTGAAAGGCATACTTTTTACGTTTTGAGATTATGAAAACATTGAACATTTATTTTTTAAATTTTTAAAACTTAACTATATGAAAAAACACAAAGAATGTCAGATAAGCAGGCAATGTTACATAATCACTAGAATGTTTAAGTCGCATTATTTCTCCTTTTTTTTCTTCTTTAGTCGCTTAGTTTTATTTGCCTATGACACAAATTCATCCCTTTCTACACTTACACTTATATTTTAATTTATGTGCATTTTATTTTATGCTAATTGTTTACTTTTATGGATTAATAACCTATCAATATCTCAAGTTTATTTCTTTATACTTAAAGTATTGGAAAGGTGAAAATAATGAGCAAAATTCTGCGTATGAAGTTATTTAAATTTGTAGCAAAAGATTGAATAAATTAAAAACCTAAAACCCTAAATGCCTTATTTTTATTTCAGTTGCTTGGGGCTATCATAGACAGGGTTATTGTCAAGCAGGATTTTCAGTTGCTGTGACTAAAGTAAGAAAAAAAATTCTTTATTCTACAGAATCATTTATTTATTTTTATCTATCTTCTTCTATATAATTTCTATCGTGTATTCCTCCTATTATTTATCAAATTCTTAAAACCATTATTTTTCTATAAACATCTTCAAATCAATATTTTTTTCAAAAGACATGCATTTGCAATTTTAATAAATTAGTTATTTTGCCTAATTGATATACATTTCTTAGGATGGCAGGCAACTTTTCATTGGTTCCCCCGGAAGTTGGTACTGGCAAGGTAATGATATACATTATTTTATTCCCAAAATTTAAGTTTTAGGCGGAAATTTCTTGACAGATGGCATTGTATAAAGTAAGGACTGTAAATCAAAATAATAATAATAATAATAATTGAAAATTACTTAAAAATATTTCGAAATCTTTTATTAATGAGGCAATCTTTTGTTATAATCTTCGTGCGAGATTGGCAAAAGCAGCAGAAAGAACAATAGAAGGAATCTTTAGCGCTATCTATCGAAAACTTTTTTAACTAAAATTAAAAACTTTAGGCTTAAAATTTATGCCTTATCAAAGTTTTCAGCAGGATTTTTTTTACGCTAATCGTTTTCCTGTTATATATATTTGAAAACTGTCAAGCTAATTTAGGACACTCTGTATTTCTATCATAGTTATTTTTTCTTGTAGTTGTAGTTTTTTAACAGTCGCATAAATTAGTTTTTATTTAAATTAGTCCCTTATTGTTTGCTAATTTTATGTGTTATAAATTTTTGTGAGTACTTTTCTATTAAGAATTAATTCAAATTTATTAATTTCTTAATTACATACGACATGCCTTAATTCTTATTGTTTTGAAAATTGAAAAATATCTACCTACTTACTTGCAAGAATTAGTAAAAAACTATGTGAAGTAGATTAACTTTATATTATGTTTTAAAATCTTTTATGAGAATATTTAAACCAATAATTTATCGATGCAGTTTTTAGGAAATATCGTTATCCCAAACGGATTCAGGAGAAATTCAGTACACGAAACTACTTCGATACAATATAGAATAGATAAATCAATGATACTTGTAATACCATATCTTTCTAAAGGCAAACCTTACTTTGTGTTGATGATAATAATTGATTATGATATTTGATGATGATTGTTTTTTTTTGTTTTTGCTTCTACCATTAACTAATTTTAGATCCTAAACTCTTACTTGATATTAAAATAACTTAGTTCATTGAATATCAGTAATAAATTAGTCTACTGAATATCAATAATAAATTAGTCCATTAATTAACTCATCTGAAAAGCCACGTCTTAGAAAAAAAGTAAATTCCTTATTAAATATGAACCTAATTGGATGCCTGCAATATGACGCCATTATTAATAAATTCTGTCATTCGTCAATTCAGAAGCCAATCAAGAACGCCACACACGTCTGACGTCTCTAACAGGTATCCAATTAAATCATTTTCAAATCACATCGGTAGGCATAATCACTTTACTTCTTCTGAGTTTGCAAGTATCCAATTAAAATAGTTATTTTGCTTACTAACTTTTTCTACAATAGTTTCTATGAAGAACATAATTTAATCGAAACAAATACAATTTAGTATTTTTATAATCGAAAATCATTAAATCCAATAAAATTGTACAAAATAATAAATAAAAAATCAAATGTATTAGATTTGCGCGTTTTTACAACTAAATTACAACATGATACCTGACTAATAATTTCTTGAATCTATAAATGGAGAATGTAAGTTAAATTTAAAACTACATCTTTTTAGGTCAGCTGTATTCTCAAGATTTACTATCAAAAGATATGCTGCACGGTACTCCAGAAGGACCTGCAGAATTTGATACCAGCTATCTAGGTAAGATGTGTAGAAATATATTTCGCTTTAACTTCATAAAATTAAATCTCAGCTAGATGTAATAAAATTCTAAAGAATATCATTAGATGGTCATTCAATCGGGTACAGAATAGTCGCTATACCTCAGAATTCATTTTTTACTATTTAAGTAGCATTTAGCCATTTTTTTTAAATTCTGTAAAAAGTAATTTTGGTGGTGAAAAATGAATTCGATAGTGCTAAGTCATGTAGACATTCTTTTACAAACTATAGAAACCCTCCTTCAAAAGTCGTAGAGGCACTTTTAAACTTTCAAATTCAAGGTGTACTGACAGAAAATATTTGGTTTTTGGTTTCATATAAAGGAGAGTTGCCATAATCTTTTCCAAATCCTACCACCTCTGATTTCTGAAGAATCATTGTAAAGATAATGCTCTAGCAAATAAATTTAGAAGCTTTTTTTCACGTGAAGATCAATGCAGAAAAATCAGATCACCGTTGCGTTAAATTAATCAGTTTTTTTTTAAGTTTCCAATCTAAATTTTTAAATATTCTGTGTAAGAATATTTAAAAACTAAAGTAATGTACAGATTATTTAATACATCATATAATGAAGTAACTTAACCTTTTATATTATGCATGTTTATTTGCTAGCTAATCATTCTTTGATGCTAGAAATAATACTGTTTAAAACGTTACGCAGTTACCTAAATCGTACCAAAGTTTACTATGAACAGCAAACCATTTAAACCTTACTTAACGGTTGAAATCTAAGAAACTGTTGAGAACTACTGTTGAAAACACTATTGAGAACTATTGTTGAAAACACTATTGAGAACTACTGTTGAAAACTGAGAGAGAAAATGAGAAATATTTCTGAACTAACTTTTAACCATTACTGAATTTTCCATCTTGCACACTGAGAAAAAAAGTATGCTGAAAACTGCCGGAATGTGGTAAAATTTACAGTGTTTCTGGCTCAATAGGAACACCAAAAAGCTCGGTAATTTTTACTGTAAAGCTTTAGTAATGAATTTGGTAAAATTAGCTATAAAATTGCTATATAAAACTAAGCAAGGTTTGGGTTCATGTATTTCATGCATTTCTTAAATTTTCTCCATACAACTATATTATATTTTATCCATAATAAAATTTTTCTGGTATGGATATTTCAACATTGATAACCTTTTGTTGGATTCCATTGATTTTTAACATTAGATTTTGTTAAATTTTAAATTTATTGCTTTCAACGGAATACTCGTTATCAAAAGTTTAAATGGATTAATAAAAACAAATTTTGACAGCACATGCTTTTCAAAGACGAAAACAAAATAGTTTCATTAATAATTCTTACTTCCAAGCTATTTTGTTCTAATACTTGATTCCTGATTTTCCTCGTCTTCTGCGTTGAATTTAAACTTAAACAGCTGAGTAGCTAGTCTGAAAACTTGCTGTATTGCTTACTCATTAAAACTTTCAATAATTGATTATTCATTAACTATGTAAAACATTTCTGTCAAATATGACTCTGTTCAGACATGAGCATACTTTTACATATGCATGTAGATGTAGTATAATTATATTCTATCATTATGCATGTGTACAATGCTCAACTTAAAATTATGTCGTATCATCTGGCTTGCATTTTAACTACACATCTATAAATTGGTATTCTCTTGCGTTAATTTTGCTTTTTTTTTAAAGTAGATAATAATAAATGATTTTGTAACTTTTTTATTCTTTGAATTATTTTATGAAAAATTTTCGGAGTTGAATCTGAATCGACTTTGACTACAGTAAAAAATCTCTCCAGATGATATACTCGTGTTTGTATTACAGGATATTCTATGGCTATTGGTGAATTTACTGGTGACCGAAGTCCTGATATAGTTGTTGGAGTACCTCGAGGAAATCGACTCACAGGAAAGGTAGGTCAATCAACAACTCACCACTCATCAACAACTCACCTATAACTTAATTATAGATAAATTGGTACATCAAATCGGACTTGGTTTAGCATATAAAATGTATATTTTAGGTTTGCTTGTTCAACTCGACTATATACAATCTTATTAACATTTCTGGCGAGCAACTGGGATCATATTTTGGTTACTCCGTGTGTGTTGTTGATGTCAATGGAGACAGGTAATTTACAGATTATATCACAGTAAAAGTTTCTTGCCATCGTCTTTTTATTAATTCTCTGTCGATTAAAATTTTTCATTATTTAAACAATAATAAAACAATAAATCCGAAGCTACCAAATTGAAAACAATTTTGTAATTTAGAAATGCATAAGCAATTTTATATCATGTAAATTGCTTATGCATGTAAGAATTAACATGAATATAAAATTGTTTTAGGTAAACAATTGCAACAAATTTTTGTAAAATCTTAGTATATGTAACACGCTTAACACGATATTGAAAAATATCGCAAATGTAAAATGGTAATAACCTACCTAGTCTCGCTAAATCTACAACTAAAATATTACAAATTTAATCACCCTTCAAAACATCACCAATATCGCTAAAATCCACCGTGTAAAGTGTTCTAGGGTTAAGCTCAATTATGAAAAGGTTACAAATATCTTCTTAAACTATTATATCAACACAATTTATAAATAAAAAGGCAAAAAAAGTTTTTTTAATATTCAAAATAATAGAAACAGAGGAGGAAAACAATACAAATATCAAGTTTGAAATAATTTGATTCTTACCATTTCTGAAATTTATTTTAAACTGGAAAAACAATTAACACTTTAACAATGATAATGAATTTGTGTTGTCATCTTTGAATATAAAAATACAAATTAAACACCAATTATAGCTAAAAAAAATAAGAAGATATGCTAAAAAAAATAGAAATTTTTTAACTCGCGAACACTTATTACTTTAAAAAATATATATTTTTTTGTAATTTAAAAAGATGAATTAGTTTATAGAGAATAAAAACTTTTAAAATACACTTAAAAGAGACAGTCATTTTTGCCTTTTTCCTATTTCAAAATTTCATTTCAAAGAGTTTTATTAGTTTTTAAAAATTTTAATGCAGGAGACGTTGAAGCATAATTTACGTAACATAATACATCTCTCAGATGCATTACTATAAATATAAAGTATTTATAAATTATTATTATTATCATGTATATCATAGTCTTGTAGACTGATTATGTAATGTATTTAAGGTTAGATGACATTATAGTTGGTGCACCATTCTATACAGATTTGAAAGCCAAAGATGGAAGCTATGAAAAAGGAAGAATATATATCATTCATCAAACGAGAAAAGTATGCCTTTAAATTTTTCATAAATTGAATTTCAAAAACTAATTTTTTAAAAAATTACAGTTAATGTTATTGTCAAGAAACTTACTGTAATACCATTTAAATTAAAAAGCAAGAAGCTTACAAGATTGTAACGAATTTAAATGATATCATAACTGAATTGTATTTTTACCAGTATAAATTATTTTTCAGCACAACTTTCGCATTCGTGGTCATATTGATGGTGCTTACTCTGGAGGTAGATTTGGTCTATCCCTTGCTTCCCTCACTGATATAAACAGGGACGGCTATGGAGGTAAGACTAACTTTTAAAAACTTTTACGGTTCTCTGTGTGTATAATTCAAATTTAATTATTTGATGATGCTCAAAATTTCTACATAAACTTTATATATACCCACATTGCAGAAAATATTCCTGATCAAATTACGATAAATAAACCGGCATTGAGGGTGCCGGTAGAGTTGATGTAAGAGTTGGATTAATCATCATGGCGTCTGTAACATTAACTCAAAATTAGTTTTCTAAGACTGCCATACCTTAGTTGTGATACCTGAAAGGAAATATTTCTAATTTATTTTTAAAAACAAGCATTGAAACAAAAAGAAAATTATAAAAACGATTTCAAAAGAACACCTTTTATTTAAAAATAAAAAATCAGGATCAAATTACGATAAAAAAAAAATACTGGAACTCAGGTTGCCGGTATAGTTGATGCAAAAATTTCATTAATCGATACGCCATCTGTAACATTAACTCAAAATTAACTTTCAAACTTTGCCCTAGAAGCGTTGTGATACCTGAATGGAAATAATATTTCCAATTTAGTTTTAAAAGCAAGCATTAAAATTGAAAGAAAATTAAAAAAGCGAGTTCAAAAGTGCACC
This sequence comes from Parasteatoda tepidariorum, assembly GCF_982258835.1. NCBI lineage: Eukaryota > Metazoa > Arthropoda > Arachnida > Araneae > Theridiidae > Parasteatoda > Parasteatoda tepidariorum. Next base: position 80,763,287 of record NC_141761.1, read on the forward strand.
TTTTATAATATTTATATATATATATATATATATATATATATATCACACAACACACGCAAAGGAGAAAGGACATAGAACACACAGAGAGAGAAAGAGACATCCATGCCTCTCCCGGGAGTCGAGCCCGGAAGCGTTCTGATGCTAGGACAGTTCCCTGCCCCCTACACTGGCTGGTCGGCATATATATATATATATATATATATATATATATATATATATATATATATATATATATATATATATATATATATATATATATATATATATATATATATATATATATATATATATATATATATATACTCTTCGAACCACGCACATGCACTGTGAGCAGTATGACACCTCGCATTGTCCTGGAGGTAGATGCCATCATTCTGAGGAAAAATCATTTGCTTGTCGGGGTGGACATGTTCCGCAAGGACAGATACGTACTTGTACTGATCCATCGTGCCTTCCACAATGATGCGTGCAACCAGTGAATGTCAGGAAAACATTCCCCAAACCATAACGCTCCCTCTTCCATCCTGCAGCCTTCCGGCAATTGTTGCAGGGTGTTTGCTTTCAGACGTTTCACGCCGTATGCGCCAACGTCCATCTATTCCATGGAGCATAAAATGTGATTCATCGGAAAAAGCCACCTGTTGCCACTCTGTGGACGTCCAGTTGCGGTGCTGGCGTGCAAATTCTAGCCTTCGTCCCCGATGAACAGCAGTCAGCATAAGTGCATTAACCAGGTGTCTGCTGCGGAGGCCCATGCGCAGCAACGTTCGCTGAACAGTTGTTGAGGATACACTCTAGGTAGCCCCTTGATTCATCTGGGTGGTCAGTTGCTCAACAGTTGCACGTCTATTCGTCTGAACGCATCACCGTAGCTTTCGTTCGCCTCTGCCATCTTTGGCCTGTGGTGCACCACATGTGCCACGCCGCTTGTTTTGTATAGTGCCATTTTGCCATGCACGGTATACTTTTACCACGGCGGCACGCGAATAGTTCACAAAATCAGTCGTTTCTGAAATGCTTCCACCCTTGGTCCGAAAGCCAATAATCATGCCCTTTTGGACGTCGGATAAATCGCTACGTTTCTGCATTGCGCCAAAGACTGAAATGCTTTTCGATGCCCTAGGACATCCAATATATACACTACACTGTAATGTGCTGCCACCTGCACTCTGTGATTGGTTATTTCACGTTGACGTCGAAAGTAGGTGGTGGTCACATTAATGTGACTGAACTGTATGTATATATATATATATATACAGTAGGGAACCGATTATCCGGAACGGTCGGGACCATCGCTATTCCGGATAACTGATTTTTCCGGTTTACGATGAAGTAATACATTAATGATTATTTCCAAAATGATGGTAAGGTAAAAATCTTTCAAAAAAGAAAGAAAAATCCTAAAATCTTATGAGGAAAAAAAATCTTTTTTTAAAAAAATGGCGAGAAAATTTATCGAATTTCGTTCCGGTTTTTTGGTTTTCCGGATAACGGGTCCTGTACTATATATATATATATATATATATATATATATATATATATATATATATATATATATATATATATATATATATATATATATATATAATCTCATTAAAAGAGTTCTGCGTAATACGTCGAACTCTTTTAATGAGATTCCGATATTTTTAATAAATGGACTGTTCATTTTCGAGAACTTTATAAATTCGCTGTTACTACAAACATAGCTAGGACTTAAGGAGAAATTTTACATCTGAATTGTATTACATTGAAACTACTTTTAATGAATACTATTGTTTTAATTCATTATTTTTCAGATGTAGCTGTTGGATGCCCGTATGGTGGAAACGATGGAAAAGGAGTCGTATTTATTTTCCACGGGAGTGCGTCGGGAATCGTGAATAGGCCATCGCAAGTAAACAAAGATTATTGTAATATGTTTCTCTTTATCTTAAACAAATTTATTGCATTTAAGTTTCTGTTACTTTCGCACATTCAGTAATTACTATTATTAGCAAATGGTGCTTTTGAATCCAGCATAAGGTAGAGTAACAAAACATTTGTATATCCGTGTCTATGTGACCGCTAAAACAGGAAAACAGCTAGTGTGCCCAGTACCTAATTAATCCGCAGATTTATTACGGTGATTCGTTAAAGTTCGGATTCAAGAGTTTTCTGCAGGGTAATGTGCACATGAGAGCCTTCAGTATCGCTGTGTTTAAAAACGTTGTTTCTCTTATTTCCCTATTTCCTTCTAATTTAGTTTTGCCATTGTCTTGTCGACATCGGCCTTCTTTTCTTTCATGGTTTTTTTTTCAGCAAAGATCTTATTTTCTTTTTAACTAGTGTCTACTGCACTGTAAAAATTCCGTATCAAAAGACGATAAAAAGTACCGGTGCTCAGGAAACCGATATTTCTACCGTAAAAAAGCCATTTTACCGGATCCATTAGTCAGATAAATCCATTAGTTGGCTAAAATCCTTTTTTACCGGAACATGTTACGGAACAAAAAGTCTAATATATACCTTAATTTTTACAGCAAAAATTACCGTAAAATTGCTGAATCACTTTAATTAAATAAATTTTACTGTTAAACTTACAATAAAAGTGGATTTTAAGGTTGATGTTTCCAAAGTGCCGGTACTTTATACTTCAATTTGATCTGAAATTTTTGCAGTGCCTGTAATATGCAGATTATCTAGGAAATTAGAAACGTAAGAACGTAATAATGAATCACAATTTTCATTTCTGTTAAGATGTGACCTGATATGATATTTCTATGCATTGTGCACAAAAAAATATCACTTTTGAAAAAGTTTATCTTATCATTTATAGCTGATTATTGATATTTAAAGTAAAAGTGTATGAAAAAGCAGAAACGAAGAAACCAACTATACTACTTTTTTGTCCAACTTTCATCGCTTATGCTTACATAATCAAAAACTTTTTTTCTTTCTTAACAGGTTATTTTTTCATCTGATTTACCAAGATCTATGGCTACATTTGGATTTTCTATTGCAGGAGGAATGGATCTGGATAATAACGAATACCCTGGTAAAATATTTCCCAGAGTTAAATTAAAATGTTCAATTTTTGTCCATTTAAAATTAATAAAATGTGATAATTTAAAGAGTAAAAAAATAAAGAATAAAAATAAGTACTAAAATTTTAGATTTTAAAAAGAGTTCCTGTTTAAAAACTATTAAATAAATAATCTGACTTAAAAAGTTATGTTTACATTTTCAGATCTTTTAATTGGAGCGTATGAATCTGACACGGCAGTCTACCTCAGGTAATTTTTTCGATTAAATTATTTGAAAAATTAAACTGACTGGTTATTTTTTTGGAAATATTTACAGACTAAATTAAAAATTATATTATTCAATATTATCATATTGTCCTTATCTAGGCGTAGTGATTTACTTGCGTTAGATCATTTTCTTAAGCACTTATTCTAATAAAAATGATTTGAAATTCAATGGTTTTAAATTTTACAATTGCCTAGAAGCAACACTTTTCTCTATATTGAAAAATAGTAAGTGCCAACACCGTTTTTTTTGGGGTATTCAATTTTGTGTCACACTTTGTTTTTTTGAGCAAAACCGATCTGAGAAACTTCATTCACCAGAATTAATTTTTTTTACAAAAAATGTCATTACATTACAGTGCAGTAGTTTTATCGAATGTTTTTTCTATGTATAGCACTTTAGTGTTATTTTTCGAAATTAATAACTTTCTTTAATTTACAGATCACGGCCAGTTATTCAAACAAGCGCTTCCCTTAAAATAACTCCAGAACAAATCAATCTAGATGAAAAAAGCACCACAAGTTGTGAGCTTTATGATAAAACAATAGTTTCTTGGTAAGCTTCTCCTAGTCTTAAAATTTTTCTAAAAATATCTCTTTTGTCATGTAGAAATACCATAATTAGCTTCCTTTCATGAGGAAAATTTTCAGTTTTTACAAAATTTAAAATATCCATTGCCTCTATTTGCTTCTTCAACTTTAAAAACACTTTCAAATTAATTGCAATATTTGTTTTAGGGGTTATAGGGGGGGAAAAGAATACTTTGCGAAATTTTTTTCAATAAACAATCAAATGAATAAGATTTTTGAAATTTTTTATGATGAACAAAACTTATTACAATGGACAAAAATATTATAATATTGAAATGAGAAGAGGAAAAAACATTTTAAATTTATTTTTCATTTTAATAATTTTAAAGCAATGCAAAACAAAATATGATCGATAAAGCGTTTCTTTAAAAATTTGTTTCTATGACTGAATTAACAGTGCCAGCAATTTCAAGTTATAAATTTTAAAAAGCTGCAAAAGTACGTAGTAACTTTTTTTCTCAAAAAAATTTATTTTTGTAAAAATCACAGATTTTTAACTCATATCTGACTATAACTACGTCTAGAACTAAATTTGTCTTAACTATAATTATTCCTTCTAAAAACTGATACAAAAATAAACATTGTTTCACAACCTTTATTTGCTTCCATATTTCATATTCTATATTTTTAAAAAACAAAGATTTTTTCGATATTTAGCTAGTAAACTTTAAGTACTATTTGCTGAAAAACTGTATATCGTGGACGATGTCGTGTTCCGAATTCGATTAATTAAATATTTGCGCAGAAAAATTTTTAAATTTGGTTTAAAAATGGTTAGAATCTTTCTGTTATCACTTCCGGATAAAATAATCTTGAGCTATGCACATGATAACATAATATTCAGCACATCATGCTATTAAATGAAAGGCTTAATATCCTGAAATATTTCCCCTACATTCTTTTTAAAAAAAATATTGATTAAAAGGCACTTTTTCCTATACATTTGAGCTATTTAATCACACTTAAAACATATAAAAAATACAAAGCTTGATTTAAAGTAAGAGAGATAGAGAGCACAAAACCCTGTTAAATGATTATTTCTAAACTCTTAAAACTCAAATATTTCGGCTTAAAATGCAAGAGTTGAACTTTTAAATTAAGAAATGTTTAAAAAATTTAGCTTATTTTATTTTATTTCAGCGTAGTTGTTTCGTTCTGTTTGGAATTTACTGGAATAGGAATACCTCCTCACGTTGGTATGTTTAATTTATTATTACTAATATTATTATTATTATTATTGAAAAATTAATGCATTAGATCAATCAGACAAAAAATACCTCATATCATCATTTATAGAACAATCCTTCACAAGCTACTAATTAGTAATAAGTTTAAATTAGAATAGAATGTTTATTTTGTCGAATGTATAAATGAAAATCAAACATTATTTCGCGTATCAGAAATAACGGCCTGGTATTTTTGTCAAATACATTTCATTCAGCGAAATCATCTTCTTTAGTTTCAAATACATGTTTCAACCGAAATATTATACAAAAGTATTTGTTCTTAGAACCAAAATATTTCGATTAGCTCTGAGTGGCATCATTCTACGCAAATAATTATCTACGAGGAAAAACTTTTGAATTGTGCTATATCAGTAGATAAAAGATGTTGTAAAACTTCCAAGTCAAATTTGTTAGCTGTACGAATTTAAACACCTATAAACAAATTTTGCTTTTCAACTACTGTGGACTTTTCTTAAACTCGAAAAAATGTACCTCAGGCTTGATGGGATATTTTTTTCTCACTCTTAAAACTCAAACAATGTCATCCTCCACCCACCAAACTAACAGCAACTCGAAAATTTTTGAATCACTGATGTTTTGATTAAATATCGTCAAATCTCATGAAGATTTGTTTTTGCAACGACAATTATAACAGAGAATCTTCAGGAAAATTTGGCAGAGAAAACAATAAGTAAAAGATGTTTTTCCGGCATCAAACGTTCATATCACGACACACAGTAAAAAATTCTGGATTAAATTACTGGAACATATTACGGAACAAATATTCTACAGTAAGATTTCCTAATCATTCTAATAAAATAAAATTACTATAAAAAAATTGGGGGTGTATATTTTACGGTAAAAATAGATTTTACACAGGATGCACCTAATATACCAACCTTATACCGGAATTTGAACCTGAATTTTTTACAGTGCACTTAAAGAGGCGAAATCAGTTTGCAGAAATAACATTTAAGCTATGCAAAATATAAGAGCTAATTTCAACATATTTTTATACATTTTAACTTAAGTAGACAACAAGCTTCAAATGACATTAAATTAGTGAATATATTATTATTGTGTTATGAAAATTAAGCTTAACTTTAAAAAATACTTGCTTTTTTCTAGCTTTCATATACCGAATGAAGCTGGATGCTGATAACAAAGCCCCAAGAGTTTTTTTCTTAACTGACGAGAATAAGAATGAACAAAATGTTTCCATACAAATTAGAAAGGAATCTAAATATTGCAAGAGCATATATGTTTATCTTAGAGTAAGTTCTTTAATCTTATTACCATAGATCTTATTATCCATGAAATTATTTAGGGAATAAAGTTATTATAAATTTATTTGAAAAATGTACCATATATCTTATTATCTATAAGAGTGTTAAAGGCTTTCGATAAATATTATAACTGTTAAAAACTATTAAAAGTTTATTTGAAAGAAAAGTACCATACATCCTTGAAACTATTATAAAAGTTCTATAAATCTATTATTATTAATTAAAAAAAGTATAAAACACTGGTTAAAAAATTGGTTCAGAAATTTTGCACGGGTTACTTCAATGATTAATTAAGATTCTATAAACTTATGCCTTGTGTTATTAATTAGTAAATTGAATTTGATAGTGTCGAAAAGCAACATTATCAATCCAAATGTAGAAGGACATGCTTTGAACTATTTAAGAAACTGAGGTGACCCGGCTTCGAATCCCAGCGACGGCTGGTCCATACTAATTTCGCACCAGGCTCGCACAAACCACAGTGCTGACGTAAAATATCCTCAGGGGTAGACGGATCATGAGTTTGAGTCCCCCTGCAGTTAGGCTAATAGTGGGGGTTTTTTGTGTTCCTCTCCATGTAACGCAAATGAAGGTTAAATTCATCAAAAAGTCCTCCACAAAGGCAAATTTCTCTCAATACTTAATCCAAAATTTCCCTTGTCATCTAGATTGTGTTCAAAATTACAGGGCTACGGAATTGAACATTGGTAACCGCAAACTCAAATTTACGTCAGCTGTTCAACGACGGTCATTAAATAAAATGTATAAGAAACTTTTTTTTTTAATTTCCAATGGCAAGGCAAAAATGAAAATAAATGAACAAGAACAGAAGTAAAGATGACGCAACAATAAATTGACCGAAGTCATTGCTTCATAAGTTCTCTGGCCTTCCAATAAAGTCCAGTCTCGGAGTCTCCTCTAAGGACTGCACAGTGGTGGAGGTGATGTCTATCCATAGGGATATTAGAGTTACAGAGGGGGCAGTAAAGGCTTTGTATAAGAAACTAAATCTAGAAAATGTGAATGAAGCTCAAAGTCAAAAAAGCAGTTAAAATATAATTTTGGTTATATAAACAAAAACACAGGAAGTTCCAACCCTATATTTTGGCACTAAAGAAGATTCTTGGAAATTGAATCAGAAGTGTAGTTCACTGTAAAAATTTCCAGATCAAATTACTGTGAAAAGTATCGGCACTTTTGGTGTATCATCCGTAAAATATTTTACCGTAATTTTTACAATAATATTTATTTAATTAGAGAGATTCAGTGATTTTACGATAGATAGTAGTGTTACCAGATACAGTATACCAATTTAATACTAATAAAAGTTACCGTATACCAGGTTTTTTGTTCCATAACATGCTCTGGTAAAAATGGACCCACCTAGGGTGCCGGTACTTTTTACCGTAATTTAATCTGGAATTTTTGCAATGTCAATCTATTTTCGCGACTTTATTTTTGCTTCATTCACGTTGTCTAGCTTTATTTCTAACATTATCGAAGTTGCGAGAAATTTTAGAATTTCCAATATTAATTTTCACTGTTTTTTATATCAGTTAATTAATATTAATACATGGAAGAAACATGGTGAAATTTCTGTAATATTCATCGGTAAAAATTTTCTAAAGATTCCTTGACAAAAAAAAAATACGCTTTGTAGGGAAACTAAACTAGATTATTATACTGCTAGATTGTCATACAAAATATAGCTCAGTTCACAGAGAAAAAATTAAATAAAATACCTCATTGCATTTTAATTACATTTCTGGTTAAAGAAAAAAATTCTGGTTAATAATGCCAAAATATTCTGCATTTGGTAATTTTTCTATTCATATGGTAACGGTTTACCGAATATTCTAGTTCTCAAAATTTTAGTTCAGGTAGTAAAACACCTTTATTAAAAACTAGCCGCTAAAGGCGGCCAGCTGTCCGCCACGCTAACGGTTTTCACAAATAAAGCTTTTTAAAACATAGCAGGAAATCTGAAAATTAGTGGACAATTAAAGTGTTCCTGTCCTGCAATTTCATATCCAGTTCTGTTGCAGATGTGTTATAGCTCTTGAGGATGTTTGAAGATGTAACTTTGGTATGGTAACATAAGGCCTATGGTAACCTAAGGCCTATGGTAATCTAACCTATAATATAAATATCAGGTGGAGACTTGATTTTTTTAAATTTTTTTTTAAAAAGGCCTCAGAAATTGTAAAAGCATAATACAAAAGTTGCTTTCGAAATCATCATTAGGTGAAAACCTCTTCTAATCTTTGACGTTTCTCTGATACTTCTTGGGCTCTAGAATTGCTTGTCGAAATTCGGTCATGTTCCATCCTTCTTCGACGTTCCACAGATGTTTCTTGGGCCCTTCTTCTTTGAGAATCTCTTAATATCCTTTTCTTTGACAAAATACAAAGTTTTTTGGAAGGCGATTCTGCCATGTCATGTCAGTAATCGGGTTTTTAAGAAGTCAACGAATACTTTAGAACATACTATGAAAGCAAATCATGAAACTTCAGTATTAAAATCTAAGTGCTTACCTGCAAACTGAAACTTTCTGAAATAACTAATTACATTTAATAAAAACTGTTAAAATAAAGAATAGAAAAACCAAAGAGATCCAAGGTAAGTGTGATCGTTCCTTCAAAAACAATTAAATTCCTATTTTATATATTATATGGCTACAACGCTCAAGAAAAAAAACTAAAATGCTAAATACATGAAAAGAACACAAAAACGGGGGAAAATATACTTGAGGGTGCCCCTTGGCGAAATCGGCGACTTATGTTTGGCGTCTTACTTGGTTGCCAGAACTCCGTGGTAACAGGAATAGCGGCCAAAACATAGTGATATTTCAATGAAACAATTGAAAATTCAAGCAAAGCTTTTTAAAATTGCAGTGAACAGAATAGAATCAAAATTAATAAACCCACTATAATGCATTTTGAATCGAAACAAAAATTAATGGAGTAAGCACAGAAAGAAAAAGAGAAAAATAACTCACTTCTTCATTAAGCTTGAATATCTTCAGATTTTGGTGCACAGAATTCTCTAATTGCAGTTAGGTACTGTCTAAACTACGATCCCTTTCTAATAGATCTTTTTATGTTGGGAGCATTTGAACCTTTCACACGACCCATTCAAATCCATCTGATCAATCTTTACGTTCAACCAGAGACATCTTTCCCACAAACAGGACATTTATATCTATTACTAATTAAACCTTCATTCATACACCAGTCAATCACTACTTTTTTTCCTTTGTTATTCAAATCGTACAGAAACTTAAGATTTGTCTTATTGACAGTATTCATTTTTAGTACCAGAAGCAAAAGTAACCTTACCAGCCAGTATCCAAAGTAGAACTAACGGATCTCTGAAATTACATTTAAAAACAACGCTAAATTCTTAACCAATCAGAATCACGATTAAAATCTAAACCAATCAGAATAACGATTGGTTTTCAACATCGCCCAGCTTGGCGATCAACCTCGATCACAACTTGGCGGGGGCACCCTCAAATATAGTCTACCCCAAAAACGAATTAATTTTTTATGATATCAATTTCTATTTCTATATAATTTTTTATGGTATCAATTTCTATTTCTACATTGCTACAAAAATTATCGTCTTCGCTTAAGAAAAAAAAAATAGAGCGTGGAAAGAAGAAGAAAAACTTATAATAACAATTATGAACATCGACAAATAAATCAAAGCAAAGCGTTCTATTTACGTATGGAATGTGTTGCCACATTTTTAATACAAAAGTTAAACTTTTCTCCACTTTGATAAATGTAAACAAATGCGAACCTTACAATTAAATTATTAATTCCTTCGTATATTATTGGTTTAAGTTGTCGAAATTTAATATTTCAATTGTAAGGCTCGCATTAGCATACATTTATAAGAGATATGCATTTTTTAATAGTTTTTTTAATATGGCTCTTATTTGAAGACGAAAAAGCATAGATTTTCTTACAAAATGACTGATAACTAAAAAACTAATCCAAATTTTTGAAAAAGAAAAAAAATACTTCTTCATTATGTCAAAACACAATTTTGTGTCAAGTTTCGTGCCTGGGCGAGGCTTCTGGGGCGATATATTGTGATTACAGACAGACACACAGCCGCTTTTATTATTATGTATAAAGTGTTCCTGTCCTGCAATTTTGTCTTCATATCCAGTTCTGCTGCAGATGTGTTATAGCTCTTGAGGATGTTTGAAATTATATAGCTACAACGCTTAAGAAATAAAAAACTAAAATGCTAAATACATGAAAAGAACACGAAAACGAATAAATTTTTTATGGTATCAATTTCTATTTCTATATAATTTTTTATGGTATCAAATTCTATTTCTATATCTGTTACGTCAAGCACTCAGGTATTATAATTTGATCTAGTTGTGCTTGTATAATTTTGATCTAGTTGCGCTTTCTACGTCATTTTGTTAACATCGTTTGGTTTGTTATTTAACATCGTTTGGTTTGTTATTTCTAAGTTAACTTTCAAAAAATTGGCTGGCATCAGCATTTTTATTCTTTAAGTTGCTTATTTTTTCTTTTGGAATTCGTTCCTTTTTAGCAAAATGTTTTTCAACCTAATCGAATTCTTTGCCGACTGTTCTCTGTATATATAAAGAAAATAAAGTAAATATTTTTAAAGTGTTGTGAAAAGAATTTTTAGTTGTACAAAGTACTACAATATCGCTACAAAAATTATCGTCTTCGCTTAAGAAAAAAAAAATAGAGAGTGGAAAGAAGAAGAAAAACTTATTATAACAATTATGAACAGCGACAAATATATCAAAGCGAAGCGTTCTATTTACGTATCGAATATGTTGCCACATTTTTAATACAAAAGTTAAACTTTTCTCCACTTTAATAAATGTAAACTAATGCGAACTTTACAATTAAATTATTAATTCCTTCGTATATCATTGGTTTAAGTTGTCGAAAATTAATATTTCAATTGTAAGGTTCGCATTAGCATGCATTTATAAGAGTGGGGAAAAGTATATGCATTTTTTAATAGTTTTTTGAATATGGCTCTTTGAAGACGAAAAAGCAGACGAAAAGCATAGACTTACAAAATGACTGATAACTAAATAACTAATCAAAATTTTTGAAAAAGAAAAAAAATACTTCTTCATTATGTCAAAACACAATTATGTGCCGAGTTTCGTGCCTTGGCGAGGCTTCTGGGGCGATATATTGTGATTACAGACAGACAGACACACACACAGCCGCTTTTATTATTATGTATAGAATACACAACTGAAGAGTAAATTTAATCGAATAAATTGTTTTTATGCCATGCTCTAAAATATCAAGATAAAATTACCAGATTTTACCTCTTTTGCCAAATTTTATCGTAAACTATAAAAACTAATTTTACTGTTAATTTTACCAAAATTATTCGAAAGAACTTTGGTAAAAGTTACCGATCTCTCTGGTGTTCTCATAGAGGCAGAAAATGGTTAAATTTTATCATATTCTGGTAGTATTAATCATATATTTTTTTGAAATCTCAAAGTTTCTTTTATATATAAAATTTAGTTAAATATCAAACCTCCTTAAATATAAATCATTTTGTATTTAAGAAGTATATTTCATATTTAAGGATTAATAAATTATTTAATTATACTATTATGTTATTGTAAAATTATTGTTACTTACTTAGAAAAAATTATCGAGTCAATTATTTTCAAAAAAAATTACCGAGCTTTTCAATGTTGTTATTGAGCCAGAAACACGATTACCATATTCTGGTTGTTTTGACATTCTCCGTGTATTTTATGATGTTAAAATGCTCCTTAAATGTTTTCTCATTGTTGAAAGCTAATTATTCGAGGCATCATCGAACAACTAAATTTGTTTTAATATGTGTCATCTTTGTTTACCTCTTTTGAGATTCGAAAAGCGTTTTTCTTTTCTTTTTTCAATTTTGCTACAACTAACGAGAATTTTCTTGCCTCATTTTTATAAGAATTTTAAGCATGCATATTAAAGGTGAGGTTTAAAAACTCTGTATATGCTGTCATAAACCATATACAAATAATTGGTTTCTATTTCAGAATAATGTTAGAGACAAATTGACTCCAATAGCTGTTGAAGTTTCTTATCAAATTTATGACCATTTTCCCGACTTGCAAGAGTTAAAACCAATTTTGAATCAGAATCTCCCTAACAACTTAACAAAACAGGTAATGAGAGTTATAAGTTATCTATTAAATAATTTTTCAGCTATTTTCCTGAACCTATTGCAAACAAAAAATTGTATAATCATATCAGCTAGTTACGTAACAATTAAAATAAATTAATAAAATGGATAAATGTTTAGAATCATGAGTTAGGTTTAGCTGTCTTATTGTAAATATCTTTTAATTTACTTTCAGATAAATATTCAAAAGAACTGCGGTAAAGATAATGTATGCATTCCTGACATAAAAGTACAAGTCACTCCGTAAGTTTTTCAATTACTAAAGTGTTGTACAATTTATCATTAGCATTCTTTTTAATCCTGGATCTTTTTAATAATATTAATTTACGTAATTTTCAGAACCCTTCGAATAAAAATATATCGCTTCCTATAAATAATAGTTTATATATTCCTTTTGCCTCATTCTTTCCTTCCTTAGCAAAACCACTCTAAACTTTAATTTCCTTACATTGTGCACAATTTATTATCTAATAAGCAATCTAAAGCTAAACTTATTTTTATTTCTATTAATTAGGAAGCTTTAATTTAATAAATCAATAATATTTTTTGATAAAAATCAACTTATAATAACTATTATTTTAATAGTGTGTACTGGTAATGTTATAATATAATTTTGAGGTACAATAAGATGACTACTACACTGCTGAAAAAATATTGTTACATTTTACACCATGATATCGAAAATTGTTTCGCCTTATTGTAAATAAAGCAAAAAGTTGAATCACATGACCGTGTAAAACATAGAGAAATATTACATCCCGATGCTAGAAAATGAATATAAGAATCGTGTTGCTTTAAGGCATGAAAAAATATCAACACTTTTGTCCTAGAGTCACGCTGGGTTATTGGTGACGGTCTAGGATTTATATTTAATAAGGATCTAAGGACAATACTGACGCAAGTACTCACAGCATTACTAGTATTAAAATGAAGAGCAGGTTGTGGTTGCAATACTTACGCAAGTATTCACAACTTAACCAATGCTAAAATGAATTGCAGATGATGGTTGTAATCACTCGACCTCCTCACCACGCTACCCAACCGACAACCAATCGATCATGTGTCAATTTTCTGTTAATATTCCATTTTAATATGACATTAAGATGGATTTCATACCTAAGACACCATCCGGGAAAATATAGTCTAATTGGCATGGGAAATCAGACCTCTGTCCAAGCCGTAATAGGTATTGACTAAACCCTCCTCATCGAGTTAGCTGCTCTAAAGTATTCAGAAATTTTTCTTGTTCATTTTTTATTCGTTTTCTTTAAATTCTAAAAATGCCTAAATTTTAATTCTTTGATAATTATAATTATTTATGACGAAGTCCTTTTTTCGTAGAGCCTAAAATAAATTTTGATTATATAATTACATTATTTTAAAATAAATTATGACAATGAACTTCTATTTATTTTTCTTATTTTAAAATGGTCTTGTGTTGAACAACTATGCATACTCTTGAGCTTGGTATGCATGCTTAATAGTTTTGAACTAACAGAGGAACAAATACAATTATTATTTTTTTATATTTATAATATAATTGATTTTCAATAAATTATCAATAAAGATCATTCTCTTCTTTCTTGATTGAAGAATTTAATCATATAGTAGAATTATCGAAAAAAAATAAACATCAGTAAATAAAATTATGATAAGAACGCGAGAAGAGAGTATTAAAGAGAGTTTTCTTTCAAATCTGCAGCACTAAATAAACATTTCTTTATTAAAATTAAGAGGGGGCATTACTGTTACTCGAGTACTAAGAAACTTTGGAAAATGTGCTTCTGGGACGTTATAGTAGAATGCCTTTGAATAAGATACAATTTCTTAAACTTTTACTCGTTATTAGGATTTAATTTAGATTGAAACTTCCCTCTACGACTCATTTATTGTAAAGAAAACATCCTCAATATCGTGGCTAAAAACATCCATATTCTGCTTAAAATTTAAGCCTATTTTTCTAGCATTGTAGTACATGGTATTTTAAGATAATACTTAGGAAGTTGAAGCCAACTTTAAAAAGTAGCTGATGTAAAGGAATGAAATAAATGTATATTCTGCTGTTGTCGTACTTCTCTCATTTCTTCATTTTGTGATTAAAACTATTTCTTTTTTTTTAAATCTAAAAAAATCTTTCCGTTAAAAAAAACTCAACTTAAGCCTGTTTAATATATAATATATTGAGCTGCTGTGACTCAGGTTATGAAGCTTTCGTCTCTCGATATGTGACCCAGGTTCAAATCCCAGCGATGGCTGGGTGATACGAATTTTGCTCCCGACTTTTACCGACTTTAATGCTGACGTAAAATATTTTAAGTGGTAGGAGAATGATGGATTAGAACCCCCTTGTCGATGAACTAACCGTGATGTTTTCGTGGTTTTCCTCTTTAACGAAAATGAGGGTTAGTTCCATCAAAATAAGTTTTCCACGAAGGCTTGTTTGCCAAAATGCGTGACCCCGGAATTCCCTTGTCATATGGGCGAGTTCAAAATTACAAGGCTATGGAGTTGAACATTGATAGTCTTAAACTCTGAATTAGGTCAGCTGTTCAATACGGGTAATAAAATAAAATAAAATAAGTTATATATTACGCGCCAAGCTTTATATACTTTTTTGAAGCTATTTATGGGCCATTTTAATATTTTTTAAATTGTGTTTTCTTACAAATTTATTATAGGAATATGCAGCAATTTTTGATTGGAAGTCAGAAAAAGTTAGAAATGAATGTTATCATCATAAATGCTGGTGAAGATGCTTTTGAGACAATGCTTTATGCTACAATTCCTGTTGCAGTCAACTTTGTCAAAATTGAAAAAATAAAACCATTGGTAAGAATTTTATGCTCGTCTAATCAGTTTATCAATCAATGATAACTCTCTCATCACTAGTTGGCGTGAGCGTAAGGAACGTTAATCGCACCTTTAGAGTTAGTTTATTTCAGTGATTTAGGGGAAGAAGTCATGGAAAGTCGAAGCGAAAGAGAAACTCCTTACTTGGCGTTTTCTAGGAAAGAAATTAATATTTCCAATTAATTAATAGGAAAGAAATTAATTAATAGGAAAGAAGCACATAAGATTTAATTAATAAAGTTCGAACTTATTTAAAGAGCTTTCTAACGAACTGAATCAAAATGATATTTCAGTTTACAGTTTTCGCCTAAAGAAATGAGCTCATATTTCGTGCGCTTTAACTTTCCCCACCTATGAAAAAGTGAACTCTTCTACTATGCTTTCCCACCACTAGCCAACTTTGCATGGTTGAATAATACCTTTTTTTCTATGGATTATTATTATTATTCTATTACATTCCAACTATTATTATTATTATTGTATTCCAACTATTTTTCTTTTATATAAGCCCACATTTGTTTATTAGTTCTGAAGAAAAAAGTGTTAAATTAAAACAGCAGGTTAAAGAGCAGTTATTATTTTTTTCTGAAGAACTAAGCTTTTTTTTAGATAAACTTTGGTTTGCTGTCAAGTTTTTTGCAGTATGCTACAACCTTCTTTGATTGTAGCACTTTCTGATTAAAAATCAGTCTTTTAAAACGAAAATTCATTTATTAGAAACAATACAGTTGGTATTTAACTACTTAACTCTTAATCATAAAAAAGTATTTCTATAAATATAATTATAACTTAAAAATTACCTTAGGACACTTTTGTGGGCTGCTCAATGTTAGAAATGACTGACGAAGACCACAACGAAATAGCTTGTGATCTGGGAAATCCTATGCCTGCCAACTCTACAGTATGTAATCATTTTAGTTCATCTCTCATTTAGTTGATTTTTCATTTATTTTAAATTATAATACGTAAAATGTGTACAATGGGTAAAATGAATTAAAAAAATAGATTCCACCACGAATACCTTTTAATCTAATAATGAGAGTTTTCACCCATGTAACAAGATCAAATTAAACTTGTTTTCAAAAGAAGATGCCTTAAATACTATGTTAAAAAATTTTATTTTGAAAGATTTAACATATTATTTAATACGTTCACTGTGTACAATAAACCTAAAATGTCGATTTAACTCTGCAAAAATATAGATCTAATTTTCCACTGAGAAAAAAATATCTTCAAAACTACCAGAATACGGTAAAATTTACCGTATTCCTGGCTCTATGAAAGCACTAAAAATCTTATTAATTTTTACCGAAGCGTTTTGGTAATGATTTTGAAAAAATTAAGATCAAAATTTGGTTGTGAAGTATGTGACAAAATTTCATAATTTTATCGTAAAACTTTAGAGTATGTCATAAAACAAATTATTAGTTAAATTTACTTTTCAGTTTTGTATTTTTTACTAAATGTGTAGTAATAAGCAATATAATTTTGAAAACTAGAATTTCCGGTAAACCGCAACTATATGAACGGAAAAATTACCAAATGAATAGTTTAAATAATTTTTTTTAATTAGGCTATATGCTGTTTTTTTTCAAGCAGAAATGGCACTACTATACAATACGGTAATTTTACTAGAATTTTTTTCTCCGTGTACAAAAAGTTAATACTAATTCTTGAAAAAAGAGGAAAGCTTAAATAAGTTAATGATTTAATGTTAAATTATTTAGATTATTTAACACAGGACAGTGATCAATTATTTAATTTATGAATTATTTAAAAAATATCAAGTGTAAGAGTAATAATCTATATCATATCTTAAATTACGTTAAATTACTAAGTTCAAAAATCGAAACCTTAAACGAATTCAGATAAATAATAATCTTTTGTGTGACTAAAATTTAGGAATAAAACTTTTCGAAGGATTTTTATGAAGAAAAAAAAACCGAAAATATAGTATAAGTTACTCAAAATTGTTAATGATATAATTTATAATAACGAAATGTATTACTTTATTAATTATACAATGTTTCATTATGGAAGATGGTAATGGCCGACTTTTTAACTTAATTGAAATGTCATTAATTCATAATTTAAACTAAGTCAGTTTATTTGTGTGAGTGAAATAAAACTTCGTAAACAAATAGTCTTTTTGGATCATTTTCTTTAAACAAAAGTCATGATTCTAATAATAGAATAAAATAGTTCAAATAATAATAAGAAAATTCATAATAAAATTAAAATATTTTATTAAAAAGCTCAGAATATCTTAATGGATACTTTATAACCTACGAAAACGGGCAGGTTTCGTCAGAGAAATTTCATTTTTGTGCCTAATTTCATTTTTGAATTAACATAGCTTTTAAACAGAAAAGTGATATGTAACACACGTTAGTTTAATTATTTAACATAAGATCAGTAATGTTTAGAATGAATCGCAAACCATTAAGATAGTATTTTAGTATTTCAAAATCCTGTCTTTCTTTTCTATTATCATTAAGTAAAGCATATTAATTAAATTAACATTTTTTTAGATGATAAATAATTTTATTAGCTCCATTCGTTGTAGTTATCTTTATAATTTTGCTGATTGCAATAAATTACAATATAGATAAATAAATAATTAAAATAAAATTCATAATTTTTAGTTTTATTTACAGTTGCGTAAGTAATAAAAGTTTTTTTCCTTCTTTTAGTTAGCTTTTAAAATTTTGCTGGCTCCGTCAAAATCTTTGTCTGCAAGACAGGATCTGAAATTTACTGTTAAAGTTAACAGGTACTACTAAAAGTCCTTCAGATGTCTTTTAATCTATATTTTGATCACATTCATGTATTTTATTGAAATTGATATATTTTATTTAGATTGATATATTTTATTTACATTAATATATTTTATTTACATTGATATATTTTATTCACATTGATATATTTTATTTACATTGATATATTTTATATACAATAATTATAATTTTATTTACTTTGACATATCTTATTTACATCAATATATTTTATATACAATAATTATAATTTTATTTACTTTGACATATCTTATTTACATCAATATATTTTGTTTACATTTATGTATTTTATTTACATTGATATATTTTATTTACATTTATATATTTTATTTACATTTCATAGCACTAATGCTGAGCTGATTGAAACGCTATATGATAACTTAAGGGAATTTAATTTACCTGTAAGAGTGGAAGTTAATGTTACTATACACGGGTAAGATGAGTAACATTATTTAATTCATAGCCTTATTTCCAATTAAAATACCAATAGTTGTTTTAATCCATTTTTGCTTTTAGTATTTCCGAGCCTCAAGTTATTGCATACAATAAAAGCGACCTACTTCCATCAGTAAAAATCAGCGAAAGTGAAGCGGGACCTGAGGTCATCCACGTTTATGCAGTAAGTTTTATTTCAATGACTCAGCTATGTTTATGCAGTAAGTTTTATTTCAATGACTCAGCTATGTTTATGCAGTAAGTTTTATTTCAACGACTTTTAACTCAGCCATGTTGATTCACTAAGTTTTATTAAAATAGCTTTTAACTCAGCCATGTTTACGCAGTAAGTTTTATTTAAATTATTCTTAACTCAGCCATGTTTATGCTGTAAGTTTTATCTATACTGTTACACATTTCCTTAACCTAAAATACGCATTATTTTATTTATCTTTTAAACTTTAAAAATAAATTAATCATGGTTGTGCGTAATGAACTCCTTTAATGAGCCTTTTTCAAACCTTGCCCAAAATGAATTTGATAAATATTAAAGGCTACATTATTTTTTAACATAAATATTAAAGGCTACAAATTAAGATACAAGCAAAGTAACAACAAAAAAACTGCTTCGTATCACAATGTGGAAGAGCATGTGTAATTGCCGAAAGAAAAAAAGAGAGTTAAGAGGTGCTTATTAAAAACACCTCCATACTTTATTAGGGAGTCGAATTAGTTTTGATACTTTTTATCCGACCTCCTTCATAAGCGATACATATTTCACTTCATTTTAAAGTTGAATTCCAAAAATATACATTAAGGGTGGTTATTACGGAACACGCTGAAATTATTTGCAGCAATTGAAATCTTTATTAATGAACCAATCCAAAAATTCCTCTAAAAATTTATTTCATTAGTAGTTTACGAAAAAATATGTTTTCCATAAACGTATCATGGTAGTTTTATTTCAGCTTGAATATTAATTCGAAATCCTTCAAGTGAAAAATTTTCTGACTTAATTTTAAATAAGATTCATTCCTTAAAATTTAAAAAAAATTATAATTTTTCAGGAAAAAAAAGTTTGCTTTGATCAGTACAGTGTTTGTTTATTGCTGACAATCGACTTATGACAATTTATTCTTCTTTACAAGGTTGGAAATAAAGGACCAAGTATGGTACGTGAAGCTGAAGTCGATATTCTGTGGCCCACCTTTACTCTTCAAAACAAACCTCTACTTTACCTAATGGAACAACCTGAAGTGCAAGGGAAAGGCCGCTGTAAAGAAATTCCTGATGTGAACCCACATAATTTAAAAGTACTTATATTTTCACTCGTTGTACTTCTCTCTCTGGTAGAGTGTTTTTCTGACATTTATAATTAACATCACTATACGGGAATCACTCCCAAAATAGCCAGTTGTAGGCCAAAGAGGCTAAGGCTCCACATTTTTAGAACACCGTTCTTCTGGTGGAAGTGTGACAAAATTGCGCATTTTACGTCTTTACTTCATAGAAAAGCATATACGAATTGTTCTGAAATCAAAATAAAAATCGAACTGAATTCAAAATCAATCGGAAATCAAAATCAATATCAATCTGAAATCAAAATTTTAATCGATCTAAAATCAAAATCGAAATCGATAGGGGTGAGATTTTCGTTGAAATAATTCGTTTGAAATTCTGCCAAGAAAGGGCGTTACATTCCTAAAACATGCGCTAATTATGCCCTTATTCTCATTATTGTCCGTCAAATTGAGCATATAAAGCACGCAGGTATGTCAATAATTAAAATATTCTGCCACTCTTTTAATTTCGAAATATATTTTTCTTTTTACTACATTAAAGCAACACCTGATGGAAAAATCTCAAAATATTATCATTATTATTATTACGGAAACCTTAGCTTTATGATCTAAATAACGCATATTTGAAGCTTCTTTTGAATTCATTCAGTAGGATTGGAGCAAGAGCTAGAAACCTCTGAGAACTAATACTTTAATTTCAGCCAACTTGTACAATAAAATAAACTGCTTAAAACTTTAAAATAAAGGAACAACACTAGTGTAAAAGAACAAGTGTAAAAAAACATTTCTGGTGTATCTAAACACCTACATTCAAGATTTGTGTATAGTGTTTCACTACACGACTTTTGTGTAGAGTAGTTGCCATCATTAAAAAGCTCACGAACTATTTCAGAGTAGGAAATTGTTTTTAAATTTTGTTTTCAGAAGCAAAGTCTTTTTCAAAACTGCCATAATTGCGTAAAAAATGAACCTCATACTCTTTAAACTACTCTACCTTTGAGGCTTCTGATCCAGAACTCAACGCCGTTATGTAACTGCAATAAACTTAGGGAGTTTCTTCGGCATCAAAAATAGGTTATTTTACATCGTCTATTAACAATTTTTTAAAAAAAAACTGAAAAATGGGATTAAAATTAATCAATTTAAAATATCATATCACTGAAACTTATAATTCCTTGTAAAATCTCAAAAAAAAAAAAATTAAAAACGCAAAGAGACTATCATATATTTTGAAAATAACAAAAATAATTCAAAAATTTTCGAATCAAAAATGGAACTTTTTACACTGTGTGGATATTTGAGCAGCTATAGAGCATTCTTTATTATTTAATTACCTACTGTGAAAATTTTTTTTACTTAAATGACTTTTTTCATACAGATAGAACTAAAGAAACCTCACAGTAGTGGTTTAACTGACCTTGAAGAGAAACTTTCGTCCAAAGAAAACAGATATCCCGAGGAAGAAGAGAAACGTACAAGAGAAAAAAGAAACGTGGAACCAAGTATCCCAAACCCATTCCAAGAAGAAATGGTACTCATTTTAAATTATATATTTTAAACTATATATTTAAATTATGATAATTATATATAGGTTAATCTTAAATTTAGATGTGAATTATTATTTGCAAGACTTTGAGTATCTTCGATTTTAAGTTAATTGTTAATTAAGAAGTTAATTATTTATTGCAGGATTAAGAACGTCTTATTTTAACATTCCAATATGTCGTTTTGCAATATTCGGTAATTTTGTTTTTAGCGGTTTTCTAAAACTTTTTACTATGCATATTTTTAGTTTCAACTATTTAATTGTTTCATTGTCATTTCAATATAGAGTTATATAATTCTATTGTGCTTAAACTTTAATGATGTTTTTGCATCCTGGTTTATATCATGGTTAAAGCATAACCTATTATAAGCCCTTTTTAACATCATAATTAAAGCATAGCTTTGAGAGCCTTTGGCATATATTTGAAAGGTAACCTTTGGTACAGAATCACTTGGACTAGTGATTTAAGGATATAAATACATATTACCAGACCAGGTCTCGTTAAATACGGTCACTCGGTTGCCATTGACGACGTATTAATTTTGAGTGACGACAATATTTTAGGCTCTTCAATTATGATTTGAATTTTTTTTATGTATTTTAATTTTATGTAAAAAAAAGCGTCGGTCTGAGAATTGATGTCGAACGATATTTCTTTTCCTGTTGTCGTCTGTGTTTTTAACAATCATCGAAGAAAAAAAATCGCATTTTACCTAATCACATATTCCTCAAATTTCTGATATTGCACTTTGTAATAAAGTCGTGTTAAAAAATAGAAAATTAAAAAATCCTGTATAATTCCATTGCAACTGCTGCAGAACTGTGTTAAGAAACCAAGTGGATTTACGATGAAATCGATGCAAAATAGAACTAATGTGGTCGAAAATCGAAAGTTGATTAAGCAATTGCATGAATCGAGATTCATTAATTATACTTCATGTAATAGTGTCGTTTCAAAAATATCAAGACTTTTAAAATTATTTAGAAATTCATGCGTATAATTGTTGGAAAAGTTATTGAAAAATCACGTGAATGCACGACGAAATGGGTGCAAATCAAATGCTTGCAAAAATTTATTCAATTGCGTGATTCGAAACTAACCTGGTTAATAAATATTATGTATTACAAAACCGTAACAAATGCGTCGGAATTTCAAAAAACCACGCATAATTGCACACAACACGAGTAACCACAGCACTATTTTAAACCACTTAATTTAAAGTAATCAATCATTGATTAATTAAAAGCAATCAATTTTGAAAGTTTCATGTTTATAAAGCATTAAAAAAGTTTTACTTGAGTTGAAAACTGAAGGGAGAAGTACACACATGAAAAAAGAGTGAAAATGAGATTAGTGACCCACTTGTTTGAGAAACAAATCAAGCATCTGATATTTTTCTTAACTCTTTTATTTTAAATTTTGAAAATAATTTAAAATATTTAAACCATTTATTTCATTTTTTCAGTCTTGTGGTCCAACACTGTGTACAAAAATCGAATGCACCGTTTATAATCTGACAAAAGATGAACAAGTAATATTTATGATCAGATCGAGACTATGGAAAAACACATTAGATGAGGTAAGGTTAAAATTAAGTAAATGATAAAAATTATTTTATATTCCTTAAAACTTAAATCGTAATTAAGTTTCTGATGGTTGATAAAGTAAATTTTATAATTATACTAGTTCTTTCAAACATGCTTCATCCTCAATTTCTGTAATATATTTCAACTTTATTCCCTATAAACTGAAATTTCACTTAAAAGTATCTTGCTGAAGCTTTTAAAGTTATTAATACTATTCAAAGGAAAATTATTTTAGGTTCTTCCTTCCCTATTCATGTTTAGGATTAAAAAATAATTTTTAATGGTTTTGTTGAATACTCATTTACGCTAATTATAACAAATTGTGTTAATTACTGTGCTAATGAACATTATTAAAACTAATGTTCTTAAGAACATTAGTTTTACTTATAACTTAATGCATAATTTTAGTTCGATTTCACCGTTTTAGTATGCAAAAGAAGAAGAAAAATTCTGGTAAAATTACTTTACTGTGTGGCGCTGACATTTCGGTTAAAAAAAAACATAGCTTTACTGAATGAAACCAAGATATACGGTATTTAAACCATTCATTTGGTAATTTTCCCATTCATATGGTAACGATTAACCGAAAATTCTGGTTTTCAAAATTATGGTTCTTATTAGCCTATATTTAGTAAAAAGTACAAAATTAAAAAGCAAATTTGACCGAATAAATAGTTTTTTGTTATGCTCTAAAGTATCGTGATAAAACTACTGAGTTTTACAACATTTACCAAATTTTATCGCATGTCATAAAACCATATTTTATTGTTAATTCTACAAAAATCATTTCAAATACTCTTTAGTAAAATTACTGAGCTTTCTGTTGTTCCCATAGTGCAAGAAATGTGGTAAATTTTACCATATTCTGGTAATTTTGACGATATTTTTTCTTCTCAGAACACTTTTGATTATTTCATGAGGTAACACAAATATTAAATAGAATCAAATATTTCACTTTCGACAACCACTAGAAGATAACCTCTAGTGGTCCTCTTTCTGTTGTATTTCTTTAAAGTTTTACCCATATTTTATAATTTTATTTGTCTTTGTACAAAATGTTCTCAATAATAATCAAAACCTATATTTTAACAATAAACTTTTTCTCTATGACAAGCCAACGAGGATACTTATTTATGTAAGTATTCTTGTATCAAACATGTTTTTAGAAGTACTCTCTCTTTGAAAAAATAAATTTTACTTCTGAATTATTATATAGTACTTTTAAGATTAATAGCATAAACCATTGAAGAAAGTGTAAATATTATTTTATGTTTTGTATAAATTACCCTGGAGGTTTTGGAATATCCTTAAACATTATTAAATTAAAAAAAATTATAATAGCTTGAAAATTCAGTTGTTAGAAACAAATTAATAAATATAATTTATTCATCTTCATTGTAGATAACTACAATATCATATCTTCTACTAAACTAATTAAAAAATATTTATCACTTTTTATATCAGTTATAACCTTTTTTATTTAATATTTTTGTCTATCCTTAAAATTAAAATCAGCAGCAAATATAAGTTCTGAATTTTCCCTTATACATTTTATTTTCTATTTTTTTACTTATAATTATAGTATTTACAATATTAATATAATCCAATGTACTAGTACTTTAATCTTTGTTCTTTGTATATAATTATAGCATCCTAATCAAAAATGAAATCAGAAAGATGTGCGCATTAGGGGGCACATGATAATACTTAACGACAAAGAAACGAAAACGTCTTTAAATATTAGGAATCGCTTTGTAGGAAAATGGAACTCAAAACATCAATAACTGTTAAGGAAATAAGGTGGTGTAATAAGAAAATTAAAAGCAACTCAAAGTTGTACCGTTACCCTTCAAACTTTGGCCAGTGGGTGATCTTTTAATTGAATTTTGGTAACGGTTACCCAGGTTCCAAAAATAGACACTTGACTAATGAAGTACATGAAACTTTTAACAATAAAAAGTAAATTTTATTATAACTATAAATTAACAACCAACACAATCCCGATCATTTCCAGATGCCTTCATGTGCACTCAAAATTTCAATTTATACACTTTTAAATTTCCAAATGGTTATTCTCAAGATAAAACTTTTCGATAAAAAGCACCCTTAAATTTCATATGCATAACATTAAATTAATTCACACTAAAAGAGACATTTACGAAATAAAAATACTAGCTCATTCTAAATTTACAAAAACATTTAAACTTTAAGTCCTTGTATTCCTACAGCAGATAATTAAAATTAAATATCCAAGGCTCATCTTAAAATAGGTATCTTAACATCGGATAGAAATAATTTAAAATACGGAATAAAATGCTCTTCTAAAAAGTTACTAAAAAGGCAAGAAATTAGAGTTTATAAATACAAAGGAACTTGCAAATCACCTTCTGGAACGCCCACCGGGCCTGCAGGTAGACTTGTGGACTAGGAGAACCTCGACCTTCCGACCACCATTCAGCTCTTTAGAAACACTCGATTTTCTGCCGAGGAACGCTCACTTCTTGTCAACCGTCTTGATTCTAGCGACACTCCGTCTATCATATCCCGTTTTATTCTGAGGCTTCAGATCAACTTTTTTCCAGGCAACAGCTCATCCGATCAATGTGGCTTACTTAGTCGCGGTATCCAGGGACTCTTTCCAAATATCAACCTTTCAGCATTTCCGCCTAGATCAACTTATTCCGAGACTCCAGCTAAATCTAAACTCATTCTCGATGATACCGGCTCAGAACATACATCTAACAGCCATGATAGATCCTGTCAGCGGTGATGTTTCAACTCAACATTCCATCGGGCACGATCCGCACTCCCGTTTTACTACTTTTTCAGGCACTCCCGTCTTACTACTTTTTCAGCCACTCTTCACGCCTCTTATACTTTTCTCAGCAAGGCGGAATAATTCATACTGACCTGTTTACTCGCTCAAAAGTCATCCCGCATCCAGTGGACGCCAGAACAAAAAAAAGATCCACAAGAAAAACCAGCTACAAACCCACTAATACGCCATAAAAGTGCTAATCTAAAGCTCCTTAAATATCAATACAATTTATATCCACAATCTACCCCAAAAATACAATTTTAAAAGGATCAATAAAAATTTCTCCTAAAATATAATTTTGATTGCATTTAAATTTTATCATAGTGGTGCCATCTATTGAAAAATAACCCTTCTTTAAAAAGTATTGATACAAAAAAAAACTTCAATAAATTCCTATTTATTACAATCAGGCAATAAAACCTGCTTTGATGTTTTTAATCTAGGCTTTCTAGCTAATAATTTGATAGATTTATATAAAATTCCCTTTTTTTACTTTGCATAAAAAATAATTTGAGATTCATAACATACGTGCATACTTAATATATAACGGCGTCTAATACAGAATTCATTTAAGAGCAAATCATGTACCTTACTAATGGAGTTGTGCTCGTTTACAATTGAGATTGATAACAAGTAATTCTGATACTTCAAAATGCTTAAATTCATTATCCAAATAATGCAAATATATATGATTATTTCATAAATTATATATACTCTAACTTTTTTGAATCTGATGAGTCCAGTTTAAATTATTATGATAGTTTACTATTAACTGAATGATTAAAAAATTTAAACCATAGTAATCAAAACTTGATATGCTTCAAGATTTTAATCTTGAAGTTGATAATATTTTTTTAATTATTATTTTCGGTGATATAAACATTAAATTCTTCTTTCTGGTTTCAAACGAAGTTGAATTAAAATTACTAAAAATTGTTTGAGTACTCGTATTTTAAGTACTCGTAACCCTGTATTTAATTTTTCTCTTGTAGTATTCATTAGTGAAAACGATCAATTCCAAATTAATTCAATATCCAAAAAAATAGTTAAACCTCTTATAATTCAAATATTTATCAGAAATATTTCATCTTATAAATGAGTTTGTTCTCTTAAACTTAAGAGATTTATAAGAGACCGGGTTTTAAGTCTCTAAAATTTAAAGAAACTCTTAACGTTTTACTTGTTGTAATTTTGGTATGAGATTGTAATTTGATGTTATATATAATCTTTATTTACTCTTTCTGAATATTTTTTAATTATTTTGTTTTCGGTGACCAAACTTCGAAACATCGCTTTTAAAACACTTAAAGTTAGATGCATAAAAAACTATCACAAAACACTATACAATTTTTCCAAGTATATACTGTTAATATAAATTTTAACCCCTTTCATTTAAATTTTTAACTTCCTTTAATAAATTGTTTTACTCTTTTTCTTAGCTGGGCTTAGACGATGTCCAAATATCCTCTAAACTAGTCAGTCGAGTTACAGCACTTCCTCACGGTGTTGATCCAACCTATCTTGGTTATAAAGCTCTTTTTGTAAGTATCAACAGTCATTTAATTTTTTTGTATCGTATCTCTTATCAATTTTTCTTAATTTTATTGAAGCTAAATTTTTTTTCTCACTTTTATAATGATCACGGAGCTTATTTTGAAAATAAATACCGACCGGCTAGTGTAGGGGTCAGGGAGCTGACCTTGCGTCAGAAAGGTTCTGGGTTCGAATCCCGGGCAAGGCATGGATGTTCTTTCACTCTCTGTACTATCTGTCCTTACGGTAGGAGGAACGTTGACCCACCTAATATGGTGCCCTTGAAAGAGTGGCCAACAAATGTGCCCTTCAGATGCCTGTATGACGAAAGGGCATTCTCCAGGTGGGCATTGGAAAAAAATTGAAAATAATAAAAAAATAAAAGTATCATCTTTACTTTAAAGTGAATTTTAAAAAATCCAAATGCATTTCAATTTCAATTCCTTGAAAGTATGCTGTTCATTCCTTCAACCTCTCACCTATAGTGGTGGATTTTGTCTTCTGTTACTCCAGCTTGGGCCAGGGTTCGATCACATCACTAAAGGCTTGGAATCTGATCGGACTACACTTTCTAAGATAATTCTTAGTGACGCCAAATCCATTTTAATCCTTTAACGATCGGTTAATTTTCAAGAAAACGGTCACAACAGTGCCTATTTTGCCAAATACACATATTTGATTAGTGCTGCATCTAGTTTAAAATAAACTAGCTATCTACAATTACCTAAAAAATATCCTGGTACTGACATCTGGTGTGTAAAATGAGAAATAAAATTTTTTCCGGGCAAAGGAAAAGAATTAGTTTTATTCTGATTGGCGCGTTACTACTGAACACTCCAACCCGGAAATTTCACGGGAGCGAGAAATAGAGGACAAAACCTCACCCCGTCATTTTCCCGGGAAAGAGAAGGAAGGGGTTAATGCTCCCTATGGTTTCGGGGATGGGAAAGTCTTCGAACGGTTATGTGGTTGTTAAACTTGGTGAGAGGTTAAGTGATTGCTACACCATCTGTCCTCCAATCTAAATTGAGGTAGTGTTCACATATGCCAGTTATGTACAGTGTATAGTGTGATTTTCACAAGAAGCAAAACGAACCAATGATTTTTTAAAAAAAATTTCTATGTGGTTTTAAAACTTTTCTTTAATATTAATAATCACAATCGGGATTTAAAAACATCCAAATGGTTGTAATTGTAGTTTTTGCATAATTTTGATTGTAACGATTAGTAATACATGACATTTTGAGCAATTATTACGATTACTTAAAATGTTAAGAAAAAACGACTTTCGCTATCATTGTTGAGAAAGATCTGCATTTGAAAATCAAGATATCTCAAAGTAAAGCATAAGTAAATATGGCTATTACTATATAAGCTAAAAACAATGAATAATCAAAAAAAATTATAAATAAATTGCAAACAGTATGCTATTAACAGGAATTAAATATAGAAATGTAAATAATAATCTTCAAAACTTCATAACTTTCAAAATTTTAATGAATTAATTTTTAAAATTTTAGTTAATATTTTTTTTAAATTTTGAATAATTAGTTTTAAAATTTTAATTAATTCATTCATTTTATTAATTATCAAAATTTTGAAATTATATTTAGCCCTTTCGTGTAAAAAAAATTGATAGTGGCAATGGTAAGTACTGACAACGGTGATTTATATTTATTCAATCTAAGAAAAATTATCATTGTTATTACTTTCTATTATGTACTTAACAAAATTAAGTATGTATTTGCAGTAATGATTGATTTTAGTAACATTCTTTTTAATGCTTATTATTTCTACAACTTTAAGACCTATTTCATTGAAATTGCTAAATTTTGGTCTAGGTAACAACGAAAGTTGATCCTGAAACAGTAACTCATCAGTTTCATATGATTCCGTGGTGGATTCTGATACTTTCAGTTTCGGTTGGACTCCTAATTCTTGGACTTCTAGCTTTAGTTCTTTGGCAGGTAAAAACTCATCATGAAATTTTAAAAGCATTCATCAGGAATCTTTTCGGATATATGAAAGAACTCTTGTCAAAATTATTGTTAAAAAAATCTGCAGAATGGGGTTTAAAAATGTTGCACGTTTAATTATTCATTATGCACACTAAGTCACTAAGTGATTCATCTAAGAACCACAATTTCAATGTCATTTTTTATATATAAATAAGATGCATGAATCCTTAAAAATATAGTTATTTACAAACTACCACACTGTCAGAATTCGCAATCAGAAGGAATGGTTAAATAATAATTAATTTAATTGTTATTTTACCATATTCAGACAAAACATTCAAATGATTGCACATAACATGATATTCAAATTGCTGACTCTGAGAAAAACCGTTTATTAACTGATTTCACCTAATACGGTTAAACAACCAGAACTTTATCGTACCAACTAGGCTCACCAAATGAATCCACTTAGTTCTTTGCAGAGAGATAAATATTGTAGCCGAGAGGGCTAATCTGTTAATCTCATGGCCGACAAAATGGGGGTTCGAGTCCACACCACAATATTTCCTTCATTCTCTTCAACACATTAAGAGTTTCCAGTGTCCTGCACTTCCCGGTTTGTGACCCTTGACTATTAGAATACGATACTCTCATTCACCCATAGATGGCAGCACCATAAAGCTTTTAAACTATCTCCAATATCTAGTTAAATTTCTTTTCTACGGTTTCGAAGCCATGCTAGTTGTGAATGGTTTAAAAACCGTATAGTATTGTATTTATGGTCTTTTAACCATACTAAATGTTAACAGTGTCAAAACCGTAAAGGTAAAAAATGCTCTTCACAGTAAACTTTGCTGTTAATCGAATGGTACTATCGCTACTGTACTAGTCTTTAATTGCATGCGCACACTGAGAAAAAAAAAAGTATGGCCAAAATACCAGAAAATGGTAAAATTTACAATTTCTTGCTTTATGGAAACACTACAATGCTCGGTAATTTTCACCGAAGCGTTTTGGTAATTATTTTGGTACAGTTAAAAATAAAATACGGTTTTATAATATGACATAAAATTTAGTAAATGCGGTTATCATTTTCGAAACTATTCAATGCAAATTATTCGAAGTATTCGAAAACTATTTAATGCTTATCATTAAAAGTAAAATGCCACAGGCATGAAACATTTTTTTTAAATATCTGAAGTAAAATCTTCATGATTTAAAATTAATATTTAAGCAAATTATATTAATTAATATTGCAACTTAATGAATCATAAGGTAAGAAAGTGGGATTAAAACTTAACAAAAACCTGTTTGATTGCCCAAGGAATCAAAGATGAGTTAAAAACAATTATTTGAAACACCTTTAAATTTCTTATGTCAATTAAAAGATTTTTGATACTTTTGAATACCGCCGTCTTTGATAGTGAAAATTTTTCCCATTTTTATTTTTGACTTAAATTCTAAAAATTTAAATTAAAAGTGGAGACTGCCCTCCACCTACGCAACGCAAGTAAAAAGTGGGAAAAAAGCATAAATCCATTAAAAAATAATGGTTAAGGCTTGGAAGTTTTTTATATTGTACTTAAGGGAATTGAGAAATTGTTTTTGTTAAGTTTATATTAACTGTAAAAACTGCTAAGTAATTGCGATGATTACCATTAAACTGGCATCTATATTTTTCAGCTGGGCTTCTTTCGCCGTCGACGAGTTGAAGATCAAATGGAAGAACCCCTACACGCTTACAGAAATGGTTATCCACTTGCTAGAGGAGATGAATATTTGTAGAGAAACTTTACACTGTTTGACTCATATGAAATAATCAAAAGCATTAATTAGAGTCATTTTTCTACTAATAAACTTCCGTTTGCTCTTTAATATTCAAGACATTTTAAAAAAGTAAACATTTCATCGAGTCGTGAATAATTTGTTTTATTTAAAGAACACCGTTGGGGAAAATTTGTGTGACACATGTGTACTTACTTTTGAAGAGCTTTTTTAGTTTTCCCTTTAACTGATGGATCACTTACTGTCCAGCTATCACAAGAACTTCTCCAGACATCAGACTCACATGTCGGTGGTTGCTATGGTTACGAAGATACGTTACTTTAAATAGGAGCATGTGATTGTTTGTCTGGCCTGTTCATTAGAAGTGTGACGTCAGTTTTAAATTTCTCACCTGAGCCACCTTCTAGAACCCTTCAGGGACATAAGTGGACTTAAGAATGACTTCTTGTTTTCATAGCAGCAGACAATTTCAGACATTGGTACAGAGGATTTCCTTGAAGGAGTTCCCTTCGAAGTACTATTTCTTCATTAAAAACCATTAAAAACTATTTTGATGTACTAAAAAAGCAGCTAGATTTTACTCCGAACTGAGTTCAGGACTGACAGCTAAAATGTTTAACGAATATCTTTCTGTGTAACAAATTGATCGAAAGATAGTGTATATAATTTGTTTGTGTTTTGTGTATAAAGATATCATCGAACAAAATATATTATTAAGAGATAAATAAGTTGCTTGTACTAATTTCATAGTGTTATTTAATATTTTACTTAAAATACGATACTGTTGGACAAAGATACGCTTTTGAAATATTATTTATAATTTTGAGGAAAAGGAACTAGAAAAATCTAATAAATGATTGTAGAGTTTATGTGCTGCTTTAAATTATTTGTAATATTTTCTGTATAATATTTCCTTCTTCATGAACATATTACTTTTTCAACGTTAATGTGTTGCAGCATAAGAATTATTACGAAGTATTCAAGGCTTAAAAAATTGAATAATGTAATGTGAATTGGTTATTTTACCGTGAAATATTTGAATGAACCCTTAGATATTTTCAAACAATAAGAGAAATAAGCAAATCTTTAATTAAGTTTGGAAAACTTAAACCTGATATGCACGAGGATACCTTTTAACGTAAAATTTTTTTATCATATAATCAAAAAAATCTGAAAAAAAAATTCTTATTTTCAATAATTTAAGAGATGGGACAGTAGATTTTCTTTCATATAAATTATAGTGCATCTATTTTTCATCTACAATTTTTTTTCTCAGAACGTCATATAATTAGGTTTGTCTCTTAACGTTATATGAAATAATTCTATTATTTGTCCTATGTTTTTTACTTGACCTGATATAATCTATATTGTAAATTAATGACACAATTCAATTAAATAACCTTAATTCATAGAGAAGCAGGAACGAGAAATTAAGAAACAATAATGCCTATAATTTATCATTTGAAATTTACGAATAAATAATAAAAAATTTTCTGCAAAATTTTCCAAATTTTAAAAAGAGGAGTGAAAAATAACCAGTCAGATAGCTAAATATCTGAAACTACCTGTTTTTTAAAGGGTAATTTTCTCGTTGCATAAAAAATCTGCATTTTGACTACGGTTATGCTATTATAAAGAAAGAGGGATGTAAACTTTGTAACGGCGTTGTTATTGCTTTGAATAAGGAAATATTCGCGAGAAAAATACTGTACATGTCTATCTATACTTTATTTCTGTAACTATCTGTACTAATGGTTTAAAAAAATATGATTTTAAATTTAATATACATAAATTTCGCTTTCATCTGTTTTTTAGTTTAATCAAATCGAAATATTTATGTTATCACTTGTTTAACTTCAGAAATATTTCTCCGTAGTAAAGACTTCTAACAATCTTTTCAAGATTTATTTTATTTATTTATTTGTATTAATATAAAATTATCATAATTTCAAATATGACTATCTAGTTCGACTTTATTATTCTTACTTATATTTATTATATTAATATTTTGTACGCGTGTTTTTAATTAGACTTTCTGTTTCATAAAATACGCAGTTTATAACTACTTAAAACAGTTTATTTTATTTCATTTAACCTCATGTAAAATACTGACGAAAATTATGTAGGTTTGGGTAACACCATGAGAAATTTTGTATCTATTTTTGTTAGTTTAACTTCCTTTTTCCGCTGAACAAAATCCACACTGTGACCTGTTGGAGATTGTACAGTGGAGATTTATTAAAAACTCTGTTGCCATATTAGATAGCGCTTATTACGTGCTATTTTTATGCATTTTGTGAGTTAGTAAGTTATTCATGACTATAGTTGGCTGAACTTTGTCAATTTTTGAACAGCGTCATTTTTGCTAATTATGAAAAATTCCGTAAAATGTCAGCATGAAGATATGCCAAAATTTTGTAGAAACGAAAAGTGCTTAGTTGACCAATTATTTAATAATTGAAAGTTAATTCTTTGTTTAAACTCATAAACAAAGTTGTTTGTTTAAACTCATAAAAATAGCTAAAATTGAAAATTATTTATTGATTTTAGTAGTTTTTATAAGGCTTGAAAAAATGTGCCGAATTGACGATTTTTTTCTAAAAAGTGTAATTTTTTTAAGTTATTTGAACAAATATTCTTTTAAGCAAGATAAATTATATAATTCAAAAAAGTTTAAAATACTAAAATCGAAAACCTTAATGTACTCAAAGTGGGGGTTAAAGTACTCAAAAGATGTCATTATTTTATTTCTTGACGCAAGCGCTTTGAAGTACACACTGAACAGAGAGAAGTAGGCTGAATCTCTCCACCATTATCTTGCTCACCCCCCCCCCCCCAGAGTCTTACATTATAACAGGAATAGCCCAGTCATTCTTCGAAAGATACAAAATTAATGCGTATTTAAAATAATGTGTACTTTCTGAAACACTCTATCTAAGAGTTAATGTTATTTATTTGCATCAATATACGATTACAGGAATAATCGTATGAGTTCTTGTATGATTTGAGTGCTGGGCACTCAAGATTATATTTTATCTCTTGTTGTCTATTTTTATAGTAATTTCAAATTTTTCTGATTATTTTATAATAATTATGATGACTTTGCAGAATAAAATAAAAATTAAGCAATTTTATTGCTTTTTTGTTTGATTTTTTTTCTTATAATACTTCACTTACTAAAAAAAAGTACAACATTAATAACTTCGTTTGTTAATTGGGCATTTTAATAGATGCACCATAGATCTTTTGATGTCAAAGCTGATAGACTCTTTCCTCTTACTGTTTGAGGCATGGCACATGTCGCGTAGATAACTTGTGGCTTTTTGCTTTGCAAAATCCAAGACATTCTGCAATCGCACCTCAGTTCATTTCCTGAAAATTTTTATAAAAATATTTTTCAAAATCCTGGTGATCGTCTAAGATATCTCATATGTACAATTCTTATTGCATAAGGAAAACTTAATGTGTAAGAAAAACTAGTTTATTCGTCGTATGAAACTAGAAATGGTAAACAGATTAGGAAGATAATATTAAGAAAAACTTAAAAATGTTTTCACATTAAAAATTTTAGTTTCTATCACAAATAAACTGGTTATATTGCTTTAAATTCGATCTTTTCTGTGCTTCCTCATGAAAATGATTCTTTAGATTTACACGATCTTACTTTTTTTATTTTCTTACCATTAAGGCTTTTAAAGCTCGAAATTCTTTGTATTGTTTTATTTCCTTCGGACAAGAGTTTATTAGATATATATTCAGGGAGATTTCTACAAAGCCCCTATTAGAGGCTTAGAAAGTTTCTCGAAATTTGTTAAACACGTAATTATTATATTTTGAAATAAATATTATTTTTCATAATCAAATTATGCCTTTCAGATATGTCTAGAAAGCGTTAAATCTATCTTTAAAAATTTAATTCCTTCCAAAAAAATTAAAGAGTTTTTTTGTGGATCGATCGATTATTCCATTAATATTCTCGGTTGATCTCGCTCTTTGATGAAATACTTTATTAGTTTAAATGTTAGATAGTTTACTTAGATTTAAACGAGCCTGTACTTCTGCAAACAAGCAAAACAGGAGAAAAAGCAATCCTTCACTTTGAATAAAAAAACCGATTGTCCCAAAAATGATAAACGACTTTAAAAATCAACTAAATAAAAACGTACCTGAACGGAGATAGAAATGTACTTTTTGATAAGTCACCGAAGCATCAAACTTCAAACTACATCACGATTTTGCTTGAAATGGTGGTTAATTTCAAAGCATTATTTTAAAATTTTTCTATGGAAGTTTTTAGATTATAACGTCGCCCTAGGGCTATACTACTTGCCTATCGGCGATAGACTGCCATTCTTACCTTACTCTATAACAATTTAGATCAAAAGTAAATGATGGAAGTAAATTATAGCATTCACGCAGATAGTAATGCTAGCATCATACTTTTCAGTCAGAGCTGCCATCTATTGATGCATAGTGTAACTAATTTTAAAAACTTGTTGGAATAATATTTAGTTTTCTTAGCAAAGCACAGCAATTCCTTTCTTCTTCCTCGAGAGGCTTTTGTTCAAGAGGGAGAAAAACCACTGGTATGTGGCAGAAGTAGGATGATTGAGAACTTTTTATGAAATGGATTATTGAGCGTTTCCAGTTTTTTTATGTGCTTTTTGAGGTAAAATTTAAAAATTTATTTGTTTCTATGGTGTATAAGCTGGCTAAATTCGTTCGTATATTCATCAGCTCATTCCGATTCATTCCATTATTCTATTTCTCTTTTAAAACTTTTTACAGCATATCTACGCTTTCCAAACCATAGCACTATCACGGGAATTTATTATTCAAATTCTTAAACATGCAAACCTACGTATTAAAATTTGCTTAGTTTTCGTTCAATATTGTCATTTTCAGTCGAGAAGTTTTTCAGATTTAAATTATCATTCCAAAGCAAGCAAAGCCGATTCCTCAGTTAATGACAAATTTGAAATTACCATGGAATTCTAAAAAACCTAATTATACAGGGTTGAGCATAATATTCAGTCTTAACGTATGTTTTTAAAATGCTTGTCAAAAAAATAAGCTCGGAAAGTACAAAGATTATGAAACAACAAGAATAAATGTTAGTCGCATATTATTGCTTAATTGGTTAAAAGCAGATGTACTGTCAAAGTTCTAACGAATCACCAGTGTGGAATGAGGGATTAAAAACATCAACACCTACCTGTTTGAAGGAAAAAAAATCAAAGTTTCATGAAACAATCGAAGTGGTTACGTTTTTTACATATTCCCTTCTTCACAAGTAATTCGACAGACTTCGACAACAGTTTTGGTTCAAGATCACTTAATTATTAATTTTTCATAACTAATGACAGTACTTTTTTCATCATTTTTTGGAAATCTAGTTTCGAAGAGTATATATTAGAGGTGATGATTAAGAAACACTTTTTGCTACAACGAGCACAATATCCACGAGCATAGTTTTGTTGTATTAATTATAACTTTTTTATTTGTTGTATAGCTTTTACTGCTACTTTCATAGTATTAAAAATCATTCTAATAAAAAGGTGAAATTAGTGAACACTATAAGAAATTCCAGATCAATGCCGGCATATTTTGACGGAAAAAAATTTTCACCGTAAAATTTTACAGAACAAAGAAATCTGATATACCGTAATTTTTACAGTAATATTTACTGTAATATCACTGAATCACTGTGATTAAATGTTAATAGAGTATTACTGTAAAAAACACGTTATAAAATTCTATTCTAAAAATAGATTTTAAGGTAAAATATGTTTTACAGGTAAAATATGCCTGCACTCTAGAATCCAGTACTTTTTACCATGATTATATCAGGAATTTTTTTACAGTGAGGCATAAAAGTCATGTGTTCCAACTTCATGAACAATTTATAATAACATTCTATTTTGAAAGCTAAATTTACAGAATAATAATAAGATAAACTCTTTTTTTTATAATTATGTTACTTTTAATGCCACTTGAAGAAGCCTGACTCACCGGCCATTGGCCTTTTGTGAATTAAGTCAGAAAGGTGCGCCTTTCGTTTGACAAGAGAACACCACAAGGGTAAAGCTACGTTAAGTTTAGTAAAAAGAAACACGGATAAATGTCAGCACCACTCATTCGTGAGGCCACTTCCTCGCTATAGAAATAGATCAGAAGGAGAAGGGTATTTTCTTCAGATTCCAGTACTCATGGTACTGCTCAGCGAGCGACTTGAGATCTCACGAGCATGTACTCGATCGGTCGAGGACTAAAACCTGTCCCCTCAAGACCTGAGTCCGATTCTCTAATGATTGTGCTACCACCACCTTCCTTTTATTCCATGAAACATGAATTTAGTATTTTAATCGGTAGAATTTGTTATGAAATGCAATTCAATCAGTAAATCCTTTGAGTTCTTATTTTTTAACAAAAGTAACAAATTATCTGGTTTAAGAAAATAAAAATTTGAAGAGATATCATGAAATAGTTTACCCATAGCTTTGAATTCTATCAGAGAACTCCATATCGGTGCAAACACTTTTTCACTTAAAACCAATATTTTGTTATGGCTGATGTCAAGGTATTTTAAATGTGGTATTAAACTAAACATATCATCTGGAAACTGCTCAATCTTGTTGTAACTGAAAATGAGATAAAAAATACCAAGTTTTACTGCTGTGTAAATTATACACATATTTTTTAAAAAAAGAAAAATACTTACAGCTATAAATAAACTACTGTACATAAAATAACAGCTATTTGACATTTTCATATCAGTTTTAGTTTAATTGTTGCATAATTTCATCCATGTAAGTAATGTATTTCAGACGGAATTTTTTTAACGAAGATATGTTTTTTACCTGATTCAAAATATAAAACCATCTACTTCATTTTCAGAATCAAATACATTCAACATTTTTATATCAATATCAGACTTATTGCTAAGTAATAAGTCTTAAAGATAAAATCTATTAAAAAACATGTTCTTTACATGACTGAAATTATACAACTATTTACTTCGCTATTGAAACTGGATATATTTGATATATTCATATCAATGCTAGGAAATTTGCTTCGTAATTTTATTCAAGCAAGTGACAAGTCTCAAGAGAATAGAGATAGAATCTATTTCCGAAAGCCTGCTCTTTACTTGATTGAAATTACAACGGCATTATTATGACAATGTGATCAGCACTACGTACAAGCAACCTTTACTTCCCAGACAAGCTGGAACCCATATATCTGACGCTGGGTGGACTTCAAGCTGCCACTGGGTATCAAAACCCAGTTCTTCAGTTTAGTGTCCCAATATCTGGGCCATAGTTGCCCGCCAAACTTATTTAAATAAAAAGAAAACTTGTATCAGATTTTTTGTGCATTGTTATTAAGTAGCAAAAAAAACACGTAGGCATTTTTAGCTTTCAAATCTTTTTCGCTTTGCGGCAATTTTTTTTAAACCTTTATAAAATGTGCTTTGCTTCCAAAACATAAAAGAGACGATTACGATTATGATGATTCATTACGAGAATTAATTTTTTATTATGAAATACTACATAAACGAGTAAAACATTTCTTTTTTAAAAGCGTCAATTTAATAATCTAATCTGTGAATCAATGTAAAAAATTCAGAAGGACAGAATAAAATCAAGGAAATAAATTTTAATTAAACATTTTATTACATGCATGCCTAAAAAGCATCAAATGTTTTGAAACGTAACTCTCAGAGTGAAATGAGAATGAGACAATTTCCTCCTATGGGATATATTTTTTGGTTCAAAATATAGCCTATATTTTTAATGCATTTATAGTAAAAGATTCTCTTTTAAATTTTACTTGAATTTCGATAAATTATATATCTTATTGATGAAAATAACTTACCTCAAGTTCAAAGCAACAAGTGCAATTGCAGGGTTAGGAAGCATCGTTCTTTTAAGAATAGCAATTTCGTTATGTCTTATAATTATATTCCTTACTGTTCTACTATTAGCAAAAGCATTATCATGAAGAAAACTAATCCCATTGTTCGTAAAATCAATAGTATTTAAATTTTCTAAATTTATCTTCCCCAGATCTTCAATATTCTCCAACTCTCCATTTTTAATTTCCAATGTTTTAAGTTGATTCAATTTGCTGAGGACTGACCAACTCCATTCCCCCAAAAGCTTAAAGTTTTCCATCCTTAATACTTGTAAATAATCTTCCAGACCTTCAAAGGCAAAATCTGCATCTGTCAATGCCATGAGTGTGGAATTTTGTATTTCTAGCTCAGCTACCTTTAACCCCTTGAAAGCATCGGATGGTATAAAATTAAACACCGAATTCTGAATAGTAATTGATTGCTTGTAATTTTTTCCAACAAGAGATCTAGCAGCATTTATTAAATCATGGTTGTTTTCTAATTTGGTGCAAGTAACATGAGCAACGCCATTCCAAAAGCAACTGCAAGGATATAAATCTTCTTGGCTGGGGCACGCATCGACAATTAAAAGATATACAATTAAAATGAATATATTAAAAATTATCATCTTCGAAATTTTGCTGGTAATAAAATGCTCTTGTTCATCTTAGATGACAAGTATCTCTTATCGCTCGCAGAACGGTGATATTGTAACTGATAAGCATAAAAACATCTGATCGCTTTCCCTTCATGAATTATTCAGAATTCATCTACGTCACTGAAATGGTAATAACACATTTTAATGTTTCAAGGTTATTTTTATTATTTTTTAATGCATTCTTTACCCTAAATTTTTTTAAAAATTATCCTGAAAGGATAAATTATGATTCAAATTAAATTAAAGTAATAATGATAAAAGGCTTTTTTCTGTATTTGCGAGTGTGAGGATGAAATTAATATTCCCAAACTTTAAAATAATTTTTCTCGAAACAAATTTTTCATATTCTCAGACACTTTTACTTCTTTAATTTTCAACCAACAAATTAATATAGAAATTTAACATCGAAAAACAAATTAACAAAGTATTTTTTTATTTAAAAAGATTTTTTTTTAAAAATATATATTACTATTGTTCTTAGGTTACAGGTACTCTACACTAGCGGTTTTAATTTTTCGGCAAATGGAACCTGAAATAATCAATCTTCTTTTTGCAGAAAGCCGACTTTATAAATAAAGTATACAAAGACAATTGTGAACGTATTAACCAATAAAAGTATATTATATTTTGAAGATATATAGTAAGAGGATTGAAATTTTTTCTTCATTATAACATTTTGTTTATGTTATGTATCTTAAATTATGTTTTATGTCCGATAGTTAATTCACAGTCCTGACGCTGTTTTGTTTTTGGTGTATACAATGGGAAAAATAATAAAATAATTTGAATTATGGTTTTTGTTGAAATGAAACATTTTAAAAATATGCCATAAATGTTTAAAATGGTAATTAGGAAAATCATTTTCGTCATCAATGAATTTTATTTTTTTAATTATGATTTGAAAAGCTCGATGGAAAATGCTAACGTAATTTTTTAAAAATAAAAATTTTCATAATCGATTTTCATTTGATATATTGTTATTGAAAAATGTATAAAATGATAAAATTATTGAAATTTTTATTTCATTGGTATTATTGGAAGATAACTGAAATGCTAAATGAATAATGGATTTTTAACTAAATCTTAGTATTTTCGTTAACAGTTTCACCAGGTTTCAAATGTATTTAAAAATTCTTTAAAAAATTCCTTACTATATAAATATATAAATTGAACACATTATATGTAACTGAGAAAAACTTTTAAGTTCGAAATAATGAACTAAAACATTAAAAAATAAACATATTTAATTTGCAAATCATAACTTAGTATTCTGATTATATAAATGCTTCAGCATAATTTTCTTCTTTCAATGTTTCATTTTTTGCTTCATTTTTTGCTTAAAATTTGCTTTCATTTTTTGTATAGAAGAAAAAGCTCACTTTTAAGCATTTGAAGACTACAAAATTTAAGTTTATTATGTTCAGTCAAACTAAAAAAAATTTTAATTAATAAGTGTTGTGACAAGCATTAGTGAATATTCACGCAAGTATTTTGGTATATATAACTGGAACCCGATCAAACACGCCTTATTTTGGCATTTAATGAATTTTTCGTTTTTCCCTAAAAAAAGAAAGGAAATTTAAAGCCCCTTTTTCAGCAAATAATCTACCTCAAATTAGCAAACTTTCGACAAAATTAAAGTTTACTATGTCAAAAAACAACGTGAGTAAGTCAGAAATAAAAATAAATAGATGAAAGTACATATGTCAGTTTATGTACTTTCATTTGTGCTTTATTCACATTGTTTTTTGCTTTAGACTACATAGTATACTCTATAGTTTGTTGAAAATTAAACTTTATTTTTAAAAAATCCAATGAGAAAATATTGAAAGCAAAAGTTTTTGTATGCTTTATATTCTCTGTTAAAAATACAATCAAGAAATAATATTTTCAAAAAGTGAGATTTTCAGACACAAGCGTGGAATGAAACATTTATTCCACTTACATTCAAAATTCACTTTATTTTTAGCTGCTGAATAAAAGTGTTAGTATTTACCAGTTATGGAATTTTTTGTGTAGTTGCATATCAGAAATATTCTATTATGTAAATGCAGATTTCTTTTTATTTTCTTATTTTAGATCCAGAAAAATTACAAACAACCTCGATTTTACGATCATAATTTTTTTAACTTACCGTATTTGTTAAATATGTGTATGACTGTATGTTTATAAAAAAATAAAATAAGTGCGTATCAAATACCTTTGATAAAAACCTAAATATTTTGTACTTTAACCCTTTAACGCAGATAGGACACCGGTGCCCCATTTATATATTTTTTCCGACGTTCTAGTTACATTCAAAAATAATTTTTAATTAAAAAAAAAAACAGTCTACTAAAAAAATCTGCTGGATAATCGGAATTGTATTTGTACCAAAATATTAAATCCAAAAAGAGAGTATGAAAAAAAAATTTCATTCATATTTAAAAATATTAATGATATTATTAATAAAAATATCAATAATTGATTTAGTAAATTAAAGAAATTTTAATGATTAATAACTGCTTCTCTTAGATCTAAATAACTGCAAATAAGCAGAAATTTTAAAAAAAATTCTGGATTGCTGTATTTTATAACCATAAATTATTAAAATGCTAAAAATAATATTTTTCACTTATTTTGACCTAAATTAAAACAAAACAACGAGAAAAGTATGAAAAATATGTTGTACAACAATTCTGCGTCAAAAAGCTCAAGTAAAAAATTTTGCTCGAATAGTATTGAAACATATGGCTCAATCTATCTAGCCACAAAGTTAGGTTTCTTCCTTATTCAAAATGGCTTTGAAAATAAGTTTTATGATTATTTGAAATAATCCATCTGCGCTCTGTAATTGGAGGTTTTCTTTATGAATTGAAATAACCGTCACCATAATAAAGTTTCAGGAAACTTGCACCATTTTGTGGTCCACAAGAGCCAATTTTTTAAGAGTTTAACAAGTATGAGTCTAAGTAAGTTGTAATATACAAAATGAAAGAATAGTGAGTGTAACGCTCAATATTTTATATAATTATGTTGCAGCATTAACATCTACACTTATATCACCACTGTTTCTGTTCACTTGTCGGTTTAAAAAAATATGATAAATACAGAAGATTACATTAGTTCTATACTAAAAGATTTGGGTAATTTTTGCTTCTAAAATAAGATGAAACATCCTTTTTTGTCAATTAAATACACCATAAATCCTTTGATTTTAAAGATGATAAACTCTTCCCTCTTAGTGGTTGGGGCATGGCGCAGGTCGCATCGATGATTTGCGGCTTCTTCATCTTTAAAATCCAAGTCAATCTGCAATCACATCTGAGCTCATTTCCTACCAAAGTGAAACATATATTTTAAAAAAACTGTACTCAAATTTAACACTTTGATGTCATTAAATTGCTTTGATTTCTTTTTTTTTCTGCTGCTTAATGTGCAAGGTACATAATAAATATTGTATACAGTCAAATAACATTTAAAAACATAATAAATAGCAGCAATAAAACAATTTTCGTCAAAAAGATAAAGTATTAATATAGTGAGTTGGTATCAAAACATTAAGATCAAAAGAAGTCATTAGTTTTATTCATGTCTATTATTTGTTTTTTGATATTTAAATTCTAAGTTTACTTAAATTTAGTTACTTTTACACATTTCCATAAAACTAGAACTTATATACTTTTTTAACGGTTTTTAATGTGCTTCCTAAATAGTTTCCGAACGCCGTCTTAAAATCACTTCTAATGTTGTAAGTTTAAGCATTTTTTTTTTCAAATATATTTCTTCAGAATACTCCATGGCTATTTTTTATTAGTTTAGAATCTTTTAGGTCAGAATTTTGAGGTGCCTAAATTGTTTTTTGACGCATTTTTCTACTCGAACATTTACGTACCAGACGTTTTCAGATGTGCCTTTATTAATACATTTTCAGAAGGAATGTCTAATTCCAGCAGCAAAATAAAACCTCCTCAAATGATCTTGTAGCTATTATAAAAGTTACGCTGCTATTAAAACTCGCTTATTTGAATTACATGCTATTATGAATAACTGCTTATAATCAATCACCATCAATATAAAGGCTTTATTTTAAAAGTTAGAAAACTCTAATTAATAAAAAAAATTAAGTTAGTATCTTCTCACAAGTAATTTCTGTATCTCTTTAAAAATAGTATGCCTCTAGCTTATGTATGATGCCAACTGCCAACAAAAGGGCACCACACAACACACATGATAGAGAGAACGAGATACTCATTAGACTTGAAAGTTACATTTCGAAATGAATTTTGAATTTTTAG
This sequence comes from Parasteatoda tepidariorum, assembly GCF_982258835.1. NCBI lineage: Eukaryota > Metazoa > Arthropoda > Arachnida > Araneae > Theridiidae > Parasteatoda > Parasteatoda tepidariorum. Next base: position 80,807,333 of record NC_141761.1, read on the forward strand.
AATGTAAATTGGCAATTTTAATAGGCCTTCTTCCATTCTATTAATATCCTTGGTATTGATAAGATAATTTTATCTAGTTAGGATAATATGAGAAGACAAAATAGGCATCTAAAGGGAATAACATCCTATAAACATATTTTCAATTCAGAAATTTTACTTTTGCTAAATGAAGAGCTGAAGAGATTAAGTTTCAAGAATATTTATTTTCGAGTCGTAAATATTACTTGTACTAAATGAAGAGCTCAGTGGATGAAGTTTCAATGATATTTTCGAGTCATAAATATTATTTGGGACTCAATTTGTAAATGAAAGGAAAGTGGATTAAGATTCAAAGATATTTTAGGGTCATATATATATTATTTGTTTCAAGTGAAGAACTAGTGGATCGAGATTCAAGGATATTTTAGGGTCATAAACTTTACCTGTCTTAAATGAAGTGCTGAATTATCCATTCAGCACTTCCAAACAGTTCTCAGAATTTTTTAGTGAATTTAAGTAAACTAGCTTTAAGATATGTTGCTTGTTGGTTATTTTTGTTAATTCACTTGTTTATATGTTGCTTGTTTTTGTTAGTACGCACATTTTCTACTTTTTCAGTATATTTATGAAAATATATAAAACACAAAAATTGGGGAACCCTTCATCCACTAAGATCGGAATTAAAATACTTTTCAAGATAAAGGGATACCTTTTAGTTAAATTAAACTTAAATAGGAATTTTTAGCGAGAAATCGCAACTTTAACAAGAATGTTTCTTAAAATTTCCTTCAACTAATACAGCCCTGTGTTTTATGCAAAAAACGGAGATTTTAAAATTTTCATGTGTTAAAAAAATCAACTGCCGTGAATCTACATAGAATGCTTCTCTGCCGATAAGAAAGATTATATTTGAAAAAAATTTACACAAATGATTTGGAGTTTGTATTCATTGTTTTACTGTTATTACGCATGTTACTTGCACCCATGTAAATATTCAATCTTAACCAATTACTTTAATAAACTATTAGGCTTCATGCTTATTGGTTTGATTATTTTTACATTATGCGAAAAATAGTTCCTAAAAATTCATATAAATATAAATCTATTTTTATACAATAATTATTTTAATATTAAAAGGATTTTTTATACTTTAAATACTTTAGGTTTAATATACTTTCAAAAGAAAAAGAATCAGTGTTCGAAATGTCTTAGAGTAGATTTTACTTGAAATATTTTACCAAGAGCGTGGAACTCTGCAAGTCCATCCCACACTGGCTTAAACACTGCTTCGCTTAAAACCAGTATTTCATTGTGTCCAAGATCCATTACTCTTAAAAATGGCATGTTACTAAAGATATCACCTGGAAGCTGTTCAATCTTGTTATAACTGAAAACGAAAATATTCAAATGAATAGCTTCATAATTACCCTTCACCAAAAAATTACTCATTGTAATAGTTTTCATATTTTGTACTTAGAAAATGAGAGCTAAAGCAAAACTATACCAGTTCTAACTAGGTGACAATATGAGTTAAAATACAAAAGTTCAACAAATTCAATATAGCAAGTTAAATCATTTATTGTATAAAAGTAATAAAAATCAATCTACAAATCATACTTAGAAATCTGATAACTTTTATTCATTTTAAAATGACATTACCTAGATTTCTCAGTCGGAAGTATTAATTCGCTATAATTCATTTACGGTACACTTCCTTTTGTCACTTGTTGTAAAAATCATATTAAAAATGTATGTTTAACTTTTTTAAAGCGGCAGAAAGACAACTCTGATTATGTTTATGTTAATAAAACCAACTGACCAAATATTTTCAGTTAAAACATCTGAATCTATTGGAAATCATATTTCAGGTGTCTCATGTGAATTTACTGTGAATTACAAACGGAAAGTTTGAGAAATATTAATAGAAGGCTCTGTAATTTCTCAGAACTAAAGTAAGTAAAACTTAAATATTTAATTCCTGGCTTTTAGACATAAGTCTATAAAAGCTAGATGAAAATTCTAAGAGTAGAAACTGTCTAAAATTACGGTAAATAACCAGCAGCAGTCTGTCCCTTCAATTAACCGTAAAGTTCACGCTTAGGAACATTTCCTTATCTTTACGGGTTCGAAATCGTTTACAACTGATATGGTTAAGAAACCATGAATGAAACTGTACTGTTTTGTAACCATCGACACTTAACATGTATTCAAAAAACACATAATATGTATCAAAAAACACATAACATGTATTCAAAAAACAGTTAACATGTATTCAAAAGCATAAAATATACTCTGAATATTGGTGTTACTTTAGAATTACGTTATGTTAAGATTTTCTTTAGGTAAATTGTAATATATGGAGTAATAATGTGGTTGAGTTGTGTTTTGTCAAATAAGGCATGGAATGTGGTTTAATTAATTTATCTCGTAGTGCCCTCTACTTACGAATGAGGAAAAATACCAGACTGTTGTGTTATGTGTTCATCAGCCTTAAGCTACTGCCATCTATGTTTGTATTCCAATTGTCAATGGTCCTAAATTGAAGAGTGCAAAACTCTGAAAACTCCTCATGTGTTGGAGTAACGGAAGAAATATTGTGGTGTCAACGGTAGGATTACAAGCCCCTATTCAACTGGTCATGAAATTGATAGTTTAGCCCTCGCGGCTAAAGTGGTATCCAGCTTCACAAAACTAAGTTGTTTTATGTTTTATAACGTATTAAGTACATACTTATTATTATAACATCATTAAGCATTCACTGTGTTCTTAAGCACTAGATGCTCGAAAATCAAAATAGAAATATTTAATCCATGTATGACTAAGCTTCCAGCTTCCGAAGAACGTGAGCTCGTATCCAACAGGCTGTGGACCAAGTTGACTCATATGAAACTTTTTGCTGCTAAACCGTAGAAGGTAATAACAATCAATAGATCAATAGACGATTTTCTTCACAATTAATAGTATAAATACCACCTTTCACGGTTATTTGACTATTTTGATTGAATAGGTAATGTAACCGTTTAACAAATTTGCATTGCCTATTCAACCATATATTCAACCATTAACTATTTACCTTATTTAACCATTTTTCGTTGGCAGTTTTAACCAAGCACCCTGATTTTGACTCGAAGATATCACCCTGCCTAAAATGGTTGTATGAAAATACTACGTAATTTAACTAAGAATTAAGATTTTAGTTTTGTACATATACACTATCTGGCCAAAATTATCCGGACATCCAGTGGTATTTTGAGCGTCCTAAGGAACATATTAATATTGGTCCCTCTTTTGCATCGATGGCTGTCTGCACACGTCTGGGAAGACTTACCGCCGATTTTCGGTAGGTGGACATAGCAATTGGCTTCCGTCACAAATGAAATGAAATGCTTGCAGTGAGGAGGGTCAATTTGGCTGGCTACGTAATCTGCTCTCTAATTCGTCCCAATGGTGTTCTATGGGATCTAGATCGGGGTTTAGAGAAGGCATGTCCCGTTTTTGAAAACACATTTCGCCACACCACGTTTGTTCAAGCCTCGATGTGTAAATGGAGCAGTTATCCATCTGGAAGAGAAATGGGCCTTCTCCGAGATATTGCCATGAAATTGGGAGTGCAGCATTGTCCAAAACGTCCACATAGTTCATGTTTCCCACTTGAGTTCATGTTTCCAGCCACAGAAACTATTTTAAATTTTTTTTTACGAAATTTACAACAAATAAATTTTGTAACTTTTGTAAGAAAAATTTTAAGTGCTCCTCACACTATTGTATTAATATATTTTGCTTTGGCTATATGGATACAATATCAGAAAGTACTTTTTTTGTGGATATAATCATGCGGACTGATGAAAAGATTATATCTTTTATTGTCAGGATTTTTTAAAAAAATTTTATCCCTTTTTTTTCCCCAGTTGTTTTTTTTTATTATTATTTTTCTTTTCCCCCTTTTTTTCATATGTCTGTAATTTTCTATGTTTTATCTTAATTTTGAACTTATCTTATGAGTTCTGCTTACTTGCAGCTTATGCGCAATAAATGAAACTTATTGTTTTTCTTAATTTTCTTCGTGTTTTTTTGTATTTATTTATTTTGTTTTATATATATATATTTATTATAAGTTAAACTATAAGTTTAAAATAATACATTTGTGAAATTTAAATAACACAACTAATTTGTTAACTGGAATAAACTTAACTTACCTGAAGTTCAGACCAGCAAGAGAAGACGCAGGATTAGGAAACATTGTCCTTTTAAGTGTAGAAATCTCGTTATTCTTAAGATTTACATATTTCAAGGAGTTGCTACTAGCAAATGCCTCATCATGAATAAAACTAATTCTATTGTAAGAAAAGTCAACAGTTCTCAAAACCGGAAATTTTATTTTTCCCAAATCTTCTATATCCTCAAGCACTCCCCTTTTGATTTCCAATATTTTAAGATTTTTCAATTTACTTAAAACTGACCAACTCCATTCGCTTAAAAGTACGCAACTGTCCATTCTGAAAGTCTCTAGATGGTCTTCAAGACCTTCAAATGCAAAATCACTGTCTGTCAAGGCCATAAGAGTAGAGTTTTTAATCTCTAACTCAGCAAACTTCAGTCCTTTGAAAGTATCTGATGATATAAAAGTGAATACCGAGTCTCGAATGGAAAAGGACAGAATGTAATTTTTCCCAATAAGCGATTTGGCTGCAGTTATTAAGTCCTGATTGTTCTCCAATTTATCACAAGTTATCCAATAGTTGTCGCTCGTTTCATCCCAATTGCAGATACAGGGATACAAAGCTTCTGGTCTAGGACAAGCACTTGCATTGAAGCAATATATAAACAAAATAAATACATTGAATAACAACATTGTTTTAGTTCAAAAATGCAAACTTGAAATAAAAGGCTTCTTCATTCACTGGAAGCAAAGAGTTTCTTTTATCTTGAAAGGGTGATATAAATTCTGATAAGCATCGAAACATCTGAGCATTTTCTCTTCATTTGTTCTACCCAACTGACATATTAAAATTTATAGAAATTTGTTTTTGTTCTGTTTTGAAAATTATTTTATAATTAATTTAATTTTTTAAGGAGAGATCCAACCTGAAAATGATGGAAATGGATCACTAGTTTACAATTATGTTGTTTTCTTTCCAATCTGAAAAATCATCTTGTTTTAAGTGGTTAATGTGTATAGTGCGTTTAAATTTTCCATTTTAAAACCTCATAGTAAAGACAATAATAAAACAAAATAGCAAGATGTTTATAGAAATATTCAAAACAAAATAAGATTTTTCGAAACGAATAAGATTCCACAACTAATTTTTCTTTTCTGAAAATAAAATTTTCGTGTTGTTTATTTTTTCAGTTGCTAACACTGGAAAGACTGAAACTTAGTATGTACCTATATTGCCCAAAAACAGTCAAAATGATTGGATTGTGAAAGAATATCTAATCTGTAGAGAAATTTGTTTAAAATTAATTTTTAATATTTTTTATATTATTTACAGTTATATAACAAGTTAATAGTAAATATTAACAATAAAAAAAATTATATGTTGTACAAAAAGTCACAAAATTCTCAGAAATTGTGTCATTATATACAACATTGTTTTTCTAATTGAAATTAAAAAGCAGTCAAAACGACATCCTTGAACAATCTAGTGTTAATATGGATAAAGTGATATATCGTTTTATCTAAAGATGGCTATTAAATTTGTAAAAAAAATATATAATCTATTAAACTCGCAAAAAATTAAATATTTTCCGTGTATTCTTAAAAATAAATACAATCACTTACAATTTGTACGATTCTAAGTATTTTCATGAAAGCCTAGAATCAATTTGCCTCACCAAAAAAAATTTTTTTTCATGTTCTTTCATCCATTTTTGAGTTAACTTAAGAAACCTAATTTCTGCTTTTTGAACAGTAGTTCAGTAACTTAGGTTTGAAAAAGATTTTGCGAACCATGTTTGCATTGACAGGAAAGCGATTAATGATCAACCGTGTCTTAGTGCTGTAATTGTTATTTTAGAAACAAAATTGTCCTAATATACTTAAAAATAATTGATTTCACTATTTTACAGTGACTTTTATTGAAAGTTAGGATGTATAGTACTTTTTTCCTTTCCCTCCCTCTAGAACGAAATAATGAAAAGCAATTGTGCACATCTAACTGTAAAGTAACAGAAAAAATTTATAACAGGTTATTTATAAATATAAACGAGGTGTTTCTTACCATTACTCCATACTACCGCAACTTCTTTTATAAAATGTGTCCAATATCAAAGTTCCTTTAACATTAGATTTTTTAATTTTTTTAATGATTTATTTTTGAAAATTAAAAAATATCTTACCAAAATTAAACTTGCCACTGGAAAATTATAAAATATTTGTCGGATCATGAAGTGCTTAATAACAGTATTAACAATAAAATCAATTCAATAAATTTCCACGTTTAATGAAAAATTACCTGGTTACATTGAAAACAAAGTTCATGTGTAAAAGAAAGAAGATTTGCCGCTTAATAGGATAAATAATAACCGAAAACCAACAATTAGTAATCAGTATAGTATACATCTGTTGCATCAAATTATTATATAAATACCTATGCATATACATAGTTTTATACTAATGCTTCCGGCCGTAGGTAGGAGCAATAACATTTTTGTATTTGACAACGTATACATCAATATATTAATTTAATAAATGCACCACAGATCTTTCGACGTAAGCGATTGTATGTTCCTCCCTTTTAAGGCTTGGGGATTTGCACACGCAGCTCGTATAGCTTTTGGCTGCTTTGTATTCAAAATCCAAGTCATCCTGCAATCACATCTTAGCTCATTTCCTGAAAAAAATTGATAAATATCGTTTAAAACTATATATCATTATACTTATAGGCTTGTATTCTTAAATTACAGAGGAAATATATATTAAAAATAAAAAAATGCCTCTTCAACAGCGAGTTATTATTCAATGTAAGTTAAGGCTCCACAATTTTAACACCAATGTTCTGGCAGTTCCAATGGGTCAGCATTGCTACCTAACCCATCTGTAGGCCCTGGTTTCATGAGATTTCTTAACAGATCTTAGATCTTTTTTATCGCTTATTTCAAACCCGCAATTTGTTTCTCTTTCCAAACTACAGTTTTTTTAATGACTTTTTACTTTATTTTTTGTCGAAATGTTCAAGTTTGAAAACGTTGTATATAACAGGGATCGCATAAATGCTGAGACAAATTTCTAGGATTTGTTAAGACACATCATCGGTATTAAAATTGCATTGGAATTGAAGCCCAGAAATGTCATCCTACACCGCTAAGGGCGCTTCCCGATTACGAACTGTTTCTTCCTGTGCTCTTCTAGGGAAATGCACCTAGCGACGAGTGATGACATTTCCAAGCAGGGATTCTATGAATTTTAATTCTAAGGATGTGCCCCAACTCCTCTAGAATTTTGTCGACATTTAGGTGAATCACAGTTATGTATAACGTTTTCAAACTTGTACATTACGACAAAAAGTAGACTAAAAAAAAGTCCTTTAAAAAAAGCTATATCTTGGAGAGAGAAACAGATTGCGGGTTTGAAATAAGCGATACGAAAGGATTTAAGATCTGTTAAAAATCTCATGCAACAGATACATGTCAGGACGTATTGTCTGTAATGGCTTGCACATTTCAATAAAAAATAGACCTGAAATGTCATTTGAAAAACTGCAACTTCAGGGGTAAAACTAATGTGTCAGATTCGGAATCCCCACTCAAGAATTTGCTGGATTAAGTATTTGTATAAATGCAACAAAAAATTTATTGCTTAATGTTTTTTGTATCCGTTTTAAGAGAGCATATTCAATATTACGCTTTCAAACGAAAATATGCCCTGTATTATGCGCATGATATTACACATTTATTTGCATTTTACTAAATGCAAACTAACGATTCGAGGATAACTAAAATATAATATATTTTGTACGCAATTGTATAAAAATATAATGTGTAAAATATTTTACCCATTGCTTCAAAAGTTTCCAATTGACTCCATATAGACGAAAATATCGTTTCTCCAATAACTAGTATTTTATTTCCACCAATGCTGAGATTTTCCAATTTCGGCATATTGCTAAACATATCGTCAGGTAACTGTTCAATTTCGTTGTGACTGGAAAGAAGCATTCACTACAAAGTTATACATTTTCATTATGAAGCAGTATAAATACATAAAGTGAAATTTTTAGCTATTTTTGCTGTCAAGTTAATCATATTTGATCAGAACTAACATTATATATTGAATGTTAGAATTAGGATGACATAAAGTATACAACCCAGCTAAAAATAAACTGCATATTTTTTTAAGAAAATTCAGTTCTGTTGAGACTTAAAAAGACTGTTGTGATTTAGACAATTCTAAAACAGAAGTTTTGAGCTCTAAGAACTACAAAATTATTACAATTTGTGAACTGCAATAATTTTAGAAAGGTACAACCTCAAACATTCTACAAGGAAAAGAAATTCTGATGAAATTACCGTGTTGTATGGTAAAAACATTTCTGGTAAAAAGAAAAAAAATCATAATTCTGGTAATGAAACTAAAATATTATGGTATTTAAACCATTTAAGTGGTAATTGTTCCATTCATAAATATAACGGTTTACTTAAATTACTAGTTTTCAATATACTGGTCCTTATTATCACACAACTAGTAAAAATACCAAACGGGAAAATAAAGTGAACCAAATAAATGGGTTTTTATGTCATACTCTATGGTGTGATAAAATTACAAAATTTTAGCATATTTATCAAATTTTGAAACATATTATAAAATGGTATTTTAGGGTTAATTTGACCAAAAGTATTACCAAAGTGCTTCGATAAAAATTAACGAGCTTTTATGTTGTTCCCATAGAGCCAGAAACCCGGTAAATTTTACAAATTTTACCGAAATCTTGTATTTTTGACTATTACTTTTTTCCTCAGTGTACAATAAATATATACAGTTTTATTAACCTCAAATCTGCAGTAAATATTCAGTTGTATTGACATTGGTGGGTATTTTATTTACGTAGCACTAGAGCTAAACAATGGACTATTGGCGACGGTCTGGGAAACATCCCTGAAGATGATCCGAAGACATGTCATCACAATTTTGACCCGCTGCAAAGGGGTGGAGTCAGGTTGAGGTTGAGTTTTGTCAAATAAAATAAACCATTGAATGGGACTTCACTAGTTTATCTGGTGATGCCATCTATAGTCAGAGATGGGAAATACTGGAAATACTTTTTTTAGCTCTGCAGTGCTGCCATCTATGCCTGAATACGAGATTTGTATCCTAATAGTTCAGATCTCCGATTGGAGAGCGCAGGACACTTGAAACTCTTCATGTGTTGAGGAAATGTAAGAAACATTGTGTTGTCAAAGCTGGAATTCGAACCCAATTTAGTTGGTCATGAAATTGATAGATTCACCCTCCTGGCTACAGTATATTCTCAGTTGCAAAGAGCTAAGCGGCTTTATAATGTGAACCCAATTGCGCGGATGAAATTCTGGTTGCTTAACAGTATAATGTGAAAATGGTAAATAACAAATTTTCTCACGGCTAAAAGTTTGAATATCATCATTTTTTTTATAGTTATTTAAGTAATTTGGTTGAATATGTTAAAATACAAATTGAATAAGTTGTTGTTTAATCATTTTTCTGAGATTTAACTTATGATTAAAGCCAATTCTTGTCTTATACGTTGTTTGCCTCAGTTTCTAGAATTGTCGTTCTTTTTTTAAATTTTTATAATGTATTTTATTTAAAAAAAAGAGAAGTTTATAAGTCTCTAATCATTTATGTTTAAGTGAAAATACTGTTAACATATTTTTTTAAGCAAAGTTATTTCTTTAATTTTAAAAGATTAATCTTTACATAATAAAAGAAATTTTCCTTAGATGATATAAAATTATTTAAGACAAATTTCAAAAACAGTCAAAAATTTATGAATGAAAATTATGAAGAGGTTTATCAATTAAGCCAAAAAAATCTGAAAATAAATATTCATATTTCAATTCAGTAAACTCATATGATGTGAAGTTGTTTGAAATCCGAATTATTAAATTTAATTTATTTGGATTCGACAACATAATAAGTCCGATTTTGATTCTGAAATAGCTTTAGTTTAGCATGAATTCGAACAAAAAAAAATTCATAAATTTACATTTTGCTATAATATTGTTTTCACCATAACTTTGAGTAAAAGTAATTTCTTCAAGTCAAAAATAAAAAAATATATATAATAAATCTAAAATTTTGAAACATTTAAATGCTTAACTTAAAGAAAATTTTAAAATAATTAAATTGAGTAGAAATGTTACTTAAAAATTTTCAATGCTTCAGAATATTAAAATAACTAAAATTATGCTAAATATGTATTTTACATATATATTATTTATAAAGATTGTGTGCGTTATCTTCATCCTCAATCTATCTTTAGAATATTTAGAATACTTACAAAAATCTAAGAAATTAATAATCAGTTAATATTCGATCAAGAATAAAAATCAAAGACTTTATAAATAGTTCAAAAACTATTAACGAGGAAAGCGAGTTTTAAGACGTCAAAATTCGTTTGATTGCTTGAAAGATCTCTTTTACAACAATGCAAAATAGCCGCAGTTTTTCTACAGATACATCAGAAAAGACCGCTCTAATGACCAAACTACAGGGACCATATTTCCCACATATCCAACTAAAAAAAGGGATGTTTATTCAGCGAAAGTACGTTTCTGTGTCAGGTTTCATAATTTAAAATATCGTCTGTACTAATTAATTATCATATTTGAAGTCACCCCTTCGAACTATTAAGATTGAGTCCTATAACCTGAAGATCTGATCAAACGTTATTCAGGGTGGCCCGTTTTTTATTTATCGCACTATACAATTCAAAATTAATTGTGCTTTACTTTTATATAAAACTCACTTAAAAAAAAACAAGCAAAAACAAAATATACGGACTTACTTTAAATCTATATGTATAAGTTCTGGTGCAGGATTAGGAATCATTGTTCTCTTCAATATCGATATTTTATTATTTTTGAGTACAACAATCATTAGTTTCTCGCAGTTAGAGAAGGCTTTATCATCAATGAAATTAATTTTATTTTCCGCAAAACTAACCGTTTTCAAATTTTCCAAATTTATCTTTCCCATATCTTCAATGTTCTCCAAAGCGCCATTTTCTATTTCTAATGTACTTAGTTTTTTCAACTTCCGAAACATGGACCAGTCCCATTCACTCAAGAAATCACAATTCTCCATTCGAAAAATCTCCAAATGGTCTTCCAAACCCTCAAAAGCCACATCTGTATCTGTCAGAGCCCTCAAAGTGGAGTCTTTAATTTCTAATTCGACGAACTTTAACCCCTTAAATGCACCTGAAGATATGTAATTGAAAGCTGAATCCTGAATGGTAATTGAATAGATGTAATTTTTTCCAATTAGTGATTTGGCTGAAGTTGTCAATTCTTGATCATTTTCCAGCTTGGAACAAGTGATGTAAGCGCTACCCTCTACTTCTGGCCCATCACAAATGCAAGGGAGCAAATCTTCTTTCCTAGGACATGCATTTGCACTTAACAAAAATAATAATAATGATAAGATTAGTGTATTGTACTTCATTATTCGTCTCTTTCTTGAGTAAAATAAGATCAAAATTAAGAAGCTATTAAACAATGTTTGTATTGTTTATTTTCTTTTATCTGTGCCGAAAAAAATGTGCCATTTTGTCAGATAAGTTCGAACACCTGATCATTTTCCCATGATCATTTTTACGCAATTCGTCAATTTTTCGTATCTGATAATAGACCGTTCTGGTACTTTTTCTCATTTATTTATGCACATTATTACAATTACGTTACTTTCTTTATTCTTTAGAACACTTAAAACCTTTTCATAGAGTTTTTAAGAACCGTTGATATCTGATAAATATATGTTTTATTATTATTGTATAAATGTGTACTCTATTAATAGTTTTATTTTTATCTGTTACATTAATAAATAAAAAAACATTTGAAGTTCAATTCTTTAAATAACAAGCTTTTTTTAATGCATTTAAATTATTTTCACACTGAACAAGAGCAAACTCTTTTATATGACTTTTCTCATTTTAAATCAAAAAAACTCTTGAAAAAAACTTATAATTTTTATTTTATAAAACTTTTATACGCATGTAAAATCTAGTCTGAAAATCGATGACTCTTTTTCTTTAAGTTGAACAACAACCGAGAGTTGAAACAAACGTAACTACAAGATGAACAGAAAAAAAATTATGTAAACTATTACATAAACATTTCCACAAAGGATAACGTATGAGTCGTGGTAGCTCAGGGGATAGAGCGTTTTCCTTCCAATGAACCTAGTTCGAATCCTAGTGATAGTTGGTTGATACGAATTCTGCCCCCGACCACTGTGCAGGCATAAAATATCCTCAGTGGTAAACGGATCATGAGTTAGGAGTCTCCTTCCCGTCAGAGTAACCATGGGAAGTGTTCATAGTTTCCCTTTCCATGTAACGCAAATGTGAGTTAGTTCCATCAAAAAGTCCCACAAAGACAAATTTCTCCAAAAACTAGATCCAACAGTTCCCTTGTCTTCTGGATTGGGTTCAAAATTACATGGCTGCGTAGTTGAACATTAGTAGTCATATACCCAAAATTAGGTTGGCTGTCCAACAAAGGTTATAACAAACTAAAATAAAATAAGTAAAAAAGGATAAGTTATGTTACAAAAATAAATCTTCTAACGCTTTACAGAGTTGAAATTCAAATCACAGATTTGAGTTAACATTCAACACTTTTCATCTTCCGAACTTGATTTTTGGAGGTCATTCTATGCTTCGAAAAATTCTAATAATTTAGTTGATGATCTTGCTAGTATTCCACCATTTCTCAATATTTGGAAATCAATTTTAATTTCATATGTTGCACCCTGGGACTCCAGCCAAATTTTCTCACACCTCTTTCTTATCTCAATTTTTATTTTCTTGTTCAAACTTGTTCATCTGTCCTTATAAAAAGTTGAGTCAAAATAATAAGAAGAACTGCATTCATAATTTGCTTTTGTCCAATTTTGCATAGTTGAAAAGTAATAATATTTTACCTATAATGAAACAACGAACCAAAATCTAAATGAATTTTAGACATATATTACAAAATTTTTAAAAAACTGCGATTTTATAACTAAGATTGGTTAAACTACTTTACACTTGTTTGTCTCTTTACTTACTCTACCATTATTCGGTGCTTAGACACTGCGGAAAGTTCTTGTTTATAGAGCTGAAACTATAGTATGTCCCTAAGCGTGTGCTTTGTCCATTTATGTACTTTCATCTGTTCTTTAAGCGGGCTGTTTTTCGCTTTAACATAAATATTTTGCTATCCGGCTTCTTCGAATAACTGAAGATGCGGAACTCCCGAAACTATAGGCCATATCATCTTTCTATACCCTCCCTACGAATATCAAAAAATACAAAAATAGTTAGTTAATTCACACGTTGTAAAATCATTAATAATAATATTTCCCTTTGAATTTTATTTTTGTTTACATACACACCACGAAAACTTTAAATATAGCTGTGAACTGCCAAATAATACATTAAAACAAACAAAAATAACTACATAATAAAAGCCATCACAACATAAAATCGAAACCATCAAAAAATATCATGAACAATAAGCAACTGGCTACGCTAGAAACAGTTTTATATGAAAATAAGAAGTGTCAAAAATATTTTTCATGAACTAAGACTCATTAGAAAAATTAGTGCATGCTGTAGAATTATTTCCTTTTATAAATATTGATATCCAAATTGATCCTATCATAAACATTTTTTTATAATATTGATTTCCACAATTGAAATATTCTTATAATATGTCTTGATGTCCATATATAAAATATTATTACAATATTGATGTTATGAATGGAAATTGAATCAATATGAAGTAACTATTTAAAACTGTAAGCAATATTAGAAATTAATTTATCTATTTGACAGAAACATTTAACAAGTATTTACAGTAATCAAAAATAGAAATGAATTTTAAAAAAACAAGCTTGTAGCTAGAATGATTACTTAGCGAAATAATTGGGATTCAATTTTATCTTAATAGAATTGGGTACACAACATACGAGTCCAAATAAGTGTGTTAATACAGTAAAAAAAGTTTTATCAGTTTATTGAATTTTTCCTTTTGATGTATTAAGCTGTTTAGAGTCAAAAACCAATAATGGTTGTATAGCATTCGTAGGGGTAGACGGACGTAGCGAGTTGTCTTAGTATCTAATAAATGCACCACAAATCTTTTGATGTAAGGGACGATACGCTCTTTCCCTTTAAGACTTGAGGATTAGCACATGTAGCTCGAAGAGTATTTGGCTGTTTTAATTGCAAAATCCAAGTCATTCTGCAGTCACATCTAAGCTCATTTTCTAAAAAGAAAAAAAAATTAAATTATTTATAACTGCATTAAATTACTTAACACTTTTTAAAGTGTGTAACTCTATCGACTTACAAAATTATTTAAAAAGAAATTATAAAACACAAAAGAGGCAAATTTGGCAGGAGCATTAAGAAGTCTTTGAAAAATGCAAAAGAAATTTAAATGATATCAATTAAAAGTTTAAATCATAAAGAGCTATAAAAAGTTGGGTCAAAAAAATAAAGAGAACTTGATTCAAAATTTTCTTTTGTCCAATTTTCAATAATTGCGGAGTATTAATATTTTAACTATTATGAAACAACGAACCAAAATCTAAATGAATTATAAACATATATTACAAAAGTTTTTTTAACTATGATTTCAAGGAAGTAAATTCTAGGCGAAGGGGGACAGGATTTTGAAGTTAACGTAAGTTCAGTAAGAACGTGATGCGTATTAAATATAACAAAATAAGTATTATTTTTTCTTAAGTTCACTTTAAAATTTCAGATAATTTCATGCTTTTGAGTTTAGTGCCTGTTCATGTCGAAAAATGTCTTAAGTTTGGTGATAAAATGAAAACACATTTTACTTGCGAAATTTAGGAATCAATTTTATCTTGTATTGATATCAGGTATGCAGGTTGAGTTAAAATATAAGCTCTCTAGCTTATTGAAATTTGGTCAAAATTTGGATTGATGATTGATTCTATTTTTAAAACTTCTGCGTAGGGTAGATAAAAAATTATTGAAATTGGTATTTTCATTCAGTATGAAACTGCTGTTGAGTTTTTCAACATTCTATCTAGACAGAAAACTTCTAAGTTTCAATTGACAATAAATTCCGTTGTGGACGTGTGTATTGCTTTCAATATCAGATTCTCCGTTGATACATCACAACTTCAAATCTATTTTCTCAAAATCAAATTTATTAAACTATTAAATGTCATGGTGTAATTTCTAAATAGTATTAAATTTTAAATATCATAATACCAGCGGAAAAATTAATAGAATAGATTTTTTTTTAGAAAAATTCAAAAAATAAAACAAAAATTAAAAGTTTGTATTATGCAAGGAAAAAAATTTTTTTTAATTATTTTGCTGAAATATTGATCTGAAGCGAGTTAGTAAGGAACCACGAAATCAAAAAAAAATTTCATTTTAAAACATAAAATTAGTTTTCGTTAACAACAAGGAGCTTGGTATTTGTCGCCATTAGTAAAATGTGAAAAAAAAATTCACTTAAAATTAATGTAAGTCAGACATAAATCAAAATAAATCGTTCATGTTATCTTTAGAAAGAGATGTGTAAATATTTTATTTCACAGTCTTTAAAAAAGGACTGAGAGGAAATATCAGTTATCAAAGACATGAACGTAACATGCGAATTTATATCAACAAAAAGGAATACGACGGATTTTTCGCATTTTCTTTGCTCCTTGTTTTTTTTAATTGCCATGTCCAAAAGCTTTTAAATTCATTTTCATATTTCATTTCGAGAAGCAAAGTTGTTTTTTTTAGAGAAAAAAAGAAAACTCTGGATGGAAATCTACTTGATCTACAAATTTATTGGATTGTTAAAAAATAACATTTTTTAATTTAACTCCACATAATTTCTACTTCTTATTGATTTAAAAGACATATCGCATTGTTAAAGGCTTTAAAAAATTTGGAAATAGTAACCAAATTAAAAAATCAGCTGTGTAATAAACGAAATGCGCAATTATAATTAAGGAATTAAAATTTTCAGATTACTTTACCAAATGCTTCAAAGTTATCCAATTGTCTCCATACAAGTGAAAAGACTTTCTCGTTAAGAACCAATATTTTATTTCCTCCAACACTAAGATTTTTCAATTTTGGCATATTACTGAATATATCATCTGGTAGCTGTCCAATCTCGTTATAACTGAAAAAGAAAGTCAACAATAAAATTACGTGAAAGCATGCTTTAATACTAAGCCCATCTTGCTCATTTCGAGAAATGGAACTTCAATTCTAAAGTATCTTGTGTGGTTTATAGTTTCTTCAGTTTTGTAACAAGTTGTGTACAAGTAGAATAAATAGATTTGACAATTTTTTTTCACCCGAGAGCAAACAAAAAGTCGCCAAACAATAAAAACCACCGCCAACTTTTTTTTTTTCATTTTTTTTAATTTATTTATTTTTTTAACCATATAAATATTAAATATAATGAAATAAAAAAATAATTAAATTTTTTTGAGCCCGGGTAACCGAAAATTACAAGACTGACTTGTATGAACATGAAGCTAAGCCTAATTCCGTTTTTTATTAAGTAGAATTGGACCACGATACAAATAAGTCCTGTATACGAGTATATTAATATACATATACTCGTATTATAATGCACACCATGTTGCATTCAAATACTAAATTCAGTCTGTTCCTAAAATATTTTGTATCACTTATGAACTAAAATACTCCCTTCCAAATCGTATTTTACATAAAAGTAGCTTAAGCAAATGGTATTATGTGCAGAAACACCCTTTGCTTAACACAGTATCTGAGTTCAATAATTCTGATATTACGTACAATTTTCAGCTTTCACCATATCTTCACAAAATTACACGTAGGTAAAAGGAAAATTAATAGACACAACATCATTAAGGATATAGTATTAGACTTAACAGGTTAATTTGTATTAAGAGATCATTTTCAACATTAAAATAACAAACAATACTGGAATTCCAGCGGTTTCTGATCAGCATGAATTCCGCAGCCAGCTTGCACCAACCACAGTGCTGACGTAAAATATCCTCAGTGGTAGACAGATCATGGGTTACAGTCCCCTTGCCGTCAGGCTAACCATGGGAGGTTTTCATGATTTTCCTCCCTATGTAATGCAAATGCGGGTTAATTTCATTAAAAAGATCTCCACGAAGTCAAATTTCTACCAATACTTGATCTAGGAGTTTCCTGCTCTTTTAGATTGGGTTCAAAATTGCAAGGCTACGGAGTTGAACATTAGTAGTCGTAAACCCGAAAATTGGTTCTGCTGATCAACAGCGGTTATGGAATAAAATAAAAACAATGCTGGAATTTTTGCTTAAAAATATTTTGAACATAAAGTAAAGTTTGCACATAATAAGAGAACTTTGTTTAAAGAAATATAGAAGGCAAATGCAATAATGAAAATTTTCTCCAGCTGTAATGAAATGTCTATATTCAACTTATGCACTTTTTTGCACCAGTTCCAAACGCCTGATATCACAAAACTTATATATACTTATATAATATATTGACTTATTCTCAACGGTAGGGGGCAGTAATTTTCGAAGTTCCGGTAGAGGACTTGCTTGTATTGATTTTTATTTCTTTTTTTAGCATCGTCTTTTGACTTATTTTTTTAATACAATTATTTGTTTTGATGTCAAAAATTTTGTGTCAGTTGCTCTGCTTTCTGAAGGGTTTGCTTATTTTTTTAGATTAGATGGTAAATACGAAATCGTGATTTCTCTCCTTATGCTTTAATAAGCAGACGAAATTGCCCAAGTTCTGAATATTTTTAAATTTTCCCACAACCCCTTTTAAAAAGAAGAAATTCAGAAAACAAAGTATGCTGAACTTACTTTAAATTTATTTCCTGAAGCTCCGATGCAGGATTAGGAAACATTGTTCTCTTCAGTGTAGAGATATTGTTATCATTAAGAAAAACATGCACCAATTTTTTGTTGTCTGAAAAAGCATCATCATGTATGAAATCAATTCTATTTCCAGGAAAACTTAGTCTCTTCAAATTTGACAAATTTATCTTTCCCAGATCTTCAATGCTTTCAAGAGCACCATGTTTGATTTCAAGCGTATTTAATTTTTTCAAATTTCGAAATATAGACCAGTCCCATTGGCTTAAAAGCACGCATTTATCCATTTTTAAAGTCTCTAGGTGTTCTTCCAAGCCTTTAAAAGCAACATCTGAATCTGTTAAAGCCATTAGAGTTGAATCTCTAATTTCCAACTCTGCGAACTTTAGTCCTTTAAAGGTATCTGAAGCTATGTAATTAAATGCCGAATCTTGAATGACAATGGAATTGACGTAACTCTTACCAATTAATGATTTGGCGGATCTTAGTAAATCCTGATCGTTTTCTAGCTTGACGCAAGTGACGGAAGCACTATTCCCTGATGTCTGCCAATCACAAGTACAAGGATACAAGTCCTCTTTTCTAGGACATGCATTAGTACTTAAGCAAAATAAGAATAGAATTATTGTACTGTACTTCATTATTGTTTTCATTTGTTAAAGCAGATGAAGAATAAAAAGCTTTCAAACAATATTTGTAAGATATATTACTTTTATCAGATAAGTTTCAAATCTTTTTTTCTCGATCTTCTACGCAACTCTGTATTTTTAATGTGATTGATAACAAATTATCGCGATAACATTTCTACTATTTTTATAGAAAATAGCGTATTTTTATTGTTTTGTAAACACAATTCCTTTCCTCGTTTTTTTTCATTGAAAAAAAATATTCAAAACTTTTTTACCTTTAAGGAACTTACTGGTGCAAAGAAAATGTAAAATTTTTCAATAAAAAAATTTTCAATTTTTCGTCCGAATATTTGTATGAAAAAATAATTCGCAACTGTTGTTACATAGTTTTTTGCAGTCAATTATTCCAGTTTTTATTTGTTTTATGAACTCATTCGACCATTCACTGATTCACTTTTCCCCTTATTTAATAAATATATAAATCACTAATACATCGATTCATTTTTTAGCCGATTTCCTGCCTCATCCATTCTATGATTCCCAATTTCTCCAATTAACGAATTTAATTATGTTCAAACTGAATCTCTGATTCTCCTGCTTTTTCCCCTCAATCATTTTTTTTTTTTAATCGCTTTGTCAAAAATCATTTAAACTAACGGTTTGCATGGAAACCCACTGCTCAATCAAAAAATATTAAATGACGTTTGCTATTAAATCAAAATCGCTAATATACATAATTAATTAATTTTTTTATATAGGGCTTCTACTCCCTGTTCACTGCTACTCGTCAGTCCCTCAAAATAATTATTTCTTACCCACAATTCTCTGCAGTTTCACCACGCACATAATAACTACTTTACTTTTATTATTTGTTTATTTATTACTTTTAAACAATTTAGATTGGATAAGAGCCTATGCTATCACCTGTTATTTGAAATCTGACAAAATTGTTTCTTTTTTTTTTATATATTTATTGTGACTCCCAATCTAATTTTTTCAAATTATTTCTTTTTCGTATTTTATTATGTCTTTATTATTAAAAAGTTATATCTGTTACTATATCTGTTACCATTTTATTCAAATAATTAAAAAAAATAATTCTATGTTCGTTTCCAACTTTATTCTATGAGCGTTAAAGTAGACTGTAAAAAATAATTGTACATTTCTCACAGGAAAAACATATTTCTTACAGAAAATAACTGATTTTTTCTGTTTTTATCCGTTTTTCGCGAATTACAAAAATTACCCGTTCTTTCTTCAAACTTTTTCTGTATATTTGAAGTTTTAAAGCTGTTTTGTTGAGAAAACGGTTTTTCTCTGTTTTTCAACCTAAGCATAAACAGATTAAAACTGTCAATTCAAATTCTAGTTTTTGGTATGCAGTTTTGCTTACCATTGGATAACTCTATTTTTGTTTTCGTTTTTTTTCAAATCGTTTCATGGTAAATTATAATATGTGTGCTTACTTTTAAGCAATTACTTTATGGTTTTGAACATTATATAAAAAAACTGTGATTTGATTTTATCGAAAAAAATTTTACTTTACCTAATTATCATGTTATTTTAGATATAATTGTTTTGGTAAGTTACTTTGCCTGAAATTTTTAAACGGGTGAGCCACTACCATTTTAAATGTTTTTTCACTTAAATATTATTTCAAGAGGGGAGAGTGGGGTCAATTGCAACAGGGTACGATTGTGACAGAGCGAAAATTTCGAGTGACGGGATCTAGATTTGGTTCCTAGGTGGCGCACAAGGTGTATTTAATAAATCTACGTGTACACCCCTCCTGGAAACCATTTTTATGTACTTTTGAAAGAGTTTCACCAAAGATATTTTCACACTACGTAAGTACTTTTTTTGGTATTAGAATATTATATTGTAACAAAGTAATTTTGCTAAAACAAATAAAAATTATTGACCGAATATGTAAGTGGACACCTTAATTAACATTTCAAAAAAAAAAGATTAGATTTGTTATTTAACTAGCATTGTTTTTAACAAATGAAGCTGAAATGGCGTCTTGGGGACGATTGTAACAATAAGTAAAGGGAGGATTGTAACAGTTGAAAATAAATAATCCTATGTTTACAAACTATTACTTGACTCTTTAAGAACCACCAATAGTTTCCTATATCATTTATATTATGTTGCTTTTCTTCATTATTTTATTTGTCACCTTTCACAACATAAATTTAAATTTTTAACCCCTTAAAGTGAAAAGTTTAACCCCTTAGGTCTCTGCTCATTATTATTTTTACTCCTAAAATATCACTACTATTTTGATCAATAAAAAAATATATCACAACTATGATAATATGTATAATTAACTATGTTTTAGTTAAATTTATGAACTGTTACAATTAACCCCGTAAGTGGGGACCATTGTAACAAGTGCACGACTGTCAAAAAATTTTAATAACTAATATAATAACATTTAAAATAAGGTGTTTTTTTTCTAGTAGAGGATAGTCTACTTTACTCGTCTGTCAATTAATACTAATAATATATTGGATTTTTTGTTAGTTAAAAATAGTTAAGTAAAAAATGTTACGATTGACCCCACTCTCCCCTAAGTAATGCTTTAAGATAACAGTTCAAGATTTTTCTTCCTACAGAAACACTAAAACAGCGGTATCTCACAGCACAAAAATCTTACCTCTGAATAAGGTGACCCAGGTTCGAATCCTAGTGACGACTATTTGTATGAATGCTGATCTCGGCTCCCTTAGAACGCAGTGGTATTTTATAGAACTTTTTTCAAAAAAATAACCGAGTTTGTCTGTTAGAAAGAAATTTGTTAAAATAACAATAATCATCTGCTAAAAAGACAGACGTCTGTTTTTAAATAACAGTATATTTCTGCGAAATGAAAGGCTTTATGCTGGCATAACAGCTCATAGCTTTTATCCGTAAATTTAACAGATTTTTATTACAAAGAATATCTTTCATTTAAACTAAAATTATTTATTTTTATATCCCTTTTTCTTACTTTCTATCAATGGATGCTGAGAAAAGTTTTGCACGTGTAAAAATGTATGTTTATATTTTAATTCAATTATAAAATAAACAAAAAATAATTCAATTTCAAACTTCCTTTACGAAAATAAGATTATATGTTTACCATTATTATAACTAATGTTAAGCAGGTTTTGTTGATTCTCCTGCTCAGAAAATTCAGGTCGAAAAAAAAAGCAAATATTGCGTCATTTTTTAGATGGATTGATAAATGAATGCGCATTCATCACCAAGTCAGAAAGAATAAATGTGCCTAAATTAACATATAAAGAATGCAAGCTAGATAAACATTATTAACCTATGACAACGTGTAACAAATTCACCACTTGGCTTCAGCAATAACACACCAAGATTCAAATCGTGGTGCACCTGGTGCAGCTGAAATCACAGGAACCGTAAAAACTATGGACGTCTCTTGCCCATATCGTTTCAGCATTTGATGTTATAGCGCAAATCAGCCCTATTAATCATTGCAACTGCGTCAACGAGGTTTCGGAAATTTTTGTTTGAGTGCAAAATATTCGTCAACGCTGCTGAAGTGCTTGCGCTTCCTGCTTTGTGCGTCTTCGTTTCCAACTTTTTCGAAATTATGATGATCCTTGTAAGAAGAACGATGAAAGTTTGTGAGTCTGCCTTTCTTAGATTTTTAAACTAAACTACTTTTTTTTTTAAAAATTCAAAAACTTTTAGTTCTCATATTTTTTTCTTGAAATTTTATAACAGGGCTGCAAGTGTCCGAAAAAAATGCAAAGTGTTCATAAAGTTATAGTTAAATTTAGCGAAAACTTATCGTTTCACTTACTGTCAAAAAAAAAATACAAAATTTTTTGAACCAAATTACTTAAATTTTAAAAAAAAACTTTTAACTTACTAAGATTTTTTGCTTGATTGCGTTTCTATGTTAAGTTTCAAGTTTCCAAAAAAATTAGAAAGGTTTACAAAGTTATGATTAATTGAATGAAAATTTCTCTTTTTAGCTACCGCAACTTTCACAATACTCCCCATAGCTGGATTTTTTTTTCAGAAACTCTCAGCCTTAAAATATCGCATTATTTTACATCAAAAAATGAATATTTAAATATTATTGTGAACATATGATTAATTAAAAATTTTAAGATAAATTTATGTTCAACTGCTTACTTTTCAATTAGTTTGCAAAATAAATTTTACAGCAATTTTAGTTTTGTACTATTATGTAAGATATATATTTAGAAAAAATAATTATAGCTTATGCTATGATCATATAGAAATACAGTAGTTTGTTACTTATTAAATCCAATTTATCCAACTAGAATTATCCGATTTAACAGATAGAACTACTTAACACCACAAATAATCGAAGTGTTTTAAGCGACATTTTCTCTCAAAATCAATATACAATTTATTTTACATCATGCTGTAAAGAAATATCAGCAATCACATTTACAGCACATGAGAAGATGAAATATTTTAGTGCACTTGGCGCTTCACTTTATAAATTTTTCATCAGCTATTGATGAGGGAGTACAAAAACTATTATTCAATGTGTTTGCGAGCAATATTAATTCATTTGTACATACGTGCTATAAGATTTCCTTTCTATACTAAATGCTCCGTAATACTGCCTGAATTTTAAATGCTTTGTTATAAGAACTTTAATTCTGAAAACCAGAAACCCTGAAGCAGATGAACGGAAAAGTTACCAAATGAATGGTTTCATTTTAGTTTTGATCAGTAAATTATTTTAAACCAAAATTAAGGTGGTTTTTTTTGTTAGAAATGTCATTGCCACGGATTACAGTAATTTAACTAGAATTTTTTTTCTCCGTGAAAGAAATTGTGACTAAAAACATCAAAACTTGTTTGACTTCCGGAAAGAACAAAGCGGAGTTTAAAGGGTAACCATAGGTACAAAAGAATTTTCTCAGGGAATTAAACTTGTTTTTCTGGGAATGAAACTTGTTAAACTTCCTTCTGCATCCCTCGCAAGTGAATCAACAAAATTTCGAAAGTGTTTTTGTATCTTCTTAAATAGCCTAATTTCTGTACCATAATGTACATTTTTTTATTTAGATTTTGACTGTGATATTACATTGTATCAAAAGTGGTGATTATGGAACACCCAGTATATATTTGAATATCTCTCTATAATAGAAATCGTTATCGCTACCGTTAATATTGTTTCGGGGGTTCAAATTTAAGTTTCAATTATTTTGCTGCTTAAAAATTAGAAACACTAAATTATGAAGGTGTAACAAAAAGTGTTAAAAGAACACAATGAAAAAAATTGACATTTCAATAATTAGTTCGAGAGTAATTTACTGATATTCTTGTCTTAAAACTTCCACGTGGGCCTCTCTGCAAACTACAGAAATACAGCTACAGAACTAAAATTTGAAGTGCTAAAAGGGCTATATTTGCTTATAAACTTAACAATATCCCATTTTGTTTTTTTGCGATTTTTTTTCTTTAAGTATTGACTATTAAAAAAACGACTAAAACAGACTTTTTACTGTAAAATATGAAAAAATACTCTCAAATGTTACTCAACAGGAAATGAACTATATTTTTAGCCATCATTTATTTAAATGTTGTCTTGAAAATAAGAATTTTTGTTCAAATAAATGATAAAGGCGTCAAATTTGAAAGAAACGGCAAAAAACCCTAGAATATCAGCCACAGCAAAATGCGTAATTCTCACTTTACTGTTAGAAAAAAAAGCACGATGTTTTTTTCAATCAATGTATGCCAAAGCGGCGTTTTCAGCGTAGCGTAAATGGCAACGTTGTTATCATAACATTTTTAGCAATACGTTACGGTAAAGAGGTTAACTACTTGTTGGATTGATAAATGTATTGCTTTCTTTTGTTATTTTTAATTGAATTTATGAAGTTATTCTAATGATTTGGTTAATTGCTTCAATTCCATGAAATGCTTAAATGTTTATTTCATAGAAATGTCCATTGCTAACAAGGACAAATGTACATATTCCAAAATAAATTTCGATTTATTTTAGATGTTTTAATTTCTCACCATATTTATTGTTCTTAAATTTATTTCTAAGTTAAATAAAATACATATTTATATGAATGACCTACCGTTACTCTTTTTAGACAAAGAATAAGTTCCGAAAGCATTATTATTAAAGATTTTTTTATTTTAGTAAGTAAAAAAAAATGACAGAAACATTTTTTTCTTATAATAACAAAAAATTTAGAATAAAAGATTTGGAACTGATTCGAAAAATTTATGAGAAGTATAACTGTGCATGTTAATGATATGAAAAGCGTAATGATGACATAATATTATAATAATGATGTAATGATATAATAATAGTATAATATTATTATAATAATATAATAATGATATAATAATAATACTGCAATATAATAATAATAATAATATTGTAATATAATAATAATAATATTGTAATATAATAATAATAACTATACAATAATGATATAACAATTACACACTTATATAATGTCATATATCCATATATGGCAGTACTTTTACTTTCGTTACTTGTACCGCCGGTACAAGTAAAAAGTACGTACTTTTACTTGTACTTCGTTACTTTTTTAGGGAAAAAGTACAAGTATTTTTAACGGAAATATCGAATGAAATCGTTACTTTTTTCTAAAACTCGATAAGCTTTCTAAAAAAAAAAGAAATTAAATTTAAAAATAAATGCTTATGTTTCTTTAATAAAAAAATTAATGTGCAATTTGTATGCATTCACAGCTAACTTTGTGTTTAAATACTTTCTGTTTCAACTTAAAACTGCACATTCAATTATTTTTTACTAGCTCAAAGATCACAAAGCTATCTGAAACCCCGTGTTTGCTTTGCTTATGTTTGTGCTTTTAATACGCTTTTCTAAAGAGTAAAATAATTTTAAATCAATGGTAATTTAAGTAAATAAAAATAATAAATTAAAGTTAAAATCAATAGATAAAATTTCTTTTTCGTGCGAATCCATAAAAAGTTTGATACTAAAATTATATTTGATTTTAAAACTATATTTGATTTTAAAATTATATTATACGATTATATTATAAAATTATATTATAAAATTATATTATAAAATTATATTATAATATTCTTCCGAATTTAAAAATAAATTTATATCCATAACTTTCAAAATTAAAAATAATTAAATAAATAACAACAATTTTGCAAAAACATTAAAGAACATAAGAATATTATTCAATAAAATTTTAGGTTACTTTGAATTTTCGATTTCCTAGAAATGTACTTTTAAATCGTTACTTTTTTGTTTAGTACTTGTACTTTTACTTGTACTTTTTACTCGTTACTTTCTTTAAAAATACTTGTACTTTTACTCGTTACTTATTAAAAGTAACGTTGCCATATATGCATATATCACTATAAACAGTTCAAATTGGTTACGGCATTTTTATCTCTTGAGTGTTTTTACTTTTAAAAATTTAGATTTAAATTTTAAGATTTACACCTGGCAACAACTAATCTCTGTCTTATTATTTTTACTTTTATCTCATTTATTGATTTTTTTTGTTGCTATTTTTGATATCAATTCAAACGTGAGCTTATAAAATAAAAATTAACTAAGATTAAGTAAAATTCTGTGGCAATGTTTCTATAATTTTTAAACTGACTAACTGAAAATGTTTTGAATGCATGGTAATTGCCCTTCACAATGGCAAAATTTATTTATCAGATGCACAATTCATTTTCCATAAAATGTAAAAATCACGCAATTCTAGTCTCTCTCTATCTCTCTCTGTCTCTCTCTCAACATTATATGAAAAACTAAAGATAAAACTTGTTTGTCTATATTTATACTGTTATTTCATATTTTTTTTTCTATTATATTTGTTTTTTATTATATTCTGTATCCCAATCATCAAAAAAAACATGACACTCTACAAAACGTTTTGCTCAATTTTAGGATTTTCGTATATCAAGAGGCATACTTAATGCTTCCAGGAAACCACGAAGGATATGTTAAACGAAACTAACTTTTAAGTAAAAATTAGTTAGATATGACATAAAATTAATTACTAATTAATTGATTATTAATTAAAATTAATTTATAAATAACTGATTATTAATTAAAATTAATTTATAATTAGCTATTAATTAAATTTTTAAACAAGCACAAAAATGGGATTGATAAACATAAACACAATTTATATCTATTTTTTAACTTTCGACACTTAAAGTTTGAGGGAATCCTATATATGTTAGATATAACCTCATAGAACTAAGAAATCATTATCCTGTTTTTAGACCATCCCGGTAAAGGAACCGAAGTTGCTTTCTTGTTTCTGAAGGGCTGTGGCTTAGCATCTTAATATCACAGTTAATAAGGATTCTATATTAATGTAGAAATTAAAAAAGTAATCTGAAAGAATCAATACCTTATAGGGTAAGTAGGGGAAAGAGGTAATATGTATAACTTTTTTTCCAATCTCTACGCTATTAAATACATTATAGAAATAAATGGTCAAGACTACCAGAATATGGTTACATTTACCGTGTTTCAGACTCTTTGGGAATACCAAATATCTTGGTAATTTTTACCGATGCGCTTTGTTAATTACATTTGATAAAATTAGCAATAAAATGTGGTTTTATAATATGTGATGAAATTTAGTAACTTTGGTAGAATTTGGATAATTTTATCACGATGCCTTTAAACATGACATAAAAACCAGGACTCGAAAAAACTCAAAAATTTTACCCGTCCCCGAGGACGGCTTGTCCAACAACGTACCCGTCCTACTTTGAAACTAACCCGTCTCTTCTAAATAAATAAAAATATTATTTTTTCTTATTTATTACAATCATTTATATAAATTACACATTACACAATGAATTAGTAACTACTAGGATTACATTATACAGTAATAAAAGAAATACTAGGTTACTAATAGTAAAACCTAGTACTTTTATGAAATAATTTATTTCTTTTATGAAATAATTTAAATGACAAAGGTCAAGTTATCTGGAATGTTAATTTATCCGAGGGTACTGCGTTTTTTAAATGTATTAAATATGACGTTTGTCAGTTCCACAATCAAGCCTACGATTTACAGAGGCTTCTACACAGAAATCTGAAAGGGGTTTTCCATTTAGATGAATGTTCATAATTGCGTTTAACGCTTACGTAATGTGTTTTTTTGTAAGTTCATTGCTGAAAAGTCCCTTTCAACTGCTGCAGTACTCCCAGACGGAAAAAACATCAATCCACCATGCGCAGTATGCTGCTGTACGGGATTTCTAAATTAGAGGGTCATTTTAGAAGTGAGGCGCTAGAATCTTGTAAGATAATAAAAATTGAAAGTGTATCACGAACATTAACGGAAAATGGCCGTCCGCGCGGACGTGTGATTCGAGAACTTCATTGTCCGCGGAAAATTTTTGACCGCCGAAGACGGGCGGACGGGTGGTTTTTCGAGCCCTGATAAAAACCATTCATTCGGTTAAATTTGCTTTTCAGATCTCTATTTTTTCTAAATGTGTGGTAATAAGAACTGTAATTTTGAAAACCAGAATTTCTGGTAAACCGTTACCATATAAACGGAAAAATTGCCAAACAAATGGTTTAAATATCGTATGTTTTGGTTTCAATGACCAGAATTAAAGTTTCTTTTACCAGAAATGTCATTACCAAACAAAACGGTAATTTTACTAGAATTTTTTTCCGTGTGTCCTCGCCGATTTCCAATTTCAAAATGACAAATATTTTTGTATTTTACAGGGTACGAGCCATATGCCTGGCCTGCTTTGTCGTTCAAAATTCTCGAAGGATTTATTGGTTATTTTTTATTCGTGCACTTCAGACGAAAAGAGCTTTCTCTTTTAATATAATGATGTAACATCTTACAAGGATACAGATTTGTAATGAAACTATTTATTTTTGACAAATCATGACTTAAAATGCCAACAAAAGAATGTAAATGTACCAACACTGCCTAATTTACGCCCTCATAAAATTTGGTCGTATGATCAAGCGTAATAAACATAAAATTTTCTGCAATCTTAAAACCATGTTAAGTTGAACCATTATTCTATTGAAATTGTGCCATATTTCTGTTCAAAATGAACCGTGTTTCTGTTCAAATTGAACCATGTTCCTGTTCAAGTTCAGCCATGCTTCTGCTCAAGTAAAACCATGTTCCTGTTCAAATTGAATCATGTTCTATTTTATTACATACCTTTTCTATGGTTTCAATTGAAATTTAAACTTTCCACCATTTAGTGCGATATATTATATAAAAAGTAATTTTAAATGTATGAAAGCATCTTTAATACATTTTATGTAAAGGTTCATCCTTTCCTAGACTTATTATTACATTACAATGCTTAATGTATATGTTTTATATATGTTTATATATGTTATATATGTGCTTTTAAGATTTTTGTAACCATTGATAATGTAATACTACTTCTGTTATAATCCTAATGAGTTTCCAATCTTATACTGATATAATTTCAGAAGTTATTTTTCATTAAAATGTGCTGAATTTGCTTAATGAGTCATATTTTAATATGCATGAAAATACTCGTATGCTTATTATGTATGTAGTATATGATGTTTATATTTTTACATTTAATTTGTGCCTCCTTATTTATTGTATTGTTAAGTAAAATAAGTAAATTAATGTTATTTATTTCTCTAATTTGTAAATATTAAGATATTGCAATTTTTGAATTTGTGATTATAAACATTTTCGATTTTTTAATTATATTGCTGACACGTAATAATAAGGATTCTATTGATCTTTGATGATCCAAAAATAACTAGACAATAAAATTTATCAATCACTTAACTTCAAAAAATTGACTGAAAAGTTTAAATATACTTAAATGAATTCGTGTAAATTTGTGTAATGTAATTGCTTAAATTCAATAGGCAGTTTGTTTGTTTTTCAATTTTCATATTCATTTAATTATTTTTATAATCATTTGAAAGTTTTCATAATCATTTTATATTATTAATATTTTCAAAATTATTTTAATATTTTCCATTCTCAGTTTTAGTGCTCTTCATAAAAATTTTAATGTTTTCTATTTTCATATCAGTGTTTTTCATAAACATTTTGATGTTTTATATGTTCGTTTCAGTGCTTTCATGTTCATTTTAGCGCTTTTTATGTTTATTTTAGCTTTTCTATGTTCATTTAAGTGTTGTTCATAAACATTTTAATGTTTTTATGCTTATTTTAGTATTTTGCATAATAATTTTAATGTTTCCATAACCATTTCATTATTTTCATAATTTTTTTAATGATTTTTATAATTATTTTTATATTTTTCATTTGAGTCCTTTTCATAATCATTTTAATATTTTTAATGTCAAAGTTAGTGTCTTTCATAATCATTTTAATATTTTTAATGTTAATGTTAGTGTTTTTCATATTCCATTTTATGTTTTTTAATGTTTTTCATAATCATCCAAGAATCAATACATTTAAATTTAGAAGAGTCGTATTCCTCATGTAGACTACAATAATTATGGTAACTCTAAAATAGCTTAGATCTGCGGAATCAAATCCTTTGAACATGCCTTTTAATCAAAATTACATTTCTTTATTCGAAAACTGAAAAACGGAAAAAATTTGAATATTTAAATTTAGTTGACTCCGCTAAGTCAAATGCAAGTTTAAATTTAAAGGGGGCAACCTCAGTTTCAAGTTTTCTTATTTTGCGAGTTTCTCCCGAAAAGTTACAAAATGGTGTCCGAAAAGTATTTAAAAAATTTCAGCGTTTTTAAATGTTCCAAGGCTTTAGAATTTTATCACAAAAATAAAAAATATAATCTATTTAAAATAATTATTTCCAGTTAATAAGAATTTCAAATCTTCATGGTTGGTTCAATTATTTTCAGAACTGTTCATTGATTTTCGTTCTTCTTGAAAAAATTAAATTTATAATACAATTTATAAGAAAAGAACTAGCGAATTTGGTTTGTTTATTTTTTTCTCGTAGAAGAGACATACAATTTAGCTTTCAAGTAGTGCAAAGTTTTGGATTATATTTTCGTGTTTTGTTCCTTCAAAGCAATAAAAAAAACAATTTTTGAAGTAAAAATGATTTGGAAATAATTTTACTCTTAGAATTCAATGAAACAATTAATATTTTTGTAATTGCTGAACTAGCTGTTAAGTTGCAAAATTATATACTATTTGAAAAAAATGTTTTACTTTACTGAGAAAAAAAAAGTAAGAAAAGCAGAACATGATAAAATTGACTGTGTTTCTGGTTCTATGGGAACACCAAAGAGCTCGATAATTTTTTCTAAAGAACTTTGGGAATTATTTCGGTAAAATGAACAATAAAATATAGTTTTATAATATGCAATATTGTAAAATTTTCTAAATAACAACTTAGAGCATAGTATAAAAATCACTCACTCATAACATTTTTCTTCTAGGTTTGTATTTTGTTACCAAAAAAGTTGTAATTAGAACTATAATTTCGGAAACCAAAAGCTTTGGTAGACTATTACCATATCACCGGAAAAATTACCAAACGAATTATTTAAATACCACATAATCAGTTATCATTAATCACAATTATAGGGGTTTTTTTACCAGTAATGTCATTAACTTAAAGTTAAATTTAATCAAAAAATTTTCTTCTTGAATATTTGAATCCAAAAAAATCATACAACATTAATTAAGGATGGGGAGGAATACAGAAAAAGTTTAAACTAATATAAAGTTAATGACAAACTATGTTCGAAAAAAAATTTATAAATACTAATTATAAATATTCTCCACACTCCCAGCAAGTTATCCTAATTTAAAAGCACATAATTCCATAAAAAATTAAAAAAAATACTTCAATTGCACCGTCGGAAAGACGATAGACAAACTCTTTTGATTCAAGAAAAATAATTTGCACCTGAATTTGATCTTCAAACTAAAATTATTTTTAAAACTTCTATGTTCTAATCCTAAGCGCACGCAATCAAACCAGAAGTCTAAAAGCAAATCATTTTTTTAAATTTATAAGTTATTGAATACATATAAAATAAATAAAATTAAATAACTGACATTTCGTAACGTTGTCTCATTGGCCATAATTAATCAAGCTTTAAATTTAAAATGAGAAGTTTTAATTATAATTATTTGCTTCTCTTCTCTTACCCAATCATACAATTTCACTAATCTTACTTTCTTTTTTATTTTTAGGTCAATCCAACAAGCACAAATACTCAACTACGTAGTGTAAATATTAAGAAGAGATTTTTTTCTGTCGTAATTCACTATCCATTATGAAAAGTTGGTTAATTGTAAATTTTAACGACACAAGATCCAGAAGAGGCTTTACTGAAAAAAAAAACATTATTACTTTATTAATGTTTTGAAATAGAACTATGTTATAAACTAAATATACGGCACAAATAAAATGGAAAGCAAATAAAGTAGGCTTCGGTA
Organism: Parasteatoda tepidariorum; assembly: GCF_982258835.1. Taxonomy (NCBI): domain Eukaryota; kingdom Metazoa; phylum Arthropoda; class Arachnida; order Araneae; family Theridiidae; genus Parasteatoda; species Parasteatoda tepidariorum. The sequence goes on from NC_141761.1 coordinate 80,839,411, forward strand.
GCGCTTACTTGAAGAAGATAAACTCCCTTAGAATATCCACTAGATAAAAATGGGCGTTTAAATTCAAAGAGCACCTCAATCAAATACTTCAAGAACAGGATTCAATGTGTTGAAAAAAACGTCTCAGCACTCCAGAAGGGAAAAATAAAACTTTTGAATGGTTATAGAGACATTTGTGTTACGTCTCCAAAGAGTTTGTCGAAGGCTACCAAGAGATAATATGAGAAATTGAAATACAGCAATGTTGTACTTCCTGAAATACAGAAAGTTTACATACCACAGACCCCATACTGAAACTTTCTATAGTACAAAACTCACACAGAAATATAATATACTACAGAACAGGAATAGCAAGTTTCTATACAACATAACTCGTACAAAAAATATCTATTTTCCACTGCAAAAAGTACCTTGACAAGAACGTACAACTTGTAGCACTTTTTAGGAATCGAGATAGGAGTATGTCTACATCAGAGAAATTACGATTTCTAATAATGTGGAAAATTTGGAAAAGATAAATTTCCTTGCATATAGTAATATCCAATAAACTCATAGCTACTTGATACGGAAAGATTTGAAAAAGGGAACTTAAGAGTGATCAGTCACCAAAAAATATTTTTCAGAAACAAAAGTTCTTCTTTTTTATTAATTATCAAAACTTACGAGAAATAAAAGTTAAAAATTTCCGTAATAATACTCTTCCGTGCTATTACAGAATGCTACGGAATAATACTATTCTGTAATAATTCAGTAATATTGCTTGAAGAGTTTCCTTTACAATTTAGAAAAAAAGACGCGAGTAAAAGGAAAAATTAGTGAATGATTTCACTAAGAAACTATTCCGTCAGAGAATATTAAAATATTTTTCTCTTTAAATTCCGTGATCCACTGTTTCATAATGGAATTACGATCGTGTATCTCCACCGATTTCTCCATTTTCTTCTTTTGTTGGCTACTTTTTCTAAATGTCTTAATTAAGAAGAACCTAATTTGTTTTCTAATAAATCTGACCTTTTCATATCTTCAGCATATTGTACTAAAAGTTAGAACCATGTCCCGAAAACTCATATACTATGAATAACCAAAAAAATATTCGGCTATGACAGGCTCATCGTAAATATGCCCAGTAACATTGCTAAAAACTTAGTTTTACAGATAAGTTTTGTAGCTTTGGTAGTTTTAGTTGCTTAGTTCTGTTAGTTTTTACTAACTTTCTTTTCTAACTTAGTTTAATTTAGTTTTCAAAGAGTTAATAACAATTCGAATCTTTAAGGCAAACCACAATAACAAAATTAAAAATGGAACTCAGAGACTGGTTGATTCTCCCCACCCACCATTGGTACAAGGAAATAAGCCTGGAGCTTCTTTGACCTTCCCCTTTGAAAGGAGAGTCGGCACCACCATCTCCCGCCTAGCTACCGGTCATCTTAAAGGTTTACTATTTTCTAAGGGAACTAAAACCTACCCCCTCTGCCCTAAATGCCATCTACACTGGGCTTCCGCCGATCACATCCTGAACTGTCTTGGTCTTCTCTGGGAAGACATTTACTCTACTCCTCTTTTGGTATTTGATTTTCTTCAGGTCAACGGGTTCATAGATCTGGTCTGATTTCGTCCGGCCAGAAGAGGATAAGCAACAACAACAACAAAAATGGAACTAAAAAAATTGTTCAATAAAAAAGGAAACATTTAAATTTATCTGTCAATTTTATGAGAGTTACTAAATATTTGACTTGTAATTGTAGCCCCATGCTTATTACCACAAGTTTTAGTAGCTATTGAAACTTTTCTTTACAGAGAATGTTACTGAAACTTTTCAATGTTCATCACAAAAGAGCAGACTCTTATAAACCCATAACACGAAGGGGTTTTTTTAATCTCATGACTAGAACTTTTTTTAAAAATTAATCCAAAGATAATAATGTAACAATTAATGTAACATATAATGTCGATATGGTGCAACTATGAGCTTTTAGGATAGTCAGGGCGCATCATAATGAATGAATACAGTAGAGCAATTCGTGACCACGAACGTAAGCAAAAAATTGTATCAAAGGCAAAGGGAGAACACGAGTAAGAAAATAGAAAGAATCATAGGACATCATTAGTATAAAAGGAGCACTAGATGAATAAAATTTAAATTATTACAACAGATGCCATCAATTTTTTGCATGCAAGTAAAAAGCAATGCTTTTCATTTCAGTTTAACATACCAGCAACTTCTTTGAAGATGGCAACAGCTCAGGTGAGCCCTATTACGGGATCCGTTGCAGATTTTCCAGGTTTATAATACTAAGCCCCCACTCTATCTCCACTATCCCCCCCCCATTTATCTCCAGTACTCTCGTGCAAAGCACCACCTAGTGACTAATGATGACGTATTCTCTCATGGGTTGAAGTCCAATTTTCAATCTTAATATGTGTGCTACCTCGCTTAAAGTTTATCACTACATATTTGAGGCACCCTAAATTTAGTGATTCCAAAGCAATGTTAATTAACAAAATTAAGCATTGTTTTAGTTTATTACTAGCCTTTTTTGAATTTTATTTAACCAATATGCAAGACGTATAAAGAAATAATTTGAATTAACAATAAAATATTCAATACAAATGCATAGTATAATGCTGGAAACGTGAAAAATCTTTTTATATTGTTTAGAAAAAAATATAGTATTCCTGTTCTTTATACAAACAAAATTCGTTGAAATTTGTAAACTGACTTGTTTTGCATTTATGTAATTGATTATTATTTTTAAGATAAGTTATTTTATATTTTTTATATTAGTACTTACTTATGTAAGCTAACTTGTGATTCATAATATATTAAAAAACATTTTCTCTTTTAGAGCTGTTGACTTGTAAAGAATGTGATAAAGTGTTTACAACAAAAGAAGCATTAGAAGCTCACAGACAACGCCACCCTACAAACGACGTCATAAAAAAGCATCGCTGCAATTTCTGTTCCTACTCGACAAAATATTCAAGCCATCTTCGGAAACATATTTTCACCCACACCGGAGAAAGGCCATACAAATGCAACGAGTGTCCAGCTGGTTTTACACAAAATTCACTTCTGCGAAAGCACATGCTGAAACATGCAATCAAGCAAGTAGTCCATAAATGCGATCGTTGCTTCGAGAGTTTCGATGACAAAAGGGCTCTAGAAAGGCATACGAAGATACACAAGAAAGAAGCTAAGAAATACCGATGCTTCTACTGCAGCAAAAAATTTTCTAAATCATCATCTTTGCTGAAGCATGAGAAGAAACATAACCAAGAGGATTCCTCGGAGTCAGAAAAGGAAGAAATTATTTTTAAAAGCAAAACTAATTCCAAGCCTGCCATTGCAAACTCAAAAGTCTCAGTAGCTGCATCTCCAGACAAGTCTATAGCTTCTGCAAAAGAGAACCCCGCTGAGTTGAAAGAGGATTCAGCGCATTGGAAGAAACACAACCAAGACGATTCCTCGGCATCAGGAAAAGTGGAAATTATTTCTAAAAGTAAAACTAAATCAAAGAATTCCACTGCAAACTCAAAAGTAACAGTAGCTGCATCTCTAGACAAGCCTATAGCTTTTGTAAAAGAAAACTCCGTTGAACTGAAAGAGGATTCACCAATCTCTCCTGCACACTGGAAGAAACCCGACCAAGACGATTCCTCAACATCAGAAAAGGAAGAAATTATTCTCATAAGCAAAACTAAATCCAAACCTGCCATTTTAAACTCAAAAGTCTCGACTGTATCTTTAGCTTCTATAAAAGAAAATTCCGTTGAATTGGATTCACCAGTCACTGTTATAAATAGCCCGGAACAGCTTGAAGAAAATCTCTTTGCACCTCAACAAGAGCTACCTCTTAGTTTTATAGAAGTTCCTTCAGTGTCTTCTATGGAAAAATCCTACATGCTTGAAGACACCAAGGAATTCGATTTATCCAAAACTTCCCCACAGACTTACAAGGAGAAATCTCCTACACCACCAAACATAGAACAGTCTTCTACGCATTGGAAGAAGAAAAAAATGTCTTCCCAAAATGTTTGGTCACCTGCGCGAGAAGCTATAGAAAGTAAATCATTTAGTTTCCTCGGGAAAAAAATTTATGATAGGAACCAAACCGTTTCGTCTGAGTTAGCACTAAATTTGTCAAAAAAACCAGGCGGTGATGGAAATTATTAACACTGATAGAGAAACTTGTACAGCATCATAATTGGCTTTCAACTCCATTTTGATTTTATTTTAATCGTTAACAAGCTAAATTATCACTGATTTAATCTTTGTGTTTTGTAGTTTTCCATCATTTTATTTTATAATACTTTATTATTTTATATTATTTTATTTCGAAAGGTGCATCTAATATTTTTAAAAAGGTATAAAGAGTTGTTGATTTTTAGTATTTTATCGCAATCGTCATGCTGCGATAAAAAACTTATAGTGTTGAAAAGTAAAGTTCCAAAGAGTTCTTAACTTGATAGAGAAACTTGTACAGCATCATAATCGTTTTTTAACACAATTTTGATTTCATTTGTATTATTAACAAACTGAAACACCACTGATTAAATCTTTGTGTTTTGTAGTTCTCCATTATTTTATTTTATCATATTTTATTATTTTATATTATTTTATTATTTTTATTAAGTGCATTTATTATTTTTAATAAAGTATAAAGACATTTTGATTTTTAGTATTTTATCACAATTGTTATGCTGATCTTTACAAAAACTGACAGTGTTCAAAAGTGAAGTTTCAAAGAGTTCTTAACTTAAAAACAGCATCATAATCGCTTTTTTACACAATTTTGATTTCATTTGTAATATTAACAAACTAAAACATCACTGATTCAATCTTTGTGTTTTATAGTTTTCCAGCATTTTACTTTATATTATTATTTTAGTTCGAAAAGTGTATTTAATATTTTTGATAAAGAATGTTGATTTTTAAGTTTCTTTTTAATCTAAAGAATATAAAATGTCATATAAAATGCAATTTATTGCAATTATTATGACAGTTTTGACAATGGAAGTTTCAAAGAGTTCTTAACTTTTCAAGCTAGGTATTTCGAAATAAATAGTTTTCTTTATTAAAAAGTTTATATAGGTAAAATTCGAAAAATAAAAGAATAAAAGTAATAGATAAAAAAATGTATAAAAGTTAGAGCTTCAAGCACAATTTATAGAAATATGCACTTATCACATTATCTTTTTAAAATAAAAACCGATTACAATAGCGCAGACTGTTAAACATATGTTGAATAATCTTGTGTGAGCATCACTGCAAACCTCATCGTATATACCTCTCAGACCATATTCAACAGATAATGCATAAGATTCCCCATCCACACCACAGACTTTTCTACTCATATCAGCTGCACAAAGTTTACTTTGCACATGCCTAGAAATAATTATCAGAAGCAATATATTTAAATATTTATACTTATGCGTGCAATATATTTATACCTTGTGTTCTATAATCACTGCTCTAAATATATATTATTTGAATCAGTTAAGAGAAATAGGTATGATTATTTAGTTTTTCCGACCTGTCGGAAGATCGAGTATATAACTATAATTCTCGACAAATTCATTACGAATTCCAGATATCATTCTTTGCTTTGAAAAACCGTATTGCAGAATGAGCAGTCATTTGAAGCATTTTGTACAATCACTATACTTCTGGTAAATAAAATTGGCGTCGCTTTTTATTCTCACCGAAGTTGAGGAGTACATATATAGCTTTGTAGTTTCCTTGATCATTGTAGTTAGCTCTCTCGCTTTCGCCTGCTAAACACCATTTTTAACTCAGTTATAAGTTGATTCGTTTTCATAAAATAATACTAAATTGCTTGTATTTAAGTTGTTGTTGTTAGTTGTTGTTGTTAATTTACGTCGCACTAGAGCTGCACAATGGGCTATTGGCGACGGTCTGGGAAACATCCCGGAGGATGATCCGAAGACATGCCATCACAATTTGCTTGTATTTAAAGCTCTGCTGTAATGAATAGCTCTAAATGTCAGGAGACAATCAAAGATAGTTTTCGACAATGTCTTCAGCTACTTAAGATAATTGGTCTCCTCTGAACCGAAAATTATTTGAAAAAATATTGTTCTTAACCATAAAATAATTATGTTAAAATATTTATAAAGTTCTTATTTAAAATACTCTTAATATTTAAAATATCCTAAAATATCCTCATGATGTAAATATATTTTATTTACATACAAGTGCAAGCTTTCAAGCAATAGCCAAAGTATCACCTTTTTGTTTTTTACTACAACTTCTTAGTGAAACGTACTGGAGTTTGGAAAAAGAAGATACCATGGTGAAAAAAGATATCATGGTAAAGTGGGGAGAGTGGGAAAATTGCATAACCTTGAAAGATCTATTCTATTTACAAAGCCATAGCACATGCAAACGCAACAAATTTAACTGTAATGGCGTCAGTGCACAAACGATTTACCAGAGGCACGATTGAGCATGAGTAGAACTTCGACATTACGAATGAGATATAATGAAACTGTACTTACTTTTTCGGCATACATCGTATATTAAACAAAAACTTGAATTGGAGAAAAAGATTTATATTTGTCTTTACAATAAATTTGTAATCGTATAAAATATTTGATTTTTGACATTAACCTTCGAAGTATTTTTATTGATTGTCTGATAAGAAAAAAATTTTGACTGTGGGGAATCTTGTATCTCTTAATCAACAACAAACAAATCTCTCAAAAATTCTTATTCTGTTAATGATTCTCAAAAGTTCATAAAGTAATTTGAAAATTTAAATATTCTTGAAATCGTTAATATTTTTTTAAAAATAATGAAATTTGAGGAAAAATTAGCCAATAAAATATTTGTCCTGGAAATAAATCTGGAGAGACCAAATCTCTAAGAATACAATGGAGAAAATCTTGCTCAAACAATACAATTTGAACAAAACATATTACAATAAATACTAATTAGTAATTTATGTTTAGAACAGAATTAAACCTCATAAAATTTTGTAAAAGCAGGATTCTATCTGTAATCCAACTCCGTAATTTCAATTCTTAAACATTAATCGCATACCTTACATATCTTGTCTGGTTACAATACTTAACTGACTAGCTTTAGCAAGATGCCAAACTAAATTTAATCTCAACCTAGTTAATTTAATCCTGCTGAAGCTTAATGTTAAGAAAGATTTATTAACAAATAAACGCTACCATTACCATGGTGTAACAAGACTAATCAATATGCATTGCTACAATACATTTCTACAATATGAATATTGCATAAACGGAAAGAGAAGTTCTAGTAAAATTACCATATTGTATAGTTATGACATTTCTGATAAAAAAAAATAACATAATTTCGATTAATAAAAATTAAAATATACGGTATTCAAACCATTCATTTGGTAATTTTTCTGCTCATATGGTAATGGTTTACCGTAAATTCTTGTTCTTATTACCACACATTAAGTAAAAAATACAATCCTGAAAAGTAAATTTAACCTAGTAAATGGTTTTTATACTATAATCCAAGTTACCATAATGAAATTACCAAATTTTACCACGCTCACCAAATTTTATCAAATGTCATAAAACTCTATTGTTAATTTTACCAGAATCATAATCAAAGTACTTCGGTAAAAATTATCGAGCATTTTGGTGTTCTCATATAACCAGAAACACGGTAAATTTTTGCCATATTCTAGTAGTTTTGACCATGTTTTTATTCGCAGAGTAGAAGTATCTTGGGGTCCATACACAAAATTACGCTCCCCTATACTATTTATTTATTTATTGTTACTTACTTGCATATATTTTCCAAGGTCACGTGCTTATTTTTGTCACTGTGGCCACATTTTTCCAACTGAAATTCTAGACTTCGAAAGCAAGGATGTGAACTCAAGTACTCTATCATGGAAATAAAAAAAATGGGATTAAAGCAATTGTAATATTATTTCTATCTTACGTGACAGATTCGGAAAATAAGTTTCCTCTTCAGTTTAAGAAGAAATGTTTTAATGAAGATGGTGAAGTCAATGAAGAAGAAATGAAGTTAAGTTAGAAGCAATGCTGACGTCACGCAAGCCGTTCAACGCTTCTTCTGAATTCAAAACCCTGATTTTTTTTCCTGGAGGGCTCAAGTAAAAATGATATGACAAATGTTTCAACGTCCTTGATAGTCATGTAGAACAAAAATTACGTCTTAACTTTATATCCCATTAAATTTTTGTCTTTCATACACTACTCTGTCCATAGTCGCTTATGGAAACTTATTTTCAAACCCTCCCTTCTCGTAAAACGGCCATTTTAACACATTCTGCTTAAGATTCTATGTAGGGGTAGCGATATCACAATTGAGTTGCCAATTGTAAGCAGAAATTATTCTAACTATTCAAACACTTAATATTTTTAAAATATTATTGTTAGGTCTTTTATGCATATATTCCAATTGTTTATGTGCAGTAGTGGACAAAATCATTATGAATCAATTATATTCAAAGTTAAAAATGTTAGCTTACTATACATTTTGTTAACACATAAAAAAATCTCCCGATAAAACAAAGATGCAGTTATGACATGACAGAGGTTCCAAAACAAAGCTATTATTCAGAGGTTCCTAAATATTCCATTAAGTATTCCATCGAAATAATAGATATTGAATTGAGGTAACTCTATTGTTATATATACAATTACGTATTATACAATTTATACCCATTTTCATTTTGCAAATAGAATGCTATCTGTGAACAACATAACTTGTAAATGAAATTGAGAAATTTTCTTAGGAAAATCTTAATCTTCAATAAAATAAAAAAAACTGGAGGAGACCCCAATTTTTTTTAAAAATATTGAAATTGATCCCTCCCTGGGAGCCAATTTTGGCATCTTCCGAAAGTATTTGACGCGTGTATTCTTAGATTTTTTTTTATCCGATACGTACACCTCGAGTTATCGTACGTCTTTCAGTACTTTTCTGAAACTCTAAATAGAGAATGATCTGACTTACTATTTAAAAGTCTGAAATTTTAAAACTTTTTGTTATCAAGGATTTCTTTTACGTTTTAAGGTATCCGACTACCTTAAAAACGAGGATTTTCACAAAATATCACTTTTTTATTTTATTGCTTTATAATAATGCCCAATTTTTCTAGTTTTCAAAACTGTTTTGTTTTTGAATACACGTCAAGCAGAACTTTAGTTATAGCTAGTTTAGTGACAGATGACAGCTGTCTAACTTACCGGAAATTACAAAAATGAAACCGGTAGTAGGTAATAGTTTCGGTTCCATTTCTATTTGTGTGTTTATTTTTCTTAGATATTTAATTTTTAAAGGCTCTTAAACTCTCGGCTAATAATCTGAATTATATTTTAATTAGATTTTACGTTTCGTGGTTACTGTTTGTGGGTAACATGAAAATTAGCATATTTTTTAATAGTTTGTTTACATTTGAAGCGTATTTTCTATATCTTGATTTTAATTTGTTTTGAAGAAATTTATTGATTTCTTTCAAAAAAATTTGTTATTTATTTTGATAAATTTATTGAGTTGGGTAAGGGACGTACTTCTCGATCCAAGAAACGTAAATATTACGGTAATCAACAAGCCAACAAAAGCGATGATTTTAGTAAAGTTGATTATACCATTTCTTCAAAATTGTGTAAAGCAGATGAATCTATTTCTTCAAGCTCCTCAAAATTATCGATTTCCATTCATGTCAATAAAGAACTGATCCTTTTGGATAAAAACAATCTGTGTGGTAATCGAATAATTGATATTGAGATGCTGATGATGATATTAGCTTCATTATGTTGTCCGGTTTGCTATGATAACAAATTTCATTTAGAAGAAAATTCTAGATTTGGGCTATTATAAATATTATAAAAAATATTTTTTACTTCTAATTATAAATAAAAACTATATTTAGACATATATATTAAAGTGTGAAAATACAGTAAGATGGTTGTTTAATAAAAAATTGTTCCTGTGTTAAATGCTTTATAAGTAGTAGACTTTTGATGTTATTCACTAAATACTTTAAAATATCGCTAAATAATACGTTAAAATATCGCTACGTTAAATAAAACTAAGAAAATGTGTGAAGGAATGTGCCCCCTATAAAATATAATAACTTCCTACTGACAAACATTCATAGTTTTTAGAAAAAATGTAATTATAAACTTTAATTGTGTTTTTCTCAAAATGAAATTTTTGCTGTTTTTTGTCTACGGAAAACAAGATAACTCAACTAATTATTATAAATTTGTCTTCAAACTTTCAGAGATTGTTTTTTGTATTGGTGGTTATGTAACAGACCTCCAGAATTCAGATAACTGTATTATTTTTTGTTTTATGAGATATTTTGCAGTAGATAATGTGAAGAAAATGTAAAAAAAATGGAAAAATATGCTCAACAATCCATACATTTTTTTAATTTCATGATATCATTTAAGTTGAGGTTCATAACACTTCAGAGGGTTATACGAAACGGCTCAAAAAGTTTGATAGCTGTATGTACAATAGTATTTTGTGTAGAGTGTTTTCCGTTAATGAGTTATTTTCGTTAAAATTATATTAAAAATACACTTTAAACAAAAAATTTCCTGTATAATTAAATTTTCTCTATTAAATATGCTTATTTAAATTAATATACAATATAAATTGCAATAATGTTGTGGAAAATATTTATTTCTCGAAAATTTTGTCCCGAAGGTAGTCGGATACCTTAAGTTAAACTTAGTGAATCTGACAAAAAAATTGGAGGATTTCGCAAACATGCGTTAGATTCCGTACACTCCCACACGTAAAGCTCCTGCGCGTATTTTTTTTTTTTTTTAATGTCATAAAATACTACGTATTTTGCATTTTATTGACGAGGTTTTACAGAGCTACAAGCACGTAGCTGTTAAGCATTGTTTTCTGTTTTAGCCTACCTTAGAATTAACAGCGTGGAAATTATACAGATAGATCAAGGTGAACAACACAAAGTGAAGATTGGGGATTAAGTATAACAAAATGTTTAAATAAATCATGTTACCACAATCGTTTAATTTAATAAGAATAAATGAATTTCATTCATTTTAATTTAAAATTATGCTTGTTAAATTGCAATAGGTCCATAACTAAATATATATTTTTCTATTACTTCAAAATTTTATATATTTATTTGAATCATACAATTTACGTTAGAAGTATTTTCTTTTTTAACATCTATGTCCATTGTAAATGTTTGTTTTTATTTTGTGATCGAAGATGATGTTCCACTACGTTAACCTTTTGAACTTAAGAGTTTTTGCAATTCTTATTTTCGGTCACATAAATTTGAAATTTTTTTTTCCCATTTGCATGAGCAATTACTTCAAACTTAACTTACGAAGAATTTCTAAGAAACCGATCGCAAGTGCCGCGGGAAAGCGAAGAACGAAACTAAGTTTAGTTAGTAAGTAAGGTTAGTAAGTGACGTAGGGTGCCATCAAAAGCTGCCTCTCCCGAACTTTTTCATGATGTTTAAATTCATTGTCTTATTATTGGAATTATGAAGGACTTGGAATTCCATTTTGTATTTTGTAAAAGTTCTTTTTTCTCGACATATCTGTCAGATTGTCCACGCAGTTAGGTCACTTCTTATTTCTAGAAGTCTAATACTGTGTTATAAAAATTGGAAAAGTTCTAAAGTTAGAATAATATTAAAAATTTCAGAAAACAATGGATTTAAATTTGCTAAAAATTTCTCTCATAGATGGAGTTGATAATTTTCCAACTTATTATATTTGTTTTAAATTCATTTCATAACAATAATTAATGCTTTCATTATATTAATTCATTTTATTAATTTAAATTCATTTTATATATTTTATAATACTTTTTCCCTATAACTTACTTGATCTTTGCTCTGGCCCAGGATGGCATATCGCATTGAGAGAGTTGAACAAATCTGAAGCTAAAGCAGCTTCCATAGGAAGCTTCTTCCTACAAACAGGTGCAACATCATATAAACATTGGCCTTCTTCTTCGAAGAGCCTAATTTCAATATGAAATAAGTTCAGAAATTTTAATAGGGGTCTTCAAGTAAGTTTTAGAATATTTCTCACATGAACATTGGAACATTAGTTAGTTGTCCATTAAGGAGAAAATGGACAACTAGTAAATTTTTGTTTTGTAACCTAGCTAAGTTAACTGTAACAGAGTTAACCAAGACGTATAAACATTGATATGTATGAATGGTTGACCGGGTAAGGCTAAGCAAACATGGCTCTAGGGGTTAATATTCATCGTAAAACTTCTGGGTAACTACTTCCGGCTTATTTTAAGCCTAAGTTTGAAAAAGCACGCCAGCCAATATTAATATACTTGTGTTTTCAATATAACGCGTTCTTCAATCTTCCCTTTAGCCAAATCCATTAATTTGTGCAAAAAATGAATTTGAACAACTACACAAACATGCTATGATGCCACCCAAAAAATAACGACTGGTGATATTTTACACAAATATAGCCTAGTAGGTTATAACACTCAAAACATGTAAACTTAATGCTTTATTTATGTTGTGATATTAGTTTTCCTGTATTTATTTAAGGCTCACCAGCTTGTATAAATTACAGAAAAGACTTCTGAACTTGACTTAACCCAACAATAATAAATCTTCCTAGAATATCAAGCCTGCTCACGCGTCACCTCGCAAACGTAACATAAGAAAATAAGAGAAAATGGATAAGCGATTTTTTTTTATAAGAAGGCACTGAACTTTTCGTTCTTCTTATGGAATGATTCCGAAACTGTTGCTCATTTAATATTAACCGGGAGACATCTGTGAACCAAAGTTATGGAGGCGAACAACATTACCCACTTCCCAATACCACAGACCCATTCATAGGGTGGACCATATTCACATAACAGAAAGAAGTATTCATGCCTTGAGCAAGATTCAAACTGGGAACCATTGACTTTGGACCCATTCATAGGGTGGACCATATTCACATAACAGAAAGAAGTATTCATGCCTTGAGCAAGATTCAAACTGGGAACCATTGACTTTGGACCCATTCATAGGGTGGACCATATTCACATAACAGAAAGAAGTATTCATGCCTTGAGCAAGATTCAAACTGGGAACCATTGACTTTGGACTCAGACCCGCTGACGGCTCAATCACCTGACTCGCAGCGAAGAAATGTCTTAGTTAAAAAAAAATCATCCAATATTCTATTTGAGAAAACATCAACATGTTTAAAAAAATATGAATTAAAAAATTCTTCGTAATCGATTTTTTTCAGAGAATAACAAGGAATTTATTTCAATAATCTTCTATGGGTCTTGCATTTTTCCTGAGCGCAAATGTATGACATACTCGTTGTTTATGTTTACTCCCCTCATAAAGACAATGGTTATATTTTGTCAAGTAATTTTGTTCATAAAATAAAATATCTAGTAAGACTTACCTACAATAATTATTCAAGTCCCTTTCTTTTTCCTTGTAAAAAATTTGTGCATCGTATAATGACCGTATATTAGTGAGACATTTCTTTAAATCATCTTCATTGCAATGTTCACTGTTGGACTGATAAACTAATGCTAATTAATCAAAGAAGTACAAAAATTTACAAAACTGGTACAAATTCGAAATTTTAAAGCGAAACAGTATTTTTGTGACATTAAATACGTTTTAAGATACTCTATAAAAATATAGTCAACTAAAATCAGAGCTAAATTTCGTAAGTTCGAGTTGAAACGCAAATAACTGAGTTTCCAGTTTACAAAAATAGAGCAAATAACGGTTTTTTCCTATGCAATCCTCTAAAACAAATTTACAATATTTCAATGCGTTGTTCCTTATTTCGCATTTAAGTAATTGTACATTCGGGTGTTGGGTAGATTCTTCGCTTGCTAATTCTTCGACAGGGGTTCGATCCCTCGATCTGCAAACTGGATATCTGATCGATTATGTCTTTCTCCAATTGTGGCTTTATTTCACTCAAATAAAGAGCATCTTTCAGTTTTAGAGCCGGAAAGTAAGTTTTTGAGCGTAAAGTAGGTTATTGCGTGTAAAAAAGGTCTACAAATTAAAGATCACCTTATTGAAACTATGTGAATTAGTAAATGACATAAACTCTATAGCTGTTTTAAAAAATGTCAATTTATTCATTCCAACAAGAGACATACAGGGTATTCTGTAATCACCACCCTATATATATGTACATATATATATATAATATATATATATATATATATATATATATATATATATATATATATATATATATATATATATATATATATATATATATATATATATACAGGGTGTCCCAAAAGGTCGTTTACAAACTTAACATGCTGGTCTGTCATATCATGATGAACAAGATTTACATAGGAACTTGTGTCCGAAAATTAAAACTGAGACCGCTAGAGGGCGATAAGTGCAGGTTTGGATGAGGAGAAAACAAATGATATCAATAGCGGTGTTAATATGATTTTTATTTTAAAACATCATTACATCACAGCAAATGCTCAGAATTCCTTCCATTCGCCACAATGCGCGTTTCACAGCGTCGGCGCGTGGATTAACGAACCCGTTCAAATTGGCCAGGAGTGTCACGGACACGTGCTGCCGCTTCCGCGATCCTGGCGATAAGATTCATGTCCGATGTTACAAGTGTCTCGTACACTATGGACTTCATGTGTCCCCACAGGTAGAAATCTAGGGGAGTTAGGTTGGGGGATCGCGGTGGCCATGGGACTGGTCCGCCTCTACCGATCCAGCGATTAGGATAAATCCTATCGAGGTATTCTCGAACAGCGTAGCTAAAGTGGGCAGGCGCTCCATCATGCTGAAACCAGATGTTTCGGCGAGTAGCGGCTGGAACGTCACCCATCAAATCCGGCAAAACTCTTTCTAAAAAAATACGATAGGTATTTCCGTCGAGGCGTTCAGGTAGAAGGTAAGGGCCAATCAACATGTCACCGATAATACCAGCCCAAACGTTTACGCTGAAACGTTGTTGATGTGCATGGGCACGTGTACATCTTAGGTTTTCATGCGCCCATACGTGCATGTTGTGCAGGTTCACGACACCATCCCGTGTAAAGCAGGATTCATCAGAAAACAAAATCCATGATGGAAAATCTGGCTATGTGACCCGCTGTTGCAAATACCAGCTTGAGAATGCAATGCGTTTGAGATAATCGTCAGCGCACAATGCCTGTACTTTTTGGAAGTGGTAAGGGTGTTGCATGTCATCGTGCAGTATGCGCATTATGGTGGAACGAGTACACCCAAGACACGCTCGCCTTCTCGGAGACTTCTTTGCGGGTTGATGGCATACTCCTGTAGCACGGTTTCCTCTACGACAGGTGTGCGTGTAGCACGTTCTCGACCGATGTGGCTACGTGCTACGAAAGCACCTGATTCACATAATCTGCGGTGCAATCGCCCAAACAAAACTTGACTGACGTCTGTTTGGGAAGCGCTCAAGGTATGTCCGTATCGCGGCTCGTCCATTTCCATCAACGGCGCTGTTTAAGTAATGCATGTCGGCCATTTCTGCGTTACTAAACTCAGTCATCCTTCTCCTTCAACGTCCACGCCTGAAATGATTGTTTTTCCCACTCTCCCGTTTTCGTGCAATTATCGCCCTCTAGCGGTCGCAGTTTTAATTTTCGGACACAAGTTCCTATGTAAATCTTGTTCATCATGATATGACAGACCAGCATGTTAAGTTTGTAAACGACCTTTTGGGACACCCTGTATATATATATATATATATATATATATATATATATATATATATATATATATATATATATATATATATATATATATATACCAAAGAGCATTATGACCACCCTCCATCTATAACAATGGGCTCGCCCAGGTTTTCATGGTTTCTCGCCCAGGAACAATGTTTTCATGGGGCACATTAGAACCCATAATCCTCATGGAACAATCCCTGACGTCTGTAAGAGCTACTTGGACATAGTTCACCCATTCATGGCAACAGTTGTTCCTGCAGGGATGGTGTTTACCAACAGGATAATGCACCATGTCAAAAGGGTCGAATCGTCATGGATTGGTTCGAGGAACATTCCAGTGACTTTCAAGTCATGTCTTGGCCCCAAAATTCACCTGACCTTAATCCAATAGAGCATTTGTGGTCCAACTTGGAAAACCAATTTCGTGCTGCTCCGCTACCCCCTCGCAATGTGAGGGAATTGCAGGACCAGTTGGTGAGCGCTTGGTACCAGGTACCTCTGACTACCTATCAGCACCTTGTGGAATCAATGCCACGGCGGGTGCTAGCAGTTTTGAGGGCTAAAGGTGGTCCTACATGTTATTAGCAGGGTGGTCATAATGTAATGGCTCTTCGGTATATATATATATATATATATATATATATATATATATATATATATATATATATATATATATATATATATATTTGTGAAATCCTTGTCAAAAATGAAGTTTAAAAATATGCACATTTGTAAATTTTTAATCGAGAAAGAAGCAAATCGAAACCTGTCGAATCACTAATGTATAAAAAACGGAATAAAAAATAGTCGAAGCTTGTTAATTGCCTGATGAAACCTGGTGATTAAATAATTTCCTCTCAACTTTTCCCTTTCTCCGGGGCCAATCAAACAAGTTTTAGTGTTTTCAGTCCCACCTTTCTCAGTACTGACTCAGTATCGTTTGACTACCATAGAGTGTTTTCCGTTAAAATATTAGTTTACGCCTACTAATGTGTAACCTTTTCAAACTTCATTTCAACAGGGATTATTAAATAATTTAAACTGAAGGCAATGATTGAGGCACACCCAGTACACAAGAACGTAATGATTTTTACTATTATCCATAAAGAAGCTTGATTGTAATATATTACTCAATATTTAAATATCGAATAATATAACATGGATTACATGATAATGTATATCTTGGCTAATAATTTTAATTAGTGAAGGTTGAAAACCTTATTTTGAATAATTTAATTATATGAAAAAAAATTAATTTAATAATCTCATATTTAAAAAAAAAACTAATTAATAATTATTCATAATCACAAATAGTAGACAAAGTCGTTTCTAGTAAACAAAAATGCTATAAATATTTTAAATACACTTTAAGAATTAATAATTACACATATGGTAGAATTCATATTCTCTATCTTGTTCCTAGATGGCGCTTCTATTTTGTTGTAACGAGTAATTTTACTAAACTGTAACTGGCAACAGTGAGTGTAATTTTCAAGGGAAAAAATGGCCATTATCGACACTCTATAAAGTGGAGAGTCAAAGCCATCAGGAACAATTGGCATAACTAAGAATCTTCCTTTCTTCGCAATTTAATCAAGGGTAAATTAAATAATAAAATATTCCAATATTATTATAAAGAGATACTCACCAAATGAAAGGATTAAAATCAAATCGAAACTGAAACGATTCATTGTATTGATTTTATGAACGAAATCAAGTTAAAATTCTCCAAACTTTGTTCGGCATATTTTTTGTAATCGTCTTCCGTAATATCCCGGATGCATTACTGTAATCCACCTTCTGCTTGACAAAACGGTAATGCTAGAAAATCGGTATGAATCATTTCTTGCATATATTTGTTTCAAAATGGTACGATGTAATGTTACTAAATGTTCTGAATTCCTTTTAAGAAAACTGAATGCGGAAGTAATGCAACGAAATTCTTGAAATAGACTTTTAAACATTCATTTACTCAATTCACAAAAAATAACTGTTGTCATAGTATTTTGCGCACTACACGTTAGCTATTTTTATTGCTTTGTCTAATGCTTAATTTTCTCCTAAATAAATATAATCGATTATATAATTTTTCCAGTGTTTTCATGCTTGAGAGGAAATCAAATTCGATAAATTCCTTCTGTTTAACTTGCTAAGAGATTAAAATTAATATTTAAAACCATTAAAAGTTTCATATAAATCAGCAATATCCGTTATAAAATCTTGATATTTAAAAAATATGAAACTTGCATCTTTATCATTATATCCTAGCAACAGAAACTGCGAAGATTTTTTTACTAATTCCTTTTTGTAAGTTCTCTACAAGATCTTTGTAAAATGCACTTGGATTTATACTTTTGACAGCAAAATAATTCCTTGGCTTTTTTTAAAGAACAAGTTTTATCCAAAACTTTATAAAAGTTGCTCAATCGTGGCAACAGCATCAAAGATGTAGAAAAATGAACCAAATTTTTGTTTTTTTTTTGAGAAAAATATATTTATGAAGTCTGAAACTATTGCATTTAATTTTATTATGTATAGTGCTTTTGGAAAAGTTAAGTGTGAATTCAAAAAGACTAAGTAAGACTCAAAATTGAATTCTTAGGGCAATCGTGGCTTTCATTACTTGCAACTAAAAATACAGGGAAATAAATTCACTTTAAGAAAGTTGCAACTACTTAATTATAGGAGAGTGATTATAATTTTTGAAAATTCTACTTTAACTATTAGATTAATTATTAACTAATCTTAACTTCATACAGAGTGTTTTGTAATGGTGTCTTTTTTATGTATGTTATGAGATCCAAAAGCTTGGACATCATAACATCAATTTAACTTTTTTTGAATTTCACCATTTCTCTTAAACCTTACATTTCAAATATTTTTCGGTCTTAATCAAAATAAATATTCTTAAAAAAGTTATATTTTGCATGAAGCTATATTCGGACAAACAAGTCTTACAATTAAAAGCAATTTTTTTATTCACTTAAATAATTCCAGACTTACAGCGATATATGGCGAATAAGGAAATTAACATAAATGTATCCAAAATGTCGACAGTTTACGTGACAAACTATTGGGACTACGCTTTCCAGATTGTGGTTCCTCACTTCTCCATTCAGGGGATCATAAGTCCAAATTAAATAGCGAAAAAAAAAAGAGTATGTTCATTTTGAAATATGATATTGTATCTGATTTTTCAAATTGTAATACCGTCTGAACAAACTAGATTACATCTTAATACATTAAAATTCAATCCTTATTTTAAGAAATAATTAAGGTGCTCCTTTTTGCAAAGGTGCTTTTAAAAGAGCAAAAGATATGAATCCATAACTCTACATACCCACTGAGGAAAAAAGTATGTCCAGAATACCAAAATACCATACAGTACAGAATACCAGTTGTAAAATTTGCCATGTTTTTGGCTCTAGTAAATACCGAAAAACTCAGTAATTTTTAACAAAGCGCATCGGTTATGATTATGGTAAAATTAACAATAAAATATGGTTTTATAAAATTCGGTAAATATGATAAGATTTGGTGATTTTATCATGATGCGTTAGATCATGACACAAAAATAATTTATTCGTCTAAATTTACTTTTAGGTTTATATCTTTTACTAAACGTGTAGTAATAAGAGCAATAATTTTGATAACCGGAATTTCTTGTAAACCATTACCATATGAATTGAAAAATTTCCGAATGTATAGCTTAAATATCATATATTTTAGTTTTTATTAACCAAAATTATGGGAGTTTTTTTAACAGAAATGAAATTATGGTAAATTTGCCAGCATTTTTATTCATGCACTAATGTTTCAATATCGACAAGTCTTCTATATTCAAAACAAATTCTGCAAATCAATTAAAAGCATCTTTGAATACGTTCCTTAGGAACATGCAGTAATCACAAACTTATTTTTTCAAATATCCAATTATGGAAGCCACCATTATTAACCACACGTTAAAGACTCTTGTACAAACTCCACTGCAGACATCTTGGTATGTATCTTTTATACTATATTCCATTGATTTGGCAAATGTCTCTCCTACTTTATCACAGGATTTTCTACTAATATCAGCGACACAAAGTGCACTATTCATTTCCCTAGAAAGAAAAATAAGAACCAAATTTAGTCTAAATTGTATTTCTTGATCTGTAGTTTAATGCAAGAAAAACTACCCTCAGTGTTAGATATGTAATCCGTCAAAATAGTTTCGAACATTTATCTGCAAGAAAATTTTATCTTTATCTCAATCTATATACATATTTCTCTTACACGGCGACAAAAAAAAGCCTCATTACAACTCCCCGAAAGGCAACGCTAGAAAATCGACGAATGACTGCCACTAAAAATGTCACATGCCAAATCTAGCTCAGGTGGCTCAACATATAGTGCTTTTAAAAACGGAAACTGAAATAACCAGAGAGAGCATTCTCACCAAATGTGATCTCTTCCGAAATTCACCTTATCAGCTGTGGCAATCTCATACTATTAAGCTAGACAGAAGTGAGTAGTCTTTGTCGATAGATCTCTATTTTAGTATTTTGTCGAAAGCGCTTTTTTCATGAGTTTATATAAAACGAATTTATTTGACGATTTTTGATTTATATCACGAATTTATTTGTTTAATTATTGTTATTAGTTATTCATTGAAAAATGAGCTTCAGTCATGCTGTTGCGCTTTTGAAGTACAATCAAACGAAGCGTGCTCGAAGATTGGAAGAGAGCATTGATGACAGCTGTGAAAGACGTAGTGGTGAAAGAATGCGTAGACGACGTGCAGTCATTCAAGATTTAGCTGTTGATTTCAAATTTATTTTAATGACTTAGTATTTACTAAAAAGATGTCATTTTTTTAAAGAAAAAAAAGTTGTTATATGGATTTGAATGATTGTTTTTAATTCTTAGAATTTCGTGCATTTGCAATGTACCTAAGTTAGTAGAGAGCGACGCGAGCTTGGTTTGCGAAGCAAACCATACAAGATTGCGTAGCAATTTTCGGGGGTTGGCGAGCGTCAGCGAGCAGGGGGCGCAGCCCACTGGTTTACAAAATATTTCTTTTCTCAAATCAATGTTGTTTAAGTACATATTATATTAAGGCACTTATTATATTGCAGAATATTTTAAGATTCTACATATTTAAAAATTAAGTTCAAATATTTTAAAATTTGCACATGGATTGTTTTTACATTAAGAAACAAGAATTCCTTTTTTGAAAATAAATCTTAGGCAGGTCTTATGCGTAGTTTGTGCGAAGCAGCGTTAAAGAAAAGTCGGATACTGCATTTCAGTTATACAATTATTTATAGTAAAATCCTTAAATTGAAACAAATGAACTACCGTAAACCGGGGCGAGTCTACCCATCCAGGGGCGAGTCTACCCATTTTAGTTTTATTTAATTTTCACTATTTTAAATTGCAAATAAATTTTTTTTACCGACGGAGGACTTAGTTCAGACTCTAAGGAAGATGGCTCTGTGGTAGTTTGATCCGTTTTTATTTATTTGGTGTCTTTTTAACTAACCTGTTCAAACGTCTTTTGAGAGATTTGTATTGAAAATCAGCAAACTTTTAGTTAGTGCTCCGTAAGTATATTATTATTATTACTATTTTCACTTTGGTTAAGTGATAAACTTATCTAAGACTGAGATTACATTAATTTTATATGAAAAAAACCGAAAAGAATGTAAGTTTTGCTGTTGTAAACAAAAAGCCAGAATTCGCGGGGCGAGTCTACCCATTCGTATTTAGTTTTAATAAAGCATAATAATATAATTTAGAACTTTGTTTATATTAAAATGAAGTCATTTTAAATGAATTTGAGTATATTATTTTAATTCTGCATTGATAAATTTATCATTAATAAGAAAATTTATAGGTTAAATATAAATGTAAATATAAAATATGTTTATTTTACCTATTTTTTAAATTTTTATGTTACAAAATTAACTTTTTTTATTTAATGCAAGTTAAATAAATTATTATTTATAAATTATTATTACCTCCCAAAAGAATGGGAAAGGATTTTTCGTGATTCCCAATGTTTGAATTTCGATTTTGTTAATAATCTTTAATTATTATTATTTATTAATTATTTAATTGTAAATTTATATTAATTTTAATTTATTTTTATCAACAATAATCAGAAGAAAATGTTATTTTATAATGTTAATGATTATAAAAACAAAACTGTGATCAAAATGTGATAATCGATCAAATACTCAATTTGTGTTATTTTATGAATAAAAAAATTGAATATGTAATAAAGTTATGAATTTTACTTCATAAATATCCTATATAGTATCTAAAATAACAATTTAATAGTAAAATTTGATTATTTACAATGTTAACATTCATTTTAGTAGAATGGGTAGACTCGCCCCATACGAGAGATTTGTCAGCAGTTCTATAAAAATATACAGCAACAGCGTAACTGTATATATTTTCTAAAATCGATTTCACAGCTTTAAAGAGGGATAAATAGCGATTCCGAAACACCTATTAAAAGCCTTTTTTCTTTAATATTTACAAAAGTTTGACCACTTGAAAGTTGACAAACTGAAAAAATGGGTAGACTCGCCCCGGTTTACGGTACTGTTATTCTTTCAATACATTTAATTGAAAGTTCGTTTAAACAAGCTTGTTTTGAAACAAATAAGTTTAAACTATTTAAACACAAATTCATTACCTCTCATTTGAAATCCAAAGAGCCCCTTTCAATCTAATCAAAAAGCTTGCATGAGTTCAAGCTTTGACAAGTATGGCCAATATAGCTCAAGATCTTTTGAACATGTGATTTTGAACCCTAATCGAGACACAATGACATATTATCTGGAATTAGAGTAATTGCTTTTCCGTTGTGCATTTAAACGTTTCGTAATTTCTAACAAATAATTTTATCAACTTATCGTTACAAAATCTGTTATATCGCGAGTCTTATTCCCGCAATATGCAGAGACTTATAGGCTTGTTCAAACTCCTCTGACACTGTATCGAAACTTATACTCGCTTGATTTAGAAAACTCACTTTTGGGCAATACAAATTCACATTTTCGGTACGAATTATCCGGGGAATTAATATTCAAATAGTTAAAATTAACCGAGTTCTAGTTCTCTTAAAAATTTTATGAAAGGCAAATGGATATAATTATTACTTACTTGCATGCAATTTTCAAGTCACGGTCTTTAATATGCTTATGATCATCTCCTCGCCCACAATTTTCTAAGAGTGATGCATGCTTTTCTAAACAAGGACGAATTTCCAGATACACTGTGATGGGAATTAAATATTGAATTACTCTATTATAGTATCATACATGGTTATTATCTATTTATATACATTATTCATAGGTGCCACCATAAACTCGGACATATCTCTATCTATATATATATATATATATATATATATATATATATATATATATATATATATATATATATATATATATATATATATATATATATATATATATATATATATATATATATATATATATATATATATATATATATATATAATTATGTCAATATAGAAAAAAATTTACAAGCGAATGGTTAGGCAGATTTATAATTTCTTGTCTCAAAGGTGAAAATGATGTGACTATTTAGTCACTGACTGTTTGCTTATACTTGATCACCAATTACGACTTGTTTAGTTTTCAATCAATTTAACAAATTTTGACGCACTTAATTTGCAAACAATTTTCTGACTAACAAAATAATCTCATAATCAATAATTTTTAAAAAATAGCATTGACCGAAATGAATTTATTCGTGGAATAAGCATGATTTACCCGCATTAGGTTTTGAATGCCTCAAAATTATTAAATTTATACCACTCAATTCAACATGATTTTTCTAACTATGAAACAACTCAAAAGCTTGAAAATGAAAAAGAGGGGAGGTTAATTTCGCCCATTTAGTTTATTTTGACTACTACAAGTCTGTATTTTTATGGGGAAGATATAGTTTCATACAAGATTTAATAGAAGCAGGGTATAGATTAGATTTGCTCACCATGACGATTTTGAAAACGTGAAAATTTAAATCATAGTGTTAACATGATTTGCTTGTAGAATATTTGTTAAACCAATATTCAGAAAAAAATCAGCTAAACGATGAAAACAACTGCTAAATTACACTTCTCTCAATTGAAATCCTTAAAAAAAAGTTTTGATTTTAGTACGGTATAAGTATCAAATAATTTTAATCATTTTTAAATTTTTTAAATTGCAAAACTTTATAGATAATAATCCATTTCAGTGCTATCAATAATTACAAATTTTGAATTATATAGGAACTTCCGAATTAAATAATTTCTAAGTATTAATTTGCCAAAATATTCTTCAAGCGGAATATAATTTTATATATTTGAACCACAATTCTATCAATATTTATAACTTACGCCATTGTTCCTCCGTTCCTGGTTGGCATACCATATGGAGATAGTTGAACAAACTTGCAGTTGAAGCAGCTATTACAGGATGTTCCTTCCTGCAAGCAGCAGTAGCATCCTGTAGGCATTTGCCATCTTCTTCAACTTTCCTGTGATTTTATGGAGAGTGATATATCAAATTTTGCTTTCGCTTAGTCGTTCTACATTGTATAAAATTACGGATAAAAATTACGGTTTAAAGTATCTGCGCTTTGAGTGCATCATCCGCAAAATTCACTTTACTGTAATTTTTACAGAGATATTTATATAATTAAACTGATACTGAACGGTACAACACCAAGCACGATCAATATTGTTTTAATTTGTTTTTATGTTAAATTGTTGAACGATATGTTAAATTTTAAGGGTCCGTTGACCTTCTTTCTGATGTGTTTCAATGTTTTCACGGCTTGTTGCCATCGCTGTTACTGTAAAATTTTTAACATTTTATTTCTATATAATTGCTGTCAAATTAAAAATTGTTGTTCCACTGCATTCGGCGAATGGGCCTATAGGCCTAGGCCGCTGTAAAATTTCCTATATAATTAGAGTGATTCACTGATTTTACAGCAATCATTACTGCAAAAATTACGGTATATCAAATGTTTTGCTCCGTAACATGTTCCGATAAAAATGAATTTCGGAAAAAAGTACCGGCATTCAAGATGGAGTGCCGATACTTTTTTCCCGGACATTGGATTTTTTACAGTGTACCATCATTTGAAATAGCTTGTAGATGGAAAGCAGAAAAATAAAAACACACCAGAATAACAGTTTTTCTTATTTTTAGACACTAAAAAGAAATTCAGAAATATACTTGCATTTAGAAAGAATAGGAAAATTCATAAAATTTTGAGAGGCAATGTGAAATATCAAAAATTAATGCAAATCTGAAACTATGGGAAATTTCAAGGAAATAATGTTCTTACTATTGCGTTTTCTGAAATATTTGCTGAATATCAATTATTTTTTCTGTAAAAACTTTCCCCAGCTTAACAGCTTTTTTTCCTAGACATTGCAATACAATACTTTCAAACAAGGATCGAAATGAAATACGGTTACGTAAAAAATCATTTGATGCGGCAGATATAAAATAAAATGAAGAAGATATAAGATAAAGAAAACGAAGGTGATTTAAAAAAATTTTATAATGAATTTAAGTTTAAATAAACCTCTGTTAGCTTATGATACATTTTTAGAAGTGTTTTTAAGGGGTTCAGTACCTAAAAACCTTCAAAAAATCGAATTTGAGATTTTGATCAATAATTAAACTAGAAACTATTAGCTTTCTAACGATATATTGCTTTTGTTTGAAATCCACGTAGAAGTGCACTTAAACTTAATTTAAAAAATGTGAACAAACCGAAAACACCCATGCCACGCTCACTTTTGACAGACGATTTCTTAAACATTATAATGTCCATTATTTTTTGCATGTGCTATTACCAAGTCATTAAAAAATTTTTTATAATTTCAACTTTACAATATCTTTAGTTGATTGTAACTTTAACTGGATTATTTGTTTGTTCTTTATTTCCATGCGATTTTCGAGAATTTTGAATATAAAACTGAGATTTACATTAGTTTGATTTGTTAAGTCTATTTTTGTTTTGTTCTTTTATTATACTGTTATTAGGTCATTATTTTTACGTTTTTTTTTATTCTTCATTACGCTTTTGTTTACCTACGTAAAAGAGAAGAAAATAAAGTACTGAAATGCAAAAAAAACATTGCTTATGGACCAGGATTGTTTTGAAGCTGACATTACCGGCATAGATTAGGAATTTCGTTTACATTATTCGAATTTACCTTGGACCGGATTTTTTTTTCTCCCTAATTTCTAGTTACATCATTTTGATTTTTTGTTTAAATGTTCTTTACATAATATTTCTAATTTTGATGTAAATTCTTATTTACAGTTCTTTGTTAATTATTTCTGTGTTTAGAATGTTTATCTTGAAATATGCATTTTCTTAGATTTTTTTTGTAATATAGTTATTTTTTTGACAAAAATACTTTTAACTCATTTAAATTTAAACAAAACATCTTGGTAAAGACTTGAATATTCAATTTTCATGAATAAAATTTATGGGTGATTTATGAATTATACAATTTTATAATTATCGCATTCAGTTTGATCATTTTAAGGGCTTTTTATTCGCTCGAGAAGTGAGGAGAGTATAGTATAAAAACCTATTTTTCAATCAAATAAAAGAAACATTTAAGAGTAATTTGTTTGAAATGTAAGCAGTACGAGATTTATAACTTAGAAACAATTTGATTTTTGAATTTAAATTTTAAATATTGCTGTTAGTCTAATATTTACGCTTTAAATGCAAATGACTCAAAACTATGTTTTTTTTGCTTCGATGTACCTTTTCTTGAAATCTATTGATCACAACACTTTGATATTTGATTTAAAAAGTTCCTTTAGTACTGTAGTTTGTGCTGAAGTGAGCAGTTTTTTAAGAGAAACTTAATATTTTTTTTTAATTCAAAATTTTCGAATGAAAATGTGAAGCTTTTAAAATTTTCTGACATGCTGTGTAATTTATTTTTTTTTTAATTTCTTTTAATTCACTAAATTAAAAAAAGTTCACTTCAGTATAATCTAGAATATCTATTACATACACAAAAAAAATTTCAAAGCTCTAACTACGATACTTTTTTTAAAAAGGTACATCGAAATATGCCATTTTAACATTGTCAACATAGGAGGTACCGAACCCCCTTAATAAGAGACTGTTGGAACGAATGGGCAGTCACAATCGGCTTAACGTTTATATATATATATATATATATATATATATATATATATATATATATATATATATATATATATATATATATATATATATATATATATATATATATATATATATATATATATATATATATATATATATATATATATATATATATATATATGTATATATATATGTATATATATATATATATATATATATATATATATATATATATATATATATATATATATATATATATATATATATATATATATATATATATATATGCGAGACTATAATGGGTTTATGTGATTTCGTAATAGTATGCACATTTTTCGATTAATTAAGAGAGGACCCACTTTAAAAACTTATACCATTTGATAAGAGCTGAAAATTACAGAGCTACAGTTGAAGTTTTTAGGAATTTTGTATAATTTACTATTTATAACATACAAGGCAGAACACACAGATGGAGAACAAAGAAAACCTATTTATGCATTTATATGTTTCAATACACCATGTGACAAAATAAATGCTGTTAAATACTTACATATAAATGCAAAAAACTAGCACTCCCCCTTAATTCAATTTTTGCTAAAAAAAAAATTCAATAATTTCGTTTTAGAAAAATAAATTATATGAATAATTTTTTAAAACAATTCTTACCCGCAATGATCACTCATATCACTCTCATTTTTCTGCATAAATAATAACTGTTCATCCAATAATGTTTGCATAGCGTTAAGACAACTATTTACTTCATCTTCATTGCAGTGTTCACTAATGGACTGATAAAATAACGCTAGTAATTGAAAAAAATCAAATTTTATATTTCAAACAATAGAGATCATATATATATATATATATATATATATATATATATATATATATATATATATATATATATATATATATATAATGTGTAAATTTTAAGACAGTATGCACAGCAATCAATTATATAAAACAGTATTTTGATCAATCTGGATAACTTTTTACTAATGATAGAATTTTTATGCATTAAGATAAAACTTCTTGATAGCGATAATTAGGGACTCAACAATCTTCAGGGTGTTGAGAATCAGCTTATCTTCAAAGTAAAAGTTGCTAAAGCGCAGCTGTAAGAATATGTCCACTTCCCCACTTAATGAGCGTAATTGTCCATTTTAAACGTTAAAAAAATAAAAAAACATTTTTAAAAAACAAGGTTTGAGATAATAATAAAAAATTCTCCACTTGCTGCATTGTTATAAGAAAAGCAATTAAGCTTTAAAAATACAGTGTTAAAAATAGTTTCAAATTTCGCCACTAGGTGTATCTGTTGGAAATCTGCCGTAGGGATATAGACAGAACGACGATTAGTTTTAAGTCAAATCCAATTCAGTTTCCAACAGAAATTTAATGTGACTGAAGCATCAGCGAAGCACACAATTAAAATAATTTTTTACAAGATTTGAACAGACTGGAAACGTGAAAACGATCGTGAAGGAAACCTACGACAACCGCATACATAAATCACTGACAATAATGTCCAGACAGTCCAAGAGGTACTCCAAGGGCGGTCTCAGTCGTCTGTCTTTAAAATTGCAACTGAGTATACACTACGAAAGTCTTCGACGGATAAAATCATAAAAAAGATTTAACACTGGTATTGGTATCCATTCAAGATCAGGCTCATCTTCCCTTCAGCATTTGCACCGCCAATCAAAAATTGACTTCTCAAATAATTTGTTTTTCTTCAAAAGATTGATGGTAGCGAAATTGACACGGGATCTGTTTGGTTTTCCGACGAACCCTATTTTAGTCATCGACGACTTTGTGAATAAACAATATTAGCAATTTGGGTGAATGGGAAATCTCCATATTTCCGCCCAATCATTATTACATTCGCCAAAAGTCACGGTATGGGCCGCTCTATCCACGAAAAAAATTAATGGACCATTTTTCCTATGCCATACAATAACTGCAACGCAATATACTGATGTTCTGTATGACTTTGTAGCCATACACCATGCCTTGTTGGATTCGGTTCATCATGGCTTATTCTATATGGTCCCAGACCCAATCATAAAATTGTAAAATTTGATTTCTTGGAGAAACATTTTGATGATCATGTCATTGCTCTAAACTTAGTGAACTGTACAAGAAAAAACATGGACTTGCCTTCATATTTGCCGGAGTTGAATTCTTGTGATTCCTTTCTGTGGGAACTTTTGCAAAACAAAATAAACAAAACTCTACTTATCAACTTACAACAAAACTTACCAACAAAAGCCCCAAACTCTCGAGGACATTGAACACTACATTTGTAATGCATGTGAGCCCATTTCAGACATTGCCACACGTATTACGCAAATTTTGTATTGAGACTACGGCAATTTATTGCTGCACAGGGCGGCTATATATTGAAAGTATTATTAGTTAGTTTTTCAACCACCGGTGCCAACAAGCGGAGAAATTTGGAACTATTTTTAAAATGTATTGCTTTTCTAATAACAATACAGCAAGCATTGCACTTTTATTTCAAACCGTATTTTTTATTTACGTTCAAAATGGGTCAGCTATTTAAGGGACACCCTGCATTTAGTTGCAGTTTCGAAATTACTTAATGCTATCTAACTTTCAAATTTATTATAAACTATACTTAGTTTTATAATAAATTTTGAGTAAAATTGTGTTCAGTTAACAAATGCAATGAAAATAATAAACACTGAATAGCTATTTAAAACTCACAAGCAATTTTTACGTAATTGCTAAACTTTATTTGAAGCGAAAAGCATTTAACTAGTTTGCATTGTAACCAAAAATTTAATAAGAATTTAAAAATCAAATACAGTCTGACTTCTATTTAGCGAACTTCCCTTTTGAGAATTTCTCTATTTTGCGAATTTTTTAGAGGAACCAAGAACATTTTGGAAATTTCTTCGTAAAATAACTTTCAAATAGCGAAGTAAATTTTCCATTTAACGAACTTTTCTTTGAGATCCAAATTCCCAAAATATTTCAGTACATTTCAAACTTGGTAACGCATTTTACAGGGGAAATGCCCTCGAACAGGGGAATGAAGCCACTTAACTTTTTTGTTTGCATTTCAAACGAAACACTCAAGCAAAATTAACGGATTCTATTAGTAGCAATAAAACTTAAGAACGCATGTGGTAATGTATGTTTAAAAGTGATTTTCAGTTATAATTTTATACAGCAAATAAATGCAGTTATAATTTTGTACATAAACGTAACTTTTTTTAGTTGAAAATGTATGCAACATGATAGTGTAACACTGGATACTGTTTTGCTCTATTCTTGCTTTCCATGCAGATTTCTTTTATGTCTAAGATTTATAAAATAAATAGTAGATAATAGTTTACAAGATGAAGGTTTATCCATTGCTATTTTAATAATGTCTAGTGTTTATGAATTTAAAACCTGTTTTCTGTCGTTTAAGTAAATTTTCGAACTTATAGGGAACTTTCGATGTAACGAACTTATTATCGGGATTTAGCAACTTCGTTAAATAAAGGTCCGACTGTAAGTGGATGAAGTTACAGTGGCATCCGAGCAAGATTATTAGGTTCGAATTTTATTCTAATACGTAAGGAAAATTCTCTGAAACTAAATCTGTGTCAATACAGTAGAAACTTTCAGGATCTTTTAATTCAATAATTTTAAATTTTGTTGCAATAATATATTTATCAGGAAACAAAAAGGATTGCGAAAAAATTACGGGAATTTAAGAGTGAAACGAGCAAGGATTGATCCAATAGAGCTGTACTTTAATTAGAATATGCAAATTAAGGTAATTTTTGTTCTCAGAAGGAAACTACGTGAATAGAGGGTGACCCGAAAGAGAATTTTTCTCTCTTCAATTTCTTCTTGTTATTTCAATGGAAGAAAATCCTTTCGGGTGTTTTAAAGTCAAAAATCTCAAAATATGCTGATTTACTGTATTGCATGTACTTGTACAGCAAAATGTGTTAAAGGAAAACTTTATACCTTATATAATACCTTTTAAACTTTACACTTTATAAGGTAAGTTAATTTATCACATTTTGGTATTAGAATTCTTTTATTTACGATATGAACGAACTTTTTGCATGGTCTTCTTTTCCTTAAAACATCTTATAAATTCCGTTTTTTTATCTATTTTATTCATTCTAAATTCCAAGTTCATGCCTTTGAAACTTTCTACCAAATAAATGAAAGCAAATACGAACACAATTTAAATATAAAGTAGTGATTATATAGAATTATTCATTATTAATACATCATTTATTTTTTTTTATTTTGAGAGCTAAAATGTACTAGACTTGCAATGTACTTGTATATTTCCGCGTTTTTTTTTTTACTTGCGTTGTGTTTCTTTACTTTCTATAATGCTTTTAAGAGAATAAATTCTTCAATATATTTTAATTTCAACATCTTGCTTTAAATTAATTTAGTTAATTAAATACATTTATTCAGTTAGATGGGTTTGGAATGATTATTACAAAAGTAATAATAAGGGTCGATAAAAAGGGTAAAGTTTCCAAAAAAAAATTTTTAAGCTTTTTTAAGGTGATGCAGCTTTTTTTTTATTCCCAATTTTATTTTATTTTTAGTCTCTTTGACCTACCTAAAATCATTTCTTGTAAATATTTTCAAAATCAAATAACTAAATTATTACCTCAGTCTTATGAATCTAAAAAAAGTCTACAAGTCTACCGGTTTATATATATATATATATATATATATATATATATATATATATATATATATATATATATATATATATATATATATATATATATATATATATATATATATATATATATATATATATATATATATATATATATATATATATATATATATATATATATATATATATATATATATATATATATATATATATATATATATATATATATATATATATATATATATATATTATGTAATGTTAAAACAATTATATATTAAATATAATCCTTAAATAGAGCATTTATCCAACGCGCAAACGTTTAAAAACCTTTCCCACAAGAAAGTAATAATATTGATCTAATTATCTCAAAAAATGTGATGATGTGGCTTTAGCAGCTTGGGAAATTGATCAGTCCCACGCTACTGAGACCTATTAACATTTAAATATATTGTCCAGAAAGATATAAAAACCCTCTTTCCAAGGTCAAATGTGCTATTCTCTACCTATCCACCAGCATGTAAGGTTGTCATTCTGGGGCTCTGGCCCTTACTTTAATAAAATTATATTATGATTCCTGCACTTTCCTGTATCTTTTTCAAGAAACACCGGCCACACTACGAACTTACAATGTTTCTGTAAAATTTGACGAATAGCTCTTTGAAAAATAGCAGGTGAATTTTTCCAATCAAACGGTAAACGTAAAAATTCATAAAGGCCAAAATTGGTTGTAAATGCTAATTTTTCAGTATCATTTGGATCTATTGTTAAATTCCAGTAACCACATTTTAAATCTATAGTTGAAAAATATTTAGCATTAGACAATTTATCAATTAAATCATCAATTCTAGGTACAGGTTCAGAGTCAGTTTTGGTTATCTGATTAAGCTTTCTAAAATCTACACACAATCTGGTTTTATTACCTTCATCTTTTTTGTAAACAAGCGTAACTGGGGAGGAGTATGGACTATAGGAGGGTTTAATTATGTTAGCTTGTAATAAATTATCTATTTGATTTTTAATTTCTGCATTATCTTTAACAGATGCTCGATATGGACGCAATGATATGGGCAGTTCAGAAGTTAACTTTACTTTAACAGGTTGAAGTTTTAAGTTGCCAATATCAAAATTATTTTTGGAAAATACATGATCATAACTAGACAAAAGATAATTTAACTTTACCCTATCCTCTTCAGAAGTTACAGGTATTTTATCCTGAAATTCTGAGGGTGGGTTGAGCCTATGCTCATGAATATTTAAACTATTGACATTTCTTTCATCATAAAAATTATTAGTTTCTATATTTCTAGTATTAACACAATCATTTACATTACAAATCACATTTTTAAGATAAATTTTTTGTTTATTGTTGTAAAATATATTAGTATGATATTTATTTTTAGCACTATAATAATTATTAGACTGAGAAAATTTCTCATTTGTAACATCTTTAAATTTTTGAAAAACTCTGATATTTTTAAAATCAATATGTAACTTAAATAATGATATTTCATTAAGACCAAGTATTGCATAATTAAGAGGGGTGTCTATAAAGGCGCATGTTATTACTTTTGTAATGTTTCCTATTTTAACACTTACCTTTTGGAGGTTTCCTTTGATATTTCCTTGAAATTGCGAAATTAAAATCCTAGTAGAGTTCGAATGTTTTTTTGATTGTCGTATAAAATGTTTTGGAATTATAGTGATGTTGGCTCCTGTGTCCAATATAAATAGTAAGTTCTTATTGTTTACTCGCGATGTCACACATAAATAGTCATTTGATGGACAGCTGTTGTTATTGCTGGGCTGCGGAGGCTGGGAATCATGCTGAGGTACTCCATAGCGATTAAAAGAATTCACAAACCTTGGCTGCTGCATTCTGTACTGATTTTGGGGAATCCACTGCCTTGGCTGCTCCATTCTGTACCGATGCTGGGGAATCCACTGACTTGGATGCTCCATTCTGTACACATGCTGGGGAGTAGGTCTATTCTTCAATTTCTATGCATTCATTTACGTAGAAGGTAAATAAGTCTTTTTTCAGGTATTCAGATATGTGATTTATTTTCCAGTTTTCTTCCAAATGCAGAATTTCACATTTTTTATTGAAATACTTGATCCAGTTGGGGAAATTATTTTTATCCTCACACGGAGAAATATTAACGCGTGCTGGAGCGTCCACCTGTTTTTCTTCAGAATCAGACATTCGTTTAATTTTTCTGTTTCTTAATTCCAAAGTCATCAAAATAAAGTTCTAATCGGTGATTAAAGCGAGAAGAACTTTATTTTGATGACTTTGGAATTAAGAAACAGAAAAATTAAACGAATGTCTGATTCTGAAGAAAAACAGGTGGACGCTCCAGCACGCGTTAATATTTCTCCGTGTGAGGATAAAAATAATTTCCCCAACTGGATCAAGTATTTCAATAAAAAATGTGAAATTCTGCATTTGGAAGAAAACTGGAAAATAAATCACATATCTGAATACCTGAAAAAAGACTTATTTACCTTCTACGTAAATGAATGCATAGAAATTGAAGAATAGACCTACTCCCCAGCATGTGTACAGAATGGAGCATCCAAGTCAGTGGATTCCCCAGCATCGGTACAGAATGGAGCAGCCAAGGCAGTGGATTCCCCAAAATCAGTACAGAATGCAGCAGCCAAGGTTTGTGAATTCTTTTAATCGCTATGGAGTACCTCAGCATGATTCCCAGCCTCCGCAGCCCAGCAATAACAACAGCTGTCCATCAAATGACTATTTATGTGTGACATCGCGAGTAAACAATAAGAACTTACTATTTATATTGGACACAGGAGCCAACATCACTATAATTCCAAAACATTTTATACGACAATCAAAAAAACATTCGAACTCTACTAGGATTTTAATTTCGCAATTTCAAGGAAATATCAAAGGAAACCTCCAAAAGGTAAGTGTTAAAATAGGAAACATTACAAAAGTAATAACATGCGCCTTTATAGACACCCCTCTTAATTATGCAATACTTGGTCTTAATGAAATATCATTATTTAAGTTACATATTGATTTTAAAAATATCAGAGTTTTTCAAAAATTTAAAGATGTTACAAATGAGAAATTTTCTCAGTCTAATAATTATTATAGTGCTAAAAATAAATATCATACTAATATATTTTACAACAATAAACAAAAAATTTATCTTAAAAATGTGATTTGTAATGTAAATGATTGTGTTAATACTAGAAATATAGAAACTAATAATTTTTATGATGAAAGAAATGTCAATAGTTTAAATATTCATGAGCATAGGCTCAACCCACCCTCAGAATTTCAGGATAAAATACCTGTAACTTCTGAAGAGGATAGGGTAAAGTTAAATTATCTTTTGTCTAGTTATGATCATGTATTTTCCAAAAATAATTTTGATATTGGCAACTTAAAACTTCAACCTGTTAAAGTAAAGTTAACTTCTGAACTGCCCATATCATTGCGTAGGTAGACTTTTTAGATGGTCTTTAAAACTATCAATGTATGATTGTGAAGTAAAATATATTAAGGGTCAAAATAATCATGAAGCTGATATGCTTTCTAGATATTCTGTATTTTTTAGTTTATTTGATAACAATCCAGTTGTGACTCATGATGAAATTAAAGAAGCACAACTAAATGAAAATTTAAGTAATCCTAAATTCATAACAATTAATGATTTGTTAACGATTAAGAAAAAAGGTTTGCATAAAATAGTAATACCATTACCATTTTCTTTAAGAACAAAAATATTAGAAAAAACTCATATTCAATTTGGTCATGTTGGTATTAAAAAATTGATTGATTTAATCTCACCCTTCTACTATTGGCCTAATATAATAATTGATATCTCTAACTATGTTAAATGTTGTGAAACTTGCCAAATTAACAAAAAATCTCACCAAAAAAGATTTGGGTTGCTACAAAGTATGCCCCCTACAGAGCAACCATTTGAAATTTTATCAATTGATACTGTCGGAGGGCTCAACTATTACAACTCAACTAAAAAATATTTGCATTTAGTTATTGATCATGCTACTCGATATCTTTGGACTTTTCCTTCAAAAAGTGTAACAACTGAAACATATACAAATTGCTTAAAACAAATTTTTCAAATTCAAGTTCCAGATAAAATTTTAAGTGATCGTAATGCTGCATTTACAGCATCTAGATTTAGAAGATTTCTTAGAAACTATAATGTTAAACAATTATTGACTTCAGCTCATCATCCGCAAACAAATGGAAAAGTTGAAAAATCAAATGCGACAATAATCTCTAGGTTAAGATGTAAAATCAACGAAAACTCTAAAAAAATTCCGTGGACAAAGTTATTAGAAGAAGTAACGCATGAATATAATTACACCCCTCATTCTGTAACTCAATTTCCTCCTGCTTATTTAATGTATGGAAAATTACCTTGTGATTCTCTTGTAAATCAAAATATTTATCCTCCAGTTGATGAAGCAAGAAAAATAGCTGTTCAAAATACCCAAGAGTTTTTTACGAAAACCAAAATTCGTTATGACACTCATTTTTTGGAACCTAATTTTAAAGTTAATGATTTAGTAATTTACGAAGAATTCCATTATCCTAACACAAGGAAATTAAGTTCACCATATTCTGGTCCATACAAAATTTTAAAGAAATTATCTGAGGTGTCATTTGAAATTGATAAACCTAATTTTCTCACTAAGAAAGAATCAGAAATAGTACATGTAAACAAATTAAGGAAATTTTATCCAAGTCAACAGTTTCAATTGTATGTAAAAAAATTCACAATAGCTTTTCAATGCTCGTATTTTCATATGTTTTTCATTTTTATTTTCTGCCCCTATTTTTGGAGTCCCGTTATTTTTTTTTAATGCATCTATGTCTGAATTTTTTTATTACATGATGGTTGAGAGTTACTTCGGAAAATTTAGGTAAATTTCCTAAATTTTATTTTTTCAAATGAAATATATAGAAATGGTTTTTTGAACCGTGGGACTCCTCACATAGAATGTTTCTTTACTGATGTTTTCTCCTTAATTAAGGATCAAGCATGAGTAAACAAACTTAAAACCCTATTTTTTTCCGTCTAGTTGGGAATATTTTACCCAACTTAGACTATCAATTGTTATCAATGGATAACGCTTATATTTTTATTATTTTGGAATAAAGCATATCATTTTCAACAAAGATTTATTATGCACTTTGTATGTAAATTTTTATGCTATCGAAGAATTTAATTATTATGTGGAAAAGTAAACATTTTAAACTAGATTGCTTATATTATTTGTATTACTTGTATTATTTTATTTGTATTGATTTCTTCAAGTGTATGTCATATGTTGTGAATAATTCTACACAATATTTGTGAAAATACATAATTACTAATGAGAAAGTAAGAAAAACTGTGTAAATGATAAGTGAATTTAAATGACTTTATGAATAATAATTGTTTCGAAAGTGAAACAATGATGATTAAGAACATAAACTTTTTTTTTCTTCTGAAATGGATGAATAACTTAATAAATTTAGGCCCGAACAATGGATCCAGTTTATTTCAAGAAAAGAACTTTTCACAAGTTGTGAAATTGTGGTTTGATTTATTTTTATTTTATATATGTCATGGTATATTTTGTTTTAGATATTCTAGAGTTGTTTTGATATTTCTTATTCTTTTCAACAGGAAAAGGAAAAATGTACATAATCATTATTAATTATTATAAAGTTATTAATTATTGTTATTCAAAGTTATGCAGAAATATTTAGTTACTTTTATATAAATGTTATTGTTGTAATACTTTACTTATAAATGTATAATATTGGACAATATACCAAAAATAATAAATTTTAATTTGAAATCGCGTGAAGGGGGAAGTTCTGACCAATAGGCTAGCATATTGATCAGACCTTTCTTCAGAGGGGGGGAATATTATGTAATGTTAAAACAATTATATATTAAATATAATCCTTAAATAGAGCATTTATCCAACGCGCAAACGTTTAAAAACCTTTCCCACAAGAAAGTAATAATATTGATCTAATTATCTCAAAAAATGTGATGATGTGGCTTTAGCAGCTTGGGAAATTGATCAGTCCCACGCTACTGAGACCTATTAACATTTAAATATATTGTCCAGAAAGATATAAAAACCCACTTTCCAAGGTCAAATGTGCTATTCTCTACCTATCCACCAGCATGTAAGGTTGTCATTCTGGGGCTCTGGCCCTTACTTTAATAAAATTATATTATGATTCCTGCACTTTCCTGTATCTTTTTCAAGAAACACCGGCCACACTACGAACTTACAATGTTTAGGCTTTCAAAGCGTAACATATATATATATATTTCTCTTACACGGAAAAGAAAAAACCTCATTACAACGCTAGAAAATCGACCAATGATTGCCGCTAAAAATGTCACATGCCAAATCTAGCTGAGGTGGCTCAACATGTAGCTCTTTAAAAACGAAAACTGAAATAACCAGAGAGAGCATTCTCACCAAATATGATCTCTTCCAAAATTCACCCTATCAGCTTCGGCAATCTCATACTATTAAGCTAAGCAGAAGTTAGTAGTCTTTGTCGATAGATCTCTATTTTAGTACTTTGTCGAAAGCGCTTTTTTTCACGAATTTATATATTACGAATTTATTTGACGATTTCGATTTATATCACGAATTATACTATAGCACATTTCTAATAGGTTTAACGAATTACATGTCATTTATTTGAATTCAAATTTATTTTAATGACTTAGTATTTACTAAAAAGATGTAATTTTTTTTAAAAAAAAGTTGTTATATGGATTTGAATGATTGTTTTGAATTCTTAGAATTTTGTGCATTTGCAATGCACCTAAGTCAGTAGCGAGCGAAGCGAGCTTGGTTTTCGAAGCAAACCATATAAGATTGCGTAGCAATTTTTGGGGATTGGCGAGCGTTAGCAAGCAGGGGGCGCAGCCCACTAGTATATATATAATACTTATGTTTTGCATCCTTTTTTTCAGCGTATTCAACGTGTTTTTTTCATGTGACTTAATAATGAATCTTTAGTCCACATCACATCCTTGCCCATTATAAAATGTAACATATGCATTAAAGAACAAGTCACCACTTTACAGAAATTTACACGCGACCCTCATTTTGAGTAACAATAAATGACATTAGTACAGGATTAATTTAAACTACAAAAGGTTTCAAAATTTATGCAATAATACTCACCTATAGCGAGGACTAAAACAAAATCAAAACTAATGGAATTCATTGTTCCTAAAAAAAATCTTCATGAAGTTGTTTTTATCTTAGATATAAATGATGTTGTTCGCATTATAAAAATTGCTCCGGATGCATTTTTGTAATAAACATTTTCCTCTACAAAGCGGTAGTAAGATGTGAAGAAATTTCCTACTTCTATTTTAGTTATTCCGAAACAATAGGAAATGACAACTTATGTTGTTCAGCTTTCTAGTATATTTCCTTGGTTGATCAACGTTGATTGATCACGTTCTACGCAAAACGTAACAAAAAAACGTTGATGATACTTAGATATCTAAGTAAGACCCTGAGGCGAAATACCAGAGTGCGAATGGCACATCTCGGCCTTTTCGAAACCAAAGAAGGCGAGGATATGCAAATTCGAAGAGAGTTGTTTTGTCAAGACATTTCCGTTATCTGGCTGCTGCATTCTTTGCATTTGCCAACCCTTCGCAGCTACACGCCTTTGAGCTTCCAAGAATTCCTGGTGAAGCACAACGGAGCTGCACAACAGCAGCTAACCTACAATTCTGATCTAGCTTCAGTTAACATTTTTTTGTTGCTGTCGATCGATGTCCCACTAAAAAAAAATATTTGGTCTCATCAACCTGCGATCGAAAATGACAAGAGTCCTAAATTCACTGAAACAAACTTAGCGTATGCTAGAGTGATTATGTTTGTGTAATTATAGTGCTAATTAAGAGTGCTAATTAAGTTTTTACTCCACAAGACACTTCACTTACTGTATAGTGTAAAACTTAAGTGAGAGATCAACCTAAAGACAGGATAAGTAAATAAAGATAATAGTAAAGCAAATAAAGATAATAGTAAAGTAAATAAAGATAATAGTAAAGTAAATAAAGATAATAGTAAAGTAAATAAGTAAGGTAATAAGTAAAGTAAATATACATAATTATTCTAAAATTTTATTTTGTAATTTTATTCGAATCGAAAGCAATTTGGGTTCTTGTGTGACAAGATGGGATTAATCTTTCAAATTCTATTAATGTTGTCCACTTAACAATTTTAATTTTGAGCAATTACTTTATCATTAAGTTTTCAATTTTATTCTTTAGGTTCTTCATGGTCTTTTATTTTCTTTTTTGGACCTAAAAACAACGTTTGTTTATTTATATACAGGTCAATTGATACACGACACCGTGCTCAATCAGTATCGTCTTTTTAACACCATCCTCTTTAGAAAAATTGTCAAAAATAAAGACAGTTTAAAGTCACAGCAAGGGATCGAACGTTTGCATCACAATGATGTGGATGATTGATACAAACTCGGCTCCCGGCTCACACGGACCACAGCGATAACGTGAAATATAATCAGTGGTAGACAAAACATGGCTTAGGATTCTTTTGCAGTCGAACTAACCGTGGGAGGTTTTGTGGAATTTTTATCCATGTAACGCAAATGCTGGTTAGTTTCATCAAGAAGCTCTCAATGAAGGTTAGTTTGTCCCATTGCTTGATCCAGGAGTTCCCTTGCCTTCTGAGTTGGTTTCAAAATTAAAAGAAGCAGGCATTTGAACATTGATAGTCGCATACTCTGAATTAAGTCGTCTGTTCAAAGCTGAAAATAAAATGAAATTAACCCTCTAGCAACTACGAAAGAAGAACGCTATCGAAATTTGTCGAATCGCAGATAAGGAAGGTGTGATGAATAATCTCAAAAACAATTTGACGATAGCGAAAGCGTTCTAAAATTTTTCTTCGCTTAATAGCTTTGCAATTATTAATGTCTATACATTTTGTATTCATTATCGAGAAAATTTCTAAAATTAAACATTTGTGGCTCGCATTAAAAAAAAATCTCAATTTAAAAGTTGTTGCTATGCAAAAGTCTAATTCAGTTAAGAAAAAGACGTTAGTAATATACATAGGCACGATGGAGGACTTGTCTTCCATAAACAATTAGTAGATGCAAAAAATATCTTACAACGGGCCCTACGAATATAGTGTTCAGATTTTCCATAGTGTTGGAGAACAGTACAGAGGTTCCTGTTAAGGGGATACGATGCTTACTGTTCTCAGCATAAACATAAAAATTACCATTACAAATAAAACTTTATTATTTTATTTTTTAGTACAACTCTATTATTTTATTATATTTACATTATTGTTAGAGTTGTTAGACATTATTGTTAGACATTACAAAAGCTGATCAAAGTGCGAAATTGGGAAATTTTTAACTCTAAAAGCATCATGTTATATAAGTTATATAATTTTTCAATCCTGAAAGCAAATTTCAAACAACAGCATACAAATGGTAAGAAAAAACTTTTTTAACATCCGTAAATAGCATAAGGTTTTTAAAAGCAATATCCAATTATGACACAGCATGTAATCAACAATACATTAAAGACAATTGCATAAGCTCCACTGCATACATCTTTGTATATATCTTTTAAATCATCTTCTATGGATTTAGCTAACAATTCTCCATCTTTGCCACAGACTTTTCTGCTAGCATCAGCAGTACATAGAAAAATTTTCGGTCCCCTAGAAAAAAAATCAGAAGCAAAATCTGTATATACATAATAGCCTTACGTAATCCCAGAAAAATGGCCGAATTTGTGTTAGTGAACTGAATTACTTTACTGAGGTTATTTGTTCTTAATGTAGTTTGTATACTTACCTGTACCCTTAAATTGATCACACTGTAAAAAATTGAGAATCAAATTACAGTATAAAATGACAGTACTTTGGGTGCGTCATCTATAAAATTCATTTTTACCGTAAAATATAATCTACCGTAATTTTGTCAGTAATATTTATTTAATTAGGGTGCTTTAATAATTTCACGATAATTATTACTGTGAAATATTCGGTGTGTCAGATTTTCGTTCCATAACATGTTCCGGTAAAAAAGGATTACGCGGAGTGCCTGTACTGATTACCATAATTTGATCCGTGTTTTTTTAAGAGCACGAATGATCACTTTATCCGAACTGGTGGAGAAATAAGCATTTTATTTTCAATAACGTGGGCTTTCTAAAACTGAATCATAAGAAGCTACGACATTTATTGAAACTTAATACTGACTACTGATTACTATTGACATTACAATAACTTTATGAAAAATAACATCAGAAATTCGCGTTATCTTAGGGTTGCTACTTTAATCTAATTTGCCCTTACAAATTTATTTACAGAATTACATTAACTTCATGCATTACATTAGCATCACGTGATATTTTTGGCAGTAGCTAAAAGTGAAGACCATAATAACTTTCACCTCAATTGCTTAACTGAATGTCATAATAACTTTCGCAAATTA
The DNA here is from genome assembly GCF_982258835.1 of Parasteatoda tepidariorum. NCBI lineage: Eukaryota > Metazoa > Arthropoda > Arachnida > Araneae > Theridiidae > Parasteatoda > Parasteatoda tepidariorum. The sequence goes on from NC_141761.1 coordinate 80,881,537, forward strand.
ATAATAAAAAGACAATTAAGATTACGCACAAGTATGAACGATATACAATTGAATTGAGATTATTGAGACTTTAAAAAAAACCTTTTATTACTTTTGTGCATATGACAGCTAAATATATTACTTAATATTTTTGTTAAATGAAGATCACGCCATGTGAGTTACCTATCCAATGAGAATGCTTGGTCAATTGTACTAAGAGATTGTACTAAGCAATTACGCAAGGAAAATTGAATATATTAAAAACAAAAGTTTTAAAATTAAATTTTTTAACTCATAAGGCTGTACAGTAAAACCATGTCAAGTGTTATACTCGTATTAAATATAAACAAGAACTCTTCATGTGTCTGTAATTTATTGAAAAATGAAAAACCTTGAAAAAACTAGTACAAAATGTCATCAATAAATGGCGCTGCAGTATTCGCGAAACATAATTTGAAGAAACAGAGCAGGAGCATATACAAATAGCTTTTGTGAAAGACAATAATTATAGAAAGACAATGTTAGACACGTACAAATTTTTTATTAAATCTTTTTATTTTAATAAGTCATTAGCACTTAATCTGAAATGTCTGTTTTCCAAATGACTCCTCATTGCAACCAACAAACCTTACCCTTTGAATGAGGAAAGTATAATTTCGAAAATCTTGTACCTAAATAAGATAAAAAAAAACGAATATCTAATGATTGCTACTTACTTGCATAAAATTTCTAAATCTCCATCTTCAATGTGTTTGTGATCTTGGACCGGTAAACATTTTTCAAAATGTGATACGTGGTTTTCTATACATGGAACTATTTTCGAATACACTGTATTTGGAATAAAATGTTTGATTATTTGACTTAAGTATAATCAATCATTCAGCATTTCATAAAAATTTAAAAAATTTGTGAAGAGACATATTTCAATTTGCACAATTTGGTACTCAGAGAGCAATAAGAAGAAATATAGAAGGGGAATCATTGATAAGTCTTAGAAGGAAAAAAAAAAAGAAATTTGAGAGCAATTATCCCAGTAGATTCGCTAAAGGTTTATCTTGAACGGCTTATCTTGAACATAATTCTTTATTTTTAATGTCACTAATGCTAAGTCTATGGAAAAAAATAAGAAATTTAAGGACATTTAACACAGTGCAATTGATAATGGAACCCAATACAAATACTGTTAAGGCCACTAATACTAAGCCTATGGAGCCAAATTGAGCGTAACTAATATAGAACATTGTGACTCAAATTCAACGGTTAATTTGCATTCTCCTAAGAATAATAAAGTTTTGAAAATGATTCAATGAAATAATAAAGTCGTGAAAATAAAGATTCTTCACACACCCGCACAAAAATCCACATTGTTAATTTAAAAGTTTGACATTCAAAAATTAGTAAACGTTGGAAACAATTAGAGAAGTCCAATTCTAACAATAACAGTTTTCTTTTTTATTTAAAAGAAAAGAAGAAAAAATCATTTTCTTTTTACTAATTGAATAAAAAGTTCATTAAAATCAATTCACGACTTTCTCAGATAATCCAATCATTATATAATTTTGCTTTTCCACATAGACTTTTAGTAACAGTAGCCAAATTTCAAATAGACTGTGTTAAATCTTCGTTATCAAACTTTCTCGACAAAAGAGTTTTCATCTACGAAAAAAGCTTAAATAATTAGGATATTGACTAGTTAATCGTACAGTATGTTAAATAGACTTTAAATAGCTTTTATAAAATGTATAAGTATAGCTTTTTTTTAAACTTCTTCTAAAATCAAAGAAATCAAAAAACAAAGTCTGAGGGAAACAAAATCTTATTAAAGTGGTAAAAAAAAAAAGAAGAAAGGTCCCAAAATCAGAAATAGGAATCCTCCTAAAAAGGCAAACCCCTTTATAGGAGTGACATCTAAAGAAAGCAATTACATTTGAACGATACTTTTTTGCACAGTATTAATCTTTGTTCAACGTTTCTGCAGAAATGTATTACTTACTCGGGCGTCGATCTGTCCCTGGTTGGCATTTCAGAATATTCAACAAACTAGCAAATGTGGCTGCTTTCAGAGGATATTTTTTCTTACAATCAGCAGCAGCATTTTCTAAGCATTTGCCATCTTCTTCAACTCTCCTAGTTTTCAATAGAGTGTTATGTTTTAATGTGCAACGGATTCTCTCCCTCCCTACATATATATCATATATATATATATATATATATATATATATATATATATATATATATATATATATATATATATATATATATATATATATATATATATATATATATATATATATATATATATATATATATATATATATATATATATATATATATATATATATATATATATATATATATATACATAAATATATGATATTCAGGGCCCGGTTATGAGAAGCTGAGATCCTAGGTAGATACTAATGAAGGAGCCTCAACATTTAATTTGACAATAAAATTTGCATTAATTTTAATAAGAATTTTACAAGTCTACACCAGTATACCTAGTACTAAACGCATTATGTATTTCGAAGCTGCACTAATCAGATTCTAAAGTGAAGCCCTGCAGATTGATAATTTGATTGGTGCATTGTATATCGAAAGGACCAGGATGAACAATAAACAGAATTAATTTTCTATTAAATAGAAATACGTTGTTATTTTTTTTAATGTAGAGAAAGTAACCATTGAAAAGAAGACGTCAGTGACTTGATTCGTCTTTTTTGGATAAAAATTAGATTGTTGCAAAGGTTAATGAATCAGCACAATGCACAGCTTTAAATAAAGAATAAAATTGAAACTTTTCAAATATTAATATGCGAAGAGCTCTAAAATTTAGGGGCTTCGGTCAAATGCTACTTCTGCCTATGTGATAATCACCCTCTAATGATATTATAGATTATAGAAATAACCCAGATTTTTTTTCACGTGAAGTTTAAAACATAGAGTATACTTGAATGTATAGTTTGAAAAACATAAAATAATGTTAAAATGTGTGTGCACGATTCAAGATGTGTTGCCTAAAACGGTATGCATAATTTTTGCAAAACAAGCCTTTTTTTAAGAAAATACAAACTATTCTTCCTAATTAATTCGATCACTAATAATCATTTTTTTAAAAGTTAAAACATCATAAGAATAGCAATAAAAACTTACCCACAGTAAATATCAAGTTCACTTTTTATAAGTTCAATCTTAGTAGATAAAAAAAACTCATTCATCAATCTTGGCCAGATATTAAGACATTTCTTTAACTTGTCTTCGTTGCAATATTCGCTACTTGACTGATAAACAGACGCTAACCAATGAAAGAAAGAAAAAATTTACTTTCCGAAATATTTTGGAAAAAAATATGCTCGCAGACAACATTTCAAAATGGTTAAGTATTTGTATGGATTTGTTGTCAATTACAGAAATTCAACAAAGAAACAGACAATGCTAATGACCAGCAACAGCAGGAAAAAAAATTTAGAACAGTGCGACATCGGACATCTTGGATATAGTTTGGACAATTTTTTTTATTTTAACAGCATTAAATGTTATTTATTAGATCTTCACGAAGCCCGAATTCTTGTTCGTTATTGGATTTATCTGAATCATCGATCATACAAACTAGTTATTCAGTTTAATAAAGTTGTTTCGTAAACCGTAAGGTTCGGTTTGCTACAGCAACCATTTTTTTATCCTTCCGTAAGAATTGAAAAAATTCAAACTCTGATCTCTTCTTATCTCTGATCTCTTTCTTGTAAGTCAACAATTTGGTGTTAAATAAAATGGTTTAGTAAATAAACTTATTAAACATTTTCAAATTCTCCGTTCTATAAAGCTATCCAATAGATTTTACTTAAGTTTTTAGTTTTGTCATAAAAAAAATCTTAATTTTTATACCTCAGATCACAAAAAAAATTTGATCATTATTTACGCTAATAGTAAAAAATAATAATAAATTAGTAAAACATTTATACAGGTTATAGTTTTTTTAAAAGTTGCATCAATGTATGAACAAAAAATTCCTTCTTTTTATCTGTACAAGTAGTTCTGAAGAAAATTCCAAAATGTAAAATTAACATTTTGAAGGACGTTAAAAAATAAACTATTGGGAGCGAAGCTGAGAAATAAACCATTTGCAGATAGCGGTTACCACTAAACTCAAATCTATGGAGATACGTTTATAATGAGAAAGTACGTTTTGGATTCTGATTTCATAACGTAAATTATCTTCACTAATTTCCTCGAACCATTAAAATAATTGAAACATGGAACATGAAAATGTTATCCCAATATTAAAACATATTTTTTCCGGGTGGGGGGGGTCATATTTTTTATTAATCCGTTAACATAAGAAAAATCCGCCGACTGCAGAGCTCGCAGAAAACGGAGTGAAAGATAGAAAAGCTTTTTTTTTTTGTAATATTAGTTACATTTATGAAATGGTATTTATGTTTAAACAATTAATTCAAACAAAATATATTCACTTAAAAACAATTACAGTGAGACTCACCTATTCCAAAAGCTAATATCAAATAAAAACTAAAGAGATTCATTATCTAATCTCATAAAAAAAGCGTCATGAAAAATGACGAATCTTTGTGATGCATAATTTTATTAATTTTCGCTAGAAACGTTCCGGATGCATTTCCTTCCCTCTACGACACGGTAGTAGGAACTTCTATTTGACAATATTTGGAACTTCGTCTAATTAACACTGAGGCAAAATTATAGTAACGACATTGTTACTTAATGTTGCAAAATACTTTAATTTATTTTAATTTAAATAATTAAACATTCCCTTTTGAAAGTAAAGGACAATCTACATTTTATCAGAAAAGTAGATGTAAACTAAGTATTTTTAACGTTTGCGAATTTCGAGATCAACCAGGGCTTGAAATTATAACTTTTCTATTAATAACTCATAAGTGTTTTATTTTCATTTTTCAAATATATATATATATATATATATATATATATATATATATATATTCTATATATATATTGAAATATATATATATTTCAAATATATATATATATATATATATTGAAAAATGAATATATTTTCAAATATATTCATTTTTCAAATATATATATATTTATTCCTTTATTTATGTAACTATATTTGTTATTATGTATTAAGGTTTTTGATAGTAAAGTTCGACAAAAAAAAATAAATAAGAACTTCTGTAATAACTATCTAAGGTCTGGAATCTCTTCAAATAATTTCTACTTTGAAAAATGAAAATAATTGAAATGAGACTAAATGTTAGTTGCGGAAAGTAAATAAAATGACAATAACTATTATTACAATTACAATGGAATGTTTTCCATATTTGGTTAAAAAAAATTGAATTTCAATATTTAAAGAATAAAAACAGAAATGACAAGGAAAAGAACATTAACGAGATCGAAAAAAGAATAAACTGCAAACAATTACTGATATATTCCAGTTAATTACTGTAAAACTTTCCAGCATGGCATTGAAAAATGGAAACTTCTGTGATTAAATGTCTCGGATAGTTCACTTAGTATCCACTACTCACGCAACAACTTTCCTCTTAAATTGGGGAAGTTAAATTTCGAAAGTCGTGTATGAGCATAATAGTTACTTGCATGCATTTTCCAAATCACTGTCTTCGATTTACTTATAGTTTTCACCTTGGCGACATATTTTAAAAAGCGATTCATTATCTCCAAAGCAGGTAGGTTCTTTCAAATACACTGCCATTAGAATAAAATACCAAATTACTTGATTGTGATTTATAAAATCTACAGAGAAATGCTTCTTGATTTGGTTAATTTAATCAGCAATCAGAAAATAGAGAAAATCACTTAAGCGACAGTGAAATTATTTTTGTTCGTGCTATTGTAAATAAATCAATAAACTCTATTTTGTAATTATATTATTCTATTACGTATATAATAGCCATGTTCATGCTTATTTGAGAGAAATCAAAACTACATCGATGGAACTGATAGCTAAAAAGTCATGCGAGTTTCATTCGTAAATTAAAACTCTAAGTTAAGAATTGTACTCATTATGCTCAAAATCTTTATAACTTACAAACTATTAGTTTTATCAATTTGTATTTGGTATAGCGTAGAAAGCTATTAGTTTTATCAATTTGTATTTGGTATAGCGTTTGGTATTCAGCGTAGAAAGGTTCTGCGCACAAAAATAAAAAAGTGAGCACAATGAATAACTTTTCCCCCAATGGTCTGATTTTCACGTATTAGAACTCAATCTTAATGGTTAGTAAGCATAACCTTAAATATGCTGAGAAATAAGTACAGACAATATTTTAAGCAGCGCAATTAAAAACAAAAATGTGTTATATTTAAATAAACTTATCTCTTTTTCGACGTTTTTGGATTTCAGACCCTCAAACTATGTGGTCCCAATACTTTCGGTAGAAGATGATAGAAAATTTCGACCCCTAATCTTAAATGAACTTTTTGCGTATTTTGCTTTAACTCCAGAAACTATGGGGACCATAAGAGATTCTAGTTGCCCCCCAAAATTTTAGGGGTCAGGAATCCGTATAGATCGAGAAAAAAAAAAGTATGTTTACTGAGATAAAGTACGTTTTTGTATCTGAGTTCGTACCTTTAAGTGTCGTCTATACGAATTAATTAGCATAATTGTTACCCTCTCGAATCATTGAGTTTGGAGGCCTAGCATGTGAAAATCAGATTAATAGACAAAACGTTATTGTACTATACATTTTAAACAATACTTCACTTATCCAGTTAGAAATAATGTAAATCAAAAATGTTGCTTTCTATGTGATATAGGATAATAATTATACAACTTATAATTAAATTATTGAATTTATTGTTGCTAAATATTCCTTATTATTACAATTAAAATTATTAAATAAAATTTTATTCAATTGAGCTTAAAATATTCATAAGAGACAATATCACTCGAATCTAAATTGTGAAACATACTTTAGATGCACTAACTCAAGCTTTTATTATTTATTTATTTGTTTATTTAATCATTTTATCCTTACAGACTTTACACATGATAGAACACAATGGGGAAAAATTGATCGACTAAGATGTGGTAAACAGCATTGTGATTGGAAGGAAAAAAAACTTATCATTCTTCATTACTTTTTCAAATATAATATCAATGTTAATAAAAATATTTATTAATTAAATAGTATTATTGTGGTACTCACCAATTGTAAGAATTATTATCAAATAAAGATTACAGACACGCATTGTTATCTATTTTCATAAAAAGTCATCGTAAACCTTATCTGATATTTGATATATATTAAATTACCGCTTTTTCGCTAGAAAAGCTCCGGAAGCATTTCCTATCCTCTAATACAGTAATAAGAGCTCGATTTTGATAAATATCTCAGTCATCTGTATATTTAATTCAAAGTCAAATAAAATTATAAGTACAATTTATGATTAGTTGACTCGCCTTAAGAAAACCATAAAAAAAGGAAAGAGTACTCTTTTAAAAATTTGCTTATAAAATAAAAGATTTATTTAAATCTGGCTTTTTTTCCGAACTATTAACAACAGGTTTTCTTGCTTATCAAAATTAGTATTCCAACCAAGACGTGAAATTTTCATATACAACTAAAAATTTAAGTTTATTAAACTAAAGATACGTAATTATTCTATATTTTTATTCTAATGGAAAGAACTTTGGATGATTATGTAACAAGAGGGGATATATCTTTTGAATTTTATTAATTTTGCCCGCTTAACAATTTTAATTTTAAGCGCTTACTTTATAACTAAATTGGCATTTTTATTCTCTAAGTTCTTCATGGGGTTCTATTTTTGGGTGGGGGGGGGACCTGAAAACAACGTTTATTTGTCAATTAATACACGACACCGTGCTCAATCAGTATCGTCTTTTTAACACCATCCTCTTTAGAAACCTTGTCAAAAATAGACATCTGAAAGTCACAACAAGGGATAGAACGTTTGCATCACAATGATGTAAATGATTGATATGAACTCGGCTCCCGGCTCTCAGTGACCACAGTGATAAATTAAAATATCCTCAGTGGTAGACGAAACATGGCTTAGAATTCTTTTGCAGTCGGATTAACCGTGGGAGGTTTTGTGGCACTTTTATCCGTGTGAAGCATAAATGTTGGTTAGTTCCATCAAAAAGTTCTTCGTGAAGGTTAGTTTGTCACATCTCTTGATCGAGGAGTTCCCCTGCCTTCTGGGTTAGTTTCAAAATTACAGGGAACAAGTAGTTGAACATTGATAGTCGTAAACTAGGAATTGGGTCGTCTGTTCAAAGCTGGATATAAAATAAAATTAACATTTAAGCAACTACGAAATTTGTCGAATCGCCGGTGAGGAAGGTGCGAGGAAAAATCTCAAAACCAATTTGACGATAGCGGAAGCGTTTTAAAACTTTTCTTCGCTTAATAGCTTTGCAATTGTTAATGTCTGTACATTTTGTATTCATCATCGAGAAAATTTCTAAAATTAAACATTTATGACTAGCAATAAAAAAACGTTCAGTTTAAAAGTTGTTGCTATGCAAAAATCTAATTTAGTTTAAGAAAAGACAATATAGGCACGATGGAGAACTTATCTTCCATAAACTATTAGTAAATGCAAATAATATCTTATAACATTCTCTGCAAATATAGTGTTCAGATTTTCCATAGTGTTAGAAATCAATCAATACAGAGGCTCTTGCTAATGGAATACGATGTTTACTTTTCTCAGCATGAACATAAAATTACCATTACATGTAAAACTTTATTATTTTATTTTTTGTACAACTCTATTATTTTATTATGCTTATTTTATTGTTCCAGTTGTTAGACATTATTGTTAGACATTACAAAAGCTGATCCAAGTGCGAAATCAAGAAATTTTTAACTCTAAAAGCATCATGGTATATTAGTTATATAATTCTTCTACCTTGAAAACGCATTTCAAAAAACAATATACAAATAGTAGAAAGAAAAAAACTTTTTACATCCGTAAGTAGTATAAGGTTTTTAAAAATAAAATCCAATTATGACAGAGCACGCAATCAACAATACATTAAAGACAATTGCGTAAGCTCCACTGCATGCAACTTTGTATGTATCTCCGAAACCATCTTCCATGAATTTAGCAAACAATTCTCCATCTTTGCCACAGACTTTTCTGTTAACATCAGCAAAACATAGTACTAATTTCAATTCCCTAGAAATAAAATCAGAAACAAAATCTGTATATGGGTCATTCTCACGAAAACTGTCATTTTTCAGTTCATAAAATCCCGAAAAAGTAAAGTGAATGAAAAGCTCTGAAACTTTTTATATTAATAGAAATATGTAATAGCATTATAAAGAAAGTATATATCCTATAAAATATACTTAATATTTAAATTAATTAATTTTTTAAATAATTAATTTATAATTAATTAATTTATAATAATTAATTTATTTAATAAATAAATTAATTAATTTAATAAATTAATTTATTAATTTTTTAATTTATTTTTCAAATTAATTAATAAGTAAATTAATTATTTTCACTATTTAAAAAGTGAGGGAATGACACTAACAGTGAGGAAATCATATTTTATTTTAATACATGTTTTTATCTAAGTTACATCTACCTAAAGTTTGAAAATGATAACATACTAAGTATATCTAATATTTATTATAATTTACTCTTATATATTTTATAGTTTTTACAGGTTTGGGAAATAAAATTGGCTGGCACGATTGAACAAAAAAAATTTTATAATATACTCATCTTGAATCATTCCCTCACTTTATACACTAGTGAGGGAATGACGAATTCAATAAAATTTAAAAATAACAATTAGGCCTAATTAATTTCTGAAGTCAATCACATACAATTATATTCATACAAGAAAGCAACATATAATTATCCACTTTCTCGATGAAGTTGTATTTTATTTTAGTCTAAAAAATGACATGAGGGAATGACAAATGTAAAAAATTTTACCTGGTTTGATTCATTCAAATTTATTCCACAGCAAGGCTTCTTTAAGTTGAAGATGGAAACATACTGCAATTTTGTTCTATGATGCCAGTTGTTAACTTCTGAAGTTTTTATTAAAATATTTTTATTCTAAGAAGATTGCAGGTGATAAGAACATTGTTGTGAGGGAATGACGCGAAACACTGGGGACAAAGTTTAAAATAGTGCTGCGTTAATATTTTTATCAGAAATTAAATTTAAAATTGATTTTCTGAATTCTATATTTTAGTATTCTGAAATAAAAAACACGAATTTGTAAAAAAAAAATTTTATTTCAGTAACAATTTTTTTCTTTTTTTAAATCAGCAGTGGGGGACAAGTGAGGGAATGACATATTGGTATATTTTAATTACCTAAAATAAATAAAAAATAAAAATTGATAATTTTATTTTTATTCTTTTGTTAGCTTGCATTCTGAAGGACACTTTCCCTGAAGTTTTTTTTTTGTTCGTAAGCTGTAAAACAGACATAAAATATACTGGGGACATGAAAATGACTGTTTTTGTGAGAATGACCCATATATATAATAGCCTTACGTAATCCCCGAAAAATGAATGAATTTATTTGTTTTAGTGAACTGAATTACTTTACTGAGGTTATTTGTTTTTAATGTAATTTGTACATTTGCCTGTACCCTTAAATTGATCAAACAGTAAAAAATTTAGACTCAAATTATGATATAAAGTAACAATACTTTGGGTAACAATATTTTTACCGTAAAATATTATATACCGTAATTTTTACAGTAATATTAATTTAATTAGAGTATTTCAGTAATTTTTTGAGAAGTATAACAGTGAAATTTATGGTATGTCAGTTATTCGTTCCGTAACATGTTTCGGTAAAAAAGGATTACACGGAGTGCCCGTACTGATTACCATAAGTTGATCCATATTTTTTTAAGAGCACGAATGGTCACTTTTTAATAACGTGGGCTTTCTAAGACTGAATCATAAGAGACCACAACTTCTATTGAAACTTCATACTGTTGCACTTACTATTGACATTACAATAGCTTTATGAAAAAAATATCGAGCATTTGCGTTATCTTAGAGTTGCTACTTATATCAAATTTGTCCTTAGAAATTTATTTATAGATTAGCATTAACTTCCTTCATTACATTAGCATCACGGGAAATTTTTGGCAGTAGCTGAAAGTGAAGACCATGATGCCTTTCACCTCAATTGCTTTCACTTAATTGCTTAACTGAATGTCATAATAACTTTCGCAAATTAATAATAAAAAGACAATTAAGATTACGTATGAGTTAGAGTGATGTACACTTAAATTATGATTATTGAGATTTTAAATAAACATTAATTTTGTGCAGATGACAGCTAAATAAAACTTAATCTTCTTCGTTAAATGAAGATTGAGTCATGTGAGTTTCCGGTCCAATGAGAATGCTTGGTCAATTGTACTAAGAGATTGTACTAAGTAATTATACAAGAAAAATTGAACATATTAAAAACAAAACTTTTTAAATTAAATTTTTTAACTCATCAGGCTGTACAATAAAACCATGTCAAGTGCTATACTCGTATTAAATATAAACAAGAACTCTTTATGTGCCTATAATTTATTGAAAAATGGAAAACCTTGAAAAAACTAGTACAAAAATTTATCAATAAATGGCCTTGTAGTATTCGTGAAACATGATTTGAAGAAACTGATCAGAAGCATATACAAATAGTTTTTGTGAGAAACAATATTTTTAGAAAGACAATCTTAATTACGTACACAATTTTTAGTCTTTTAATTTTAATAAATCATTAGCACTTAATTTGAAATGTTTGTTTTCCAAATGACTCCTCATTGCAATCAACAGACCTTACCCTTTAAATTGGGAAAGTATAATTTAGAAAATCTTGCACCTAAGTAAGACAAAAACGAAAATCTAATGATTGCTACTTACTTGCACATATTTTCTGAATCTCCATCTTCAATGTATTTGCTATCTCTCATCGTTAAACATTTTTTAAACTGTGATAGGTGGTTTCCAACACATGGAAGTATTTTCAAATACACTGTATTTGGAATAAAATGTTTTATTATTTGATTTAAGTATAATCAATCATTTAGTATTTCATAAGGATTTAAAACATTTGTGAAGAGACAGATTTCAATTTGCACAATTTTGTACTTAGAGAACAATTAGAAGAAATATAGAAGGGGAATTCAAAATTCTTTATCTAGAATGCCGCCATTGATAAGTCTTAGAAAAAACAAATTTGAGAACAATTACAGCAGTTGATTCGCTAAAGGTTTATCTTGAACTGTTTATCTTGGACAAAATTCTTTATATTTAATGTCACTAATGCTAAGTCTATGGAAAAAATACAGAATTTAAGCACATTTAAAACAGAACAATTGATAAGGGAACCCAATAGTAATACTGTTAATGCCACTAATACTAAGCCTATGTAGCCAATTTGAACACAATTAACATAGAATATAGTGACTCAAATTTAATGATTAATTTGCATTCTCTTAAGAATAATATAGTTCTGAAAATGCATAGATTTTTCACACACCCACACAAAAATCCATTTTATTAATTTAAAAGTTTGACATTCAAGAATTAATAAATGCTGGAAACAATTAGAGAAGTCCAATTCTAACAATAACAGTTTTCTTTTTTATTTAAAAAAAATCATTTTCTTTTTACTAATTGAATAAAAAGTTTATTAAAATCAATTCACGACTTTCTCAGATAATCCAATCATGATATAATTTTGCTTCTTCCAATAGACGTTTAGTAACGGAAGACAAATTTAAAATGGACTGTGTTAAATCTTCGCTATCAAACTTTTTCGACGTAAGAGTTTGCATCTGCAAAAAAGGCTTAAATAATTAAGATATGGACTAGATAATCGTTCAGTGTGTTAAATAGACTTTAAATAGCTTTTTTAAAATGTATATGTATAGCTTTTTTTAAAACTTCTTCTGAAATCAAAGAAATCAAAAAAATTTTAGAAACAAAGAGTGAGAGAAACAAAATCTTATTAAAGTGGTAAAAAAGAAAAGAAGAAAGGTCCCAAAATCATAGATAGGAATCCTCCTAAAAAGGCAAACCCCCTTTTAGGAATGACATCAAAAGAAAGCAATTACATTTGAACGATACTTTTTTGCACAGTATTAATCTTTGCTCAACTTTTCTGCAGAATATTATTACTTACTCGAGCGTTGATCTGTCCCTGGTTGGCATTTCACAACATTCAACAAACTAGCAAATGCGGCTGCTACCAGAGGATGTTCTTTCTTACAGTCAGCAACAGCATCCTCTAAGCATTTGCCATCTTCTTCAACTCTCCTAGTTTTGAATAGAAAGTTATGTTTAAATGTGCAACGGGTTCTCTCTCCCTCCCTCCCTCTCTCTCTCTCTCTCTCTCTCTCTCTATATATATATATATATATATATATATATATATATATATATATATATATATGCAGAGAAAGTAACCATTGAAATGAAGCCGTCAGTGATTTGATTCGTCTTTTTTGGATAAAAATTAGATTGTTGCAATGGTTAATGAATCAGCACAAGGCACAGCTTTAAATAAAGAATAAAATTGAAACTTTTCAAATAAGCTCACCGGACAAAAAATTAGTCACCCTAGTGAGCAAGCACCGATGAATCCTTAGACTTCCTTAGATGACGCAGTGGTCAAGTGACATGCTCAACTGCATGCACGCTGCTTCAACCTGATCAAAGACAAGTAGCTATCAGTGATATATTTTTATTTGAAGCGGAAATTGTGTGTAAATATTGGTAAGAGTAAAGATGTGATAGAGTGGCAAAAAGGGGCAATTGTGTTTGGCTGTGCCAATGGTCATGTGGTGAAAAAAAAATGCTGCATTTGTTGGCGTTTTAAAGTTGACTGTTCAATGTGTCTACAAAGAGTGGTGCAATATACGTGGTCACGAAAGACGCCGTCAGAATTGTTTTTGGGAAAGATCATGCATGAAAGTAACGTGTTTTACGACATTTCAAAAAAAATCATTTCCAAACTGGACAGGAATTACTTTAGTTACTAAATGAAGATCCATCCCAGTCTGTTAGTGAGAAAACATTGCGAATGGAGCTGCATGTAATGAACATATGGAGTCGAACATCTCGTAAGAGGTCATTGCTCACACAGGCACATAAAGCTGTGCGACTTCAGTGGGCTAGAAGTCACCGAACGTGGGCAGTTGTTGTCTGAAGGAATGTAATATGGTCTGACGAATCACTTTTTTGCATTTATTCAATTCCCTCCGCAGAGGATCAAAATTGTGATGGCATGTCTTCGGATCATCCTCCGGGATGTTTCCCAGACCGCCGCCAATAGCCCATTGTGCAGCTCTACTGCGACGTAAATTAACAACAACAACAACAACAGCATTTATTCAAAAGACGCACGTTTGCGAGTACAACGCTGACCAGATAAAGCATCTCATCCTGACTGTGTGCAAGCATAGGTTCAAGCCGGAGGTGGGTCTGTCATGTCTTGGGGGTGTTTTTCTTATTAGTGATTGGGCTCCCTCTCTGAGGAGGCCGCTAACATGATCCAACATATTTATTTGAAAGTTTTAGACAATTAGGAGTTGCCTTTCAGTCACCCTCTTCATGCAAAGTGTGTTGTCGATACCCCTATTTTTCAACATGACAACAGCAAAGTTCATGGGGCTGGAAGTCTATGGGACTGGTTTTATGAACACTCAGACAATCAATTGCATCTTGGCTGGCCTGCAAAATCACCTGACTTGAACCCAATTGAAAATTTGTGGGACATGTTGGAACAACGGGTAAAGCCCAAAATCAGCATTCTCACAATTTGGAGAATTTGCGCAATAAAATCCTCAATGAGGGGCTTAAACTGGATTCGACGTACTTGCAAAACCTTGTGGGCTCACTTCCTAACCGAATCCAGGCGGTCATCAAATCTAGAGGCGGTGTTACACGTTTTTAAATTATCTTTTTTATGATTTCTCTAAGGGTGACTAATTTTTTTTTCCGGTGTGCTTATTAATATGCGAGGAGCTCTAAAATTTAGGGTCTTCGGTCAAATGCCACTTCTGCCTATGTGATAATCACCCTCTAATGATATAGAAATTAATTTATACCCCAGAGTTTTTTTCGCGTGAAGTTTGAAACCTGTAGTATAATTGAATGTATAGTTTGAAAAACATAAAATAATTTTAAAATGTGTGTGCACGCTTCTAGATGTGTTGCCAGTATAAAGTCTAAAAATATAAGAAAAATAATTGGTTTGCAAAAGCATGAATAAATGTAAAAATATTAAAAACTAACGGGCTGGCAAAAGCATAAATAAAATAGACACATAAAAAGATAAATTTAAATAATAAAAGCAGACGATAAAATTAGAACACCAGAAAGTTGTTGATTTTTCAGAATGAGTTTCGTGTGGAATTTGAGTTTTCCTATATCCCGCTACGGGCACTTTATCTAGTTGTTTTATAATATTTTATCTATCCCGCTACGGGTGAGTTTCCTTATATCCCGTTACGGGTTTTTCTTGCTGTTTTAAGATCTTTTCACTATCCCGCTACGGGTAATTCATATTTGTTACTGTTTGTGTTGTTTGTAAATAAAAGTTTTTATAAAAAAAAATGAACAGTTCTTTAATATAGCTTGATACGCTACACCAGTAACGGTATGTTGATCGCTAATAATCGTTTTCTAAAATGTTTAATTTCAAACAACATCATAAGAATAGCAATAAAAACTTACCCACAGTAAATATTAAGTTCACTTTCTTTAAGTTCACTCTCCATAGATGGACTATACTCATCAATAAATGTCACCCAGGTATTAGAACATTCATCTAACTTGTCATCACTGCAATGTTCGCTTCTTGACAGATAAACAAGCGCTAATCAATGAGAGAGAAAAAAATTTCACGTTCTGAAATATTTAAAAATAAAAATATGCTCGCAGACTACATTTCAAAATGGTTGTGTACTTGTATGAATTTGTTGTTGATTACAGAAATTTAACTAAAAAACAGACAATGCTAATGACCAACAACAGCAAGAAAAAAAAATTTAGAACAGTGCGACATCGGGCATCTTGGATATAGTTTGGACAAGTTTTTTTTCTATTTTAATTATTTTAACAACATTAAATGTTGTTTATTAGATCTTGGTTTTATTATATTTATCGGAATCATCGATCATAGCAAACTAGGTATTCAGTTTAATGAAGTTGCTTCGTAAACCGTAAGGTTCGGTTTTGACACACCCATTTTTTTATCCGTCCGTATGAATTGAAAAAATTGTAACAATTTAAACTACGCAGGGATTTATTTTTATCTCTGATCTCTTTCTTGTAAGCCAACAATTTGGTGGTAAATAAAATGCTTTGGTAAGTAAACTTCTTAATTTTAAACATTTTTAAATTTTCCTTTCTAAAAAACTGTCCAATTGATTTTACTTAAGTTTTAAGTTTTGTCATTAAAAAAAATCTTAATTTTTATACCTTAGATCAGAAAAAAAATTTCATCATTATTTACGCAAATAGTTTTATCTGGAGAAAATTCCAAAACGTAAAATTAACATTATGAAGGACGTTAAAGAATAAACTATTGGGAGTGAAACTGAGAAATAAACCGTTTGCAGATAGCGGTTACCACACCCTCTTCACTCAGAGAGTTATAAACTCAAATCTATGGTGATAAAAGGCATGCTTAATATGGGGAATAATGTTTTGGATTCTGATTTCGTAACTTAAATTATCGTCAACCATCTCCACAAACCATTAAAATGAATGAATCTTAGAACGTGAAACTCTGCCACAATATCAAAAAATATTTTTTAAGGGGTGGGGGGTAGAATCTTGCTGTTCATTAATCCGTTAACATAAACCGAAAAATCGATTGAATCTTACTGACAGAAACACTTTTATAAAATATTATTTATACTTTTATAAATTATAATGGTATTTATATATAAAAAAATAATTTAAACTAATATATATATACTTAAAAACAATTATAGTGAGACTCACCTATTTCAAAAGCTAATATCAAATAAAAACTAAAGAGATTCATAATCTAGTTTCATAAAAAAAAGTGTCATGAGAAATGACGAATCTTTGAAGTTTATAATTTTACTAATATTCGTTAGAAACGCTCCGGATGCATTTCCTTCCCTTCGAATTTCGAGGTCATCCCGGGCCTGGAATCAGAACTTTTCTATTAATAATTCATAAGTGTTCTATTTTCATTTTTCAAATATATATATATATATATATATATATTATTTTTTTACAGGTAACAGGAACAGTTTTTTACAGGTGAGAAAAGCTGTCAAATTAAAAAGTTTCAAATATCATACCAAGTGTAATTTTGCAATTTCTGAGATATATCCACTTAGTATCCACTACTCACGCAACAACTTTCCTCTTAAAGTGGGGAAGTTAAATATCGGAAGTCATGTATATACTACTCGTACTCGTCATAATACTCGTATATAACTTATAAAGTATGAATTAAATGATTGAATTTATTATTGCTAAATATTCCTAATTATTACAATTAAAATTATTAAATCGAATTTTATTCAATTGAGCTAAAAAAAACTCATAAGAGACAATAGCACTCAAATCTTAATTATCAAATATACTTTAGTTGCACTAACTCAAGTTTCTATTATTTATTTATTTGTCTGCTTATTTAATTATTTTATTCTTACCGACTTTACACAGTATAGAACACAATGGGGAAAAAATTGATCGATTAAGATGTGGCAAACAGCATTGTTATTGGAAGAAAAAAAACTTATCATTATTCATTTATTTTTCAAATGTAATATCAATGTTAATAAAAAAATTTATTAATTAAATAGCATTATTGTGGTACTCACCAATTATAAGAATTATCTATATATATAAAAATGAATGTGTGTCTATCTGTTTGTCTGCCTCTATGTCTGTCTGTTTATAGACTCTTAAACCATCCGACAGAAAGCTATGAAACTTGGCATACAGATAGTTCAAAGCAGGAGGAAGGTTTCTGTTGACAGTAGAACATTCTGTAACAAACAGTTCCAGCGGTATCAGCGAAAATCAAAATGGAATTTTCTGATTGGTTAAAAGTCAGCCATTGTTTTAAGTTTTGCTATAAACGAATCAGTTTTCAAATATCTTGAAGATAACAACAGTGATATCTTATAGCTCTATTCTTTTAGAAAAGTAAATTATATATACTTTAATATTTAATTATAATTCGCGCAAGTATCTTTATGTCAGGTGAGCACAAGCACGTAAAATCAACGAGAATAGATTTCGTAATTTGCGATCGCAACGAACTATAGGGGGCGTTGTTGTATGAGACTAATACCTGCGATTTCTATATAAACAGTCATTCATTTACTCTAGAGACGTCTTTAATGTAGCGTGTAGCATTGCAACGTTCCGTTTTTATCGTGGGTAATTAAATTTAAAGAAGAAAAATGTTTAATATCCTTTCTTATGCAAACGAAAACAAAATGGTATCTCTTTTTTTTTTTTTTAGAGAAAGAACATCCAGAACACATCGGAAAAATATTTGCACATAAACAGAAAAAAAATATGTATATTCTTATAAGAGTTAAAACCTAATGCCCGAAAAATAGTTTTACTAAATTTAATGATATAACATGAAAGACCTATTTAAACTTTACATTCCATAATTTTACGAATCATATTAGTTCAAAAATTAAAATGAACAAAAAGTATACATAAGCCTCATAATTTTATGAAATTTAATTTAGTAAAAAAGGTTTTTTGACAACAAATTTTATTAAAAAATTTCAAGTTTCAATAAAAATCATCATTTAGAAACTAAAAAACGTAAAATAAAGAATGCTTACGATACAAAGCAAAAAAGAAAAACCCAATTCTAAAAATTCCCTACATTAAAATAAACAACTTTCAAGTTTTTTCTTTTTTGATTCCTAATCGGTCGCAGAAAACCATTCTATAGAAAACTATCATCAAATCAGAAAAAAATTACTTAAAAGTAAAATTTTTTTATTTTATAAAAATTAACACTTACCTGCTTTATAAATCAGAAGAATTCCAAAATGATTTGTTCCTCGATTTTTGTTACCATTTTTAGTGCTTCGAAAATGCGTCTTTGGGATTTGCCAAAAATAGAACAAGATGCAATTTTATTTTTTCAGGAGCGAAATATTTTGCCCATTGTCCACCGAAATCCGATAAACTACTTTGATTTTAAATAAAGTGTTTTATTTTATGAATTGTCGAAAAAATTTTAAGTGTAGATTGGCGGCACTTAAAAACCGCCAAATCTGTAGTTACGGTGGCGTTGTTACGTAAGTACCGAATTTCTATTCCATACTTTTTTGAATCATATTACTTTAAACATTAGAATATGCATGAAGTATACATTAGCACATAATTTTATACCATTTAAATTTTCAAAACAATTATTTTAACAACAATTTTTATCAAAAAATTATAAACTAAAAAACGTAAAATAAAGAATTCTTAGGATAAAAAAAACGATTTTAAAAATTCCTCATATTGAAATAAAAAACTTCCATATTATTTCTCTTTTTATTCTTATAGTTCTTTGTCAGACGTAAAAAAGCATTCTGTAGAGAACTATCATCAAATAAGAAATAAAAAAATTTTACAAGCTAATTTTTAATTATAAAAATCATGACACTTACCTTCTTTATAAATCCGCAGAATTCCAAATGAAATGTTCGTCGTTTGAAAGTTTTATTTTCTAATAATATGTAGATAGATTATCCCTTTATTATTTTTAGATAACATACCACACATCAGAATTTTATAATTGTAAGATCTCGATATGAATTTGAATATGTAGCTTAAAAACGGAACAGCTGAATTCTAGTTGAAATTATCTATTCTTTCAAAACTAAAAAATACTTACCAAGAAAACGATAAAAAATTTATTAATCATCAGCACAAATGACACTATTTCAAGTAATTTGGATGATTCTTTATTGTTGTTTTCCGAATTATATAGATACAGAAATATATACCGTTCTATAACAAAGAAGAATATTCTATAACTATTACAGTTCTGTACATTCTGAATTTACATTTATTTATTGGAATGACGAAAGCAATGTTGACTTCAGTTTAATTTGTAATGAATTGAAGACAGAAGAAATGCATTTTACCTTAAAACACACATCTGTAAAAGTATGCGATAGCGAAATCGGAAGTTATCAGTTGCAAGTTTGTTGATAATAGAAGTTGAAAATTATTGAAGAATTTTCTTCAAGTGTTTGGCGTGTTCTGTTTCTGAAAGAAAGATGTTCTGGAGAGTTTTTTCAAGTTTTTCGGCTTTTTCCTTAGGGAAATTTTGCTTCTTATTTCATGCAAAGAAAATGGCGACCGACTCTGCCAGTGATTCTGATGGAACTGAATGAAAACGTGATAAATTAATGTCTGATATTTACAGGCTCCCGCTAGAGGGCGTTCTCGAGCGTTGCAATCGCGAATTATTGGTCTAATAAAAATAAAGGGAAAAGCAAATTTTATTCAAATTGCACGCTTTTAATAATTATTTATATTTAGTATGCAATTTTAGGTTTGCACAATTAAATATAGTTTTTGACAAGCGACTAGGGGAAGGACGATTCCATAATGTTAAAAACTTAGAGTTTCGTCGGAAGAGTGAAAATAGGGAAAGAGGGAAATTTCACAGAGAATACTGAGGATTTTTTTGTTCGCTTCCTTGGCGTATTGGCTAAATTTCAAAGGTTTACCGTCACCGTTCGCATTTGTTTTTATGTTTATTTTTTGCGACGTTTGCTGTCATTTTTAAACTCGAATAAAATATGTTATTTGTTGAATTTTTTCGTTATGTCTTTATTTTTATTATTGTTATCTGTTTTTCTTTTGTTTTTAAATTTTTTTTTACTTTAAAGTTAGTTAGATCTTAATATATGTATGTTGCCGGCATTGTATAGATTACTGGATGTTTTTAGGCAAAGTATGAAATGTGAGAATTATACCGGGCAATGGTACTTGACTTTAAAAAAAACATCAGTGTAGGGTATACCGGGCAATGGCACTTGACCTTAAAAAAACATCAGTGTAGGGTATGCCGGGCAAATATATACTGGGCAATGGCACTTGACCTTAAAAAAGCACCAGTGTAGGATATACCGGGCAGTGGCACTTATACTAGGTCTAGTTGACTGGACTTTTGGTAAATGTCTGAAATATATACAAGGTCTAGTTAAGTGCCACTACCCGGTATACATTTGCTCGGTATACCCTACACTGATGTTTCTTTAAGGTCAAGTACCACTGCCCGGTTTATACACTGAATTCTTTTCACGATCTCCCCCCCCCCTCACGCTCCTCCAACATGTACAGAATTGCTGGAACAGCGACGGTAATTGTCAACAGTACTGAGGTACGTATCTCTCTGCATCAAAAACGTTCTTTGAAGATAAAAAAAAAATAAATCTGACTGTCTTCTCTGTAGAGCCTAATAATCAATTCTTTCTTTTTTGATGACCCTAGTTAAGTTTTTTTTTTTTTTTTTCGTTTCAGAAAATCTCGCCAAAATTTGACTTCCAATGTTTGCGCTAAAATAAGGCGATATTTTGCTAAGCTAAAGCTCTCACCAGCAAAGTTTTCCCGATATCGAGCTCATTTTCCCCTTTCTAAATTTTCTAAGTCCGTTTGTATTATGGAATCGTCCTGTCCCTAGTCGCTTGTTAGTTTTTGAAGGTTTCACTGCTGACAGTTGTCATTTGAAAACTATTATATCGTTTATTATAGCAAAGTTTACGAATTCACATTCATTTTATTTCTTTCATTTAAAAAATAGATTTTTGTTTTAAAGTTTATCATTATTATAGTTCATATTTAATTTATTTAATCTTTATTGCTTTTTCTATTATTTAAAATAAATATGTAAATTTCCGATTTAGCAAATTTGCGACCACTGTCAACTTTTACATTTCTTTTTGTTTGAAAGAGAATATTTGCAAAAATATAAGGCCTAAACGAATTGCTCTTTGTCGATCAACATCTCAAGCACGCAAAAAGAGAACTACCCGAGTTTCAGAAACGTCTGAGCAACAGGAAAGAAGACTGTTAACAAATCAACTACGCACTACTCAAGCCCGCTCGTCGGAAACATCAGAGCAACGGGAAGCAAGAATGAAATCTGATCGAGAACGCACTACTCAATCCCGTTCGTCGGAAACATCAGAGCAACGGGATGCAAGAATAAAAAGCAATCAAGAGCGCACTTCACTATTCAGACGCTGCCAATACTCTGATTTGAAACTCAGTGCATTTCACTATGATCCGACAACCAACTATAGTCTTTCACCCAAGCGTCATCATCGGAAAAATGGATCAATTATGTACGTTTTGTAATGCTCTAAAATTTAAGAATGAAACAGTTGGAATTTGCTGTTCTGGAGGCAAAGTGAAACCACCAGATTTAACGTCTCCTGCCGAGCCATTATCAACGTTGTTATCGAGTCAAGTAAATCAAGAGAAACTTTTCTTGGCGAATATATGTCAGTACATTCGTGTTTCCAAATGACTTCATTCGGTGCTACAAGTATCGGTGCGCATATGGGCAACCAGATTTATTTATTACATTCACATGCACTCCTGCTTGAGCTAAAATTAAAGAGCTTTAGTAACTTAAGCAAACATCATCGGATCTTCATGATGCATTACCGCACGTGAGTTAAAACAAATATTAAGCTCTGTACTTGGTTTTATTGCGAAAAGTCATGTTTTTGGAGAGACACGGTGTTTGATATATTCTATTGAATGGCAGAAAAAGAGAATTGCCACACGATTTGGCTTATTGAAAAAATCACTCCATGACAAAATGGTCAGCTCATATCAGCAGAAATATTCATGTCGCCATTGATCCAGACATTTTTCAGATCATCATCCAAAATATGTTTCATGGTCGGTGTGCATCACCATACATGCCTCTTTGAAAATGCACTAGCGATATCCTAGAGAATTAACTGTTGAGACTATCACTGGTTTTTTCACCCTAAAATAAAATTCTCACTTCAAATCATAATCACAAATCTCATTTACACACTTAAATACAAAATTTAAACTCAAACTTAAAGCGTTGCAACGCACGCAGGGTACAGATAGTTATCAAATAAAGATTACAGAAATGCATTGTTATCTATTTTCATAAAAAGGAATCGTAAATATTATCTGATATTTGATATGTGTTAAGTTACCGCTTTTTCGCTAGAAAAACTCCGTACGTATCCTCTCATACGGTACTAAGAGCTTGTATTTGACAATATCTCAGTCATTTGTATATTTAATTCAAAGTCAAATAAAATGATAAGTACAATTTATGATGCTGAATTAGTTGATTCGCCTTAAAAAAACCGTAAAAAAAGGAAACAGTACCCTTTTAAAAATATGTTTATAAAATACAAGATTTATTTAGATCTGGCTTTTTTCCGAACTTTCATGGCAGGTTTTCTTGCTTCTTAAAATTAGTATTCCTACCAAAACTTGAAATTTTCATAGACAACTTAAAATTAAAGTTTATTAAACTAAAGATACGTAATTATTCTACATTTTTATTTTGTAATTTTATTCCAATGGCAAGCAGTATGGATGATTATGTAACAAGAGGGGATATATCTTTGAATTTTATTAATTTTGCCCGCTTAACAATTTTAATTTTAAGCGCTTACTTTATAACTAAATTATCATATTAATTCTTTAAGTTCTTCATGGTTTTCTATTTTGGGGAGGGGAGACCTGAAAACAACGCTTGTTTGTCAATTAATACACGTTAGTTAATTAATACACGCCGACATCGAGCTCAATCAGTATCGTCTTTTTAACACCATCCATTTTAGAAACCTTGTCAAAAATTGACATTTGAAAGTCACAACAAGGGATCGAACGTTTGCATCACAATGATGTGGATGACTGATACGAACTCGGCTCTAGGCTCACACTGACCACAGTGATAACGTAAAATATCCTCAGTAGTAGACGAAACATGGCTTAGAATTCTTTTGCAGTCGGACTAACCGTGGGAGTTTTTGTGGTATTTTTATCCATGTTAAGCAAATGCTGGTTAGTTCCGTCAAAAAACTCTCCATGAAGGTTAATTTGTCCCATTGTTTGATCCAGGAGTTTCCTTGCCTTCTGAGTTGGTTTCAAAATTAAAAGCAGCAAGGAGTTGAAAGTTGATAGTTGTAAACTCTGAATTGAGTCGTCTGTTTAAAGCTGCATATAAAACAAAATTAACCATTAAGCAACTACGAAAGAAAAATGCTATCGAAATTTGTCGAATCGCAAATGAGGAAGGTGTGATGAAAAATCTCAAAACCAATTTGACTATAGCGAAAGCGTTTTAAAACTTTTTTTCGTTTAATAGTTTTGCAACTGTTAAATGTCCATACATTTTTTATTTATCATCGAGAAAATTTCTAAAATTAAACATTTATGACTCGCATTAAAAAAAACCGATCGGTTTAAAAGTTGTTGCTATGCAAAAGTCTAATTTAGTTAAGGAAAGACAATATAGGGACGATAGAGGACTTGTCTTCCATAAACAATTAGTAAATCCAAAAAATATCTTATAACTGGCTCTGCAAATATAGTGTTCAGATTTTCCATAGTGTTGTAGATCAAAACAGAGGTACTTGCTAATGGGATACGAAGTTTACTGTTCTCAGCATAAACATAAAAATTACCATTACATGTAAAACTTTATTATTTTATTTTTTGGTACAACTCTATTATTTTATTATGTTTATATTATACTTAAAGTCACATTAAAAGCTGATCAAAGTGCGAAATCGAGAAATTTTTAACTCTTAAAGCATCATGGTATATTAGTTACAGAATTTTTCTATCTTGAAAACAAATTTCAAAAAGCAGTATACAAATAGTAAAAAAAAAAATTTTTTTTTACATCCGTAAATCGCATAAGGTTTTTAAAAACAAAATCCAAATATGACAGAGCACGCAATCAACAATACATTAAAGGCAATCGCATAAGCTCCACTGCATACATCTTTGTATGTATCTTTTAAACCATCTTCCAAGGATTTAGCAAACAATTCTCCATCTTCGCCACAGACTTTTCTGCTAACATCAGCAAAACATAGCGCACCTTTCATGTCCCTAGAAATAAAAATCAGAAACAAAATCTTTACATACATACATAATAGCCTTACGTAATCCCAGAAAAATGACCCAATTTATTGGTTTAGTGGACTGAATTACTTTACTGAGGTTATTTGTTTTTAATGTAATTTGTATACTTGCCTGTACCATTAAATTGATCACACTGTAAAAAATTGAGAATCAAATTACGATATAAAGTGACAGTACTTTGGGTGCTTCATCTATAAAATTCATTTTTACCGTAAAATATTATCTACCGTAATTTTTACAGTAATATTTATTTAATTAGAGTGCTTCAGTAATTTTACGATAATTAATGCTGTGAAATTTACGGTATGTCAGATTTTTTTTGTTCCGTAACATGTTCCGGTAAAAAAGGATAATACGGAGTGCCTGTACTGATTACCATAATTTGATCCGTATGTTTTTAAGAGCACGAATGGTCATTTTCACTTAATTGCTAAACTGAATGTCATAATAACTTTCGCAAGTTAATAATAAAAAGACAATTAAGATTACGTATGAGTATGAATGATATACAATTAAATACTGATTATTGAGATTTTAAAAAAATACCTTTTATTAATTTTGCGCAGATGACAGTTAAATATAACTTAATCTGCTTTGTTAAATGAAGATCGAGCCATGTGAGTTTCCTGTCCAATGAGAATGCTTGAACAATTGTATTAAGCAATTATGCAAGGAAAATTGAACTTTTTAAAAACAAACTTTCAAAATTAAATTTTTTAACTCATAAGGCTGTACAGTAAAAGGGTGTCACGTGTTATAATCGCGTTAAATATAAACAGGAACCTTTTATATGTCTGTAATTTATTGAAAAATTAAAAACCTTGAAAAAACTAGTACAAAAAATCGTCAATAAATGTCGCTGTAGCATTCGTGAAACATGATTTGAAGAAACAGAGCAAGAGCATATACAAATAATTTTTGTGAAAGACAATAATTATAGAAAGATAATGTTAAACACGTACAAATTTTTTATTTAATCGCTTAATTTTAATAAATCATTAGCACTTGATCTGAAATGTCTGTTTTCCAAATGACTCCTCATTGCAGCCAGCAAACCTTACCCTTTGAATAGGGAAAGTATAATTTCGAAAATCCTGCATCTAAATAAGATAAAAACGAAAATCTAATGATTGCTACTTACTTGCATAAATTTTCTAAATCTCCATCTTCAATGTGTTTGTGATCTTCCAGCGATGCACATTTTTTAAACTGTGATACGTGGTTTCCAAAACATGGAAGTATTTTCAAATACACTGTAATTGGAAAAATTGTTTGATTATTTTATTTAAGTATAATCAATCATTTAGTATTTCATACGGATTTAAAAAATTTGTGAAGAGACAGATTTCAATTTGCACAATTTGGTACTCAGAGAACAATTAAAAGAAATATAGAAGAGAAATCCAAAATTCTTTATCTTGAATACCCATAAAGTCCTTGAAGAAAAAGCGAAATTTGAGAGAAATTGACGAAGTACATTCACTAGGGGAACTCAAAACTGTTTATATTGAAGGTCACTAATGCTGAATCTACGGAGGAAAAGCAAAATTTGAGAGCAATTAAACGCGGTAGATTCGCTAAAAGTTTATCTTGAACAAAATTCTTTATCTTGAATGTCACTAATACGTTTGAAAAGGGAATCCAATACTAATACTGTTAATGCCACTAATACTAAGCCTATGGAGTCAATCTGAGCGCAATTAACATGGAACATTGTGACACAAATTTAATGGTTAGCTTGCATTCGCCGAAGAATAATAAAGTTTTGATAATGCATAACTTCTTTACACACAAAAAAAAATCCATATTATTAATTTGAAAGTTTGAAACAATTTAACATTAAAAATTTAACATTAAAATTTTAACATTCAAAAATTAATAAATGATGGAAAAAATTAGAGAAGTCCAATCCTAACAATAATAGTTTTTTTTTTAAAAAAATTCTCTTTTTTACTAATTGAATAAAAAAATCATTAATGCATCAATTCACGATTTTCTGAGATAATCCAATCAATATATGTATAATTTTGCTTTTTCCCATAGACATTTAGTAACAGTAGTCAAATTTAAAATGAACTGTGTAAAATCTGCGTTATCAAACTTTTTCGACATAAGAGTTTTCATCTACGAATAAAGCTTAAATAATTAAGATATTAACTAGTTAATCGTGAAGTGTGTTAATTAGACTTTAAACAGCTTTTTTAAAATGTATATATATATCAAAGGCGCCGGCAGCGGGGTGCAAGGGGGTGCACTTGCACCCCCCTGGCCTTTTTTTAATCATTCAAAGAGATACAGAAAAACAATTTTGTTATAAAAAAATTTTTATTAAAAAACAAATAATTAAGTAATTAATAATATATAACAATTAAAAAATTGTTTAATCAAACAAGAATTGTAATAGTCCTGTTGGCTGTCCAAATCTGTTTATAACTTTTTCAATGAATTCTGAGTAAACTTTGATTCTTTTCTTATGCACACTGAGCATGCATGCACAAACTTGGCAGATATCTAAGCTATATTTTTAAGTTTCATTTAATAAAAGATAAATAATATTGTATTTTCCATTAGTTATTTAGTTTAACAAAGGTGTATAACACAAACTGACTTCTCGCAACTGTAAAGCTTCATCAACACAATAAATACCAATGTTAAGCGTACACAAACACGTTAGCATACGAAACTGTTTTTAGTTATTTGTGTTTCAAAGTCAGTAGCTATGCCAGCGCCATCAATACAGTTTCTCGTGGCAAAATTTACATTTACAAGAAATTCGTACTTTTTTATAATATCTTGTTAACAATGAAGAAATGCATCTTGAAAAAAATTAACAGATGAAAGTATATGTAACAACAAAACAAAATGTAATAACAGAATATTGAAAAAAAAAGTTTTTTTTTTTGGGGGGGGAGGTTGTTTGTTAGAGGGATGCACCCCCTTTTATATTATTCTGACGGCGCCCTTGATATATATATATATAGCATTTTTCAAACTTCTTCTATAATCAAAGAAATCAAAAATCGTTAGAAACAAAGTCTGAGAGAAATATTAAAGTGAAAAAAATAAGAAAGAAGAAAAGTAGCAAAATCATAGATAAAAATTCTCCTAAAAAGACAAACCCCCTTATAGAAGTCACGTCTAAAGAAACCAATTACATTTGAACGATATTTTTTTGTACAGTATTAATCTTTGTTCAACTTTTCTGTAGAAATTTATTACTTACTCGAGCGTTGATCTGTCCCTGGCTGGCATATCATGTTAAGAAAATTCAACAAACTAGCAGTTGATGCGGATATCAGAGGATGTTCCTTCTTACAGTCAGCAGCAGCATCCTCTAAGCATCTGCCATCTTCTTCAACTCTCCTAGTTTTGAATAGATTGTTATGTTTAAATGTGCAACGGATTTCAGTTGTTCTTTTATATATATATATATATATATATATATATATATATATATATATATATATATATATATATATATATATATATATATATATATATATATATATATATATATATATATATATATATATATATATATACGCATATATGTGTGTGCATATTGCCGGTATGCTAATTTCTTAAAAATTCTGACTTGCAATGGAACTAAATTAATAACAAACGGATTACTTCCTTTTAAAGATGACAGACCTCACAGTATCAAGAATATACTTTACGTCATCGACAATGATATTCAGGGCCCGATTGTGAGAAGTTGGGGCCCTGGGCAGATACTAATCAAGGGGACTCAACATTTAATTTAACAATAAAATTTGCATTAATTTTAATAAGATTTTTACAAATTTACACCAGTGTACCTAGTACTATACGCATGCATAATGTGTTTCGATGCTGCACTAATCGGATTCTAAATTTATCTTAAGTGAAGCCCCAACGATTGATAATCTCATTGGTGCATTGTCTATTGAATGGACCAGGATGAGCATTAAATAGAATTAATTATTTATTAAACAGAAATACATTGTTAGTTTTTGAATGTAGAGAAAGTAACCATTGACAAGAAGACGTCAGTGACTTTGTTCTCGTCTTTTTGAGTGAAAATTAGATTGTTGCAGTGTTTAATAAATCGGCGCAAGGCACAACTTTAAATAAAGAAAAAATTGAAACTTTTGAAACATTAATATGCGAGGAGCTCTATGATTTAGGCGCTTTGGTCAAATGCCACTTCTGAGGCCGGGATAGCCTGGTCGGTAGGGCCAAGAGGTCGTGCCAAGAGGATATCCAAAAGGTCGTGGGTTCGATCCTCGCCGTCCGAAGACTCCCCGTGTAGTAAATGGTGACTGATGCACGTTAAATCTGTCGAGTCTCAAAGTCCTCCATGTTCCCACAACAAATCAAAACCTCTGTGGGTACTCTGGGAGAACCAATCCAGTTCTTCTGGATTGGTTCAAAATTACAAGGCTACGGAGTTGAACGTAAGTAGTCGTAAACCCATGAAATTGGGTCGGCTGTTCAACGACGGTTATAAAATAAAATAAAATGCCACTTCTGCCTAGGTGATAATCACCCTGTAATGATATTATAGAAATTAATTGATACCCCAGATTTTTTTTCACGTGAAGTTTGAAACATATAGAATAATTGAATGTATAGTTTGAAAAACATAAAATAATGTTAAAATGTGTGTGCACGATCCAAGATGTGTTGCCAATAACGGTATGCATCATTTTGGCAAAACAAGCCTTTTATAAGAAAATGCAATCTGTTTTTCCTAATTAATTCGATCGTTAATAATTTTTTTCTAAAAAGTTTAATTTGCAAAACATTATAAGAATAGCAATCAAAACTTACCCACAGTAAATATTAAGTTCACTTTCATTTCTCTTCATAGATGAAAAATGTTCATCTACTAATGTCTTCATGGTATTAAGACATTTCTTTAAATTGTCTTCGTTGCAGTGTTCGCTACTTGACTGATAAACAAACGCTAATCAATGAAAGAAAAATAGAAGTTTTACATTCCGAAATATTATAAAAAGAAAACAAAAATAAGGTAGCAGACTACCTTTTAAACTGGTTGTGTACTTGTATGGATTCTTCGACGATTACAGAAAATAAACTAAAAATCAGACAGTGCTAATGACCATCAAAAGTAGGAAAGAAAATTTTTTAGAACAGTGCTATATCGGACATCTTGGAGATGGATATAGTTTAAACTAGTTTTTCTATTCTAATTATTTTAAAAACATTAAATATTGTTTATTAGATCTTCACGATGAATAAATTCATTTTATTGGATTTATCTGTATCATCAATCTTAGCAAACTAGATATTTAGTTTAATAAATTTGCTTCCTAAACCATAAGGTCAGGTTTTGACAGCAACCATTTTTTTATCCGTAAGTAAGAGTTGAAAAAATTCAAACAATTTAAACTCCACAGGGATTTTCTATCACTGCTCTCTTTCTTGTAAGCTAACAATTAGGTGTTAAATAAAATGTTTTAGTAAATAAACTTTTCAATTTTAAACATTTTTAAATTTTCCTTTCTCAAAAACTATCCAATTGATTTTACTTAATTTTCAAGTATTGCCATAAGAAGTCAAAATTTTTAGACCTTAAATCAGAAAATAATTTTCATTATTATTAATGTAAATGGTATAAAATAATAATAAATAGCTAAATATCTTATATAGGTAATAATTCCTTCAGAAGTTTTATCAATGTAGGCACAAAAAAAAATTGTTTTTTTCTTTTTATCTGTACAAGTAGTTACGAAGAAAATCACAAAACGTAAAAATAATGTTATGAAGGGTGTTAAACAATAAACTACTGGGAGCGAAACTAAGAAATAAACCATTTGCAGATAGCGGTTACCACACCCTCTTAACTTAGAGAGTTATAAACTCAAATCTATGGAGATAAAAGGTATGTTTATAATGCGAAAGTATGTTTCGAATTCGTAACTTAAATTATAGTAAACCATTTCCTCAAACCATTAAAATGAATGAATCTTAGAACGTAAAACACTATCACAATATCAAAAAATATTTTACTGCTCATACTGCTCATTAATCCGCTAACATAAAAGGAAAAATCCGTCGACTCAGAACTCGCAGAAAGCGGAGTTACTGATAGAGACAATTTTTTAAAATATTATTTATACTTTTACAATGGCATTTATATTTAAAAAATTAATTCAAACAAAAATAAATTTACATAAAAACAATTACAGTGAGACTCACCTATTTCATAAGCTAATATCAAATAAAAACTAAAGAGATTCATTATCTAGTCTCATAAAAAAAGTGTCATGAAAACTGACGAATCTTTGAGATGCGTAATTTTATTGATATTCGTTAGAAACGCTCCGGATGCATTTCCTTTCCTCTACGACACGGTAGTAAGAATTTCTATTTGACAATATTTGAGACATCGGTCTAATTAACACAGATGCAAAATGATAGTGACGACATTGTTACTCTATGTTCTGAAATACTTTGAAAAATTTATATAATTAAACATTCCCTTTTGAAAATAAAAGTCAATCTACATTTTATCGAAAAAGTAGATGAAAACTAAGGATTTTTAACGTTAGCGAATTTTTAGGTTAACCCGGACTTGAAACTAGAACTTTTCTATTAATAACTCATAAGTGTTCTATTTTTATTTTTCAATATATATATATATATATATATATATATATATATATATATATATATATATATATATATAATTTTTTTTACAGGTGAGAAAAGCTATCAAATTAAAAAAGTTTCAAAAATCCAAATATAC
The DNA here is from genome assembly GCF_982258835.1 of Parasteatoda tepidariorum. Lineage (NCBI taxonomy): Eukaryota > Metazoa > Arthropoda > Arachnida > Araneae > Theridiidae > Parasteatoda > Parasteatoda tepidariorum. Next base: position 80,913,436 of record NC_141761.1, read on the forward strand.
CAAATATCCAAATATTTCAAATATACCAAGTGAAATTTTGCAATTTCTGGGATTTGTAACAAAAACTGAGTACTAAAACAAGCACTGTTAACGAATACTTTTAGAAAAATTAATTTTCATTTAAAATGCCAGAAAATAATTTTCAAAAATTTATGGCTAAGGGAAATTTAAGGGACTGTTCCAAGACCATTATTCTATAAGCTAAAAATGACTTTCAAGCTCGTAAGTTTTAATCATGAAAAACTTGTTGAACTTAAAATTATCGACCAGAAACAATACAGTTTTAGTCACTAATTTTTACTATGTATATAGACAACACGTGATTTTATTTTTTGAGACGTAGAAAAAGTTAACTGATAAATCGACGTAATAGAACAGGTTGAAACTTTTTCCTCGCTAGGAAATTGAGGCAAATGTTTACATTGAAATCGAAACAGTTAAGAAACTCCTCCAATTGTTTTAAACTGTCTGTCTAATATAAAAATTGCTCCCGCCAATGTCTGGGGCTGTATGTTGCTATGAAAATAAGTATTATCACATTTCAAAAAGAGAAGCTATTGAAAACTTTCTCGTCAATTTTAGTCAAAACTGATCCTAAATATTTACTTCACTCCTCTACTTGAATTTTATTTAACCTCGTAACCATGGTCACCGACAGTGTTCCATAAAACTGGCATGGGGAGTTCCTTTGTCCGATACACAGTATATTCAATACTAGTCACCAATAAGATAGGGTGAAGCAAATAGAACTCAGAATTCTAGCAGTATCGCTTTTTCTCATGGATGGAACATTCTAATCAAAGATTATTTCTTGATTAGGAACATTTTTCGTGAGTTTTATACATTCCAAAACAAAAATTAAGAGAAAAATGGAGTCCAAGACAAATTTCTACAAAACACGAAATTCTGTTTTGACACCCCTATAAAGATAAGATAATGGGAGTTGTTTAAAAATTAAAGCGCGATTTCCAACTTAAAGTAGTGTTAGGAAAATTTCAGTTTATTTAGTTTCGCAAAATTTTAAATTTAAGTAATTTATGAAAAGGTTTTGTTGTTTTATTTTAAAATCCAATTAAATATTCATATATTTAAGGCTTTTAAAAATATACCGATTTGTCAAACACAAAATTATAACTCCAATAAAATGCATGGTACAATCAAAGTAATTAAGCAAAAAATAACGTTTTTTCTTCCCATTAACATTTTTGAAAGAGTTTGATACTTATGAATGCAGATTTTATGTAAATTAGAAGGACTCCCAAGTTGAGTATAAAAATTAAATAAAAAAATAATAATAAAATCAGGAAGAGCTGAAAATTCTCGTCTGATAACTGGCCTGCAGATTATGGTTAGAATTTTTTTTTTTTTTTCATTCTATGTATATGGTGATTCTATTAAAATTGTGAAATATAAATTCACAATAAAAAAAATTTCTAAAAATTCCAAGACTCTATTTGTTACAATATTTTTAACAGAATTCAAGAGACGTTTTCCAACACCAATTTTTACTGACCACTGTCATTAAACCTCTTAATCAAAAATAAAAAATTAATATAGAAATGATTTAAAAAATGCCAATTACCTAAACTTTTCAATTGGCTTCTTTATTATTAACTTGTTTAAATGATTCAATTTTTTTCTTCAATACATTTTAAAAATACAATACACATGTAAAAAAAAAGCTTTTATTAAGGACATAAATAAATATAAATACATAAATGCTTTTAAATAATCACATTGAAGTTACAGACAAAAAACTAACAAATAATTATATAACAAATTACACAACTTGTATGACTCACAAATACTAAGATAAATGCTTGAAAATAATATACTTTCTAAAGGGATTGATTACATAAATTATGAAAGAAAATAAACAAGCCCAATACTGACATACAAAGAGTGCAAATCTTTTCATGAGTAAAATCTTGAAGCATCCGATTATATATGACAGTGGTGATGAATATAATATTTTCAGTAGAATATTTGTGCTTAAAAAGCGTTTGGGAAATCAGATCAAATCCTCAAGCGATTAATAATGGCTTGTTTTTAAAACTAACCACAATGAAAACACTAGTCTCTATTTTACAATAGTAGTTTTGCAAAACAAAAAACCTCTTGTTTTTCACATTTTAAAAATTGAGATTTCGCTAGATCACAATCACCTCAGCAATGCTTATGAATTTACTATTGAATTTCCATGAAAGTTATTTTTTGAAAATGAAATATTATAACTACAAACATTACATATAAAATGAAAACTACTGCAAACACAAATTGTTAACTCAAAAAAATTCAGATCTTTCAAAGTAATTTTCATTAAAATCATTAAAACTTCCTTAAAACATGTGAGCAAAATCAACCAATGATATGAATAGTTAAATGATGAACTAAAATCAATACCTCACTAAACCTAACTCACTAAAATCCATTTTTCTTTGCATTTCAGAGTATTTTCTTAGAAATTTTTTGTTAAAATTTTTTTATTGCTAGATCTTATATTATTATAAAATTTTCTAAACGACAAAATTACACTAATTTGGTAGAATAATAAGCAACATTTTCAAATGTAACTGCCTAACTCAAACCATGAAATTTAAAATGAAAACTATTTTAAACATAAATTGTTAACTTAAAAGTCAGATCTTTTAAAATCATTATCATTAAAAGAAAAAAAAAAACTAAAATTTTTATAACCATGTAAGAAAAACCAACCAACACCACCAACAGTTTAATGCCTGAATTGACAAGCTTAAGTCACTGAAATTAATTTAGCATACATTTCAAAGATTTTCTTTCATAAACTGATTAAAATTTTGTTATGACAAGATTTTATATGTATTTATATTTTTTTAAAGGAAAAAATTAATTTAGTTTGGTAAAATAATAAACAAAATGATTATTCTCTTCTCTGAAAATGATAAAGTAAAAATAAATAAGAACATACACAGTGCCTGATTTATCATAAGGCTTGAGAAGCTTAGGCTAAGGATCCCCATCGTGGGGGGAGGGGCCTTCATGTTATAAATAATTTATTTTTGTGTTTTTCCTTAAAAATTGTTTATTAGAATTTCAGTTATCAAAGATTGAAATAAATATGAGCACAAATGTACTAATATATAGTAGTTCACTTATGCTATAAATAATTTAAAAACACTTCACAATTAACGACCAGGGGCCCCTGACAGATCAGGGCCTGTACATACTGGGTGACAAACATTGAACTATATAAATAAAATTTTCAAAAACTACAAGAGTTCAGAAATTAAATGCAAATTTTAAAAGTAACTAGACTTAGTTCGTTCTAGTTTTATGACAAGTCCGATATGCTTCATATTAATGTCTATCTTGAGAGGTTTACAAACAGCAAAGTTCTAGAAACTTTCTGAAGTGTTATGCAATCCATGCTTTTGATCATGTCCTGAATGACAGTTTTGAGTTCAGTGACAGTTAGGAGGTTACGTATAAACTTGGTCCTTAATATTGTCCCAAAATAATGAATCACTAATTTTGAGATCAGAAACATAGAAACGTCTTGGATGATCAAGGTATACTCAGAAAGTCTGTATTTTTGAAGAAGAAAAAACAATTCTAACATTTAATACTAACAATTTCTCAAGAAATAATAAGAGCAATATTTCGTACAAGTATTTTTTAACATCCTAGGCCAGAAAATCAAGCAATAAGCTTGTAACTTTTATCAATTATTTTGGTTGCTATTTTCAATAACTGCATATAATTTCGTAAATCTAGGTTAAATATTTATGGAGATCTGAATATTTTTATAAAGAACTAATTTTTTTGTCTCATGTTTTTCTACTATAACTTATATAAAATATTCAATAAAATTAGACATAATTTTTGGAGCAATTTAAAATTAATTACAAAATTGTTTTATAATTTGAAAAAAAAAAAAATTTGAAAATTTGCAAAATATTAGTATTTAAAGTAGTTCTTTGATATTGTGCTTCAGATTCTTTTTTTTCCCATTAGTTGCAAAATACAATTCACTACAAAATTATGAAAAAATAATTTTAATTTTTTTTTTGTGCAAGTGCAGTACAAGAGAACTACTTTAAATACTCATATCTTGCGCATTTTTTAACAAATCCTCTTACAATTTTAAAACAATGATTTTGTAACTAATTTGATACTGTTCTAAAAACTTTTACTTTTACTGACTATTTTTAAAGTTATAGCAAAAAAACATCAGACAAAAAAATTTGTTTTTAATAAAAATGTCCATATCTCCATAAATATTTAAGCTAGATTTACAAAATTTTATGCAGTAATTGCAAATAACAACCAAAGTAATTGATATAAGTTACCAAGCTTATTGCTTGATTTTCAGGCATAGAGTGTTCAGAAATACTTGATTTTTCCGTAATTTATTGTGGGTTCCTTAAAACCTATAAAAGTTTTAAACTTTATTGTAAAGTATGAAAAATCCCATGAACTAAATACTTCTAAATTTACAAAATATTCCTCTAAGTATTTTTTGAGAAATTTTAAAAAATATCAAAAACTTTAAAGTGTCTCTTCCATTATTGTAGGGCAGTGTATATGTTGCCTAACACAATACAAGAATTTATTTCTTTTACACAAATGTACTCTGTTAGTCGGTACAAATGCAGATTATAGGATAAGCATCTACTATTTTCTATCAGTATATTTTTATCACATATCTTCGAATTGAATATCAAAAGAGTTCAATAGAATTAAATAGCAATTATATCTTTGAACTGAATAGCAGTCAATATCTAAATTAAAAGAACTAGTATGTTTCAATCACTAGTATGTTTCAATCTCTTAATTGATACTAATGCAGGTTATAGGAAAAGCCTCTACTATTTTCTATCAATATATTTTTATTGCATATCTTTGAATTGAATAAAGCAAGAGAGTTAATTTGAATTGAATAGCAGATGTACGATAGTATGAAATTACAAATTGAAGACAATGAAATCAAACTCAGTCTGATATAAAAATAATAAATGAGGTTCATTAGAGTCATAGAGGTTGTCTCAAGGTGGAAAGTACACAGATCTTTAAATTGCTTTAAAAAAATTGTAGTATATATATGCAAGTTATTTAGAATATTTTCAATGTTTTTATTATCATTGTTAAATTTAAAATGCTTTTTTCCCCTTTAGAAGTTAATACTTTATTTAAAACACTTAAAACTTTAATCACATATTTTTCTCTTTTCTACTCCAAGGAATTTTAAAAGAAAAAAAAAACATGTGATCAACTTAATTTCAATCATTGACATTTAAATGTAAAATAATATCTATTATTACAAATAAAATTAATATATTGTTTCTCTCAGACTAATAAATAGTAAATTAAATATTCAATACTAGAAAAAAAGGAGGAAAATTACAGAGAGTTAAAAAGAATACAATATTTAACCAAATGGATTCTTAGCAAAAGATACATAAAAATTTAATAAAATATCTGTTGCTTCCCTTGATTATACATTTAACGTATTTAAATAAAAATTATGCAATTGTTATTGATCTATAAGCATATAATAGCATTGAGTTTACAAATAAATTCACTTAGATTTTTTATATATCTCAGGAAAACCATATTTTTCTAAAACTTAATTCCCAAACATTTGAAGGTGTGATATATTTAAATAACCTATAATAAAACCAATGAATTAGATTAACCAATTGATGGCCAAGTCACAATTTCTCAATAACCTATTACAGAATTATAAGTTGTTGTGAAATGAACTGGAAAATTATAGACAAAAAAATTCATTACATTTCAAATTTTAATGTACAATGCCTGAAAAAAATTTAAAATTATAAGAGACATCAAAAAAAAAAAAAAGCATTCTTATAATTGTATATATACTAAACAATTATATGGAAAAAAATTAATTAAAAAATGAACAAATTCAACACTTTACTTCCTGACATTGTGACAAACTGCTAAGTCAAAAACGTGCGAATAAAAAATTAGATTACATTATTCAATATTTTGTGCTGCAATTGATAACATCTCAAAGAAATGAATATATAAAGAAAAATATTAATTTTTGTGAGCTTATAGCAAACTTAATACGAAGGTTCTTTTTTTTACAACCATCTTTAAAATAAATAAAAACTTGTTTCTGTTGAATTAAAAAAGATGTTTTCAATTAACTGCAAAAGGAAAGTATCAACAAATTGTTCATTTTGACAATAAATAAATAAATATAAATAAATTCTAAACACATTAACAAACATTTTCTTTTAAAGCTTTTCCCTCAATTTCCCATACTAGATATTTACTCTTTTATAATTAATACAGTACAGAACCCGTTATCCGGAAATCAGAAAACCGGAAAACCAAAAAACCGGAACGAAATTCGATAAATTTTCCCGCAGTTTTTTAAATAAAAATTTTTTTTCCTCATAAGATTTTAGGAATTTTCTTTCTTTTTTGAAAGATATTTACCTTACCATCATTTTGGAAATAATCATTAGTGTATTACTCCATCGTTTTTTCTTCTTTTTAAGATTATTTCCCCCAAAAAAATTTTTTTAGTTGGGTTTAACAATAAAAAAAACGGCTTTTTGTAGAGATTCAGAAAACCGGAAAAATCAGTTATCCGGAATAGCGATGGTCCCGATCATTCCGGATAATCGGTTCCCTAGTGTATAACGAAATTAGTTATAAAAGATAAAAATTTTATTTTTAAAGCAAATTGTAAACACTTGTACTTACATTATATTATAACATAATACTGACATGTAAAGAATAAATACTACATACATAAAAGTTAAGCATTTTTTTTTTTATAATATTAATACACATGTAGTACACAATAGTCTACACACGCCTTTACATATTAAAATTTTAAATTTAAAAAATGTTTAATCAAATCAAATAGTTTTAAAAAATTAATAAAATCTAATTAATTTAAAATTTATACAACATTGCATTTTAAACAATGATTTGAACCATTTAAAATTAAAAAAAAATTTCATTTAGCTTGAAAATATGTTAAACATAGCTGCCAACGCAGTTAGGGAAATGACTTGATAACAAATTTAATGATCAAGAACCTGTAATATGCATGATTATACAATTTGCAATACAATTTTCATAACTCCATTAAAACTAGAACATACAGCAATTTCAATTTGCTTCATCATTAGTATGAAGTAAAGAAGTGCATATCAAATTTATGATTCAATTAAACATATAGTTGTAGTTACTACCTAATAGATAGGTCTGACCATTTATTTCTGATTTTTATGATAATACATCATGACAATATTTCCTGACAATAGAAATACATCAATTACAATTTGTTTCATTATTAGCATGAAATAAATTGTGTAACAATTTAAGATTCAGTTATAAAGGAGAATATCCAAGAGTCATGACATGTCCAATTGGTCTAAAAAAAATTATTTTTTGACCTCATTATTTCCGATTTTTATGAAATTTGGCGTAAAGGACAAAACAATACAATGTTATTACAGTAAATGTTTCTTAGAATTAAGTTTTATTTTTACAGCCTTTAACAAAAATTGACTTTACAGTCGGAGCTACGACAAAAATGATAAAAGCATTAATACAACATCACATTATGGGCCAAGGGGTTAAGAAAGTTAAACCTCCAGAATTTTGTGACCAATGGCATGATGGTGGCAATGTTTTCAGGATTTTTGCAGCAATCACTTTTTACTTACCAGACAAGCTGGTATCATTAATCTGAAGCTGGATGGGTGTCAATTCAAGCCATAAGTGGAGATCAAACTCAGTCGATCACGATGTCTTAACTAATAAGACATCATAGCTAATATTATGACTAAAAATGCAAGATTTTAGTCTTTTGACAGTTTCAGACCCATGTTTTATATGACAGCTTAAACTAGGGATGCACAACCTTCTTGGGTGAAGGGCCACTTGCACAGCAGGTTGACTAACGAAGGGCCACACACAAGTTCAGTCATATTGGCGGCAAATATGATCATTTTTTATCTTAAAATTGGTGTTATAAACACTAATTATTTTTATCAATGAAGTTAGTAACATAGTTTTAGAATTATATATTTTTTTTAAATTTTTTACACCTCTTTATCAATAATTGATTTATCTATGTATATATATATTTAGGGAAAAGAAGCACTATACTACAGCTCTAACAAAAAAAAAACTATAATGCTCACAGAAAAAAAGTGTAAAAAAAACTGCATACCTATTTTAATAAGTAATATAAATTTGAACTAAATATTTTAATTAAAGAAAACTTATAGGATTTATGCAAAAACTAGAAATTATATGTTTAATGAATTTTAAATAGAAAAAGCTTCTTTTTTTTTCCTGTAGAAAGTCGTATAAACTACAAGAAAATTACAAACATCGAGCAGTTTAAAAATTCACGTACAATAAAATTTGTGTAAATTGAATGCATCAAAAAGTCATAACTCAAATTTGCTATTTAAAATTTTTACACATTCATATATATAACACATTCAGAAGCTCTCACCAGCTGCACATCAACGGCCACAGGATGTGCACCCCTAGCTTAAACTGTGGCTTAACTTATCATACATCAAAAACTTGCCAATTTATATTCCTATACCTGTTTAAAAAAACTTTGATATTGTGTCTATCTTGAAAAAAAAATTTTAAAAAATTAATTGTCAGAATTACTTTATTTGTGTGTGCCTTTTACACCAAATTTCAAAAAATAAGGTATGCTTCAATGATTCCTTTAAATATTCCCCTAAATTTAAGAATTTTTCTCAATTTACGTAAGAATCCAGTCTAAAAATTGTCGAAAGGTCACATTACTTAAAAGTTTCATTGTATTTGAATAAAATTTCGGTTTTTAAAAAATTACATAATATAAAATGTAACTAACAATAAGAAAATGGAAATTTAGTGGAACTAACATAAATTTAATAAGAATAAAATATTGTTTTAAATCTTTTTACAATCTCACATTACTGTTGTTTATCAACAAAGATATAATAATAAAATGCTAAATATTAAAATATATGCTTGCCTTTAAGTATTGATTCAGTAAGATGAATTGGGGTGTTTAAAAATACATATTAAAATACCAACCAATTCTTGCCCTTTTTTTTCCTTATATATTTCATTCTATTGTAAATACTGATGTAATTCAGAAAAAACACTACCCTTCAGTTTTATTTATGGTAAACTATTTTAATTTTCGTCCTATTATTATTATTTTTTTACAAACATTGATTATAATAATCTTTTGTATATATTACAGGGTCATACATTATTTTGCTAAAAAAATATTAAAAATGAAGATTTTTGGTGCTCAAGTATCCAGAATTTCTACACTTTCCAAATAGTCAAGCTTTTAATGTACTTCTATAAAAAAGAACATTAGTTAATAGCATTAAACATTATTAATATGTATCAGCAATACTAATGAAAGTAGTGTAGTTAAACATTTATTAACTATGTAAATGCTTAACAGTCAAAAGGATGATTATTTTATAGTTACGAGACAGTTACAATTTATCATTTATACCATAGGTGTGATATATGTATTCATAGTGAAGCTTTCTGATTGGAAATGTTAAAATGAATTAAAAATATCATTGTTTGCATTTTTAATAAAACATTAACTATCTAAATATTAAAAAAAAGATTAAATTTCTCCCATTAAGTTTCCAAACCAATATCAGCAGAAGCGAAGTGAGGTAAAAGTATATTTTGTGCTAAGTATGAATAATGTTAAATGTGAATAAAGTACAAATAATTTCACACAGTTTTACTATAAGACTATAGTTTTGATTAATACAATAAATTGGTTCTGTTAACTAAGAATTTCCTTGGTGTCAAAATATAAAATGAATAAAGAAAACATGAGACAAACAAGTAACAAAAAAAGAAAAAAAAGTTATATCAATAGGAAAAAGAGGGATAAGCTTAAACCTAATTATCAAATAAAATCAGGAAAACACGAACCATGTATGTGTTAGAAAACATGGCGAGAACTCCATGCGTGTGCAAGATGTAGTATTTAAATTAAAATTAATTTCTAAACATAAAAAAATAGGATACTAAAAAGATCATTTACTAAAATATAAAAAATATGGACAAATTCCTAAAAGTCAAGGTCAATAGTAACAGAACATAATTTTAGATAGCTATATTATGTTCTCGCTGATAGCCAAATTAAAGGATTTTAGCAGAGAGACACTCAAACATATGGTTAGAATTCCAGTCGTTATAACAAAAAATTAAAGGCAAAAAATTATCAAATATCCTGATTTTGGACATATCTTTCATGTTTTTTAAGTGTAAGTTCAAACACAGGTATGTTTAATTTGACCTATATAAACAATACTACCCTGAGAACAAATTTGGTAATTATTCCAGCTATTAATATTCATAGCTGAAGAATTTATCAAATTTCCTCCCACTGTGGTATTGTGTACATTATATAAACGAAATGTATCCTTAAACTTTGATTTAAAGTATAAAAGTGAACATGAGAGATAAATTAAAATGAAATTATCTCTCATAGTCTAACATATTTAGAATTCTAATCATGCATTTGGGTTTTCTCATTGTTTAGCTTTATTCATTAGTGGTAGCATTAACATCATAAATCAATGCATCATCATACGCATTTAAACTAGCACAGAAATTATTCTCATGATTTTCAAAGCTATTTGAAAAACTATTTAACGACTCAGGTAAGTCTGAAACACTTTCAAGATTTTCAGAACCGTTTGGATTATCATTTAAGGAACCAGTTTCATGGGGAAAATTAGCACTATTAATTTCATCATTGCTTTTATGTTCATCACAATCATTATTACTTTTATCATCATCACAATCTATGTTACTTATATCTTCATCACAATCATTTGAATGTTGGTATTTAAAATGGCGCTTCATGTTTTCCTTGCACTTGAAAAAAACATTGCAAGTTGCACACTGAAATGGATTTTCATCAGTATGTATCAAACTATGTTCACGAAGTTGACTTCGAAAATAAAAACTTTGATCGCAAACTTCACATTTGTAAGTCTTCTCAGAATGTCTTATCAAATGCTCTCTCAAATTTTTCCGCCTTTTAAATGTCTTATCGCACTTATCACATGAAAATGCTCGCACATCAGAATGTGTCAACATGTGCAAGCTAAGAAGATACTTTTGAGAAAATTTTTTATCACATAGCGTACAAGGAAATGGTTTAACATTATTATGAGTAGTGTAATGGTCATCAAGAGCAGTTTTTCTCCTAAATGTTTTACTACAAACATCACATACAAAAGGTTTGATGTCAGTGTGATTCATTATGTGTCGCTGTAAGCTACTTTTGGTAGTTAGTTTCATATCGCACCATTCACAGGCAAAATCCTTTTGACCAGTGTGGGTGACGCTATGTTCACGTAAATGAACTTTTTCAGTGAAGCCTTTGCCACAAACTTCACAAGTATGTGGTCTCTCCCCAGTGTGAATACGGTAATGTTTACGGCGTGAGCTTTTATCTGCAAATGGCTTTCCACACAATTGACATGGAAATGGCTTTTCTCCAGTGTGAGTCAATATATGCTGTTTGAGATACGCTTTTTTACGAAATCCTCGACTACAGATAAGACATATATGAGGTTTAATCCCGGAATGAACAGACATATGTTTTGTTAATGAGCTTGCCCATTTAAATTCTTTTCTGCAGATGGGGCAGATTGAAGGAGCGGGTAATTTTGCCTGATTTTCGGAATGAGATAACAAATGCCGCTCGAGACTTTGTTTTCTAGCGAATCCACGACCACATTCAGCACAATTGTAAGGTTTAACAGAAGAATGGGTAACGATGTGCCGATTTAAAACGCTAACAGATGAAAATGTTTTGTTGCAAACGGGACAGAAAGCGGAAGGAAAATGGGTTGCTTTATGACGGTTTAATTGAAGTAAGCTATAAAACGCTTTGCTACATACATCGCAAACAAACAGCTCTTTCATGCCATTTGCAGAAGTAGGTAGTTTTAAGTGTTGAGGTACGCCATGAATAATTTCTTTAGTAAAAGCGTTAACTACAATGTCTTCGCCATCTGAAGTCATTTCGATCTGCATCAGGAATGTGTTAGAATAATGATTGGATTGAATGAAGAGTTTTAGAGTTACTGAAAGAGTTTCAAAATGTGGTAATTAAAAATGAATAATACTTTGAAAAACTACGCATTTCTCTGACATCTTGATCGATATTTAACATCTCCATAGCCAAATGACATGTAAACAAAAGTTTGGTCTATTTAACTAAAATCGATTCAATTTGGAATCAAAACGATAGAAAGCAATATCGATTAAATCATTTAAACAAAACTCAATGGCCATTCTTGCTTTATACAAAAACAAATGCATATGCGGATTCAAAGTTGCCTATGTGAGCTGCAACTGGATTAGCTAAGGAAAAACTATTCACTGATCAGGTTCTCATTCGCCTCTCCAAATTCACATGATTGATTTTTTTTTTGCATTGCGAATGGTCAATTAATTCTAATTGCAATACAATCACTTATGTTTATGGCACCATTCTCACTGTAAGCGGAAAATGCACTGAAACCAGAGGTTAAAGCAATGGGTTCTTCCCAACTTCGTCTGTTTGGTCACGTGGTGTTGTAATGCCCGACCGACTACGTCCATTGCTTACAATGCAGACGCATAATTTAAACTGAATTTTACTTTGTTGTTCCTTTAAAAAAAATTTCTTTTTGCATAAACTTTTCACTTTATTTTGTAAATAGATATTTGCAAAGAAATTTTTTTTCCTATTTCGTAATAACTAAGCTTTTATTTCTTATTATTCTATAACCGTCTTGTATCTTTCACATTTGTGTTTACTTTTATCCTTTATTAAAAACACTTTAATATCTTATTGTTGCTATGCTTTAATCTAAATCTAGTAAATAATTAATCTTCTGTATAAATTTATTTTAACGAAGCTTTTTCTGCGCGTTTTACTTTTCTGTTTTTTTATCCTTAATTGTCGGGATTTGCTCTTAACTATAACACATTTTTTCTTTACCAATAACTAAAGGTAGGCAAATTTTTAATTATATTGTTTAATATTAATGATTATATATAGTGATATTGTGCTGTATCAATGACTATAAGGATAGATGCATCGCATAAATTTTTAAATCTGTTAAACTTGTCTTTAGTGTTTGTTGAAAACAACAGTAAACTAACCTTTGTTTTGAATGTTTTCTTAATTTCAAATGCTTAAATTGAATTTTTTAATGCTTATTATCCCCCACAAAGTCAACAAATTCTACGTTACTCTCAAAATTTTCTAAAAACTTCTTAAAACCTTTAGTATTTTCATTCATAAACATAGTATCACTGTTGCAATTCTGTCTACTTTCGTTCATTTTCGCTCTATAATTCAAAATTGTCAATGAATTAAAATTTGTAACATATTACGGTGTTTCACTAAGTTTATAAATAGTGTTATTTGTACAATTAAAGAAATTAAAAATAGAGAGAACAGAAGATTATGATTATCACACTGTAGAAACACGTGTTGGTGTTGGAATGTTTATTCCTACACCCCGGGAGTGTGACGTCACATGGGAAGAGCCCATTCCAAAAATGTGAAAGAGAACCTGTTTACTCGGGTAACGAGATATTTCACTAATCATGATCTCACATGCATTGCCAAATTCCAAGCGAACCTGATATTTCATATACAGTGAGAACCTGATATTTCACTAATCATGATCTCACTCACAACGACAAATTCATATCAACATATTTTTACATACAGTGAGAATAGTGCCTTTTTCTCTGCGGTGCATATGAAATTTGCCTTTTAGAGGCCGACCGGCCTGTGTGGGGATCAGGGAATTGGCTTTGCATCGGAAAGGTTCTAGGTTCGAATCCCGGGCAAGGCAAGAATGTTCTTTCATTCTCTTAACTATCACTCCTTACTGTAGAAGCAACGTTGGCCCACCTAAGATGGTGCCCCCGAAAGAGTTGCCAACAAATCTGCCCTTCAGATTCCTGTATGACGAAAGGTCATTGTCTAGGTGGGCATTAGAAAAAAAAAAGAAATAATAATTTACATTGATAAAATACAAAACATGAGATTGAGTAAAAAGAAATTCAAATGATCTCGATAGTTCGGTCCGGAGTGCGGCCGAAAATTTGTAGACCCCTTAATGTTAATTTTACTTTTTGCGTATTTCATCATATCTCGAGAATTTTTTAAGCGAATCGAAAAAAGAGTGCTTACAAGCATAAAATTAAAAGTCAAACCAGAATTTTTTCTTCATTTCATCGTACTCCCTACACTTTTTTTCTACACACATTCGTAATTTCAAGTTTTAATTTTGAGCAGCAAATTAAAATTTTGCATGAAGAATTAAAAAAAGGGTAAAAAAATAAATTTCAAACAAATTGAAATTTCAGAAAATATCTGTGTTAAGTTCATAAATAAATGTGATATGACCCTTTCATCAGCATGCCACATTTTAATTCGGTAGTTACATTCCAGAAGCCCGTATACGGGACTCTCTATAGAGAGTCCCGTTATTTTTTCCCCAACAAGTTCAACTAATTCTTAAACAAACTATTGAATAATATTCTTTTCATTTCATCATAATCTGTACACTTTTCTACATATCTTAGTAATTAAAAGTTTCTAAGTTCGAAGCAAAATAATATGTTAAATCAACGTTTTTGATCTTTTTTTGTCTTTCGGTTTTGGGTAGACCCCCCGCTTACCCGATATTGATTTTTTGAAAATTCATCAACTTCAAATGTATTTTTGACAGCTGGTATACTGCTACTCACTGGCAAAGATTTAAATTTCTAACTGTAGTGACGCGTAGTGTGAAAAACTTAAGAAAAAACTCATTTTATACATTTATTAATTAAATTCAAATTAATTTAATTACTAATCTAATTTAATTGATATGTAAATGGAATAAAATAGTGCACTATAAAACTCGTACTCCGCTCTACTAATATTATAATTGCGGAAGCAAGTTTGTATGCAAAACCGTAGTAGTGTTGTAGCGGTTTACTATATTTAAAGTAATATTATTGTGGCATAACTAACTACCACTACAAATATTAAATACCAAATCGCTAGTATATAAGACATGTTAACTCGATTAGGTACCTTTTGATAGATAGTAAATAAAGTCTCCCGGTCATTAAACAAAAAATAAGAATAATAACAATAAAAAAAATTACTGTTATCACAAAAATGAAGGAAAAAATAATGAGCGAAATGCTATGAAGTAAAAATATAATGAGCAAAATATGACATAAATAAAAAATAATAACATGAATCAACTACTGGTATCCGTTCATCGAATTCTATCACAGATAAAATTCTGGAAGGGGAGTAATGTGGCATAACTAACTACCACTAAAAATATTAAATACCAAATCGCTCATGTTAACTCGATTCTATCTTGAAGTACCTTTTGATAGATGAAGGTTGACACAGTCAGAAACTAAATCTTCGCAGTGTATTGTCGATCTGTTTATTACGTTTTCACGTAAAAACAAAGCAACAAATCTTCGTGATCTTGTGCGCTGATAAAATTGGAGATATAGCTAGCTAAAGATTTGATACTGGCTAAGCTACAATTTACTGCGGAATAATACTTTTTTGTTACAAAATAAAACCTTATACGCAGAGAAAATAAAAACGTACGCGGGAGGAGCTGCAGGCAACTGTTAGTTTATAATAATTCAGTTTCATATAAAAAAATAATCCTAATAACTTAAATTTTAATAAAACTTTTACCTCATAGCTAAATTATGTGGAATGTAGATGGATATATGCCTTTATATTATAAGGTAGTATTATATAAGTAAATAGGTACTATCAGTGTATATTGATTATTCCATTTATGAAATGCCAAAATTAAAAGTCACGACCTGCTTATATGAGATCCACTATCGTTGACCCCCATTTTTATTTCATGGAACCCCAATTTTTTTTTTTTTCACTTGACATGGACCCCTTGCAGGTTGTTGTCGAGATAAACCACTTTGGGAATCACTGTGTTAAATGGAATACCCAAAACAGCGGCGGCCCTTACGAATTTTTAATTTTAACATGGAGAGAAAGCAAATGGATGCTCAAATTGATTAATCAAGGAATAGAAAGCAGTAGCAAGTACTAATTTAAATAAATAAAAAAATAACTATGCACTATAAAGCAAAACTAATGAAGAAATGGTACTAATTTGATTAAAAGACAAAAAATCGCCAAGTTATTATTGACGCTAATGATGCTTAATTCATTTTGATGACAGGTTCTTATGGAAATAAAAAATGAGCCATGTAATAAAAAGCAAATTTAATGGATAAAGGGTACTAATTCGTTAAAGATAAACGTAAAAAAACTCCATAACAAAAAATTCAAAATTTAGATTTTTATATGTTTGGAATTGTTACATTATAAATCACTCATTGTGCGTAATCAAAAAAATTTTGTTTTATCAGTTTATTGAACTTTTATTTTAGCGTTTATAGTATTAGCAATAGAAGAAAATAGTTTTCAAGTCACTTTTCTCGAAATTCATTGTGAAGCACTTACGTTTTTTCAATTGCAGGGCAGCATTATAGTAAATAGTACACTTATATGGGTAAAGAGTAGTATATTATTATGTTCAGAACCTATTAAAATTTCACAAATATTGTGCATTTTTAAGATGGAGCTATAGAAAGAGGATTTTTACAGCCTCTCGAAATCAAGCCTCAATGTGCAACAGATCATCCCAAATGATACAGGATATAGTTAATCTTTATTTTGATGCGATGAACTACTAAAAACTTGTTTTGCTTAATCTAATAACGTAAAGCTACCGGCAGAGGACAAAAAAATTATTATAAATAAAAAGAAACTATTTTAACTTTGTTTTATTGTGTTGGAAGGATGTGCATGCAAATGCAGTCAAGGCAACTAATTTTCTTTTCTATGCGTGCTGCATAGAACCATGTTAAACTATAGTCTGTCTATGGAGAGAGTTCTCCTCTCAATTCGTCTGAAAGAATTGGCGATGACTATTCGACCAAGTTTCTATATTTAAGACAGGATTTGGTTCAGGTGGGGAAGAGAAGCCACCCTCTTTGAAATGCGCTGTCTCATTGCTCCCTGTTTTCACAGAAACAGGCGCGGCTTGGGACACAAGAGATAACTCACTCGCCTCTCAATGAAATAAGGTGAGCTGGGTTCGAATTTGAGTGATAGCGGGTCATTATTACTTCCGCATATAGCCACAATGCTGATGTAAAATATCCTCAGTGGTGGACGGATCATGGGTCAAAGTCCCTTTGAAGTCAGGCTATCCGTGGAAGGCTTTTTCTCTCAATGTAATGCAAATGTGGGTTAGTTTCTATCAAGAAGTCCTCCACAAATTTAATTTATCCAATATTTAATCTAGGAGTTCCTTGTTCTTCTGGATTATGTTCAAAATTACACAGCTACAGAGTTGAACATTGGTAGTGGTAATCTCAAAATGTTGGCTGTTCAACAGAGGTTATAAAATAAAATAAAGGCAAGGGGAGCTCTTTCTATAGGCAAACTATACTTCTAAAGAATTTAAGACAGGTCGAATCTGAGAAAGAAAGTGTTTATCTTCATACATTTTATTAAAAATCTTAAAGAAGCTTATTCTAACCGAAATTTATTTATTCTACATTTACTTTATTCAATTGCAGAATAATAATTTAAAAAGAAGAGTGCGATAAAATAACGGTGTCTGTATATACTGTAGAATGCCGATGAATATTTTCTTGACATTATTAGTAATGCAAATGTTAATAAGCATTTACAGATGCTGCAGAACACCGATTGACAATTCTGCTACTTTATTTGAAAATTTTCTTATTTTTTATAAGATATGGATATCATTTATTTAAAAAATTGTACTTAAGGTTGTACATTACAGTTAGAGATTTAATTCATTAAATTTGCAAAACAGACTACAGAAATTTATTTATATTACACAAATTTTGCACAGGATATCTTGATAAACAGTTACACGCATAGCTTCTATCTGAATAACGGAAAATTAAGTGATTTTCATCGTTGTCAGACAATAGGCATTCCACAAACTAGTAAGCATAGATTTCATATTGTTTTCAAACAATGCCTTAAAATAAAATATCAGTCAGTTTTTATGAAAAATTTTAAAATAAATTCTTTGGCTGAAATCTATAAGGCGAGATAGCGTTAGACAAATGAATGTGACAATGCAAGTGCATACTAATTAAGGCAGACATCAGTTTATGCTTTTGCAAATCAAATAAAAAAATTACGATAAAGGCTTACTTTTAAGTTAAACCCTACATTAAACAAATCTGAAATTAAATTTCACAAGCTTCATGAATGGTTTTGAAATTTATCTGCTAAGATTTGAAATGTGATAGATGTATTGGAAATGGTTATACTTGCCCTTTCAGAGCATTGCAGAAAAAATGGACAACCAATGCAATGCACGTCAAAATTATTCTCAGCTTTACTATGATTCATAAAATCGAAATCAAAGACTTTAAAGCTTGCTTTAAAATAATCACATTTACACCATCATAGTAAATTATGTTTTTTCACTTGAGTATAATGTAGAGTTTAATGGCACAAGATCCAAAAGAAGACATGCTGTGCTGAACACTGTTGATATTTAGACATATGATATCCGTCACTAAATATTAGATATTTAAAATATCGCACAAAAAACTCTAAAATTAGTTTAGTGTTGTGGTAAGTACAAATAATGTTGGACAAATAATAATGGAGTAAAGTAATAACAAATAAGTAATGTTGTGTTGTTAGTAGAAAGGTGTACTTCTGATAGGTATTTACTTTGTTGTTGTTGTAGTTCATTTACGTCGCACTAGAGCTGCATTGGCGACGGTCTGGGAAACATCTCTGAGGATGATCCGAAGACATGCCATCACAATTTTGATCCTCTGAGGAGGGGATGGCACCCCCGCTTCGGTAGCCCAACGACCTGCACGCGAAGTCGAGCACTTTACGGTAGCACAGTTTAACGAGGATCCATACCGCACACCCTCGGTACCTACGCAGACTGATCCAAGTGGGTCACCCACCCGCACACTGACCGCAGCCAGTGATGCTTGACTTCGGTGATCAGCTGGGAAGCGTGTCTTAACGATCAGTCCACTGCGGTAATGCAGAATACAGAAATTACTTTGTAATACAGAAATTGTGAATATAGAGTAATGAAACAAAAAATAGCTTTGAATCATTTTATTTGATATACAATTATTGAATTTAGAACATATTGACACATTCTTCGGTCTCCAAGTCTAAGGAATTGGTGACTTCTATAATTTTCGGTCTTCCGTCCCAATCAACTGCTTGGGCCAGAGCCTTTCCAAATTTTTCGGCTATCACCTGCCTATTCTCTTCAAAGCGTCTTTGAACTGTTGCTGGAAAGAAAACATTAAGTACATATCAATATTTAAAAAATAAAAAACTGTAAGACAATCTAACAGATCACAATTAAATAGTGAGCCTCTAGTGAAACCTTAAAAATTAAATTGAATGAAGGATTTAATGGCACAAGGTTCAAAAAGGGACATAATGCATCAAAAGCAAGATTCTGTACTGATAATTTAAGTTACAATGAATTATCTTTGATTAAATAATAAATTCTTCAGAAACCAAAGTATGCACTGCTATAGAAGACGTTAAGCTTTAATTGTATTTTTTAATTTTACTTCTAAGTATTAAAGACCATTCTCTAAAAACTAAAATTTAGATTAGATATTGGTTACTTAAAAAGCTCTTACTCTGCCAACCAAACTCAACAGTCGAAGGGGTAGAGATGGGAAGTGAGAATTCTAAATATAGCAGTTTTAATCCTTTACATTTAATTTTCACAAATAAACTGATGACGGATTTTTATTGTATTTGGCAATAAAACTGTTACATATAAAATGCAAAGCCATCACCTAACTGCAATTTGAGACATAAAGAGTGCAGCATTTTAGATTCTCTATTTAATTTTTTGTGTCAAAATTATGCCGATGAAATCCTGCAATCCAAAATTTTTAAAACGTGGTTAAATAGCAAAGAGTTGCTTGTTTTTAGATTTTTGATAAGTATCTTCGTTTTCATGCAATTAACGTTAAAAGATTTTTTTAGCATCGTCCAAATTGGTTTCCACCAGTTTAAACTGTAATAAAATTACATTAAAAAAATCCCCCAAAACTGTAAAATGTGTAGTTTTAAATAACTTACTCAAAACCAGAAATCACATCATTGTATTGCTTTAAAGTTTTGAGGAAATATTCATAGATTCATAAAAATTATCACGTGTTATTTCTCCTAATCTAATAATATTAAAATCAAAAATTTGTTAAGTAAAAAAAAAAAATTTAAAATATTATAGTAAAGGCCTTTTCAGAAAATTACATAGACTTTGTCGGAAAATTACACAAAAGCTCAAATTTATTAAAAGCACATTGCATTTACAAATGCATTTAATTCCTAGATACAACAATTCTTTCGGCCAAATTATATTTTCTTTTTGATCAGATTCAGAGTCAAAAATTGTTGAAATACATCTGCGTTAGACTTTTAAGAATAAATTTTTTCTTCAAGCCTTTTTTTTGTTGTTAGAGTTGCTGCAACTTTTGAGCAAACTTAAGTTTTCTCTTCACACACAAATTTTTTCTTCTGCAAATTCAAATATAGAGAAACTCATTCTTGCGTAATTATTTTTAAACTAAAACTTCTCTTATTTAACAACGCATGCCAAAGTAAGATAAATGTGGACTGAGGTGATATATGATGCATACAGGAAACTTGTAAATCCTGAATAGACTTAGAAATTCAAGGGATTATCTACAAATTACTATTTGTAAGGTTAAATAAAAGGAAGGAGGAACAGAAACATTTAGATTTATTGTTTGCAAATGGAATTGTTGTTTGAAACTAAAAAATGTTTCAAGGATTTTTCGAGAATACGTAATTTTCATTGCATCAATAAATAAATAAATAAATAAATAAAATCAGAACAAATTTACCCAAAATGACATTAGTGATGACGGAGTGGTTCTCAAAGCATTTCTTCCCTTTCCTCCCCAGCCTGCTATACTGCATGGCAAGATCCTTAGTAAGAAATTTCCTGCATATGCTCAATAGGAATCCAGATACAGTCTTACCGCTGCATATGCAGTCAAAATAACGAATCTGAAAACAAAAATGTAGACTTGTTATTTTTTTTTAAAATAGCAACAAGACAATATAAATAATTTAAACATTTATTCTTTGAGGGAGTATTTATCCACAAGGCATACACACACACACATTAAGGACATAGTTAATTCACTTAACATACTTTTTTTATAATAAGAAAAACTGCTTATATTCAATAATTTAATAACTAATTCTATTAAGTCTTTAACAAAATTTGTTTGCTAATCTACAAATATATAAGCAAAAGAAAAGTGTTGACTTCTGAAAATTCCAAATAATGTTCTGTAACAAAGCAATTATTAATTTTACTGTGCATCAGGTTTAAAAAAATAATTAAAATAAAAATGCTTTTCTTTAATGTTATATATATTTATACGTTATGTATATATTATGATTACACAAAAAGATACTGTTTTTTTTTTGTTATTTTGGTCATATAGTTATTAAGAACAGAACAAAAGAAATACCCAAAATCCTATTTCAAATTGAAGCATTATAAAAAAACTATTTCGTCCATTTTGAAATGCACATATAAACAATAGAATGGGAGAAATATTACCCTGGTGCTTAAAACAAGTGATTTATATTTAAAAATTCTGTTTAATTTTGCTTTAGAATAAAGATTCAACTTTTATTCACAATTAACTGATCTATTTCTTTGACTCTGTAATTTTACTAATAATTAATTTGAATTATTTAACTATACATTTAAAATATTAAAAAAATATATATAGAAAAAGAGGAATTAGTTTCCGTATTTTTGCAATAGATCTGGGGCTTGAAAATTGATTGCAAATTTTAAGGCTAATTGAGCTGTACCAGCAATTCTCAAAGGTGCACCATTAGTGAGCATTAAGCTGATGGTGAGGAACAATGAATGTAAGAGCCATTTAACCAAGCTGATGCCATGTGTTATTATAATCTTATTTTCTAACTATCGTTTAACAGCAAACCTAATTTTTTGAATTTGTGACAGCTAAAGTTGAACTCCATTGCATTGTAATTTTGTACCCAATCCAGAAGACAAGGGAACTCCTGGATTAATTGTTGAGAAAAATTTGCGTTAGTGGAGGACTTTTCGATATGACTAATCCACATTTGCATTACATGGTGAAGAAAACCATGAACCCCCCCAATTATCAAGGCAGCAAGGGGACTCTAATCCATGATTTGTCTACCCCTGAGGATATTTTACACCAGCACTGTGATTGGTGTAAGCCGGGTGTGAAATTTGCACCATTGCTGGAATTCAAAATTGTGTTATTTAATTGGAAGACAAGCACCCTAACGACAACACGACTCTGCCATGTATTATAGTATAGTTCATTAAAACCCTCTCCACAAGTCCAAAATTATAAAACAAATGGGACAATGAAAATGGAATATTCGTTCCTTATAGAAGAATTAATTTTGAAAAGGTTAAGGATCCATGGTCTGTTCTTAAGAACAAGGGTTCCCATCCATAGCGCTAAGGGGCACCTGTAATTGTGAGATCACAATAAAAATACATCAGTTTTCAATTAAATGCCACCTATGAAATCATATACCAGAATCAGTGAACGATTATAATGACATTGTATGATTCAGTTATAAAAAAATAAATTATAATAAGGTTACTTACAAGAGCAGACTGTAAGTTTTTATCTTCTTTTAACTTTTCCTCTAATTGAATAAGATCAGCATCCGAAGAAAGCGGAAACACAATACCCCTCGGCAATTCTAAAAGACCATATGTTGAATCATGTGTCTCTTTATTCAAGAACTGAATCTGTTGATCCTTTATTTCTTTAACTTCATTTCTTAAATGTTTCAATTCATCTTTAGTATCTTTGGCATGATTTAACATCTTAGTCACTAAAATAACAAATACAAGATATTAAGTGTGCACAGTTTTATTAATGTGCTTTTAATTCTATGATAAAGAATTCTACACATGCGAAGCTAACAAATTAAAGCAATTGTGAAAACAAATTAAACAACAAACAAATTAAAGCAATTGTGAAAACTAATAAAAGCTGAGCATAGGAATTTACAACTATCTTGATAGTTTACAATAAAAAAATAATTGTTAGTTTAACTATTTTGAGTAATTTTATCAATAGGTCAATAAGAATTTCAAAGCCACCAGTGTTAATTGGAAAAAAAATCTTGTATGTGCACAGAGATTAAAGATAGCAATTAGTTACATTAAAAAAAATTAAATGCAAAATAAACCTATGAAGGAAGAATAAAAAAAAGTAACATGATTTACAAGATAAGCTACAAATTAGCATGATATTTTTTGAAAAATTCCCTCAAAATGAGGTAAAAGTAACTTAACTTCTAACCTTAAACATATGTCTCTTAGATCTAGCTCAACATAACTAAAGTAGTATTTTAAATGCATCTTAGTTAGAAATGAACTAAAAAAGTTTAATAAACTTGTCACTTACTCATTGTTAACATTTTAGCACTATCATTCATTTCACTCATCTGGTTTACATTTAATATTGAAGACACTAAAAGAAAATAAACAGAGCAAAATAAAAATTATTAATTTGAAGATGTAATCATTCATTGTAATACAAATAATTCAACCAAGATTACTGTAAATATAATCATCACTATCTTGAGAAAAATATAGTTTGCTTGAATCACTCACTAGATTTTTTTTAAAAAAAGCCCTTTTGTTCTAAATCAATAATTTTCCGAAAACAAATTTAAAAATCTTTTACTCAGTCAAACATGTCAAATTTAGAGCATAATTTTTATACATTTGTCACCGGTAAAATTCTCTTCTCCCCTTAAACTGAATCACAAAATGTATGTGACACTGCTTTAAAATTGCTAGTACTAGCTAACTTTGCTAATGCAGGGTTCATGCTCTACTTTAAAAATAAAATTCAAGTACTTTTCAAGGACTTTTTAAGACTCATTAAAAATTTTCAAGACCTTAAATTTTAGCAAAAGATGAAGACTAAAATTTAACATTTTAAACTGAAATGTTTTGACAATAATAGTTAGTTGACAATAAATGTTAGATAACGGCAGTATTGAAAAATAAGACTTCCATTGTTCTCTCTTGATTTTGGAAAGTGATCTAAGTATAAAAAAAGCAAGGGGGATTGACATCAAGACAAGAATAAAATTCGTGATGCATAAAAACGTCGGATTTGAATTTTACATTAGGCCTTTTTCAAGTTAGGTATACAACCTCTGAATAAGCAAAGATTCGGACAAGTAATGAAGAAAAGAGGAACATTTCAAAAAATCTATACAAAAATAAAAAACAAAGTACACTTAAACTTATTTGTAATAACAAATTTACAATTAGAGTGAAGAAAATAGAAAACATACTAATTAAAACTATAAAAAGATATTTATTTGTAAAAAACTCAAGCGTCTTATATGATATGTAAAGAACAAAACTAACATTAACAAATATACTAAATAACTTTTGAATGCATGTGGTAAAAAATAATTGAAAAAAAAGAGCCAAATAAAGCAGACAAAAATTGAAACAAAACTGAACTTCTCCAACGTAGTCACGGGGAGGAGTCACTATATAATACTGTGATATCAATTAGATCTTTAAAAATAACTCTGCCGGGAGATTTTTATATAATATTTAAAGTGGCAGAAGCATTTAGACAGTGAAATTTAAATTGCTCTTAAATATAATTTTAAAATTTCGACCACTTCTCTATTAAAGAAAATTAAACAATTATAGGATGTTGCGGCTTAGTTATCATTTTAAATTTATTACCGGTCAACCATTTTAAATTGAAACAGTTGCTAACTTTCACCTCAATATCTTCTGATAGATTTTTACTAACAATTTCGGTCATTTTGACTGTTTTAATTAACCAATCATACTTGAATTTACTTTTTTTTTTCAGTAGCATCGATCATACGCACTTGATATGATCACATGAACACGAATTACAACGAGTAGTTTTCAAATCAAGTCTAAATACGAAAATCAATAATTGATATTACAACCACATGATAACAAATCGCAATATTGGATTTTAAAAATATGTAAATACGAATAGCGACATTGGATTTGAAACTCATGCAGAAAAACTAATTGCGATATTGGGGTTTAAAAACGCTTAAGTACAAATCCCAATATTAGATTTTTAAATTGCGCGAATGGGAATGCGAGTACGATTTTTGAATCACATGAAAACAAATTGCATCACTTAACTTTTAAATCAAGTTAAATACGAAGATCGATGATTGAAATTAAAATCGCCTGAATAAGAATTGAGATTTTGTCCGAATCCGAAGCAGTTCCCAAAATTTAAAACTTCTAAAATCAGCCAAATGCACGTTAAATCCTAAAATCAAACAGTATGCGCCATCATCGGAAAGGCAGGAAAGTCATTCTCTCACACTTATGTGCTTAAGTTAAATACAGAAATGTGGGAAATAGGGCGGTTTTCGCAACTTTCTGATACTTTTCAAGGTCATTTTGAATTTTTCAAGGATTTAACATCATTTTCAAGTACTTCTAGGGGCCCTTGAAAATCAAAATGAAATTCAAGTACTTTTCAAGGCCGCAGGAGCCCTGTAACGGTTAAAAAATGAAAGCTTGCACTATGTTTGTTACTATTTATTTACAAATCAAGCAGATTAATTCTACTACATTCAGCAATGAACTTAATAGTTCATTTTGATCATGCCCAAAAAGTATATATTACCTAACATAACAGAAATTATGACATTTTACTTTTTTAAATTCAGCCATTTTAGTACTCATTCGGAGAAAAACTTAATCAACAGTTTAAAAGTGTATAGTCTAACACATGTAAATAAAATTTAGTTTCTAACATTTAGAGACTGGAATGTGAGGAGGATAAAACTGCTTTCGGACCTAGTTTTCATTGGGAATCAAGTTTTCATAAGCTAATTTATGCTGAATGGAATCTGTTAAAAATTACAATTTTGTCAGACCCTGTTTCTAATGAACACGGGATGTAATGAATCATGATTATGTCGAATACTAGGTGACAAAATAGCAACCATTTTTTAAAATTCATTGATAAACAAATATTCTTTTAATATATAAAATTATCATGCTTAAAATACTAACTAAATTCAGACTTTGATTAGATTATTAGCATGATTATAAAATCTTTACATTCCTCAATCTTGCTGTATTTTTTATAATAGTTTAAAATTTGGAGCATGCAAATACAACATTTTATTCTCACAAAGTGAATTAATTACTAATAGCATAATCTTAATTTATTTGAGCAAATTATGATTATTCATGATTCAGCTTGCAAAATATTCATGACATTTCTAATTACAATGTATAGAAGAAACTAGATTAACTGACATATTTTTGGTTTAGTGGATGTTGGGTAATAGAGGTTCTACTGCATTTTCCTACTTAGTATAACATCAAATCAATGTCATTTTCAGCTATGGTTTTGATTATAAAAAATCTAACGACAAAAAAAAAATGTTAATATAAACCTTCAGTGCATTTATTTTTTGTAATGTCTTCTTCTTCTTCACTTGAATCGTCACGAAATCTAATAGGCTTGATTCTTATTCTTTTGCGGGAATTGGCTCTTTCCTTAGAAGAAGATGTCTCGATAATTGATGCATCAAATGCCGCTTGTGCAAGTTTATTTGCACATTTGAGAGTTTCTGAAAATTTAAAAAAACATACAAATATATTAAAAGGAATTTCACACTTATATTTCTTTAAAGATTAGATAAAAAGATAATTTTGTAACCTGATAAGCAGTACACTTTCAAATCCAATGTTTGCCAATCATTTTCAGGTTCCGCAGATTCTCTAATGCACCTTCTAAGATACACAGTAGACTTCTTAGCGGGAGGCCATTTGCCCTTCTCGTTGTTGATTAGCCATGAAATAGGGATAACTTCTACATGTTCTGATTGTGAAAACTTGACAACAGCGAATTTCTTTTTATCTGTAAAATACATATAATTTCTCATTTTTTAAATTTATACTTAATAGCTGGGGAAAAAAATTACAAAAGCAAATTTTTCTTTTCTTTTTTTCTGAAGAATTATATTTAAAAGATACTTTTCTTGTTCATCAAAAAAAGAAAGAAATACTCCTTATTTGTCTGTTCTCATTTCGAAATAAAAAAAATTCGCCAATGATTGGCTTGCTTCGGTTCGAAATTTAAATTGATAAAAATATAAATAAATAATAAAAATTCTTAAACCACAGAAGTTTAAAAGATAATTCGTTCTAGAAATGATAATTTTTCTTTCATTTTTTGAAAGAACACCATAACTTTTAAAGAACATGATAAAGACATTTTATATTCTAATAAAATATGACTGTGAGTAGTGATTTTGTTAGGAATTCAGGTACTTGGAACACAATGAAATTGAGGGGGGGGGGATTCCATTTTAAAAATTAAGATTTTTCAGCGACCTAAATCCATGACTTTTTTTAAAAAATAGTAAAAATCATGAAAAATTTTGTTCAATACTGAAATTCATGACTTTCCAGGTGCGCGGGTACCATGCTTATATTATATAAGTCACACTTTACATGCGCTTCCAGAGCTACACCTTACTTTATTCACGATCATCGTTCATAGTCACGGGACATGTATTCACCAAATTAATATGAAAACATTGATAGATTTCATATGAACATTTTTATTACAATATCGAGTTCACCCTAACTTTAAATATCCTTTTCATGGAGTTCTCACAGTATTCATATTCTACCACATTCAAAATATTGGTAAGAGTCACAATATAGATTAATGTTTTAGTGCTACTTGGGCTATACTTTAAAGAGAAAACCAGTCATTACTGGGGAGGAGGGACTTAAAATATTTAAGTCAGTTTCATTGCCGAAGAAAGCAGTTGAACAGTGATTATTAATAACCCCTTTAAGTTTTTTAATAAAACTAAACTGCTTGATTTTTCTTCCCAGGTAATGATTTTTCAGATGTTGATAACATTCTTGCTTTAATATTTATTGTGTATAAACTGTTGTTACTTTATTCTCAACCATGACTCAATTAGTTTTGGAAGTACACCCCAACTAGCAGAAAAGCACAGAAACATTGTACTGTTGTGTTCTGGCCACATTAAAAACCATGAAAAGCAATTTGTTTTTGAGACATCTAAAGTGCATAGTGTTTTGTTTCTTTTTTAACAAAGATTTATAATGGTAAATATTAAAGATTCAATAAATTTTCTGATAATTATTGTACAATATTTGTAACAAACAGGCATTTTGATATATGCAAAACAATCACTAAGCTGATTCACTAAAATAAGGAATGTTAGTTAAAAAAAAAAAAAAATCACATTTAGTTTTAAGACCTATTATTAAGTTTAAATTTTATCCCAATAAAACTGGAAATAAAATATGTGCAACCAAATCTGTGATGATATATTAAATAAATTTGAGAACTTTTAATTTTATGATTTTGATGTAACAAACTGTTTACTGTCAAGAAATGAAAATGTTTGCAAGCAAATTGTAGAGGTTGGTGAACTGCAAATTGTAGAGGTTGGTGAACTAAGTAAGCAAGGGACAGTGCCTTTGGTATAATTATAATGAAATGAAACATATTCCTAACAAAAAAGGTATAATTTAGCTAATTAAAAAACCAAATTAAAGACTTAATCTTCTTTTAATGCAACAAAAGATCCAAACAGAAAATCTGATAATTAATCTTGGGTTACAAGGTAATAACAAAAATAGGTGAAATATCAACTCCATGTACTTTCAAAAAGCAACAGCATTAATAATTATAATGAAGTAGAATATATATTCTAAATATTATTATTAAATTATTAAAAGACAAAATGAAAGAAAACTTGATTTTAAAATGCAACAAAAGGTTTGAATAAGAAATCTGATATTTATTCTTGAGCCAAAATAAAGATGGTGAAACATAATAACAATGTATTTAACAGTCACATTTATTTCAGAAAGCTATTTATTAATGAAATGGAATAGATATTCCAAAAATAAATGGTATTGTTTAACTAACTAAAAGGCAAAATTAAACAAAATTTGATGGAATTTTAATAAATAGTTTATTTCAATAAGAGTCCATCAAGCATTTTTAACTTCAATTATTTATAATAAGAAATGATATCTGGATGTTTCAAAATAATATGAGTTTTTAAAGTTTCATTTCGAGCAAAATGTCTGCCACAAAGAGCACATTTATAAGGCCGTTCCCCAGTATGAATACGCTCATGTCTTCTGAGACTACCAGGATAATTAGTTGAAAAACTGCAACTTGTACAACAAAACAGTGGGATAGATGGATGACATACAGTTGTAACATCCACACATTTATCTGCAATACAATTTGAAAGTAAAGCAAAAAATTACGTAATATGTAAGAAATTGTATTCTTATACATTGATAGAACATAAATTGTAACAAATTACATCTTGAAAATCAGTCATCAAGATTTTATATCTACAGGAAAATGAAAACATGAAGTTATATAGCAAAAAAAAATATTTAGAATGAATCTAAAATAAAAATGTTAAGATTGAATAAATGATTGTTATAATGTTAGGATTATAATGTTAGGTGAATAAATGTTAAGATTAGAAAAAATGTGAGACTTTGTTTTTGAGAAAATAATACGTAATAAGACTTATTATCCCAGTCGTAACAAAATATAATATGGAATAAAATTATATATTAATAGAATAAATTGTATATTAATAGAATATAAATAGCTGAACATAACATTTTGAAAATCAGTCATCAGAATTTTACATTTACATAAAAATGAAAACATAAGATGTTTTAGTCTAAAAAAATGATTAGATTGAATGTTTTGCAAAAATGTGAGATTTAAGATGTTCTTTCTGAGAAAAATACTTATTGCAATATCTGCACTTATATGGACGTTCTCCAGTATGTTTTCGAAGATGCCTTTTGAGATTATATTGCAAAGGAGTTGAATAACGACAATATGTACATTGAAAGATTTCAATTTCTTTTAATATTTGATTGGACTCATCAGTGAGAACAAGATAATCTGAAACAAAAGATTTTAAATAATTAATATAAAAATAGTGAAAAATTGTATCTCCAAATTCCTTATATAAATATAAATACTTAAAAAACCAACAGGTTTTAATTTATCGGTATGCTTAAATGTACCTTAAGTAAAATTCAAGTATTTTGACAAACTTAATTTTAATAGATGCAAATGGTATCTATTTTATGAAAAGTTTCTAGAAACAAGTAATTGAGAAAATTAAACGAGAATAAATTCATGAAAAAAAAATGGAACAAAAAGAATAATGTATGATATTAAGTTTATTTTAGCATGAAATGTACTCTCTTAAAAATTAAATCAACAAAAATTTTTGCACATGTGTTAAAAAAAAGAAAAAAAACATATATAAGAACATTAAAATAATTTTGAGGTACATTATTTCATTTATTAATAATCACAAATAGTAATGGGTTGGCAAATACATTCTTACATTGATCTAATTTTGTCGATTTCTAATAATTTTAAGGATAAGACTGCTGTCAAATTTCAAATTATAAGAAAAAATAAAAAAGATAAAAGCATCTAGCTTAAATTTTTCCCCCCAAATTAATGATTTATTAAATAATAAAAACAGAAGTGAAGGTTTCGAATATCGTACACTTGAAAATTTTCTGAATCATAGCAATGATCAAAATTTTTATGAATCAAATTATTTTCATTATGAGAGCTTGAGTTTTGGTTATATCTTTAAAGAACAATTTTTCATTTAAGTTAACTTGACATCATGTTACAAATTCTTTTCCTTATTGCATTCAATCCAAAACAATCACCTCTGAGAAGACTTAGACACAGCCTTCAGAAGGAGAAAGCACTGCTTTTCCCCTCAGTCTAAGGCAGGTCACACACTGAGGGAGTGAGTAATAAGAGGCAGATTCCCTACGCTTTTGCATTAGTATACACACATCACCTTTATGCATCATAAGGCAAAAATATAAGAAATCACCATCTGCATGCCTCTTTCTTACCACATGCTTCTTCAGTGTGTGTTCAGCCTTGTGTGCTTCTTCTGAATGATTTAAAGGGGTTTTATAAATTTTGAATTACTACAACTGTAATTGAAGTCTTATTATACTCTTACTAAAGTATAGTCAAAAGCTAAAAAGCCAAATTTCTTAAGGTTAGCTGAAAAGGTAGTTTTGATTGACTAAGTGAGAAAAGGCTATGAAAGAAATCTTGAATTGACTATGAATTCAGAATTTTATCCACCAGATTATAATAAAATTTCAGTTTGTCAATGTATTAATTAACAATTGATGTTATGGAAAAAGAATGAGAGAACCCGACAGTTCAGGTTGAAGAATATATGCAATTCAAAATTTTGAATACTTGAAACTTTTTCTCTGGTTATTTAAATATAAAATCAGCCACTTTTAACTACCTTTATTAATAAATTATATCTAAGAATTTGTGCAGTAAATATGTATAGTTAGATATCATAAAAGAAAATAAGTAAGGCATAGGCAATACAACAAAATTTTAAAAAGCAGATGGTTATACTCATTTTAGAACTAACCAAATATTTCAAAAGAACAACAAATAATATTGAAAGAAAGCTTTGTATATGAACACATGAATAATACAATAATTTTATGAGCTAATATCACAATTGATTACATCATTTACAAAATGCTGTTATTTATCTACAGATTAAATTTTAGCATGCTTTGTAAAAGCATGAATGGTCATATGTTCTTTCTGAGTAAAAGTTCTATTACAATCAGCACATTTGTAAGGACGTTCTCCTGTATGTGTTCGCATGTGTCTCGTCAGATTACCCCGCAAGTAAGTGGTATAATCACACAATGCACATTGAAAGGTGGATGTTTTTCTTATCACATTTGTAGATTTATAAGACAATCTTGAAAATTCAGCAAAGTAATCTAGAAATATGTTTAAAAATTTAATTAACATAATGCTTGAATTCAGCACAATATTTCAAATATATAAATAATGCAAAAATGTTTTAAATTACACAGTGATTTTTTCTCCAAACTAGAAGGATAAGATGGATGACTACAATGAGATGAAGATTATTAATGAATCAGAAATGATTTTGTCAAACTGACATGAACCTAAATAACTATATAATAATCGTAGCACAATGTAATTTTTTAGAACTTTGACTAAATATTAGCCAAGAGTGACTAAGATCGAATTTTTAATGACTTTTATAATTAATTAAAAAAAGTAGCAATTAATATCCCTTGAAAGTTCGAATACAATAAAATAGGTGAATTGGTAAAAGCAACTTTGCCATTGATTCTAATAGTCTAAAGAAATAAAAATTCTAAAATGATTTAATTTTGATCCTTAATTTAAAGTAATTTCAATCCACCTATTACATTTTCTCAGTCATATATGGTTACATAAAAAAAAAAAAAATTGATTGAATGCAATATTTAGTACAATAAAGTAGGTGAATAGAGTTTGTGAGAAAAGACATCTCTGCAGTTGTTATTATATTATATAAGTAAAAATAAAAACTTAATATTTAATGAATACATTAATGGTCAATTTAACCTAGGAATAAAACATAAAAATTTTAATGGAACATAAAGACAAATTGTCCAAATTAGAAAGTTTAAAGAAAGTGTTGCGAAAGGCCCGTGATATAATGCT
Source organism: Parasteatoda tepidariorum (assembly GCF_982258835.1). Classification (NCBI taxonomy): domain Eukaryota; kingdom Metazoa; phylum Arthropoda; class Arachnida; order Araneae; family Theridiidae; genus Parasteatoda; species Parasteatoda tepidariorum. The sequence goes on from NC_141761.1 coordinate 80,946,283, forward strand.
AGGAGTATTCTTAATTTTCCTGTGTGTTTTAGCAATACTCACTGCTAAAAATACATAGAAGATTCAGTACTCACGTATAGTGAGTATTATTCAAAAAATATGACCCAAATATTACTTACATAATAATTTAAATACCTCTTAAAACACACCATGACAAACAAAGAAATATATCATAAGGGTCTAATAAAGAGATTTTTTTATTTAAACAACTTATTATTTTGCACAGAATAATTTAACAAGCATTAAAAAATATTGTATAATTATGTACAAGCATAAAATGGCCTTTGTAATAAAAAAAAGATTTGAAAACTTCTGTTTAACTACTAAGTCTATAACAAAACTTGTATATTTAAGTTAAAACTATTCAAAATTGAACAGATTAAAATGAAGTAAAAACTAATTTTGAACTCAAGCAATAAAAAATTCATTTGAATTTTAATTGAGTCAATAATTGAACATTATTTGTATTGAACCTGAATTTCTGAGAATTCTATTGAAACTCAAAATTAGAATAATTTCTAAGGGGAGAAAAAAAAAAAGAAGAGAGCAAGGAAAGCAACTTTTATGTATTTAATTTTAATAAGATAAAAAAAAAGCAGATGTTTTAGAGATTTAACTATAAAAAAATATGTTTTTTTATAATTTTATTTATGGCCAACAGATAATACATTCACAATGAAAAGTCAAAATTTTCATCAACAAAACTGGTTATAAGGCAGATTAGATAAGTTTAAAAAAAGAGGTGATTTCAGTATGATTTAAGTTTCATTATTCAAACAATTATTTCATTAATTAACTATACATAAATACATATACTTGCAAAATCAATCTTATTAAGTATTTAATAGCAAAGTCTAAATATCTAGTCAAGTCTAAGTTTGTCTTTCTTTCTAATAAAAAGCAAAATCCTTCAGAAAAAAATTTTATATTTTAAAAAGACAATGAAGATTAACCATGAATTTTTTAAACAGTTGACAAACATAATTATAAAAATAGTTCAGAAAGTACAGTTTTATAACAATTAAAAAAAATAAATTATGTTATCTATACAAAAAATAAATGAATTTAGTTATTTAAGTATATTGTTTAATTTAATAAAACAATAAATCAGAAATGCTTTGATTCAAATGCCTGCATATTTTCTGATTAAACAATGCTTAAATACCTCCTTTCTGTCTCATTTTATAAACTTTTGATCTATTATATTTTTTTAAAAAATTCAAATACTTTTTTGTTCTATCTGAATAACCATATCTTACAGAATACTCCACCTACATTATTAAAGTTGAGAAAGTTTAGTTTATTATTGCTTTTTTTTTAAAAAAAAAAATATATAACTAGGAAACAATTAAAATGTTTTCAGAAAGTGTTCACAAAGAAAATGTAGTGCAGAAAACAAAAAACTAAATAGCAGCAAATATTTTATTGATGAATTGATAAGTTTTAGTTGACAATTTTTCTTTATTTCAGATTGATCATATCATGATCATGGAATATAATATAATTAGAAGCAAATAATATAATAAAAAACTATACATACATTTATCAATTATGAAGTTTATTCAAACATACACTATAAAATGATTAAAAATAAAAAATATTATTCTTTTTGTCAAAAATAATATGCTTTATTAAAAAGAACATTTTGGGTGCAGTAATTAACTTATTACAAAAAACTTATTGTTAAAAAAAAGATAAAGAAAAAACAAATTAAGGAAAAGAAAATCTCTGGAGTAAAACTTTTTAATATAGGAAGGTAAATAAGATTAGGAAAATGTTTCACCACTTACACAATAAATATTTCTCGACTAAAAATTTGTAAATTCTTATTCTACACTGAATATTATAAATACATTAAATATTTTTCAAGTAAACGCTTTTTTACTCAACATATTAGAAATAAGAAAATCTTGACATATTAGAAATAAGAAACTTTCCAAGAGTGGTTCAAAAGCATAAAATTAATACAAGGAAATTAAATTTTATTCTATAACAGAAGTAAATTTTTTAATAAGTAGGAAGTTTCATAAATATATTAAAACACAAAAACATGAGTATGGAAATCTTAACAAATAGATTCAACACATAAACACAAAATTTTTAAATAATTTGGCAAAGATGCCAACATTTATTTCCTTCAAGGAACAGTATGACTAGTCTCAAATGAATAAAAATCATAAAAAAAAAACTAAGCATGATGTTGTATAAAATATATAGTGGCTATTTTTTGTTTATTAAATTAGGAATAAATGTTACCATATACAGACTATGGCAACTTTCTAGACCTATTTCTTTATGACGCGGATGAAATTGTCAATACTCAAATTTCAATATAACATAAAAATTTTTTCTTCGAATTTGAACTATTGAAAGACTAGAATTCTTGCACAAATCTAAAAAAATTAACCTCAACTTGTCATGCATTATTATTCACTGTTTATAGATTCATGATTATTTTAACAGAGTATATTTCATTATTTTACAAGCAAGTAAGGAATGAACAAAAAGTTTACTTTTACTATATATCACCCTTAGTCTGAATGACAAAAAGTGGTAAGAAAATCTTCTAAGCAGAATTAATTATTAAATAATAGGTGACATAAGACATTAATTTGCAAAATACTAACTGAATAATGAGTAGTATTGTGTGTCAAACATAATTTTGTTATGAAAATTTTTTATATTAAAGCTATTGCCTCCTACTGTACACTATAGTTTGACATTTTCCAAGAGAAACATTTCCTGAACATGTGCATTATACATACAAGGAACAATGAGTATATGTTTCCCTCAATAACTAAAAATTTCAAAAAGTCTATAAATATTTAAATAGTAAAACTTTATGATGTGAATGAAACTGTCAATTCTCAACTTTCAATACAACATAATATGAATAACCTTTTTTCTTAATTTTAGAATTTTATTATTGAAAAACTAGAATGCTTGCACAATTCTGAAAAAATTAAACCACAACTTCTAGTGTATTACTATTCATCGACACTGTATTTTGGCCTTTTTTATAAGAAAAATTTGCTGAATATATGTATTATATACACAGGGAACAATGGTTATATGTTTCCCTCAATAATTAAAAATTTCAAAAAGTACTTAAATATTTCTAATAAGTCAATAAATGTGGTAACAAAATCTTCTAAGCAGACCTAATGATGAAATGACAGGTGACATAAGACATTAATTTGAATTGTGCAAGCATTCTAGTCTTTCAATAGCGAAAATTCTAAAATAGCAAGAGAAAAAAAGGTACTTTTATTATGTTGTCAATAATTCTTTAAATTAATGCCATTGCTTCATGCTATCTATGAATACTTTATTTTGACATATTACATGAGAAATAAATGTTGAATATGTGCGTCATTGGCACAAGGGTCAACAGGTACATCTTTCCTTCAATAGTTAAAAATTTTAAAAAGTCAATCAATATTTCTAATATTTCACTATCATTTCAAACAGATAAAAAAGTTTCAGAAATAATCATCAATAATATCAAATTATTATCTAAACAAGCTGAGGAATTTAAATAACTTAATCATTTTGCAAATATTCAGCAGATGAAAGACTTTTTTTTTTTTTTTGATGCGAGAAATTTTGAGAACTATAGCATTTGTATATTTTGATTTAATCTACCATAAAAATTGGATATCTGAGATACCCATGATTTTAAAGTTGACTTTAAAAACTATGGAATTTTCTAAATATTGCTCTTCATAAATTTAAAGCCCAAACAGAACTTACATTTATTCAAAAACATAATTTTAAAAATGAATGTTTGAAAAATATACCATTAAAAAGATACTTAACTTAAAAATTGCATTTGGTGTTTTTTTACACTTAAAAATAATATTTTTCGATAATAGTTTTTATAAACTTAATAAAAAAAATATGTTTTTACTTCATGAGGCACATAAAGACATTTTTAAGATAAATTTTTTTCAAATAGAAATGCTTAGAATGATGCCAAAATTAAAACATATTTGACAAAAAATGTGAATATGATCTTACACCCCATTTACTTCAGTAAAACACTAGCCTGAAAAAGTAATACTAGTCAAATTGACATTAAACCTAAATTTAGAGTTTAAATTTCTAGGAAAGGGAAATTATAGCTACATGACATAAAGAGTCAATTATGATGCGACCTGAATTCCGTTTTATTAGTTACCTTACCAGTATAGGATATCTTCCCCTAAGAGTAGTAAGTACATAACTTTCTCCTTTAGTTATAAATCTTATTAATTTAAAACGAGAGTTTATAATCATTGATAGTAGCACATAAAGTTTAGAAAAAATATATGCATGCTAAAGTCACATACCACATTCAATCAAATATCAGGGTGGTTGATTTTAAAATAAGACTATGATTTCGACCCATGAAATTGCATGCATACAATTATCTATCTGTAATAACATACTTAATTTAATTATCGCTTTTAAAAAATTTAAATTTTGCTCCCTCACAGGCATGTACATAAATTGAAGATATTACTCACTTTCAAGTCAATAAGTTGAGTCATAAATGTCATAATATTTCTTCAACTAAGCTGCCACTATTAAAATCAAACTGTTCTTGGTTTAAGTATTATTGTTTCACAATAACTCAGACAACACTTTATGTAAAAAATAATAATTTAGATTAAAAACATAATAATCTATAGGAAGAATTCTTCAAGAAATCATAGATCTATTAATGGATTTTCAGAAAAAGTTAAATCATATGGATGACAGGATCTTTGATGTCTTCTCATTGAATTTCTATGACGAAACATTTTGGAGCAATATTCACATGGGTAAGGACGTTCGCCTGTGTGAATAAGCATATGAATTCTTAGATTACCTTTATTAGAAAACATTTTCCCGCATGCATCACATGCATGTTTTCCATCGATTACATAATGCATAGTCTGCTTGTGAACAAAATGACCGTCTGGATCTTCAAACACAGAATTGAAATCTACATTAAAAATAAAAAAACACTGTATTTACCTTAACAAAAAACATATCAGGATTATTAGAACAATTAAAACTACAGAAAAAACTTTAATATTTTGAAATATTTAAGATGTTTCATAAATTAACTAACTTATTTTTTAAAGTTATTTACTATGCATCAAACTAATAATAAATTCTTTATTTTATACTTCTTTTTAATAATATTTTACAAAACTAGAATGTATATAAGAAAGAAATAATTTGAAAGAGAATGTATCAACTACCTGAAAAACATAATATGATGTACACAAACAGTAAAAACTTAATGAGTGGAGTGATTTTTAATAACAGGACTATTAAAAATTTATAAACACACAATTTAAGTAGAATATTAGTAAGTGTCTGATAGAATAAAAATTCAAAATTTAGCTCAATGCCTGATAGTTTAATTAATAAAAGGTTCTTCATTTTGTTTCCACACAAGTTTAAGCATAAAATCCTGTATAAGAAAGATAAAAATACTAAAAACTTACATGACTTTATTTAATTCGCTTTTCATGATTCTCTTTTATATACCTCACAATTACTTAAAGGATAGAGAATAACCAATTTGGAAACAATGTTTTAAAGATTTGATGCAAGTTGCCACTAATAAAATTAAAAAAAAAAATGCTTACAAATATTTCAAATTAACAAATTACTTTTAACAGCTTATCTTTAGAATTGGCATTTAATACGGACTGTGGGTGTTAATGAATAAATAATTTTTAAGCCAATCTATTGAGGAGTAATATTGTGCATTTCTTTTTTTTTCTTTCTAATCAAAACAAAAAAATTATTTCTTATGACATGTAAGTAGATATAGTCTAAAATCTATTTTGTAGGACTTATTGTAAACAATAGATAAGCAACAATACAAAAATAAAATATATGTTATTTTTGATCTATTTTAACCTATTAAATAATAGCTTTTTAATAAAAGAGTTATAAGCTAAATCCAAAGGTTTAAAACTGGACTTACCAAATGAAAATGAATGTTTCGAAAAAATTTACATACATAATTTGTATTGAGAACAGTATTGGGGATCATGTATTAAATTATAATAAACAATAGCAACATAACAGACATAGATAGAATAAGTTTAGTCAACATTTGAAACTAATATATTTTCTAAAAAAAATAAATAATAATAATTCAAATAAATAATAAACTTAATATAATAGTCTTGTACCCTCAAATGTTTATAGAGACAAGGTTCAGGTATCGTTCATAATGACAATATTTTAATAAACAAAATTGATATTTCTGAGTTCGAAACAGACATTTGAAATCTTTTTAAAAACTAGACTTTTTTTTTGTGTTTTAGGAATCTTTCTTCAATTATTCTAATCAAGAAAGAAAGGAATAAGACTAATGTCTTAAAATAACATTACCTAATTTTAAACTTAATTTAAATAATCACAAAATAATTTTTGTTCATCAAACTGTAACATATTTAGAAAACAATATATTAATACATGAAGCATTAAGTAAACACCTTTATATTCACAATGTCATTAGATTGTACAATAAATAGTTCTAAAGTATAAAATACAATGGGAAAAATTTATAGTCATGACAATGGATTTAAAACAATAAAGTAAATTTAGCTGGTTACAACGAACATTGAAACTAGATTTCATAAGTTCATATTTTTTTTGCAGATATACAAAAATAAATTAATAAACATACTAAATAATTAAAAATTAGATATATTTCAAAAAATATTATATTTCTGGTTTTATAATTAATCTAAATGTAGTTTTAAGCACCTTTAATTTTCCTTTAAAATTTTTTTATCTGCATAGTTTATGTTATAATAGTATTACTTTAAAATTATAATAGAGTATATTATTTTAAATACACATATGCACAGGAATAATCAGCTGCATCAAATATAGTAAAGTAGGAATTTACACTTAGTGAAAATACATAGAAGAACATAAGAACTTATAATAAACAAATAATTCCAAGAAACTAAAGCACCAAGATTAAAAACTTCATCTGCTTCAAAAATATAAGGATTGGAAATAACAGTCAGCATATTTCAAGCACTCCAAAACAGGTTAAACAATATTCTTTAAAATTTAGACTTAAGGAACATGATAGACTGGTCATTATCAAGATTTTGAAAAATAATCAATTGCTGCACATTGTTGGAATTTTGGGCATAAATTCAAATTTTGACAATGCCAAAATTATTTCCCTTTTAGCTCATCTTGATACCATGGAATCTTATTTTATTCACATGAATGCTGATTTCCTTGTTTACGATATTAGTTCATTACCACCTCTCTTTAGTGTATGGAAATGTATTTTACCCTGACTTGCCCCTTTTTCTTGTTCTGTTTCACATTTTTTTTCTCTTCCGGCTATAGTAGATTTTCTAGATTTGTTTCTCACTTTTATTTTTCCATATTTCGTTGGCAAATTTACATTTTATATTTCAAATCACTTTTGTTTCCTCTCATTCTCATCTGGCAAGATTTGAAAATGGGTGCCTGTTTTTCAGCTGTTGAAACGCGCCGACTGCTATTTTCAATTTGTATATTTTTAAAGTGAATAATCAAGTGATAAGAACTTACAGTTGCAGTGAAATAAAAAAAAAAGAATTTCCGACATCAAACATTCAGAATATCAAATATTGTAATTTTGAGAAAGTTTCGTCAAGGAAATGAATGTGTAGACATTTTAAATATAATGAAGTATAGATTTATTCTAAACACTAAAAAATAATATCAAAGTAATTATTATGAAACAATTATTAAACAAGTATTTAACTATACAATTTACAGCATGTTTTCCCTTTTCAAATAATAAAGCTTTAAATGATTCATTGTTAAAATCAGCCCCAAATTGAATAACTCCAATACAGTATTTATAAACATTGACATTTATACATTTGATTAAAATTTTGCATTCTCTTTCTAGTTGCGGTGGTAAGAAATGTTTAATAAAATTTATAAGTCCATAAGAATAAAATTTCACCAAAATATTTAGATTATAAGTTTTAAATATACCTTTAATAGTAATTTAAAGTAAGATACAAAAATGATAAAAAAAATTATAATATATTATTGATGAATTGTTTTTGATAGTTTGGCATATTACAAACACTTTTACACGTTTTATGCAGTTATAAAACTTTGTGTCAACATAACAAGCCAGTGTCGTAGAAACTTAAATATATAATGTCACCACAAGGTACTAAAGTTCTTTGATTACATTGCAGATACAAATTAGAGAAAGCTATAAATTAGAGTTTTTAAAAAACTATATAACTTCAACAAGTAATTTATAATTTTTAAACAATATTCAACTTCAATTAAAATATTATATCATGTTCAATAATAAGTTTTAATAGCTGTTTAAATTTTAGCAACCTAAAAAAATCTCGAAGAAAAAGAAAGTTTAAATAGTTTTTTTTTAATAACCATTTAACAATAATTATTTGATTTTTTTGTTTGCTTGTTTTTGAATTAGGGCTACAAGTTTTTGCATGATGAACAAATATTTTGCACAAAAATGTGTCATATGTAATGAATTGAAACGAATTGGATAAATTTCTGTTAAATGCATATATATATATATATATATATATATATATATATATATATATATATATTAATATTATTTTAACATATCTTTAAAGTTTTAATCAATCTAAGGCAGACTGACTAGTTAAGGCTATTTTTATATTCTAAAACTCTGTCATCAGGAGAAATAATTAATTTTAGGGAATAATTTATGCCATTTTTATAATGTTATCAGTTTGTGTGTAACAGCTATTCATAACTCTTAGGTTATATTTTCCCCCTCACTAAGTAGCACATTCTATGACCAACATATAGTACATGGGTGCTAAATAAAGAATAGTCACAGTTTCTGAAAATTAAAAAAGGGTTTGAGAACAACAATTTTAATATTTGAAAAGTTACTATAATTCTGCCTTGATTAGGCTTAAAAAATGTCCAAAAGTTGAGAAATATTCATTGATCTTAATGTTGTTTCTTATGTGGAAAAATATTTCAAAATCAGAGTTTTTTTTTAAAAAAACAACTTTTTACACTTAAAATATTTGTCCATTTTATAGTTCAGTCAATTTTTGCAGCATAATACTGAACATAGCTAAAAATTAGTTTTGATTCAAATTTAAAGCACTCAAATTGTGGCCTTTTCATTTTACTTTCGGAAAAAGTTAAAAAAAATATCTTTAAATTATAAAGTGATAAATTTCTTTTCTAAAGAAGCAAATTACAATGGCTATTTATACATTCTTTTTTTGCTTTTCAGATCATTTTAATTTCAACGAATCAGAATATCATTGATATGTCTTTAATCAACATATGTGTTACATGGTATTAAAATGATAGAAAACATTTAATGCTGATTAAATGACCAAACCAAGCATAGAATAACTCAATAGTCTCTAAATTAGAACGATCAAACTTTGAGATTGCTACTAGTAACATTAACTAAAATAAAAAAATATTGTATCAAAAATCAAATCCATTTGATTTTTTAAATAATTTGGTAGCAGCATTTTCTGAACACACACAAAAATTAGAAATATCAGAACAAAAAATTTTTTTATTAAAAAAAATCAGGACAACTAGGAACCTAGCATTATCTAGTGTTTAAAAGTAAAAATATGTTTTATTAAATTCAGTATTCCATTTCAATTAATCAAAAAAAGTAAATACTTAATATGGTAACTAATGCAAGATTATCAATTTATCATCAAGAACAACTTTTAGTAGGTAATAGCCCACAATGTTATGCTTTAATCTTTTGATGTTTTTATTACTGAATTGAAGAGACTATAAATTGAAATCTGTTCTAAGATTATTTAATATATATTCAAGCTAAGAGAAAAGGAATATTAGCAGCTATATCAGGTTTGTCATTTATGTGACAGGCTCTTTTATGATGATTTAAAGAATTTCTGTGTCTAAAGACTTTACCACACATGTCACAAGACTATATGGGTGTTCACCAGTGTGAATAAGCATATGAACACTTAGATTACCTTTCATTGAAAACAACTTTCCACAAATCATACATACATTCTTCCCATTTAAAACATAAGGGGAAGTCTTTCTCATCATCAGACTATTGTGACTATCCTTATATTTGAAATCCTTATTCATATCACAATTATCTATAAATGAAAAATAGCATTAAAAACACAGAATTGTAGAAACCTTCAGAAAGAAAAGAAATAAACCAAAGGACACATTATATAAGAAATGACTGAAAAGCTTTCGAATTACAAACCTAACATTATTTTTAACCAAATATTATCTTTACCACCTGAAAAGGTCTTATTTATCTTCAAATATTGAAAATTGAAGTGACATGAGTTTACCTTTACCTTTTTTAAAATTCTCAGTTATTTGATAAATAATAATATTCAGAATGAGGCTGTGCAAATGACATGCATTTTGAATAGTCAAAATAGTAATAGAATATTTGAATAGTAATAGTATTATTGTGCTCAAAGGTATAAGCATGTTGAAAAATTTCCTGTCATATTTTATAGATAATTTTACTTCTTTTCAAAATAAGTTTTATAAGTTTTTAAAATTTAGACAAATTCATATTTACAAACATTGTTAAAATTTCCATAAGCAAACAGTTTATTCATTCATAATCTAGAGGTATTCATACCCACTATTAAAAAATTATTTACATTAGAATCTTAGCTAAGAGAGCTAGATACTAAGTACATGCTGATTAATTGAATATCTGAAAAAGGAGAATTAATTTGAATGTATATAACAACTTTAAAATATAGGGAAAGACTGAGAGAAAGAAACTAGATTAACTTTATTTGATAACTGGAACAAAACATGAATTATATATTTTTCTCTCTACAAATTATGCATTACTAGTCGGATAGTAGAATATACAGTTATACAATTAAATGGAAAAGTAATTAAAAGATAAAATACAGCAGACGTATATAACTATTTCCTAAACTTAATGTCAATAAATTATTAACTTTATAGAAATTAATTACTATTATAATTAATTTAACTATTATTAGTTTAATATTATTAATTTTCTGATGCACACCTAATTAAATGATCTTAATGACTGATAGAATTAAGCAGAAAATTTAACAGCTAAAGGCTATAACCTACATTATCTTAGATCTAGAAAGCTGATGGTTTCTATTATTTATTGATAATATATAATCATCCTTTATTTGTTTTTATAAAGTATGATAGAGCAAATTGTCACTGAATTATAAAGTAAAACAACAAACAAAACTCTAACAGTGTTAGAGTTTTGTTAGAACTTTATCTAAAAATTTAAATATTTTACAACATTTTTAGAATAAAGCATTTTAAAATAGCTCCTAGATACGATTTTAGTTATTCATTTACTTTAACTTAAAATATTTAAAAATATTTTTTTACGTTTAAAAATCTTTTCAAATATGAAGATTTTTTTTCAATGAAAAGTTTTTAAGTTGGAGAATTAGAATATTATTTTATAGACACAAAATTTTTACTATCATAGTTTAATTAATTTTGCTGAAGGAAAAACATAGCAAAATTATAATCACTATGAGAAAAATTTCTTCCTTTTTAACTTAGCAATAAAAGTTGGGTACATACAGCCTATATCCTAGACTTCAAATGAGAAAAGAAGGTTGCAAAGAAGTATTAAAACCAAAGAATTGAAGTAATATAATAGTGAGGTTTTGTAATAAATTGTTCCAAAACAATGATTAATAACTTTATATTCTTTTATAATACATATTCTTCATATCCTGTAATCATATTTGTAATAACTTTATATTCTGTATGACTTTATTAATAAAATTTTTTAGTTTATTAGTGAAAGGTGATTAAAATAACAGCAGAAAGACTGAACATTGCTATATACCTAGAAAGTCTGAAGGAGCCAGTGTAACCCTTTCCAGATAGTTCGTGTGTAGATCAATGAGACAACCAAAATCTTAATCATAACTAATTTAATAAAAGATATATTAAAAAATCAATCATCAAAATTCTATGCTATTTTATTTGATTTGGCTAATGGAAACAGAACACTGACTTTTCAAATATACTTATACCCTAGTTTTTTTTTTTAGAAAATTGATCTTATTCTCCATAAAAAATAATTATAGCTATGCTAAATACTCATGTTTTTCTCCTTTTTTTTGATGAAACTGGGGTGCTTAATATAAAACAAAGGGTATCTTATATTCAAACATACCTGGTTTATTGGGAATTCAGCAAAATACTTTAGGGGCTACTCTGGGCAATCCCATCATTCTAGATATAAAATTCAATATATGTGGCTAACACAAGAATGAGTAAGTAAGCACTTAAATTAGATAAAATTATGAAAAGTCAAAAATACTCGGTACTTTCAGTAAAATATTTTTGGATTACAGGGCGACAAAAATAAAAGGGACCAAAGGCCCTAATCTGTCTTTCTACTGTTAAAGGTTAGAATAGATATTACCAACATGTTAGATATTACCAACAGAGCTTAAAAGTTTGAATTTTATTTCATTTATTTTCTTAACAAGCATGTGAATTAAAAAAAAAGTAGTTATGTTAATGACATTTAAGAACATGTGAGTTTAAAGACAAAATCTACATCTATAATCACTCTCACTTTATCAAATTTCATATATAAGTATATTTGATTAACTTTTCTAGCAAAATATTATAGACTCGAAAGATTTCATACAGTGTTGCCAAATCTTTTAAAAAAAATAAGCACCTTTTAAGCTCTTAAAAATATTTGTAAGCACTATATACATTAACAAAAGGTAAAATAATTTTCACAGACTTTACGCAACTATGATAAAATAATTAGTTTCTGACAAATAACTCTTTTCTTGATTATATTAGCAATTTTAAAATGATCAATAGAGTTTTTGGTTCGATATCAGAGGGTGGAAAAGAACAATGTGAAAAGCATGCTTCTGCACAAAACATGGCGAAAATCAACATAGTAAAGAAAAAAAATCTTATTTTCGAAAAGGGAAAATTAAGCACTTTTTAAAATCACCCAATGGAAAAAGGCACCTTTAAGGGCTTTTAAAAAACGAAAACAAGCACCTTTAAGCACTTTTTAAAACCGCTATGCACCATGTTTATAGATATGAGGATAACAGAAAAGTCATGGGACACAATGTTATTGCACATTTGAAATATAATTATTACATAGATTGAATTTTACTTTTTTTGTAGTAATGTTCTCCACACATTCATATTAGTTGCCAGAGAAAATTTATTTAGTTCTCTTTATTAACAGAAGGACTATAAAATATAGGTATAGAACAAAGTATGTGGATGACATTTCAGTGAAATTTTTAGAATGATTATAGTATGGTTGGAAAATTATAAATACAAAGATAAAGTGATAAAACATGTGATGTGATAAAACAATTTTTAACTTGTTCAAAATATAACAAGAATATCAATTAAGAATGAAATATTTTCTAATTTGTAGAATCACTCATATACAAAACAGTTTAAAATTAGTTTGCCATCAATAAGGTATATCACCAACAGTGTAATAACATATAACAACTAATTTATTTCAATTTTAATATTTTAAATCATATCAAAACTTTCATATATTTTATAAACAAGATAAATAATCTTTAATTATTCAAACATTAATAATTGCCAATAGAATGATTTAATTACATTTAAAACAAAATAGAAAAATTGTGTTAAAATTTCTGAATTTCTATTTTATAAATAAATCCACTAATGGCAAATGGAGGTGATTAAAATCATTGGACACACTAGTTCGAGAATTGTTTCATAAGCAACCATAATTAAATTTAATGAAATAAAAATGTAATATTAATACACAAACCTTTAAATGCATTACAGAACATACAAAAATCTTATAGTCTAATAAATTCTTTCAAGAACAGAAATTTATGAATTATATATAAAATATTTTAATAAGGAATTATATATAAAATATTTTAATAAGGAATTACATATAAAATATTTCATCCGAAATTTTAAAGACATGGTAGTTTGGCACACAAGTTTTATCTATCCTTGCTTTCATATACCAATACTGATTCACCTCCTAAAAGAGATTTATTGCATTTAATTTATAAATAAACTAAGTCAAAGATGGAATATTTAAGAAAAAACAAAGTTCTTAACTCATTACTAATAATTAAATAAAATTATCTTAATCAACTATTAAAACCTTATTTAATAACTACTATCGCTGTTAACAGAGTTTGTAAACAAAATGGGAAATATTAATACATCAATAAATATTTTTTTTTTTAAAAATAGATACACGTTTTATGTAATATACAGAGAAAATTTTTTTGTCTACATAATGGTATTTAAGAATGATCTGCCATGAAAGATTTATTTAGAAGATGGCCTCAGGAAAAGATAATTGAGTTTCAGGCAGGAGGGAGCAATTACAAAATAGATTTTCCTGTCAACTAAAATTTGAATTCTAACTCAGGTATATTAAGTGTAATAAAAGCTATATCATATTGTCTTAAAAATAAAAAGTCAAATTACATTAGAATCAATATATATCAAATTAATTGACCCAATAAAATGAGCCAGGGCCTATAAACAATTTATATTCTTGCTGTTTTAAATCACTTGCTCCTATCCGTTATCTAATAATAAAATCCCTTTTACGTAATAGCAGGGATTGATACCGCTTTTGTTTTTTGGAGCCATTTATTGAAGCAAAAGTATTTTTCTGAAAAACTAATGAGAAATATTTAGTTTTAGCAATTACTATATATTTTTTTAATATAAAAAAAATGCCAAAATAAGCATAGGATAAAATACTAAAACAACCTCTTTTATATATTTTACAATGCTTTGTTAAAAAAAAATAGCACTTACATTTTATTCCTTGCTTGATCATATTGTCAAATAAAGATTTGCAGATAATTAGTTGTTATTAGGATAACACATAAGTACACCAAAAAAATTTCATAACTAAAGTCAAGAAGTGGTTTACTTATTTACTGTTAAAATATTGGCACTTTTCATGATTGAACGCAACATTAATTGTCTCAAATGCATCTTTACTTGTAAATAAAATCAAATGGCTTTAGTAATGGATGCTTCAAAGTTGGGTAAATTATAGTTTTTAACATTAGCAAGTTATTTAACACTAAGCCACAATAAAGATTAAATTTTTAATTACATACTTCATTTTAATTACTTTTTTGAGATAAGAGATTATGAAACTGATAATTTTAATAAAGTGAAACTTTGTAATGGGAAATTCTTAAAAATACATTTTATAAATTTGCATTTCAAAAAGAGACCACAAAATATCCAATTTCTGCCTGTTTAGGCCCCTGAATAGGAAAATTTAAAATTATGTTTTTTTTAGGTCAAAATTTTTTCTCCTCTTTTTACAGTTCTAAAATTGCATGAACTATAACAAGGAATTAAAAACTTACTACCATTTGGCTAATATTAAGACTGACTCTACTGTATAGCAAAAATACACATTATTTACACTATGATATTTTATAAAATATAACAATCAGAAGCTTTCTTCTTTGATAAAATTTAAATACAGCGGATTTTTAACATATTGCAAACAAAAGAAGAAAAAAAAAACTAAAATAGAAAAACAAAAACTTTATTAAATTACTGACATCTGAAATATTTAAATAAATCTTTAACCATTTGGGGAAGAGAATTATTAGAAACTTATAAAATATATAGAGAGAGACTTATTATAAACTATTGTTTATAGAATATACACAGTCCAGTCACATTAATGTGACCACCAACTACTTATGACGTCAACGTGAAATAACCAATCACAGAAGGCAGGACATTACAGTGGAGTGTACATAAAGGAAGTCCTAGGGCATCGGAAAGCTTTTCAATCGTTGGCGTAATGCAGAAACGTAGAGATTTATCCGATGTCCAAAAAGGCATGATTATTGGCTTTTGGACCAAGGGTGGAAGCACTTCGGAAACGGCTAATTTTGGGAACTGCTCACGTGTCGCCGCGGTAAAAATATACCATGCATGACATAATGGCACGATTAAAAATCAGCAGCGTGGCACATGTGGTGCACCACAGGCTATAAATGACAGAGGCAAAAGAAGGCTACGGAGATGTGTTCGGGGGAATAGACGCGCAACTGTTGAGCAACTGACTGCTTAGATGAACTAAGGGGCTACCAAGAGTAAACTTAATTGACTCTCTTCCTGCACGTCTCACAGCGGTTCGCTCTGCCAAAGGTGGTTATTCTGGATTTTGACAGGTGATCACATTAATGTGACTGGACAGTGTAATATATAGATTTATAAAATATAATTATAAATGCCTACACAAAATTTTTTAAATTGAGATCTCTAAAATCAAACATATTATAAAACCTCTGACAGACAGAGAGTACTTATGAAAAAATTAAGCATAGCAAAAGAACACAAAATTGAGATACCAAAGGCAGCTTCAAGATTAAACACCATTGTCAGGGATGGGGCAAGAATATTAAAAAGTTTAATTTTTTACCTGATTAAGAAATGTTTTGGAAAATATTTCAACAAAAAATACTTTTTTTTTAAAAAAAAATTAACTTTTGAAAATTTTATTATACAGTTAAAATAACAAGGTTAATATTTTGAGCCAAATTTAAACATATTAATGAAAAATGTATTTCACATAACACACACATCAACAAGAATTTTAAATTTGACTTAAAGATACTGACATATATTAAAAAAAGTAAGAGAAGTAAACATTTGTGTAATAAAAACATTCAGCTGTTTAGAATTAATAATCTAACTCAATAGTGTAGAATATAAGCAAATAGGAGCTTCAATTATCTGAATGACATGAAAAATAAATAAGGCAAATGACAAAAAAGAGGGGGAGGATAAAAACTACAGAAAACAGAGCATGTATTTAATAGCTATCATTAAATGAGTAAAAATTTTTCTTCGTAAATGTAATTAATTATTTGGATGATTATTTTTAAGTTTTAATATAAAACTTTCCTTTACTTCCGCAATTAACATAATTTTTCCGAATAAGTTATATTGCCAATGAAATATACAAGTAATCACGATAAGTGAAATTTTTTTTTGTCAGTGAGCCATTAAAAAGGGCGAATCTACGTTATTAAACACAAAAACAATACATATTTACGGGGGGTGATTATCATAACATTCTCGAATTGAATATTATTGGGAAGAAATATCCCTAATATCTGACTAAAACAAACAAATAGAATTTAAACAAACAATTCATGACTTTATGAACTGCGATTCGAATTTATAGACTAAAAAAAAAACAAACAGAAAAATTTACGATCTGTTTTCTATTTTAATTGCAACAAGTTATAAAACGCAACTGTGATTAGACATAAAGCAAACTGAAAATAAATCCTGAATTTAGAGTTCCACGCAACTATACTTTTCAATTACTGCATAAGTATCAAATTTTCTTTTAATTGTTAATTTCAATATATATAACGAAATATTTCAAATTTTAATAAATCGTAAACACAATATTTTAACGACAGAAATATTCTCTTAAAAACAATTATCAACATAGCGGCACGGGTAATTTTCTTTTAGTTAGTAAGCTTTTGACTGTTGCTTTCTGTCCCTATCAAAACACAGTGAACCACGAAACCCTGTTTGAAGTTTTTTTAAAGTGAGCTAGTGAAGGAGAATAGTGCAAAAATAAGCGGCAGGAAACGATACTGCTACTGAATCCCACTGATCGATGCTAGTAAACAAGTAGTAGTTTCATTTATAAGTCAGTCGTTTTAATATTTTATAGGGAAATAAATCTATAATTTTAATAAAAACGTTTACTTAAAGCAATTAAAAATGGGTAGAAGGTCTATAAATACTACTAAGAGTGGGAAGTATATGAATCCTACTGATCAAGCTCGTAAGTATACTATGGCATTTGAATGCACTTTGTTTAGTTAGTTAATTCTGCTGTATTTACTATGAGACTCTGAATACTATCCTTATACGTTACGCAAAATTAAAATATAATGCATCTTCTGGTGATTAGTTGTATTCTTACTAAAATGTAACAATAATTAGACCAACAATTTAAAAGAATGCAATTTTATTTATCCCTCTATCTTTCCTGTTATATAATATTTTTTTGGGACTTAATCACGAACGAAAATTCGTAAAAAGGGACCAAATTATATTGTATAACTCATAGCTACCACCAGGTAAGCCACTAGTTATTTTTTTAAAGAAAGATGATTGTATCTTGATCTGCGGCACCATAATCACCAAGCCTTGGCAACTTATAGACAGCAGAGTTCGATAAACTTATAATAGAAAGCATCAATATACCACCTCGAAAGGGTATAATTAGTAGCCACCCCATGCAAACATCTGCATGCGTTTTATAAAAAAAATTGCAAGTTTGAAATCCATTTGGCAATTGTAGTTGACGCGACATATTATGTTTAGATATCCTCATTTTTGCTAGTAAATAAACCATTTGGTGACAGTTGTTGCTGTAAACGAGCTCTTATATTACTATTCTTCATAAAAAAATTGTATTCTACAATGAACGTTCAAAAATAAGAAACTTGAATTTTTTAAAAATATTATCTTAGTCTTATTAAGTGAAATTCAAGAGTGTTACTTGAAGGAGCAAGCATTTTTAAAGAGAATATTTGAACATTTTTTAAGTTTCATATTTTAAACTTTCTTTTTAGTTCTGAAAATGCTGATTTAATACTGTTGATTTTTTATTATGTTTATTTTCTTATGACTTGTTTGATTATAAGTTTTTCCGTTGGTCCTTTGAGGGGAGGAATTGTAAAATTTTTAGTTAATTCAACCACTATTACTTTTATAGTATCAACGCATACCATTAAACCCCCTAAATTTTTTAAATAAATTATTTAGGAATAAAATGTTGCTATCTCAGTAGATTGAAACTGGCCGAAAATTTCATCTAAATGACTCTGACATATTTATTAATTTTTTTTAAAGAAATTCTTTAGTTTTTTCTTTTACTAATGTGTATTTCTGTTTATTGTAGGAAAAGAAGCAAGAAAACGAGAGTTGAAAAAGGTAATTTCATGGATGCCACATTTCAATCTGTTGAACTTTTATAGGAAACTCACTAATATGTTAACAATATATTCAAAAAACTAAAATATTTATGAATCTTTTTTCCACTGTATACCATATCTTTTTTTAAAAAAAATTTTAAGTAGAGAATTATTTTACAATATTTCCAGTAAAAAAAAATCAACAAACCAATAAATGATGTGAAAAAGAAGATAAAAAGGGTTTGGATTGGGATTAAGGGGGCTAAAATATTTTGATTTTTCCTGTTTCGTCATTTGTTTCATATAAATATATGTATATCTATTTTTTTCCATAACGCAACATAGCTTTTTTTTGTTGAAAATTTAGAGTAATATTTCTATAGTTAAAGAAATTTTTCAAAAGATTTTCTATTCTACCTTTAGTTACAGATTAATAGGTTTCTTAATCTTTTAACTAAATTGCTATAATTTAATATTTAAAATTTTTCTTATGATTTTCCATTTTACTAGAAATGTCTATTTTAAATTAATTTGTGTCGCAAAATTTGTCATGAATAAAAATCATTGCTGAATCAGTGATTAATTTGTAAAATTTTGTTCAATATATTCAAAAAACATTTTTTTTGGAAGCAATGCAAATAATATTAATTTATTATATGTTTTATTTAGTATTCTTATTGTTTCCATAGATGTATATATTCTTGTCATATATTTTGTCTGTAGACTGACTGTTTGAAAATTAAAATGAAATAATTAAAAATAATATTTTATCTTGGTTTGCAATCTTTTTGTTTAAAATCTATGTGTATCAAAATCAAGATTTTTTTAAAGATAATAAAAAAGTTTTTAATCAGTGTTGATGAAACTTATTGTAGCAATATAAAATGATTTATATAACCAGTTTTAAAAAAGCTTCAAGTTTTTTGCATTAGTTCTATACAATTGGATTTAATTCCTTAAAATTTGAGTCAAATGTGCAATAAAAATTCATTGTGAAACAATTCTCTATTGAGTAACAGAGAGGGAAAAAACATGTTTTTTTTATGTGGGAAAAGAATAAAATTTTACTTGGATTAAATTTGAAATTGAGAGTTTAAAAATTTAAACTGCACTTATCTTTCTTTAATTACTACAATATTTTTATGAATATGTTTGTTTTTCATTACTAAGTAAAAACAAAATAACCAGTCCAATATTTAAATTTTTTCCTTTTGTTTCAGAACAAGAAGCAGAGACAAATGGTTAGAGCTGCAGTTTTAAAAGGAAAAGATCCCCTGCAATTAATTAATGATATGGAAAAAATTGATGAAATGGGTAAGTGGGAAAAAAAAAGTATTTATAAAGCAATCTGTTTTATTTTACCTCAGTATTTGAATGTTTAAGTTTTATTGAAATGTTATTTATTTTCATTTTTACTTAAGAAATATTTTACTTTCATTTTAGAGTTCAATGTTAATTCTCCTCCACTATTGAATGAAAAAGTTCTGAAAGACAAGAGAAAAAAACTAAAGGAAACTTGGGATAGAGTAATGAGACTTTATGTGAGTATTCATTTCATGCAATCAAAAATATTACATGCATTGTTCTGAAGCACAAATATTAAATCTTTACATTAAATTTTAAAAACAAATTATTTGACTGTTAGTTTTATAAATATTTTTTTATAATTTTAAGAAATATTTTATCAGTTAACTTCCTTATCTTTTTAGTATAAAGAAGACAGGGAAAGATACAATGAGCTGAAAAAATTGGAGTTAGAGTATGAAGCTAGAAGGAATATACTTATTAAATATTTTGGTAGGTGCAATAGATTTTTATTTTATGCAGATTTTAAATGGTTTAATTATATTTTTCATTATTTTGTTTGTTTATTGTTTTATAAATATGACCTGTAATACCCAGATATTATAAATTTGATTGGTTTTTAATTGTGCACATTAAAATATTTAAAGAATTTGAAAGTGTTCTGTAGAATAATACAAATTTCTTCTATTTACGTAATGTATTTTATGAGAAGTATCTTCTCTGTTTAAAAATTTCACTCTTTTTAGTTCCGAAGAAGAGTTAAATAAATAATTAATTTTCTTTGCTCCATATGTGTGTTTTGCATTTTAGAATTTCTCTTTTTTATGCATTATTCAATTACATCTCAAAATTTTAGTCAAATTCAACATTCATTAAACGTTGTTCATTTATTTATTCAATGGCTTGACTTGGACCATGCAATATAGCTAAATTTGTACTCAGCTATTTTTTTTTATTAGTTTATAAGCCCTACTTTTTTTATACAGATATTTTTATACATAAAGATAAGCAATTCAAAAACCCACTTTTGAGTACCGATGATTATCAATCTCTGCATCAATTTGAAAAAATTGTATTGTAATTACCTCTTATTTGTTTTTTTTTCAGCGAAATTTTTTATTTTATTTATATAATTTCTAAATCTTGATTTAGAGTTGTAATGTTACATCTTTAGCAATTAATTTAATTGTTAATGTTATGAATCATTATGCAGTCAGGCAAACCAATGCATGTTCAACATACGACACTACACACTTCACTTTTTTTTACAGCAGGCGCTGTAGTACATCTGTATCAATGCTTTTTTTATAATGCATTGGCGCAAATGCACTGCAATGTTTTAATGTATTTCCTAATATGCATTTATTATCTAATTTACTGTAAAATCTATCTTACAATATACACTTTCCTCTACTACGTAGAACATTTTGTCTTCAATATGTATAATAGTTTTCTAATATCATTCTTTTTTATTGTAACAGAATGGAAGATAAATTTATTTATTTGTTAACTTGTTCTGAAATTTTTATTTTCATAAACACAGAGTCTGTCCGAATTGCTCAGCAAGTTCAAGTGGATGAAATTCCTTTGCCAGATGCACCAGCAGCAATGTTTCGTAAGTATATTTTTATAATGGAAATAGTTATACAAATTTTTGTTTTCATAGCATGTAAGTACAAAATGTTGTTGAAGCTGAATTCTTTTTTTCTCTCCACTTTTTTATGTTAGTGTCAGAGTTTGTATGTTTTATTTTTAAAGTCTGTCTTTAATTTCAGTAACTTCACAAATACCTTTACCTAGTGAGATTGAAGGTATGCTGGATGTAGAAAATCTTGTTTTACCTCATTCAATTCTGAAAAAGGCTCAACTGCCAAGGTTTGTTTTGATCTCCCTGTTTAAGTTTTTTATTTTTTATTTTTAAAGAAAACTATTTACTTGAAATAATAAAACTAAGCTGCATTGTAACCTGCTCTTCTTTTTCAATACTGAAAAAGTCTAATTAAGAATTTACCTGATCTGGAAAATTCAAGTAAAAGAATTTTCAGATATTTAAATGGAAAAAATTCATTTTTATGAAATGCATTTTTTTTTACTTTTGTATACTCTATATATATACTTTACTCTGTCTATATACTTAGACTCTTTTATATTAAGAACTAGAGAGTTAAAAATTTTGCTAACAGAAATTTTTGTAACACTTATTAATTATTATAGTTTTAAAATTTTATTTATTTTTTTTGCTTTTTAAGAAATCAATTCTTTTAACTTTTTTATGGGTAGGGAAAGTGTTCTCTTTTCTTAAAATTAAGAATAAGAATTTACTATAAAGTTAAATTATTAATAACATCAAACTGAGTTATTATAAATCTTACTATTTTGTATAGTATGACATATTTGGAAGCATAACAACAGATAATCAGTCTCTTAATGTACTATCTTAGAAACATGGTTCTTTACCTGTTTTGAATTTTGGTGCATCTTTTCACATAATTGATAGCACAGTTTTATTTGATCATTCCTAACCATCTTACATTAAGCTTTTGACCCTGAAGTACATTTTCCTATTTACCTCATTTCACGAGAGGGATTTTAATAGCAAATGGGCTTATATAGAAACTAAATGGAATAAAAAGGTTTACAACATAGGTTACAACAAGTTACATACATATTCCTTTTCACCCCTATTGGAGCATAGAGCTTCTATCAAAGCTCTCCATCACACTCTATTTGTGGCCAGATATTTTGCTTCTTCCCATGTCTTTCCTATTGTTTTTAATTTACTAACTAACATCCGCAGGGGTCTGTCTAGGTTTTTCTGAGAGGTACCTATTTTGTGAAAATTTAGCTGTAATTTGAGAAAATTAAAAACTATATTAAAAAATCAGCGCAAAAATATGGATTTATCGTTTATTACAAGACACAAAAATAAAATTTTAAGAAAAAGTATTTTGTGAAATTGCCATTTTTCCTAAACTTGAATTTGTGAAGGTACCGCTAAGTGGTAGTAAATTTGACTTGGACAGACCCCTGTTCTGGCACCAAGTATTTTTTTAGGTCTTTCTCTTTTTCTATTGCCTTGAGATTTTCCAATTAAATCAAAACTTGATTTACTTTAAATTTTTCAGGTTTATGTAGAACATAACTAATCCATTTCCATTTATGTTTTTTAAATTGCAGCTCAATTGGTTTCTGTTTTGCTATTTAAAGGATTTCTGTGTTACAAATTTTATTGAACTACTTGATACGTAAGATTCTTCTTAAACTGTTGTTAAAAAATACTTGAAGTTTTTTCAGGTTATTTTTATTGCACTGAGTCTCAGATCTATACAGTAGGACATATTTAACTATAATAAATGAGCTATAATAAATAATAATTAACTATAATATACAGTAGGACATATTTAACTATATATTCTCATTTTAAGGTTTACAAACAATATATTTAATTAATTAATCTGACCCCAAGTGTAAGAATGCTTATAAAAGATTTTTGCAACTTTATATTTTCAAAGAATAAAATTGATATAACATTTAGTTGGCTTGTAAAGTGCAATTGTTTTTAGTCCGTTTATTTCTAGAATTATTTTCCGTTATTGTCCGTTTATTTTTAGATAGAGAAACTTTTTTGAACAGCTTAAAAAATCTTCTCTCATACAAAGAAAGTATTTTTTCTTTGTTGTATTAATATCAATTTTATTTTAGTTCATACAATTTTTTTGCTCTTATTTTATGAACAAACTGTTAGATTGTTGCAGGGAAAAGAGAAAAAATTATGAAATATTGAATAGATGATTTTTTTTTCTTTCAGTGAACCTGTTTTAGCTGCTATTAAACCTCCTGGTGTTCCTCCTGGTCCTATACCTGATCTTTCTAGTGATGATGAAGATTATGTTGAAGAGACAGCAGCAAGAAAAAAGATAAGTATGTAATAAGTATCAGTTATGATTTTTCCACTTTGTTTTACCCTATGAAATAAGGATTATTTATGTTGATTATAATCTTAATTTTCAGCTCAGCTTTCTAATTTTGATATTTTTCGTTTTTATTTCAATTTACTGCAGTTTTATATTAGTAGTGTGGTTATTTATCATGAAAAAATGACTTTAAAAACAATTAAATATAAGCTAATTATTTGATAAAAAAGTAATTTATATTATTATTAGTGTTCATAGATGCAGCATAATAAACGTGATAGAAATGGCATTGGCTGTTTTAGAAATAAAAGAGGATTATTGTTAAAAAAAACAAATTATTGTATAAATCGCTAGTAAAAGTTTACAGTCCCTCAGAAAGTAATAAAAAAAATAGTTTAACCTTTGTTATATATATTTTTTATTTTTGTTACGTATGGTAAAACTAACAAATTAGTTTTAGAGCCTGTTAAAAGTTTAATGTACTTTAAATTTTGTTTTATTCTATTTTATCTGTATGCTTTTATTATTTTTTGTGAATTATTGATTAATTTTAGACTAAATATAAAATTATTCTGTAATATTGGTAATTTCACTTGCATCAAATTTAAAGTTCAATATTGTGATTCGAAATTTAAAGCATCAAATTTAAAGTTTAATTGCTGAAATTAATAGTAATGAAATCACTTGTATGCTAAATAATTTATTTAATATTACATTTCTGGGTATTTAACCAATATCAATTATTATATGTCTAATTTTTTTTATTTTTTATTCCTATAAACATGCAATAAATATATATTTTAAATAATCACTTATTTGTTTTATTTTAGATGAAGCTTTAGAGAAGCTTTCTAAGAAGGATCCAAAAGCAGGTAAGTAATACAGAATTAATATTTTTAAAAAGTTATTTCTTTTTTCATGTCTTATTTTAAGTGTTTTATTTTTGAATTTAGCAAAAAGTAGAAAAATCAGATTTGCTGATGAAAATGATGAACAAGAGGAGGAAGAGGAAGAAGACAGTGAAGATGAATCAGAGAATAAATTAGATAAAAAGAAGGTAATTTTGTATTATAAGAATTTTTGTAATAACTCTATTATATAATAGCAGATAACATTATTTAATTCAGAGAAAAAAAGTATTTATAAATAGTACTTAGACTAATTCGACGAAATTGCAGAAAATAATTACCAGATTTTTTTAGTAGTATTTTTTTTTTTTTGCTTTCATCTAAATTTGTCAGATATGTTGCATGCTTTATTCTAAACATATATTTTACTGTATTGTGCATTTTTATTAATGACTGGAATTAAAAATAATATAATACTTAATAAATTGCTTAATTTAAATCTTTTTATCATACTTTATTAAATTAAATTCATATAAATATGGGAAACAGTAGAATATAAAATTTCATTAAATATGAAATTTTTTAATTTGTATCGATTGTAAAAACTCCTTACTTGCTCTGTATTTAATTTAAAAAAATTTTTTCATTAGGATAAAAGTGACACAATGGATACATCTGAAACAGCAAGTGAGACTGCTAATAAGCAAAAGCTTGAAGATATTCCAGTTCCACCCATGCCTCAATCTACATCTCTACCTCCTGGTCCACCTCCGCGCTTACCCCAAGGTAAATAATTCTTCACTAATGTTTTGTGTTACTCAATATATTGTATACTAATATTTTATGTTACTCAATATATTGTATACTAATGTTTTGTTTGATTTTTTTTATTTATTTAGATCTCAGAATATTGTTTAGAAATTTGTCAGAATACTTTCTAAAATTTTCCATTCAATTATGTTATTTTTATAAAAAAAAAAACAATTTACTATGTCTTCGTTAGAAATTTTAATTTTGAAGAAAGTTTAAAATTTGTTGTTTTCTTTTATGAGATCTTAATTCTGTTTTTTTTTTCTTATAATAGGTTAAAGAATTTAAATATCATAAAATCAGGGGAGATTATATTTTGTGTTTTTTCGTATCCTCTTATACCAGGTCTAAAAAGTAGGAGTAGAGCATGTCGTTTTTCTGTGAAATTTGCAGAGTTCATTGTATCTCAAGATCATTGGTTTGCATGCTTCCCTGTATCAAAAGACCATCGGTTCACTGACTTCGGTTAATCAAAATCTTATAATCTGTCAAAATTTTGACGCATTTCCTAGTTTACATTTTGTTGTTTAAACCCTTTAACAAAATAAATGTAAACATGCATGTGATTCTTCTGTCATTGTGAATATTTGGAACTGCGCAGGGATTCGCTAATATCACGATTCATAATCATGTGGTTTTAATTTCAAACATTGATTTTCGTATTTACTTCTTTAAAAGTTTAACATAGCCATTTGTATTCACGTAAGCTCAAAGTCCAATATTGTGATTCACATTCGCTCGCTTATGATATCAAACATCAATTTTCTTACGTCATTTAAAAACTGCACAATGTAATTGGTATTCACGTGATATAAAAATCATGCATCATGATTAGTATTTCCAGAAATTAAAAATCATGATATGTATTCAATATTGTGTTTCTTTTCACACAATTTTAAAATTTCATTTCACGATTCATATTCAGGTGATTTTGACTGTTAATTCTCTGGCTTTATGTTCAATTAATTTTCATCAGGCATTTTATTTAAATATTTTTCAGAATGATAATTAGAAATAATAATTTCCTTGTTAAGTATCTTCTGTTTCATAAAAGAATATTTTTATTATTATACAAACCTTTTTTATACGAATGTCATGTTTTCCTCTTAATTATATTTATTTCCGTATTGTAGTATTTTTGTATTGCCATTATCTTAACTTTTAAGATTTTTTAATAAAAATTTTTTTAAATTAAATTTTTTTAATCATTCTAATTTTTATTGAATTAAATCAATTGTTTAATTTTTATTACATTTTATAAAATGCAAATATAAATAATTAATTCTTTTCTTAGCAATAAATAAATAATTATTTTCTTAACAATTAATGTAATGGCTAACTTTTTAATTCAGTTCAAATGTTGATTTATTCACTGTCATCATTATAGCAAACATCAAAATCTATTTTTAACTCTTCATTCTTTATTTCTCTAACCACAGGAATGTTTCTGTTATAGGGTTATATTGATTCTTGTAGTTCTCGTAAAATCTTTTTGGTCATTAAGCTATAGCCAAATCATCTAAAATTTAAAAGCACTGGGTTGGTTTTGTTTTTGGTTATTTTATTTTTTGCCAAATCACAAACTATGGATCTCTTTCCTTTCTCCTGAGTGCCCATTGAGTCAGTCACTGCTTATTTAAAGTTTGTAAGCTTAAAACAGTGTGAAATATTCTGACTAGACGGTTAATCTAGGATTTTAATTTTATGAAAATACTTAGTATTTTACTTGAAACATTTAGTCTTAACTGTTATGTGTATTTTGGAGCATTTAAAAAAAGTTAACATCATTAAAACTAATGCTAATGTGTTTAATTTATTACAATTTACTAAAAGCTAAATTTTTCAACTCATGTTTTTTTTCTTTTCTTTTTAGGACCACCGCCTAATGTTCAAGTAATGTTCAGACCACCTCCAATACGTACTACTATACCACCCCCTCCTCGTATGCTTCCTCCTGGTGTTCCGCCACCACCTCCTGGTCGACCAACATTACCTCCTCCTGGATTACCAATAAGGCTTGGGACTCCCCCTATACGATTACCTCCTGGTCCACCACCAGGTAAAAAATATATATTTTTTATTGTTTTAGTTACTCTTATGGCATTGATGTATATCCGCATCTGCTTCTGGAAACAGCTTTAAATTAATTTTGTATAGCTATAAAAAATTTAAAAATTTCATTCCAAAGGCATATTATTGTTTTGAAATAAATTGTAAGTACATTTAAATTTTTTTCAGAATTTATATTTAATTTTTTAATTCTAGTTTCTGTTTTAATTAGAATGATTGCATTTTATGCATTTTTTAAAGAAGCAGTTTGCATAGCTGTTAAATGTATATTTGTGTTTTTAATAATATTTTTAAGTATCTGAATTACTATTAAAACTAATAATCTAAATAATGAAAAAATATGTACAGTGAAACCTCCTGTTATAGACACTCCTTCAAAACGGACGCCTCTCAATACGGACATATTTTTAATTCCCCGGGAATCTTCTATGAATAAACCATTACGTACATTCTCCGCAAAGCGGACACTCCCGTAACCGGACGCGGACAGTCATTTTGGTCCTGAAACGTTGTTTTTTATCTCTACAAACCGGACACTACTTTTTCTAAATAAATTGCAAGCTAAAAAAATTCAACTTTTCACCATTTTTAAAGCATGTAAATAAAACTTTTTGCTTTATCCATAACTAAAAATATTGTTAAGCTATTTCACCAGCGAGAAATCAATCTTTCTCCTGTCACCTTGCCATATCTTTGTAAAGAAAGAAGAGAAAATGGTACTGCACTCCTGAAATAATTCTGACATCGGCATCTTTTGATCTTTTCATCTGGACCACACAGGTTATGAGACCTCTCAAGTTGAAATTACTTTTCTCAATGCTTCTTCCCCATTGAAAATTTCTTTAATTTTCTCATCAATTTGAAGAATTTCTATTTAACACAACTGGGGTAAAAAAAAAGAAAACAGAAGTATAATCTTTGAGATGTTTATATAAATGAAACATTTATTCAGACACTTGATAGCTGATCAATTGCGAATAATCATCTCCATAGGTCCTCATGACTTACAAGTATGCATTACTTTTTTTTCTGTGAATCATAGGAGGTTTATTTTCCAAGAAGGTATTAACCATGTTCCCTATCAAATGATAAGTATATGTAAGGGGATGTGAACCTAATAATTGAAACGGACTGAGGACAGTACGCTCCTATTTGGTATCATATGTCTAACTTGAGTATCTATGCTAATAGGAAAATTATATTTATTTATCTGTAGCTACATCCAGAATTATGTATTTATCTCAAACTTCTTTATATATTCTTTTTTATCTTTCTTATTGTTTAAATAAATATTCTTGTAGATATTTACAGTATCCTTGTAGATATTATTTAATACTTTCTACATCTTTGAGAATATTCAAAAAACAATTTACGGTGTTAAATTTCGTTATTAGGGAACCCTTCCCGTAAACAGACAAATTTTTTGGTCCCATGAATGTCCGCTTAACGGAGGTTTCACTGTAGTCTTTTTTTTTTTTAATTTTAGCTAAATGTTTTTATTACTTAAATCTTTTAAATGCATAGTTTCTGTGTTTTTAAAAAAATTTCTCACAGTTTAACTGTTCTAAGTTTATACAAGGCTTTAGTGACACAGTTGGTAAAGACGTTGCTCACACAGCTGGTTAAAAAGCTGGGGGGCAGTGAGTTTGATCCTGACAGTTAACAAAACAACTGGTGTGTGCAGAGCTAAGTGCATGCAAAGTCTATTGTGGCTCCCTGGATGTGATGTAGAAATTTATAAAAAGAAGTACCAGCTTAGGCACTGTTGATGTCATCTGATCAAATTCAAAATTACCTTTCATGGCTGTTAAAAGATAGAGCTGTAAAAATAGGGCCAAGTGCTAGGCCATGATTGGGTGATGTGTGTGTACTAAGTTTATAGCTGTGTAATTTTATTTTAATTTTTAAAAAAAATCTCAAGTAATTTTTGTTGTGTAGCATTTTTGTTTCTTCTCAATTTTTGTTAAATTGGGAGCAACAAAATGATAATTAAAAGTGTAATATGTTTTAATGGGATTATTTCTTTTATAATTTATAAGGTCTGCCTCCTCCAAGACTTCTTAGGCCTCCTACTGCCGCTCCTCCTAGGTTATCTGGGTTACCAAATGCATCTTCATCCACCCCGGGCATTTCTCTTGCCCCTACAGCTACAGCCGCTCCACCCATTACTGTTCTCAGCGCACCTCCAAGTCTTATGCAGAGACCTAAAGCTATTCTTGGAGTTGAAGATGCACAAAGATCAGCAACTATTGAGGCTAAACCTCAAATAAGAAATCTTAGTGCTGATGTAATGAGATTTATGCCAACAACATTAAGAGTTAAGCGTGAAGATCGCCATAAGAAGAGTGGTTCTAAGTCTGGATCAACATGTAAGTTTACATTTATTTATTAAATTACATATTAACATAACTTACATGTAAACATGTAATTCAACATGATTTTCTTGCTTTGTTTTAAAATTTCCCTGTGTTTTTGTAGAATTGAGTAGCAATTTAAAAATAGAAATTCCTATTCTGATAAAAATTGCTACTCCAAATAATTTAACAATGAATATTTAAATGCATAAAAAAACATACATATATAGTGAAAACTTGAAGCTCCTATTTTATCTGTGCTTTTCAAAACAATTTTATGAACTTTTTTATGTTTTCTGGAACAACTGTTGATTTTGAATGACCAGATTGTTCAGCATCAATGTTTTTGCACCCGCGTTTAAATTCGAGATAACAGTCTATAATAGTTGATTTCCCTGTTTCATAGTCTCAATGCTTATTAAGACACTGTTTCATTTCAACAGTATTTTTCTGCATCAAAAAACAATTCTTAATCAATATCCGAAATTCTTTTTTATCCATTGTCATTAAAATTACAAAATTAGTGTCACTTGGGTCAAAATCACTTGTAATTGTCAATTGTTGACAATTGTCAATTGTTGTTTGAAGAATGCTACTAACCAGCAATCATATAGTTTTGAATGGAATGGTGCCAGTATATGTCAGACAGTAGACTTATTGAGTGGTGTGTTACAAGTGCATACACAATCTTTTGTTCTGGTGCGGGTAATAAAAATAATGTAGTCAAACTTAAACATATGTACTTATTAACTTACAAATCTAAATATGTTGAATTTATAGGAATTCAAAAAATGATTACTTAAATTAATTTTTGTCCTAAAAGTTAACTATTATTTAGAAAATAAATTTTGTTAATACAGTAATAGATAAATGTGATTATTAATGATGACTTTTTGAGATCATAATTTTCATTATTTATATTATCCACTTTTGGAATTTTTTAGCTTCTTTGCACAAATTCTGTTGTAATTAAATTACATTTCATAGCATTGCATAAACCGAACTTTCATATTGAAAGAGTCACATTCTGACACTTTGAAAAAGACTGTAAACCAGAACATGAACTTAACTATTATAGAGCATGGCTAAAAAAGCAAGCAATTATATATTTTTTTCTCTTTTATATTTTTATTAATCTATTAGACCAGTGGTCTTCAATTTTTTTCAGAATGGAACCTTAAATTATGAACCTTCTTTTGGTAGAATCCCAACTTGAGAGATAAGTTAAATAAAGAAGATTGCAAAATTATTTACCTATAAAAGCTTTAATTTAAAAAAAAAACACCTAATAAGGGAATGAGAAATTACCTTAGGTCACTTTTTATGTCCAACTATTAAATTCGAAGTCATGGAGCTGTATCTAGTCCCAGTTATAAATGTATGCTTGTAGCTGAAAATGAATAAAACAAGCAGAAAACATAGTTTCCTTTGAAATAAAAACTAAAACGAACTGCTGTAGGCGTTGAAAAATGCTATTAGGGAAGCATATTTCTTTATTAACAAATTTGTTAATTTTGTTTTCATTTGAAAATAATGGTGGAAAATAATTATGAAAGTTTTATACATGCATGATATTTTCCTAATTTTTGAAATATATTGTTATTACAAACATTATAGTTATTAAAAAAATATTCATTTCTTTTTCAATGTCATTTTACATTAAATAATTTCGTGAGGGCAACTGTAACATTAAATAAATAATGGATTATTGATTGGATCTAACAATTATTAAAGGTTTTAAATGTTACTGGTTAAAAGAAATGTCCTCGGAACCCATATGAATGGAACCATAGGGTTCCTTGGAACCTGCTGTATGACTGTTTTAGGGTCAATTTAGTCTTTGTGGGCCATAGGTTTTCCATGTTTGCATTTAATTTAATTAGATTTTTAAATGTTTAATTCTGTCATTTTTTTAATATTTTGTTGATTATGATGGTATAATTTATGTGGTTTATTTAGAATTGGGTGCAAGTCATTAAAAGATTATTCTTTTTTAGTTGATCATGGTAAAGATAACTATCCTACTGCTGCTCCTATTGCCAACCCATCAGTCTCAGCTCCAACAAAAGATGATGCATACCAGCAGTTTTTAAGAGAAATGGAAGAGTTATTGTAATTTTTTTTTGTTTTGTTTTGTAAATAAGTCAGTGTTTATGTGACTGTATAAAATAAATTTTTATTGTTACGTTTGTGTTTTTCAAACTAAAATGGCATTTGGTAAGCATAATTTTGCACAGTTGTAGGAAACTACAACAACAACAAAAAAATAGACTGTTTTTTAGTCTGAGTGAAATATGCAGAAGCAGTTTTAGATAAGCTTCATAACTATAAATAAATTTATTTTATGTCCGAGAGAAGTACAAGTTTCAGAATTGATCCCTTCGGACATGGGATCTGTTATACCAGACATCAATTTCATTCCATATTAGCTTAATAATTATCAGAATCACAGGTCCTAGTTTTATTTGCTGATGAAGACGCTATTGCTTTTTGAAGCTATGAAAATATTACTACTGAAGGGGTAAATTTGTTTAGAAATAAAGGGCTTTTAAATTCGATATAAAAGATGTGTTTGAGAATGATCTTTTGTGAGTTTAAACCTAATTTTCTGTAGCAGTTAGAGTTCAAAACAGTTTAGCAGCATTTGTAAATAATTTATTACTGAATAAATTGAATGGTGATGATTTGAAAAGTTATGTGTTTGCTGATATTGACTTGAAAAAATATGAAATAAACCATGTGATTATGAGAAATTTTAGTTTTTGCAGGTGTTCTGCTAACTATTGTAAAAGCTGAATTTTAGAAAATGTATGATGAGGTAGATATCACAACTTGCATTGGAAGTCGTTGATCTAACAGTGTAGCCTCAAAGTGGGGAATTTTATCAAGCTAGAAAATAACGTAAATATTTCAATGTTAGGAAAAATGAATAAATTTTTGTTTGAGATACTTAAAATTCCAATATCTTTAAAAAAAGGTCTAGTAAAATTTTGTAAAAAAATTCATATCTAATAGTAAGTGTTTTGCAATATATTTTATGTATCACAGTGCGACATCACATAACAATTATAAAATTTATATTACTGAAAATTTATATTATAATAAAATTTATATTACTGACAAAAGAAAACAAAAAGTATTATTCTATTATTATTTAGTTTTAATTTTGATATAGCTTTTGCTTGATGTAATTCATAAAAGCAAAAAACAGTAAAAAAAAAAACACAAATTCAATTCATAAAGGAATGGAATATTTTATTTTTCATAAATACATGAATTTTTATTATGACCTTAAATATTTATAATTGACAAAAAACTATAGTAAAATTGCACAGTCATAGTTTTAATATAAATAAAAAAAAAGAATCTCACACAAAACAGACTAGAATAATGTTAGATATATTAAAGCAAAAATGAAAGTAAAAGTAGTTCGTGCATCAAATAAATTTTGTTTTATAAAATAATCAACAAATATCAAAATAATGTGGTTTAAAAACATCAAACAAATAACAAGAAACTAGAATACACCCAAATATCTATTTATTATATAAAAACTTTAAATAAATGCATGCATCAGTAAAGTAATATATAATTAAAAATATAAAATGCACAGCAAATATTTTGGTTGTAAATTATTTTTACTCATCACAGTCCAAACAGAAATTTGAGGACGAAGTTTAGAAAGGTTTTGAAAGTAACATGAATGCATTTGTTGAAAAATTTGTGTCACACTAAAGAACTAGTCCATTATAAGTATATACTATATATACTTATAATGGACTATTGGCAATGGTCTAGGAAATAAAATAAAAACATTATATAAATTCAAACTTAAATTTATTCAGTCTATTTTAAAATAATAAAATATTTTCATACTACTTACTGTAAAATAACCCTAGGAAAATTAAGATTACTTTAAGGTTTTCCTTACATTTTACTATCCAGATTTTTATTTTATTTATTTCCTAACAATTAAATGGATATACAAAACAAATTAATATATTAATGTTTAAAAAACAAATAAATAAAACTTTTTAGAGGCACTATTATAAATCAATGAGTAAATTTAATAATAGAAATTAAATATAATTATTTCATAATATGTCTATAAAAATAATGTTCTATTTAAAAATCAAATGTTTTATTTACATGTACATAAATATTATTTATACATAATACAAATTTTATGATTTATGTAATGAAATTAATTTTTAATTATCCTTTAAATATTCTTTTTTATAATAATTCCTCCAACTTTATTAGAAAATTATGTAGTATAATTAAAAATATGCTCAAATTTCATGGCTATGGCATGAAAATTTACAGTAGAATATTGAATACAGAAATAAGAAAAATACTTTATGAAATGTAAGGAATAAAATTATACTTCTATAATTGTTCATAATTAGAACAATCAAACAGAAAATAAATATTTAATAAAACAAATAATTAAATTTTAAAATGCATACATCTTTGGAATAAAAGTTTTGGTTTTATTTATCATTAAAACATCTTGGAATAGTGGTTTAGTCAATCACCAGGAAGGGAGAAAATTTATATTCTTTGAATTTCAAACAGTTTAACATCAGTATCGTACCATATTGGTGGGTCGACATTCCTGCAAAATAAATTTGTTTGTTTGATAACATGTTCTGTATAATTGTTATTGTAAAACTATAGCATTCAATAATCAAGATAAAATTTAACATAGATTTGCAGCAGGTATTAAAAACATGGGAATGAAATTGGATTCGAATGAAATTTAAATGAGTCAAATTATGTTTAAAATGGTTATTTCTTGATTTTCTGAAACAACTCAAATTATAATAGAGATGTGTATCAGTTCATAATTTGTACTTAACACTTCAATATAATTTAAAAATTAATTTAAAAAGGTTAGGGATAAAAACGTTATTATATGAAATGTCTCTACGAAGGCCATCATTAACAAAACTGTGTTGAAATAACAAATTAAAAGATAAAGTATAACTTGTATTATTACATCAAACTTAAGTTAAAATTTTCATATTGATATTAGTAGTTGTAATAAGATCACTTCAAACACTATTTGTATCCAAAATAGTGAGAAAAGAATTTTAAATTACAAAAATAATTAAATTTAGACAAAAATTAATTTGAAAAAAAATTTACATTATTTCAGTGAGATATGTTAAAAAAAAAAGCATATGTAATACTTTTAATGTTTCCTTCAACCAGAATTAAAAACATACTAAACTTGACATTAAGCTTATTATAATTCAATACATAATTAAATGATATCATGGTGATGTTTACACCTGGAAGTTTCAACCAATGAATGTATGTAAGTACCATTTTGATGACTTTTTTAAATAAATATGTTTTCACCTCCCCCCTAATATAGGAATAAGAAATAATTTATAAAATACTTTCAGGTGTATTGTAGCTATTTTTAATACTAGGCAAATAAAATTTAAATGTGAAATTAGTATTAAACTAATAAAAAGCACTAAATCTAAACAGTTTTCTGAATCTATTTAGATATAATTCAGATAAAATCTATTTAGATAAATAAATATAATTTATTTTAGAAATAGAAGATATAATAACAAAAACGTTTTTAAATTATTTTTTATATTTGATTTTTTGATTTAGTTTTTTAGATTTAATGAATGTAAAAATGAATATGCATATTTATACTCATATATTTACTTAAAACTTTATTTTCATTCATATAAAAATTTCATTGTAAATAATTTCTGGTGTATTATGGCTATTTTTATAACTAGACAAAATAAATTCAAACGTAAATTTAGTACTAAGTAAATAAAAAGCACTAAATCTGGCCAGTTTTCTAAATATCTTAAGATATAGTTTAGATATAATAATAAAATAAACTTTTAGAGTTATAG
This sequence comes from Parasteatoda tepidariorum, assembly GCF_982258835.1. Lineage (NCBI taxonomy): Eukaryota > Metazoa > Arthropoda > Arachnida > Araneae > Theridiidae > Parasteatoda > Parasteatoda tepidariorum. The sequence goes on from NC_141761.1 coordinate 80,982,509, forward strand.
TAGATACAGCTCTTTAGATTTAATAAATGTAGAAATAAATACAAATGTTAATATTCATATATTCGCTTGGAATTTTATTTTTAATAATATAGAAAGTTCATTAGAAATATTTTCTGGTGTAGAGTAGCTATTTTTAGAACTATGCAAATGAAATTCAAATGTAAAATTCGTACTAAACAAATAAAAGAGTACTAAATCTGACCAGTTTCCTGAATATTTTTTGCTATAGTTTAGATAAACAATTTTAGATATAGAAAAAGTAGTACAAGAAATTTTTTTATCTATAGCAGATATAATTTTTTAGATTTAATAAATGTAAAAATAAATATGCATGTTTATACTCATATATTCCCTTAAATACTCCTTATACTCATATGTTCCCTTTCATTAATACAGAAATTTCATTAGAAATATTTTCAGAACCAGGCAAACGAAATTCCCTTGTAAAATTAGTACTAAACAAGAATATGTTTAGATAAACATTTTTAGACATAGAAGATATAGTAATAAAATAAAATATTTTATGTATAGTAGATATGAGTATTTTGGATTCTATAAATGTAGAAATAATTACATGTTTATATTTATATATTTGCATCATAAAAATTACTTAAAGCTTTATTTTTGATAGAATATTATATGCTGTCTATCTCAATGTATAGGTCAACCCCCTGTTTTTTATTACGAGATAGATAATTTCTGGTGTCAAATGAATAAGTCAACCGTTGAAAAAACTAAGTATGAAAATTTCTAAAATTAAAAACTAAGTCCACAAAAATATTTCACATTGTTCTCTTCAGATTTGATACATTTAACTTCAAATAAAAATGCAATGAGGTGACATTTCAAATAAAGATAAATTTGCAAATGATGTAAGATTGTTAATCAAGTTTGCAAAGTGGGATTTGTATGATGACACTGCTAACTAGGACTGGGCTATAAATCGATATATCGCGACATATCGATTTAACGCCTATATCGGCAAACCGATACAGCAACTTTCATTCCAAGCGATGCACCAGAAATCTGATTTAAGCCGTCGAGTGAAGAAGACGATATAGCGATACACGCAAGGACTTTCTCTTACGTTCCGATGCCAACTCGTGCTGTGGAAGACGATATTGTTTCGTTATGTTGAGACGGCCTTGACTGATGAGCGGTAGAATCAGAATCACTTTTGAAACCTTATATCGTTATATCACATGTTCGTTTTCGCACCTTCGCGATTTGAAATCGTTTCTTGTAGATTATTTTCAATGGGATTAACTTCGTGATCACCGTCGTAACCTTGTTCTGAACGCAATCTATTATTGAAAAGAATTTATAAAGAAAAGTTTCTTCATTAATTAGGCAAGTTTTTTATTTATTTTCTGACAAAACTTTTTTTATATTTTTAAATGTGAAAATTATCGGAAATCTAATTTAAGGCACCCATAAGGAATTAAATTACAAAGTAAATAAATTTGTTAGGTTATTTTTTTACTTTCTTTTAATTTATTAAAAACCTTTCGGATAAAACTTCTAATAATTTAATGGGCTTCTATTACTGATTTTAAATTTATAAATCTTGAGTTGTTTTTATTTTTAGAAATAAAGTTAAAACAAAACTTATTTTTTGGACATAAGTCAATAAACTTTATTTGTTCAAAAGAATTTGAAAAGTTTGCGAATTTTATTCATTTCTTTTTTTATTTTTTTTTATCAATTACTACTTCGTTTTATTAGAGAGTAAAATCATTATTTTTTTTTAATTTTTGCTTTATATTATTAGTTAATTAGCTAAATATATTACCGAATATCACAATTCTTTTGTTTTTATTTTTAAGAATTTAATTAAGAAACTTTGCCTTACTTTGTTTTTGTTCATAATTTGGTCATTATTTAATTTAATTTAATTATTTATATGAAATAATAATAAAAATAGTGTTTAAGAAGCATTTTTTTTCTAAAATTTATTTAGCTCTTTGTTTTAAGCATACAAATAATTTTTTAGCGAACTTATTTTTTAAATTTTGTTCCTATGCTGTTGGGTAAATATATTGATAAATTTCACTTTTATTTATTTTTTTATTTTTAAACTAAGAAATCTTTTGTTATTTGCGTGATCATTTTTAGAAAATATAACAAAACTTGTGTTTACTTCTTCATTAAGAATTTGAACATTACGATCGAATTTAATAATTCTGTAATTATTTACGCATAATAGTACAAGCAAATATTGATTTGCTGAAAAAAGTTTCTTTTTTTAAAAAAAAAAAATATTTTTAACACTTTGTTTTAAGTGTATAATGAATTTCTTAACAAACTTTTTTTTTAATTTTTTAAATTTTCTTTCAATAATTTCAGCTAGATATCTTTATAAATTCCCTTTCTATTTTTAAACTGAGAAATCTTTCGGAGAACGAAAATTTTAAGAAATTATTACAAATCTTATGTTTACTTTTTAGTTTAAAATTCGAACATTTTTAATTTTTAACTTAGGCTTTTAGTCAATCTAACTTTTATTTTAATTAAAATATATTTTGAAATTTTAAAATCAGCTTTTGTTTAATAACAATATTTTTTTTCATTAAGGGTGTTTTAGGGGTTAACTTAAATTAAGACTGCTTATACCTTATAAACGATAAAGAAGTGCAAATATTTCATTCTGTATCTACACACATTTTTTCAATAAATATTTTAAGTAAGATTTGTACATCTTAGTCAATTTATTTAATATCTTTCTTTAGCAAAACATATATATTTTCAAATTTATAAATTGATTTAAATCAATATGCATATGAAGTCTTGATAGAAATCTGACTTTCTGTGCCTCAAAGTAAATGAAATTCAAAAATGCTATATCGCGATACATCGCTATACCGCGATGCAAAACTGATGATATATCACGATATATAATTTCTAATATCGCCCAGTCCTACTGCTAACATTACTGAATCCGATACACAGTTAAAAAACTTGTAGTTTTATGGCATGTTTTAAAAGTTTTCACTATGTTATATTTTTTGAAATTGTACTACTGAATAATTTATCGTCACTTTTCTTATTCAAAGTTTTTTTTTCTGAATCCAATTTACAATATTATTTATAAAAAAAACCTTTATAAATAAAGATGTTATATTTTTGAAATACTCTTGAATATCTTAATTTTAGTTTTTTTCTGAAAGGAATGTAAAATATTGTTTTTTAAAAAAAACCTTTATGTGTAAAGATATGATGAAAGAAAATGAAAAATTAATTGTATGTAATACATTAAAAATAGTTTTTGAAAGAAAAGAGGTATATTGATATAGAGTTATTCATATCTATCTCATTGTTTAATAATAATGTTGGTGATATTTCACAATCAACGAATGTCCAACAATATTACCGGTGTATAAGTCTACCCCCTGATTTTCTTAAAATTTTCAGGGTTTGAAAAAAATCTACTTATATACTGGGATATATAGTAATTTTTACATTGTCTTGCATAAATTCTATAATATTATACAGGGTTATAAATCTAATTTTTACTTAACACCTAGATCTAGGTGGACGATAAATAGAATTTTTCAAAACACCCAGAACCATTTGGTAAAAAGATTCAGTTTATGCAGGGTACCTAGATCCAGACAAATTTTTGGACCCAGTAAATAGATATACATATCTTTACACATATCTTACAGTGTAGAAAAAAAAAGATAGTGTTTTAAATTTATGCTGGTATTGTTTACCATAGTTGCATTAAGAAATGGGGAGGCTTAAAAAAGGACAAAAAATAATGAAGTTTCAACAGACTTAAATTACTCAAACGTTGAATTACGGAGCATTTTATTTATATGCAGTATAGATGTAAAGACCTCATATAAATGAACTGCTCCCTCACCTTCAAGAATATGGGCTTACTTGAATAAATACAGGGTGGTACTAATTTGATAAAAAATGAATTACATTGAAGTCAGCACTGGAATAAATAAGTTTTGTAAGTGATAAGAAGCAAATTTTGAATGCATGAAGACATAATTATTTCTTTCCTAGTGAAGTTTTTTTCTTTTCATTTGAATATGTTATGTTCTATTCTAAAAATGTTTATTTAAACTACCAATTTAATATATATATATATATATATATATATATATATATATATATATATATATATATATATATATATATATAAAATTAATATACTATAAATTTACCAGGTTTAAATAACTAACAGTATTTTAATATTTTCATTGAGGAATAGAGAACATCTATTTGCTCAACTGAACTGAAACATTATTTATAATGACGAGTAATTAATTTTAAAATGTTATTTATTTATACTGCTACCATTAAGGGAAACCAAACTTACCGTAAATAAATAACACCCCACATATAAGTACGAAACCACATAGTTGTTCCGCTGTTTGCTTGATATTTTCGAATTAGTATTGGATGAGGGACTGGGAGAAGTCCAACCAGTGTTCCATGTTGCAAAAACTTCAAAATTTCACTTTCATCTGTCAGCCCTCTGTATATAAGAAAATAATAATTAAGATTTCAAAAAAAGATGACAAATGAAATAATTTTGGTTCAGTTCGCATTTTTTCGTGTGAATAGCAAGCACAAAAAATAGCATTCTGTATAACTTGTGTTCTAATGATTGAACTTAACAAAATGTGAATCTTAATGGTTCAAAATTTAATGTCGAACGAGGACGCGAGCAGTTGAACGTTTGGATCCTCTTATTGCTAATACACTTGATATGTGTTATGTCATTCTCACTTATCACTTTAAGTGTATATAAAAATATTAAATTTTAAAATTTATCCAAAGATAATTCTATGCAAAAAATATTTTTTGATAATTATATTATTTGATTTAAAAATGTTCGAAGAATATTTAAATTGTCAGGTACACAAATATTTAATTCATTTTAAACTAAGTAATTTAGAATGACAAAATATAAAAGGAAACCTGTCAAACACCTATTCAGAAATGAAAATTTAAAACTACAGCTTTTTAAAATTTCATTTTTCAGAAATATTAAACCAATGTTATTAAAATTTTATAGTTTAAATTGTGTAAAAACTGTTAACATAAAATTTAAAATTTTTTTTGACCTTATTAAATTGGACTAACTTATTGAACTATTTGTGTCCAAATGAAGAATAGGTATATTTTGTGTTAAAAATGAAAAGAAAACTAGACAAGGTGAATAAAGGACAAATAGTACCACAGAAATCACAGCATACTATATTTTTAGTTTTATAATGTCTTTCTCACTGATTCAAAATTTTAATGATTTGATTTTTAATGAATTTCTTCAATTAATTAGGTAACTTTGAAGACACATTGGTAATTTATTACAACAAATTAATATTGGATGCAAATTTGCAATATTAAAAATGCAATATTTTTTAAGCACTTTATCCAAAATAATGTATTGACATTTTAAAAGTTACATAGATATATAACTTTTAAACATACTGCAATATGATTGTCCACAGTAACTAACTTCTAATAAGTATCAGTTTCTTTTAACCTTTTTTTAATTAGCCACTGTCTCAAATTTTTCTTCTTAGCTTCTTTTCTATGCTCAAATGTCATACAAAATTACTTCTTTGGTCTGGATGATTCAAGCAACTTCTTTTCAAACATAGATATCTCTTTTTTATTACAGATTCAAGAAATTATAAAACTATTAAAAAAAAGGTCTAAGTAATTGAAGTTTAAGAGAGTATTTTAACTTTTAAAAATTATTTTGTGAAATACAGACCCACTGTAATGAGTTAAAAAAGGTGTTTGGCCAATTAGATTAACAAATGTGTGGGGAATTCAGATTCCTTCATGGAGAAGCATTTTTTCTTCTTCTTTCTTTTGGACAAAATTTAAAAAAAAAACAATGCAAAGGTGAAAGAAAGAGATCTTTTGTTGAAATGGCATTGCAAATAAATGAATAAATCATATCTGTTTTTAGCTTTTTTCTTTTACATTCTTTTTGTTAACAAACATAAAAAGGCATAATGCTACCAAAGAGCTTGTCAAAGTTTAAACACCACAACAATGAATTAAAATAAGCATTTTAAAAACACTTAGAAATATAGCTTGAATAGTATATAATTGTATAGATAGTATATATAGAGTTTGGACAGTATTATGAACCTTAGCTTATAGTTGTTTGGATAGTATAAAAAGCATAGCATCCTCTCAAAACCAGCTCTTGTTTTCCCTCTAAATCTTTGCATAATTATGTTTGCAAAAAGTGACCATGAAACAAAGATTTATAATAATTTTAAAAGATTCATTTTGTCTACTTCTCTTTTCTCACCATATCTTATAACAGAGAAAGACTTCAAACAATGATTTATTAAATTAAAATTTTTGCCATATTTACTTATCAATGCATATTTTTTCCACTTGAGGAACAAGAACTTGAAGAAGCCTCATAATTGTTTGAAGAGGTAATTTTTGCTTCCATGAAACAACCCAATCAGAAGTTGGTATCCACTGACTTGGAGGAACACCAGTGACTGAACTAGCAGTGGAATAACTTGCAGCAGAACTAGCTCGTGCTCTTGGAAAAGAATTGGTTGCAGTTGATGCTGCTTCTGAACCAGATGAATCTATCGAGTTTGTTGGACTCAGAGGAGGTGATGTTGGCTAATTGAAAAAAAATAATTTTACGTCTTTATTTTGAAACATAAATTGAATTAATAATTCAATTTTCAAATAATCAAAATAGCAACCAAGACTAATACTAACACTTTACCCTCTCGTCTATAACAATATTTATTTATGAAAAAATAGCATCAAAAATTTTTAGGATCAAGATGTGAGAATAGAATAAAATTAAAATTAACAGATTAAAAAAAACTTCAAAAATCAGAATTTTCTTCCATGTCTTGTATTGTAGGCCCCAATTTAGTTCAGGAAATGAAAAAGAATTGGAGTGTCAAATCTAATTTTTAAATAATAAAAAAATAATAGCCAGGAAAAAGATATCACTACCTCAACTACTAGTCTTCTAAAAAAATGTTTTTAGGCATTCTCAGGTCTTTAAAAACTAGAAATAACTGGCTTGAAATAATTTCCACAGTAAAAATAAAAAATTTTACCCCCCCCCCACTTTATTTTTAATCACACAATATTTTACTTTTTTTCTACAAGTGGAATCTTCTTTTGTGACGTTTGAATTAATCATTTCTTGCCCTTCTGGTTCTAATCCCTGAGATGAGCTTTCAGTATTAGGATTTTTACTGGCACAGCTTGTTTCTTCACCAGAGTCATTTAGTGTTGGAGGGGATGTTTCAGTAGGACTGGTGGGAGCACTAGGTGGATGAGCACGTTCTCTTTCAGTCATTTTATCAATACCTGAAAATGGTTAACAATTAGAAGAATTTAGCTTGATAATTGTTACTAAGTAATGTTATCAAATAAAATATATTTAAGCTAAATATTAAAGTTAGTTTACAACTACAGAAATGAGAGTGACAATCATAGCTAAAGACAATAAATAGATAAAGTATCATTAAGCACCTATATTAATTTCTTATGAAGAAAAAGTAATTCAAATGAATATACTATTAATTTTAACATACATGGAGTAGCAGCTAATGAGGCATTTAAAGTTCCCTTTTCAGCAGGTTTAGCAGGAGTTGAGCCTTCCATACTTTGGCTATTTACACCTGAAGCACAACTATTAAGACTCATAGTACTGGTTGAGGGCACAAGCTTGTTACGTTTGCTCAAAGATTTTTGAATGGTGCTATGATCTGTAGGTAAATTAGCCAAGGAGTGAAATACGTAGCGTTTCCTTATAATGGTATACACTAAATTTGAATTTCCTAAAATGTAAAAAAAAAAAAATACTTATAATATTTTTATATTTCAACAAGTAGTTGAATTTTTAATTCCTGAAGGATAAATAGTACTTACCATCAAACTGATACTGTATGATATTGTTAAATATTTCCAACAGAAAAAATACAAGATGATGATTAGTTGCACTTGTATAAAGATACCATGGAGTACTAAATGCCTAAAAAGATAAATATCAGCTCAATGAAACAATTTTAATCTGAAAGATCATTTTTAAATGACTTGAAGAAAAGAAAAATACTTAGTCTTATTTTACGTAAAATATATTTATTTAAAGTTAGAAGTTCGTATTTTCTTTATAATATTTCACATTTAAAGTTTTTAATAACTAATGTGTAAAAACTTAATCTTAGATAAGCACCAAACATTTCACTTGGTTTCTGTTGGAGAAATCACCCATTTATCCCAAGTGTGACATCATGAAAACTACATTAAGCCTTATTCGACACAACTTTAGGAGACTTGCCATCTACGATTGTTCTTAATAAATTCTGCTTTCCTTAAAGAATTTTTTAGTGAGTAATACTATCCTATGCATTATTATTTGTACTAAAATGTCAGCATTTGGTTATTTTCCCTCATCAACTTTTTTACAACTTATTATCAATATTTTTCTTTTAAAAAGCCGAATTCCTTGTGATTTAGGGATTACAATTTGAAATTATATTTAGTTCATAAATAATTCCCTTATAATATGCATCATAAACCACACATATGAGGGAGTTAGCTATTAGCTTTCTAGTAATTGTAATGGTGGTTTCATGCAAAATTTGTTTTTAAAGATAGTGTTGGTTTTTCTGCTATTGTGTAGGCGAAAATAAATTTATTTTAAATAAAGCAAGAATTGAAGTCTAAAAAATCTTCCCCACTTTTCTTTATAAAAATTTTCATAGGAAAAAAAATCAGAAATTAAATATTTTCATCTAGTTTAGCAATCGCTCTAAAATCACAGCTAGTTGATTATTCTCTTTAAACAAATTTAATTTAAAAGCATAAATCTACTTAACTTAATTCATTTAAGGTATACTCAAAGATACTACAGAAATTGCCAAATTTTGTCTTTCAAATATATTATGCTACATTAAACAGTGGAATACTTTTAAATAAGTTTGAATATTAGTCAATTGAGTTTCAAATAATTTTATAATAATAAAAATTATGCAATACCTCTAAAAGATGAAGAAGTTTAGTACTCGCAACCATAGAAAGAGTCTTTAAATAGGGTGAAACTAAAATAAAAAGAACAAACAAAATGTAACTTTTAAATATTTTAAGCTAATCACAAAATCTGTAAGTGCATAGCTCAGAAAAGTATGGATATACATAGGAATACACAACAGGTACCAATTCAAAGTGTCAAAATATTGTTGAAATTTTAAAAATTTTTGAAGACATTTTTTATAACTAAAAGTGTAGATTATGTATGTGTGTGTACTTTAGTGTTAAGCTAAAATAAAAAGTATAGAATAAAATGTAACTTTTAAATATATTAAGCTAATAACAAGAAATGCAAGAACATCATTCAGAAAAATATGCATATACATAGGAATGAACAACAGGTACCAACTCAAAGTGTCAAAAGATTAAAAATTTTGAAATTTTAAAATTTCTAGAACAAAAAGTAAACAAGTAATTTATAAATAATAAAAAAGTTAAACAAATAAATGAAGAAAAGTTGAAAATTCGATAAAATGACATTACAGAAACACATAAAAACCTAACAGCATTTTTTAATCATTATTATTCTAAAAACACTATACATATACTTTGTAAATATTTTTTCTACATTATGTCTTCATAGTTTAAATTCATTGTAGTCCCTGAATGCCAAATTATTTTTCCGATGGCTCTTTAAAAGGTTATGCACTCTAAAGTAAAAATTAAATAGATAATTCATAAAAAGCACAGTAAAAAACTTCATTACATTTTATTCAAATTTTGTTGTAGGATTAATAAAATATTAATAAATAATTAATTATTTATTAAATCGTTAACACATTTTTATAATCTATTAAGAAAATATCCTTAAAAGAAATTTATATCATAATTAATGTTAGGCTTGAAATGTTCATTTAATAATAAGTTATATATATACATAGACAAATTATTTCATCTAAATCACATGGAGTTTCTCTAATCTAAATAGTGCAGAAAATTTGTTGTTTAGATAGGAAGCAAAAATGTAAAAACAGAGTATAATTACATAGAATTATGTAAGGAATTGTAAACTATAAGAATTTTGTAATGGAAGTCAAATGAGCTTTAAAAAAAAATGTAAATCTTTCATAATTCAGAAAATTTTATGGAAAATCACTTTAGTTCTACTGAAGAAAAAAAAACAGTTCCTAAACTAAAAAAAATTTGTTAATAGAAATAAAAACCATGTCAACTATTAAATTAAATATTAGGCTAAAAAAATATAATTTAAAAATAAATATTAAATTGAGTATTTAAACTATTCAAAAACCAATTTAATAGATTTTTATTTTTATGATTAGTGATTAAGAATTTTTTTATTATTTCTAATTCTGGCCATTTATATTTTTATTAAATAATGTAAAATTATTTGGCTGAGAGTAATACAATGTTATTTACTGAAAGAAATTTTACAAAATGAAAAAGATAGCTTTTCTTTTTTAAAAAAAGATTTTTACATAATTTAAAAATAAAAAAAATAAATTGTGATGATAGTAACAAATACAAAAACACACAAGTTTATAAATTACCATTTACAATGATTGTCAAAAGACAATCAAACAGGGGTTGAAGCCGTTGGTGACCAGTAGTAATGATCTTGTGAAAGACCTAAATGAAGAAAAAATAGAATTTATTGTATGGTAAAAATATTTTTATATAAAAATATACAAGACTGTTTTTTGTCAATACAAAGAAAATACTTATGTGACACTCACAATTATTAACAGGTCAGCATGTGTTCCTGTAAATACTGGAATGTCCATTGGTACGCTAGCTGTATAAGGCTTGTTTAATCTAACTCCAAAATTTCTTTCACCACTAAGTAACAATAATATGAACACACCAATATGTACAAGTCCTACTCGAGCTAGAAAAAAAAACACAACAAATAACAATTTACATTACTTACAGTAATACATTAAAAATTACAGATATAATAAAGAAAACACAACAAATATTTCATTGAAAGGATGCCACAATTCTTCTCAAACAAGGAATTAGTAATTCCATGTGGTGTCTAAAATTATGAATTATTAGAAATATTTAAATGGCAAGAATTAGGAAAAAATTACTAAAAAATAATATATTTAATAATTTATATAATTATTATTATAAATATTAATCATAGAGCCTATTTTTTTATTTTAGTATTTTTGTTAAATAAAATTTGAGACAATATTTCTTGCAGTTGTTTTTTATACCTTTGATATGGGGATTAGAGGAAAAGAAGAAGAAAAAGATTAATTAAAAATTAGATAAGTTATTAGAGTTAATAGTTTAAACAGTTTATTTTAAAAATGGTTAACAGCGACCATTTTAATATAATGGTTATATCCATATCATATGAAAATAAACAAAATGAAAAAATATTCATATTATATTTAAAATAATTGTTTTGCTGACTTTTGAACTTAAGCATAGATTAGACAGAAAACTTCACCACCATAAACATTTGGACAGCCCAACATAGTATAATTTCATTCATTTCAATTTCTCATCACCAAAACCTAGAATTCATAAATTATTTTTTTTTTATCCTGCCTTCACATTTCTATGCATTTTTCACAGCAAGAACAACACATTATTTTTGAAAATTAAGAAGTGGCAAAATTTCTAATGCAGATCAATTTTTGAGAACCAATTTCTGGACTACAATTTTTTAAACCTCTCATTATTAACATTATGTATTATAAATTCTCTATTTCATAAATTCATTTGCTATTTCATTGTAAATATTAAAAAAAAATGCATCAATGAGAAAATTAAAGGAACAATATGCAGAATTTCATTTATGTTTAAGATTTTTTTTCAATTCAATAGACAGATGAAATGTTTGATATATTATTCCTCATTGTATGCAATGGAGGTCTCTTCCCTTAAAATAATAAGGTTTCCCTTGAATGAAAGAAAAAGACTTCGCATGTATGATATTTAAATCATTCATTATTTACTTTATTATTTATTGTAAGTATTTTCTGTAGCATTTTTATTTTATGAAGTAGTTTTAAATAGCAGTTTCTTTTTCAACTTCGTCATAACATTGATAACAGAAACAAAATCATTTAAACTTATTTCTAATTAAGAATTCTTAATTTAAAATAGCCCAACTTCTATTTTTGAATATTTTATAAGTTAGTGATCTTTTTCTTATATCAAAAAGTTGTGATTTATGAAGGAACAAAGAAGAGAAAATTTTGTTCTTTCAATGTGTATTATTTTAGTTACACACACACAAATAAAAACCCTCTAACAAATCACAAAAAATATCTAAATTATTTTCAAGAGATTGAATTCCTCATTCAAAGCAAAAATTAAAAAAAAAAGGATTAAAACTTTTTCTAAAATTCTTACATTGATCAGCTCTAGCATCGTTCAAATGATATAAAATTGGAACCAATACTTCAAGTACTTCACTGCTTTTCAGAACATAGAACATAAATTTCTAAAATAAAAGAATTAAATTATTTTAATTATATATATAAAGATGTGCTAGCAACCATGCAAATATAACAAGGAAGATCACTTTACATTAAGAGGAAGAACAGTAAAAAATATTACTATTTTTAATTAAAATTGCACATAATTTTCAATCAATAATTTAATAGAAAACTATACAATTTTTTTAAAAAATACTTATAAAAGTATTCAATCATTTTAAAAAATAACACTTATTAAATACCAAAACTGAATAACATGAAAAAAAATGTAATTCATAATGAAAAACACTTATAAACACTACTAATGATGCTTACTTTGTTGTAATCACACATTTTCCAAAAAAATATCAGCAACTCTTGATGAAACTGAACTTTTTTGGTGGAATTAGGTATGTATGTCTGTATCAGAGGATTGTTCAGTAGTCTTGTAAAGCCTTTTAAAATAAAACTGAAATCTTCTTCTCTATGTATTCGGGATAAATAGTTAATGAATAAATTACTGGGGAAAGATTTCTGAAATGAAACAAAAATTAGAAATATTACTTTAAAACACTATACACAAAGAATGTTTTCATTCACATAAATGGCATAATACACATAAAAAAAATAACAATGGGAGAATACTGTCTTTAATTGAGTAATTTTGTTACACAGGCAATAAATAGTATAAAATAATAATCTTATTTTAGCCCAACCATTTACATGAAAATGATAACTAGGCAAATAAAAATCTCTTAATTCATCAAAATGTTATTCACAGATTAGACATTTATTCAACATTTCAGAACTGAAAACTTTTTCATTAATAAAAAAATAACATAAAAAAGATACTACAATAGCAAACTTATAAAAAGAAATAGTTTTTTTAGGCGGTCAGAGGCTGAAAATAACAAATTCATAGAGATCAAGAAATTTATTTTATTAAATTGGAGACACCATGAGCCACACTATGCAAAGACAAAAATCAAATAATCTGCAAAACTGAGAGTAGAATACACCTCGCTTCTCTGAGCTATGGAGTGGATAAATATAAGAAAATATTTCCTGTCCCATCCACATAACAATTAAAACTCATAATTCATCTGAGCCTGTGAGATCTTGACTGCATCTATCCACATCCTCTGATATTTTCTAACCAAAATAACCAAACAGTTTTGGAATAACTTGTTAATTCTGGGAATTATCATCCATAAAATAGGGTTTTCTGTATTCATTTTAATCAAGGAAAAGAAAATTTGTAAAATTACACTATTTGGCAGGTACGGTTTCGCTCCATCAATTATATTTATCTTCAATTATCATCAATTATATACATCTGGATTATATTTTTAGTTTTAAAAAGTCATTTTTTATTTTTGTCCATTTTAGTAGCATGCCCATCAATTTGGAAATTTCTTATTAGTTAAATAAAATTTATGCTGTCATTTTAATCAGGGAAAAGAAAATTTATGAAATTGCTTAATTTAATAAATATAATTTTTTTAAATCGTGACTGAATTACATTTTTAGTTTTAAATGTTCATTTCTAGTAATTTGTTCATTTTTATATGAAATATAATAAATTGTTTTCGTATAAATTTCAATGTAAATACAGAATTTTATCAAAACATATTGTTTTAATATGGCAACAGAATTTACTAAAAACCTTAAAAAAGAAAAAAAAATACTACACAAAATAGTATACACCTCCATTATATTCACATTTTTAGCAAGAAGCTTCAATTAATCAATTATATGCTTTTTACTTAATACAATACATTTTCGGAAAAGATGAGAAACTTGTATATTTATTTATTATTTAGTATTTTAAAACAATGATTAGAAAACAATTTCTATAATAAATTTATATTGTTTTATTTTCAGCAAATCATATATTACTTCAGACCCTTCTTCATTTGATGGCTCTCTAAAATCATGATCCAAAGATACAATTAATAATTGCAAAGCAACTTCAACTAATGGTTCCCTTGAGTCCGTGAATAAAAGATGATTAAATGGAACACCATATCCAACAGGATCATAAGCACAAACTACATTTAATAAAGATGTAAAAAGTGGCAAGGCATGTCTATAAGAAAAGAAAAAAGGTAATTTAAAGTGGTTAGTTCAAGGATAAAATTATTAATACTTCATCATAGAAAAAAAATATGTATAGCTTTATGAAAAGAAATATTGAATATAAAAATTTTGCGATTTTTAACAAGTTATTATCTATTATATGCATATACAGTATAGAACTCGTTATCCGGAAATCGGAAAACCAAAAGACCGGAACGAAATTCGATAAATTTTCCCGCCATCATTAAAAAAAAAATTTTTTTTTCCTCATAAGATTTTAGGATTTTTCCTTCTTTCTTGAAAGATGTTTACCTTACCATCATTTTGGAAATAATCATTAACATATTACTTAATTTTTTCTTCTTTTTAAGATTATTTCCAAATATTTTTTTTAGTTGGGTTTAACAATAAAAAAAACTGCTTTTTGTAGCGATTCAGAAAACCGGAAAAATCAGTTATCCGGAATAGCGATGGTCCCGATTGTTCCGGATAATCGGTTCCCTACTGTACTATTGAATATACGTGAAGAAGGAGATTTAAATGGCATACACAGAGTTGCCAACTTTTTTTACTTTTGGTAGAAGTAGTAGTAAATTTTATGCTATACCACTTTCAATTTACTAAACTGAATTTACATTGATTTCAACCAAAACTAAATCTAAACAATTCAGATACCTGAACTGATAATTATTCTGTGACATTCATGCAAACAAATAAGTATATAAAAAAATCTATCAATAAAGGATAATAAAAAAAATGGAAGTAATTTCTATATAAGAGGAAGCCGCCTAATACATTTTATATCATTCAGTCTTATTAATATCATATCAGGACAAATACAACCAAGACGTTTAAAATAATCATCAATATTTAAAACATAGGATGTTAAACTAAAAAATATTTTCTAGAACATAATACAATGGCATACAAAGGTCTCTGATCAGTATATTTTTTAAATTATTTTTAAGCTTTCTGCTGTTGAAGTGAGTGAAAAACAAATATAATACTACTTTTTATATAAACAAATTCAAATAATATCACATTATTACCTTATTGATATTAACTACCACACTTTTGTGCAGCTATGATTGCTGAAAAAGACATGGCTATAAAATTTATTTTTTCAACTGTTACTTTAATTTCTCAATTATATTTATTAAAAATAATCTCAATTAAATTAAAATTTTAATCTGGCTGGAGACATTTGAACATAAAATTATTGCAGCTTATTTTAGTTTTTTTAAATAGTTCTTTTTGTTTATATTAATAAACAGTTATTTATTTTTCACTCATATAAGCAACATTTGCACACCACAGTATTAAATTTTAAAACAATCATTCATTTAGAATTAAAATATTTTAAACAATTAACTTAAGATATAAAGAGTGGTGTGAATAGATTATGTCCAGTCACATAATCTAGTGAATAAAGGGCTAAGACAGGAGAATTCTTTACTTGTAAACTAGATCAAAAAAATTACCAACAGATTATGTCCAGTCATAGTCCATAAAGAATAATTGTCAGTACTCATAAAACATTACTAAGCATTTCCAGTCACATAATTTAGTGCAAAAGGGCCAAGAACAAAGATTTCTTTACATGTTAGTTCCTTATTTGGATAAGCAGTGCTCAAAAACGTTCGTATCTTATTTGGAAGAGAGAATAACTTTTAATTAATTTCATTTTCTAGAAGAGAGTGCAATACTGAAGTAAATCTGAGAAATATTTTTTTTATCTGCTTCAAAAGAAATGAAATCAACATAGTTTTACTAAGTTGAATTTTTTAATATATGATAATTTAATTTAAAACATATTAATGTAAAGCCTTTCAATAAAAATGCATAGGAGAAGAGAGATATGCAATTTATGTGCACATTATCCATATAAGAAATACAGATAAAAATTGATTAATGGGCCAAGAAAAGTAACAGGTCTTCCATTTCTGAACTTTGCCAGACTGAAACAGACTGGTTCATTTTGAGAAAAAAAAAAATCTATAAAAAATAGTGATGTTTTCCGTTCTTCAAATATATAAGTTATTAATTAAACACTTATTCTATTGTCATATAATTAAGAAAAAATTGGATAGTTTCAGAGCCCAAGTAGCACAGAGATATTATTAGATACTTGATAAATATTGATTGACATAAAGAATGCCGAAGAATCTGGAAGGCATTTAGACATCCAGGTGATAATATTGTTGGGCATCCATCGATAATGTGATTTCAAAAAAATTATCAATTAATTCTTATTAGTTAATTTATTTCATAAAATGCTAATTTAATGATAAAATTCTAGAAAAAAGCCATAATAGTTCATATTTGCTTAAAGGTCATAATTAAATATCTTTTAGTAATTATTTGCGAATAACAATAAATACCGTAAATAAAATATTTATTTCACACTATTTCTCTGTCTCCTTCCATATTAGCTGAGAGCTAAATGGCTCGTGAACCAAACTTTTTATATGGATGAAGCTATTGTTTATGCTACACCCGTGAAGTGACAAGTGGTATACTATTACCTGCTGCAAATTTTTGAAAGTATTAAATATTCTTTAGTATCATTCATATAACTATTTAACAAAATCAATATATATATAAAAATAATCATAAAATTCATTATAATATGATATAAAAATAATCATAAAAATTTTAATTATTTACCTGTTATCAGCTGATGTGAAATATTGAATCCATTTGTTTGGGTTAAGATTTACATCTGCAATAGTTGAAAATATTTTAAATTTACTGTCATTATTAAAAATACATTATAATAAGAAAGAAAATAAAACTATGTCATGACATCCAAACAAAAAATATTAAATGCACAAATTTAAGCATTAAAAAGTAAATATAATATTCATGTAACCTGCTGCTGGCATATACATAGTTTGACTAAAACAGGCAAGCAACAATTTTAAAATTTCAGTCCTGTTGTAATCATGTTGAGGTACATGAGTTGGGGTATGGGCAAAACCAACTCCAGCTTCCCATATGTATTCACAGCTGTCAATAGACTGGAGATCTTCAGGGTTATCCTAAAAATGTGTTCAATTAAATTAACAAAGTGTTTGTTATAAATATTTTGTTAGTAATAAAAAGTAGTATAGTGTACTAAGTTTGATACAAATGGTTGAAGATAAATTAAATTCCAAGTTAGATTATGACTGAAAAAAAAATGGTAATAAATATCTGCACACTTTAATTAATGTATAACAGTCTTACGAGATTATGCAAATTAGATTTAGATAGATTAGATTAGATTTAGACTTTTCCATTAATCTTTCAATGGCTGTAAGTACATTAGGCCTTTATAATGATGCCCTTCCCTCCAAAAAACTACACTTGTTATGTTATCATTTTTTAGAAATTTTCCATAAAGTATTATTTAAACACACTATCTTTAAAACGGGCCTCATATTTATACTGCTTTTAGAAGTCAAACACAGATTTCAATTTAACTTTCAAAATATAAAAGAAAATTAACATTCCCTAATGAAATTCAGTGGAGAAAACAGTACGAAAACAATACAGAATTCAGCCAGTTGGCTTCAAGCTCAAGAGGTAAAAAATAGAATAATTGCACACTAATGCATTTCATAATTTTAAGTCTCAAATAATACAGTTTAAAAATTATTTCAGTACCATAAATATGAGATAGAAT
The DNA here is from genome assembly GCF_982258835.1 of Parasteatoda tepidariorum. NCBI lineage: Eukaryota > Metazoa > Arthropoda > Arachnida > Araneae > Theridiidae > Parasteatoda > Parasteatoda tepidariorum. The sequence goes on from NC_141761.1 coordinate 81,000,710, forward strand.
ACAAAAAATAAAGGAATGTTGAATATATTATGACAAAGAGTTTAGTTCTTAAACTGAAACATTTGTCTTATTTTAGGTTAAATGAAAGAAAAATATTAAATAAACAAATGTTCTCTTTTTATTTCAAAATATTCCTTTTGGAAAAACGATTAGTTGAAAGAAATACTTATTGTTAGTGTAAAAAGACAGATAAGCTGCAGTTTCCTATAGACTATTGAGTTAACTTACTGGCCCAGATTTTTTCCCAGCAGATACAGTAAAATCTGGACAAAACAACAGATCCTATGAAAAGAAATATAAAAGTAAATAATAAAATAAATATAGTAAAAATTTTAAGTATAATTACAAATACCCAATAAAAATAATAAATTCAAAATTTTTTTCTCTATAGCAAATGTAATTAGGTATGCAATAAATTTTGCAGTTCCTGAAAATTATCTTAGCTCAATTAACTTACACATAACAGAACTAATAACTTGTACAAATTCAAGTGCCAATTTAGATTAATCTGGCAAAGAAAATCAAAATTTGTGATGAATTTTTTTTTTTAAACATCCAGAAAAGATTTAGAACACTTCGTAAATAATGATAAGTAAACAAAGCTGCATGTGATTTATAGGTGCATTTTGAGTGGACATTAGGACATTCCTCTGATTCAGCTGTTGGTGAGCGATGAATCAGAAGTTAAATCCTAGTGGGGTGTTAAATCTGTTGCAGTTGAAGTCTTCACACTGTTGAGGAAGATGGATACCTGCTTGGGTGCTGTACTTTTTAGCTGACTGAGGTCAAATTTACATAGCATTAAGAATCTTGTTGTAATTTGATCTCATGGCCAAAAAAATGAGAAGTGCTTAACAATGCTTGGGGGGCGCATGCAACTTATATGTAAAATTAAAATTGGTTATTAATGTTATTTATTTATAGTTGGACAAGTATATTTTGTTCTCAAACATGATTAATTTTGAATAATGTATTTAATTATGCATTTTAATTGCCCTTTTCAAAAAATATTTTTTAAAAAATATAAAAATAAATATGAAAAATAAGTATTTATTGTAGGTGAAGGAAAAAAAATACTTACACACAAAGCACTTATCAAAGACTGGGAAAGAGGCATATTTTCTGCCTGAAAGAATGAAAACACTTTAATTAAATGAAAAAATATTTAATTCATTTAAAAAATCTAAGATGCTACAAGCATCTACAAAAAAAAAATATTAAGTATCCTTAATTTTAAAAAAAAATGCATAACACATCCCTGTTTTTGAAAATATAACTAAACAAAAGGCATACTTCGTCATCAGTTTCATCACTAGACCTTCCTGGAAGACTAGACCAAAAGAATCCTCTCCAGTCTGGCTCTTCAAAAATGTATGGCAATATTCTTGTTAAAAGTCTCACACAATTCAACACTGGAAAAAAAATGCATAATTTCTACAAATAAACAAAACTAATTTTCTTTTTTAACTGTATTCAGTAAAATTTATACTTAATGAAATGATCAACAACAAAAAGCAATGTTTATTAATGATTAAAGAAGAAAGAAAAACAGTTAGAATCATAAAATCAAATTATTATTACTATTATTGAAAAAAATTAAGGCAAATATTAAATATAAAATTATAATAATTTCAATGAGTTAGATATAATTCTATTATAATACATTTCAATAAGTTAGGAACTTATGATAAGTCAGTTACAAAAGACTCAAATTTATTAAAACTCACTCAAATTTATTAAACTATTTATTAAAATAATTTATATGAAAAATAAATTAATATAAAAAATTTATTTTGTTTAATTAGATATTTTTTCTAAGAATTATAAAGCCTAAAAGAAATTGACATTAGCAAATACAAATTTTAAAAACAGTCATATAATAAGACTTGCCTGTTTGCTGTTGTGTATAGGTGTTACACAAACTATCAGCAGCTGCAACAAGTTTTTCAACAGCCTTATAACAAAGTGTGGCTAAATTAGAAGGAGATTCTTCACGTAGAGCTCGAATTTCAGCTGCAGGTATAAGAGTAAAAACATCTTGGGCACTCTGAGTACTTTCTGACCAAAATTGATCCCAAAATACATCGTCTTTTGCTTCAATGGGCTAAAATAGTTTTTATCATTTAATGAAAATATTTGATTCAAAAAAGTAAATATCAATATATATGTTTATAAAAATATTAAGAGCATGTCAAAAATTGATATTTAAAAACAATCACGTGAAAATTGTGTTTCAACCATGAATGCCTTATTGAATAAAGAAAACATTACTTATCCTAAATTGTCAACTCAGAAATATTTCGTTTAAAAAAAATGACGTACCTTTCTCTGTAAATTACCTTTGGTTGTACCAAATATATTTAAGATTAATACCACGCCTACAATAATAGATGCTAAATTTGTAATCATCCTCAACATATTTGAAATAAGATTGTTTATGAAAAAATTTATAAAACATTCCCCAAAACGTTACAATAAAATAAGATACCATCATTTACTTTTTGTAAATAAGAAGAAGTACTTTAAAGAGAGACAAAATTTCAGCCACTTAAACAAAAGATTTAAAAGAATACAATAATATTATCACAAATATTTTATGAGCTGTAAGGCATGATTTTATTTCAAATCTTTTCTTGAGAGAATAGCAGTTAATAGAAAATAAATATTATTACGGTTATGAAAGCATATAATTGTAAAATCTAATATATTTTTCAATATAAAAATTTTAAAAAAATAAAATAAATAAAAAATGCTATTATAAAAAAATTTTTTTTAGTATATTTCAAAGTTTAGTAGTGTTGATATTAAAAAATGCATAACAATAAATTCTTTAGTATCAACACTACCAAAGGAGAGGGAAAAAAAAGAAGAAATCATGGTTAATTTGGAATGCACCAGAAAAAATTAAAAAGAACTTGAAACATTTTCAGGGAAGATTCAAAATAATAATGAGAGGACAAAGTAAAAAACTTGAAAATAGTACACTGCTTAAATTATGAACAATTTTTAAACGGATTAAATAGTATGATATCGAAATATGGTACAGAAGGTAAACATTGCAATATGCTTAGCATTTGGACAAAATATCGTTTTTCCGATTACTTGTGTTTTTGTCGTGAGTTGAATGACCGCCTTTCTGAAATTCAGCTTAGTATCAGTGTTTCCCATGACAGCAGGATAGATTCAATCATGTAGTAAAACCATGTATTTCACAATTTATCAGTCATAATAATACCAAAACTAAGCAGAAATCAAACTCAAGCCTAATCCGTCAATCAAATGTTTTAAGAGTCGTAAGAGACAGTTTTACAAAAATCAGAACAGGAAGTGATGAAATAAAATTCTAAAATCTGATTGGACAATGTTTTATTTTTCTAATAGTACTTAATATTTACAACGAATCATGGCATTACTTAATAAAATTCCACAAGAAGAATATTTCTGTACGTAAGTGAAAAATTGAAATGCCATGTCACAGTCTTAAATTTCTCTGTTCTAACATATATTACCAAGTAATCCTGCTGAAAAAGACAAAATATATTTCAGTTGGATTTTTCACATAAATTAATCTGGAAAGACGTTTTCAAACTCTTTTAAAATGAATTAATAAATACTATTTTAATTACTTTTAATTTGGTGGCAACAAAGAGGTTTGAAAATGTAAACATTAGATTTAGGCATGTTTTAAAAATTTGTAAATAAATATAACTTGACGGATCTGTCCGATGTAATTAAACCATAAAGTTTTCATTAATTTCATTGTGAGAAACAATTTTTATGTAAAAAGTCTTCGTAAAAGTGTGGTATATCTTCCATATTTTGGAGAAGGATAAGTAACAGGTTTTTATTTCAGGTTTTCTTGATTTTATTTTTTTAAAAATTTAATGCCCTGTTTTTATTGAAAAAAAAAAAGGTTCATTTTCGGGTACTTTAAAAAGTTTCGATATAATCTAAAAAATGCCCATTTACAAATCCCAATTTTAAGAACGATCTGAATGACTATGGGATATGTTCATTGAAGTATGAAAATCACTGAATGTCATGTACAGAAAATTTTCGCCAGATGTTTTACAAAATAGAAATTTGATTGTTGTGAAAACTAGATGAATTACTTCTTCGTTTTTTTCAATACAACATAATAAGGAAAAATCTTGATAGACTCTAGATATTAATCTCTTAAAATTGATATATCTATTTTCACAATGTATAATTTTTGATATTTTATATCCCAATTATTTTTTTTCTTCCTGTTTTATAAGAAGAACTGTTTTTTCCTATTTTATATGAAGTTTTTTTTTTATGCTCGTTCATTCTTCCATACATTTCAGTTAATTTTAAAAAAAGGCATAGATCATGAATTACGCAAAAAAGTAAATGTTATGAAGTTATATTTATGATTATACAATGTCAGGGCCATGCTATCTTTTCTTAATATTTTTATTTTTTACATATATATTTACTTATTTTTTCCTAATTATTTACTGAAGGCAACATATTAAAATTTAATGTTTTGTATGACTATAAACTAATAAATGCCTCATTAGATTACAATTGACTTATCATTACTGACATAATCAACCAAAATTACTTATTGTTTATGTTTGATATCAATGACAATAAAGTTTTCCCATTGTTTTAAATTATTTTTTTGTTTTAAGCACAATTAGCTTTTAATAATGTAATGTAATAAAATATACTTTAAATAAAACAGAATTTGAATTTTTTTAAAATACTGTTGGACTTAGGGAAATGGATTTAGTTAGATAACTTAGATTTACTAAGATAACTTTTTTTTTTTTTTGTTTTGCAGATACTAAATGTTTTAGGAAAATCTAATCCTTTCCATATTTTTATTTGTTCATTTTAAAGTTTTATAAAGACATCTAAAAACTTATAAATTTTTATACAAAATCATTAATAAAACAGAGAAAATTTGATCAATGTGTAATCAGAAGTGTATTAAAATTTTATAGTTTGAAAATAAATAAGTTAAAAGCATACTTTAATTGGAATTTAGCTTTAAGATGGTGATCTTGTTTATTAGAATACAAGCTCACTTTCTATATTAAAGTACAAAAATGAGATTATATATTGTTTATTAAAGATAAAAGTGTTTAATGGAAATAGAGTGAAATAAAATTATTTGTTATCTTTCTTTTCTGTTGCTACATTGCCTGAGATTCATTTGCACCTGTAAAGGTAGAGAAATAATAATGTTTCTTTAAATAAGAAGTAGGAAAATTTTTTAGTGAGGAAAGAATACCTCCATTGGATAAGAACTGCTTATTTACCAATATTTATAAGTAAATTTAAAATTAAAATATTTTGGAAATCATCAATACATTAAGTAATATTTTAAGCTGACTAAATTAAATTGAATAATTTAAAAATGAGCACTCAATTTTATTGTATTCATTGTTAGAAAAATTTACTGAATTATGAAGCTTTTAAAATTTTCAAAATTTATTTTAAAATTTGTTGATATTTTAAATATCTCCAACATCATGTTTATTTTTTTAAAGTTCTAATATTTTTTTTGCATGTATTTCATTGCAATAATAAAGTAATTTAATCATATTTATTAAAATTTGTGTTTGTTCAGTTATATTTTATGCATTATTTTTTAGGCTCGCCCTCCCTGAATTTGGAATCTTATTAAAATTTACAGATATTTCTCTATTTATTTATTTTTTTAAAAACATTTTAGTTATTATTGAATGTTTTTAGACACATTAAAAATTTCCTTCAGTTTTTCAAGAAGATGCGAGCGGTTTCTCCAGAAATTTTAGCTGCCCTACAAAAGAACCCCAAAAATATAAGAAATATTTGTATCTTAGCTCATGTTGATCATGGTATGTAGTCTGCCTTTTTCTTCTATTTCATTGATAAATTTAAACATTTTTTAATAGTTTTATTTCTTATTGTTATGCTATTTTAGAAGATTATATAAAAATAACAGTGCATGTATAAAGTTTTTTTTCTTCATTAATTTAATTTTTTTTTAAAACTTTATTTAGGAAAAACAACATTGGCAGACTCACTTTTGGCAAGCAATGGCATTATATCCCAAAAAATGGCTGGTCAGGTAAAACACTTTGATAAAAAAAAATAATAATAAAGGGTGAATATTGAAGATTTATATTAAAATTACTATTATATGCAAAGTGACCAGAAAAAAGTAATCAAATAAGGAACTGTAGGTATCATAAAAACTACTGTACATAAATCTCTCAAAGTTTGTAAAGAAACAATCCTAACAACCAAATTTGCTTTGTGTATGCTGTAATTTTTTCGGGTCTCTTTTTTTCTTGCCATTTTTTTGTTGTTGGTTTATTTAAACATTTGGAGCACTTTTTTAAGGTCATTGTCTATCAACTGAATGAGTAAGAGATGTAATTTTTGGATCGATATAATTTTTGGGTAATGAATGTAACACATTGAAAATTACCTGCACTGACACAGTTTGAACTAATGGGGACCTTCTTAATATTCAAGTTATCCAAAGTCTACACCAGAGAGTATTTTATTTTCTCAACTATTGGTTTTATAAGGTTGTAAGTCTTAGGGGAAAGTTTATTTGTTCGAATCTCAAAACTCCAATCACATAAATTATGTTACTATCAATTAAAATCTAATTTATGTCTACCAACACAGCAAATAAAAAGTAAAATGTAATTAAAAATTTAGTAAATAATTGATTGGACTTTCACTTAATGTTATTTTCCTTTCTTATTCCTTCTTTCTTATTTCTAATGGGCAACCCATCCCATTGCAGACATATTTGTTTTTATTTAATTATTTTGAGAAAAAAATCTGTTATTTGTTTTTAGAGATAAAGCTTTATTTATTTTCCTTTCTTAAAGTTTTCTTATGAAATATGATAATTTTAAGGATAGATAAATTTTTAAGAAGAATTTTCTTTGTTAGCTACGTTATATGGATAGTAGAAAAGATGAACAGGAGAGAGGGATCACCATGAAATCCAGTGCTGTTTCTGTTTACTACCAAAAAGGTAAAATATTTTAAGTTTAATCACCTTAATCAGTTCTTAAATTTTAAAAATTAAAAGGGAAAGGACTTAGAAGTTATTTTCTTTTTAACATTTATTTCTATTCCGTTTTTTTAAAATTGTATAGAGTAATTAATAAGCAAAGTTCTCCCTAGAAATAAAAAAGGGCAGGATGCTTCTTGGGCAAAAAGAAAAAAAAGGGCAGGATGCTTCTTGGGCAAAAAGAAAAAAAAGGGCAGGGGGCCATAGGCTTCACAATTTCCAGACCAATGGCATGATGCAAGGTTATGCATTAATAATATTTGGAATTTTTTCTGATTAAGATTGCTTCTTTTATTAATGAACCATTATGCACTTCTCTTCTGCGCAATGGTGTTACAGTCGGTTAACACTCCTCTCACTAGGGTGAAGGTTGTCGGTTGCATTTTATTCAAAAAGCATATTTCATCTCGAACCCTTTCAGCCCCATTATATTTTCATTATTAATACTAATAGTTTGTAAAAATAAGCGCTATAAATTAATTCAGCTGACTAAAAAGTAGCAGGAGCACAATTTTAATTCTTTTTTCAGCAAATTACAAACATAAGTATGACTGAAAAATGTGAAGTACTTAGAGATGGAGCTCTGATTGCACATTATGGTTTCAGACTACACATTTAAAAATCAAAAAAAGTGACAAAAGTTGAAAAAAAAAATTCTTAAACTTTTTAAATTCCTTGCATAGTTTGTCTTCATTTTTGTTTTATGTGTACAAGTCAGGTTTTTTTGATAAAAAAAAAAAACAAACTAAAATATGAATGCTCGAAATCATTAGTTTATTTGTTGTGACATGAGAAAAATCACACCTTCCTTATGATTTTGGATTTATTTTTGAGCAACTTTTTATGTATTAGAAACTTAGTGTTATTTATCATTAGTGTATTGTAACAAATAACGTCATGCTTTAAATGTTTTTTTTTTCTCTTATAGCAAACAGTGACATAAAAATGTTCTGAGAATGCCCTTATGTTTTTAACAGTTAGATAAATTTTTTTATGACCAGGTTTCAATATTAGCTGTAAAAATTAATGCACTTTAAATTTTTTTTTTTTAAACTGAAATAGGTATACAAAATTTATGTTTTAATTTAGCTTTCATTATTTTTATTTTTTATTTATACTTTATATAATCTAGTTGAATACATTTTGCTTAAGATATGGTTATTAATTTGAAACCTGCACTTTATAAATGAACTTTTAAATTATGCAGCTCATAGATAATATGTAATTTATTCTTATAAATGATTTTGTTTCTTTTGTTTAGAGAATGAAAATTATTTGATAAATGTCATTGATTCTCCTGGTCATGTGGATTTTTCTGGTGAAGTTTGTACTGCTGTCCGCTTATGTGATGGAGCTGTCATTCTTATTGATGTTGTTGAAGGAATTTGCCCTCAAGTAAGGATGTGTTTGCTTAATTACCTACAATATGCAACAAATTAGTATAAAATAGTATAAAATAAAGTGTTTTCTTAAGTTTGTAATCTGTTAAACTGTTTTCTACCATAAAATAAAGTGTGTGTTTAATTTTGCTAATAACAAAGTTATTTTAAAGTGTTTTTGTTTAAATAAATAAATTTAGGGTTCTTAATATATTTGCAAAAGTGACAACTTTCTGAATTAGCTGTCTCTAATCAGAAGTATAATAGCACAGAAATATAGTTACTAGAAGTTAGTATTAGGAAAATTATTAGGCGTAAATACTATTTTATTCTATATGGGTATAAATTATTAACAAATGTATGCCAGAATTTTACTATTAAATAAAAAAAAGTAAAACTTGAGTAAATGTACCAAATTTAAAAATGTGTGAAATTTTATACTTCATCACAAAAGATTAATTGATTACTTGGAATCATTGTTCTAGTTTTTGGTAAAATTTGAAACTTTGCCTTCATAAGTTTTTAAAAAATAGTTTGGTAGATGAGATAGTGTTCTTTGTGCTCTTTTTAATTTTTATTTCTTGTTTCATCCAAAAATTTTTATTTTTTGTATATTGTTTTAAAAAAAATGTTTAAAGAGAAGAAAAGGAATTATCGTGGATTACCTGCTAATCATAAAAACTTGTAACTCTGAGAAAGGAAATAGTTCTCAAAAACTGTAACTGTATTACTCAATTGTAAGCCATAATCTTGATCATAAAAACATACTAATTACAGATAAATCCTAATAGTTGGCACTCCTTCAATTGACATAAGAAATATCTACTGCATTTTAGTGACTCTGAATATCAAGCATTAATTTATGAGTAACAACAAAGAAATACATTTTTAATTAAATAAATCCATACAATAAAGCATTTAAAACAGAAATAACTAACAGTAAAACTAAAGCAGAGATGCCAACTGCTCCAGATTTGACAAAATATTCTTATGATGCCACGTAATTATGTTTGATATTAAATTTAAAAAAAATTAATTTTGGCAGTCTTATTATATTTAAGTCCCTTTATCATTTATGCATATATTTATGTTTTCTGCGCAGCAACCACCAGTAACTGATTGAAAAAACGTTTGTGACAGTTTGTCATTTTTATGCTATGTTAGAACAATTCTTAAAATTTCAATAGCTATTTAAACAGTTTCATTTCATGTGCTATATTTTTTTCCAGACAAAAATTGCTCTGCAACAAGCTTGGATAGAACATATACAGCCTCTTCTTGTTTTAAATAAAATTGATAGATTAATTTTAGAATGGAAATTGACCCCATTGGATGCCTATGCACACTTAGTACAGATATTAGAACAAGTAAGGAGATCATAAGTTAATTATGTCTCCATTTGTATTATTTTATCAGAGATTTTTTTAAAATCTTGATGTCTTTTATTGTTCTTTTCCCATGTTAGAGAGATATTTATATCTCAATTAAATTAGTTATTAAAAAAAAGAAAAAAAAAGGATCATTTGGAAAGAAGAGTTACTTTGTATGTTTATCATTACTACTCCTTTCATTTAAAAAATAATAATTAGCTGCATTAAATGCACAAAATGTTGTGTTAAAAGATGATATAACTTGAGTAAAAACATATTGTAAAGTAATATAACTTAAGTAAATGATTCCCACAGCTCCTTGAAGGAGGTCAACTTTTTGACATAGAAAAGACACCAGTGTCCCTTTTATATATATTTTTTTCTGATGCTCATCATCATTGTGCTTCACATGTTACCTATGAAATTATTCTGAAATTTTTTGTGGTTTTTATATTTAGATAAATGCTGTTGTAGGAGAACTTTTTGCTTCAGATGTCCATAAAAAGTCTGAAAATGTAAATATATTTTACTTTTATTTTGATACTTTTTTTTAACTTTTGAATAGTTATGCATGAAGTTTACTGCAAAATAATAATAAATATGAATGATTCTCTTCATGTTTGATAGAATAAACATTTTTAAATATGGTGCATAGCGCTTTTAAAAAGTACCTAAAGATGTTGGTTTTTTATTTTCGTTTTTCAAAAGCCCTTAAAGGGGCTTTTTTGCATTGTGGTTTTTTAAAAAGGGCTTAATATTCCCTTTTCAAAAATGAGATTTTTTCTTTATCATGTTGATATTCACCACGTATTATGCAAAAACGTTCTTTTCACATTGTTGTATTTAAAGTTTTTACAATTTATTCAACCTCAATCCATTTCGGTGTACCGTTGGTCTGTAGCGTATGAAAGAGCCAATCCTTTTACATGTTTGATGAAATACTTGCCAGTCCGCATGTGCGTTTACTGAGCTGCGTTCGGTGAGATTCTAGCACTCTTATGTGCAATTCTGCTGATTTAGCCAGCTATTCACAATTCTAGACTCTATTTTACACCCTCTGATATCGAACCAAAAAATCTCTTGAGCATTTTATAATGGCTAATATAATAAAAAAAGAGTTCTTTGTCAGAAAATAGTTATTTGATCATGATCATGTAAAGTCTTTGAAAATTCTTTTCCATTTTCTTAATGTGTATAGTGCTTAAAATGATTTTTATGTGTTTTAAAAGTTATACTTAAAAGGTGCTTATTTTTTATTGAAAGATTTGGCTATGCACCCTATTAAATAACACAATACTCATTTTGCCTTATATGATAGAGAAAACTATAAATTCAGGATATTTATTTTTGTGTAAGCACAAGTTATCACAAAAGATACCCTAAGCTTTAACAGTTTAAATTTAACGGCATACAGAGTTATGTTTAGCTCTAACACTACTGCATGAGAAACAAATGACTTATCCTTTAAACTTAATAAAAAATTAAAACCATTTCAGTAGCATTTTTGTTTGAAATAATATTTAATGAATGTGTGATTCTAAAGTGCAAGAGCATTGAAAACACTAATTGATTTGAATTATTTTTTGAAGTTGCTAATTTACTGTTCAGCTGTCTTATTACTTCACATTATTTCTCATATTTTTTATTCTCTATATTAAGAATGCTTTTATATTTAATTTTGTTTAAATAAATATCATTATATTTCATGTATGTTTATTTGTTTGCTTTGTTATTTTTAGGTGATTAATATGTAATGTCTTATACTCAAAAGCTTTATTTGAGCAGTGATCATATTCATTTTTGTTCATTTTAAGACAAAGAGCTTTAAAATTTGATAAATGTATTGTTTTTTACTATTTTATCTAATTTGTGGTACTCTCTTTTTGCCAGCAGAAATTAGATAGAGGAATTGAATAAATGATTCCAAGAAACTGAAGCAGAAATAAATGTTTAATTAAAAACTATATTGGTTTGAAAAATCTGAAGATGGAAATAGACGTTGATATGTTTCAAATGTTCATCAATAGATGCACACTCTCAATACTTGCCAGACTAGAGTGAGGAAAACAAAAATAATTTGAAACATGAAACTTAAAGGTGAAAAATAAAACTTGGAAAACAAAACTAGGTACTCTCTTTTTGCCAGCAGAAATTAGATAGAGGAATTGAATAAATAATTCCAAGAAACTGAAGCAGAAATAAATGTTTCATTAAAAACTATATTGGTTTAAAAAATATGAAGATGCAAATTAACGTTGATATGTTTCAAATGTTCATCAATGGATGCACACTCTCAATACTTGCCAGACTAGAGTGAGGAAAACAAAAATGATTTGAAACATGAAACTTAAAATTGCCAATGAAAAGTAAAGGGGAAAAGCAAAACTAGGAAAACCGTGGTAACTGAGAGTAAAATAAAATAAAAAATAAGAATAAAAAAAAAAAAAAACTAGGAAACAGTTATGGCTGAGAGCAAGAAATAAGGGTAAAATACATCTTCCAGGCCCTAAGAAGAAACCAGAGGCACGTTGAAGTTTAAACTAAGACTTGATAGATGAGTTCGTTTTCAGAAATACAATAACTCATCATTTGCTGCACATTAGTAGAATCTTGGACATAAATTTAGTTTTGACAATGCCAAAATTATTTCCACACCTGTAACATCAACTCATCTTGATGCCCTGAAATCTTGTTTCATTCATATGAATGCTAATTCCCTTGTTAACCACCAGAGTTTCTCGCGACCTCTCTATAAAGCATGAAAAAACGTTTTGCTCTAATTTGCCTCTTTTGTCCGCCGTGGTTTTTTCTGTTTCGTTTTTTAGCTTTATTTACTTTTTTTGTTTCAGTCTCGGCTACTACATTTTTTTTAGCTTTGTTTTTTAACTTTATTTTTCATTGGCAATTTTATGTTTCCCACTACAGAGCACTTTTGTTTTTCTCAATCAGGTCTGACAACTCTTGAGAATAGTCACTTATTTTTGAGCGCTTGTCGACTTTTATCATTTTCATATTTTTTTTTTTAAACCAATGAAGTTTCTAATCAAGTTAGATTGAGATGTATTAGTTTTAAAATAAGACAGAGATAACTTCGATAAATATATAAAATAGAGAAAAAATTCAATTTTTTTTAATTAGTTAAGCTGGTCTACCATCTAATATTTCAGATAATTATGTTTCTCCTAAAAAAATTAAAGCAGTATTCTATGATTGTCCCAATTGATTTTTATTATCTGATAGGTTGGTCCACTTCGGTTGATGATCCATTAGATGGTTCACTTCTTGATAGGTTGTAGGTTTATTAGGAAAACTAGCTTTTCGGATTCTTGTAATTACTTTTTTCCCTTAATTTTTCCATATTTAATCTATTTTACTCTTTATGTACACATTTTTAATTCGTTTTTTAAAAATTGAAAGACTTTTACTTTTTTGCATAAAAATACCATTTTTAAAAAAATCTGAGGTGGGGGGCCATTTCCTCTGCAGAGGACCAAAATTGTAATAGCATGCTTTCGGATTAATATCAGGGATGTTTCCCAAGCCATGGCATATGGGTCATTGTGCAGCTCTAGTGTGACATAAATAAAATATTACTACTACATATAAGTAAATTTAAGAGTAAATAATTATCTTTTTCTTTGTAACTTTTTTTTAATTATTATGTAATATCTAAGAAAATTATATAACTTAGTTTTATTCACTATATATTGTTTTATATTTTCAATAGAAAGCAGCTGAAGAAGAAGATAAGCGGCAAGAAAATCTTCAGGTATTTTTCTTTATTATTTATCTTTGTATAACATTTTGTTGAACCAAATAATGCACCTTAAATAAAACTGATCAATATTTGAAATTTTTTCCTTCAAGGATTTTTTCTCCAAGTATATATTTGTGTCTTGAATTTCCTTCATTTTTTTTTGTTTTATTGTATTACTCCTGTTTTTGTGCATCAGACATAGTTTGGTCTCATATAGTTTTGCTGTCTTGAATAACTAATGTGTCCCATTTTTTCATTGTGGTCAGTTCAATAAGGTCATATCCAGATCTTGTGTTATACAATTCCATGCAATCAATCAATTTGACACTAGTTTTCATTTACAAATTGAATAATTAAGTCTTTTATATTTTAAAATTTTGCTCTATAGTATGTTTATAAGTAATTTTGTAAATTTCGAGTGAAACATCACAAAGTAAATTTTGTGTGAAATATGACTTCAAAATTTTGATTTATTTCATATTTATATATTTTGGTTAAGCTTCAATTACTTTTTCCATTAATTTTGCTTCATTTTAATATCATATTTTAACTTAATTCTTGTAACAAAAATTAAAAATTAAGTTAGTTGTTATAAATGTAAATAATGTTTTAATATGAATCATACTTTTCTTTACGTTTAGAAATCAAAGGAAGAAGTTGAAAAAGTAGAAGCTTGTGAACAGGTGCTTATTTTTTGTAGTTTTTTCTTCTTTTTTCTAGCTATGAAATATCAAATTCGTATTCCTGTTGGTGGCAAAGTCTTAAAGATGTTAAAAATTAATTATAATGCATTTTTATTGAATAGTAGTAATTGAATTATGCAATAAATAGTATAATGTACATTTTTGTGTATTTAATGAAACTTTAAGAGATTCTACAGAACGATACTTTTCAAAAATAGGTCATTTTATTAGATTTGGAGAAATAGCATTTAACAGGTTTTTGAAGTTCTATGAATTTTTTTTCAAAACTTTAAGGCAATAAAATAATGCAATTTGTGGTTTTGACTAAGAAATTTAAAATTATATATTAGCCAGTTTTTATTTTTTTAAAATTTAATTTTATTTGAGTTTTAACTGATGAAAACCAATTTTGTTGATGCTAAAAAAATTCTTTTAAATGTATATTGCTCAAAAACAAAATTATTTATTACAAATCTTAGAACAGACAACTGTTTATAATTGTAATACCTTTCAAAAACTGCTAGTTCAGAATCGTATTGGTATGATAATGTCAGAAAAAATTCATACAGAATTTAAAATACCACACGCTTTGTATCTATAATTTTGATTGGATGACAGCCTTGTACTTTACTTGCTTTGAATGATACTGTCAAACAGAGTAAATATCCACCATTAGTTTATTTATGAAAATTAAATAAAAGGGAAAAACAGTATATTTAGATATTTTTGCCACCTGATCTCTAATTTCTTCAACAGTTGAGTTTGGTCGAGAGATGAGCGACCTCTTAAGGCCTCTTTTATTTAACTTGCCACCATTGTAATACATTTTTTCAATTTTGTCACCTACAATGTAATCTGTATTAACAGTAATGTATTAATTACATTCAGTGTTAATTACAATGCCATCTATATTATTTGGGCACTGTTAAATTTTTATGTAAAGTGATTGAAATTCGAAAAAGTAAATGAATCTAGCATTAACAAATGTCTTTAGCAATGAATCTTAGTTTTCAACTACTTTTAATGAATGCAATTTATTACATATGATTTTGTTTATCAAGCAATCAATAAATTTACTTAAGAAGATCTTCAGTTGTTTCAAATTAGTACCTTCCACCTTAAATTTCCTTTTTAATTCCACTTTTGAAACTTCAAAAGACATTTTTAGGAGTTTATAAGATGGTACAGTAATCTCAAAATGTACTACTGCATGCTTGTATACCTGTTCTAAATATGCCTTTCCAATTACTTTGATATTCTTTTATAACATACATTCGTAATTAAATTATGTACTAAGGCAATTTTATAACTAATGCGATCCCTTTCTCTCATAGACTTTTGATTGGAGCAGTGGCTTAGATGATTCAGATGATTCTAAAGTCTATTTCTCACCTGAACAAGGAAATGTTGTTTTTGCAAGTGCATTAGATGGTTGGGGATTTAGGTAAAATACTTTTATTTAAGAATTATGAAACTCTCAACTTTTATATAAGAACACAGTCTTTAGAGTGTTATCAGGAACTGTAACTAATACCTAAATAGGGTGGCTGAATGTTTTATGTCATTTCATGTTTTAAAAAATCGTGACTTTGTCAATTTTGAAACAATCTCAAATTAATTGAAAAATTCTAGCAAAGGATTGGTGTTAATTCCTCTATTTAGATTGTTGTTTAAAAATTCTTGAAGTTTCTAATTGTTTCTTTTCTTAAAGATTTGAAACATGAGAGAGCACTCTCTCTTTTGTAAACAAATTTTTTAGTGTTTGATTAAAATTTTTCATAACAAATTTTTATTGGTGTTGAGAAATAAGTAATAAAAAAAGTTGTTAATAGGATATATAGTTATTGTAACTTTATGAAAGCCTATTTTGTTAATATGTTAATCATAATGACATGAAAAGATTCCTGGATATGAAAAATTGTCAATTGTACTTGAAAAAAATATTATTTAAAGTTAAAAATCCAGAATGTGTGATACAATAAAAAAGAATAAATGAGATGTAATTTTACTTGTTAACAAAATATAACAATAACATTTAAATCTTATTGTTTAAAATCTTATTTTTTTAAAAATCTTATTGTTTTAGCAGAGTAAATCAAAATGTAACATTAAGCTGAACATCCTAAACAATGGAGATGGTCCATACTATTTTTTAATATAGAGGGACAAAAAAAAAATTTCTTGACCCAAATTATTTTTTTTCTTCTGTTCTCTTGTTAAATGTTATCATTTTCGAAACAAAAAAATTGAAAATCAAGAGGGTGTTTTTTCATTAGATTAAAATTGCGGAATTTAGATATTTCACCTTATCTCATTATAGCTTTTGTCTAAAATAATTTCTTAAAACTTAGGTTTTACTGAACAAGCTGCCTTAGTTTCTTCATTCTTATAAATGAGTTCTAGTTTTATTTATTTAACTTTTTTTCGGAAAACATTTTCTTAGCGAAACATGTACCATTAGGAAATTATTTTGAATAAAAAACAGGAAAAAAGATATAAAATTATCATTACTATTAAACAGTATGAAATTTATATTACGACAAAATAATAAAGTCAAGTTCTGTTAGTATTTTTATTAATTCTACATTTTTCGTCTTATCTAAATTTTTACTTTTGATTTGTTTGTTTAGAGTATCACACTTTGCAAAAATATATTCCACAAAGTTGGGTGCCAGGGAAAAGGTTTTGAAGAAAACTCTTTGGGGTGACTTTTATTACAACTCCAAAACTAAACAAATTATGAAAGGAGCTCAGGTAATTTATTTGAATTATCTTGTTATAATTTTATGTGTATTACATTATATTAATTTAAAATAATTTCAATGCATGATAGAACCAGAATTTATGAGGTATTCCTGTAAAGATTTTATTTTTTACAAATTGTTCAGTTTACATATTAACTTAAAAGTTCATGACTCATCAAACTATTATAAATGCTGTATCATCTAAATTTTTTTAAAGTTTTTTTTCAATTAAACAACTAAAATACTCTTTCACGTAACATAAATTGTCTGATTTGGGATTAGATATGTTTCAGATTCACAAATTCTTAAATAGAAAAACTCTTAAATCATCAACTATGCACATAAAATACACATAAAACTGTATTTGTTGTTTGTGTCTCTTCAAATTGCTTTATTGTTTATTCAAGTATCAAATCAAGTTAATTTATAAATTGAAAAGTGCTTTATTTTGTAAAAAACATTTCAATTTATTTTCAGTTAAGCTTTGTTTAATTTTTCAGACTAAAGCAAAGAAGCCATTATTTGTACAGTTTATATTAGAAAATATATGGTCTGTCTATGAAGCAGTTTTGATTCAAAGGTGATTTTCTTGGTTTTCATCTTATTTTAACCAATTTTAAGCTTATTTTTATACTTTCACTGTAAACTGTTATTAAAAATATCTTATAGTTGTACTTATATATTATAATATCTTATATAAAATCTAACTATATAAATTGATTATTCTGAAACATATATTTTTAGTTCTATTTACTTAGCAGCTTTGGTTTAAACTATAGTAACTTCTATTTATTTAATTTTTCTAACTCATGATTATATTTGGCATGATGGCTCAGGTTGGTCAAAGCCTTCTGCTAAAGATTCTTCCAAGACAATTTTTTTATTTACCTTGACTGCCAGTCTTTTTTTACCTATCACTTTATAATCTAATTCCACAGAGTCAAGCCATTGTTGCTTTGGCTTTCCTCCTTATGACTATTTGAGAGCTTTGACACAAGTTTCTTAGATAGATTTTTTTAATCCATTATGACAATATGAAAAATCCATTTTTTTTTCTTTTTTTTCTTTTTTCTTTTCTTTTAATACTTTTAATGATATTAGTCTCCTTAAAAATTCTATAAATTTTGGAGTTAAAACGTCTTGACAAAGATAACTTTTTTTTACTCCTCCAACAATGCTTCTAAAAACCTTTCTGCCAAAAACTGCTATTTTGTATTTTCCAATTATAGTTATAAACCAGGTTTCTGAATTATACATTAGGACTAGTCTAATAAGATATTTTTAGAATAGAAAATTTTTTTTTTCTAAAGAGAAAGTGACATATCAACAAAAACAAAGAAATTCTTAGAATTATCGTATTGGTAGAATTATGCTAGGACATCTAATGAAAAAGTTTTTCTAACTAATTTTATAATTAATTATTTTATATCATTAGTTGCATACACTTATCTCTAAGGGTACTTTTACAATCTAAAAAGACTAATCTCTGTTATTTTTACCGAAGTCCATTGCATAGGTTATAAATAAATACAGAGGACTTATAGTAGTGCATCTTTATGGACTAGGCTATAATTTTTCCTTTATATTTTTTAAAAAAAAATAACAATTAAGTTTTTATTAAAAAACTTATTTAATATTAATTTCTGTTTCAGGGATAAAGCTATGATAGAAAAAATAACAAAGTCTTTAAATTTGACAATTGCACCAAGAGACGCAAACCACAAAGATCCGAAAATTCCTCTTAAAGCTATTTTTGGACAATGGCTTACTTTAGCAGAAGCAGTATTAGGTTTGTATGTTCCATACATTGATCTGATAATAAAATGCTTCCAAGCAAGTTTTGTTATTGTTATATGTTAAATTATTAGTAATGATTTGTTATGAGTTTACAGTATTTATTTGATTAACTACCTAAAGTTCCCCTCTTATGTTAATATTAGTAGCAATGAGATAGGAAATTCTCTTTGCTTTAGAGAATACCCAGTTAGATATGATTTGCACTGTTGTTCTTCAAGTGCAAAAAAAGAAAAGAAATTCATTTAACAGGGTGGTAGCATTTTTAAAAAGTGCTTAAAGTTGCTTATTTTCGATTTTCGTTTTTTTGAAAGAACTTAAAGGTGTTTTTTTTCATTGGTTGTTTTTAAAAAGTGCTTAATTTTCCCTTTTTCAAAATGAGATTTTTCCCTGACAATGTTGATTTTCGCCACGAATTATGCAAAAAGACACAGTTCACATTGTTTTATTCAACGTTTTCACAATTAGCTTAACCCCAATCTATTTCAGCATATTGTCAGTCCCTAGTGTATGAAAACGCCATTCGTTTTACATGATTCTAAATTTCATGATTTTTGACAATTGTCTAAAGCAATACCAAATTTTTATTTATTTATTTTTTTTTAAAAACCAGGTAAAACCATCAATTGTCAAAAACTTTCCAACCCTGCCTAGTTATGATATTTTTTTAGAGTGCTTAAAAATATTTTTTGAGTGCTTGAAAAGTGCTTATTTTTTGTTGAATAATTTGGCTACGCACCTTGTTTTTAAGACTTTGTGGAATGCCTATCTAGTACATGACTAGCATTCAGGAAATCACCCTGGTTATGCTTTATTTTTTGAGTGCCATAGCCAGCAAACTTGTATATCACATTTTCTCAGGAGACACTTGTGTACTTTGTGGGATGTCTTCTATGTGCAAGGGCAGGAGATTTTTTGGTTGAGGACTAAGTACAGGGATGTTCAGGTTTGTTTACATTGTAAGCTTTTCCAGTTTTACTTTGGAGTCTCTCCAGTTTGGCTCTCTTATGACCACTTCTCTTAGAGGCCTTTTTGAATTGTTGTCTGAATATGATTCAAATTTAGATGAACCATTTTAAGGTTTCAAAACAACAACAGTCAACTTAAAGACATTTTTAAAATTTTATAAAAATTTTTTATTCTAATCAGAATTTATTTTTTAACATCAATTCAACTTTTATGAACTTATTTAATGTAAAACTAAATGTAATGAACAAAAATAAAATTAAATTAAGGTTAATGAAGCAATACATCACTAAGCTCTAAATGACATGGAAGAACATTAAATCCTAAAATCTGAGATCTACAATGCAAATAATTATATAGTATTAGGTATAATGAATGATCAAAAATCTTCTGTTCAATTAAAAAATCTTGATGATGAACAAAAATCTTATCTCATTCTGAAATATATATTGTAGCGATGGTGTGTGATTTTGTTCCAAGTCCATTTGAATTGAGTGAAGATAAAATTGAGGGTCTTATGTGCTCAAGTGCTGTTAAGTTTGATGCTTTACCAATTGAGACACAGAAATTAAAAACAGGTAAAAATTTTTTTTTTCAAATCAAGATCTTGGTTTGATTTATTTCTTATTTTTATTTTTAAATTTACAAATATATAGACATACTCTCAGTATACCGAATTGTTAACTAATTTGTAATATAATTTAAATTCAAATTATCTTAATAGAGTGAATTATACTCAAGTGCGAACTTTTGAGATTTCTTTCCACACTCAGTACCACAAGCCAGTGGTTGCCAAAAGGTGTTTTGCGGAACCCTAAAGTTCTGTGGAAGACACCTGACGGTTCTGAGAGTTAGGACTTTTTTCAATGGAAGCGATGACTTTTTAAACCAGTGATTAGATTTAAGTCCAATCGTGATTCATTAATTATTTAAAATTTACTTATGCCAAAGAAAGGAAACTTTTTTTATTGATAATATATTGAATAATTATTAACATAATATGCATAGTATTCTTCATTGAACTTTTTAATTCAAAATAAGAAAATTGAAAAATTTCTAAATTCCAACTAGACTAGATTCCTCTCCAGGTCTGAAAGTTTACATGTCTAACATAAACCCAAATTTTAAGACTATCATTGATAAAATGATTATTATTTTTTATTCTTTCCATTAAATGTTTTCAAAATAATTATTTGTCTTACTTTGTAAATAAATAAAATAACTGCTTGTAAACTTTATTTATAAATTCAGGGTCATGCTAAAAAAAAGTCAATGAATTAAGATTCTGTAATTGAAATAAATTGGGAACGCCTAACAAATTTTATTAAACTCCCTATCAAATTTCATTATGAAAATTAATTTTCATATCTAACTCATGTCTAAAAGTCATGTCCTACTGTATAATTTGTCATTTTCAAATGTTATTAAACTATGATAACTAATTACTGCATCTGTAAGGATCAGAAAAACTAAATATTGAAGGTTAATATTTTTGCAATTCTTATAAAAATTCTGGTTTCATTATTTTCTTTATTAGCGATTCATATTTCATTAGGATTAATATTACTGGTGGTAACATATACTGAATTACCATGCTTTTTATTTTTATGTTATGATTTGAATAAATTTAGAAGTTTTGGGTCCTAAACACCAGTAGTTTTCAAAGT
Source organism: Parasteatoda tepidariorum (assembly GCF_982258835.1). NCBI lineage: Eukaryota > Metazoa > Arthropoda > Arachnida > Araneae > Theridiidae > Parasteatoda > Parasteatoda tepidariorum. Next base: position 81,022,121 of record NC_141761.1, read on the forward strand.
TAATGCAATGACTGAGGAGGTTTTTTCCTTCTAAAATTTGTAACCAATGAAAGTAAAAATTATATTTATCTAACCATCTGATGTTTGCGAAGTTAAACGCAAACAATGATAAAAAAAGAAATTATTTGCATACTTGTGGTAGGAAGGAATTTGAATTTCATGTAACACTAATAAAAACTCTAAAATTAAGATTAAATTATTTTCTTAAATTTTTCATACGTAAATATAAAAATAACTATATCATACTTTTTTTACACTTAGATTTTATGAAATATTCTTCATCTGAGAATTTTCGTGCTATAGTAATATATGAGTTTCAAAAATTCTGCTTTTATAAAAGAAAATATCACCTGAAAATAAGAAAATAAGTTTTATTTTTAATTTTGCATTCAGCCCTTGGCAATATTGCACTTCCCTGCTACAAATAATTCTATTATATAGGTTACATAAATAAAAACATTTTATTTATGTTGCTTCTAATATTATCTACTTAATGCATGGTTCAATAAAATGTAAATCACGACAAGAAATTTATTTGCCTACGTGTAGCGTTCATGTCAGCAATTAAAATTTAGTAGCCCAATAGAACTATATAAATATTCATTTAGTGGTCTAAAAACTTAATATGGTAGACAAATTACAGAAAAAAATCGATCATCACAGTTACATAATTCGTGTCATTCTCCTCATCAAAAATTATTTATTGTCATCGATAATACTCTGAAAGTAATAAAGTTCATTACCTTATAATACTTGAAGATCAGTATTTACTTAATTTAAGTGAAAAAATCTAAAATAATATTACAAAATAGATTTTTTAAATGCATGGAATTCTATAGAAATTTTTTGTGTAGTTATTAATGTTTTGTAATTTCCAATCATATTTCGAGACAACAAATATGTCGCTTATGTACGATTTCAGTGAAATTTGTAGAACATTTGACGACAGCTGTCGGTATGCTGGTGTGAACCCTACCTACGCGTGACACAAGCTTTATTTAACTTTAACACTGATAAAACTTGTATTATATCATAAATTATTTTTCATTATTTCATTTGTTGATGTATAAATGACTTAACATTTATTTGTTTATATTTTGTCAGATTTCATGAAATGCTCATCTTCTGAAAATGCTCCTGTTATTATATGTGTATCAAAAATGTTTCCAGTGGAAAGGAAAATGTTGCCTGAAAATAGACAAAGGTTGATTTTTTAAAATTAGAATTTGAAATTAAATTTTGCATACGAATATAACAGTTTATAATGAAATTTAAAGCTAGTTTTTGATTTGAAAAAAAAAATGTTTTTTTTTTCATGAATCCATAAAGAAAAAAAAAGATAGAAAGAAATACTGTTATAAAAACTGAATACTTTCTAATATTGTGAAAAGAACTGTGATTACTATATACAGTTTTAAAGACCTTGTTGCTTATACCTTTTTAGTTTATATAGTAATTATTATTTACTTATTTATATAATTTTTTAATGACAGTTTTTTATGCTTTATTAAGATTTTATGGCTCCTTTTTAATTATGGGTAACTTATTCTTAATTTAATTTATTTATATATTTGTTCTTTTTTATTTTTTTTATGTTAAGATGATCGAATTGAATGTTTAGCATACTTAAGACTTAACTAATACTGAAATATTTGAACTTATCTGAAGATAGTGTTTTTTGTTCTTTAAAGATTATTTTTTCAATCATAAAAACATATTTTAAAAGCGTATAATCTAATATGAACTATTTTTTGCTGTTTGAAGATTCATAAGTAATTTTCACCCGATAATATTTGACCCATTCAAATTTTTTTAAGAAAATGTCTAAGGTTAAAAGTGTTGTAAATATTGTCTTGTTAATCAGTAACTTTAAGACTCTATAACACGAAGTCAGAGACTTTATGTTACATTTTCTTCCACATACACAACTCTATACCACTTACTCAATGTTTTACAGTTAATGATGAATCATATAGTTATTTATATTGTAAAACTTATTTTGATTACATTTATACGCAGGAGTTGGACAAAATAATGGAAACACTTCTAAACTAACTCTTTTTTTCATATTTCCCAAGAAATGCTTGAGAAAAGTTTTAAAACTTTAGAAGTGTTTAAGTCATGCAATTTCTCATAAAGCTTTTAGAGGTTTGAGGGACCAACAATAAATTAGTAACAAAAAAATGCTTTTGGTCCCTCCCATGCCAACAAATACAGCTGTTAGCTTGTAACTCCTGTCAATTACGTTGATTGTTATGTGAAATAACTGCATAAAATTTCACAAACGTAGCTTAAATATTCATTAAGATATGGATATTTTTATAAAACACAAATTTTTTGACTCATGTTTTCTTACTATAATGCAGAAATATTAATTAAAGCTAAAAAAAATTTTAGAGTAATTTTTAATTAATGATAAACATTTTTTTTAAAATTTGAAGAAAATACCTTAAAAATTGCTCAAGATATGAGTATTCAAAGTAATATTTTCATAATTTTGTTTAGAATTGTATTTAATAACCTAGGAAAGAAGTCCGATTTGAATATCTTGAAAATTTAAGAATTTTCTTAAAGAACTTCTTTTTAGAAATTTTCTTGGTAGTTTTTGTAAATTTGGAAAAAAAACTGTGAATGCTTAGGGGTTTTAATTAGGAATTTAATTTTGTACTATTAAACAAGATTTATCAAAATTGGCATCAGCATTATATAGTATCGCACTCTACTAAATTAGGTTTTATTTCCTAATCCCATCTCATTATTTCCTAATCCTATCATTTTAGAGTATTATCATTTGTTATGAGTTTTTTTTAATGATACAAAATGATATTTATGGAAGACCACTTATCATTTAGAGTTTTCAATAAAAAAAAATTTAAAAACTACTTAGAAATTTGCGAAAAACTTTTTACATTTTCATGGTATTCAAATTGGACTTTTTTCATAAGTTCATAAATACAATTCTAAACAAAATTATGAGGAAAAGAAAATCTAAATGTTTGCCCCACAGGCACTGTATGAAAGGATCACTTTAAATATTCATATCTTGTGCAATTTTTAAGGAATTTTTTTTAAAATTTAAAAATATTTTTTTATTAATTAAAAATTACTCTAAAAATTTAATTTTATTGAATATTTCTGCTGTTATAATAAGAAAACGTAAGTCAAAAAAAATTTGTTTTTTTTTTTTATGAAAATGTCCATATTTCCATGAATATTTAAGTTAGGTCTATAAAATTTGTGTAGTTATTTCATATGATAATCAACATGATTAAGTTACAAGCTGATCGCTGTATTTTTTTGGTTTGTGGTGTTTAAAAACATTCTTTCTCGTTCGTTATTTATTACTGGTCCCTCAAACCTCTAAAACAGTGGTTACCAACTGGCGGCCTGCGGGCCGCATCCAACCCGAAAAGCCTTATTTTGTGGCCCGCAAACTAAAATATATTAGTTGTCACTTTTTTGCGGGCAATTTTCGTAAAAAATCTATATGAGCTTAAAATACTTTTCTTTCGTTAAAAAAAACCTAATTTCTTCATTTCTGCGAAATTTATCATACCAATGGTGCAAAAAAAAACTTTATTTCTCAGGTTTTGCATCAAAGAAAATATTTATTATTATTTGTAATTCAATACTTTTGTTATCTACAACTTGATAAAAATCTGACAGTAATATTTAATGTTCCTTCAAACATAAAAGAGTCCTATATAAAATTTAGATAAAGTTGCGGCCCACCATTTGACTGGTGTTTTTAATTGCGGCCCCCGGCCTCATGTAAGTTGGAAACCCCTGCTCAAAAAGCTTTAAATTGTACTGATATGTATGAGAAATAGTATGACTTAGACATTTCTAAAGTTTCAAAATACTTTTCTAAGTATTTCTTGCTATTTAAAAAGCACAATTTTAAGTGATTTATGTAATATTTTACCAAAATTTTATATTAATGAAATTTTTATGTCTTTTATTATCATCTTATTAGTACAACTTGTATTTTTAAACTAGGCATTATCTAATAATTGTATTTCATTGGCTTTTTTTTATTTATGTGTATAATAGAAATAAATTTCTATTGCATTGCTATTTATGAACATTTTTTGGGTTTTCCTTCTTTGTCGGAATATTAAAAGAAAAATTTCTATTTCATTTAATGATTGAATTTTGAAATATTGAATAAATCTTTGGTATTGCTAAATAAGATTTAGTGTTATAATTGTTTTTTTATTTTATTTTTAAGGCCTCTTACAGCTGAGGAAATTGCATTGCGAAGGGAAGCAGCAAGACAAAGGCATGCCGAAAAGCGTAAAGAAAACTCAGAAAATGAAAGCACTGATATTTCTCCACAAGGTAATTTAAAGCAAAAATCTTTATTACATTTCATTGCTATTTTGAGTCGGCAATAAACATGATACATAATGGTTATTCTGTTATGAGAGAAAAAAAATAGCCTTTTATTCAATCTCATTTAAATTGCATTTTCTTGGAAATTGAATTATTGAATAGATATAAAGTATCAGATGTTTTAAGATTATTAAATATATTTTAGATTTTTTTTAAAAGACTCAAATTCAACTTTTTATTTAAAAGTTATACTTATAATTTCAGCTTACAAATAAATAGGTAAATATCATGTAAATTTTCATACTTGGTAATAAAAAAAGAAGGAAGTGAAATTATCATAATCAATATTATAGACAGTAAAACCTCATGTTATGGACAATGCTAAAAAGTGAAGGGCTCTTAATACTGACATATTTTTTAGTTTTCCTTGAATCTTCTATGAATAAATCATTATGTACTTTCTTTACAAAGTACACTCCCGTAAACGGATGCAGGCTGTCATTTTTACCCTGAAAAGTTCTTTTCTATCTCTTCAAACCGGACAACATTTTTCCAAATTTGAAGAAGAAAAAAAAATGTGCTTTCAATTCCAAAAGAAAAAAAATGCAACTTTCCACCATTTTTAAAGCATGTAAATTTTTTTGCCCTATCCACAACTAAAAATATTATTAAGCTATTTCATTGTTACAGAATTAATCATTATCCTGTCACCTTCTTTTACCTTTGCAATGAAAGGAGAGAGAGTAGTACTGCTCCTGTGAAATATTTTTGACTGCGGTATCTTTTGATCCTTTCATCTGGCTGACACAGGCTACGAGACCTCAAACTGAAATGGCATCTTAAATGCTCTCAATGCTTCTTCTCTACTGAAAATTGCAATCAAATTGAAAACTGTATTTAACATAGCTGGGTTAAAAAAAAAGAGATCAAAAATATAGTCTTTGAGGTGTTTATATAAGTCAAAATTATATTGAGACACTTGATAAATGATCAATTGTGAATGAATCAACTCCATAAGGCCTACTGCCCTACTGGTATGCATTTTTTTTGTGTGCATCCTTTATCTTTTCACCTTCAAGTAGTTATTACCATGTTTCCTATCAAGTGATATAGAGATGTTAAGGGTATAAACCATAGATTCTCAACCTTTTTAACGTTGCCGCCCCCTTAAGGAGCAAAAAACATTTCAACGCCCCCTTCATGAAAATGCAGTTGTTTAGAGCATGGGGATGGAGGGAGGTGTGCTGAATTATAAGCAAAATCTTAATTTCATTACGCTTTAAATTTGTTTGGTCTCTTTAAAAAATATAATGTGCTCATTAACTCGATAATTTTCTCGCGGCAGGTAATCGCAGTCTATTTGTTATAATAAAAATAAATACGTTTAATGAAAAAAATACAACAAAGAAACCTATGCTTAAAAAAATAATTTATTCGCAATTAGATAATTAAAAAAACAACCAAAATGATTTTTAACACTAAAAAGTAGTATCAGCGAAACATTCAAGTAACTATGTTAGTGGGATGATTGTACTTAATGGTTCAGAACCAATTTTTTAACAGTCGGCTCAATACTTTCAGTGAGATGAAAACGCTAATCCCCTCGTTGCACAATTTTGAGTCGATTTATCCTTTTTGTGATAAGATCTGTAACATCATTGATTCCACGTTCGACAAGCTAGGGAGAAGGGGAGGCAATTAAAAAATGTTTAATGATACTCTACAGTCCAGGATAGAGACGACTGATGTTACCTTTAAGCAAAAATTCTGTGAGACGATCATCATTTCAAAGTTTACTTAGTTAAAAGTTCAACCAATTCTTCGTAAATCTGAACCTCTGCTGTTTCAATATTCACAAAAGGGTTCAGAACCCATAAACCCATTGAGGCACTTCTAGGGAATAAAACATCTTTAAGACGGTCAGAAAAGTTCATGTGCAAAGAGTCAAAGTGTTGACAATATTCTTGTGCGTCATCAGAGTGAATTTCGCCTGCTTAGCTGAACTCATTCCAACCAAAATTCTGCTTCTACGAAATGAGTTTTTTTAGAAAGGCAGAAATAACTGATTTTGTAGTGATCAAATTGAGCTCGTTGCCTTGCAGATGTAAATTATCACCCTTAAATTTTACAGACAAATCTGTCAAAGTCTTTCTTAAATTCTAGCTATCTGTCTCTGAGAGCTACATCTCTTTTTTCGAGGAACTCAAGCATAGAGTCGAAAAGATTCCAATACCTATGGAGACAGAAGCTTTTGGAAAGCCAGCGAATCTCGGTGTATAGTAGCAAGTGATTGAATTGTTTATCGTTTTTCTTTCACAGCTGTCTGAATAATCAATCGTAGAGAGCATTACAATGAATTTTGTTCACAGCAGATATGGCATATTGCAATGATTGATGCAAACGGTTACTGAGATTTTCCCCTACTAAATGTTTTCTGTGAATCACGTAGTGAACAGCTAAGACATCTGGTACCTTCCTTTCCAAAAGAGCAATGTCGACCCACCATTGCAGGAGCATATCAGTGGTAATAGAAATAATATTCGCAAGAGGAATGTTTTTCTCTTTAAAATAATCTTTGAAAGTATTAAAAATAGATTTACCTTTGATATCTACAATCAAGCTTCTTGCAAAAAGCATCTCTTGAATAATTTTTTCTACCTTTACAAACTGGACCTATTCCTACAGTAAAGCCTACATAATCTGGCAAAGTTGATTTATCAACTTGAAGGGAAAATTCGTTGGATATCAAAAGTTTGCTCAAAGAAATTTCAACGTCTTCAGCCAATCCATCATTTCGTCGCCACACTGTATCGCTGCTTACGGGATATTTTTTTATTACAATGGATGCGACTGGATGGTGTAAAACTGTTTCTAAAACTTCCTTGACAAACGGCAGTATTAACTCTGCTCCGATGGTATGAGCTTTCCCAGATTTAGCAATAAATTTTGATATATTATAAGAAGCTATTAAACCATTGTCGCATTTTTGTGATGAGGTTGCTAGTAACCCAGAGACCGACGGTGCCTTCAGAAGCGTGAAAGAAGATGTTCATGAAAAATGTCAAATCTTTATTTTGTTTGTCAGGATAAGTTTTTTGCAAATGCTCCTGATAACGGTAATATTTCATTACCTCATTTGATAAAACTTTATTACAAAGTAAACACGCGGGTAGTTGAGAGTTCAACAATGATTGAACAAATCCCAACTTCAAGTATGTGGCACTGTATTGATGACACCTCTTTTTATTAACCGACATTCTTGGTGGCAGAGGAAAAAACTGTAATGAAGCTAAGAAAAACCATTATAAGAAACACAGGTCAAATCAAAAATTCATACTGAAAGCGCAATGACTTCAATTTTCACCAAATGGCTTGAATAAGTCAAAGGCAAGAGGTACAGACTCATGCGCTGAGATGTGTTGGTTCGGATCGGAGGATAGGTGCAGTATAAGTTCGTTTTATTGCTGGTACAAATGGTGTATCGGATAATCTTTAATTATTATATTAATTTAATTTTTTCTCTTTAATATTAATTTCAGATTAATTTTATTTATTAAATAAATTTTAATTTAATAATTTTATTTCTAAGTTTTAAATTTGAATGACAAAACATGCTCATCGCCCCCTACCGCCCAAAACATACCCAACGCCCAAAACTAGTTCACCGCCCCTTAGCATACTCCCAACGCCCCCAGGGGGGCGTTATGGCCCCCGTTGAGAACCAATGGTATAAACCTAACAACTGAAACTGACTGAGGACTAAAAGATTCTATTCGTTGTCATATAACTAACTTGAATATCTTTGTAAGTAGGAGAAACATATTCATTTCTCTGTAGCTACATCTAGAATTATGTATATATATATAAACTTTTTCATATATTCTTTTTGTATTGAAAACAAATATTTTTAACGTTTGAATAAATATCATTGTAAATAGTTTTTATAGATTAATTGTTTCTATGTCATTGAAATTATTCTAAAAAAAAATTAATATGTTAAACTTCGTAATTGAGTGCCCTTCTTGTAAACGGACAACTGTCCCAAGAGAGCCTGCTTTCATTGTGTGTATGTATATTTTATATTATATTATATTTTATTTTATATATCATTATATTAAGCGGAAAAGTATTATTCAGAATGTTTCATTTCGTTTAAACAAGCAACATTGTTTTTAAAATTTAAATTGCTATTTTTAACTGTTTTATGTTTTTGATTGAAATTTTCTAGATCAAAAAGAGCAGGAATCTGAAGCTGAGAATGAAACAGCATTTGTTGCATTTGCTCGTATTTACAGTGGATCTGTACATAAGGGACAGCAGCTGTATGTTTTAGGGCCTAAACATGATCCGGAAAAGGCTTTAAATTCCGTAAGTTGCTTATTTTTGCCCAGAAATTTACTTTAGTTTGCTAAAAAGGTGACAATATTTTTAAAGGTACCTTTGTACTTTTTTTAGCTTAGAAAATTAGCCAATTTGATGAATTTAACTAGTCAAAAGGTGTAAAGGTATCAGTTCTAGTTAAAAAATAAAAAAGCATTTTTACAAATTTTTTCAAAACTTTCAGTTTAAATTTCTTGTCGAAAGCAGCAGATTAGTCGTCCTTTTTTGTGATACGAAATGAAATGCAAACACATTAAAACCGCATCAGCCATTTGAGAAAAAAAGTCTTACTTTTGATATATGTAGTTGAATTTATTGAATGAATAAATATAGTTTGAAACTAAGATTTACTTAAATATTTCCAGAACTATTGCTTTTTTGTCACTTAGGTATTTGTAATTAACGTCGGCAAGAAAAATGGTTCCCAGCTCCCTTAAAATAATTTATTTTCTATTTTTTTTTTTTTTTTAAATTTCAAGCAAAATTCTTCAAAAAGATATTTAATGTTCCGAAAAAAAGTATATAAGAAAATTTGATAACAGTTTGGTTACTATGATGTGTGCAGCATGGATTTTTTTACCTGTTTTCTATATAATTCTATTATTTCTTCATCTGTAGAATTCAAATGTTATGTATGTTGATTGTTTATTTAATTAATTTTATTTTTAATCATTTTTTTTTTTAGTTTAATCTGATTTTTTCTGTTTTTAATTTTTTTCCTATCAGAATTCTACAGGGGATGGGCTATATTTTTATAAGAATATGACACCAGTAGAACATAAAAATTTTATTAGATATTTCTTCTTTTCAATGTTTATGTTTGTGTAACTTGTCAAAGTCTATAACATGTCAATCATTCATATTATTCAAATAGGCTAATGATTTTTTATTGTATTGTTATTTTATAATACTATTGCATATTTTATTGCTATTTTATTTTCTGTATTTAAATAAAATCAATTTATCCAAAAAATTTTTTTTTTACTTTTATTCAATAATTTAAATCCCCATTTTTTTTTTTTTTTTTACTTATTCATGTTGTAAAGACAAACAGCACACTACTGTTCTACAAAGGAACAGTTTCTATAAAGGGAAAAATATTATTTGTTAATTTTTTTTCATATTGCTTTTGTTCATACACAAAATGAATAATATGTATAGAATCAAAATGCTGCAATCAAATATTTTTTGATCAAATATTCAAAATATATAAACGTTTTTACCTTTTTTAAATGTGAAACTTTTCTATCACTCTTATCTGATCTAATTATTTATTTGAATTTTAAGACTACATGTTTTTATATACAATTGTGTTATACAATTCTATTTGTGAGTTCATAGAATATTAATATATATCTATTCACCAAACAAAAAATATTTAGTCATAAACAAATTCTTGTGGCAGCACAAAGTCCAATCTTCCTTGATTTCACCAATGACTTCTTCTCAAGAAGTACCCACAGCCTTTTCTAGAAAAAATTCAGTTCTCCTACCAACACCTGTTTGGATTTCCCAGAATCCTAGATGGACTCTGTATGTCAGAGTGGAATGAATTAGGGGGTTAGCTATTCATTATTTTACAATATTTTTTTTTTTTAACTTTTTAGGACAATCCTATATCTGAAGAAATTACAGTGCATGACCTTAATCCAGAACAACATATCACTTTAGCTACTGTGAAAAGTTTATATCTTTTAATGGGCAAAGAACTTATTGAAATTACATCAGTTCCTGCTGGCAATGTAATTGGTGAGTTAAAACAATAATGAAATTTTTCAGTATAGATTACAAGAGTAAATTTAATTTTCAGTAGGCTTTGTTAATAATATTATTTGCATAAAAATGGACAGCATTGCTTAGTGCCAACTATCTAAAATTTATGTCTCCATGTAATGAAATTTTTATATAATTTTTTATCACACTTACATGTTCAAGTGTGTGAGTTTCAGATAACATCATAAATTTTTTCTCCATATCATTTTGAATCTGATTCAGAATTTCATTTACTGCATTGCACTAGTCTGAAAACAACTTGTCGAAGTATTGTGACCAATTTAATTCGCCAAATTAGAATGTTGCCAAAGACAGAAAGGAGTAGATGGATGGTAGAGATGTGATCTCATGTGCCTTTTAGTCGTAAAGAGCTTCAAGGCAAGACAATCTAAAAACCTGCAAGTCTTCTTTGTTTAATGCTACATAAATGAGACTCTAACTTATGATCCACTTTCTATTTTAGAAGTTCTGAGTTAACATTGTGATCAATAGCAGTTTAACCTTTCAAGAATTCAGTTTTTGGTTGCTTGCATTATCCATTGAGAAGTTTCAACTACATAGTTTTAAAAAATCATGATGCTATTTAATTTTTAATACATTTTAATCAAGTTATGCTTCTATTAATGAATCATGCTTGAATTCAGGAAAGTGTATTATGTTTTATTTTATTATTTTAATTTTTTTTAAATATTATAAAAGAGTTTCAAGTAAAAAATAGTAGCTAAACCTTTGTTATATGTTTTAAACAGTTTAGCTTTGCTCGTTAAAGGAAATAAATATGTATAGAAAATTAACTATTCTTTATTTTTGTTCTTTTATTTTTTATTTTTGCTCTTTTGTTTTAGGCATTGGAGGACTAGAAGACCATGTTTTAAAATCAGCTACTTTATCTAGCACAGTTGCTTGTCCCAGTTTTGTTGATTTGCATTCTTCAACTGTTCCAATTGTTAGAGTTGCTGTTGAACCTACACATCTCAGTATGAAATCAATAAAAATCTTACTTTTAATATCTTCATTCACTGCTATAGTTTTTCTTTTCTAATTAAATAGCTGATAAATTGATATGAGAATGATTTTAGTTACAGTTATTTATTGATTATGTTTGTTTTGTAATTATATATTTTGTTATATAATAGGAATGGATTTTATTCTAAATTTTCTCTTCAGTAGTCGCAAACTGAAAAAAATGTATATATACAAGATGAATTTTACTACCTACAAATAATTTTTTAAAAAGGTGTCGTACTGTATTGATATTTCCATATTCCCTTTTAATTGGTGAATATATCTACTCTCTTATTCCCTGTTGATACTTATAATATTTACTAGTTATTCTTAAAAATTTTAATTTTGAAGTAGATTTAGATGAGCTCATTATTTAAATGATATTTAATTTATTACTTTTCAGCAGTATTTTTTTTCAAGATTATTGAAATCCTGCTTTAAAATTATTTGATTAAGAAAATGTTAACTTAATTACAAATTTTAATTATATATTGGTATGGAAGAATATTACCTAATTAATATTGGTAATTTTTTAACGCAGCAATACTTTTAAAATTTGACATGCATTGATTTGAAATTATTATTTGTTGTTCAGTATTGATAAAATTATATTGAAAACTGTTAAGAGTTTCTGCTGTAAACAAAATAGTTCTAAAATCGAAAATAGTATATTTTATTATTCTTTTATTATAAAATTTGTTTTGTTATAAAAACTAACAAAATACAAAAAGTCAACCTGCATTTGAGTTCTTCACAATAGGAAATTTTCTAAACATTAAATGTTATTAGAAAATTGGGGAAAGTATTAGTCTTTCCCCCTTAATTATGAGAGGTGGAGCATTAAATGGAGCAATATTAACCTGAGACAACTCTATATAGTTAATGTGATTTTTTAAAAGTTTTTATGATTTAACTACATAGTTACATATATATGAATTTTTTCTTAATTAAATATTATTTTAATTATTTATTTGTTTTATATTTTATTTATGTTTATGATTTGGTTATGAATAATTTTTATGAAGTAAATTATTTTTTGTAAGAATAACACTGGGGAACAATTATTTATTTATTTATTTGTTTTCTGTTGTGTGAGATTTTTTAACAGACCTTAGATATTTTTGTATTGCTGATTTCAAATCTGTAATCAGTTTCTCTTTCGAAGCTTCGAATTTTTTTAAATGACATTTCTAGTCCATTTTTAGTTAAAATGTACAAGCTTAGGAATGTTATATATAATAGTGGGTCGCATAAATGTTGCAACAAACTTCTATGGTAGTAAGAACACATTAAACTAGTCTTAATAAGGAACTCCCTCTAGCCATATACAACATCATTTCTGGGCATGGGTTCCTATGCAATTTTAATCCTGATGATGTGCCCTTACTCTCCTAGATGTTTTTCGCAACATTTACGCTACCCTCTGTATTATAAAACGTTTTTATAACTGTATATTTTGACAAAAAAAAATAGACTAAAATTGTCATCTAAAAAATTTGTTTAGCTTTTGGAACAAAACTAATTTTAGATTTGAATTCTCCACACCCCAATTATCCAACCAAAAATTTGTTCCCCAGTGTAATATTTCTTTTTTTCTATGATAAGAAAAGATATTAAAGATCTTTTTTTAACTTGCGTAATGAGATTCAATAATGAGAAATATTTAAAATTTCAATTTCTAATTTAAATGTTAGGAGAAATGCCTGACCTTGTTAAAGGACTGCGCCTCTTAAATCAAGCTGATCCTTGTGTTCAAGTCTTTGTTCAAGAAACTGGTGAACATGTGCTTGTATCATCTGGAGAAGTTCACCTCCAACGCTGTGTCGATGATTTAAGGGAAAGGTATTCTTGAAAAATAATTTTATGAGTTGTTTGAGCTTGTTCATTTTAATTTTAATATATTTTATTTTGAATTGAAGTTTCACCATCAATTACTTAGTTTATAGTTCATAATCTAACTTTTTTCTGAAACTGAAGTTTAAATAATTTTTATATCAGCCTCTAGAATAAATTTATTTTTATCCATGCAATGAAAAATTCTTATTCTGTAAAATTTCGTTATAAAAATGTTGATAAATAATTTAAATTTATGATTTAAATTTGTTTAATATTATTGTCTTTTTAGGCTTTTAATTTTAAAAATTACTTTTAACTTACTTCTTCTTCCATCAACATGACAGTCTAGTACAAACCATGGCTGCAACAACTAGTCATTTCCATCTAGCTCGATCAGACACTAGGTTTCTCCATCTATTTGAGATTGGTTTGAGATCCCATGGCTTGAGATCTTTTTCCACACAGTCAATCCATGTGCTTTTTGGTCTCCCCCTTAATTTATTGTTTCAAAAAATTGCTGTATATATCAAAACTCCCTGTTGTTATTTCATTTGTAACAGAAATAATTTTTCTATTAAATTGGAAAGGTAAAGCAGCGAGTTTTGCAATTTAAATGACAGTTTAAAATTTTCCAGGTTGCTGGTAAGTATATTAAATGCTTTCCAGAAAATTACGCCTTTTCTGCTCTTCTCTGATTTATTTTTTTCTTCAATTGATGGCTGATAATCTTTTTTAAAATATTTAAAAAAAAAAAAAGAAAAAACATCCTCTTGCCTTGATCTAATTACATTATGGAATTTAGAGGCAGTTTCAGTGAGATTTACAGACTTACTCTGAAAAGTTAAAGTTTTTTTTTTTTTTTTTTTTTTTTTTTTTTTTTTTTTTTTAATATCAAGCGTTGTAGATTATAAAAGAGGTTGTATTTAGATTGTGATCTTGCTGCTACATATAACACTACTTATAAAAAAGTATCCCAATGTTATTTTATTGAATAATTATTCCTCAAAGGTAATATTTGTTTGCAGTTTTTGAAAAAAACTAATAGAATTTTGTAAACAGATAGTAAAGTGTTTATTTTTGTGAAGCAAATTTTTTTTAAATAAATGTCATTCTTTTAATAAATTTCACTAATTAATGCTTGATTTTCTTAAGTGAATAGTGTAAAAAATATTTCTCCTTACTTAAAAAGATACTGATTCATAATAAGTTCTAAGCTTGAGAAATACTTAGACATCTCTAATATATGTTGATATTACTTATATATAAAATTAACACAATAATTGTTTATGTATTTTTTTATTAATTTAAATTTTGGAATTTAAGGCTTAAAATTTTTTTTCTTGTGGGAAACATAAATAAAACTTTAAAAAAAAACAACAACAATTAATTCATACCGTAAGGGAAATACGAGAAATTTTTAAGTATCTAAAGTTGAGAGTTCTTAAAAGCATTCACTGTTACTATATTTGGCAAAAAATATGTAGAAATATTATTTAATGTATTATAAAGTATTTATTAGAAAGTACAAAAATAGGCAGCTTATCATAAAATATGTTTTGTTAAATTAGTATGATATTTCAGTGTTGTTAATCTTACACTCTGCTTAAAACTTTATAATAATTTATGTTTTGCTTTTCTTTTGAAATATTATTTTAAAAATATTCCATAATGTTCCCTATTTCTTAATTCCCTTGCTTTTTTTTCATTCCAATATTCACTTTGAAATTTTTTCTTTCCCTTTCTAAATTTATTGCATGGTGCAAACTACAAAAATAAGCATACTATTGAAAAATTGTTCATGGAAAATTATTTTTGACTATTTGTAGCAAAAATGTAATGGTTCTTACTCATACAATAAAATATTTCACCTGCAATAAAATGGAAGAATGAGAAAGATGATAGTTTAAACAGACTAGAGAAACTTGGTTCCCTTAAGCTCGTAATACTTTTTAAAAAATTGCTGGCTGGAAAAAAATCATATATTAAAGAAAATAAGCTATTGTGTGTGTGACTAATCTCCTCACTGTCTAGCGGAAGCTAGACATTATCCATTAGCCCATACACTCTCAAAAAATCCAGGGCAAGCAAAAGGTCCGTCGCGAAAGTCTCCTTAGAAATGTGAAGACAAGCCAGAATGTGCTCCAGGGATGCACTTTCCACTCCGCACTTTACTATTGTTGTTCTTGCAAGCCAATTACTTTAATAATAATGTTGACTGACGGAAAAAAAAGTGAAATTTGTATGTATATATTTTTTAGTAACTTTACAAACACAATTCTAAATGTTGTTTGTATTACTAACTTATACTTATTCCTTTTTCTACAGAAAAATTAAATAAACAAACATTAACTTTTGGTACATAATCTATGGCAAGGTTATAGTTTTCAAATGTTTCATGCCAAATTCTAATTTATTAATGTATCATTATTTTTTATTTGTATTATTTAGATTTGCTAAAATTAATTTCAATGTTTCTGCACCAATTGTACCATTTCGAGAAACCATCATTCCTCCACCAAAAATGGATATGGTCAATGAAGTGATTGAAGACAAACAACAGAAAAAGAGCTCTAAGGTATACTGAAACTTTTAAACTCATCCAATATGTGAGCAGGATTCCCAAGGTCCTTAAAAGTCCTTAATTTTGGTTTCAAGATTTTTAAAGTCCTTAATTTTTCAGCATCACGAAGGTTGATAGGAACAATTTCTCAGTTCAATTTTTTAAAACAAAATGTTGTTTTTTTGTCTCTTAGAATTAGACTATGCATTGAGGGTGAAGCAATTTAGAGAGACAAAAATTAATGTGTATGTGAGGGGGGGACTACAGACAAGGGGAAGAAGGCAAGTCATTTCATTAATATATTGGTTCTTTTATTAATATATTCTGCCCTTTGCCTAGAATGATACTCTGTGAGGAGAAGGAAGCATTCAGAAAGAAAAGAATAGTGTACATGGAAGAGATAGTGCTTTTTTGGGGGCGGGGGCAGTTTTAAGATACCTAAGTAGAAGACCCACACTAACCTTCAAAATTGACAGAATTCCAGAAATTCAGTTCTACTGGTAATGCATCAGCTTATAGGAATTAAGTAAAATGCTAAGAAAAGAAGTATCAGAAAACATTTTTGAACTAGATTCCGAATCGAAAACTATTTCCTAAAATCTTGAAGAATTAAATAAATCCGTATAATATTTCAATGTGTAATAAGTAACTGTAAATTCATAGAAAGGTCAACATTTATTAAAATTCATAATTGTACTAAAATTTCAACAGATTTGTAAGGAACAGGGTTTAAAAAATTCTAGCCCACCTAGGTTTTTCATCAAAAACCTGGGGTTTATTGGGGTTTTTTGATGAAAAAAAAAATTTTTTTTTGAAAAAAATTCTTTTTTAAAGTTTAGATTGTTACGCTATTATTTTTATTTCTTAAGGATAAGCAGATTGTTACGTAAAAATTTAAATCTACTCAACTAAAAAATCCTTAGATTTTAATAATTATTTAATTCAGTCAACATTGCAACGTAATATACTGTTTTTAATCTTTGACAGATTTCTTTATATACTTTTTTTTTTATATTCATGAAAAAAAATTGCAAATCTTTTCAAATTTCTGCACTTAATTTTACAATTCAATTTCAATGAAATTATTAAAAATGGAATGCAGATTAGTTTCATACGTTAACTTTTAACAATCTGAATGACGTTAACTTTTAGCAATCTAAAAATATTTTTAAAGAAAACCTGACCCGGGTTTGCAAAAATTCTGTGGTACTTCTTTGGCGAGAACTGTTAATTAATACAATTATATCAGTGCTTATATTATAATAAAATTGTTTTTTAGTATTTTTTTATTTATTGATTTATTTAGGAAGGTAAATAATTTGCACTGTCACTGGCAGTATATGCAGGGGTCGCATTCCCCCTAAAATTCATAAAATTCCTAAAACTATGTGCAAACCCTAAAATTCCTAAAAATCTGATAAAATTTTGTTGGTGTTCCTAAAAAATTAGAGTTATAGGCTAAATATAAATAAAAAAGCAATAATCTAAAATGTAAGAATTATTCATTAATTAAAACTGTTTTAATTTTCCACATGGGAATTCTGATCCTGAGAGAGGTTTTTCGATAAATAAAGCAATGCTTAAAGTGAGTCACCATGAGAATACTATTATGTCTCTTAGACTAATCAAAGATACCATTTGAAATTATGGAGGAGTGATGAAGATCACCACAACACTATTGAGGGCAGTAAAAGAATCTCACAAATCATATCAAGAATATATTAGAAAAATGATTATGATTAATTTGTTTTTCTCTAACTTCTAATTTAAATTGCTGATTTGAAATCTAATAATATCACACAATAGTTTTTCTTAATAAAGTAAGGTAAAGGGTAATAATAAAGTTTTGATTAAGAAAGTAAAAATTAAATAAAAATCCAAGTTGGTGTTAATTTATTTTTTCTCTTGATTTATTCTCACTTTTGCCTGTTCCTGAATTATGCACTTAATTTTTGATAGGTAATATGTAAAGTTGAAATTTCATTTTTACACTTTAGAGATTTCATTCTTGACTTAATAAATTTCAGAGCTTTATTTTATGGCTTGCAATTATTTATGATATGTGTGGATGAATTGTAATAATCTTCTGTTATGTAATAAACTACCGTGTGATCTGTTTTTATCCTAGCAAAATCATATATTACCCCTAAAATTTACCTAAAATTTTTTGAAAAAAGTTCCTAAAATTACCCTAAAATTTTAAAAAACTTTGCTGCTACCCCTGTATATGTATATTTGATGATAAACAATCATACTATTTTTAAATTCCTTAATTTTTCAAAAAAGTACTTAATTTTTTCAAAAAAAGATCCTTAAAAGTGCTTAATTTTTGCTTAGTTGAAAGAGTGGGAGCCCTGGTAAACTAAATCAGCAATTTTTTATCGCTTAAGAGGTTTTTCATGTAAGACAGACATATATACGAAATATCTGAACATTGTGATGCACCTACTCTAAAATGGTTCAATGGAGTTTGACTAGGATGAGGTCCTGATTTTACAATCAGGACCTCATCCTGATTGTAACATCAACTTGGTAAGGAGTGCATGGTTCGTGCTGGAGGCTGGTATAGCTGTATGTGAATCAATATTTTAAGATGCGACAATTCAAACATAATTTTAATGATTAACTCTATTTAATGCATAAGTGCAGATGAAACGTAAAAAAGATAACTCATAAAATAACTATGATAATGGATGACAACGATGATAATAATTTATTGAAACAAACATTAGCAGCATAGTGTTAGCATTAGCAATAATTAATGAAGTACTAATGACAGCTCTATTTTACTCTCACATAATTTACATAATGTTCATGCCAACATACCACAGCCCAAGTAATTCATTATTCTTTCATCTGTTTAAAAAACATATGCCAATTTATACATGACGTAAAAAGACGTGATATGACGTAGAATTAGATAATCTCGCTCTCTAGTGGCAGACCACACATTCACTAAAACAGATGCAAATAAAACCCAAAATGTAAACAAAACATTGGAATTTTGACTAGTAACATCTCTTGATTGGGGCAATCGGCAACGGAATACTACAACATTTAAATATTAGACCATGTTTGGAGTTAAAACTTGGCAATGCTTGATTACAAACTTCTCAGTTGAAACCAAAATATAACACCTTAATTCTCCTTGAAATAAAACAATAATTGTGCATTTATGAAGAAAGATCACAAATGAGATTGAAGTGTTCTCTTTGCTGATTAAATTTAGAAAAAAAATGCCGTTTTTCTTTCTCTAAGGAAATAAGTTATTTAAAAATAATGCAGATTATTTTACAAGGAAAAACCTCATTCGTTCCTTCTCTACTTCTGGTTAAGTTATTCAAATACATTTTATAATATTTTTCTAGTTTAAAGTATTTTTCATTTCTCATTTAATAAAATCGTTTTTAATTTTACATCAATGTTACTCAAATTTATTTTTTAGTCTCAAGATGAACCTTCTACTGAAGACTCAGAAAGTGCAGAATACATTTATCTAAAAACCTCAAATAAATTATCTTGTATTAAAATGTGTGCAAAACCTTTGCCACCTGCAGTTACAAAATGTTTAGAAGATAACTCTGTGTTACTTAAAATAATAGATCAAATTTACTCATGCCGTGGAGAAGAAGAAAGCATTTTAACACCAGAAACAATAAAAAGGATAAGTGAACTGAAAAATAAATTAAATGATTATTTTCTTGAAGCTGGAGAAGAATGGACCTTTGCTGTTGAACAAATTTGGTCCTTTGGACCCAGAAGATGTGGACCAAATATTCTTCTCAATCGTATTCCTTCTTACAAACGTCCTTCTGTTTGGACATCAAGCAAAACAGATTCTACTGAATCTTTACATTTCAGTTATGATAGTACTTTTATCAGTGGTTTTCAACTTGCAACTCTTTGTGGACCCCTATGTGAAGAACCTATGATGGGTGTATGTTTCATAGTTGAAGACTGGACTTTTGAGAAAGATGTGTATTTAAATACTGTTGAAACTGCTGAAGAGGATATTTTAAATGTTTCTAAAGATGAAGATGCTTTAAATAAGCATTTAGAAGTATCTGAAACTGTTAGCATTGCCTCTAGTGGTCCTAGTAGTGCAAGTAGTACACCATTTGGACCCTTTACTGGACAAATAATGTCCACAGTTAAAGAGGCATGTAGAAGAGCTTTCCAAGCAAGACCTCAACGGTTGATGTCGGCTATGTATTGTTGCAATATACAAGTTACTACTGATACATTAGGTAAGTTCATTTTTTATTATTTTCATCTTACTCATTATGGATTGATTAATTGATTTATTATTCTAAATTGATTGATGTTACTAAATATCAAAAATTAAATAAAGTTAATAACTACTCTCTAGCTTTAATCCCAGCAATTTTGAAATAATCCTATTGGATTGTGATATTTATATAAGAATGGTTTTAGAATTATTGTAACATTAAAAAAGTAAAATGTTTAAAACTTCCTGCTCTCATTTTGATGAATACAAATTTTTCATGGGTAAGGTAAGAAAGACAGCATTTTTAAAAGCTTCAAGCATGATCTTTCAAATTGTGTCAACAGTTTTGACATATAAAATTTTTCAAATCATTTGTTGCTCAAAGAAAGATTGTTATAATGGAGGTAGTATAGAAATGTTCATATTATTTTGTCACCCATCTGTATATATATATATATATATATATATATATATATATATATATATATATATATATATATATATATATATATATATATATATATATATATATATATATATAATAAGTTATAAATATATATAAATATTTGAGTTCTTATTTTTCTTAATTTTCATTGTTTTTCTCTTTATTGCTTTATTGTGCCCCATATATATATATATATATATATATATATATATATATATATATATATATATATATATATATTTATATATTAATAAGCACACCAGACAAGAAATTAGTCACCCTTAAAAAAATCATGAAAAACATCATTTAATAACGTGTAACACCAACTCTGGATTTGATAACCGCCTAGATTCGATTAGGAAGTGAGTCCACAAGGTTTTGTAGGTATGTCGAATCTAGTTTAAACCACTCGCTAAGGATTTGATCCTACAAATCCCTCAAATTGCATGATGCTGATTTTGGCAGTTACCCGTTGTTCCAACATGTCCCACAAATTTTCAATGGGGTTCAAGTCAGGTGATTTTGCAGGCTAATCGAGATGCAATTGAGTGTATGAGTGTTCATAAAACCAGTCACATATTCTTCCAGGGTGATAAACATGCTTGTTGTTGTCATCTTGAAAAACAAGGGTATCGACAGCATACTCTTCATGAAGATGTTGACTGAAAGGCAACACCTGATCATTCATAGTGTTCAAATAAACATGTTGGTTCATTTTAGTGGTACCTCTGTGAGGAGACCCAATACATTATAAGAAAAACACCCCCAAACATGGCAGACTCACCTCCGTCTTGAACCTAACCTTGCACACAGTCAGGATGAAATACTTCACCTGTTCTTCCATGCACTCGATGACGTGCGTCATTTGAATAAAGTCAAAATCCTGATTCGTCAGATCATATTATATTCCGCCAATCAGCAACTGTTGACTTCCAGCCCACTGAAGTCGCGAAGCTTTATATGATTGTATGAGCAATGACCTCTTATGAGGCGTTTGACTTTAAATGTTCTTTGCCTGCAGCTCCCGTCTCAATGTTTTCTCCCTAACAGGATGAGATGGGCCTTCATTTACTAACTGAAGCAATTCCTGTCGGGTTTGGAAGTGATTTTGATTGACAAGTCATGAAACACGTCTCCCGTCTCTTTCATGTATAATCTTTTTCCAGCTACAATTCTGATGTTGTCTTTCATGACAACGTGTATTGCATCACTGCTTGTAGACGCGTTGAAAAGTCCTCATCGAAACACCAACAAATCCAGCAACTTCATTCACCATATGACCATCGGCACAGCCAAGCACAATTCCCCCTTTTTGCCACTCTGTCACATCCTTACACTTACCCAAATTTACACACAATTTCTGCTTAAAACAAAAATATTTCACATATGGCTACTTGCCTTTGATCACATTGAGGGAGTGCGTACACAGTTGCACACTTCATTTGACTACTGTGTCATCTAAGGAAACCTAATGATTCATTGGTGCTTGCACACTAGGGTGAATAATTTTTTGTCCTGTGAGCTTATATATATATATATATATATATATATATATATATATATATATATATATATATATATATATATATATATATATATATATATATATATATATATACCTATCTGATGTGAGCATAACTTGATTTCTTCAAATCCATTTTTACTCTGTTTTCATCTTACATTGTTTTATGGATCTCACTGAAAAAGTTTAAGAAGTTCTTGATTTTTTAAATGGCCATAGATAATGCTTTCCCTTAAATATTTCAATTTTAAAAGGATAATTTATCTATGGAATTTATTGCCATGACTAGAAGTCAATAGTTCTAAAAAATAAATTGAAGTATATTTAATTTTTTTCAGATTTTCTAAATAAACTTTTTTTTAAATTTAAAATCATATAAATTTATATGGTTACTTATTTAAAATTATATTACTTAGGTAAAAAGTAATTACTTTTAAAATTTGGACAAACTGTGATGGCTCAGTGGTTAAAGGCACTGAGTTGTTATTGTGAACGACTGGGGCTCGATTCTTAGTGGCAGCTCTAAGTCCACTCAGCTTCAGATTCATGGCTGCTAGTTACTCTAGGAAATATAAGTTGCTTGTATGTAATACTGAACACATTGACACTATTATACGGCTAATAATGAAATTTTAGAGATCTCTCTATGACTTTCTTTGGCCACAAAATGCTGTTATGAGAATGCTTCCCTTTTAAGATGTAAAAACGTAGCTGCATTAATTTTTAATTGCATCCAGTACTTTTAACACTGTGCTTGATTTTATTCAAATGAAGATTGCACACATGCAGTTTAGCTGGATAATGATAATTTCTCTTGCTTTAATTCAGAAAGAAATCTAAGTTAATTGAAACATTTTTTTGAAAAATTGCTTCAATTTATTTAACTTTTTCACTTTAAAAAGTAATATAAAGGTATTTGTAATGAATGTATAATCTGGATATTCAGAAATAAAAAAATAAGCAATATGTACCATAATTTATTTAGAAAAGACATGACATCAATGAAAAAGACAAGTGACAATCAATACAATAAAAAGTTATGCAATCTAATCTACTTATAAATAAAATGAATGCTCATTTTCATATTTTTTAATATCTCTTTTCCTCAGAGAACTTGAATCATTGCATAGTTAATAAATTAAATGATAGCATCTTAATGTGTTTGTGCTAGAATGCTTATGTATGTGACATGTATTTGTGCATGTTTGTTGATAAATAGAGTTATGTTAATCTTAATGGTACTATATACAGGATGATCATTCTTTAGTTTACACGCATATTCTTTTTACTTTATTTTCTAGCAATAACATTTCACTTTTTATGTGTACAGTATTGTAAATTTTGTTAAAATGTTTTTAAAGCAGTTAATGTTATGCTGATTATATTATGATTATTTTAATAGTATTATGTTCGATGGAACTTAAAAAATATTATTTTAGAAAATGAAAGAGGAGTAATTTTTTTTTTTGCTTCTAGTTTTATTCGTTGAAGTTATGCAATCCCCTAACCAATGTTTTTCTTTTTTCAATTTGAATAAACAGCATGTTATTCTAAATTTCAAAGGTTAGGGTATGCTTAGCTTTTACTTTATTTTTAATATTGCCATTTTTATAAAAATTTAAATCTTTTACTATTAATTATACAGAGCTAAGTAATGATAGATCAGATCACATATAATAGGAACTTTTTCTGATCAGGAGCAGAGTGAGCTCTAAGCTGAATTTTGGGTTGTTAATCATCAAAATGCTAGTTATACATTCTATATTTATTATTATTATTTTTCTTTTTTTAAAAAAAAGCAGCTAAAATTTAGACAGGTGTGCAGTAAATGAAGATAAACAGCCTTTTGAATCCACCGTGCAAATTTTGTTTCTATTTTGGTGATATTTTATTACTTGGAAAATTTCTTAAGAGTTTTCTTACTTTTACACAAAGTCTCTTTTAGTCTTCATTCTTAATGTGTTAATATTCTCACCAACATACACTTTTGCCTTATGCAACTTTTATAAATAAATATATATATAAGTTGAAGCTAATCAGATTTGGAAATATTTGCCTTGAAATAGTTCTATCTGAAAATAGTTCTCTTAAATCGTGTTTCCCTTGGTCCAGTTGCGTTATAAACTTCTGTAACTTTGTCCCATGGTATCGGTGGATAATCTGAAATTTAAAAACGAAGTATTACTGTTCGCAATTCTATGCATTATTATGTTTCTTACTAACTGTTTTTATTTTATTTCAATATTCTTCCTTTTACTTTTAAGTCATTGAGAAAATTTATCTCACTGAATTATTTTTGCTACTGAATAGTTTCTTTAACTCCACATATCCAACCATATTTTAAAATTGTCTTGTTAATTAAGATATTTTACTTTTAACATAACATTATGATCAAAACAGTTTTAATTTTTGATATTTACTTCTTTGACATGCTTAGTTTGGCAACTATATTTCTTTTCAGATAGTATTTTATACAACATGATCTGTAGACGAATGGCATTTGCAAAATTTATTCCAAATTCTTGACAAAAATAAGAATTTGGCTTTTTGTTGTTGTTGTTGTTGTTATACTTGAGCAATTACTAATGTATTCATAAGAAAGTTTCCACTTGTTTACATTACCCAAATCTCGGAAAAATTCTGCAACAAACCATGAAAATGACCAATTTTAGAATTCGGCACTATAATAACTAGTTCTGTAAGTAGTTCTGAAGTTTATTAAAATTAAGTAGTTCTGATATTTATTAAAATTATTATTCATTGTCAAGATTCCGTATAGCAGTGAAATTTTTCCACTATATTTTCATTATTTGATATTTTGTTCATTACAAAAACTAATTTTGAATTAATATTTATGAATAATTTTAATTTAACCGAAATTTTGTTAAATTTTTTCTTGAGAAGTCTGATAGTTTTATTTCTGAAAATAAGTTTAAATCCTGTAACTGTATAATGTAATGAACCCTGTTACAATTTTTTCTGGAGTCAAATAATGTTTTTTGAAGGATTGATTATCTTCAAGATTTCAACAAATAATAAACATAAAACTTCATAAAAATTAGAAAAACTTTATATTATCTTTAATTTTTTCTGTTAAACCTGAATTTTTTGTTCAAAAATTGATGAACTTTTATTACTTATGTAATAAATTTTTATAATTGTATTCGTTCAAATGGGAATGTGTTTTCATTCGGTAAATATAAGTTTCAACAATCCAAAAATAGCATTAGTGACCTATCCGTGTATTGTGTGTTACCTTGTGTTTTTCTATCTTGATTTTATGCCAGACATATTATTTTATAGATCAGACATACTATTTTTAAAATGTTTTGTTAACAATTTTGCCTTAAATATTGTACAGTATGACTACATATAGCTTTTATGACAGTTTCTCTTTATTTATTCCAAAATTGCTATTCTGTTGATTTTTTTTATGTGCCTACTTCAGAATAGATTCCTAATTCATAAATAATTTTTTTTAAAAATTTAAGTGTTAACTCCATGTAAAGAAAACGGTTCTTGGGGTTCTGATGTTTACTTTATCTTGGGCTATGGTTCAACATTCTTTGTTAAAGGCTGGATGTCTAAGTTGACTGTACTTTTTTTGATCATGTCTTAATGGTTCAGAATCCTCTTTTATATATTGTCCCTGATGGTTTTATATTTGGAATAATTTACCCATTTATAGAATGTGGCTTCCAATGTAATACTGTCCTCCAATGATCCTTTTGCCTAAGAATGCTGCCCTCTAATCTAAATATTGAGGTAGTGTAGTTTGTGCATGTGCCGCATTGTCGTAAAATCATCATCGAGGATGAATCACAGCCAATTGCTAAAATGAAATGATCTTAAAACGGCCAAAACAAACCGCACAAAAAATTTACTTGTAATTTTTTTTTTTTGAAGAAATTTGCTTCTAAATTTTAGTGTTTTTTAATTTAATTTTGTTTTTCATTTTCTACATTATGTTTGGTGCAGTACATTCGCCTCTGGCTCTTGTGCCCTTAAACTCTTAACAAATTCAAATTCACTGTATATTTTGTGTGCTAAAAAGTCAATTTCTGGATTGAAATTAATTTTTTTAATATATTTGAAAATTTACTCACTTCCTTTCTGAAGTCTGCTTTTACGACCCTGAATGCACAACATTCCATACACACTTATACCAGGAATTCGAGCATAGGGTGGTTGTGTATGTAGAACTGGACCCTCCATTATTCCGAAAGTAGGACATTTGCATACAACTAAATACTGAGCTTTTCCCGTTCTAATATTCTGTAGGGCTAGAAGCATCCAGTCGTGAGGTTCGTTACAAGGCCTCACTAAATTTACCTCTTCACATACTTTTACTAAAGTTTGTGTTTTCTGAAACAAAATTAAAAAAATAATAATTTTTTAGAATTCATTCATGTAAATATTTGGTTATTTGCACATTTTTAAATCAAAGCACATCTAATATAATAAAATATGAAGGC
This sequence comes from Parasteatoda tepidariorum, assembly GCF_982258835.1. NCBI lineage: Eukaryota > Metazoa > Arthropoda > Arachnida > Araneae > Theridiidae > Parasteatoda > Parasteatoda tepidariorum. The sequence continues at coordinate 81,048,680 of NC_141761.1, forward strand.
CATTCTTAAAATTTTTGAATCATATATTTCAATAGTTAAAATTGCATACAACTTTCAATGCTACTTTGGAGCATCTTTATCTAATCACGGCGAAGCACCTAGTACCATTTTTAGGGCTCTATCTTTTTTTGAGCCATTGTAGGAATGCGACATTTTGACTCTGATCAGACTATGTAGACTGCACCTGAGCTGATACCCCTCTCTTCAAATTTTTGCACCACAACCCACGAGAGGACATTCAACCATGACAGATTTAATGTGCATCACTTTATGATGATCTATGAAGGAGTTTTTATGTTCAAAACAACTTTTATTTCATTAAATTAAAAAATATTAAATTTAGGATTTAAATAATTTATTAATAGTGATCTAAGAAAGCTTTAATTTAAATTTTGTTATGTATATGTATAAAAGAGATTTTTTATATTACGATGTTCGCAATTTTTACTATGCACTGAGAGAACAATGTTTTAATAAAATTTGTTTAATATTGCCTTAAAGAAATATATAAATCACATTTTTGTTAAAAAACTTTTGCTCGTTATTTGAAATTTTCAAATGCAGGCCAATGAAAAGATTTTTTTTTCTGAAGTCATCCTTGAATTAACAAGTTTTTAAATGTAAAATATTCCAAATAAAAAATTTTTAAAGTTGCATTTATTTATAAGAGAAACAGTCATTCATCAGTAAAATTTTTTTAATTTACAAAATCAATTAATAATAAATTTTTGAATATGACTAAGAAAATTCCTAATTACTTTTTTATTTTATATTTTAGTACAAATATTGTTCCGATAATCAAATAAATTTTTTAGTAAATATTAAACTGTCTTTTATAATTAAACAATACTATAATATATTTTTACTTGTAATTAGAGTATCAGAAAAAAAAAATCTATAATAGGGACACTGGTATCCCATCTGCGTTAAAGGGTTAAGACCTTATTTTGCCTTTAAAATTTACAAAGTTCTGTTATTTGACAAAACATTACACACACTGTAAAACGTTTTAGTTTATCTCTACAGCAAAAATGGAGGCAACTGCTCTACATCAAAGTGGTGTAGTGATATATAACTCTTGGATCTAGGGGATTAACTATATCAAGAACCCTGGATAGTTCCTGGTGTAGTGAAGCCCCATTAATGTTCTTTTAAATTTTTTGGTGTAAGTAGCAGTCACCATTTTTGTTATTCAATAACAGTAATATTTCTAGTTACAGTTAGATATGATACATAAAGAGTCAGTAATTTTTACAATACAATATAAAGTAAGAAGCATTGATTTAAGATGCATGTGTTTAATATTTCCTTAAATGAAGATTGTTTTAGTCAAACATTCACTCAAAACAAAGAGAATATTAATAGAAATTTGAACAAAGCTTAACAAAAACCAAAGTGTATAGAAATAAAATATTTTAAAATTATTTAATACAATTGACAGTTTTATGTACACTTTCTTTTGAAAGCATAATTATCTTTATTATACAACTGAAAACTACAATCCTTTTAAAGCAGCTCTGTTTCTGCGGAATGTTCAGCATCTTGCAAAGCGAAAACAAATGTTTACCTTGGATTGTAAACAATCTAAAGTTGTCGTCTGATGGTTTCCAAAGGTACCCCAAACCATCAGAACCATTGGAGGAAATAATTAGGAACGACGTAAGCTTTACCAATTATTGGTGTTAAGATTTAACTGCACCATTTAAATTGTGTATGAACGCTTTATTCGGTTTTAACTCGAAATCGAATTTTTGGAGTTTTTCAACACCAAAATTGGATAGGTTTTATATCAAAGTTTTTATATCGTAACATTAAATAAAATGTTTTTATGTCAAAAATTGCTTTACCATTAGAAATGTCAGTAAATATTTACCTGTCCATCTCGATCAGCTAATAAATTGATTGTATGGCCGTCATTTGGATGCATTCGTGTAGAACATGGATTTTTCATACCATTAGGACATTTACATAGTGGCTGAATAAATTTTAATCTCATAAATACAGCATTACAAACTTGCTGTGCTGCACATTCAGGCATTGGATTCGTATACGGCCGTCTTTTGTTATAAGACCGACTAGCCACAGTTGCTATCTGGAAAGAAAGAGCTAATAAAACAGAAGATAATGTTTTTTATTACAAACAGGATAAATGTATAAAGACTAATGAATCGATTCACTTAAATTCTTACGATTGTTTTTGATATGCTATATTAGACATCTATTGGTTTTTCTGAAAGGTATTCTTGAATTTTTAATTGGTATTTTTGTTTTCATTTCTACTACGAAATTGATCTAAGAAATTTTTATTTTAAATTTTGTTATGTATATGTATAAAAGAGACTTTTTATGTTATGATGTTTGCAATTCTTATTATGCATTGAGAGAACAATATTTTAATGAAATTTGTTTATTATTGCCTGAAAAAAAATATAAATCATATTTTTGTTAAAAACTTTTTGCTCTTCATTAGAAATTTTAAAATGCTAGTAAAATGTTTTCCCCTTGAAATTATCCTTGAATTAGCAAGTTTTTAGAATTTGAAAGGGGGGGGGTTAGCCTTGATTTGCAAAGACGGCGAAATGACGATTAAAAATACCGCCGAAATAATAAAGTCTTGTTGTTTTACTATATATATTTATATATATATAGAGAGAGAGAGAGACTCAAAATACATGCATGTATTTTGAGTTTTAATTTATTTGAAATTCATTCATAAAAGTTATGTAAGAGTATTCATTTAAAAATAATAAATAGTAGAGGTTTAAGCGTCAAATATCCTCATTTACTTTCGATTTTAGACCATAAAAAAGAAAGAAAAGAAAACATTAAATTTTTTTTTTTAAAAATGCAACAAGAAGACAAATTAAAGAGAACATCATTATATTACATAAAAATTAACATGCTTGAAGAAAGTACGATCAAGTTGGGCGAAAATTTGAGCAAACCCAGATATTCAATTGTTATGTTTATCAGAAAATAGATACCATGCCAAATAACCCTGTACCTTAATTATGATATCCTGTACATGAAAAGAAATAAAAATTACATTTAATGTTCATTTTTTTTCCTATATAATTATATTTCAATACGAACCGCGATGGCTCAGTGGGTAAAGTTTGAAGCCCACCCAGCTTTAGATAAATGGATACCGTTTTATCTTGGAAGTAAAGACGGCCTGTGCACAGTGCTGACCAAATTGCCACAATTATGCCGTTGGTTACGAAATTGTTGAGCTTTATCCTCCATGACCCCTGACTCACAACGTGCTGTTGCTGGAATGCTTTACTTTTTATATTTCAATAAACAGTTAATTTCTTTTATTTAATAAACTTCGCAAATGGTAGACTTTGTAATACAAAGTGGTCTGTTTCCGTAACTTAAAATAGTGTCTGCGCAAGGATTTAAGGTTAGTCCTTCAAATAATTAAGAGTGCATCTCGGTTCATGAAAATCTAACCATTGGATCAAACGTTATTAAGGTGTTCCATTTTTTATTTTGGTTACTGTACATTTATTACACAAACTATACATTATCAGACTATAACGTGAGTCTGTTTTCTTGAATTCCTACTATTCCTGAACAACTATTGCTCATTCATATCCTAGAGGACAAGTCTCCGTAATTTCAAACAAACTAACTCAGATAATAGGCGAATGCATATATTTAACTTAATAGTTTACATTTATTTAAAATATATCTTTTTAAAATATATCCATATCAAATGAATGAACAAAAAATGTTTTGTTCTAACGTACAATATTAAATTTTTCTCATTAACATTTGGAAGTTCTAAAATTGTTTAATTTGCTTTCAGCTGTTGTAAAAAATTGTTTTTATAATAGACGTATAGTTTACGTTTTCATTAACATATTGGTTAAATAAATTTTTTAAGTGTTGGACAAAATATCTTAGATTTTATAATTTCCCAAAGGATTTTTGGCAATAAACAAACAACAGAAAGGAAAGACTAATTTTTCAACAAAAAAAGAAAGAAAAAAAAGAGTTAATAATGTTTTTTTTTTCCTTATTTAGAATTTCTTTTAAACATTTAGATAAACATTAGATAAGGAAATTGACATTTCCCGACTTCTTCTTTATTTTCACTCTGAGAATAGTTAAAAACGCGTTATAGTAAATCGGATATCAAATATTTACTTTTTAAGAATTTTGATTCCCACCTCTAAAAAAAAGTTCCGATCTAGCAACGAGCACCTAGCTCCAAACGCAGCTATATATTAAAATATAATGGTTATTAAACGAACAAAAACGTAATTAAGTCATTTTTATACCATGCTATTCTCAATGCTCGCAATCTTGAAATTACTGATTTATAATAAATTTTAAGGTTTGAAATCTGTAACTTCAAAAACTAAACTGTCTAAATAAATTTTTTTTTTCAAATTGATTTCTTAATGTTTTCATTTCAAATGAATTTCAGATTGAAACCAAAATTGTTTTTGCGAGTATTCAAATGAAATAAGTGTTTATGAATTAATCAGAAAATTTAGATTTTCAAATTCGGTTTAAGTTGGTGTAAAATTATGCTGTACAGAGCTTCAATTCGTCCAGAAAGCGTACTAATCAAAAACTTCACAATATAAAGTTTTACACATAACTTAATAAAAGCAAAAAATAGACTTTTCAAGTGTAATAAGTTTTTAGAAATAAATAAGCAAATTTAACTTTTAAGAATCAAATATTTCTAGAAAACATATTTTAGTTCAATTATGATAAAATCATACTGTTTAATAACTTCATACATCCAATAATAAAACATGTATCTGAAAATTTCACTGCGTTAAATTCCACAAACTCTTCGATAAATAAAAAATTGGCATATTTCCAACTGAAAAAAGTTTTTACAAATAAATCATGAATCAAGATCTTTAAAAACAAAATTTCTTATAATGCCTTTTTTTATTTAAGTCCGTGTAAAATTATACTGCTTGAAACACCATAAAATGTTGAACTCGAAAACATCCCTATATAAAATTATATCGATAAGCAAAAAAAAAAAAAAAAAAAAAAAATTTACTCAAAATTTTTACAAACCAATTAGAAAACTGCACTTCTTAAAATCAAAAATCACTAGAAAACATATTTTAGTTCAATTACAACAAAATTTTGTTGTTTATGAGCTTTATAGATCCAGAGAAGTTGCAAAAACTTTACAATGTAAAATTTCAGATACTCTTCGATTCGCAAAAAATTTATTTTATTAATTGTTTGCTTACAATTAATAAAGTCAATATTGCTTCAATTGTAACAATTTTTTATAAATCAATAAGCTCTTTAAATTTTCTAGACAACATAATTCAGCAAATGCCGGCATAAAAATTATGCTCTGTAACAGCGGTTCCCAATCATTTTAAGTCGTGGAACCCTAAATAATCGACCTTCTTTTGGCGGAACCCTGAGACTTAATGAATAAATTTCATTAGCAATTGTGGGACATATTAATCAACGAAATGCAATAATTTATCTCTAAAATTGTGTACTGATCTAAGTTTTATTAATTATTTTCAAAATATTTAGTGAAGGAATGAAGAAGGAAATTTTTTTCTTCATATCGTTTTTTAATATTAGTCTAAAAATTGGGTTTTATGTCAGGTAGTTGAATTCCTGGTTATAAAGCGACGTCTAGTCTAGATCTTAATTTGATTTTAGTGCATGCATAGAGTGAAAATGAATGAGCTGAAATATGTTTTCATTTAAAATAAAAGCTGAGAATGGTTATTAGAAAAATATGTAGGTACTTCTTCATTGGTAAATAAGGTAATTTTTATTCGATGCGAAATACTAATGCAATTTTTCATATTCTTTTAGTAATTAATTCATTGCATTGTTGTTAGAGAAAAGAACATTGTTTCGACTTTTTTTTAATTAAACTATTTTATAGCTTTGAATTAAATTATTTCATGAAAAACAAAGATATTAAATTTAATTACGGATAATTAGTTGGATTGAAATTTAATACCAAGTTTTAAAATTAATAATTGACTAAAAAAAAAAAAAAAGTCCTAACTTTCGGAACCTCTGTCACCCTTCCACGGAACCCTAAGGTTTCGCGGAATACCATTTAGGAACAGCTAGCTGCTCTGTGAGAACTTCATTCAGAAAAGATGCTACTGGAGAACTTCACCAAATAAAATTTCACACACTTCTCGATGAGAAAAAAAAATGACGTTATAAAAAAAGCCTAATCGATTCAGAGTATTACATTTAATTTTGTCGCATTGCCAATCACCTGTGTGATGGAGGTTAAGAGCGTAAAGAAAAAAGATGAAAGATCAAGGTCAATGATTTTCTATTTAACGGTATTCAGACAAATGTCAATGATGGCACAGAGGAAAAAAAAAAATATCAAGCTTTATATATTAGTAGGTCAGCAGACATTTTTGTTCACGAACGTTGTTTATGATAATACTAAATCAGAAATGACACTTCACTAATGCTGAAGACGCTAAATGCTCAAACGAAACGCCTAAGTTTTAAAGAGGTCAAATCTTTCCATTAAAAATTACACAGATGAAATAAAACTATTATTAAATTTTGCCACTTTTCTTTAGCAAAGAAAGGTTTCTTCAATGCAGTTGTTCTGTTTTCTTCTCATGTGTCGTGAAAGTCACTCATGTATGACACTTAAACAATATCGCGGATCAGATATACAAAAAACATTACAAGATATGTCGTTATACGCTAGCGTGGTTTTCTTTTTAATTGAATTTGTGATTTCACGTTCAGTTTTAAAACTACACAATAAGACAGTCAAAGGCCTGGAAGAGTGAGGTGTCAGTTGTGATCCCCTCCCATTCCACGTGTTAATGCGACTTGGATGAACACAAATTTCGTTTCGTGTGAAACCACAATAACGTACAAATTGTCTGCAACCTTAATATGGTGGTAAATTGAAAAATATAGTAAATTAAAACTTATTAAATGTTATGGTTCAACTTGAAGAGAAACGTGGCTTAATTCATCACACATAATTAAGTTTGTAACAAATTTGGTACAGTCAAATTAGCTTGAAGTATGCATTCAAAATAACAAGCAATATAATAACTAGAAAAATAACAGGGGAATAAGGAAGTGGGAGAAACTTAAGTATAGAAATTTAAACAAATGAGATACTGTTATCTATATAATTTTTCACGATGAATTGAATGAAACCACACTCGAAACAATAAGATGAATAGTTTAGAACAGGGCTGTCCAACTGCAAAGAGCCCACGGGCCAGAATTCCACCCACTGATCACCTGGCGAGCCGCAGTTTCAAAAAAGTTGAACAATAACCTCTTATACAATAACAATTAATAGTTGAATTATTAATTATAAAACAATGGAATAGAAGGATTATAAAACAATTTGCTTACATTTTAATGGGAAAACAGAGGCTGATCAGCCTGAATAAGAAGTTGGCGGGCCGCCAGTTGGACAGCCCTGGTTTAGAAGTTAGGATTTTATGTAGTATTTGCTTGACTTGTACATATTTACGCATTTGATATTGCTATCTAGACATGTAAAATATTGTTTCTAATTATAATATTAAACCAATGAATGATTTTGTTTTCTCTCTTAAGAATAATGATGTATATGAGCTTCAAGATCTTATTAGTAGCTTTTCTTTTATTAATTTACACGGCAAAATCCTTTGTTTCGATCTTGTAAAGCCAAAATCAGTAAAATTTTATCAAATAAAAAGAAAAATTGAGATAATTTATATTTCATTATTAACTTTCAAAATCCTATTTTCAATAAGATTAAATTTCGTAATATAATTATGCAATATTCTGTAAAAAAATTCTATGTTGAGTAAAAAAATAATAAAAATTTTAAGCTTAGTATATTAAAATAATAATATTAACATTTAATATTTTTTTCTTTGCATAAGAGGTTAAAAATTAAAATTGACAATATACAATTTCCTTACTTAATTATTAGTCCAGAATTTCATAAAATTACTATAAAATTTTGAGAAATCACATGTCGATCTAATCCTCACCTAACTAAACCTGGTACCATTTTCTCTAATTACTTAAATAAAACTATAACAATATTAATAACGAAGGTTTTTCTTGGATTATCACTTATAATCAACCGATTTTACAATTTATTGAATGAAATCAAATCAAATCAATTCTATTGTAACTTTTGATTTCCAGCATCTTTTCAATAGCATTCCTCTTTCTAAACTCAAAGACGTTCTTTTGAGTTATTACTATGATTTTAAAAATATCCTCAATTGCGATTTTGATTATTGGGAAATTCTAATTAATTTTTCTTTTTTTAATAATTATCTTTACAATGGAAAACATTTTTTTATTCAAATTGATGGGATAACATAAGGATCTAATTTTTCATCTCTCTGAGCTAACTTATTTTTACACTCTTATAAAAAAAAATTATACTCTTAGTATTAAATTTGTTTTTATATTTATTGATGATTTAATTTTCAAGATTATACAATTTTATTAAATAATATTTACCCCTCGGAATTAATCTTGCTTCGTAATCATGATGATAATATTATTTTATTTTTTTGGGTATTAAAAAAGAAGAATATATCTGCTTTGTTAATATATACGATAAAAGAAGTTTTTAAAAAAATATATAAATGAACTAAGTATTCTAATGTTTCTAAAAACATCTATTTAAATACCATTTTTAATCAAATGAATAGATTTGAAAGAATATGTAGTAATGTTTATTTATCCAAAAAGCAAATAGACATACTCTTTCAAAATTTGTTTAAAAACAATGGATACCCATTTAATGTAATTAAGTTCTATAAAAATCATTGAGTTAATTATATGTTATTATTAATAAATTTACTACAAAACTTCTTTGTTAATTTATATTTTTCCATGTGCAAATCCAATTCGGGCTAATCCGTGGCTAAAATTCTATGCAAAACGGACGAATCATGTTTCTTTAAAAAAAAAAAAGTTTTAATTTTTTAAAATCATTAAAATTGTATAATTAAATATCAATCTTATTAATTATTAAGTTTAATGTTATTAATATTATATGTCCAGTATAATATTATTACCTTGAGCACATCCATTTTCGGGGCAATACAAGGTAACAAGCGCTCTTCTGTACTGCAGTAAGAACGCGCCATAAAAGAATCCTCTATTTACGCTTCTAACTCGATTTGCGCTTCTGTTTTCATATTTTGTAATTTGGCAATCTAATTACAAAAATATTTTAAATCATACTTGATAGATTCCGAAGTTCATTTGAATTCGCTACTCGCTTTATAGATTTCGTTTGTATTTTGTTCTGTATTGTTTTTTTTGTGCTTGATATGTTTTATTTCGTATATATTTTTTACTTAATGGGTTCTATTTTCGTTTCAATTTTTTAGTGCTCCCCACACTATTGTATTGATATATTTTGCTTCGGTTATATTAATTGTACAATATTAGAAAGTGCTCTTTTTTTGCAGAAAAAATCGTGTGAGCTGACGAATAGATATCTTTTCATCATTTTGTTTTCCCGCTTTTTAGTTTATATATTTTTTTAATAATTTTCTTTTTGTTTTTAAAAAAAATTATTTTAATAATTTTTCTTCTTCTCTTTTCATTAATCTTTAATATTTCCCATGTTTTCTCGATATAGCTTAATATATATATATATATATATATATATATATATATATATATATATATATATATATATATATATATATATATATATATATATATATATATATATATATATATATATATATATATATATATACTAGCTGACCCGGCAATTATTAATTATTTCTAGAGTATGAATATATATCTTATTTATTGTAAGTGTGTGCTTATGTGGTATATGAGTGGAAGAGGCATGGAGCGCTATGAACGATAACGGAATGTGAAAATAACAACACACCAAATAATAGTTTTTTTTTAATTTATCGTAACTTTTTTTTATAACTTATATATCCAACGAATTCTGAAAATATTAGTCAACAATATTAATCTCTTAGTGCAATGGAGTGTACAATATTTTTTGTCATTCTATCCTTAGCTAACACAAATAAACTGGATGATTTGCCCACTCGAGAGCATGCCACGTATAATTGTCCGTGTGAAAAACATGGTGTGCTCAAATCTAAGACACAAACAGACATTGTTTGGCCTTGTCATTGCAAATGCCAATCTAATGGGGAACTGAATGTGTTTAAATTGAATTGGCACATCTGTGGGTATAATAGGGATTCGTGGCAGTAATATATTTTCCCCTCGGAATTTGTCATTTAAAATAATGACTTCGATAACGTTGTTCATTAATTTTAAAACGACTAATCGCGTGCCGTTGCATAGCCGTGGTGGGTTCAAATTACGATGCAAAATAACCGGAGATCAAACTTTGAGTACTAAATTATGCGGTGGTATGCCTGATAAATCCAATGAGTTTAAAAACTCTGTTGGAAAATTTGCAGCTTCAATGGGATCGCAAACGGCATCAACGGATTTATATGTCACCAAGTTACTTAGCAATAACTGTTGTATCTTCAGATTCAATTCGTTGACGTCCACATTTTTTGCAGCTAAAATCACCCTTTCTGCCAGCCACTCGTGATTAATGTATTGTGTGTGTACATCGGGAAATATTAGGTTAATGAGAGCATCTTGAGAATCAATGATAGTGCAGAAATCGTCCCGTAATTTTATGCATCCTGTCTCATCCTTTGTGACTTTTCCATCACCGATATCTAACAATTGTTTTGAGAATGTTTCAGCAGATGGATCTTGAAGCATTTGGACGCACATATTTACTTTTAGTTGAACTTTTTCAACATTACGCCACAGTGGAGATGATTTCAAGCAAGCATTGATCTCATCAGCGTACGTTGAACGCGGAATGACGGGAAGTGTTTGTCTGAAATCACCTGAAAGGAGTAACAGAGTGTCACCAAATAATTTGTCATTGTTTTTTATGTCTTTCAATGTCCTGTTCAACGCCTCAAGCGAATGTTTGTGTGCCATAGTGCATTCATCCCAGATGATAATTTTACAGTGTTTCTACACTGTGGCCATAGAAGATTGCTTTTTTATGTAGCACACTGCATCTGGGTTGTTTTGAATATTTAGTGGCAGCTTAAATACTGAATGAGCTGTTCTGCCTCCATCCAATTAAGTTGCCGCAATGCCAGATGATGCAACGGCCAACGTGAGGCCATTATTTGATCGTATTTCAGCGAGAATTAACGAAATAATATATGTTTTGCCAGTTTCACCTGGTGCATCCAAAAAAATCCACCTTGTCCTGCCGAAACTGCGTAAATGTTCCTTTGTTCCTCATTCATTAGTGGAACATTGCGAGTAACAATCGATGCCATTTCTATCGTATTGTATTGAAGTTCTTGATTCATGTCAGTGTTTAATAAATCAGATGCACTTCGATTTGGCGAAGGCATACCGAAATGACTGAGTGGCAAGTTGGCAATAATATTGCAAAGATCCTCAATAGCAATCAGTGCTTAATTGCACATAGCATCGCTGGATGCTATCGTTAGATTGTTGCAACGTGTGCGATGTTGATACCGTATATCGTCAGTCATCGAATCTTTGTGATTATCCCATAACGTTTCTATACGGGCCGTGAATCATGTAGTTAATACTATAGCAAATAGTAGACGAATTTGCTTTGCAGTACAGTTCAGTGCTGCTTTCAGCAAGCATACATTCCCACTGGTTGTCGTCTTCCAGCAAGCCGAGTGCAAGGCTTGATTCTTTATTCGTTGGATGCTGATGTCCATCGACTTCACGTATATCTTGAAATGACAATGAGCCGCTGACATTAACCAACAACAGTCGAAAATAAAAGCACTCAGTCTGCCTTGGATTGACTGTAAATACTCTCCCCAAGGCGTTCGATTTGAATAAACCGGGACATGCATCAACTGGTGTGCCTTGCCTGCGGGGTGACCATATTTTTGTTTGAGCCCATGTGAAATAGTGTGGTACTTCTGAGTAGAGTAATGTCCGTGCAAAGGCACCAAAAGCATCCGCACGATTACACAATTCAAAAAATTCGGTGAGTGTAGTTTTTGGTGGATTTATATCTCGGTCAATCGCTGTCTCGTTCGTGAAATATACGCTCTGACCGTTTTCAAGATGGACGGCTAAATGAATTGGGAAACCAAAGATACGCCATACAGCTTCATTGGAGCTGATGTACCAGCCAATTTGGTACAGCGTTATTTCATCGTTGTTATTAACTGGAAGAGCAGTCACATTGGTATTTGCAACTCGAAATACTGCCATATCACTGACTTTATTCACATACTTGCAAATATATTTGATGCTCTTCTTTTAAGGGCAAGCATAAGTATTAAAATTTAATATGACTTGTTGCAACGTGCTTGAATATTGTTTTTGATTTATTATGTTTCTATGTCTAGTTTGGATTCGAATACGATTAAATAAACATATATTTAAAATATACGTTAAATCTGTCCAAAAAAATGAAAAAAAAATTGTTATAAACCTATTCTCAGACCTACTGAATATACATTATAAAATTTCATCAAAATCGGTCAAGCCGTTTCGGAGGAGTATAAACACTAAAACTGTGACAAGAGATTTTTATATATAAGATATATATAAACTGTGGCTCTTTTATTTTCATTGGCGAAAGTGCTTCTGTGCATGAGACTGGTAAAAAATTCTTCCGCTGTTTTATTGTTACTCTAAGTTGTTTGTCTAAGTGATGCCATTTGATTACAGAAAACTTGTGAGGCACCTGGTACTAATTTACCCCATTTCACAATACTTAGTTTTGACTCAGTGCGACACTGTTTACAATCGAAAATTCAAATCATTTATTAATTTGTCAAGTATCAAGCTACTATTTTTAAAATTTTCAATGCTTGTCACTTAACTATAAGGTTAAGTTTACAAGGTCGTCGACCGCTATCAATTGATAACGAATTGTATTATCTACAAAAAAGAAAAAAAAACAAAAGAAAAAAGAAGGAAACGTTCAACATTTTAAATAATTCAATCCATCTTAATTTTTTTTCTCCTTTGACATTTGTTTAAATTTAAAAGCCCTTTAAAAAAACATGAATAAGTTCAGTTGACGTGTGTGGGCTGATGATATCAATTGAACTGAAGTTTTTCCTTTGCATTCTGCCAAGCGAGAATATTGTGTATCCCTAGATAAAGTTAAAATACAAAAAAATGTAGTTTTTATGGGAAAATTTCTTGGTATTTGAAATCTTTTATTGTATTCTCAATATCATGTCTGGTCCTTTCTTTCTCATCCTGTGAAACGAGACGTCCTTTTGCTTTAATTTGCTTTTTATTTTAATTGCTTACTTGTTAGACTGAGGGGAAAAAATTAACACTTCTTGTCCTGTTGCCCTTATCTTCTGATTTTAAGATTTTTTTTTAAGTATAAAAATAAAATTGTTATTGTTATTTTAAATTTTGTTTATAAATTTTATTCATCGTCTATTTTCTATTAATTTATTTACTTATTGAATTGATTTTTTGTTGGAATTTTAAAGAAAGAGTAAATTGTTTGGACATTTTAAAAATTCATTTAAATTAATCGCGTCTAGAAGTTAAGTGTTTTTAAAATTGAGATGTACTTTTGTGTGTATATGTGTATATACACTAGCGTGCAAAAGTCTTTGGTCAAACTCAATATTATAGATGGTTGATTGGAAATGTAATAAATAATTTATAATTTTATTCCTTAACATTCTTTATATGCTTATCAACCAGAAAGCAAAAGTTAGAGCTTTGAAAGTCACTTTAAATCAAATGCAATTTTCATATCAGTCGGGTATTTGTTTTTTGTGAAGCTATTTTCTTACATCTAAGAATTGGATGAAAATACAATTGTAAGGTATAATTTTAACAAATGAGCATAGGTTTTGCATATTTATTTACAGAAATCGTGATTTTAACTTTAATTTATTGACATTTATTTTTTCTTATAAATTGAATGGTTTTATGCTACTAAGATAGTTTTATTTTTCGAAACTTTTATGTACTCGTAAATTGTTAAGTATCTATTGTTATCAGGTTTGCCCATTTCCCTTTTTTCATAAATAAACTAAAAACTAAAATGCAAATAAACGTAATCAAACTAGATAAAAAGGATGTATATATATATATATATATATATATATATATATATATATATATATATATATATATATATATATATATATATATATATATATATATATATATATATATATGTTACAGGCCAAGTATGAAACGCCGGCATTGTATAGAATGCCTAGGCATTCTGTAGAATGACAGATGCTATTTAGGCAAAGTATGAAATAAACGTCCTGATGAGGTTATTATGTAAATGATGTGCATGTTACTGTGAATGGCCGAAATCGGTGGTTGTTGACTTTCACCGATGAATGTTGACAATCACAGAGTCGCTTTGGTAAATGTCCGAATTATTTATTACATTCGATTCGATATTAATTTATTCGTGGATATAATTACATTTATTCGATATTTTAATACTTACTGACGATAGATTAGAAGAAACATCAGTGTTTGGAGTATCGGACAAATATATAATGGCACTTGACCTTAAAAAAAACATCAGTCTAGGATATACCGGGCAAATGTATACCTGGCAGTGGCACTTAACTAGACCTGGTATGACTATACATTTGCCCGGTATACCCTAGACTGATGCTTTTTTAAGGTCAAGTGCCACTGCCCGGTATACCCTACACTGGTGTTTTTTTAAGGTTCAGTGCCACTGCCTTGTATACATTTGCCCGGTATAACCCTACACTAATGTTTCTTCTAATCTATCGTTAGTAGGTATTAAAATATCGAATAAATGTAATTATATCCACAAATAAATTGATATCAAATCGGATGTAATAAATATTGCGGGCATTCACCAAAGCGACTATGTGATTGTCAACATTCACCGGTGAAAGTCAACAACCACCGATTTCGGTTATTCACAGTAACATGCACTTCATTTACATAATAACCTCATCAGGACGTTTATTTCATACTTTTCCGATTACATATATATATAAAATATTAACCATTACTAAGGAAAAGTTATAAAGCTTTTATGAAAGTTACTAAGGAAAAGTTATTATTATAATTTAAAAAGATTTGCTTACTAAGAATTGATGTTAATTATTTTCATTCAAGAAAGATTGTTTATTATTACAATTTAAAAAAAAATCGTTATTTATTCGTTTATTATCATCATTTTTTAAAAAAAATAAAGTTCTACGGACTTCTACTACAACGCAGGGGAAAAAGTACAAAAAAAGATTTTTTTTTTCACTTCAGATGAGAAATTTGCATTTAAGAATGACTTACACATTTAAATATTTGCTCTTTCTACCTGGTTAAATCTAAAAGAATCTTAATATAAGATCCCAAAATAAAATTATCAATTTTACTTTTTTTGTAGAGGAAATCTTGTTTTTAAGACGTTGATACCACGATTTATCATGGTACCTGTGGCACGTATTGAAAGAGAATAAGAAAATGTAGACAAATTCTTTAACAAAAAATTTAAATTATTTAAATTAAAAATCCACAGATATGCAACAGATATACTAACAGATAGCATTTAGAGTGATTTATTAAAAATTTCGTCTGAAAATTATTCAGAATTCAACGTATTTTACATTAACAAAGTATCATTTGTAACAAAGTAAAGTAAGTATCATTTGAAACAAATTACCCATGTTATTTAATGATCATCTTTGAGCTTCAGTGCAATTGAACTTTTTTTTATTTGATTTTGAGTTTTCTAAAGTTTGAACTTCAATATGTTACGACTTTTCTAAATGATCTTTCAACGGCAATTTTTTTTTTCATTCACCGTACTTTTTTTCTAATGATATAAATTTAATTATTTATAAAACGCATTTTTTAAAATGTCTTTTTCTTTATTAATTATTATCTTATGAAATGAATGAAAAGCTACGTGTAAAAACTATAAAACAGATTTAGATATGTTTTATCTTATATTCTGTTAGTATTATCTAGTTATACTTTATTATTTTGTGTTAGCTCTATTGTTGCATGAATTTCAAGATATCGATTCGAAAGAACGAACTTGATAGTTGGTTTTTACGAGATATACTTCGCCTAAAGGTGTTTATCTTTGCAAAAACTTGATATATATTTTTATGATTCATTTCACATTCAATAATAATATATGATTATTCGATGCTTCTCCTTTTTTTTAGATTTTAATAATCTTGAGAAGCGTGTGAAATATTACGAAAATGAGGCGGATGTAAATCCTATCTCGATTTATGGTTTCGTCTGATTGATTTACTCGCGAAATTCAGCAAATTTTATTTTACCTATTTCTTGCTATTTTATTGACCTGTATATTTTTGCATTTATTACTCAAGGTTCGTAACAACTAGAGAGATGCCTTATTTCATTTATAATGAAAAAAATTTTTTTTTTAAAGATTCTTTTTTATTTATTATTTTTGATTTGATTAAAACAAGTTTTGAATGTATTAAATTTGTTGAGTGAAGCAAAACAACGGAAATAAAGTACAAATAATGGAACAATTATTTTTTGTGCCATTTTTTTGTGTTTTATTCTTACGTAGAACAAAAGTATACCCTATCATCTTTTGATTGTTCAAACTGTTCATTGGGTACTCGCACGTCAAGAAGAAGACCTCCCATGCCCACACATGTGACCTCTGACGTCAGTACCAGCTAATTTTTATCAGAAAAATGGCGTATTAAAGTTGAGCTATGTTTTTCTACAGAAGTTAGAATGTTAATTAACGATAAATTAATTATCGCACATTCAATTAATTGAAATGTAATTCTTTCTCGTTTACTTTTTTTTGTTTAACTTAGATTTATTATTTGTTTATGTATTTTATTGTAACCGTGATATATTTTTGTTTTGTGTACCTTGCAACTTCGATGCATAATTAGTTTGTTTATGTTCCACATGGCTTCGTGTCTGTCTTTGTGTTGAGTCTCTTTGTAAATATATAGTGAAAGAAATGGAATCTTTGAGAGAGAATCTTCGTGAAAGAATTTAGAATGTGTCACTTAAGACAATTGATACATGATGGGCTTTGCTGACTTGAAATAGAAGGGAAAGAACGGTTCCTAACATAAACAAATGCCACGTTTCAACAATCAATCAGAATCGAGATACCTACACTACGTCACTTGCAGGTATCCCATTGAGGTCTTGAAGTAGAGCACTACCTGTTTCCAAATGCAACCGTTGTTTGCCCTCACTGATTTCCAACAAAAAATTTATTGTTAAAATTATTTATGCTTTATTATCTAGATTTAACAATATAACTGGCCTTTGAAATTTTATAACTACTAGTGGGCTGCGTCCCCTGTTCGCTAACGCTCGCCAACCCCCGAAAATTGCTGTGCAATCTTTTATGGTTTGCTTCGCAAACCAAGCTCTCTTCGCTCGCTACTAACTTAGGTACATTGCAAACGCACGAAATTCTAAGAATTCAAAACAATCATTCAAATCCATATAAAAGCTTTTTTTTTAAAAAAAAAAATTACTTCTTTTTAGTAAATAATAAGTCATTAAAATAAATTTGAATTCAAATAAATGACATGTAATTCGTTTAACCCATTAGAAATGTGCTATAGTATAATTCGTGATAATAATTCGTAATATATAAATTCGTGAAAAAAAGCGCTTTCGACAAAATACTAAAATAGAGATCTATCGACAAAGACTACTCACTTCTGCCTAGCTTAATAGTATGAGATTGCTGCAGCTGATGCTCTCTAGTTATTTCAGTTTCCGTTTTTAAAAGCGGTATATGTTGAGCCACCTCAGGTAGATTTGGCAATTGACATTTTTAGAAACAATCATTGGTCGATTTCTAGCGTTGCCATTCGGGGAGTTGTAATCAGGCTTTTTTTTGTCGCCGTGTAAGAGAAATAGTAACATAAACAAAACAAAGCAAACGTTGCCACCGGCGGAAAAGAAATACAGCCAAAGGTTGGGAGCCACGTAAGAGAATTATATATATAAGATTTTCGCAGTAATTTTATTAAATAAACAAAAACACCAAAAAAACAAAATTAGAATGAAGAGATTATTAAACTCAAGGCGTCGAAATATCTAAATTTTTAAACTCTTGAATTTTGAAAATTTAAAATTTATTTAACGGTTAAATGTATAAATAATTCATATGCAGTAAAAATCAATGAAAAAATTTTTTATTTGGAGAGGAAGTAAATAAATAAAAAAATAAATAAAATATATTAAAAAAATAAGTAAACAAAACTTCAATATTTTTAAATTTAAATTTTTTATAGGGTTATGTTAGACAAAATTCGATCCTTAAATTATCAATTCTTATTTTTACTTTTTTCCCCTCATTTATCCCTAGGAGATATGTTTATTAAATAGATTTGATATTTGAATTATAAATTGCATTTCAATTCCAAAAATAAATATTGTTTGGCGTAAAGAATTTAAAAAGAGAAAAAAAAATATTTTTGGTGGGTTAAATATTTATTTTTTAGAAGTATGTCACTATTTTGTTAAATTCAATTTGGTTGGATTAAAACTGAGGTATATACTAAAATAATGAAAAAAAGCGTTAATTTTTTACAATTGTGACCTTAAAATAAATAAGAACAATGGTGCAAAATTATTTAAATCAAAATTATGAAAATACAAAAAAATTCAAACTTTTGAGTTAATGATTATTATTACTTTGGAATCATAGTTTCCCTTTTTTTCGAATATTTTTTTTGAACTTGCATCTCTCAAATATTAAGACTCTAGATAGTAACACAAATTAATTAGAATAAATATCTATGCATTTCTGCATGCATTCTATGTTCTGCATTTTTTAGCTTACATTAAAAATTAAATTATTTTTCAAAGCTAAATAAATCATTTTATTTAATAAAAACAAAAACAAATTATTTTTCCTAGGTTGATTTAGGTCGCTGTTTTCTTAAAAAAATATCAGTGAATTTCAATCAAGATTAAATTGATTTAATTTAAAAATTGATTAAATTAATCTACTGTTAGAGGTTTTGAACGTATAGATGAGACTTTAATTTTTCCTTGCATGTTAAATGTCCTATGATATTTTGTTATAGAAAGATTTGAGGATCCAATTTTTTACATGATGCAATCCGAATATAATTCATACATTCTAAATTCCATTTAAAAATTGCCTGTTTAACTTATTATTATTAACTGGGGCTGCTTAAAAGGACCTAACAGCACCCCAATCCTCCACTAGCTGACAAGAAATTCTTGGCTCATGCGAGAAAACATTCATCGAAATGTTGTCGAAGTCACTATTTGCTTTAAAAGTGCTTTTAAGCACCAGCAGATGCTAGGTGTCTGCTGGTGCTCACCTCTTTATAGGGCCACTTTTTTCTAGAAATGCATTGTTAAAATATTTTCAGGATTAAGATTGATTTATAAAAAGAAATTCAATTAGCTTATTATCTAAAATTAATTTAATTTCTAGGACGATTTTTGTTCATTTATTTATTTATTTATTACTATTTTTTTTGTGGCAAAGTGATTGTGGTTTTTTCAAAAAAATGTGTTCTATAAAGAAGCGACTATAAATTAAAATTTTTTTCTTATGAGTAACCGAATTTATAAACTCTTGTGTTTGTAAATACAAACTCGATGAGAAATGATCAAATGAACGTAACGCATAACGATAGCTTCCCATTACCATCCTCTCTTCGTGACCCTGCGTTTTCTTTACTGTTAGCCACATTTAAAAAAAAAAAAATCCCTCTTCACAAGTATTTTTTATTTTATTTTCTGAAATTATCAACAAATGGCCGCACTGAAAGTGAAAAAATAGTTTCTTATCGACGTTTAAAATCTAATGAATTTGGTGGGATATAATTCCCACGGCTTTATAAAGGATTAAAGAAGAAATACAGGCTAGTTGACAAGGGATTGGAATGATAATTTTTTTTTTTTGGCAATAGTTTTAGATGATTTAAAATTCAGAATCTTTCTCCCGATTTCTACTTTACTGCTTTATGAAATTAAAATTAAAGTAATTCTCCGTTTTTAAAAAAATATATTTTATGCAAAGTTTAATTTTACTTGAATATTTTTTAAGGTTTCTTAAATATTTTTCCCCCTTCTAATTGTAAATTATCCTTTTAATCAATTTACAGCATGCTATGAGTTTCAAATAAGCATATAGGGTAGAGCGGGTTGAAAAAAGTAAATTTTTTAGTTTCGGAACGCTTTAGTGTGCAAAAGTTGCTTATAATTTTCACTATTCAACTACTCGCTCATTTTGTTAAAGAAGAACGATCCAGAACTCACCATGTGAAGTTGGCTGTTCGTCGAGTTCCAGCTGCACCCTAATCAATCAACCATTCATTTTCTCTGTGTTGCACATAGTTATATTATCTTTATAGCTATTTACAAAATTTTTTAATAGAGTAGGATTCTTTGGCTTGCTGTAGTGTTAAAATTTTTTTCTGTATTTGCTACATATTTAAAGTTTGATTTTTTGGAGGAAAGAGAATGGTTTAGACTTTAGTGTTTCTCGAATAATTCCATATCTCTAGCCTCATCTACACAGACTTTATTCGAATCATCAAATCGCTAAATTTCGCAGCATTGGGGGCGGATGTACCACGCAAGAATTTCATTTAATGATTTCAAAATAATCTGAAGCTTGAAAGTTTATCAACATAGTTCAAAATTTGGTCTTTGTTCATTCGAATTTTGGTCTGGTCTTTACTCTTTGGTCCTTGGGGTCCAATCCAGAAGAGCAAACTGTATGATCGAAAAAGACTACAAAAAAATTTCGTACTGCCGATGATAAACTTTCAACCTTTGAATTAGTTTGAAATAATAAATTGGAATTCTCGTGTGATATACCTTCCATCACAGTTGCAAGTTTCATGAATATGATGTTAAATCACTCATAATTTCTGACTTTTTTTTATTTATTTTTTCTAAAAAAAATTACGTGACGTAATAGATTAAATTATCAATTAGAATTTCATTGATTCAGGATATTCGAACCATCAAACATGAATAAAAAAACTAAATCGTATTTATTTCAAAAGTTTTTGCCATCTTGAAAAAGTTCTATTAAGTGCATTTTTTCAAGTTTTTATGAATTTTAAATATGATGTGTGTGAATGAAAGATATAAACTGATTTTAAAAATTTATTCTTAATACAATACGCAACTTTTGTGCACTAAAACGTTCCAAATTAAAAATTTTTAGTCTTTGCTGACACACTTAAATGTAAGGTTTGTTTTAAATATCAAAATATTTGTATCTCAAATTTAAAACAGATTTTTTACTCAGATTTATTTATTTAGTTTTTAAAAATGTATTAAAAGTTTTTTACGAATTCTTCCCTCCAAACTAAAAAAAGAAAAATAATAATAAATAAATATTAAAAAATTGCATCAGTATTTTTTAATTTTATTCGCAATTTTAATGAATTCCCATTTCGATTCCATTTTAATCTTTTATATTTAAAAAAAATATTAATTATTTAAAAACACAAGAAAAATCAGAGTGTAAAATGGTAAGATGTTAAAAACCTATTAGAGGCTGTTCAATTACTAAGTAAGCACATAAAGTTGTAGGGGCTTATGATTTATTTATTTTTGATGACAAGAGTTCATTTTAGACTCTACACCCTTATTTTGAGCATTTTTTTTAACTGCTAAATAATTATGAGAGAAAAATTTGGAAAAAAAATGCATTATGAATAATTTCAAATTTGGAATAAAATTTCAATTTGATGATGGAAAAAAGTTGGGAAAAAATTTCTCAAGGTAACATAAATTCAATTTATGCAAAGTTAAATCTTTTAGGTATTTGAATTTAATTCTAAAATTCTTAAAATTAGATTGCTATAGCTGAAGTCAAAGTGGAGACGGAAAAAAAAAGACTTTTTACTTTTTTGCGTAAACATTATAGAACTAGAGGGGAAGATGTCACGCATTATTTAAATGGGCCCTGAGCAGATTTCATCTTTGGAATATGAAATATGAAATTACATAAAGGAGTGTACGAAGGAAATTTTATTGTATGTTGAATCTTAAAAATAATTTTTGTTAATGATATTTCAAAATGATTAATCTTACCTCCTCGTAGTAATCATCTTCATTTACAGTATTCAGTTTATAATCTGTTTGGGTTTCACTATCACTTAAATTCATCTCTTCTCCTCTTACCGTGTATACCAACCAAAGAAATCCATATAGAAAAAACACAATCCACATTATAAACAGATAAATACAGTTCTTTATATTTTGAATTATGTACTTTTATCACTTAATAATTTAACGATCAGTTAATACTTCAACATAATCCGGGGGGAGGAAGCACTATTTTATATGAATGCACATTACGATGTAAATATTGCATCGATAATTTCTACCGCTTGCAGAAATATTCAAATTTTTATGAGCACTCTTTCCACATTTTGCCTACGATCATCAAATCATAACAAAACTGTGCCAACCGCTCCTCGTCTGTTACTAGTTCTCTTAGATAGTGATGCCTTTTTAGTTGATGATCCAGATGATAGATGAAACACCATCCAATCGCCAACTGGCATCTCGGTAGTCAACCAACGAGGCGCATCCTCACTTTGTTATACAGAGCTGACGTGATCTTTAAGGGTGTGCTACTAATGCATCCGAGCACATCATAAATTCCTTCCATCAAAAATCTCTTGTCTCTATCGACCGATAGCTTCAAGCTATTAAATTTCCTTATTTTCTCTTTTGTTACAATTTGATTTCCTTCTTTTTGCAATTTTTTTTCTCCTTCCCATTTTGACTATTTTGTTTTCTGTTTACTCTTTTTTTCTTGGGCAAAATTTTCTGACCCGAGAAAATTAAGGTGAAGAGGAGGGAAAACGGTTCCAAGAATCAACTAATGATTTAGTATTAAACCCTTTGAATATCAGTTCTGATTGCATATTGTTAAAGAACTTTAATTTGTTCTCCTTTTTGTGCTCTTAATTTACCTCCATTTACATTTTTTTTGTCTTGTTTTTCGCTTTCTGCCATGCATTTTTTTCTTCTTTTTTTTAAAAAAAGAATAAAGATCAATAAGTTTGAGTCGTAGTCATTTGCAGTCATTGTTCCTTTGGTCTCGTTTATTTCTAAAATCTATCCATTTAGAAATGATAATTTATTTTACTCCATAAGGAAAATCCTATTTTCGAAGAACAAATTCTGCTGCAAATCAGGAAAATGAATGTCGTATTTACCTGCAATAAAGATTAAGGCTCATTTAAAGTTCATTATAACTCATCCCTGTATCCATATTTTTCCCTTCTCCCTTCAGAATTTTTTTTATTTTATTTATTTATTTATAATTTTTTTTTTTTTTTTTTTTGCTTCTTTTTTAAACAAACTTCAATGACTCTGACTTGAGAAAGCTAAAGTAAAGCCTATGGAAAACGTGTCCGACAATCAACCAACGATTAAGTATTCCGGTTTAATTTTTACTTAAAATAAATAAATAAAAATTAATTAGCTTGAGTGCTTTAATTTGCATTTTTTTGTCCCATTTATTATGCCCCATTGAGAAAACCCTATTTCCAAAGAACATTTTTCCAGGAAATTAGGAAAATAAACTTCCTTACCTGCATCGAATAAGGATTAAATCTAAAAAGTCCAATGCAACTAATCACTGTATGCATTTTACCTCTTTTCATTTTGAATATTTGTTTTCAGTTCCCCCCCCCCTTTTTTTTTAAAATTTTTTTTTTTTATTTTTTTCTTTTGCCAAAATTCCCTGACCCAAAAAAATTAAGGCGGGGAGGAGAGGACCTGTTTCCGTGAATCAACTGACAGTTCAGTTAAACTATTTGGATATCAGTTTGATTGCATACTATGAAAAAACTGCAATTTGTTCTCCATTCTATTCTCTTTATTTACCTCGATTTTTTTTTTGTCTCTTTCTTTAAAAAAAAATAATGATTACTTAATTAGAGTTAATACGCAGTCATTGTTCCTTTGTCTTATTTATTTCTGTTGCTAAATTACGTAATTTGTTCAAAAACTATCCGATTAAAATGATGATGAACAAGCTTTGTTCGCCTGCATCAAAGATAAAGAGTATGGCCACTGTGAAGTTTAATGTAATTCATCACTCTATTGAATTCAGAACTTTCTAATGTCGTTTAAAGTTGTATGGTTTTGACTGATTAAAAGCAGCAAAAAGTTGGAGATTATCCTTTTAATTTATCAGATCATTGTAGGTGTGGTATTTTTTGTTTTGCAGAAATTAATCTTTGTATTTGAATAATAATACTAATAATAGAACATTCAAATGCTTGTATGAAATTTGTGCTCCTTTTTTCAAACAAATTGTTTATTTCTGATTCTTTTTAAAGAACTATTTCAGTTGTCTTCCTATTAAATGTTTTTTTAATTAATTAAACTTTTTTTCAATTTTCGCTTTGTCTTGATTTCTATTTATTTTGATTGATGAGTTTTAATGGCTTCATTTATAATAGTTTTTATTTGTGTTCTTTACAAATAAAAACTTTGTAAAGAACACAAATAAAAACTCTTTGCTCTTTTATTTGTGTTCTTACTGTGTTTGATGATAATGTATTTTTTCTACAAAAGCGAAGTAAAGAGTAAGGTTTTATTTTGCAATGTTTAATTTTATATTTTAATGGTTGTTGTTATTTTTACTGCTTTAATGAAATTTCTGACATTTGTCAAATTTTTTTCCTGCAGTTATGTGTTTTTTCCTTCCACGTTATTCTTAATGAAGTTTATTATTCTAAATTTTATTCTTCATGTTCTTACACTTGGTCTGTTCTGTAGAAATTAATCTTTTTGTTTAAAAATTTTTTTAAAAAAACTATTGGTGAAAAATTTAGACTTCTTTTGCTTAGCTCTCCAAGAGAAATACGACTTTTTTTAAATATTTTATTGCTCAGAAACAATTATCTAGATTTTAATCTAATTTTGGGATTTCGACCTTTAAAATAATATTTTTAAAAAATTTATATTTACATATAGCCTGCTATTCAAAATTTTACAGAGCATTATTCAAAACTTTTGGGGCCAAATTTAAATTTATCGAATAAGGGAAGTTTATGTAGATAAGGAATCTCATCACCCTTCACCTTCAAAATTTTCGATTTTTGAAGAAGAAAAAAAAAAAAGAAAACTTATTTGTTATGCCCTTATTTGTTTTCAATAGTTTGAGAACAAGTTTTTGTCAATACTCAAAAAATTTCCGTAGTTATCCGCTATAAAACAGTTATCTCTTCCGTTGTTATGCTCTGTTATTTTTCATATTTTATCAGCTATTTTTGTCTTTAACTTGATTTTTCTCAAAAGTGGAATTTTGAGCTTGCGCACTTGAAATCCTTGAAACTATTTGTGATATGTATTAACTTGAAATTTTTTACACATCTTTATATTAATCTTTTTAACATTTTATACATTGATATTTAGATATTACTTGTGTTAAATAGATTTTATAATTGTTCCAACTAATTTTGAAAATAAATTTTTTTTAATTAAAACTTTTTAAAATGTATTGAAATTTAGGAAAAAAAATATAAAATGATATATAAATTTTAGATACATTTTTGCGCATAATTTAAGATCCCTTTTACTGAATTCGTACATAAAATTAACACAACAATTTGTATGTGTCCCACAGTGGACTGATCGTTAAGACACGGTTCCCAGCAGATCACCGAAGTCAAGCATCATTGGCCACGGCCAGTGTGCGGGTGGGTAACCACTTGGATCAGTCTGCGTAGGGACCGAGGGTGTGCGGTATTGGTCATCGTTAAACTGTGCTACCGTAAAGTGCTCGACTTCGCGCGCAGGTCGTCGGGCTACCGAAGCGGGGGTGCCATCCCCTCCGCAGAGGATCAAAATTGTGATGGCATGTCTTCGGATCATCCTCCGGGATGTTTCCCAGACCGTCGCCAATAGCCCATTGTGCAGCTCTAGTGCGACGTAAATTAACAATAAAAATAATAACAATTTGCATGTTTTTTTTAAACCTTCTCAAGTTTACTTCATTAAGTAGTTTAAGTTGTGAAAAATATATTTTATGTATAACATTTTTGAGGGTGTTAAGCTATTGATTCAAACGTCTTTTTTAGTTAATTCAAAAATCGGAATTCCACTTACTTTTTTAGAAGTTATACAGGGTTCCCACAGTCTGTATTTTTTTTTTTTCTTAAGTAATAGCAAAAGTGAGATAAATCTAGAAGTTTTAAGCTACCAATAAATATTTTAAATGAAATATTTATGAATGTAAAAATAGCTCAGGAAAATTTCGTAATTCTCAAACGAAAGATAAATTAAAAATTTTTTTGAGTAGTCTTGAAAAATAGTAGTTACTAGTTATTTATATTTTCCAGTTTATAGTTATTTTAAATCTTCTGCATTTTCAATGTTTTTTCTATGTCATGAGATCCCATGAAATACGTTTTTTGTGCCATAGTTTTAACATTTTAAACATCGTCTGCACTAACTAATTAGCATATATCTTAAACATTTTTAATATTTTTGTATGTTTTAGTATCTGAAAATCCGACAATTATGCCAAATCAGCTGTTTCGTTTCGTATTTTGCTCCCTGTGCAGTACTTAATTACAATCCTCACTGTTCGATCATTTAACCTTAAATATACTCATCAATTAGTTAAGGGTATTTTTTTATGAAATCAGATAAAAAAAACTTTCTTTTTCGAATAAATATGTTTTTTCCCTTCGGATATAGATTCCTGTTCTTCAAAATATGCCGTATAGTCGCAATTTAAAAAAAATAAGGTTCCTTTAGATTAGTTAAGAGAGTGGTCAAGAGTTATCACATGATTTGATTTATCCTTCTTTTGTACATATTAGTTATATCGTTACAGTATTATAATGTAATGTCTACCTTTATAATCTCGGACTCTAACTCACAAGGGAAACTAGGGAAGTGTGACTCGCCAATTTTGAAATAAACTAGTGGGATGTATGCCTTATGAGGAATAATTTTGGGGGGCAACATTCGTTTCGGCCCATAGAAGGTTCTGTGAGAGATAAAAAATAATTCAATATGTAGGAAAATCGGTATTTTATTACTTCAATGCAGACTATTAGTTATTGTAATTGTCTCATAATCCAATTAATTTATAATTAATTGGATAATTAATTAATTTGCTTATTAATAAATTAATTAACATTCGTTTCGGCCCATAGAAGGTCCTGTGAGAGATAAAAAATAATTCAAAATAAAGAAAAATCGGTGTTTTATTACTTCAATGCAGACTATTAGTTATTGTAATTGTCTCATAATCCAATTAATTTGGAATTAATTTGCTAATTAATAAATTAATCAAAAAATTAATTAATTATTAATTAATTGTTGATTAATTATTCATTGATTGTTAATTAATTACTAATTAATTAATTGATTTGCAATTACATACTCCAATTAATTTGGAAAGTTTTTCGAAAAAAAAATTTAAAAAATTTGATGTCAATTATATTTTTAAATTAACCTAACAGGTTTTTATGAAAAACTACAGATATATAAAACTTTCGAAATCAATTTTGACAATAAATATGCATTATATAGTTCAGTACCACAAAATTAATTGGAGTATGAGACAATTATAATAACTAATAGTCTGCATTGAAGTAATAAAATACCGATTTTTCTACATATTGAATTATTTTTTATCTCTCACAGAACCTTCTATGGGCCGAAACGAATGTTGCCCCCTAAAATTATTCCTCATAAGGCATACATCCCACTAGTTTATTTCAAAATTGGCGAGTCACACTTCCCTAGTTTCCCTTGTCAGTATAAACGGTACAAATGTGGTTGCTACCTCTCCCGCTTCACATATGCCCACGTTATTCGTTGCTAATCTTTGTACTAGTACTTTCTCTGTATAGTTTTTTTTATCCCTGTGCTTTCGTATTTCATATATTTTAAGTTTAGAACAAGAATCAGATTGTTAAGCCCGTGGGGACAGTAGTTATCGACAATGTCAACCTTCAACTATGCAAAGGCTACGCTTTATATCTCAAATTCTGATTGGGTGACGGCCTTATATTTTACATGCATCGAAAGATAGTGCCAAATAGAGTAAATATCCATCATCAGTTTATTTGTGAAAATTAAAGGAAAAGGATTAAAAGTGTTTTTAGAATTTTACTATCCCAAAAATCGAAAGTAGAGTTGTGTTGGAAGAGGAGGGGCCTCTTAACATTTGTTATGAATGACACTATTTCATCATAACTAACATTGCATCTTATTACCTCTTTTTATATCTTAAGTTGTTCTAATTTGATTAAAATAAATAATGGAATCATAACTATAGACACGTTTTTGATTTGTAATCAATGAGCAAAATGATTACTTTTATAGTAGATACTACAGTATACACTGTTAAAGCTCATTGACAGGTAAAGTATATTTAAGCTATCTAGTGTTGAAACCTCGTAATGCTCGAGTTTGATGCTCCTTTTCATTTAATTTCTAAACGACTATAAGAAAAGTAGATAAAAATAGATAAAAATATAATCAGTCAGAGATTTTACTCTAGATAGTGTTTTAGCCCTATCTAGACAAGCCCTATTTTGTTAACAATTTTTCCCGAAAATAAAAATAGTCAATCAATGTGGAATGTCTACCAAAATAGATGATCTAAACACATGAATTTTCTACGCCAAATTCCACAGCTATACCTGAATGGATGAGAAACTCTGTCAGTCGGAACACTTCTATTTTTTTAGACAAAATTATTTCGATATGAATGTATTAATTTAGTAGGACTTTTTTTTATGACTTTTAGTAGGCGAATATTAACACATATTCATCCGCATGACGAAATTCTCAATTTGTATATTGCAGTGGTCAATTACGATGCAAACAATCTGAGAAGTCACTTTATTTATCTGCCTACTGAAAATTTATTCGATCAGTTGTTAGTAGCAGCCAATTGGAATACGTTTCATTTCAAAGTAAATTAGTATAAAGAATTGGTTTCTATTAACAACCACATTGTTACGGCAATTGTTTAAAATATAATAGTCAAAGCCAACTGTGTTATAGTTCAGTCTCTGGTTTGGACACCTCTACAATGCATGCGTTAATCAAGTTGAAATAAGTAGTGTTATCAATTTCTTTGACAGTTGTGTATAAAAGTTGCTGAATTTTGGTTTAAATTTTATTTCTCTTTTCTTTTTAAAAAGCGATTTTTCATTATTTCTTTAAATTTTGAGCTGGTATGTTTTGTTTCTGGAGCAGCTCTTCAAAATTTAAGAAAAAGAAATTATATTTTATTTTATTTCTTTACTTACCTTTTTAGTTTTATAAACTTTCTTTTTTCTTCCATTTATTATACCAAAGTCATTAGAAATTTTATTTTACTGCCACCACTGAACCCATAAAAACTAGCTTAACGAAATGACTACAATTCGATTTTTTAAGAAAGGTTGAACTCAATCAGTAACTATTATCAAAGATAATAGATATCAAGATGTAATTATTACCTATCCATGCTTAAAAAAATATTTTTTGTGTAATTTTTCTTTTCTTTTACTTTAATCTTTAATTTCATTAATATTTAGTCACAAGGGGTCCGATAAAGAAAATTATAAAATAAAAAAAAAGGAATTAGTTATTTCAATCAGTCATGGGACTCAAGTGTTGCCAACTTAACGAAGTAACTGTGATTTTGGTTGCTATATAAGACAAAGATATTTCACTGGAAATTTTTTTTAAATTGTATTTATACACATACTTCATCTTTCCTAATTCGAGAGGGGGTTTTAAAATTTGAAATTAGTTTTGCACCTAAAGTTGTCGATTTTTTTTCGAAACGATATTTTAGTCAGTTTTTTGTCGAAATGTATAAATTTATAAACGTTAAATTAAACAGGGGGTCGCATAAATGTTGCGACAAATTTGTATGGGAGTTAGAACACGTCATTAGGAGTAACAATGGCATAGGAATGCCATGCCCGTAAATGACATCGTTTTGAGCTTGGAGCGCTTCTCTATTATGACCTGCTCAGAAACACACGAAGAAACAGTTCATGATACGAGAACGCTCCTAGCGGCACACGATGACGTTTCTGGACATGGGCTTCCGTGCAATTTTTATTGTAATCATGTGTCTTAACTCCCCTAGAAATTTTTCGCAACATTTACGCGACCTCCTATTTAACATAACGTTTTTAGACTTATTCATTTCGACAAAACATAAAATAAAAATGTCATTAATAAAAGCTAGATTGGAGAAAGAAACCGATTGCTAATTTAAAATCAGCGATACAAAAGTATCTAAGGTCTGTTAAAAAATCTCGTGCAACTGAAAAATAAATGTTCCTTATTGTTATTTTTTACTTAGTGAATATTTTTGTAAATAACATTGTAAAAGGTATTTTTCTTCTTCAGAATTTTAGTCTTCTTATTAATTTTACAAAATTCAATGTTAATACATTAAATATTTATGTATATTTCTGCTAGTATATTAAATAGTTGCGACTTGGAGCATTAACGAGTTCAAACAAAGCAGACATTTTTTATTTCCTTCCATGTTATTGGCGTTCAACAATTATGCTCAACATCGTGCACTTTTTTTATGAAGTGGCTATAATTGTATGATGGAAGCTAAGATCATCAAGAATTATTATTATGAGTTTTGAGTTCTTTCATGTGTTAGAAATAATTGTACAATGATCGACCTTCTGGCGAGCAGAATGATCAGTAATGTTGGCGCATAAATCCGGGCATCCCGCTGATATCCGTTGTATCAAAATCACTCTCTTGAAACGAAGCTAAGCTTTAATCTCCTCGGGTATTACTTTTAACGTGATCTAGATATTCGGCCACAAATCAGATCCCTTAGCAAACCGGGATGCTTTGATAATCATTAGTTCTTCATTTGTCATTTAAAGAAAGCTTGCATCTCTTTGTTTACTGCCAAAAAGCAAATAGTTTTATTTTTGCTTATCTTAATAATCAAGCATTAAAAGATCGTAAAACTAATTTATTAGATTTAAACTAGATTTTGTTTGTGAAATCTGTTCTGGTATTTTTTTAAAATTAGCTGTTGTAAAATTTTTAATCAGATCGAAACTTTTTGCTTTGTTTTGAACGGATATTTTTAAAAAAAGATAATAATTGGAGCATCCTGCTATCATTAGTAGACTATTTTAAACTTTTTAGAACTATTACTATTATTTTTTAAACTATTATTTTTTTTAAAACTTGTTTCTGGTCTTAACTAAGTATTTTCACAAATTTTTTGGATTGTATTAAAGTATTTAATATCCAAAAGCGGATTTTTCTGCATATGGTCTTGTAAATTGAAATAGGTTTTCTTTTGTCATGGATTATTTAAATTTCATATTTACTTGTCGATGGAACTAATGCAATTCTTCCCATGATTAATTTAAAGAAAGTGAGGAGTAAAGCGTCTTAACATTTAAGAGGTAATAATATAATTTTAAAAGTTTCAAAAATCAAGAAAAAATTTTTTAAACTATTTCTACGATCAATAATAAGGGAAGGTTTTATATCTACGAAAAATTTTTGTGTGCATTTATTCAACAAAACTATATTAAAGTACTTACGTGATATTAAAATAATTGTAATATTTATTCAAACGTCAAATGTGCTTTTATCGACATTTTTCCCCTTCAAGCTGGGTAAAAATTTGGCTTCCATTAATAATAATTGTGATATAATATACTATTAAAAAATTGTTAATCCGAAAGCTTTTTGATATCAGATTAATTGCCAAAATAAATTTTAATGAAACATTTATTTGATATTGGATGTTGTATGGTTTTGTAAAACATAATTTTAGTGCTCATATGTTTGTTTATATTATTGATAGTGCTTTCATCGTAAATTGTATATATTATTAAGTTTTAATAATTGCTGATTCATTAATATGTCAATTTAATGGTTGACTGATTAATTTATTTCTCTACCCTCTTTATTTTTATTTAACTCGTGTCTCATATTAAAATTCATACGTGCAATTGTTGCTAGAACGATGATGTGCAATTGAAAAATAAACTTGTGAAAATAAAATAAAAATATAATATGTTTAATAAATAAAAAATAATTTAGTTTAATAAATAAATACATGAAAAAATTGAGAAATAAAAATTAAAATGTTATAACTGAAGTCAGTATCTTTATCTTCTTTCGCCAGACAAACGTAGATCTGCTTTTTCTAAATTTTCAATAATTTTAATAAAATGTTTTTTAATAAATATTATTCACTAAATGAACATTACTGAGTAGACTATTCAACTGTCATGAAACAGACATTGAAAGTATTTCCTTAAATTAAAAAAAGAATCGGAGAAATTTTAATTTTAAATTTATCACCGATTAAAATATAATTGTATTTTTATATAACATTCCGTGTTTAGATTATTCAAACATGAACTCCAAAATTTTACTAATCTTGAATCGCCTACATAAGAAGCAAATAACAAATATTGACTTCCAAAAGCTTGCCCCTGTTTAGGATCATTTTCTCAATCAAGCTAGACGTGTTCATAGTGTTCTTCTAAGATCAAGGTCAGATAATTACCAAGTATATGGTCAGACTAAACATTATTAACCTGAGGTTTTATTTTTACAGCAGATTCTATTGTATTTGTTTGGGTAACTCTTTTGTATCGATTGTCTTCTTAGGCATCTTCAGTTTTGATTGTTAGAATATAACAAAGCTGGTTTCACTCCAGTTTCTTTTTTCTTCCTGGTAATAATCTCCTTACTGGGCAGTTAAAATAACTTGGGTTTATCTTTTTATAAAGTCTATACGGTATTTCAGTTACTTTTGTTCATTGAGTTTTTCTTTCTAAAAAAAAAACCGTTCTAAATTGTTCAGAATGTGGTTCAGAAGCATGTAAAAGAATTTTCTACTTAAAATTCATTTAAAGGTCATTGAAATATCATTGAATTGGAGAATATCATTGGTCATTGAATTTTTGATATATTGGAGTAAAATTTCTGATATGGGACACTCTTTTTTAAAATTAAGATTTGAACATAACAATTGTTAGAACATAAAACGAACCATCCTGAATATTTTTTGATCTAATGATCGGATCTTCACGTTCTAGGATTCAATCTTAATAGTTCCAGGGGGTGACTTCAACTATGCTAATCAGTTGGTGCTGACGATATATTTCAAGCTACGAAATCAAACAAAAAACGCGCATTCTCTGAATAAATATACCTCTTTTCGACGGATTCGGGTTTCTGACAGCCAAATATAGGGGGGGGGCTGAAATCTGGATAACATGGTCCGAATAGTTTGGTCAGGAGAGCGGTCCAAAGTTTGATCCGGTTAACGTTAACTTAACTTTTTACGTTTTTCGCTATATCTCGGGAATTTTTGAAACGAATTAAAAAAATTTTGCACCCTATCATAAAATTTATTTATCCAAAGATATTCTCTACAGAAAATATTTTTTAGTAAATATTTATTATTTTTTACTATTTTATTTAATACTAGTCGGATAAATGTTGAATTGTAAAAGTTAAAATTTTTTACATCATTTTAAGGAATTTAATTTTATATCGCAAAATACAAAATTTGTTCAAAATCGGTCGATTAGTTCCTGAGAAATCGAATTAAAAAAAAAATTTTTTTTTTGAAAATTAGTGAATTTTTTTTAAAGGTGTCTTAATATTAGGTAATACCAAACTTTGATAAATGCGTAAATTGTCTAATTGTTATAATCTTGGACTATGGTCATTTATAAACTGTCTTGTGACTAAAAAAGCATAAAAATAAAGCATACCAAAATATACACATTTGGCTAAAGAAAATCCACTTCAATCATGAACTTAAAACAAGAAATTTTTTCTAACACCATCCATGCTCGCTCTACAGCCAGTAGAAGGCTTCGGTTTTCTCACTGTTATTTTCACACAGCTTTCACGCGTGTTTTCTAACGTTTTTGGTTGAGACCACCATCTTCTTCGGTTACAATTAGGAGTGTCGCATATTAAGCACCTTTCCTCTGTGACCTTTACTGTGAATGCTCCATTACTGCTAAAAGTCACTTGGTTATGTTCGAAATATTTTCTGCATATCTCTCACTGACATTCAGCATGTTATAATTCGTAATGAATGTTCCTAAATATTTTTGTTACGTCAAAAGGCAATAAAATATGAGTGAAAATAGTATAAGGCTAAAGTAACAACTCTTGTAATTAAAGTGCTGGATCTAAAGCTAACGGTGCACTGTTGAAGCGAGATTATTTCATCCCTCGAGCATCGCATGCGTATAAGTCAAAAAGAGAGATCACTAAGTGCTAGGCGTTATCGGAATTATAAATATTGCGATATATCGTCAAATATATCGGTAGTTCACGATACATTGCTATGTGTTTCAATATTACTAATTTTTTATCTTACTAAATATTTTTTATATTGGATAATGTTTTCGTTTTAGTTTTATAAGCCAGTAATACAAAATATTGCCAAATTTTACGTTTATACTAAACTGCAATGTTTCTTGACAATGGAGAAATATGCTGAGGGCAAACGAAGAAAATAGTTCCCGGCGCGATGTCTGTATTTCGAGGTAAATTACGCATTTCACAATAGAAATATGATAAGTTATCTTAACCCACACATATATAGCGTTAATTTGCTATAATTTTCTTAAAATTTTATATATTTTCAAATTTATGAGCGGCGCATCGCGGAATGGTATCTTTATTTAGTTATATTTCTTCTATATAACGACTGAACTTATTTCTCCTTCTTCCTCCGCCAGCCGTGACGTCATTGTCAAGAAACTTTGCATTCTAGTATAGTAGAAGATTTTGCTATCAATTGTTTTTTTTTTTAATTTTTAAAAATTTTTTTTAATTTTTTTTTTATAGATCATTTTAAAAATTCATTTTCAACGATTTTTGTTTTGTTTTGGTTTAAATACTTCGAAACAGATATATCCGCCAATACGCCTTTTGAAATAGTGTCAAACCTGAGCAAAGCTCAACAGCATAGTTGTCAATGTTCTTAAACTGTAAAACATTGTGCAAAGTTTTTTTCCCTTCATCTTTCTGGGAGGGTTTTTTGCTCACGATATTGTCGTTTATCGCTATTTCTTCATGCTATCGTTTGTTCATATTTCTCGATATTATCGTATCATTTGTCATATTTTCTCTAAAATATCGTTTGTTTCTCATGATATTGAATTGAGAATTATTTTGATCTTTTAGGAGGAAAATGAGTTTCAGAAAATCTCAGAGAATAAGTCTGCAGCAAATCCGTGCACTATTTTTACCCCACCCCTTTTATTCTAAAATACCAATGCCATAGATTCATAGCAATGCTGTCGAATGCAGTAGTATTAATCTGGAGCCGCGAAGCAGTGACTTCGTGAAGGCGAAGACAATGTGAAATAGAGAAATGATGAGTTCGTGTAAGCTAATCAGCTGATCGCGTACCTTAGCTAGGAACAAGATTATTTTAAGTTAATTGCCACTGCCCGGTATATGTTCGTCCGGTTTACCAAACACTAAATATTTTAAAGTTAAATGCCATTGCCCCTGGTATTTCCAATACCTGATCGATCGTTGAGGTGAAGAGTTGCGTTTATGATCTCAAATTCGTTCAGCGCAATTTATCGTTTTTTTTATTTTTTTATTTTATTTTAAAGAGTGCATTTCTAACGTAACAGTATCAATATATCTGCGAATGGAACATCGTATCATAAAAAATTCTCTGTTTCGAGTTTTAAACGGAACGGAAGACATTGGTCACTCATAAGTTTTAACGCAAAAGCTTCACAAAATTCTAAAATGGAATAATATAAAAGCATACTTTGATCTTTTGGTTAAATGCTATTGAACGGTAGTTCACACACTGCCATTCTTTTATGTCATCCCCTATTTGCATCTTTTAGATAATTTTTCTTATTTATACTGTTAAACGTTTCCAATAGCTTTAAATCATTTAATACTACAACCTAATCGTTTTGTTTTTAGCTTAAAAATTAACACGCTCGTATAAGAAAAATGCGGAATAAACTGATTTAGTAACATTTAAAATACGCATGAATATCTGATAGAAAAAAGGGAAATTCATTTGAGGAGGTTATAAGCATATTTATAGCTTATTAAATCCTGAATTATGATTAGGTTTGAACGACTTATTTTTTTTGAATTTTGACGGCCCATACAGTTTAAATGCCCTGATCTTAGCAACAAAGTTGCAAGTCTTAAGGAAAGGAAGTTCATTCAAATTTTTATGTGTGTTTGTTCTTCAGACAGCCTTGTTTATTTCAATTGGAAAAGACCTCTTAATAAGCCTTTTTCAATCACTGACTATAGAAGCCGGATATTGTTCTGTGACGTGTTCATTTTGTTTTTAATCTGAAAACTGTCAGCGATGTACAAAGTCAGACGAAAAACATTCACACTGAATACCGTCAGCACTTAAATGGAGCTATTCAAGCTGATCTTTCAACTTCCGAATAATTTTCTTCTTTTATACGACCAGGCATTGTTCAGTTGCTTCATTTATCGCTTGAGTGGTCCTTAATTTAATCGATACTTTGACGCTGTATTTTAAACAGCAATTTAGTGACGGGACAGATAATACGCATTTATTAATCCTAATAATCTGGTATTCTTTCATACCTGCTTTGATTACAGTTTTTAATTATAAAGCGGCTGCATATTTTCTAATTTTTTTACCAAAAGACGTTATTGCGATTCCGTGCATGTTTATAACAAGAAGTCGAAAACTCGTTCTTTGTCACTCCTGTTTCATAAATGTCTTATTTTATTATTTTTTAAATGTATTTTTTGAATTTATAGCTTTAACAACTTTTACGGTAATACATCTGTAGCAAATTTTTTACACTAATACATCTGTATATTTAATAAATGGTGTTCTTTCCTAACAATGTTTTTAATTTGTCAATTTGATAGTGTTGCCAATTTTCACAGGATTATATACTTATACTCATTCCCATAAATTAGGTATAGTTCAGAATCACACGGAAATTGAACTCCAAAGTAAAAATTTCACCTGTGGAATAATCGCACACATTTTCAAGAATAAAATGCAACTTACAGGAAGCCATAGATGATGCCGATAATGCGTCACAATGACGAGAGTGTAAGAAAGGGGTATATAAGACATGGTGGCAGAAAAGTAAAATTGTTCACAAACGTTCTGAAAGCCGCTCAGTATCATAACCGAATAGTAATGAAACATAGGACGCATGTGGTGGATAATTTTTTACTTGATAGAATCATCGACCGCCTGGAATGTGGTCATACTCAGATGGAAGTATCCGAAGAACTTGGAACTGTCCAAATTCTAATC
The DNA here is from genome assembly GCF_982258835.1 of Parasteatoda tepidariorum. Taxonomy (NCBI): domain Eukaryota; kingdom Metazoa; phylum Arthropoda; class Arachnida; order Araneae; family Theridiidae; genus Parasteatoda; species Parasteatoda tepidariorum. The sequence goes on from NC_141761.1 coordinate 81,086,019, forward strand.
TCTAGACTTTGGCAACGATTCCAAGATGATGGAAATGTCAGTAGACGTTACAGAATATGTCGCCCCCGAGTTACAACGCCGAATAATATCCGGTATTCGGCAGTAACTGCCAAAAGAAGCAGGTGGAGCACAACATCCGACCTGTCTCGTCAGCTAAATGCAACCACGAGTACCACAGTTTCAAGACAATCTGTGTACAGACGTTGGGGAAATATTGGTTTATATGTCAGTTTTTTTCAAACTCAATTCAGTTTCCAGCGATTTGCCTGGAGTAAAGAACAGGTCGACATCGTCGCGGCTAGCTTGTCTGATGTTTTTCGGCGAGACCATGTTTAACTTACCGTCGTCTGATTCACGCCGGGGACTTTTATATCACCATGACAAAATCATTAGACGATTCCGTTACGATGGTACAGCATTGCTCGTTTGGCGTGAAATTATACTGGGCTCTAAAACAGATCTGAATATTCAAATCGAAACCATGACAGGCCAAATTTATTGGGACATCAATCTGGAACAGCATATTCGTTTGTTTTGGGGTACCATGAGGGTAGAATTTGTGTTTAGGGATGGCAACGCTCATCCTCACAGAACAAACATATTAAATTAATGCCTTCAAAACGAGTTGCAGCCCGTCAACCACCTCCTTCATGTATACCGGAACTTTGGAGAGCAATGCTTGCTGAGTGAAATAATCTTCACCAAGATCAACTCGATAATTCGAAACTCAACATTCCTAGGCATACTACAGATTGTATTTCATCGCAGGAACGGCATACAATGTATTAGCCATTCATGTAATATTAAGTTTTTGTAAAGGAGATATTTTTTATAATTTCTCTAAGGAGCAAAAATTGTAGTTTTTATGAATAGTGTCATACACAAACCATCTTTTTTGTTCTTTATCGTTTGTTTAATAAATGGACTGTATTAATTAGTCATATTTGGTTTGTTTCCCAACCTTTATTTTCCAGAACTGGCATTATCCTAAATTTATGATCTTGAGTGTACTTACGAATAGCATATAACTAACTTAATACTTTTTATTGTGTTTAAAATGTTTGATTAAATCTTAAACCCTAATTATTGTTTAATTTAAGGTAAATCGGACAACAATTAATGTCATATCTTAAAATAAGTGCTTTGCTAAGATCAATTTTAAGTACAGTTTTTTAATATCACGTGTATAATATTTCATAAGTTCGTAAAATCTTTCAAATTTAGTTCAAAACAAAATAATATATAGTTCAAGCAGAATAATTTTGATATAATTATTTATATTTTTCTTTATTATGCATTGGAAATTCTTTGGAAGTTACCTATTTTTGAAATCAATGTTTTAATTTTAAGTATTTCCCTATATTCGAGCTATTTAAAATATTTAGTAAACTCAACATATGACATCATATTTCATATATTTAATGCTATCTAAAATACTGTCTAGAATCGCAACATTTCGAAATCGCCTTATCGAATAATTAGACTTTTTTGGTTTCTTGATTTACTATTATGCTAACTACAGTTCGGCTATGGGGAATGTTCTTGCGTTAAACTTTACATTTGGTTCGCTAAAAGTCTATCCTAAATTTTATATTTTCCACCGGACTAGCATGGCAATATCTTTACCAACTTAGTTTGCAAATATTACTGCCAATGTGTGTAATGTATTAATCTGCAGTTTAACTATTTTTTCATATAAATCTCGAAATTATATTATAATGAACATGAGAAACAGAGGTGAAACTAGGCGGGTCAAATAACTCGAGCGTTCTTTGTTTATGAACTGAGGTATTGATTTCAGTAACATAAACTGCTGTTTGTAGAAAATGCAACACCATGAAGGAATCATCAGAATCAAATGAAATTCGCAGCAAATGTCAATTATAGGATATTATGCAAATTAATAAAGTTTCAGAGCCATCGCGCGTGCGTGGCGCGCGCAGCGCCCTCTGAATTGATGCTGAAAGCGTATAAATAAAGTGCTGTAGCGGGACGTTGAAAATAGTCTATGATTATTTGTTAGTGGCAAACGTTTAGTGAGACCTGAGTATGCCTCCACGACGGAAGAATAAGAAATTCAAGCAACTTACGGAGTTTGAACGAGGGAGGATAATCGGCCTTCGAGAAGGAGGATTTTCCTATCGCGCAATAGCAGCTCGTATGCAGCGGAACAGTTCCACAGTGATGCGAGTTTGGAAGCAGTGGACCGACGAGCACCGAACAACTCGAAAAACAGGCACTGGACGACAGAAGGTGACGTCAGAGCGCGATGATCGACACCTGCTCCGCATGGCGGTGAATGATCGCACAGCTTCCTCCAGGCAGCTGGCAGCATATTGGTCTACTGCTACAGGTGTACAATTGTCGGCTTCGTCAATTCGTCGTCGTCTGCTGCGCCGTGGATTGCGTGCAAGGGTGCCATTATACAGGATTCCCCTCACGGCGGATCATCGACGGCTGCGTCGGCAGTGGGCTCTTGAGCACAGAGACTGGCGAGCTGATTGGCACCAAGTTGTCTTTTCAGATGAATCACGCTTCAATTTGTGGACCCATGATGGCCGTGTTCGTGTTAGACGTTATGCCGGTCAACGCTGCCTTCCTGAGTGTATTATTGAACGACATAGTGGTCGAACACCCGGAGTTATGGTCTGGGGTGCGATTTCGTATCATGGACGATCCAATTTGATACGAATTGAGGGTAATCTCAATAGCAACAGATACGTCCGTGAAGTGCTACAGCCCGAAGTCGTTCCTTTCCTTCAAGGCATCCCTGGAGCTATCTTTCAGCAGGATAATGCACGCCCACATGTTACGCGGACTGTTAGAGACTTCTGTTCAGCACAACGCATGCAACTTCTTCCTTGGCCTGCTTATTCGCCGGATATGTCGCCTATTGAGCACGTGTGGGATATGGTTGGTCGGCGTCTCACTCGTAATCCGCGTCCTGCAGTTTCCAAAGACGAACTTTGGTTGCGCATACAAGCGATATGGAATTCTCTTCCTCAAGCAGATATTCAACATCTGTTTGACTCCATGCCACGTCGTATAGCAGCACTTATTGCAGCGCGTGGTGGCTGCACCAAATACTGATTTCGGACGCTTAATTTGTTTCTTTTGTTTTGAAAATTTCATCATTTATTTGTATCAGTACAAGTCGTTTCTGCATTAAATTTCATTTGATTCTGATGATTCTTTCATGGTGTTGCATTTTCTACAAACAGCAGTTTATTTCGGCAGGTAAGGAAATAGATAATTAATGAAGTTTGAAACGGAATTTTTTTTATATTTATTTATTTATTTGGCCGATAACCACCTCCACACTGTCGTAAAATCTGCTTATTTTTATACTGTCCTGATAAATTCGAAAGTCCTAACTCAAACTTTTATCGAATGCTTTTATGGGGCGTTTCTTAACCAGTTAAAAAAAAAAACACACACACACACACATTTTCTATGACATTAAAACGCTTTAAGAACAGTATAGTGATGAGTTATGTAGAAATTAATAGTGACCCTAACCATTACACACAAATTATTTATTTATTATTATTATTTTTTTAAATTTTTAGTGGTCGGAAGTAGTGCAGTATAAGTAAGGAAATTACTGTAGCAGTGATTGGAAGTAATACTTTTTTTCGTAATTTGTAGTGTACTACTTTAAAAAAAAAGTAGTATAGTAAATAGGGCAATAAAAAAAGCAGTAGTTTGTAGTGATTCTTGGCAACTACTTTTAGCGTTAGTTTAGTAAGTAAACAAGGTTCTAACGCAACTATTCAAATTTAATGAGTACACATTTTCGCAAGTTCGTCAATGGACGCAATGTAAGTACTCCTGTGGCTGCGACTGAGCATTAACAAGATTACGTACTTAGAATCACGGATAACTAATATTTGAACTAGCCGTTAAGGAATAATAGATTATTTATCACTTTGGTCACACTTTCATATGCGAATGTACACTCATAACATTCATAGGCGAATGTACACTCATAACATTCCATGTAGTAACATTTCAAGGAAACATATTTCCGATGTACTTGATTTCTTAGAAGAAATAAAAGAGCATTAAACGCATAACAAAATTACAAGTATTTGATAATTTCCTAGCATTTATTGAATTAATTATTCGCCGATAAGAAAGAAATAAAAAATTAAAAGCTGAATGAAGAAAAAAAAAATAAATAAATAAAAAAGAAAAAAAAAAGAAAAAAATGTTTTAGAATAACAAACTTCATATGTAAACATGAATAAAAAGACAATTTTTTATTTGAAACTATTTTGAACATAGGTGTTAATTTAGTTCTCCAGCAAGTTCGTCCCTTTAAAGTAGTGAAGTAGTTACATTTTAAAAGTAGTTAGCAGTCACTATATATATATATATATATATATATATATATATATATATATATATATATATATATAAAAGTACATTAAATTGCATTTGTAACAAAGTATTTGTGGTTGTAGTAAACTACAAAAATAATGTAGTTTTTTCTACCACTGCTTACTTCCCGCGAAAATTGATCTTCCAAGATACTTTCTATCTTATGTGAGTAGTATAAACGCAATATGACTTGTCAGAATGCAACATATAGTAGTTCAATTTCTTTCCTGTTAAGCTTTCCTTTCCAAACATTGCCTCTGATCTAGAATCTTATTTTCATTTGAATGATTTTAGTAAGTATAGTGTAAATTAGCTAGGCACTCAGCGGGTTGGCTAATTAAAAGAGAGAATGAAACAGTTTTTTTTTAGTGATGCTGAATAGCTAATTTAATTATTATCGTCATTTTCGCACTTAAACGTAACACACATAAAGTTCAATATGGCAATATATTTCGATATGCTTATTAAATACAACTCCTTATTGTTACCAATGGTAAATCTTGATATATTAAGACCAAGGTTAACTATCTATGGATTCTAAGCATGCTTGTTACAGTGACACATAGCTGAAGGCCGGAAGTAAATTTACGTGTGGATTATTGTCTACGGAAAAGTAGGCTAGCGAAGATGGGCTAAATGTTTGTAATTGCAGCGTTAAAGCCCAGTATGATGTCAAAACGTAAAAAAAACAGATCGCAGTGTAGATAGCATTTACCACTGAAGCGTGTAAAAGTGGGTATCATTAGTATCATCCTCCGGTAATCAGTAATATCTCTATGCATGGTTTGATGTGACAAGAATTGACGATTCTTAGAAGTGGCTGGAAACTATATTGCTTAATAATAATTTTCAATATTGACATGGCCTATATTTATAATATCTCTGAACTCTTCGTCTGAATACCATTGGATGATATTCATATGACATATCTCTGTGGTTAGATGACCAGTTCATTTTATACTTTCGCTTAGAAAGAGCATTTTGGGCTATTTTGACCCTAATCCTTTGACAATTCATTGCAGATTCTTTTTCCTTCGGTGCATGTATATCGTTGTTGCATATTTAAATCTGCGTTGCATATATTATATAAGAAAAATGCGTTATGATTTTTTCCTTTTGCATGAAATTTAGTTTCTTTACTAGGTCGCAATAAAATTTATCATAAACAAGACTAAACAATTCACGCATTACACGCATTAATATTTTTATACAATATTTAGTTAATTTTGGATGTAATTAATTTTTTAGTTATTTTTGGAGCATTTATTCTTCATATATCCTGCTAGTCTTTTTCATACCGAGGCAAAAATTAATGATATAATTAAACGTTATTACTCATATATAATACGCATTATTAAGTAAAAGCAATAGTAATTACATATAAAATGTAAGTAATTAGAAACAAAATTTAAGTAATTAGAGATGAAAATTAAGTTATTAGAAATGAAATTGTAATAATAATAAATAAAATGTATAACTTTTTTTTTGCAATCTACAAAAATTGCTACAATGGTCTAAATTTCCTCTGCATCCCCAGGTTGATAGTAAAAATATCGAAATGAAATTTTTTTTTTTAAGAAAATGGATAAATATTTAAATATAAAAGGAAAATAAAAATGTTTATCATTCAATGTAACGATACGATATCATAATTAATAATTCAAGCTAATAACCTTAAAAAATAATTAAATAAAAAGCAAAATATTTAATTTATTTGTGACTTTCTTTTTAATGGCGCTAAGTGGGTCTTGGATTGCGGAACCATATTATTCTAAACTTTTCTGTTCTTATCCTAGAATTTCTGTTTAGAAATTTCTATTATTGTTCGATCTTAATTTACTTCATCCAACCATTTCTTTTTGGGTCTTCCTCTAGATTTGCTCCTTTGTTCCAAATTTAAAATTTTTTTCTAACCTTTGTTTTTTTTTTCGTTCTTCCTATGTAGCCCAGCCACACCAGATTTTCTGAATCGAGTGATTTTTTTCTGTTTAATTAAGTGTACAAATTCACTATTGTTTCCAATTCTCCACTGCGAATTTATTGTATTATCCGGAGAGTAATTTCGTTTTTCGCAACAATGGACTTAATTGTATTTTTTTACAGTTCACACTAAGTCGTATAATCATTATAAATGTTGAAAGTTAATATAGGAAGGCTTACTGATGAAAAAGTTCGATGGATTCTATGCAGCAGATTTTGGTATCAGATATCGAAATCGATATTTCGATATTTATAGTGAAGAGCAGCATTTTATATAATTTACTTTTTTACTTTCGAGAAGGTAAAAATGCTGTTCATGCAAGAAAAAAAATTATCCGATGTTTATGGAGAAACATATTGCCAGTGCCAAAACTGATTCTCAAAATTTCGATTACGATGCCCGAGGAGGCATTATGCCAATCTAGGCAAATGAAGACACATTAACGGTATTAATTGATGCAAACTGGCAATAACAACTCATGAGATCGCTGAGAGATTAAATTTCTCGTATTAAACCATTCATGATCATTTGAAACGCCTAGAAGCTCGGCACATGGCTTCATATTGTTCTAATGGAAATAAATTTATTCCGCCGCATTTGATGTTTGTAACCTTCTTCTCAAACTTAAAGAAACCCATTTTTCAAGCGCATCATCACTGGGGACGAGAAATGGGTTGTCTATAATATTTGTTCGGATCTCAAGAAATTTTTTTAGCCGGTAATACTTTAAATGAGGAGGTCAAAATCACCTGGATCAGTTTTTGTCTGTAAAGAACAAAACTTTTATGAGCTAGGAATCATATTGCTGCTAGACAGATGGCAAAAGCAGTGGACCAGAATGAACGATATATATTTCAATAAAATATTTATTCTCTATAAGAAAATCTTTTATTTTCATAAGAAGAAAACAAAATTACTCTCCAAACAATCTAAAATATTAATTGTTTTAAGAACGTTAATTTTTTTACAAGTATTTTTATGTTAATTTCATCTAACTCTAAACTATCATATGTTATTGTAGGCCGTATAGCTATTTTATCAATTTTCAACTTATTTTCTTTGGTAATAAGTTTGTTCTTGAATAAACATTTATATAAATAATGGATTTTATTTTATTTTTGAATCTTCGAACTAATTTGTTTGATTCATTGTTATCATTGATAACGGAATTTTCTCAGAAGTATTATTATTATGGAGCCTAGGTAAATGAAACCTAAAACCGTTTTAAAACTAAAATTATCTACATAATATATCAATATAATATTCGTTGGTAGCCTTAGTTCATTCCATATAATTCTATGTTTTACTAGCTGTAAATAATTTTTTGTGCATTTTCCAAATCAATCAATAAATCTATCTCATATTTAGCTGTGATTTTTTTTTTTTATATGCTTGTTTTATTTTCCCGAAGGAAAATTTTTGAAAAATCTTAACAGCAATTTTTTTCTTCGTGCAGCTGATCGCAACAAATTTCTGCAAAATATGGTTGTGATTTTTATTAGGTGGGAAAGATTCATCTAGGAATAGAAATTTGGTAGTTTAGAAAAATGTTATTTAAAATGAACTTAACCTTATATTTTTATCGCAAAAATCTAGGATTTTATTTTTAAATGTTGCAACCATGTCATTATTTTAATCCTTTTTTTCCAACCATATGCTAGTAATATAATAAATAGTTTGTGTGTCTGTGTGTCACATTCTGAACAAACAGGACATTTATAGCTGCAAAAATAAGTGTGAAAGTAGATTTTGAATATCAGAAAATGTTCTCTCTTTCTCGTGTTTTTTTATTTTTTTTTTTTTTTTATTTTTTTTTTTTTTTGCTTGCAAAATTTATTATCGAATTTTTAAAATTTATTCAAAATAGAAATTTAAAATTTCGTTGAATAATGAAATTTTATTAAATTGATAATAAATTCAAATTTGAAATTTCTTCAGCGATATAGCGATTTTTTTATGTAAATGTTTTAAAGGTACTATTTTCAATGATAAAGCCCGAAATTAGGTCTAACCAATTAATCGTCGACAGTGATTATTCCTCAATAACTAAACATTTGTCTCAGTCAGACTTCAAACGCATATTTTTCTTCATATTTTAACAATTCTCTTCATTACATTCTTTACAAAAATAAATGTACTTTTATAAACGTATCAGAGGTGACTGTAATACGGATTTTTCGTATCTGCCTTCCAGGTTTAAAAACTGGGAGTAGGATATGGGATTTTTTCGCGGACAAGGCCATAGATTCGCCAATTTCTGCGAGTATAAAGTTACTATCCTACGAAATTTTCACATAGTTCCTCAATCTGAAATTGACCTCGAACCTCGAAACTTTCGCTACATCGCGTTAACGAGACGTTTTTATAAATGTGATACTTCCGCAAATTTGATTCTTTTGGTTTGTCGGATTTTCACCCTTTTTAATATTTGAAATTATGCCGGAATCCGCTAATATTCACAAGATTTTAATATCAAACATTGATTTTCTTATTTACCTGATTTAAAAGTTACAAATTGTGAATTGCATTCACTTGATTTAAAAATCGTGCACCGTGATTCATATTCACTTGATTTAACAATCCAATATCGCAATTTGTATTCACGCGTTCTTAAAATGCAATATCAGGATTCATATTCACGCGATTTTATAATCCAATATCGCGATTCTTGTAAAAATTAAGTTTTTTTCCTAAATTAGTAACGATTAAATTATTGTTAAATAGTTAATTTACTATTAAGTTACAATTAAATTAGTTGTTAGTTACTGTGTGATGTTCTTCGTTGATAGGTAATTTAACTATAAATCTTAGTTCAAAAATTTATATTAATGTGGAATACAGATCCGATCCACGAAGCATTCATCCTATCACGTGATGATATCAAGGACACTTACCTCTACATTTACTCTTTTTTTACAGTTACACCATGTAGTTGGAATGACTGGCTCGAGAAGGACGCCAGCAGAAATTGTAGCTTACTTGCCTATTATTGTTAATATATATTTTTATTAAGTTTAGCACAGCTTCTTTATTTTTGAGAAACCCTCACTTCACCCCCTTTATCCTACAAATGGGGGCTCGTCCACGGGAATGTGAATTGCGATTTGAGCAATAACTTTTCATTTTTTCAACGATTAAAGCCAACGAGTCAAGGTTGAGCTATGTGATTGAGATTTGAATAGCCAACGAGTCAAGGTTGAGCTATGTGGATTGCGATTTGGGCAATAACTTTTCATTTTTTTCAACGATTATAGCCAACGAGTCAAGGTTGAGCTATTACAAACTATTTGAGCCGAGCAGGGCCAAAATTAATCCATTCTACAACGTCGATTACGTCGCGTAGGACGATAATCACTAAAAATTACTTCCTTACGAAAAAAAAAAATCTGAGCATTGCGTAACCAAACTTCGAAAATAAAAACTGTGGACCAAAAACTGTGACAACGAATCCATTTTCAAGTGCCGCGCAGGGTTGACTTGAATGAGAAACTACAACGCTGTGAAGTTGCTGGAAACTACAACTGCTAGAAACGCTATGAAGTTCCTGGAAACAACTAGATTTGCTGTGGAAATTGCCGGAAACAACTAGAATCGTCATCGAAGTTGCTGGAAAGTACTAAAATCACCATCGAAGTTGCTTGAAACTACCGCATATCGTCAACTGATACAGAGTTCATGCCTGAATTGTGAGTTGCACCAGTGTTACCGGATACCAAAAATTTTATCTGCAAAGAAACCTTTGAAGTAGGTGACTCTTTATTTTTGTTATTCTTTTTGCGAACATTGTGAAAATGTATAAAGCTATAAAAACAGATTTGACAAATTTAACCCAAGAACTAAATATTCCCACTCCTTCTAACGCTACAGTAACCGAACTAAAAACTATAATTGAAAATTCAGACGATTATAAAAAAGACCCGAACACAGTAAAGGAACTATTAGACGAAATTATAAACGCTAGGAAATTAATAGCTGACGAAGAATTAAAAATGCAACAACTTAATTTAGAACTAGAAAAAGTAAAATTAGCTAGAATAGAAAAAGAAATTCAACTTCAATCACTTAGTCAAAATGAGCAAAATATGAGTGTAAACAGCAGTTCTGATTTAACTAATCCGCATCAAGATTTAGAATCACTTATTAAAAGTATACGAACCTTAACAGTAACTGTTCCGAGAAATCCCGAAAATCTTAGTTTATTCTTTAATTCCTTGGAGCGAGCATTCAAAACCAAAAATGTAAAAGATGAACTTAAATCCGAAATCCTCATAGCAATTTTGCAAGAAAAAGCAAACAAAGCACTTTTATACGTGGAAGAAGAGGAATTAAAAAATTACGAAAAACTTAAATCATTAATCTTAAGAGAAAACCAAATAACCCCTCAACAGTGTCTATTTAATTTTCGCCACCAAAGAAAAAATTTTGATGAATCACACATTCAATTTGCAACACGAATTCGTTCAACTTTTGAGTATTATTTACGTCTGAGAGAAGTAAATGACTTTAAAACATTATGTGATTTAATCATTTCGGATAAAATCTATGAAACACTAGACAGAGATACATCCGCCCATATTGGCGTAAGACAGGCTAATGGTTGGTTCAAGCCTCTCGAATTAGCACAAGAATGCGATATTTACTTTACGGCAAAAAGAAAATCGCAAAATGAACAGCAGTCAACATTCAACCACACAGAAAATCAACATCGATATAGGAGCACTTTTCATTCTCCTAAAAACACTCATCAAGAAAAATATAGGGCAAACACTTTTAAACGAACAGATAAATTGCCAGACACTAGAAACTGCTACATTTGCGGTGCGAATTCACATTTCGCAAAAAATTGCAATATGAAGTTTAAAGAAACTCAAAACCAAACTAATCCTTCACAAATTAATGCAAATCAGATTAATCAAATCGAAAGTAAAAACTCTATCAACGAACAATGTGTAAATAATTTGGAATTTATTGAATTAAACGTTAATGAACGAAAAATTAACTGTTTAGTAGATTCAGGTTCACGCATTTGTGTTATAAATAGCAAATATGTAAATTTGAAAGATCGTATCCCAGAAAGTTCAATTGAATTAAAAAGTTGTTTTGGAGAGATAATTAAAGCGAAAACTTATTCTCTTACGATTTCACTCCCAAGTCAAAACATCATTAAACGTGAATTATGCATCCCGTTCGCAGTAACCGATAAACTGAGTATGAATTGCGTCATAATTCCTCAAGTAAAAGCTCTTCTTTTCGAGTGTCAAATTTCAGATTCGCCAGATGTTAAATTCAAAACAACTTCGAACACTTCGAATAAAAAAATAAATGATCAAAATGCTTATGCAGGAGATTTATTGCAAAAGGAAAATTCTCAATCTCAATGTTTACTTTTGAACAAGAAAAACGATCTGTGTTTAAATGATTCCTTGTCTTTTGATAATTCTTTATTATGTGATACTTTGCATGATGATAACAACTTTTTATTTGAATTTCATGATGATATTTTTAATTGTTTTCAATTGAATATAAATGATATAAATACTTCGCACTTAAATCATATAAAAAATGAGCATGTTAAACAGGGTGTATTTAATCTTATTCAAAACTATAAGCCTCAGAAAGTGAAAACAAGTAATTTAGAAATGAAAATAATCTTAACAGACGATACTCCTATTTACTGTAAACCTCGTCGATTACCATATGTTGAAAAACAAATAGTTGATTCCCAAATAAAGGAATGGTTATCAAAAGGTATTATTAAACCTAGTAATTCAGATTTTGCTTCCCCTATTGTTTTGTGTAAGAAGAAAAATGGTACTATGCGACTTTGCGTGGATTATCGTAAGTTAAACAAAAAGACAATTAAGGATAGATTCCCCCTTCCTGTCTTAGATGATATTTTAGATAGTATAAGCGAGGCAAAAATTCATTCTCTACTGGATCTTAAAAACGCATTTTTTCACTTACAAATAAATGAAGATAGTCAAAAATACACATCATTTGTCACCACCAATGGTCAGTATGAATTTACCAAAGTGCCCTTCGGTTTAGCCAATAGCCCAGCCGAATTTCAACGATTCATTAATCACATATTCAGAGATCTTATTAATGAAGGCATTATGGTAATATACATGGACGATATAGACGTAATAGCGAAGGATGAAATTGAAGGTCTAGAGCGTTTAACAAAGATCTTTAAGATAGCGTCAGAATATGGCTTGGAGATAAATTTCGAAAAATGTCAATTTCTAAAAACTAAAGTTAATTTTTTGGGACACATAATCGAAAACGGAACTATTACACCTTCAATGGAAAAAACGAAAGCAGTTACAAATTTCCCTGAACCTAAGAATATCAAGCAAATTCAGAGTTTCTTAGGCCTTACAAGTTATTTCCGTAAATTTATTCAAGGATATGCATATATTGCAAAACCATTAAGCGACTTATTGCGTAAAGACACTAATTTTATTTTTGGACCAGAACAAAAAATCGCTTTTCAAAAATTGAAAGAAAAATTATCAACAAACCCAGTTCTCAATTTGTTTAGACAGGGTGCTAGAACTGAATTGCATACAGATGCATCTAAACTTGGTTACGGAGCAATCCTATTGCAAGAGGGCGATGATGGAAAATTCCACCCAGTTCATTACATGAGTCGGAAAACCTCAGTACAGGAAGAAAAATATTCCAGTTACGAGTTAGAGGTCTTAGCTATCATAACAGCTTTACAGAAATTTCGCATTTATTTATTAGGACAAAAATTCAAAATTGTTACCGATTGTTCGGCATTCCAAAAAACTATGGAGAAAAAAGAAATTACTCCTAAAATAGCTCGTTGGGCATTATTTCTAGAAGAATTTGAATACGAAATAATTCATCGCTCAGGGACACACATGCGTCACGTTGATGCCTTAAGCCGTTATCCAATAATGATTATTGAAACCCCTGAAATAACACCTAAAATTTCAACAGCCCAAAAAGATGACGAATTTATATCAACAATTAAGGAATTAATTAACTGTGGTAAAAATGATAATTACTTTGTGAAAAATGATATTCTTTACAAAATTGTTAACGATAGAGATTTATTAGTGGTCCCTAAGACCATGCAAATAGAAATTGTAAAAAATGCTCATGAATTAGGTCATTATGGGGTAAACAAAACAGAAAATCTTGTCAAAGATAAATATTTTTTCCCAAACATCAGACAGTGCGTAGAAAATGTAATTAAAAGTTGTGTTAAGTGTATTTTAGTAAACAGGAAAAAGGGAAAAGCTGAGGGTTTATTAAATCCAATTCCAAAAGGTGAAACTCCGTTAGACACATATCACATTGACTTTATCGGTCCAATGCCATCCACCAATAAAAACTACAACCATATTTTTTCTGTGGTAGATGCATTCACAAAATACGTATGGCTCTATCCTGTAAAATCTACATCATCATTCGATGCTATTCAGAAATTAAACCTACAACAAACAAATTTTGGAAATCCTAATAGACTGATTAGCGATAAAGGTGCCGCGTTTACTTCTAAAGAATTTAGCGACTATTGTGCAAATGAAGACATTACTCATCTTACCATCACAACTGGAATCCCACGAGGAAACGGAATGATTGAAAGGATTCACGAGACACTTATTCCCATTTTAGCAAAACTATCCATAAACGATCCACAGAAATGGTATAAATACGTACCATTAGTACAAAGAACATTAAACTCTACTACATCTAGAAGTACCAAATACTCGCCATTCGAACTGCTCACTGGCATTAAAATGAAACAAAAACAAGATGACAAGCTTTTGGAAATATTGAAGGAAGAACATGAAAACACCATTATGTGTAACAGACAAGAAATTCGTGACAACGCTAAAGTCAACATTTACAAGATTCAAGAGGAAAACAAGCGAACATATGACAAAAAGGGGAAGAAAGCTCACAAGTATGAGAAAGGTGATGTCGTTGCCATTCAACGAACGCAGTTCGGTTCAGGACTCAAGTTGAGACCAAAATTCTACGGACCTTATGAAGTTACTAAGGTGAACAACAACGATAGATACAATGTCAGAAAACTTGGTACTCACGATGGTCCTAATATGACTTCTACTGCTGCAGACCATATGAAGATCTGGGGAAATTGAGGAACCATATGGACTGAAAAGAAAAAAAAACTAATAATTTTTTTTGTTTCTTATAGCCAATTGTTTTGAAATATTTGCTTTTGTACTGTTCTTTTTTTTCTTGTGTAATTTCAGAAAATGTCCTTGGAACAAATATGTCTATTGGTGAGAAAGTGGTCACCGCGGTCGGTGAAGAGCAGGACGGCCGTGTGGAATACAGATCCGATCCACGAAGCATTCATCCTATCACGTGATGATATCAAGGACACTTACCTCTACATTTACTCTTTTTTTACAGTTACACCATGTAGTTGGAATGACTGGCTCGAGAAGGACGCCAGCAGAAATTGTAGCTTACTTGCCTATTATTGTTAATATATATTTTTATTAAGTTTAGCACAGCTTCTTTATTTTTGAGAAACCCTCACTTCACCCCCTTTATCCTACATTAATCATGTATCGTATATAAATTGATGTCTTGATGTCGAATTTTCGCTCATTAAATTGTCGTGGTTGTCACTTAGTGTCACACATTCCTTGTGACGTATGTTAGTGAAACTTAAGACAGTAGGTAAAAAGTGGCAATATAATTAATCAATTAAAAAAATTAATGTAAATTTTTAATTAATACATTAAGTAAAAATTTTTTAACGATAGCTATGCATTGTTATTCCGTCGTGTTGGTTATAATTTTCAAAGGAGGTCAACATTTGATTATTTGATTCTATCCGTTCCATGACTAAACAATAATTATGAAAGCGTTTCATTTGATGTGTAACCAATAAAACGTCAACCCTTGCCGCTTGCCTTTACCATCAATGATAGATCTTCATTCTGCATCGGAAATTATCACCTATGAGGGTTATAAAAAAGTGATAAGAAAAAAAAAGTTCCTTAGATATAGAGTGAATCTATCTACTTTTCTTTTTTTTCCGGTGAATGAATCTGCTCACATCGGCCCCACAAAAAGAGTTCAACCGTTAACTCAAAAACAGTTTCTGGATTGAAGAATCTAGTGATGTTTTTTGACTTCAAATGATTGAAAATAAACGGAAAATATTTTTTTTTAGCACGTTGGTTTAAGTGTTTATTTAGCTTCGCTTAATTCAAAACAACTTTAAAATGAATGATTGATGCTTTTGTTTCTACCATAATTTCTACTGATTTTAACCACAATTGTGGAACCCTTTGAAAAATATTAGATAATTCTTAATTGCTCTTATTTTCTAATAATTTTTTCCTGAAATTTCTGGATTTTAGTTCTGATTACGGAAGGAAAAATTTCGAAAATATAGGAAAATCTAATTTACCAATTTTTTAAATGGTTCTTATTTTTTGATATTTTTATATTCTCTGGCTTTTCTAGATTTTCGTTCCAATAATGTAAAAACATTTCGGTGCTTGGGAAAACGAAAATCCAATTTTAAAAGAAAGGAATTTTTTCATTAATTCAGAAATCACCGTTGCTAAATAAATAGCTTATAGCGGTAGCGTAGGTGGACTACGCTACCAAATTAGTATTCCGAAAACTATTCTCATGTTAATTTTGTTTTTAGTCATGCTTTTAAAACGTCTTTCTATAAAACTAAATAATTTGAAACCAACGGTAATTGAAATACAAAATACGCATTAAAAAGCAAAATTAATAGAGAAATGATGCTACTATGTTTAGGAGAAACTTGAAAAATCGGCATAGAATTATTAATAATAACGAGCTGGATTAATTATGGAAATAGGAAAACTTGAAATCAAAGAAAAATAATAAGAAAAGCAAGGTTTATGGAGAACTGGAACTAATTCGCTTAAGGAAAAGGAAAAATTCGATATACCGTTTTTAATGCTAATACTGCGTAATTAATTTTATTAATAGATACTAATTGAAATAAAAAATAAGTTCGTTTACTGAAGACAAAATTAATGCAGAAATATTACCAAATTGCAAGGCTACTGCGTTGAATCTTGGTAATAAATTCAAGATTGGGTCGGCTGTTCAACGACGGTTTTAAAATAAAATATATAAAGCATACAATTGAGGGATGATTAGTTAATCTAATGAATTTAATTGAATTTTTGTCGTCTGGAAGTTATGTAAAAACTTTAAAAAAAACTTCGTTTTTTGGAGGGCAGAATTAAGGAAATTATATTCTGATTTAGCTTCGTATTTAAAAAGCATTATTATTATATTTTTTTTTTTTTGCTGTGTTCAATTTTAATCAAAAATTTCTAAATAAAATATTCTCATTATTTCATTATACATAAAATCTAATTTTTTAAGGAATAAAAAAAATATTATCCCATACATCATTATAAATTAAAATATTACTTCGCAGTAATAAAAAGAAATAGGCGAACATATAAAAATTTGGCCTTGCTGCATTTAAAGCTTTTAAGAATGGATATATTGCTGAATCTACTTTTACGTTTATATTATTTCTCATAATTGCTTTAACCTTACAATCTGATTTAATTTGATCCCAAAAACTTAGCATTTATTCTTTAAATATTCCCACAATGAACGAGGATAAATTTTATTACATTCTAAACCATCGAGATTGTTCGATTTCTCAATTCAATTCATTCGAGTAGAACGTCACCTGCAGTTTACGGTGGTAATATTTCCGCTTTTTAATTCAAACACTTGTCACCTGATCGATTCAATTCGAACAGGTATCAGATAGCGCGAAAGGCCGTGAACCTATTTTACATAAAAAGATATGCTAAAAAATCTTTTATTTTGCTCATTTTATAATAGAAGGCGTTCATTACGGATGTTGTCTAAGTTGTTTTATTTCATGGGTCGCATGGGCCTTTTTATACTATTATTTGGTTTGACCTCTGATTAGGATATATCAAGCATTAAATAAATGTATTTCGTCATCATTCTAAAAATCAGCAGCGTTGAAAATTTTTGAAAAGTAAATTAGCATTTGAAAATTAATTTTCTGTTAAATTAAATTTTAAGCTCTGAAATCATATGTGATACTCTTGCTATCTTCGTAATCGTTTTAATAAATATAAGAACTAGCTAATTTTGAAATCCCTCTAAAAACTATCTGTAACACTTTCCTTTTGATTGATTTCATTTGAATAGATATCAGATTGCTAGGACGACATTGAATGTATTTTACAAATAATAATCTGTTAATTTTTTTCCTGCTCATTTTATAATAGAAGGCGTTTGACCATCTTCCTGTACAGATGTTGTCTTAATTTTTTTAATTTTGCTAATCGCAAATATTGTAATTAATATTATTATTAATAATTTTTATTAATTATTAATAAATTTTATTAATTATTAATAATTTATATTATTTATTTATTACAAATCGCACAATGAAAATTTTTTTCCATAGTGTTTTTTGGTTTGATCTCTAATTGGGATGTATCAACCATTAAACAGTGTGTTTCGGCATCAGTGAAAAATCGAAGGTAGTAAAAATTTATTCGAAAAATTAGCATTTAAAAAATAAGTTACTGTTGAATAAGAATTAAAGTTCTGAGTTCATATTTAATACTCTTGCTATCTAAAAACAAAGCGTTTTCATAAAAGATAGAACTTGCTAATTTTAAAATTCTTCTAAAAATTATCACGACATTTGTTTTCGATCGATTTCATTTCAACAGATATCAGATAGCGAGGAAGGCGGTGAATTTATTTTGTACAATTTAAATCGTTGAAAAGTTCGTTGAATAGTTGAAAGTATTTCGTTCGTTTTAAAATAGAAGGAGTTTGATGAGTGTTCAGAATGGATGTCGTCTAAGTTATTTTAATTTTGCGAATCGCAAATAGGTTTTTTTTCTTTTTAGTGTGCTTTATGCTTTGCCCTTTAATTGAGATGTATCAAGAATTAAACAACACATTATCAGTTCAATTTAAGTCATCAGTTTTGACATTATATAAAAATCAATAGCACTAAAAATTGATGCACAAAGTTAGCATTTTTTACCATATTTAGTAACCATTACTAAAATTAATCAAGCGTCATCGACATCGTTTGAGTTTTAATTAATAATTTTTATTTTCAGTAACATTGACTTTTAAATTATTTATTTTTGTAGAAACACCTTTTCAAAGCAAATCTCTTGACAAAATAAACCTGTGTTTTCAGAAAGATATAGGAATACTAATTTGCTAACGTAATCCGCTGATGCTGCCGCCTTCATATAAACCATTGAGTTTATCTGACATAACGAATAAAAGATAATTAAATATTATAGAACGTGCAATAAACTCCTTTTTTAATGAGAGCTATAAGCTAGAAAACGTCACTGATGTTATCGTTAAAATATATGGAAAAGTCGTCTGCAATTTAATTTATATCAATGACTGGTTATAAGCCAATGGAAATATTCCATTTTTAAACATTTCTCCTGAACGATTTAATTGAAATTTTTGAAATATTTCTGGGATCAGGGGTTAGAATTACTATTTTTACTCATTGTCTAAATTTCAGGACCCTTTCATAAACGGTTCTGGAGTTATAAGAGACATACACGCACACACGCAAACTCTTCATTTTATTGCTATAGATAATTATAAGAATCTTTTTGTATTGAGGTTTAATTTCTCTTTTAGTAAATTGGCATGTGTAACGGTTTCTTATTACCTTAAATGATGGGTCGCATCGTGAGATGCGCGAACTTTAGCAGAAACAAACATTTGCTTTAAAACAAAAAGTAGATTTTACTTTTTGCCATTGTGTTTGTTTTAAAAGGCGAAACGTTCCGAACTCTTGTTTTCTGTGGGCACTTATAAGTGTGCCTGCAGTTAATATTCATAATGTGAAATGCTCGGTTGGGTGAATGTGTAAACTTTGTTTTGCGTTTTATAAAATTGTATCAACATTCAGTTCTTAATTTTATTAATTGTCTGAAATATGTTCACAACTATTAAAGAAGGGAAAAAAAGAAGTTTGGTTTATTTACTTCTCAATATTTGAAGGTCATAGTTATATTTATTATATTTGTGCTGATAATTTTTTTAGTAATTAGAAACTTTATAAAGCCTTTTTTATGTTTTCTTTATAAATTCAGATATATTTCAAGCTCTTTTGATCCAATTAAATTGCTACATCGCCACAAAACATTTGTGAAACAAAATCAATGAGCTTCTTTTTATCTTATTTTAAAAATTAAGATATATTTCAACCTTTTTGAATCCGATTGACAAAATTCATTTGTGGTTACAAAACCACAAGAAATTTTTTCCCCTATGATAATAATTAAAAAAGAAAAAAAACTAGACTTTTTGTCATTAAATTTTTTCCTTTTTCTTCCTATTAAAAGACAGTACAGCAAAAATCATTAATTTAGACTTATAGTAAATATAAAGTGGGAAGAATAGAAATTTAATTAAATATTTTTGTAAATTTTCTCTTTTAATTTCTACGAATGGGCATTTAGCAAAATTTTTAGTGTTTTGATCGAACTCTTTCTCACTAATTTGTTTTACTCTCCAACTGATAATTAAAAATCTGCAGTATACAAAGAGATTACTAATTTTTTCGTAGTTTTGATAAAAGCAGATCATAGTGTATAGTGTACTAGGTCTAGAAACAAATTAATATTTTTATAAAACTTGTTCACATTTCTTATTGGAAAAGATATTGCTAAACGCTTGTTTTTTTAGCTTTTCAAACCACTACCTGAGCGGAATGAAAGCTTATATTTGATATAAATATGTTTACATTTTGAGTTTCAAAATTGTTTGCTGCTCCTTTGTTTTGTAGCTTTGAGAATCACTACTTTTGCAGAATAAAAATTTGTTTTGGATATAAATATGTTCATATTTTAAATTGGAAAACTTATTTCTAATTGTTTGTTTTTTAGCATTATAAATCACTACTTGAGCTATTAGCTGAATGAAAGCTCTTTGTGGATATAATTATGTGCCTAAGGCTCTAAATTATTGTTTGGACAATGGAAGGGAAAATTTTGGGAGGAAAAATTTTACTTCATGTTGCATTATAGTCATTTCTTTCTTTAAGTTGATAATAGATGTCGCCACTGATTACTATAATAAAGTGTTAACATTGGGAGCTAAGAAACAAAAGGTGTAACACGTTCATAACTGTAAAGAGTGTCTAAATATAAATGTGATGAATGAAACTACAACTTTATTTTGTTCTAGTTCTTTAAATTCAGGTTTAAACTGAGATTCTGGAGATGTTGACGATTGGAGATGACGATTGTTGAATGATTTCCCCTGCAAATTAGGCAGGTTAAAATCAAGTTCGACAGATATATACTGAAAAAACATAATACGTAATTTGCTTAGCACTACATTAAATTAGATTGAGCTTCGTAGAGAAATAAATCTGATATAGAGTTTTGCACATCCGTGACCTAAGCCTATGATAAAATAAATAAATAATTTGAATACAATTTACCATGGACATAATATCTTGTAAGGGAAACGAAGTTTTGGAGTTTAGCTTTTTTACTGCGTAGACCGAATATGCGTGTTACGAAGAAAACTATCACATGCAAATCAGTCAAATTCGTGCAATTATTATTTTTAATTAAATTTAATAGAATGAAAATAGGATAAACCGTATTGATAAAGCTCAATTAACGTCGGATAGGTTTAGTTCAAGTGTAAATGATCCTTATTAAATTTTTATTATTTTAGAAATGAATGTAGAAGGAATAAAATTACAAAATGCATCAATTGATATTTTTCAGATTTAATTCTTTTTTTTTGCTTTTAATTCGTTTCTAGCTGATAAATTAATTTTGTTAACAATTTTGATGGTGTAAAATTAGTAGTTAAATAAATCATTGTCGTCATAATCACCTGAATACTGCTATAACAGACATAATTTTGATAAAATATTTCGGATTTAAAATAATAACTATTTGTCAGAAAATGAAATAAGCATATAGCTAAAATAAAACAAGCATAAAGCTAAAATAAAGGAAGCACAAAGCTAAAATAAAACAAGCACAAAGCTTGGGCATAAGCATTGATATCACTTATACACGTATCTACATATAACAGTAACTATTTTTTAATAATACTAATAAAAAATAAAACTAATTTTAAATAATAAAATGAGCAAAGTTCATGACTTTTGCACTTTGAATTGGTTACCCCCAGTCATAGAAAAGTTGGCAAGCCACAGATTACATTATTTATTACTTTTTCCCCCAATTCTCTGGATCATTTAATGTAAATAACATTCAGCATATTTTTGGCTTAAAATACATTTTTGTTAAAAATATGCCAAATGGGATTTGTTTCGGAAATATTATTTGATAGGAAAAGCAATAGTTAGTGATTTGTAATAAAATAAGTGCAAAATCTAACGTGTCTTTTTTTATCATAATTCTTAAAGAAAATCTGTTTATAGAATAATGCTTATGTTAAACGATATTGTATAAAAGAACCTAAAAATAAATTTTTTCAATTTATTTGAAATTTAATGCAATTGAAAAAAAACATATATATTTGGAATTCTTTCTAATATTTTGTCGAAAAAAAGTATGATTTTTGACTCTGTTTAATATTTGAGCTGTTTAATATTTAATGTACAAATTTTCCTATAATTTATTTTAAAGGGAACAAAAATAAAATAATTATAATTTTTTCTTTAACCTCTTTCGAAGTGACTCGTAGAATTTTTAAAGTTTATAATGCTGCCATCTAGCGTATATATTTGCAACCTATATTTACTCACATATTTCTAACTAAAATTTAGCATTATCGACAAGACTGTAATTTTGTTTTTTGACGATATGATTTTTGTCCAGTAAAATTAAGCTTTTTCTTCGTAAAAGTTAATACCCGAGAATTTTTCTTTTTCGTAGAAAGCTTTGATTTGTCCTAATAAATTATCGGAAAATTCCCCTAAACTCCTCTGCACACTTTCCCTTTTTTGAGGGAAATGGAGGTGATCTGAGGGGGAGAATAAAAATTCTTCTAGGCAGGTAAGCAAAACATATTGTTTCGAATGTTCTTTTTCTTTTTGAATCGAACGAGACCTATTATGCGGTGAACGAGCAAGTAGTTTGAAAGTTATATGGGTTTTATACACAAAAGTACAAATGCGTATTTGTATCTATTTACTGATCTCATAAATAAGTATTGTCTCCGACGTATTATTATTATTATTTTCTTTTTTACTTTGAGTCGAATAATCAATTCGCGATTTGATAGGAAGAATAGTTTAAAAGTTGCTATCGTTTTCATATATAATATGCACTATTTTTGATATAACTGAAGCACAACTTTTTACTTTGCTATCTAAGGGTTGTCTGAACATGCGAGGTGTATTTTCCGATGAAAACGTGTATACTGATTTGAGTAAAGTAAAACTCGACGTGATAGAATAAATAGTTTTGAAGTTATAAAGGGGTTCCTCAGAATAAGTGCAATTCAAAAATAGTACAAATTATACAAAACAAATCGTTTAAACTTTTGAAATATTAGCCCTTTTGATTCGTGTTTGGCCTCATTTGATTGAACAAGAAAAGTATATAGGAAAAAATATTGTTTGTATAGCAATGTAAGATGTATAAATAAGTGCAAAACGGTACTTTTTGTTAATAAAATCCTTATAACTTCTAAACTATTAGTTCAATCTTATTGTAATTGGTCTCATTTAATTCAGCATAAATAGCCAGAAACAATGTCTCTCTTGCCTATAAAAAGGCACACAATTCTCCTTCCCCATATCACCTTATTTTCCCTCTAAAAAGGTGGCAGGGAATACCGAGAAAGAATAAACTGGGTTTCGGCTATTAACCTTAAAAAAAATCACCGTCAGGAATATCGGAAATGTCTTTGCCCTTAACTTTAAAACGACATCAGTGAAGGGAATACCGGGCAATGGAACTTAACCATGGGAAACATGTGTATATGAAATACTGGGCTAGTTTAAAGCGATAAATATGTCTTAGCCTTAAAGCAACATCTTTATAGGGAATACCGAAGGAGTGCAAACCAGACAATGACCCTTAAGTTTAAACCGGGTAATGGCTCACACATTACTGTTTGGTTATAATGACAGTCAAACCAGTTATTATTAATAATAATAACATTTTTTGGTAAGCGTAATAATAATGCAGATTAATCACGTTGCCCGGCATTTCCTACACTGATGTTTTTTAAGACTAAGGGCCATTGCCTGGTATTCCGTATGCTAACATATTCACGACATTTTCCGATGCAAAATTTCTGAGAGAAAAAAAAAATTTTTTTTGAAATTTTTTTTTTTTTGCAAATTCTGAAAACAAAAACAAACTTTGTCTGCTTTTTTTTTTCCTCGTAAAAAATGACTGAAAAAAAAAACTACTTTTGTAAGGAGACAGCTACAAATTAATTGTCCACTCTAAAACTTCAATTAAAAGCTGCTTTTCAAAGTTATAACGTAGTTTCTTCTACCAATTAGAGCTTTTCTTATCATTGTAGGAAGCTGGATACCGGTGGAATCGGCCAGTGACCGTTTATTTTTAATTTATTTATTTATTTATTTTTTAAATCAATTAAATGTTAAGTCGCTTTTTTAAGCTCATTTAAGCAATATGATTTTGAGAAAAACTGCATGCGCTAAGTTTGCCTCTTGAATTGGATAGTCGCAATTCGAAAAGAAGCGAAGAAGTTATGCTTAACCATGTGATTTAAATCAGATTTAATTGGATACCTGTAAGCGATGTCACGCGTGTGTGTCGCACCTGATTAACTTCGAAATTTTTTGAATGTGTAAAGTGTAATATGTAGTTATCACATGAAATAAATTTGAATATTTTTTCACGCTATTGTCAAATAACCTATATTCTTAGTATTGTGTAGAAATTCATTGGCATCGCAGATTCTTGCTATCGGAATTTTATAGTGAAAGATAAAATGATTTTTAGAGTACTAGTTGACTTGATATTGTTTATCTACGGTGTTTTATTACCTATTCATAAATCTATCGAAGCACTGGAATCTACAAATGAAAGGACATTTTAAGATGTATTCTACGCTTGTTATTATTTACTATGTACCACATGTGGATTAGTCTGACAGATTCAGTTTTCGGATTTTGGTTGCCATTTTACGACGACATAGTTCTTTTTTCTTTCCTTTGATTCTCTTCCACAAAACTATCTGCAGAAAATTATCTATATCAATACTATTTAAAGTATGAGGACAGAATTGATACTTACATAGGAATGCTACATTAGAAAACTTTCAGCGCTGCTTTTAAATTTGCTTCTTTTCGGATTTTGGTTACCATTTTACGACTACATAGTTCTTTTTTCTTTCCTTTGATTCTTTTCCACAAAACTATCTGCAGAAAATTATCTATATCAATACTATTTAAAGTATGAGGACAGAATTGATACTTACATAGGAATGCTACATTCGAAAACTTTCAGCGCTGCTTTTAAATTTGCTTCTTTTCGGATTTTGGTTGCCATTTTACGACTACATAGTTCTTTTTTCTTTCCTTTGATTCTTTTCCACAAAACTATCTGCAGAAAATTATCTATATCAATACTATTTAAAGTATGAGGACGGAATTGATACTTACATAGGAATGCTACATTCGAAAACTTTCAGCGCTGCTTTTAAATTTGCTTCTTTTCGGATTTTGGTTGCCATTTTACGACTACATAGTTCTTTTTTCTCTCCTTTGGTTCCTTTCCACAAAACTATCTGCAGAAAATTATCTATATCAATACTATTTAAAGTATGAGGACAGAATTGATACTTACATAGGAATGCTACATTCGAAAACTTTCAGCGCTGCTTTTAAATTTGCTTCTTTTCGGATTTTGATTGCCATTTTACGACTACATAGTTCTTTTTTCTTTCCTTTGATTCTTTTCCACAAAACTGTCTGCAGAAAATTATCTATATCAATACTATTTAAAGTATGAGGACAGAATTGATACTTACATAGGAATGCTACATTCGAAAACTTTCAGCGCTGCTTTTAAATTTGCTTCTTTTCGGATTTTGGTTGCCATTTTACGACTACATAGTTCTTTTTTCTTTCCTTTGGTTCCTTTCCACAAAACTATCTGCGGAAAATTATCTATATCAATACTATTTAAAGTATGAGGACAGAATTGATATTTACATAGGAATGCTACATTCGAAAACTTTCAGCGCTGCTTTTAAATTTGATTCAATGGCACTGAATTTCGCCACTGGATGGGCAACTGAAGTACTAAGAGACGGAAAATCGTTTGTCTTCCAGAATATTCAGTGCTTGCTGCTTAATACCAATAAAAAATGTTCCAGACTTAAGATACAAAAAAGTAAAAGGCAAATTATTAACCGTAAATGTGAGCATTGCCTGGCAGTAAAGAAACAGAAGAATGGTACATCAAATATTCACCGCAAAGAAAATCCTAGCTTAGGTGTAACATCACAAGAAGATGGTAATCTAAATAATAATTTAAGACACAGTCGTTTATTGAGAACAAATGATTAAAGAGGTAAAACGAGGCCTAAAAGTGTAAGGCACATAAACAGGAAAAGATGAGAGGAGAGCACGAAAAATTACTAAATTTTGGTTAAAAAATGCTTGTGAATTTAAATCATAGCCAATTAATACGTCTTTTCGAAAATTCGTTGAAAACGGTGAAAAGTGAAGAAGGAAAGCAAAATTGATTTAAGCAATCGAAATACTTTCTTGATTTTTTTTATCTAAAATAACTTAATCCTAGTTTACGTTATACGAAAGAATTTGGCGACACTGGCGATGTTTGGGAAGGTGATAAAGTTTGCAATCTCTTAATGTAAATTTTGCCCCTACATTTATTTCTTAAAAAGTTGAGTTTTAGTTTGGTTCTTTTAGTGCCACTGCCCGGTATACATTTGCCCTATGTACCATCAGTTTTAAAAATGCTGTGTCCATCCAGCCTCACCGAAACATATACTTGATTGTGTCGGACTATCCAGGTCGGACTTACGATCCCCTTCTTGTCATCGACTTTCTGGCTGTCAACAACTTTTTGGAGTTGCTCTGACTAATGTCAGATCTAGGAGGATAAGCAACAACAACAACCATCAGTTTGGCAACAAGCATCAATGCATTATTTTGGAGTTGGCGACATTTTTCAAAATTGCACAAAGCGTGTAATCTTTACCAGGATTTTACCACTAAAATATGTTTGATATAAATGAGGATTATTTTGCGTTAACTTTTTTCAAGAAATTGAATGAAATATTTTTTAAAAATTGGAATTTTCTGTTCAAGCGTTATTTATTGTATCTTTGGTTAATTTTGGAACTATGTTTAATTGTTGGTGTTCAGTTAATAAAATTATACTATTACATTCTCTCAATAAAAATTACAGGAAACTAAAAAGGAAAATCAATTGTGAATTATTATATCATGTATTACCCGATTTTATTCAGATAAAATGGTATTTAGCCAGTAGCTGGATACCAAACAAAGCTTTTCAAAATTCGCCATGTTTTTTGCTCAGTCATTTTTGTGAAAAGTTGCTAGTGTAGTATTATTAGACAACACAATACCTTTAAAAAATGTACCAAAAAAAGGAGGTCGCTTTGTTAGATTAGGAGAAAGAGAGATTTTTAATTTTTAGAACTATGAATTTTTCCTCAAATATTTAAAGCACTAAAATGATGCGTTTTGTGTTTTTTAATTAGTAATTTAAAATTACTCGTTCATCAGTTTTTAGATTTTTTTTTAATATTTAGATTTATTACAGTTTAAACTGCTAAGAAAGGATATGGACGACGCTAAAAAATACTTTTAACTTTAATTGTATAAAAACAAAGATACTTATCAAAAATCTAAAAACTGACAACTCTGAACTATTTAACTACCTATTAAAAACTGTGTATTGCAGAATCTTACTGGCATAATTTTGTCGTAAAAATTAATAGAGAATCTAAGATACCGCACAATTTATATCTACGATTGTAATTGGGTGGTGGCCTTGCATTTTGCCCTGGGCGGAAAATACTGCTAATTAGAGTAAATATCCATGATCAGTTTATTTGTAAAAACTAAATGAAAAGAATTAAAAAGCATTTTTAGAATTTTTCCTCTTCATCTCCGTCTGTAATAGTCTAGTTCGGTTGGAAGAGTATGGGCCTCTTTAACCTCTCACCAGTTCATTAAAAAAAAAAAAAAAAGAATCGTAAGTGATTATTAAATTATAGTAAGCATTTTCATTCATAACATGATATTTTCTGCTATTTAAAGTGATGAATAAAAATAGACAATTAAAAAGGAAAAAAATTAATTTCTCGTTATAAAAATCTTATTTTTTAATTTGCAACTGAACATTGGGTGTTAAATAACAGAAATATTCCAGCTATTAGATCCATGTCCAAATTAGATCCTTATTACAATAGTTGCACCCGAAATTTACGGGAAGTGTTTCTAGTATCGATTTAAGTGGTATACTTTTTCCCTAATAAGTTGCGCCTCTTTTACAATACGTTAAAAATGCAATATCACAATATAGACCAGTTTCCTAACATCGGCTTAAACAAACGACTGCTTGGAATTGTTGCACATGATTGCAACTCTTTAGAAATATTTGCAATAAAAAATATTTTCATGTTTTTTTATTACATTGGAATGTCCTAATGAGGCACGATTTCGTGAAAGTATCTAAAATGCCTTCCGTCGCCTGTATACACAGCCAAAGTTCTATCTTTTTATAGCTACTAATGTTGTGGTGTCGTTTAATGAAATACAGGCTGTTTTTCGAGGCTCATTGGAAAAATAAAATTGAAAAAAATCCACAATCTGAGTGCTTTAAACGTGAATAAATTTCCAATTTAATACCATCAATATTGCTCTGCCGAAATTTTTTTTTCTATCGTTAAAAATAAGGGAAGGTTTCAAGTAAAGTCGCCAATATTGTAACTTAGTTTGTCTAAATAAAAATATTTAAAATCAATGCACGATTTTAATTTTTTCTCCCCATATTTTTATTAAAAATGTTGTGATTGAGTACATTTTCAATCCTCTTTTTATTTGCCTCCTTTGCTAAATTTATTTTCTCTAAAAATTATAAAAGAAAAAACACTTTTTGTTATTTTTTTAATTTTATTACTAACTTTCACTAAGAACTGAAACAACATCATAATATATTGTTTGAACAGGAGCTCGCCACTACCTATTTAGACGTATATTTTATACATCGGATTTGAGTTTCACTCCTGAAAATTTTTTCCGGGAGTGAAACTGCTCCTTGTTTTTTAATTCCCGGTTATATTATTAAATTTATTTTTCATGTTGCTACGAAAACAACATAAGTACAATAATCAGATCTTAAATTTGATTTACCCTATAATTCTACAACAATACAATATAGTTCAATTTGAAACAATGTATAGTTCAATTTATCTTATTAAGGTTGAAGCAGATTACAATAGTTCAACTTGAACGAATCTATGGTTCAATTTAATATCTTATTAAGTTTGCTGCTGTTTTAAACGGTTTTATGACTTTTTGGGTATAAAATTTTACTATCTTCCAGTTTATCGTATTAGTTAAACCAAATTACACGATGGTTCAACAAAAATACTATAGTTCAAATTGAGCAAATATTTGGTTCAGTTTGATATCTTATTAAGTTTGGAGAAGTTTTAGACGTTCTTATGGTTCAACAGGCTTTAAAATTTTATTATCATCTAGATTATCATATTTCTTGAACCTAATTACACGATGGTTCAATAACAATGCTTTAGTTCAACTTGTACCAGTATATGATTCAATTTAACATCTTATTAAAGTTATTGCAGAGTTAAACGCTATTACGGTTCAATAGGTTCCAAAATTTTATTCTCGTCCAGATTATTATATTTCTTAAGCCTGATTACACGATGGTTCAACGACAATATTATAGTTCATCTTAAGTGAATATATAAATCTCAATTAAACAACTTAATAAGGTTTCCGCAGATTTGAACGGTATTATGGTTCAATAACAATGCTTTCGTTCAACTTGTACGAGTATATGATTCCATTTAACATCTTATTAAAGTTACTGCAGATTTAAACGCTATTATGGTTCAATAGGTTCCAACATTTCATTCTCGTCCAGATTATCATGTCTTAAACCTGATTACTAGTGTGGTTCAACGACAATATTATAGTTCAACTTAAGTGAATATATAAATCAATTAAACAACTTAATAAGATTTTCGCAGATTTTAACGGTATTATGGTACATCAAGTTCGTAATTTTATTATCCAGATTATCATATTTCTTAAACCTGATTACACGATGGTTCAGTAACTATGTTATAGTTTAACTTGAACGAATATATGGTTCAATTTAAGACCTTGTAAACGGGCAGCAGATTTAAACGATGCTATGGTTCAACAAGCCCCAAAATTTTATTGTCCAATTTATCGTATTTTTTAAACTTGATTGCGCGAAGATTCACCTTGAATGAAAATATGGTACAATTTAACCCTTTATTAAGGTTGCGCTAAATTAGCACCATATTATTGATC
Source organism: Parasteatoda tepidariorum (assembly GCF_982258835.1). Classification (NCBI taxonomy): domain Eukaryota; kingdom Metazoa; phylum Arthropoda; class Arachnida; order Araneae; family Theridiidae; genus Parasteatoda; species Parasteatoda tepidariorum. The sequence goes on from NC_141761.1 coordinate 81,115,949, forward strand.
AAGATACCCAAATATGGTGTAACGTTGAACCGATTTTTCTGAGTAAGTAAGGATAACTACAGGTTCAGTCCACTCTTTACCCAGAGGGTGAATAATGTTCACTAAGTATCTCTCTCCCCCGCTCCCTCCTCATCTCCATCGTATCCTTCTGAGATTTTTTTTAATGTTCTCTGGAATTCCATTCCCCTCCCCCCTTCCTGACACTTAGAACGTTCATTTACTCCTGTGAAGTAGTTATTTTCCACCGGAAGCGAAGTAATCAGGATTAATGGAGGGCATTATTTTTCATGAATGAAGTTTATTCGACCGGCCCACATATTTATTTCCAAGTAGATGAAAGGAAGAATAAAAAAAAATCGAACACAAAAGGAAATATAGTTTGAATTAAAAAATTAGACCGTGAATCTTTTCTTTTATGCTATTCAGAAGCCGGAGTTAGAAATAAGAATTAGGCCTTGAGGTGAAATTTTGTTCTTCTCCTTTTTCCACCTGTTTATTTATTTATTTTTTACTTGTTTAATTTAAATATATGATTTAATTGTAGTTGATTTAAGAATATTGATGGATCTCTTGATGCTATTTCAGTTCTTGGTGCTATTTAAGAAAGTAGCAAATAGCTAGTTGAAGAAGTAAAATAGTTTACAGAAGAACGCAGTAGCAAAAATTGCTAGTAACTTCTGGTGGTCTGAATTTCCTTTCTTTTTTTCACCCTTTTTTTCACTTAATTTTTCTTTATTCGATGTTATTACGACATATGAATTTCGAATTAGAGTTATCACTTCTTGACGCCCCCATTATCGTTAATCCTCATCTTTTTTCGTTTTCATTTGCGATAGTTATTTATCGTTTTTCCGACAATCTCCACATGAGTTTTCAAACTTCAGTATTTTTAATACAATACTTTTGCGATACCCGAAGATTGACTGTAAGTAATTACTTTTTGTTGAGCATGATTCACGCGGATGCTGCCGTAAATCTATGTTGTTTTCTCGGCAGTTATTTGAGCTATTTTTCGTTTTTGCGGCATTTTTAAATGATCATAAAAATTCCGATATTTTTTTTATATAATATTTTTACGAAGCATGAATTTCAAATCTGAGTACCAATTTTTTGGCGTAATTAATCGCAACGATTTCGTCGTAAACCCACCTTATTCTATGAGAGTTATTTATCGATTTTTCGGCCTTTTCAACATGGTTTAATAAATTCTGATTTATATTTTTTTACCATCCAGTAATTTTTTAAATTTATTTTTTTGCAATAAGTCAAAAGCAATGATTATGTTGAATTTTCTGCATCGCAAAATGTTTTGCTATACCGTTTTAAAAATTGCTTGTATGAGCCCTGATTTTTCTAGCAAACTTTACTGATTTTAAAAAATGAAATTAAGCCCCAGTTCTGACTCGTAATTTTATTAAAAATGCATTTCCTGCAAGCTATAACAATTTCAAAAGGCTTTGGTTAGCTCTGTCGTTATGTTTAAAACGTAATAATTTTTGAAAAAAAAATTGCTTCCGATATTTAAATGCTCTGTTTTTTTATAGTTTTTTTTTGTCACTTTCATTGTCATTTTTTGTCATTTTTGTCTTGTTTTAAAAATACTTTTAAACTTAATAAAAATACCAAATAAATAAATAATATAAAAATTTTAAACTTAAAGAAATGCTTATGAATAATGGCAGCACTGAAATGGGTTTATGTTTAAGGGGGAGGACACTACTTAAAACGTCTAGAAAAATGAATTTGATTTTCGTCTTTGATATTTGTGTAAAACATATGTTGAAGTGAATTTTTGAATTTCTAAATTTCAGATGACTTAACCGATCAAAATAGTAGCTTACAGAATTTACTTAATCCTTCCTATAATTTCATAACTATTGGCTTCGGTATATTTTGTTTTATTTGATGATAAGCGAGATAATAATGATGAAGATAAGGACAATTTAGCTAAAAACATCTTTGACGATTTTCAGCCTAGGGTGCCGTAGCTTGCTGAGAACCCTGCTCCAGTCTAGAGTATGTCTAATTCTATTACAAATAAATTCATTATTATTCTTAATGTAGTTGATATATAGGGTAAACCAATCAGTGAAGGAACACTACCCAGTGAAGGAACATTTCATATATATTGATTAAAAATAAGAATTTGAAAGTTTTTCTTTAAATTGATTGGTAACAATAGATTACTGCCGAACAATAGGTCAGTCATCTAGCAATGTTTTGGATTACCTGGTCAAATAGACTTCTCTGAAAAAGTTTTTGAATTTGTTATTATCTCTGCAACACCTTGTTTCTTTGAAAAAATTATAAGGTGGGTGTTTGTATTTATGTGTTTGAAGTGGAATTTATTGCATGTAATAGTTTCATTTTTTTCACTGTGAAAAAGAGAATTCAAAATATAGTTATAAAAGTTACGTTTTATTTTTTTTAAGCATCATAGCATAATAAAGTATTGAGATAAGGTGGTGTTTATTCACTGGATCACCAAACGATGAAAACCCAGTGAAGGAACAAGTGTTCCTTTACTGGTTTTTTTTCTAAGTTAATGAAAATAAAAAATAAACTTTAATTTTCTTGTACTTTTAGTGATGTTCCGCATCAAAAGTATGTTAAAAATACGAAAAACAACTTCTAACCAGTGAGGGAACAGGCATGCTCCTTTACTGGGCATAGATTTCCCAGTGAATGAACAGTATGTGTTAATATGTTGATACTTTAATTTTCAATTCTTGATTACAAAAAAAAGTTAGCATTTTCCAAATATTGATATGTTATAATTTCAAGAATAGGCTTGTTCTTAAGTATTTGTATGGCTTATAAATTCATAAAGAGCATTAAAAAAATAGCCAAAATTAAGTGTTCCTTTACTGGGTGTTCATTCACTGGTAAGAGCTGTTCCTTCACTTGGTCTTCTTTCTACTTGTTATTTGAACTTCCAAAACTTTAAAACAATATTATGTTAGTTCTCTGCAATTTTTTTACACAATTTACCATTAGTAACAAATATGTTGACACTGTCATTTAACTAAAATTACGAATTTTGAAATTAATATGATTTTTTAAAAGGTGAGCGAAGCTTAAATGCTACTTCACTGGTTAGTTTACTCTACTACGTTGTTTCAAATTTTATCGTATTTTAAAGGAATTTAATTTTTTTATAATTTTGAAAACTTTTATTAGAGTAGTCATTTTCTGTAGTTTATAATAACAATGGATCTGATTTTTTTTTCTCGTTCAATTCGAATTAAATTTATTTATTGAATTTTTAAAATTATTTGTGTTGAGTTTTTAGTATGCTGGAGCTCGTAGGCGTTATTTATCGGTATTAGTGTTTATATTCCTATAAATTTTTTAGGTCAAAATACATACTGAGAAAATAAAAAATTAAGCCTTCTCAAAAAAAAAAAAAAAAAAAAAAAAGATTTATTACTATTTTGAAAGTTAAAAAAACTATCTATTAATTTAGTGTGCATGTCTGTTTTTTATTTTATTTATTTATTTAGGAAAAAAAGACAGTTTTGTTATCTTTAAATTGGTAGAATAATAATTATTAAATTTCGCTTAATAGTTTTTTTTTATTTTAAAGTTCGCTGCAACATTTAGTTTCTACTTAATAGGCGTATAATTTGGAAATATCTAAAAACATGATTTTCATGTTTATCAAATATTCTTCATCAATCTTGTACTCATTTTAATATTAACATGGGAGAGTGAAAAAACCATCAATTAAAAAAAATAATAATTAAATTGTCCCAAATAAAAATCGTTAAAAAAGAACCTTTTGAGTAAACCAATTCCTTTTATCTCGTTCTCTTTTTATTAAATTCTCTACTGCTGTTATTATTTTTTTAAAATATTGGTAAAATATATTTATCGCCGGCAGTTTTTATATCAACTTATATCAAATGAAACAGGACTCTCAAAATGTATCAAAGAAGTGGAATCGATGATAAAGAAATAAAAGACACAAACACTTAAAAAAATAGTTCATTTGTCTTTATTTATGTTCTGTTCTGTACACTGTACATTTTTACATATAAAACAAATCAACTCAAATATATTGACTCTCACACTAAAAGTCAAATTTGAGTATAAAATGGCACAAAGTGAAACACTCATAAAACTCTCCATATTTGTTTATGATGACGTCATTAAAATGATTATTAAATGCAAGCTTATGTTGTTTAGAGAAGAATATTTATTCACTCACAAAATGTTGAGTATTACTAAATTAACCTGTGTATGTGGCACTGTTAGTGAAGTGGTTTCTATCCATTCTAGTGCCTTGATTATAAATGAATTGTATATTTTCTTATCGTAAAAACTCCACTAATTCATTTTCAGTGAAATGACACAAAAATACATTTTTACGATGTCTACATTTTGAGGAAGTTTTTTTATTGATTAAAACTGAAGGGAATATTTTTTTAGCGCAAAAACTTCAATTAATTCATTCTCAATGAAATGATAGTTACATTTTTATAAAGTCTTTTTAATATTTTGTTTTTAATATTCGCATGATATATACGCCGTATTTTTTAACAGCATATTTTCACTAGTATATGTATCTAACTATTCTAGAGTTCAATGAAAATTTTCTTTATTCACGTCTAAATTTAGAGAAAATAAACATAAAATATAATTTCAGATTATTTAAGTATAACGTATTTTTTTTAAATGGAAAAATTATATAATAGTATTCATTTAATAAGTAATGATGAAACAAGAGTAGGAATCATGCAAATTGATTTTTTTCCCCCTTCAAAATAACAGGAACTATTCAAATAAGGAAACGGAATTGAAAACAATTTATTATTGAAAGTTTCTAGAAATTATTATTACATTATTAAAGAATAACTCCTATTTTTAAATAGTTTGAAGTAAATACGATATTCATTACAAACATTATTCGATTTATCACCGGAAACTCCAAAACTTTTAATCCAAAAAAAAGAGGGAGCAATTTAATATTTTTTCAGACTTTAACAAAGAAATTGCACCCATTAAACAAAATAAATACGAACAGCCAATTTCTTTCATTTTTAAGCTATCTCTGTGAAAGATTTTTATTGTTTGCCTGATTTTCGGAAACGATAACGAATGAATTTACTTTCCCACTTTGATACTAAATTGCTGTCATTTATATGAACATTTCCAAACAATCGGAAGTCTGAAATAAATTATTGTTTCCCAAATGTATCTCTCTTAAAAGGTGAAGATCAACCAAAACAGAAATCGCTTTCTATCATTAGCTTGTGGCTCGCTCTCAATGGAATTAGAATCGGAAGTCGGACTTCAGCTGTGAAAATTGTGGGTGTGTGAAGAAGTTTCTCTTCTGGGACTCACCAAAAACCTTTTTAAAGATTTACCAATTATTTTGTCCGGATTCGTCTTGGTTCGTAGGTCGAGCATGGGAAGGATTCACTACGTTCGATTCCCATAGGGTACTATTCATAAAGGGTTGAGAATCTGTGCAAAGGCCATCCATTTCTGCAATAGGACCTCTGACCGCCGTTAGCCAGTGGGCCGTGTCACTGGGCACCTTGGACTTCACCTTTAGAACATTCTCCTTTTCGTCGGAGAAAAATTTCTTTGTGCTTTCACGGGAATAGTCGTAGTTGGTCAAGCGTGAAAATAGGCACATATCACTTGACTCGTGCCTACCTTAATGATCGGATTCTTTTATCAGATTAGTATTTTAAATGTCATTTATCCTTCGTTTGCTTACATATCGAAAAAGAAATTTATTTTTATCTTACTCTATAATTACAAAACTAATAAGAACTAATGAATGTCATTTGTCGTCTTTTAGAAGGAATTTTAATTAATATATTACAACTAACTAATTAATAAAAAGAATAATTAAACATGAGAATTTTAATTAGACGTAATTGCATTATAATTATCAAACTAAACAGAAACTAAGAAAACGAACCAGATTAAAAATTCGCATTAAGATAAATCTCATTTATTATTCCGTTTTCCTATATCAGAAGTCGAATTCGCGAACTTATAAATTCAAATTAGTAATTAAAAAAGGCCTAAAGATTATTTTTATTTTATAATAGTAATTATTGCAATTTTATTCATCAATTTATAATATTATTAGAATTTTTTAAAAAAGAATGCAGCATTTTCATTAATATTTTGGTTAGAATAGTGTTTTAAAAATCATAAACATTTCTAGAAATACATTGTCTTAATTCATTTACATCAGCTATCAAAAGGTTTCTTCAATTATTTATGTAATTGCTACTGACATCACGTTTTTTATATTATTTATTCAATAAGAATAAATATTTGCTAAATTATACTTAATAGCTAAACTTTTAAATTTAAATTTATAGATAAAAAATTAAGAATATGAAATGTAAATATTAATTTTTTTAAAAGTAAAACGAGCGCTTCAGTAACTATTGAACGAATTCTATGAATTAAAATTTGCTCTTAAAAAAGAAGTTAAATATCATTGTCATTTAACACTGTCATTAGGATTTTACATGTCATTTCGTTAAAATCATTTATTTCATTGTATTTTAACTTAATACTTCTGTCTACTTTCAAATTCTTTAAATAGTGCTTAGCAAACTCGTTAAATTCCATGGCACCAACAATTCAGTTGATGCTTGTGTAATTTCTTCCAACATACTGCATCGAATTCATTTATATAATAAATATACTGTATATGAGTTTTAAAGTAATTCATGTTGCCTATTTAAATACTTTTTCATGGCAACTCTTAGCAGAATACTTTATATACACAGATCGCAATTTTTCAATGTCACTAATTTACACTCTAACATTTTTACAACACTACTTCATTCAGTTTTTGAAGTTCAAATGCATAAATTAAAAATCCGTGTCTCATTGAGACACATTACGAACACTACAGTGTGGGCAATTCTGATGTGCAGTACCCACTATAAGTCCGAATGTGTTCTTCCGTAAAACTTGAAGGGCTGGATATCACGGAAGGTTCGCTGTGATGTTGTGGACAGCGATGCCCTCTCGCACATTGACACAGAGTGTTCGTGCCGACTTCTTCAACGTCAGGTCTTTTCTTTACAGTGAAAAGTCGACAGGGCTCTTTACGCTGACATCTCATTTTCTGTAAAGAAAATAGGGCTTGCATCAAAATTTGATCAAAACTTGTACACATGTAAACAAAGTACATTTTCAAATGAAACCGTCTGAGCCGTGTTGGTTTAGGAGGTAAAGCGCTAGCCTTCCAATGAGGTGGCTCGGGTTCGAATCCCAACCACGGATGATCGATGCGAATTCCGCCCCCGGCTCACACCGACCACAGTGCTGACGTAAAATATATATGAAATATATTATTTACGTAGACACTTTGTGATTTTTAAGAGGATGCTACATCACTGGAGAAATTCTTCGCGATAAAGTATCTTTCACCTTCAATAAGTATTATAAAATTTAAAGCATAGAAAGAGTGGGTACAGGCAAACCTAGAATAAGCCATGATGTTTTTAATGCTGAAAAAAAAAAAAAAAGATTTCGAAATACCAAAATGTAAACCAATTACGATAGGATTACGTTGTGGGGAAATTGTCCTTTAGTAATTAATTTGCATAATGATATGTTTAGAACATTTTTTCAATATTTGAAACTTCATGGTTTATTTTAGGTTTGCTTAAACTCAGTTTTTCTATACTTTGAATTTTAAAAAATCCAAAAATGTGCAAGACAATTTGATATAAAAAGTTTCTAGAGTAGTATAGAATCCTCTTAAGGGAAGTTATTTAAATTAATATGCTTTTTAGGGGAAATTTTAATGAAATTCCCTTCATTGCTAAGTAATTAAAATTAGTTTGATAAGATTACCCCCATGGTACCTAAGCAACAATCTTTTTTGAACGGAAAATTCTATTCAACACCTTAGAATGTTTACTTGTTAGGGAATGTCTGATAGTAAGTTATGGAAAAACATCAAATTTTGTAAAATTTAGTCATTTTGCAGGATCAAATATTGAGGATCAAAATTTTTCAATATTGAGGATTAAATGTTTTATTGTCAAAAACCAGTTGAATGGGGGGGGGGGGTGAGAAGAGTCAGAATCAGGGTTGCAAAAAACCCACCTACCCAGTAAAACCCGCCCGGTTTTTACTGAGTAAAACCCATTCTGAAAAACCCACCCTAAAGTGGGTTTTACTGGGTTTTTCTAAGATTGATTTCTTTTTTATCCTCTGTTATATTGAAGAGCTATTCTATTTAAATATATATGTAGTCTAGCCTAAAAAAACTAACCTATGGTGAAAAAACTACGTATGTTGGAGACGCGTGAGTCACCTTGCTGGCCAGATTTGACTGTATGGCTATTGATTTGTCAGTGCCTTTGATTCGCTTTCTATGCAAAAAAAATATTTTCCTCAAATTAATATCAAATATTAAATCAAATTAATCAACTAAAATATAAATAAAAAGTAATCTTGTGTTAAAATAAGTTTCAAATGTGTGATGTGTGTGAGTACATATAACATTTTGTATAGTGATGTCAGAGGAAACTTTTTTCAGACTTTTGCATCAATTTATTTGTATTAATTATTAATTACCTATATGTTAAGTCAATTTATAAAATTAAATTTTATTAATATTAAAATAGGCTATTTTAAAATAAGATACTTATCCCTGCCCTCTCTTTCGAAAAAAACTCCATTAAAACATAAAAACCCCAATAGAACCCAGAAAAACCCAGGTTTTTTGCAACCCTGGTCAGAATTTGATGTTATTGAAACAAAGCACTATTTCTCCACCATTTTCCTTCAATATTCAGTACTAAGTATGTTTTAGTACAGTAATAAGTCTAAATATTAGCGTAATTCATGTATAGTTTAAAACTGGAATGCATAGTTCACTATAAATATAGAATGCTGCTTTTTATTCTTCAACAAAAACGCATCCCATCATTTTGTATCCGGTTAAAAATATGAAAAGCAAGTTGACTAATAAAGCGGGGACTAGATTTATTTGAAGGGAAGTTACCCATCATTAAAAAGGGCTAAAAATAGTTTTCAAGGCTTATTGTTTTGAAACATTATTGTTTCCGTAGTTTCTTCAAGAAAAATAAATTGATAATGACATCAAATGCTCCTCCACCTCTCTGAGGATCTATTCTTAAAACAGTGTAACTATTCGCACTTCCTTTTGGTTTTGTGTTTGTTTTTTAAAACGCCCTTTTTTCTCTGCGGGGGAGAGAGAAAAACAGAAACTGACCGTCTTTTAAAAAAGGAAGTGCACTGCCCGTGTGTTACCCCAAGTTTTGAAAAATACTTCTCATTCAATTCTATGGTCACGATCCGTATCCGGCCTTTGTCTTCAATCTCGAAAGATGTTAAATGCTGAAGTCATGCGAAAGTTTTGGAGATGAAATTAAGTGGCCCGTTTAGAATTACAGCTGTGTGCCACATAAAAGAAGTCAGTCTAACTAACTGTCTTGCGCCTTTATTGTTATTATTTTTCTTCCTTTTTTTTTTAAATCCTGCCAATTTACTTTCTCCATTAATGGATTATTTTGTTTTTATACGCTGACTGAATTTCCGATTGTATCGCTTCAAAAATTAGCTTTATTAAATTGGATATATTGTTATTGGACTGGAGATTTAATAAGCTTGAACAAGATATTTCTGACGGTAAATGATTTTTTGTGATTTGTTTTATCGTTGCCCTGACTTAGGAAGACGACATACCGCTGTAGAAAATTTTCGTATCAAATTCTCATTTACCTCTATAGCTATTTAATTTGAAGTAAAGAAAAACTGAATTCAGAGAAACCTAGAATAAGCCATGAAATTTCAAAAATTGAAAAGAAATTTTTAAAAATCCAAATGACAATAAATTATCAGAAGATAACTTAGGATGACGCAATGGTGAAGTTCTCTTCCAATAATTTGTTTGCATTTTGATATTTTGAAATTTTTTTTCGGCATTTTTAAAATTAATGCTGGTGAAAGAGAATTTGCGACGGAAAGTTTCTCCCTTGGTATGGCGTTCTCTTAAAGTCACAAACTAGATTCGTATTTTAATTTTGCATATTTTATTTATGTAAATTTTAGCATTTTTTTTTGACGAAATCTATTTTTTCATTATAAATGTAAGGAGTTGTATGTTGTACTATAAGGAAAAATTGTCAGATTTCATTACGTGAAAAATATTGAAATTTGCTCACGTTACCTTTATACTTATATTGTAAAAATATGAGATATATTCAAACTAAAATAAATATTAAAATACTTACACTTTGTGGGGAGCATGCTAGGAAATAAAGAATTGCCACTCCTTCGGGCGTATTGTATGACTCATGCTTGAATATGTAAGCAACACTGTTTTTCGGACACATGCAATGCATTGTTTGTCTTGTTGTGTTGTCCGGGTATGTGGCGTATGTCCAGGTAATGTCCCTAAAATAACGGCAGGTAGGTAGGCGATTCACAGGTTCACATAGCTAAAAATACAAATATATTGCTCATTTTACAAACTTCAACTATTAATATAACGTATCATTTTCAAATTTAAAATTATAACGAAAATATTGTAAAGAGTAGTTTATACCATTCATAATACCTTCCGGAGTACCTACGATACTGGAGTTTAATTTTAACAAATTAGTTCCATTATCTTATGTACAATTTATCAGTGTGGGGATAATGGATATTCTGCACGAAAGCATGGATGGCTTCGCTATCAAAAGCACAAATAGTGTTGGACTGACCATGGTCATTCGACAGTCATTCGATTAAGATGACCGTCAGCTGACAAATAAATATATGTATGATTAACTAACCACTACTCCAGGCGAATTGTTAGGAGAGTTCTTTACATAGACAAACTGTACAAGAAAATAGATAATTTAATGGTTAATTTTACTTTCTTATGTGAATAAATCCGGGCTATACTATTGTCCATTAATCGATTAATGCAATACGCTGGAGTTGCACTCATTCGTAACGAAATAATGCACAAATGGATTATTATTGAAACAGGCGAGTGATACCAAAGTAAAAAGACTGCAATAGTATAATGATAGAATTTCATAATCATTTTTCAATATATTCATGAGTTTTCTCCTCCATGCAATTTTTTCATTGTAAACAAAAACTTTTCCTTTTCAAATCAATAGAAATACAGAAAAATTACATGTCAGCTGGAAATTAACCACACATCTCTTAAGATGTGTGGTTAATCTTATCCCTGGAAGATTAACCACACTCTTATCCCTGGTTATCCCACACATCTTAAAAGATGTGTGGTTAATTTTCACCTGACGTGTAATTTTTCTGTATTTCTATTGATTTGAAAAGGAAAAGTTTTTGTTTACAATGAAAAAATTGCATGGAGGAGTAAACTCATGAATATATTGAAAAATGATTATGAAATTCTATCATTATACTATTGCAGTCTTTTTTTTTCTTTCCTTTTTTTGGTATCACTTGCAAATAAATATACTTTATTTACCCCCTTTTTTAAAAACTTATTTAATTTGCACATTAAAAATTTAGTCGTTCGATTTTGATGCATGTTTTAAATTAATTAACTGTTATTCTTACTATTATATTTTTTTTACTATTATTTTTATTTCATTGTAATTACTGTTATTTATTTTTTTGTTAAGTATTATAAAATCCAATCTTCACAAACCTTCAATTAATTAATTGGAAGTGAACGATTTAATTTTTTTATTTTAAATTTCCAGTAACTTAATGATATATGAATTAAGTTATACATAGTGTAAATTTTATACCAATTGCTTATTAAAAATTACAAAACTATCATATTCAAACCAGTTTGTGTTGATCTACCTACTTTATATTGCCTTGATTTGTCTACGACAGTATATCCATCTTTGGCATCAATTGACATAGAACACACTTTTTTTCCTGGACATCTACATTGCCGTTCAATCCACGGAGTAGAATAAGTATCAACTCTGTTGCAAACTGACATCGCTGTGCATTCTGGTAAATCTGATTCACTGTTCTGAAAATTTAAAAACAAAAATTATTAATTTATATAAAGTAAGTAAAAAATATCAAAATTTTACTGTTCGAAAGCTGGAATGTTCAATTTGATGTTAATTGGAAATTAATAAAGTTTAGTAATAACTAAAAAAACATAATGTGTAACAGATTTTTAAAAAAATTTAACGGCCCAACCTGTTTGTTGCATGTTTAACCCAGCAATTTCCTTTTCTCTTTTTCCAATAACATTTATGCTTAGATCATTACATTTTGTTATTATCTGATCTAGCAATCTTGTAAAATCTTTGATTTCTTACTCAAAAAGCAAGTTGTTTCGATAATTAATAATGCCTAATTTAAATGCAAATGTTATATATTCTTGAGGTTAAACAAAAATATAACTTTTTAAAATATTTCTAAATGTACTAAATTTTAATGCCTTGTAAAAAGAAGTAAACTTCTATTTTTTTAGAGAGAAATAAATAAATTAACCCAAAAAATAAAAAGCTTATTAGGTTAATAAGCTCTGCTTTGAGGTTTCATTTTTTTTTTTTTTTTTAAATTTTAACTGAAATTTGGTAATATTTGTAGTTCTATGGAAATAATGAGCGCAGATTTTTATAAAAATTCATTCGACATTGAATTATAATATTTGTACGATTTAACCATGTTTTAACTCAAAATGAACCATAATATCGTGTAAACTGAATTAAGAATTTCGATAATATGGTCTTACATAACACCATAAAAAGGTATCTGCCCAGTACTAATATTACGGTTCAATATTCTCAGAAATTTCTATTAGTTTATGAGTAAACGATGACCTTGTTTTTATTTAATATTGATCACTTATCGCTTCCTGTAATTAATTGTTTGAAAGCATATGGTTTTCATCCAATACTTAAGAAACCGTCAAAATATGTTTGTTGTGATTTAAAAAAGAATGGTAAACGTGCTTGGAATTTTATTAGCCGCATCTTATTCCAAAACGTATTTTTGCGTAATCGAACCTCGCCAGATGGCTTATAGCAGAGATAAGCAGAATTCATCTGCTTAACCCCTTGGGTATGTAAAGTTTTCAATCCGGACATTTCTCTCGCCGGCAATATTACATCACATCAAGTTCTCATATAAATCTTATCAGATGTCAGTTGCCGTCGGAAAAAGTAAACGGAACTGGAAAATGTAAGCTTAGCTTAGTTCCATTCTACTTTTTTTTAAATATTTTTTTATTAGTTTTGTTCCTTGCCTCCTTAAAGGTGGATGCAGTCTGAGGTGCTTTTATTGTTCGATTTGAAAGTGATGAATAAGGTGCGAAAAAAACTTCCACTCACTCCATCGTAGTCCTTGATCTGGTAAAATTTGATTGAGTCTTAGGAAAAAAAAGGTCAACTCGTCTATTCTTCCCTTGGATGAAGGATTGCCTCTTAAGAAAGTGGGAGGCTATAGGGTTTGAAAAAAGGGTTAATATGCAGAACTGAGAATGTGTTTGGTTGTTGTATTGAACCGTGGTAGCCACTTTACATCTGCTACTGTGTAGCTCTATGTGAGACAGTATTAACCCTTTCTAGCTGACACAAATACATCGATTACCTGTAGTTGATGAAGAATGGTGTTTTCCTAATCCATTAAAAATTGATGTGAAATTTAACTTCCGATGCAAGAAACGTTAAGATATTCTAGACTTGATGATTTATGGATTCATGGTTAGTATTCGGGAAACCTTTATTACTCAAGGTGTATGTTTGCTTGCGATTATTTGAAAAAGGGGAAGAAAGCAAAGTTGTACTATAAAAATATTTTTATTTGAGTTTCAATGCGCCAATTTAAATTTAATGTCAGAGGTAAACAGGTAGATTTAGAATCTTAAATTCCTTTATGGTCAAATTTACCAGATTAAAACCTTTCCTAATGTTAGTTACTGTTGTTCAATATCCGTCTGTCTGCCCTATATTTTTAATTACATTTTACTGGCGCTTATCTTTAGTTGAATTTAACTATTTCAAGCAGGGACCCGAAGCCAGAGCTCAAAATTTCCCCACGTTTTTTTGTTTTTCAGTAATAATCTTTTTCCCTCCTGTTTTTTTTTTTCAGGTTTAAAATGGTTTTTAGACTTTTTTTAAAAAAGAGAATTATTTTTGTGATTTTAATTTCTAGATTGAATCTACAATTAAAGATAATTTATGTCAGATTCTGGCTGATACCTTTTATTTATTTTTCTTTTAAATTGGGTCATGATGTATTTTATTTTTATTCTAATATCTAATCTCACTACTATCTAAAAATCATTTCACTTTTATAATTAAAAAACCATATTCTATTTAATACTAATTAATTTTCATTTTTATAATGAAAGTTTCAAATTAACATCTCAAACTCAAAAGCGCGCATTAAATCTGGAAGCGGAGCTGGAGCTAGAAAATCCAAAAATTTTCCGTTCTGGCCTTGGTAAAACTGAGGGGCCTTTAAGTTTACTGTTATCAGTGTTTTTGGAATTTATTTATAAATTATTTTATTTCACACATGTTGTAAAGTCGTGAATTCTCTTTTAAAGCGTAATCTTGTTTATACCAACCAGTTACGACAATATGATTCCGTCAGATTTGTATTTGTATATTTTTTAAAGAAATAGGTCCTATCTTGTTTTACTATTATTTAAAATATAATAATTTATTAATATTTATATTTTTGAATTATTAACATTAAAGTTGTAATTAAATTACGAGGAAAACTGTGCAGCTGGAACCATGTAGTTTTACTCATTAATAGAAAAGCATGGTTGAAAATAATTGAAGGAAATGAGTTTAGTATTTAATTAGTTCCTACAGATTGATTAATTCAAAATTAGAAATAGTTGCTTGAAACAATAGAAGAAAAATCTTGTTTATAAAGATGATTTACACCAATATGATTCTGTGATTTATTTATTTGTTTATTTTTAAAAGAATGATATACGTCTTATCTTGTGTTACTATTATTGATAATTTAACAACGTTATTTATACTTAATAAAATTATAATTAAATTATTAGAGAAAAATTGCGTTGCTTTAACCATATAATTTCACTCATTAAGAGTAAAATATGGTTGAAAACATTTGAAGCAAATAAGTTCGATAGCTTAATTAGTTCCTACAGATTAATTGATTCAGAAAAAAAAATAATTGCAATTATATATTAATTTACAGACATAGTTAAAACTTAATAAGAAATTGAATTATATTTTATTATAGTATTATTTTATTATGGAAAATTGCGTAGATATAACCGTGTATTTTTACTCATTAAAAGAAAAACATGATTTAAAACAAATGAAGCAAATAAGTTCGATAGATTAATTAGTTCCTACAGATTAACTAATTCAGAAATAGAAATAATTGCATGTATGTATTATTTTACAAACATAGTTTAATTTTTTTACGAAATTAAATTATATTTTACTACGGAAAATTGCGTAACTATAACCGTGAAATTTCACTCATGAAGAGAAAAACATGGTTGAAAACAATTGAAGCAAATAAGTTCGATAGCTTAATTAGTTCCAACAGATTAATTAATTAAGAAATAGAAATAATTGTAAGTATGTATTAATTTACAAAGATAGCTTAAATTTTTTACGAAATTAAATTGTATTTTATTATGGAATTATTTTGTTACGGTAAATTGCGTGACTGCAACTGTGTAATTTCACTCATTAAAAGAAAGACATGTTTAAAAACTATTGATGTAAATTAGCTTAATTAGTTTCTACTGATTAATTAATGCAAAATTAGAAATAACTGCAAGTATGTATTAACTTACAAGCGTAGTTTAAAATTTTTTTGCGAAATTAAATTATATTTTATTATGGAATTATATTATTAAATCATAATAAACATTGTTGTATTGATATAATGATATCATAATTCCTTTTTAGAAAAATTTCTCTTTAAAATAAATAAAGAACTCTGCTTTTGGCATTATTTTCTTTCAAAATAATGAGTGGAAATCTTTCTAAGATAGATTTCTATCTTACAATGAGTTTTAAATAATATCATTAATTGTTTATTGATAGTTGGCGGATAGGCGGCCTAGTTGGCGAGCGAAAGTATTACATCACGCGATTACCTCCTATTTCCGCATACGTGACAATCGGTCTGCTAAATAAGTGTTATCATCACACTTAATATAATGGTTCACGTTTCTACCTTGGTGTGGAGTAGGGGTCATATGGCTAAGCACTTGACCTTGTCCCTCAAAATTTGAGATTCTTTTTTTGACTCGCCCCTCTTTTTCTTAGAAGATTACACCCGATTGCGCAATTAAAACCAGGATCTTAACATCTATTATGATTTTATGACTAGCGAGAAAAAATACCTTTTTCTTTTAAGAAATTATTTTCATGAAATGGGATGTCATGCTGAATGATAATTGTGTGGTAACTTATGATTTGAAAATATGACTTTGTTTAACTTATAAAGCTGAATAGTAAACAAAAAACTACAAGTTTTTTCTCAGTGTGATTGGATTCGATTCAAATATATAATTTTCGGTAAATTTTTGCCAATTTTTTTTGCTTTTTTTTATTTTTAAATTCTTTTTCTATTTTGAAGCATTGTTTAAGATTGGAGGATATTTTTTTTAATAAAATTTTTTTGCTACATTTTCAGGAATTTTTGTGAAAAATGTATGGAGCTTTTTTTTAACCATATTTTAGAATTTTTTTCAAACATTCCTTTTTTGTTTCTTCTTGCTTTTTTAAATTCTTTATTTTATTTTTTTTTATTTATTTGTTTATTTATTGTTTTTTTTTATTAGATTTATTTCAACTTTCATGAAAATCTCAATTTCTTTTAATAAACACTTTTTAATGAAATTAATTGCAAGTTTTTTAGAAAAAAAAACATTGTTTCCTTTTTGAAATCCTTATTTAATTACCAGGAATTTTTTTATGCTTTTAAAGGCATTTATTTTTTTTGGCTTTAAAATTTATTTTCATAATTTTTTAGGTTATTTGATTCCAGGATCTATTAGTAATTATGTAACACTCCTTCTTAAGTTGATTGAAAATAGTGATTTAAAAAATACTCATATATATGTTAGTTTAAATCGAAAAACGTTGTTATTGTCGATTTTATTTCTTTAATACTAAATTCGATCACATTAGAACAATACTTAGTGTATTGCAGATAAATTACAATTCCCTTGATTAAGTATTATAGAAAAGATATTTTTCACGGGTGTTATAAGTAGCTAATTCGCTTTATTAAAATAGCAAAAAATTATGATAAATAATTTTTTACAAGTATTATACTTAATTTTTTAAAGTTGTTTATGGATTTATTTATTTTTACTACGAACTGTATGTGCAAAATGGTACGTAATCATTAATGTTGTGAGAATTTAACATTGTTTCAAATTTACAATAGATTAGATTAACCTTGTAAACTTGATATAAATGTTGCCATTTCTTATTTAGTTTCACTAAGTATCTTTAAAAATCTATTTACAGTTACAGTAAATGTTTGCAATATCGTTAATGGATTACTTCATCAACTCGGCGATACCGCTTGATACTGGCACAAAATCAACTGGATATATGATGAAAATTATATGTAAAATTATATATTCATTGCTTTATCATCAGGGTGTATCAATTAACTTCGTTAGCATGATATTTTCAAAAATTATCCCTCTCCAAAATGTACGTTTTGCGAATATTTAGAAGTACTAATTCTTACAGTAACTTCGAATCAGTTGAGATTTAACCAGTTATGAACGAGCCACTTAGCACATTATACAATTGCTTTATCAATTCGATGTACTTATAAATGGCTGTATTAAGAGGACGCCATACCAAGGGAGAAAATTTTCGTCGCAAATTCTCTTTCGCTTCCATAACTAATTTAAAGCTAATCTATAACTAATAGTGAGTTTTGATAAATTTAAGAGTAAGGCATGAAATTTTAAATACTGAAAAGAAATTTTTAAAATATCAAAATAAAAAAAATAATATGAGAAGATAACTTAGGACAACGCAATGGAAAAGTTCTCCTCTAATAATTTGTTTGCATTTTGATGTTTTGAAAAATTTAAATTTACCCTAGGTTTGCTTGAACTCCCATTTTCTTTCTTTTAAATTTTAAAAAAAGTAACGGAAGGAAAAGATAATTTGAGACAAGAAGTTTCTCTTCTCGTATGACCCCCTCTTAACTAGATGTTCTTATAAATTGCTTTATTAACGCGACATGTGCTACTAACAAATGTATACTGAATCCTATTCAGGAAAATGGTGTGTGTGCCTTCTTAGTAATTTCTAGGCATTCTGTAATTTACGGGATAATTTCGAATATGTTGAGTGTACTATTTAGATGGGCTTATTAAAGACTTTTTCAATGACATGCATGCTGCTAGCCGATATGGCCCAGAGGATAGAGCATTCGCCTTCTATTGAGGTGCACCGGGTTCGAATCCCAATGATGGCTGGTCGATATGAATTCGTATCCGGGTTGCATCGACCATAAGGATGACGTAAAATATCCTCAGCGGTAGACGGATCATGGGTTGTCCCCTTGCCGTCAAGCTAACCGTGGGAGGTTTTGTGGTTTTCCTCTATGTAACGCAAATGCGGTTTAGTTACATCATAAAGTCCTCCACGAAGACAAATTTCTCCCAATACTTGATACAGGAGTTACTCGGCTTCTGGATTGGGTTCAAAATCAGAAAGCTACGGAGTTTAAGCAGTTTTAAGCCCAAAAAATTGGATCGGTTGTTCAACGACGGTTATAAAATAAAATGTAAAATAAGATGCATGGTGCGGATAAAAATCCTGTTTGTTGCGATTTTTAGAGGTGTACTAAATTCTGTATGATATCTTCGAATCGGTTGAGGGTGGTACCTTTTGCTACAGATGAAACAATTTTCCCACTGTTCAACCTTGGTTTACCATTCGTGTCCACTGGTTCTGCTCACTAGAACAGAACGAACTGCGCCCAAGACTAACAGTTTTGTTGCATTTTTTGTAAAGTACAGCACCCAAGAGCCCATGACCTTCAAGTTGGTTGAGCAGCGGCAATAATGCGGCAAATCATATAAACATAATTTCCCATCTTCTGCTTTTCCTTTGCCATTGTGAGAAAAATAGTGAAAAAAATTCATGTTTGTTTTTGAGATTATAATCTCTTTCATGATTAAGTGGATGTATTGAGATAAGTTAAGACTGCTTTTCCTTTTCTAAAAGACAATTAATGTTTTCTTTTCCGCCCATTTAGATTGTTAAAAACGTATTTAAATGTGATCTTAGCGTATTTACAGTCTGAATGAGTTTATTGAATTGCTGTATATTATAAAACCATCAGTTAGTGTCAATTTATGCCGCATTTGAGTGCTGAAAATTTTCCATGGGGGCAACATTACTCAATTTAATAAAATTTGAAAATAATTCTAATAAATAAATAATCATTTTAGGTGATTTCGGTGTGTCTATTTTTTGAATTTGTTATTGAAATTAATATTTAATTTTTGATATAATATTAAATTGATGTTTAGTTAATGTTTAATTTAAATTAATAATCAATTTTTGATAAGCATATTGATTAAACAAATTTAAGTTATTGATGACAATGTGACTCTCTAAAAATATTATGTTTCATTAAAAAATTAATGGAATTTTTGAAATTTAATATTCATGTAAATGTAAACTTATTTTAATAAAAGAAAAATTGATATTTTTTGTTCCATTTGTAAATATTACTCAATTTTAAATAAAAACGGACTCTGTCTATTTTTTGAATGATTAGATTTTATTAAAAGGTTTAGTACATGTGGTTATATACCAAGACTTCAGTTTGTCTTACAAATGATTATTTTATTTAAAATCTCTGATTTTCTTGTATTATTTGTTGTAAATACAACACTGAGACGAGTTTTTTAATAAATGGGAAACTGATTATCTGTATACCAAATGATTGTTTGTCTAGATTGGTCCCTCTTTTTTTTTTCTTAAATCAGAGATATCTACACTCTTAATACTTGCACATAACAAGACAAAATCCAAACGTACATCTTGTTCATCTCTTCAAATATACCATACTTTTGTACCAATATTATGTTCACTTTAATTAGCTAGAGTTATTATCTGTCCATAAATTAAATCCTCCTCTCGCATGGCGTATCTTTTAAGGATCCTTTTCATTATTAAAGTACTGAATATTTTTCTCCTGTTACTAAATGATTTGCTTAAATCTTATCAATGCAATAGCATGCCTTCCAACCCCAATTTTTAAAATTGCAGAAGATTCACTACTAAATTGTAAAAGAAATCACTTAAAATACTGAAGATTTTATGAGGTTCAAAGTTATGTTCTTTTCTCATTTTTACCTATTCTTTTTCAATTTGGTCATTTAGGTCAATTAGGTTAGGTTTAGGACAATTAGATTTTACTGTTGATTAGGCCATCTTTTGATCGACATTAAGACAATTTTGATGTGGTAGCAGTGGGTTAAATGTAGTAAAATTTAAACGAGCATGACCATATTACCACACGTGAATTACAAATGGTGCCGATTCTAACATAAATACACGTTTTTTATTTTTAAATCCCGATTTTTTATTATGCACGAATTTCGAATCGCGTCGATTCATTCATATCTCAATTTGATTTTTTCAATCACTTTCACAGCAGTTGTTGCTATCAATTTCAATCAGGTTCATAAAATCGCGTTTATTTTAATGCGATGTAATACGTCACGTGAATTTCGATCGCGTATTTACTTTTGGACATGTTAGATTCGCGTTGATTTCAACATATTTTACGTCGTCTTATCTTGTGGCAGTTATTGCTACACGATTTCTAAAATTGTTAACTTTTATTCGATTTTATTAATTTTGATTTCAACGTATTTTACGTTGTCTTATCTTGTGGCAGTTATTGCTACACGATTTCTGAAATTGTCAACTTTTCTTCGATTTTATTATGACACGCACATCTAAAAACACACATTTTAGAATAAACTTTTTAGTACATTTGATTCGCCATGCCGATTCCATCGCTGCGCAATTTTTCTAAAATTGTCTTTCGTTTTTCGACAGTAATCGATGTTTTCGTTAAGTACAAGGTTTTCAAAACAGTTATTTTTAATACTAGGGTATTACGACGCGCGCACGAATTTCCAATTTCGCAATCAGTTTATGTATTCGTATTCCAGGCTGTTTTGTCTATCGTTCTTCCTGTATTTATCACTACTAATTTCTACAAGGTTTTTGAAATCCCGTTTCTTATCTTAATTTATTATCACATGAAAATTTTAAATAGCGCATTTTAGTATCATTTTGACATGTTTGATTCACACTTTTTCGACAGTTATTGCTAACGAATTCAATGTGGTTCTTAAAATCCCGTAATTTTTAATACGGTTTCTGAATAGTGACGATTCTATCTTAAATCCTCGTGGTTTTTTTATACGCTCAATCCGTGCCGATTCTCTCCCAAATCCACGTCTTGTCGATCGTTTTCCTGACAATACAGTGTTTTGTATTTGTTATTTATACACGGGTTTTAAAATCCTAATTTTGCTTTTAAATACGATATTGATACGATACTTTTATAATACGATATAACGCATATTTGAATATTACAAAGCAGGAAAGAAAAATTTAATGTGCGGATTTCTAAAACGCGGAAAATAAAGGAATCGGCAGCTATGAAGTGAGGATTGAAGGTCTATAATATTTTTAATTTTTAAAATAAAGTATATTATAACTCAAAAAAATTATAATTCATGTCAGTGGTGAGCAGAAGATTCCCTGAGCAAACACCTTGCTTAAGACTCCTCGTTTAATATCCCTGAGAAAATGAGTTGAATCATTGTAGGGGGAAAAAATAAATTTAATTGAATTGAAAAACATTGGAAATAAAACCTAAGTTCTTTTTTGAAATTTCTATTTATGTAAAGCAAATGTAAATTCTTCTAAGGTAAAAAATATTTCAAAAAGAAAAAAATGTTCTTAATTTTTTTCCATCCAAGGATATTTAAATTGTAATAATCAAAAGCTTTATTACTAAAATTATCGTATCTAAAAATCTTATGTAATTTTATTCATTATGAAATATTTGCGTTTTAAAATTTTAATTTCTTAATAAGAACTGTGATAAATTTAAAGTTTTAGTGTTTTTAATTTTCAATAGCAGATTGGATGCCCCGTTTGGCAGGGATCCTTGAGCTTTAGTCCTTTTCTATTTACGCCACTTAGTACGCCATTGATTCCGGTTTATGCTAAAAGGTTAGAATCATAAAATAACAAAATTAGAATTCGTTATAAACATAGTGTTTATTGTGAAGTAAAAATAAAACTTTGCAACAATAAATCCACTCTCATTCAACTCGATTTTAACTAAAATGACTTTTTGAAAACCTACGGCCGGTAATGTTTTCAATTTTCGAGAAAAATACAAAGGTGTGGTGCCCTAAAAGACATAAAATGATCTTTAACCCCCCCCCCCCCCATGAGACGTAACAACTCGCCTCTGCAAAACAAGTTCTCAGAAACATGTGACGTATCATCATGCAATCTTTCTTAGGAAATTTGTGATAAACACTCGCTTTTCTTCGCAATGTTTACTAACACAAATTTCCGCTGCATCTTATTGCGTGATCGACTAAACGTTTTAAGAAAATTCCGGTCCCGCTGCCACGCATCAGCGGAATTGAAAACAAAGTTTCTGCTTTATGCCGAGCTGTTTGCGGTTATTATTTTAAATGTTGTTTTTGTAGTATTTAAATGTTGTGGTATTATTTGAGTATTAAAAATCACTTTGTGGCTATATGTGACCCGAGATTGAAATTTAATACCTAAGAAAACTATATAACACATTAACTAGTTCACACATTTCGTTGTAAAAACCAGAAACTTTAAACATCGCTTTGGTATTACATATTATTGTATATGTTAAAAATAATATTTTAGTATATTTAGTAATTGCTTAAAGCAACGTTTCCCCTTTTTTTTATGGCTAAGGAACCCTAAATGATTTACCATTTTTCAGCAGAACCCCGACTACATAAATAAAGTATATCAAACAATTCAGCCTATTGACCAATAAAATACTACTTTTATTTAAAAATATTTAAAACGAGAAACGGAGCCACAGTAGCTCACGGGATGGAGTGGATCAACTAGCCTCCCAATAAGGTGGCTAGATGATGCGAGTTCTGCTCCCGGCTCGCACCGAACATAAACTGTGCTAATATCAGCAGTGGTAAATGGATTATTGGTTAAAATTTTCTTGCCGTCTGGCTAACTATGAGAGAATTTTGTGGTTTTCCTCTCCATGTAATGCAAACGAAGGTTATTTCCATTAAAAAGTCCTCCACAAAAGCTAGTTTTCCCTATGATTGATCCAAGGGTTCCCTTGTCTTCTGGATTGCGTTAAACTACTGAGTGGAACATTGATAATCATAAATTCAGAATTGGGTCGGCTGCCCAACATAGATTATAAAAACGAGCAATGAGTTTTTTCATCATTTTATCATTCATGATTTTAAATTCAGTTTTATTTTCCACAACTGATTTCGTAGTCCCGGAGTTGAAGGCATTCTAGTTTTGAATTTATATTTGGTGTATATAAACTGAAAATGAGGAAAATAAGCTTATAGTTTTTGTTGAAATGAAAACTAAAAAAAATACTGCTATGAACGGTGAAGGTGGCTATTAGGAAAACATATTTATTAATGAATTCAGTTATTTTTATTTTAATTTAAATAGCGCAAGGGGTATTTTTTCTAAAATTCATTTCCTTCTCGTAATGTATTCGATATATAGATATTAGAAAAATTTTGTATTCTTTTTAAATAGAATGCCATTTTTTCATTGCCATGTTACTTTAAATAATTGCCTGAAGGTAATCAAAGTATTAAAAGAATAATAGATTTTTGTGCGGATCTAAACATATATTTTAGAGGTATAATTACGAAAATGATAAAAAATGGTTAATAAAATCTTAACTCTGAAATTGGTCTATAATCTCTTAAATTAATTATACATTGAAATAAACTTTACTTATTCCTTTAGATTTTGTAAAATATTTTAATATAGTAAAACGCAATATGCTTTATTTATTCCTTAAAATTTTATCGAATCTTTTATTATGGTAAAACGCAGCGTCTATGTAATCTCATTTATAGTGTATATCCAGTTCTTAGCTAGAACTTCATAGCTCTAGAATTGTTGAACACTGATTTAAACAATTAGTTTGAATTTTACAAATTTATGGAGCATTTAAATTTTATCAAATTTTAGTTCTAGAATGATTTTTGAGGCACAGTTGTATGAAATTAAAATAATAATAATAATAATAATAATGAATGCATAATTTGCCTGTATTATTTATATTTCGCGTAATTGTATATTGTAATTTATGATATTATATATCTTAATATACTTAATTAATACGAAAAAAAATGTGTAGCAAGCATTTAAATTTTATAGGATATTTTAATACATTAAAACAAAGCATTTTTATAATCAGATGAGTAACTTAGAAACTAAATGAAAGTATTAATAATAGAAGTAGAAGTTAATTTTAAAAGTATAAATAATAACTTAAGGATTGATTAGCAAACCATAAAACTTGTCGATCTCATGCCTCAACACTAGAAAGACTGAAGGGGCCACTTTGGCCCCTTCCTGATTGTTTGTGTGCAGATCAATTAGAGATCCAAAATCTTAAAATATAATGTTAATTAATTTATTAAGACAGATATTAGAGACAAGGTCCTCAAAATTCTATGGCATTTCTTTCGATTTGATTGACGAAAATAGTATTTAAATGGAACATTGACTTTTTAAATAGACTTAAACATTAGTTTCTTAGCTATTTGAGTTTCCTTTTCTCTACAAATAATAATTGGAGAAACGCTTTTATTGAAATGTTAAAATTGAAGACTGGGGCACATTATACCCGTACCTACCTGGGGATATGGGGTACCTACTAAAATATTTCAGTCTCTCTCGCCCCTCCCATCATTCTGGGTATAAAGGGTCTATATTTAAATGTGTTTCCTTAAGGGACACGCATGAAAATTAAAAAAAGCACTTAAATTGGATAAAATTATCAAAAGTCAGAAATACTTAAACTTTTTGTAAGTTATTTTTTGAATTAGAGAGTTACAAAAGTCAAGAGAAGACAAAATAACCCCAGCCGTCTATTAACATGCGATATAAACTTAGTTCAAATACATAATTATTCTTAAAAAAATTAATCTCATTTAAATCCTTTCCGTTAATTCTTTTTTTTGTTTTTAATATATTTAATAACAGCTTTGTAGCTCTTCATTTCAATTTGCTTGTAAAGTGATCTTCTTTTTTCAAATCACTTATACCACTTTATAAAGTAACCTGAATTTGAAAAGAAGAAAGTTATTATGAAAAGAAGGTGAGGAGGAGGATAGGTAAAAGTTGAGGCGTAGGTTTCTAAAAAGCACAAACAATCCCCTAAGGTCGCACTCACCAACTTCCGGTGACTGTGAAAACAGCCTTGAGTGATGGGAAACGCCTAACGATGGACACAGGTGCCTCCAAGAATTTCTTCTTTATAGTTTTTTTTAAAAAATTTTTTTCACTTTACTATGTTTTACGAGCGGTAGCTTAAATATAGATAAATAGATCGTATTTTTGAATATATAAAATTAAAAAAATATGCCGTGTGTGTTGTAATTTTATTAACTCGCACGCGTATAAGTATTTAGAAAAAAAATTAGAAAAACTTATTTTAAAGATGCTTAAGGTAAATAAAGTCATTATACTCTAATAACAAGCGCGAAAGTAGCCGTCCGAAATTAAAGCAAATATAAAAAATAATATATAAAATGTGATATAAAGAATACATTTATATAAATTGTTCGCATAATAGTATACATAATATATATATATATATATAAATTTGTTTTTGTTTTCTCTATATTTTTTTAAATTTACTGTATATTCCGGTGTAAAGTCGGCTTTTCAAACTTACAAAATTTTACGAGAATTAGGGGATCGACTTATAAAACGGTACTGAATTCAGACATTCGTTTATCGTGAGAGATCGATGCATAATGAACAATGAGATAGATGTGAATAACTCTTTATAAGTTTATCCCTTTGGAAAACTATTCTTAATGTTACATACAATAATTTTTGCATTTTCTCAATATTTTTTTTTTTTTTTACATAAAAAGTTTTTTTATTTTTTTTTTTATTTTAGAAATAATACATTAAGTCACGTTACGTACATTTTGAATTTTAAAAACCGGAAGTTTATTTTTCACAACTTGTATCATAAGAATTATTTTTGCCTGGCTTATTCCATTTCTTGAAAATAGCATTTTCGAGTGAGAAAAGTAATGCAATATTTGTATAGAATTTGCCTCAATTTTTTATATTAGTAGAAATAGCTTTAACTTATAATGAAGTGTGGCTAACTCTTTACTCACAGCTGAAGGAGAATAAGTCATAAAAATTTTAAGAGACGACTTGATTGTATTTTGATAATAAATATTTTAAATACTCTAGTCTAGACGATAAGATGTTCCCCAATTAACAGATAATGATTATTTTATTTTTGAATTATCTGGCATTCTGACGCAACTTTTAGTCTTCAGTATTTTAATCACACATTTAATGATTTTTTTTTATTATTTGCTTTCTATATTCATTAATGTTTATTTATTCTAAATTTTCTAATATTTATAACATTTTACTGCTTTGACATTTTAGGAGAAATTTCAATCCGTTAACTGACTAGTAAAAAGAAAAAAAAATTATAATTATCGTGAAATCGAATTTTTCACAAATTAATTTATTATTGAAGCGAACCATTTACAAAATTTTTATTACGGAAACGATTCCATCAAAATAATAAAATAAATAAATAGATAAATAAAAATAAAATAAATAATAATAATAACGGCTTTAATTTATAATTTTAAAACAAGAATTCTTTGAAAGACATATTTTTCTGTTTCTTTTCCCAAAAAATTAAGCCTTCTTTTCACTTATTCACTAAATTTTAAATCGATTTCTTACAATTTCAAATGTATGGGTCTGTCACAAAATGTTTAAACCAGACCAACAATTGGTTTTTGTAAAAATAAAACTGGATCCTTTTTTTTTTAAATTTTTTTTACAAATTTACAAAATTATGAGTAGTTTTTTTACGATTTCATGAAAACGGTCATCTATCAAACACTCGGGAATTATTGGTCAATAGCATTTTCGTTAGAAATTTACGCTAAAATTTTCTAATAAAGTAATAGTGCCAAAAAAGTTTAAAAAAGAAATAACGACGAACATAATTCTTGAACATTGAGTTGATAATAAAGTTAGTACAATAAGAAATGCCGACGATAGATACCTCAAAGAGTGTGATTATTTTTTCTTCTTAACATCGGAGTATTAATGAATAATTAGAAGTTTCAAAATAACCTAAATATAACTACAAATGTAACAAACTATAGCGCCTATTTTATAAAAACCTGTGCCACATTTTAATGTTATGGTCATTCATTTATTGCTTAGAGTTTCAAAGTGCCGCTGAATAACGAAACCTGTTGCTTTTCTTTTTCTACATTGCTTAATGTAAACTTCAAGGTCTGCATTTTTTTTTATGAAATCTAGTTTAACTTGCATTGTCTAATAAAACTGAATGAATGTCAAGAACGAGTACTTGATATTTTTCATTTATCAATTTAAAAAATTGTTTTCAAGAGCATTTGTTTAATGTACGTTCGTAAGCATTGGATTGTTTTAACGCACATTCCTCAGATCTGGCAATTAATAGAAACAATTTATTATTCATATAACTTTGGTTTATATATACGTGTTTCGTAATTAATTACTGACGTCGTTTTTATGTCTTTAACACTTATATTTCATTCTACGTATTTTTTAAGAAACTGGAATTAATTGTTAGAATTAATTTGAAAGCTACTGCCTAAAGAAATGTAATAAATGACGCTCAGCACAGAACTTATTTGCTAAATTGATTAATTTCGAAGTACATTTACAAAATTTCATTCATTCGTTTTAAAAGGAAATCCTCCGGTAATAATAAGTATATCATTAATACGTATATTAATATTTAATTTTTTATCGTATAATATGTTTTAAATATGTTTTATTTATTTTGTTTATTTTCAAAATTAATTAAAATTCATAAAAAATTTCTTCATTCGTTTTAAAAGGAAACCCTTCTCTCTATTTATTTATTTATTTCATTTTTAAGAAATACTTCTCTTATGTATTAAATATTTATAATTTTTTATTTTTCAAGTGTTTTTAATTTATTTTGATTATCCTACGTAAAAAAACTAAGAGATAAAATATCAGATCTGAGATCAGATAAAATATCAACATTTATTAAAATATATTCAGTATTGTAATGTTAAATACTATATGTAAGTACTACTACTACTAATAATAATAATAAATTAAAAAATACAGACATAAAAGTACAGAACACGACTTAATCATAATTAAAAATATCTTTTATTACGATCTTATTATAAGATTTTGCGCAGTAATTATGTCGTAAGAAATATGAGGTTAACAATTATCAAAGTTTCAGAAAATTTCATGTTCAGCCTGCAAAATTACGTGCATATCATCCTACTTTGTTACAATTTGCACAAGGTGTTTAATAACACGATCTGAATTCAAAATATTTCATAAAAACCTTTAAATTGATAACACGAAATATACTAAACACTACTTAGTCAAAATAATCAATCTCTTCTCTTTTATGATTTAGTCTTATTTTAATATTTTGCGCAGTAATTATGTTGTAGGAAATATGAGATGAACAATTATCATAGTTTAAGGAAGCTTAATGTTCAGTCAGCACAATCACGCTCATTGCAACCTACATAATTATAATTTGAACAAGGTGTCGCATAAAAAGCTAATAGTGTTTTGTAGCTAATAGCTGAAGTCGCATAAATGCATAAAAGCTAAAGTCTATCTGGATGTATGCTTGCTAATAACTCGTGAACACATTGATTTAGATTGCGTTTTTTTTCCTCTTTTAACAGTTTGCAAATTTTCAAGGGGTGATTTGTAAACAATTACCTCTTTCCGGCGTTATGTGGTCAGGGCACAGTATCCAAAATACGAAATTTCATTAATTAAAACCATTCATTGATGAGTTATGGATTAAAACGTGCTCTGTCAAAAAACAACAACAAAAAAAACCAGCATTTTTACAAAATATTTTTTAAAAAAATAGAAGTAGACGAAAACGCTAGAAAAAATTAAATATCCTTAAAGCTCACTAAACTCATAGTCAAAACATGCTGAAAGCAAACATGCAGGCTAACATAAGATATCAAAAATTGAAGAAATATTATATTTAACAGTCAGTGGTAATTTTAAACATAAATATGCTTATTCTTAATCGTCCAAACAGCATTTCAATTTCAAGATTTTTAAATTTATTAAATTCTAATATTAAAACATTTTAACACCAACTATTAATAACACCAAATAATAATAATTAGCATCATTTTTTGATAAGGAATTTCAAATTCTCAAACTTAAAACTCTACTTATTTAAAAAGGCAGACCAGCTGGTCTCCGGAAGCGGGTAGTTGTAATATTAAATACGATATCTGTAATATAATATACGATATATGACAAGTTGAAACTCAAAATCTTATTACTTAAAGTATTGCGCAATAACTATAGACTGTGATAAAAACAACTGTAAATTATAATGATTTATAATTATCACTCAGTTTAACCAAAAAAAAAATGTTAATTCAGAAAATATATAAATAATTAATACTCACCCCTATCTGGTAGAATATTCTGAAAGCTGATTTGTGGTTATGTCTAATGTTGATTGGAAACCTAGAAACCATCGCTGTTTTGACAGTTGTGAAAGCTGCTACGAGCATCAACGTCACCCACCACGACAACCTTTGCACAACGTGCATATTTTTCTACTATTTTCAAAACAAATGTTAAAAAAAGGTACGAAAATTTCCTTATGTCAATGTAGGAAAAATAAATCAAACAAACACGATTTTTCGCACGCACACCGCCAGCACTCTTATATTGTTGACTATTATAATAGTACTGTGCTGTTTTTCTTTTTCTTTCCCGCAAGACAAGCTGAGTTTTATTCCGAACAATTTCACGTGTTTCTTTCAACTTCCTTCTTGCGCGTACTACGCGATTATTTATAGTGAGGCACTCATGAATGGCCGTAAGACCAGTCCTATGTCGGTGTCTTGGAGGGGTGGTTGGAGAACTTTTTTAAGGGGGGTTGGGATCGGTAAGAGGGGTAGCACGCTCACCTGAGCAGTTGCGACAACCGTGGGAAAAAGACCGCCTCCTCCTTCTCTCTCTCAGCTTTTCTGTGATTAAAAAGATGCACGGAGGAAAAACGCGTTTAAAAGTCGACCACCGGTTTATGACTGGCGTTTTCTTTTTTTATTGAATAGGGGGGAAGGGGAATGTATGAATGAAAGCGTTTTCTGAAGTTATTACGTAGTAGCTTTTATCTTAGCCCGTAGTAGCAGCATTTTGCGCGCTTATTTTACTGAAATTTTTGCTGTTATAAATTTTTTCTTCTTCTTTCAAATAAGAAAAAATACGGACGTTTGTTTTTATCTAGTCGTTTTTCAATGCAATTTTCAAAAATATAATTTTTTCTTCTTCTTTCAAATAAGAAAAAAGCACGGGCGTTTGTTTTTATCTAGTCGTTTTTCAATACAATTTGTAAAAATCAAAATTTTTCTTCTTCTTTCAAAAAAGAAAAAAATTAGGACGTTTGATTATTATCTAGTCGTTTTTCAATGCAAATTGTAAAAATATAACTTTTTTCTTTTTCTTTCAAATAAGAGAAAAATGTGGACATTTATTTTTATCTAGTCGTTTTTCAATGCAATTTGTAAAATTAAAAAAAAAAAAAAAATTATTATTTTTTTTTAAAACTCTTTTATAAATTTTAAAAATTTTTTAACACCCATAGAATTTATTTAATAAAAAAAATAGACGTTTTTTTTTTCAGTGCAGATTTTTTTATAGAAATTTTCAACGACGCTAAAATATATATAGATATATTTAATATGAAATTGGCGTTTGTTTCTAATATAGTCTTTTTTAATAAGTTTTTGAATGTTTTGAATGTTTAATTAGTTAATTTCAAAAGTTTTTAAGTTTTTTTTTCTTAACTTTATATTTTTTTTACAAATATCAAATCTTATAAAATGAATAAATTCACATTGGTTTCATATGCAATGTTTTTCAAAAAATATTAAAATTATTCTAACATACTTTTTTTTTAAAAAATTTAGTTGAATACAGTCATTTTTCAATACATTTATTATTGGTTTTTCTCCTTCTTTTAAATGTGTGTTTTCAATAAAAAAAGTTTTCAACTTTACGATTTTTAACAAGCATTGAATTTTATTTATCAACTAAGTTGACGTTTGTTTTGAGTGGAAAATTTTTTTTGAGATTTTCAATGACACAAAAATTTTTTTTTTTTTAAATATTAAGTTGGCTTATGTTTTTAATGCAGTCTTTTTTAATAGATTTTTGAATGTTTAGTTAATGTGTTTTTTAGAACGCTTTAAGTTTTTTTTTTTTTTTTAATCTTACATTTTTTTAAAAAAATATCGAATCTTATTTAACGAAGAAGTTGGAGTTGTTTTTTTACGCTGTTTTTTAAGTAAAGAAGCTTACTTTTTTAAGAATAAGTTGATGTTTGTTTAAAATATATAGTCATTTTTCAATAAATTTATGATTCCTTTTTTTAAGTGTTATTTTTTAACGCCTTTTAAATATTTTTTCTTCCAATTTTACGATTTTTTTTTAACACATTGAGTCTTTTTTAAATTTTTTTAATAAATAATTTGACGTCTTTTTTTAGTGCAGATTTTTTAAGGTTTTCAAAGACGTTTAATTGGCGTAAGTTTTTATTTACTTTTTCTCTCTTTAATCATAATAATACATTAGAAACTTCCAACTTCCACACCTTAGCGTGATATTTAATAAATCAATAATCTACTGGACAAATATATTTTATTTATAGTTCACCAGTTGTGTATCTAGCGTTCGTAAAACTCCTTACTTTCTCAGTTCTAAAGCGTAAAACACTACCTGGAAAACATTATTCTAAAGTGACAGTATCGATTTTTTTAACTGAACTTATTAATAACGACCTTTTCTTCTTTCATTTTATTGCAACCTTATTTACGAAAATTGTGTTAATCTTTTAACCCTTCGTGAAAAGCGTTACTAAAAAATAGTATTTATGTTGCTAAATATGAATGAATGAAATATATTTTATCAATGAAAACGTAATTATGTTATCTCGAGATTTCTACTTGGAGCTACAACTTCGTCGTCCTCGTTTCGAAATAGCCACTTAATGATAAGTGATAACATTCTTACATTTTTGTTAGTTTCTTGAACTTACTGCGAATATAAATTTGGATATCCGCAAATATTTGAAAATGATTCTAATAATGCATTTCAGTGAGAGAAAAAAACTATTTAAAGAAAAAAAAAGCAGATATTAGTTATTACAAAAAATTTTAATTTACCTAAAGTATTAACTATTCAAATTCTTAAAAAGATTTTGCTATACGGATTACCCTAACTGTAGCATTACATGAGCTTCACTGTGCAAGCGTGAAACTTTCCCTACAAATTGCGGTGTTGCTAAGGAAGGTGACGGTTAATGTAAGACAAACGCTATGCAAAATCTTTCTGATAGACACTTTTTTAGTTGTAAATCCAATTTTTTGAGCTTACGACTACTAATGTTCAACTCCGTAAGAAAAAAAAAACTATTTCCATTAAATATCGTTTTTGAAAGTCACTTCTGCATACATATGACGTTGTAATAGTTATATGTTTTGCATTTCACAATTCCATCTCTTTTTTTTTTTTTTGGTTTTCTTTTTGTCACAAAAGTTTGAACTTTCAGAAAATATAAAATCTACCTACACCTACTAAATACCATAAATATGAACTCTACTGCGAAATACAAATACAATTTACGATATGCTAATGCGAAAAATCGTCTATATTTTTTTATTTATTAAAAATTAGCATAACGCAGTTTAAACCTTTAAGTTACCGTGTCATATATCGGCAAAAAAGAGATTTTCTAAGGACGATTTCGATAAATATTGCAATCCTGTAATATTAGTCTTAACACAGAATGTTCAACTTTTATTTTTTACTGTTAAGTTGATTTTTAGAATTCAATTTGATGCTTTCAAAGTTGCACACATTTATTTTAGGAATATTACTTAATTTGAAATTTTTGAATTGAAATTTTAATTCGAGAGCAAAATCTTAAAGACACTTAATGCTAGTATTTCTTAACTACTAACAGTTAAGGATATAAGCCTAATTTCTTTTCCTATTATTTCTTTGTTTTCCTTCTCTACCATTTCAAAAGATTTCTGGTGCGTTCTCTCGGCGCAATTTCTAGTTGACTCCTGCAAGGTACCCCCTGCTAAGCTTTATGTAATTTTACTAAAATCAAGTTTAGATTTTTGGCAAATTTCCGAAAAGTACTTGGGGAATATTTCTGCAAGTTTGACTAAAAAACCCTTTACAAATAGAAGTTGTTGCATTTTAAATTCTATTATTATTGTTGTTGTTATTATTTTTTGGTATGCCATCTGTTACAAGTGATTGCCAAAATGTGTGTGCATGAATGGTGTTGCTCTTGTTGTTCTAATTTTAAAACTTTTCGATTTAGGTTTTTGTTTATTTTGTTTTAGATTCAAGTAATAATTATTTCAGGATTTTATATTCGAAATTATACTCTTAAACACTCTAAATTACACTCTGTATCAATTAAAAGTCTCATTAAGAAAAGATGGATCCGAATATTTTATCTCAATATCATGGCGGACGTTAAAAGTTTTAACATCCATGTGCCTTTTCTCAAAAGATGCTGATTCAATGTTTAAAAACTTCTGTTTTATTCCTCTTGTTGTGGTGCATATTTAACACAGGTTTTTATTTTATTTCGTAAATACCGATGTCTGAATACGAACTGAGAACTGAATGCGTTTGTTAACGCAATTATTTTGATTAGATTAAGTGGCTAAACTTTTATTACGAAATCATCCATCTATCATATAAAAAAGATACTTTAAAAAATTAAAATTCTTTTTCTTTTCTTTCTGGAGTTTTGTAGTTTTCTTTTGCTGGCCAATAATTTGAACATGCTATTGATACTTTTTTAGGGCACACAGTACTGCTAGAGGACCATTCTTTTTCCTTTTTTTTTTTCAATTCTCTGTTATGTAGTTCTATTACTGTCCGTTAAAGTTATGAAGTTCTGTTTTTGTCTGTAATAGATCCATTGATTTATGTTTTTAAATACCGAAGTTTTAATTAGGAAATAGATTTTTCTTAACAATGACTAATTTGATTAGATTTGGTATCTACAAGTGTGTTATAAAATAGCATAAAAAGAGACTTTAAAGCTATACTTTTCTCCTTGTTTCTAGAGTTTTACAGTTATCTTTTAGCAAGTATTACTCATCGTGAAAAAAAGTGTTCCTTTCCATTTTACAGTAAGTTGTTGAGCTGCGTGACATGCTCAGCTTTAATAATAGCGAAATATTTTTCAACGAATAAAAAGAAAATATGAAGGTCGAGCCTACCTTAGTTAAGGGCATGGATGTTAAGAGGGGAAATTTATAAGACCATTGCTGGCTATCAAGCGTCCATGATCCTCCGTATCTCGATCACCCGTAGGCTAAGGAAGTGCACTAACCTCATCATATCATTCACTATTTTTTTTTTACCTCCTCTTATTCTCTATCTTATGTTGGATAGCGCCGCTGGTCTTCTAAATCATCTATCAACTGCAGCCTTCTTATTTTAAATGAGAAGAAATAAGAGAGAGAAAAAAATTCAGGTCTTTCATGTTGTTTGGAACCGTGTTTTAGCTGTCCACATTGTTAATAGAACATGGTGACAAATATTAATTTTAGATAATCTGTTTTGTTTAAAACATGTTTATAATAGCATGTCTTTTAAATTTATCTTAGATCTTTTATTTATATAAACTATCACTTGCTGCCTAATATAGTCACTAATGCATAATATCTGCATAGTTTCGAACTCCATTATTTCATATTAATAGGGACATAGTACGTTTTCATTGTCAAATGAAGGAGCACATTTCACATAATTTTTTTTAAATTTATCGTAAGAGAATATGTTATTACATTTATACGTAGTAAACGTAGCACTAAAATTTTTCGTAAAAAAATGTTTATATTATAATATCACTGGATATAATAGGTCTGTCTAGGTTTTTCTGAGAGGTACCTATTTTGTGAAAATTTAGACATAATTTGTGAAAAATTAAAAATTATATTAAAAAATCAACACATAAATATGGTAAAAATATGGATTTATCGTTTCTTAAGGTATACACAAATAAAATTTTAAGAAAAAGTATTTTGTGAAGCTACCGTTTTTCCAAAAGTTGAATTTGTGAAACTACCGTTTTTCCTAAATTGAATTTGTGAAGGTACCGCCAAACGGTCGTAAATTCGGCCTGGACAGACCCCTGAATACAATATATTAGGTTCAGTGATAACAAAACACATTAAGTAAAACTATGAATTTAGTCAACTTTTAAAGCAATGCATATTAGGAATTTCTTTGTTTATTGTGTATTATTTTAGATGATTTTTGCACAATAAAGTATATAGTGAATATTTTACAACAATGCATTAGCCATTATAGCATAGAATTAGTTTTTTAAAATTATTTAAGTATTATTTTAGACAGTTTTTACATTTAAGTAGACATTGACTATTTAAAAACAATATATTAGGCATAGGGGTTAACTTTTTATGAATTGTACTTCAACTCATCACTTGTATTTTCATAACCAGTATTATCTTCGAATGCTTAGAAAATCTGTAACATCAATCTGCTCTATTTGAGGCTACTATTAATACTACAAAATAAGTAAATAAATATGGTCTTGCAATCTAACCTTCTTTACTTAGATCTTCAGACAGGTATTTTCTTGATGACAATTGCACGCTAATTAAGCACCCAACATCAAATATTTATTTATAATGCTAATTGTTATAATCTAATATCTACATTTTACGTCTTAGATGTGCCAAAAACAATAAAGTGAGTTTAGAAAAAGAAAAAAAAAGAGTACTGCCTTTTACTGCAAAGTCACGACTATCTTTGATTGTATCTTAGGTTACGATTTTTTATTGCTTACAACTTTTGGTAGCATTTAACACAAATGATTACTTTGCCCCCATAATATTTTTATCGAGCCTGCTTTAAGGTACTTATTGAAAATTTGTCTAAATACAATTTAGATATGACTATTTTGTTTATTTTTTATGGAAATTAGCGATTTTTTAAAATTTTTTTTAATTGTTTAAGAAACCTTTTCTTTAACTACTAAGATTGATGAATGAATTCAAGCCAAATGTTCCATAAATTTCTTAAAAAATACATAAGTACGCTATGCAGCTTGAGTTGCCATCTTCTATTCAATGCTGAAATTCAGTTCTGGATATGACCGATAAAATGAATACCTCATGGCTTCTAGTTTTTGTTGCTTACAACTTTTGGTAGCATTTAACCCAAGTGATGAAAATTTGTCTAAATACCATTTAGCTGTAACTATTTTTTTTAATGGAAATTAGCGATTTTTTAAATTTTTTTTATTGTTTAAGAAAACTTTTCTTTAACTACAAAGATTGATGAATGAATTTAAGCCAAACGTTCCATCCATTTCTTAAAAAATACACTAGTACGCTATGCAGCTTGAGTTGTCATCTTCTATTCAATGCTGAAATTCAATTCTTGATATGACCGATAAAATGAATACCTTATGGCTTCTAGTACCATTTGACATGGGCCAGTTGCTATTTGGTACTATGATATCAATCGTTAAACTATTTTTTTTATCTGCTTAAAGGCAGCCTGTACATCGAATGCTATTATGGATGGTAGTTTCTCTTCCCTTCCCTCATATTTGTCGAGAACTTCTATTCGAGCGTATCATTTGTGACATGAGTTATAATTGTTTTGGTCTTTAGATTGCGGAACTATGGGTCCTCCCCACAGTTGTGTTTGCATGTGTCAGCTACAAAGCATTGAAAAATTATTTTAGGAACTCCCCTTTACGACTTTATTCGGAAAAGTCAGGAGCGCTCTCCTGCTGTTTTAACCTGATGAATGATAGTTTTATGCCGCATTTTTTATCTTTACCTGATATTAATTGCCTTCTGCGGAAGTTATTCAACTTAGGTAGATAAAAATGTTGCAAATAGTTCTTTCTCTTCCGCTATAGATCTTACTATTAGCAATAAACTGATTTGCAGTTGAGATAGGTGCATAGAAAATCTTGATTTAATATCAATCCCTGTAGGTGGTGCTGATAGTTTTAGAGCAATTTACTTTATGACTGTACCATCTGTTTTATTATATGTAGCTCCATACGTTGGCAAATTGTCTTCCTGTTAGAGTACTTTATTTTCTCTGTGCCAGTTTATGTGTTTACTTTTGCCCTACATGTAATTATTTTGTCCCATATACATTTCCTGAAGCAAATTATGTTCTTAAAAATTTCGGAGTGTATTGATCCATAATATCCTTTTAAGTTTACTGCAATCTTAATATTGCGCTAAGTTAAACAATATGATTGTACTTCTTAAGCTTGTTCACACCATATTATGGTCAACTTAAGCGGAAACAAGGTTTAGTTTCACACCTTAATGAAAAAAAAATTTTTTTTTCAAAATATTGTTATTTCAATTGCTGAATATTTTTTTTTCTTCAAAATATCAAAATGCAAGCAAAATATTGTGCGAAAAATTCTCATTTGCGTAATCCCAGGTTATAGTGTCATAATTTATTTTCTTTTGGAGTCTTTAAAAATTTCTTTTCTGTATTTGAAAATCTTCATAGCTTACTCTAGGTTAGTCGGAACTCACTTTTCTTTGAAATTTTAAATTAGTTATGGAGGAGGAAGAGAATTTGCGACTAAAAGTTTCTCTTTGGTATATTCTTCAATGGTCATCCTTTTATGGTTTTCTATAGACAGGTAAGAGAATGTACATCTTCTGTGTTAACCTACACAGAATTATATGAACTTAAACCTTCTTAAAATCTTAAAATTTTAAGTTTGGTCACTATGCTTAATAGAACACTTTTCAATGAATGGAATTAAAAAAATAATTAAAAATGTTAGTTAAGGTTTATCTTGATGTATAAGCCGACCCGTGCCTAATGATATATCCGTCTCTTGGCAAAATAAAGATTCAAATTATATTGTAAAGTATTTTAAAACATGTGGAATTCGACTTCTTTGAATGGGAGTGAAGACGAATTTTTGTGAGATAAAGTAGATTCCCTTGCAGAGTGGGATTCGTATGCTGCTAACAACACTGCTAACGTAAATGAATCCGACACAAATGATGATCTAGAATCTTTAAATTTGTAGTTTTATGGTATGTTTTAGAAGTTTTCCTTGTTTTATAATTTTTGAAATACTCTTGAATAAACTATCTAAACTTTTCTTATTCCTAATTTTTTTCTGAACGTATTGTACTTCTAAAAAACCCTTCATTTCTAAAGGAAATATGATGAGAGAAAATACGAAATTAATTGCATATAGCACATTAAGAATAGTTTTTGAAAGTGGTAATTTGTAAAGGCAAATTGATGCGCGGTTATTTATGTCTTTCTCATTGTTTATGATGCATCAATATTTCACGATCAGCGAATGCCCAACTTTATTACCGGTGAATAAGTTGACTTCCTGTTTTTCGTAAAATTTTGAAATTTTATAAAGTCAACTTATATATCGTAAATTACTTTCTAAATAAAAGGATTGTATTCATATATGTCCTCGCAGGTTAACATGATGCAAATAGAATCTCTTTTCTATTTTAGAATGACTTATAAACACAGTAATATATATATATATATATATATATATATATATATATATATATATATATATATATATATATATATATATATATATATATATATATATATATATATATATATATATATATCTAATGATTTTTTAGTAAATTAGTATTGAGAGCAACATGATTGAAGAGTCCAGTTGTGCATAATCTTCTTTTATTAAGTTGCGATGGTGAAATAGCAGTTTAACCCCTCTCCGAAGCGGGAGAGGGGGAACAGATATCCCGTCTAAGCTGACGGATTTTATTTTAGCAAAACAAACAACAAAAAGCCACGCAAAAATTAGCGCTCTGCATTTTATAGGATGATTAAACAGTGTGAAGAGGTCCCAGTCATATGCTTTTTCTGTATTCTTACGCTTCATCAATTTATTTATTACTCAAAGCAAATCGTTTAATCTTTCCTTATATGGAAGTGAAAGATCTTAAAATAACTTCTCTTTTGAAGTATTAATCTAATTATTATTCATTGGCATGTTTTTAGCCTTGAAGTCCCAAAATAGAATTTCTACCCTTATCTTTTACTAAAGATATTTAATGAAAAGGAATGAAGTTTTAATGCTTTTATTAATACAAAAGTATTTAATTTTTGTATTACATATATATATATATATATATATATATATATATATATATATATATATATATATATATATATATATATATATATATATATATATATATATATATATATATATATATATATATATATATTAAATACCTTGAAATCTTTAGTCCAAAGGTTTCATACAAACGTGTTTTTATTTCTTAGGTGGTATTGTAGAGGCTTGAAAAATTGACTTATATCTCGGTATATACGGTAATTGTTTTCTAAAGAAAAGAATTGTTTTCATATAATTCTACGTCGGTTAACACATGGAGAAAGTAGAATGTCTTTTCTCTTTGAAAAAGACCTATAAACACAGTATTTTATAAAAAGAAACCTAACTAATAAAAAAGAGCTTGCAGTCCTTAGAATCCTTGTTCTAACTCCAAAGATTTCATAAAAATGTGTTTTTATTTCTTTCATAAAAAGTTTTTATTTTCAGAATCAAGCACATTTAAATTTGACTAGTTTTTGTTTTTCTTTTCTTTTTGCGAGATTATATATTTAATTGTTTCCGTGACCCATTTTTTTATAATTTCTTCCATAATTGAGAGTTCTAATAGGTTTATTCAGCTTTTGAAAGCTCTGATATTAAGAGAAGTTGGTCGGAAGTTTTATGATCACGTAACATATTTTTATTATCTTAGCCCTAGAAGAGGATTACGGTATTGCTTTTCTTTTGTAAGCATTTCGTTTGTGCGGAAATCGGAAAATCCTAGAGATTTAACATGTGCTGTCAAAAGCTTCATCCGTTTCTTCTTTTTACTTATGTTATAATGAGTCACTTAGTTTAGTTTATGAGTCAGTGTAATAAATTTATTTTTTTTGTGCTCAAATTCTAAACATTCCTCACATTTTTATCCTTTTTTTGTTTATTTTATTATTATTTACGAAATGCGATTATTAAAATCCATTTGAGTTTTGTTAAAAAAGATAATTTCTGTTGAAGATTACGGAAATCCAGGTTTTAAAGTAGACAGTTAATTTATGAAGGTGGGATATTTATTAAAGGCAGAATATCTGTTAAATTACAATAAGAAATTATATATATATAAAGTGCATATTTTTCAGTTGTACAAAATATAAAGTTGAAGCAAATAATAATGAGAATACATTTTTATACCTCTTAATTAATATGCTGATGAAGGGCTTTTGCATAAATTAATTTTGAAAATAAAAATTTTTAATAACGTATAGGAAATTGCAACGGAATGTCCCAATAGTATACGCAAATGTCAATATTAAGTCAAATTTAAATTACATATGTTAGTTAGCTTTATTCAACACATACGTTAAAAAGAGAACACTTAGTCGAATTAGGTCACTAGAACACTATCGGTATCGAATTTTTATGTAATTAAAAAACGACTTTATAAATTTGATTTCTGCTCAAATGAAACCACTGAAAAAAATATATTGATCATATTTATTGAAAAAATTAAATTATTGGGTAAAATTATTATATCCATTTCGACTGTATTATTTTTATTTTTTTTTTGTTATAATTTAATACCGTAAAATGTATGGAATAAACACTTTCATCACTTCTTGCTTTCGATTAAATCGTTAATATTATTAAATCTCTTATTAAATTCCTTGTCTACTTGTTTGTTTTGTTTGTAAAAGACAGTCATAAAAATTCCAAACAGTTGCATACACTTTTTTTCCTTAAATATTTTGGAAGAATCTATTTCCCCCCTTATATTTTATTAAAAACCCGTTTGAAACTTTAGCAGCATTTTTCGTGACTCATTGATTCAAGATAATTGTTTTAATAAGATTCAAATAGAGAAACTAATTTTTGCGGGACGAGTGCGAAATAGCACACGTCCCACAAAACTCTAATTTTTTCCTTTCACTTTTAGATCCTCAATTAATAATTATAAACTTCTGAACTGATTCTATGAGAGTCTTTATTTCTTCTTGAATTCTCGAAACTTTGTAAAATTTTATTTAACTTTGATTGATGACATGTGATTATAGTGTCTGTGTGATTGGCGATGTCTGTGTGATAAGTGTATAGTGTCTGTGTGATGTGATGGTGCATTATTCGCATTTAGATTGGGATATAGATAGAATCGATTTTGAATACATCGATAGATTTTGAAGCGTAAAAGATTTTCCATTATTTCTTTTGTATAATATAATTATGAATAATTTTGATATAATTGTGAAACAATAATTACGCATATTTTTTAAAAGATTTAAGTAGAAAATGTTTTTATCAACACACGAGGATTTAAGGCAAAAGCATGATAGTCTCAAAAGTGCATGCAAATTAACTTTTGATTAACATTTTACAGAAAACAGCATAATTGAAAAATTATGATCATTGAGAAAATAATTGCCAACCAGTGCAACTGAATTCAGTGAAAAGAGATGAAGCTCGCTCCATCTATAGTGTAAAATCAGCACTTGCACACTGTACAGCGTACGATGATGAATATTATCATTTTAAGATTCGTAGCTATAAGATAATTAGGTACCCAGATAGCAGTCGAAGGTTGATTTTAATATCAGCAACAACCTTTACCAAACAAGTTTTATAAATGATTAGCAAATAAACCATGAAAACTTGAAATAATGGTAAATTTAACAGTGCTAATTAATGAGGTTCGCCTTGCCATCTTGAATTGTACGTTAACTTTTTAATTTTTGTTTTCTCGATATTTTTTGTGCTTAACAAACTTTTGATGATATAGTATTGTCAGACAGCACAATGCGTTTAAAAAAAAGCTTTTGAAAAGATGAAGGGGTCGCTTTAGTAGATTAGAAGAAATAGCGCTTTATAATTTTCAGAACTTTTATGAAATTTTCCCGAAGCAATAAATGATGTGATAAGCAATAAAATAACAATGAAAGGATGTGATTTGTGATTTTGAGTCAGGATTTCCATTTGAAATCGAAAATAACTCTTCTTTCGCAAATCAAGAGTAGAAAGCGTTCTCAAATTTTTAAACCGAGGATAAATTCACCTTCTCAAGGTTTATTTGTGCAGACTTTTATATACTTTCTTAAACACTTTAAAAGTGAAGGTTGGCCTGATGATTAAGTTTTCAACTCAAACAAAATCCTGTGTTTGAGAGCCTGGACAAAGCTAGAATGAAAAAAAAAAGATAAGTTAAAAGGGCAAAAATAAGGATTACAGTACCTGTATAATAAAAGCTAAGAAATGAAGAAATTTTTTTTTAGAGGATTTTAGATGCCTTTATTCAATCTTTAAGGAAACAAGCTTTGCATGCTAATATTTCTGCCAAGTTTAAAAAGGGATTGGTTCAACTTTTCTATGCGAACCAAATAAAAAGGAAAATACAATGTTGCCGTAATGTTGTCTGCTATCTGGGTGAAGTATCAATAATGATGCACCGAATGATATTATTTTGTTATACACCGCTTTATTATGGAGTGCTTATTTCTAAACATGCCATTTGTTTCAATAAAACATTTGTCAATAGCAATAATCTGTTTTCATTGAAGGCCCATTATCAACATTTGGTCATATGACCATTAAATTCGTAGATTTTTAAGGTGATTATTTGAGCGATATCAGTGTTGCATCCCGTACCTAGTATTACCGCTTTTCTTGTTTGTTTTGCAATTGTCTGTAAACGATTTCATTCCAGGGAGGAGAAATACCAATAGACATAAATATCTTTAGGTAAGTAGTATTATGAGAATGATGGCAACATATCACAATTTTGTTTCCATTAATGTTACGAAATATTCGCCACTTGTATTTACGTCCCATACCCACTAATATACTTATAATGTCAATTTTTCCACTTAATGGATGTTTCCGAAGTACAAGAGAATAAAATGCCACGTTGCACTACAGAACAAGGCATTTT
Organism: Parasteatoda tepidariorum; assembly: GCF_982258835.1. Classification (NCBI taxonomy): domain Eukaryota; kingdom Metazoa; phylum Arthropoda; class Arachnida; order Araneae; family Theridiidae; genus Parasteatoda; species Parasteatoda tepidariorum. Next base: position 81,159,357 of record NC_141761.1, read on the forward strand.
TCCTTTTTTTTTTACCGTTTTACTCATGAATTTCAAATTAGTTATATTTTTATCTAATAGATAATGTAGAATTTACGAATAATAATGTGAAAAATGATTCAGGTGATGATTACCAAACTATGCCATGTCCACACTAAGGTATTTGAAGATAATCATATGAAGGCCTGATTTGAGTAGTAGGGCAACTTTACTTCAGAACCTCAAAGTAAAAATGAGACATATAGTACAGATCTTGCTTGAATAGTGGGGTAATTTTTTGTTCATTTTGAGTTACTGAGTCTTAAAGTATATTGTCGAGATTATCCTATATTGTCAAATTCAGACTGAGGTGTTAGAAAATGATCACATGAAGATCTTTATTTAAATTATGGGTCTATTCTATCTATTTTCATTTTGAGTCACATAGTATGAAAATAAAATACCTAGAATTATATTTTCTATCTTGTATTCTGATTCTTTTGGTCATAAAGAAATTAATTGTAACTGGAAGTCTACTAGATTTTAAATAAGATAGACATGGCTTATATGAACACGAAAATGAGTCTTAACTACATTTCTTTAATAAGTGGTGTTAGACCACTGTTCTAAATATGTGTTTCACTTTAATGTGCTTTGTATCACATATTCCTGAGGATATTAAAATTATTACGTTTATGTAAGTAAAATTTAGTGTATTTTAAAGAGTAGAGTCTTTTTTATACGAAAATTTTTTTGTGAACCTGCACATCTTGGCCTTACAAATATCCTTGCACTCAACGAGAACTATTTTTATTAATACTTTTATAATTGATGAAACTATTACTTTTTAAACAAAGATAATTTTGAAGTAATGAAAATACCTCATGATATTGATATAAAGCGGAAACAAGCATCATCAGCCACACGTCTTTAAAGTATAACATCAATTATTAGGGCGCAATATTAATAAAATGTTCCTCTGTTAGCCTGCAGGCAACGACTTGTCGCTTGGTTTGTGTTGCGACTTGTCGCTCAGTTCAGTTAAAAAAATTTACAGTCGTAATTTCTATAAAAATGAAAGTTTAATTTACGGAATGAAAGTTAGGGTTTGTCCAAGTAGTTCGTAAGCAGTTAAAGAGAAGAAACGGTTTGCGATTTGCTTATTTTTGATGACGGGAGTGTTTATGTAAGATATGAATAAAGCTTATATAAAACACTAAAAAACCCTTATTTTCGATTTTTTTTTTAAATACAAGAACAAAAATTTGAAAAAATTACATTTATAAAAATTTTAAACTATAAATAAAAATTGAATTTGAGGGAAGAAAAAAGTTTGAAAAATATTTCTCCAATAAGTTTTATATTTTGTTTGAATTTTGTCTTAAAATTATAAAAATTAGTTGAGATTGTATCTTTTTACTTACATGAAAATTGAAAGTTCAAATAAAAACAAAGAGAGGAGTGTGGCGTTTTACTTAAGCAATTGAGGGGGTATAATTTGTTTATTTTGTTGACAAGGGAGGAAGGGGAGTCCGAAAATGTCAAAAATATGTTTGCGTATGTTTGAGCAACCCTTTACTTAGTTTTGAATTGCCTACAAAAGGACTTACTATAGGGGGCCGATGTGTTTCTTAAAATATTGTGATGTTATGAAATATTAATAAATGCTAAGTGTCCATTCCATTTGATTCAAATAATTAATTAAAAGATGAATTAAGTTGAACTGTAATGGTACAACTTAATACCATTTCTGAAGTAATAGCTAATCATTTGCACAATATGTTGACTCTGTACCAATATTTTAAATAAATATTGCTGTGATTATATTAATACTTTTGAGAATTTCGGAAAATTGTAAAGAATTCTAGTGTAAGAATTAAGTAAAGCAAATTATGATTTTTTTCCCATTTCTTAATTGATGATAAATGCCAGAAAAATGACAGAAGGTATGAAATTGCATTGCCCTAAATTCATGCACCCATGGTTAGAAGGTGGTAATTATCACAGCGAAATAACATACAGAAGCCAAAAAAGACTATCAAATACTTCTCTCCCCTTAAAAACCGTCACTTTAGGATGGCATTTTAGGCGCCAGTTCCGCAACGTCGAACGCCCCAGTATTCGAAAATGCTTCCAGCCAAATCAACCGGACATCCTCACCTTCAATAACAAATGCGCGAGTGCCAGGTACCCACGCGCCGCTTGAATGACCTTTGTTTTTATTTTACCTGAGTGAAGAGCCCTACTAATCGAACCGTTTACAAGAATGCCCCAAAGAGTCGAAAAAGAAAGAACATTTTTTCATACAACTAGATGCGGAACGCTGCTTCGCAACACTAGAATTCGAGCTTTCAAATTCGAGCACTAAAAATGAGTTCGGCTCGCTTTTATTAGTCCGATCCCACCAGAGCCCGAGATACATAGGATTACTCAAAACTAGAGTCCGCCCGAAATATATGTCGGACAAAGGTCAAATTTTGCGGCCTTTGATGCCTAAACAAGGAAATTAGAAAACCTTTTTACCACAATTTATCTTAAATTTTTTATATTTAATTATCTTAATCTTACACATTTGTTTTAATCTTTGATAAGTGCGCCGAACGTTTGTTTAAAAGTTGTAAAAATACTTATGAAAATTTTATTATAAGTCCGGTCCGAAAGTTAATTTTAACTCCGCTCTGATAAAAAGAAATAAATGTTGTTGAATAAATATCTTAAATAAAAGAATATGTATAGTATCAATTTTGAACATCAAATACAGCGTAGTATATGAAACGTATTTAAAAGAGCTAAGAGATTATCTAGAGTCTTTTTAAATATATTTTTTTCTTTATACACAGGTCAGTCACTTCAATGTGACCACCTGTCAAAAGCCAGAAAAACTCCCTTTTGCAGAGTGGTCCACTGCGAGACTTGCAGGAAGAGAGTCAATTAGATTCTTGAAAATGTTCACTTGGATCTTAAGCCAAGCTGAGTCCAGTGCCGTGGCTAGCTACGCTAGGTTAAGCGCTTAACCCATGGAGTGAATAACCCGATTGAGATCTGATCCCACTGATTCTCGATTAGGTCTAAGTGCGAGGAGTTTGTTTGCCAGGGGAATACGATAAACTCATCCCTGTGCTCTTTGAACTATGCACGTACACTGCGAGCTGTATTAAACGTGGCATTGTCCTGCTGATACATGCCGTCATCCTGAGATAAAATAATTCACATATAGGGACGAACATGGTTCGCAAGGAAAGACGCGCGTTTGTGTTGATCCATGGTACCTACCACAAAGATTAGTGCATTCAGAGAATGCCACGGAAACATTTCCCAGACGATAATGCTCTCTCCTCCAGTTTGGACACTCTCGGCAATTGTTGCAGGGTTGTAGCTTTCAGACATTTCTGGCCGTTTACGTCTTCGTCCATCTATCTGATGGAGCATTAAATGTAATTCATTGGAAAAAACCGCCTTTCGCCATTCCGTGGAAGTCCAATTGCAATATTTGCGTGCAAATTCCAGTCTTTGTCAATGAACAGCAATCAGAATAGGTGTAATAACCAGACTTCTGCCTTCGGAGGCTCATACGCAGCAACGTTGGCCGAACCGTCATTGAGGAGTTATTGTTGGTAGCCCCTTGTTTCATCTGGGGGGTCAGTTGTTCAAAAGTCTATTCACGTCTCTCACCTGAACGCATCTCCACAGCCGTCGTTCACTTCTGACATCTATGGCTCGTGGTGGGGGTGTACCACATTTGCCACGTCGCTGATTTTGGATAGTGTCATTTTACCCCGCACAATATACTTTTTTACCTCGGTGGCATCGAACAGTTTATGAAATCAGCCGTTTCGAAACTTATGTCCAAGATCCAATAATCGTGCTCTTTTGAACGTTTGAAAAACCGCTCTATTTCTGATTTACGTCAACGATTGCAATGTTTTTCAATTCCACGGAAACGCTTTATGTCTGCTTCACTGCCATCAATATTCTAACTCCTGCCTTCTGTGATTTGTTATATCATGTTGACTTCGAAAATAAGTGGTGGTCATATTGATCTGACTGAACTGTGTATATTAAAGTAATAGTTATTAACATTTGGCATTCCTCTATCTCTAAAATATAGCATCATCATAATCATTATCTTAATACCTGCATTGAAAAGGTAAAGGGAATTATAAGCATTTTACTTATCTTTCTAATTACTAAAATGCTTTCTAATTAGTAAATGCTTCCTTTTTCGACATGAATTATTACTTATTCCTTTTAACAATGGCAATACAAATCAAGCATTCTATATAAAAACTATCCTTTTATATTGTCATAAGAGTCAAAATGAAAGTAGAGCCTCACTGAAGAATGTTAAATTTTTGCTATCTATCTATCTATATTATATAAAACGCTAATACGTACGTATGTATGTATCAATAAAACCGATGATATTTCTTTTCTCGCGCTGGCAACAGTTTTCATTTTTAATTGATTGGATTCGGCGCGCAAGAGCACGTAGTGAGCAACCAGATAACAATAACCAGAGTGAGCATTATCAGGTTGTTCAATTCAGATTCATGCACTAAAAACATGACAATATTTAATTTAAACTCAATTAATTAATTAATTGAAGTGATAATGCTTTAAAAGGCCGCTATTGAATTGATATTTTTCTACTGGGAGCTACCTAAACGTCTAAAAAACGTTTAAGTGTTTGTATTGAATGCATTGAATTTTTTTATATTTCGCGTTTATTTATGCATTGAATTTTCACGCTTTAAAATACAGAATATTAGTGAAGCAATATTTGATAATTTATTTTGCTAATATGTTTCTTATTTAGCTAATGTTTTGATTTTTTCACCATGTACAATCTAAATAGCTAATATACTTTTTTAAAAGCCAATAAGAACATTGGTAGAATTCTTCTACATAAGTACAATACTATGTCTTTGATGGTAAAATACTATGTCTTTGATGATAATATATTATGTCTTTGTGCTAGAACATTATGTTCATTGGCGAGCGAGCGCAGCGAGTCATGGTTCACGGCGTGAACCACATAGGATTGCGTAGCAATTATCGGGGGTTGGCGAGCGTTAGCGAGCAGGGGGCGGAGCCTCCTAGTTATTTATTAATTTTTTAAGTTATGTAATTAGTGAATATTTTAATATTCCACATTGTTATTGAAAATTTATTGGTATCGTTAACTTATTCAGTACAATTTACTCTCTTCTATTTGCTTATACATTACTGACATTAATATAATTGTTCCATGGAATTGTTCTCAAAGTTCAAAAACCAAGTTAATGATACATTTTGTAAATTTTAAATTAATATTTTTTAGACTGCTTCCACTATTTCTTATATCCATTCTAATTTCAATTAGACACTCCTTATATGGTAATTTTACTGTATGCCATCTGTTCTGCTTGCTAAATATTTAAAAGATTCAACAGAACTGGTACTGAAGCGTTAAGCATTCAAAGCAGTTATTTAAATCAGTAGGTAATAAAATATTCTTTTCCTTCTTATCATAACCCCTTAGGCTTTTCCTTTAAAAAAAAAATGTTTTTTTTTCCTCTGGAGGTAGGTTAAACCCTTCATTGTGGCTGCTGTATATCGTTTGCATCCTTTAAAGATGAGTCGGAAAAAATATTCTAATACGGTTCATTTTCACTTTCCCTTCCCCTTATCTACTAAGGATCATCAAGTCCTTGCATATGCAAAAGAGAAGATTAGCGTGTACCTTTGCGGTTTCGCAACTATCTTTTGAAGATGCTGATATCATCTCTAATATCGTTATGTAGGTAAAGAATAGGTTATCCATTCCTGTAGAGATTATGAGCAACAGGGTACAAAAGGCCAAGACCACAGCTGGGGGGTCATAAAGTATGAAACCAATCTCGCGATGCTTAATCCCTTTTGATGCGATCTTTTCATACTATCGCATTTTATACGCTATTGGTCTTCTTTCTGTTCACTGCCATTCATGCCACGCAACCACACATAATATTTTTTTATTTCATGATTCAATAGTTAATTGCTGTTACTCTAATGTCCAACATTGTTCATTGTTGACATTCCAGATGCACAGTTTTATAAGCTGTTGTTTATTGCACTTTTTTTTCTTAATCATAAAAAAAGAATCTTGCATTTTACTTATTCTTATAAAATGGGTATATCTTCTAATCTTATTATAATCTGTTTTTTTTTTTTTTCTGTCATGGTCCTACAAACTGCATTTTTTTTCGTATGTTGTAAAATAATGTTTGCACGTGTATGTGTTTTGAAAAAAAAAAAAAAAAAGGAATTTTATTTTTTAAGTTGTTGAAAATAATATAAGCGTAAGCTTTAGAAGCGAAAGATTACTGCTCTTATTTCTTGCGTTTACATTTCAAATATAATTTTAATGTAACTGATTAACGGTTTGCGCAATATGTATATAAACATAAAAAAAAAAAGAAAACAAATGTATGATACGATTTTGCTTATTTATTTTTCTTGTCTAATACTATCTGGTTTGCTCTAATATAATCAAATCTTCGAGGCTTAAAATTTATTACTTTAAAAACAAACTAAAACTCAAGAATATTTATCTCCTTTTTGCTCCATTCTACCTGTTTTATGCTCCTTTTTGTTGCAAACTGGCCAAAAATATATCAAGTACTAAGTCAAAAATGCAGTTGGAATTTTTTTTTTTAAATAAACCCCAGCTAAATTTAGTAACACAATGAAAACTTTTAAAACCTACCATAAAGTTACAAATTTAAGGATTCCAAAACATCATCTGTGTTGGTTTCAGTAACGTTAGCAGTGTCGTTAACAGATACCCACTCTGCAATGGATTCTACTTCATATTTCCATTTGCTGAGTCCCACAAAACGAGTCGACTTCACCCCCATCCGAAAACCGGATGGAAGTGATATTCAATCGAATTCGAAATTTCACACTTTTTAAAACATTTTACACTAACATTTGAATTCACATTTTGCCATTGTTTAGTATCATTATCTCTGGGGCGCTTTATAGTATCATTATTTGCGGGGAAATTTTCCAGATTTTTAAGTAGGGAATATATCTATCTATATATATATTACTGTGTTTGTAAGTTGTTTTGAGGCAGAAAAGAGATTCTACTTGCATTATGTTAACATACGAGGACTTATATGAATATAATCCTTTTATTTCGAAAACAATTTACGATGTATAAGTCGACTTATTCACCGGTAATGAAGTTTAGCATTCGTTGATCGTGAAATATTAATGCATCATAAACAATGAGAAAGACATAAATAACTACGTATCAATTTGCCGTTACAAATTACTACTATTTGATACTATATATATAGTATCAAATTTAAACCATAATATGCGTATAATATTTATAGCAGTGTAGCTGAAGGGTGATGATTTTCATGTTACTCAAACCTTTCAACATAAGAAATGGTAAATCGATAGTAAACTACAATTTCTGTATACGTATTTAGAAGAGGCGCTGTATTTATATCAGAACAATTTATTTCTATCGAATTGTAAACAATATTGTCTACAATTTACATTGTTAGGAAGCCGTAGATTGCTTTCTATTGCTCACAAAAAGTTTTTACAACCAAGCTGGTACCGTCATAAAATCAATTGAACTGAAGGCTGCCAATTCTAGTGAAATTTTAAAGAAAAAAAAACCCACTTCCGCAATCGAGACCGAAAGGATCCAACCTTACTCCTCTCTTTAAACATTGTTCGAAAAAGTTCAGGGTCTCTTTTTATTATTTAGGACTGCATGCCCTTCTCCTTTCATTTAATTTTATTCCCTCGCACAAGTTGTTCCATTATTGTTATTGCCAGACCTTATAAAAATGCTTTCACAACTTTCTAAAGCTGCCTTCAAAAGTGCGCGCGTAGCCATCATTTATTATATTTGTCTTGTCTTGTATAACGGGGTAAAAGTACTTTCTCGCATCCTTTGTTAAATAAGTGAGTGGACACTTGGCAAAACTTCTCCAACGGACGTCAAGAGCTTCAGCTGTTGGCTTGAATAAAATTAAAGGTCGAGGTTGTTTTCTCCGTTTAGCATGTGTTCGAAAGGGTTTGTTTCCTTTTTAAAGCGAAGGCAGTGAAACTTTTCTTTCCTTTCTTTCTTTAAACTTTCCATTTTGTTTATGCATTTTTTTTTCTAACAGCATAATATCATACTATTACAAGGTTCTTTATAGTTGATCAGGCCTAGATATTTAAATATGTAGTATTTTTTCTTCACATATATGAACTAGTATATTAAAGTAATAAAGAAACAAAGCTTACATACGGGCGATCAAACTAGCTTTAATCCGTTTGCCGCAGATGGGACACTAATGTCCTTCGTTATATATATATATATATATACACTACCGGTCAAAAGTTTGCGAAAATTTTGAAATCTACAAAAAAAAGTTCTAAATTCAAATGTTCATAGAACTGCGAAAAATCATTCAAATGGCATGAAAATTTGATATGTTCTAATGTGAACTCTTTACAGTTAGTTACATATGATCAAATTGCAATACTTTGTTTTTTGCGAACTGAATCCACCTTTTCATCATGAGTTGTTTCTATGGTGAAAAAAGTTGTTAAGTTTGAACACTTGCCAAACTTGCAAAAAAAAATTTTTGTACTTTCTGTTAATAGAAAATAGTTATTTGAACAGTTCTATGTAAGTCCTCAAAATTTCAAATCGATTTGATTTTTTTTGACGAAGTTATAGAATTTTGAAAAACATGTGTACTTTTCTCGATTTTTAAGCATTCCACATTTGCGGTCCTTTGGTCTATACATCTTCGACCAAAGAACTTTTTAATTTTAATGTTTTCTATATTTTCAAATAATTAATATTGATTATAAAACAAATAGTCTTATTTATTATTGTAATTATTGTTACTACAAGGAACTTATTATGAATATAATTAAAACAATATCTCATAGATGTCACATTTCATCTAAAATTTGTTTGTTCTTGCAAACGATGCTCTGATATTTGAATCGAAGTCAGTTATGGGACATTTTACAACAGGAATGGAACTCTGTATCACTTGAAGTGATTAATGATTTATTAGAACGAATGCTATGTATATGTAAGGCTATAATAAAAGCAAAAGGTGGATGGTTCGAGGAATCTAAGATTTAAATGTTAATTTATTTAATTACAAAATACGAATAAGAATATGTTAAATATTTGACCTGTTGTAAATAAAATAGTTTAATAAAAATGCAAATTTTTTATACTATTGTTATTATTTTTTTAGAATTATTTATGTAATTATTGTTATAACTTTTTAATTTAATTTAATATAAAGAAAAAATATCACAACAAAACTAATACAGGTAAGCAATAAATATAAACAATAAATATAAACAATAATAATTACAATAATGAATAAGAGTATTTGTTTTATGATAAATATTAATTATTTGAAAATATAGAAACATAAAAATTAAAAAGTTCTTTGATAGAAGATGTATAGACCAGAAGACTGCATATGTGGAATGCTCAAAAATCGAGAGAAGTACACATGTTTTTCAAAATTCTATAACTTCGTCAAAAAAAAATCGAATCGATTTGAAATTTTGAGGGCTTACATAGAACTGTTCAAATAACTATTTTCTATTAACAGAAAGTACAAAAAATATTTTTTGCAAGTTTGGCAAGTGTTCAAACTTAACAACTTTTTTCACCATAAAAACAATCCGTGATGAAAAGCTGGATTCAGTTCGCAAAAAACAAAGTATTGCAATTTGATCATATGTAACTAACAGTAGAGGGTTCACTTCAGAACATATCAAATTTTCATGCCATTTGAATGATTTTTCGCAGTTCTATGAACATTTGAATTTAGGCCTTTTCTTTGCAGATTTATATATATATATATATATATATATATAAACTAAACTCAGTGGCGCGACAGCCCATAGAGGGCCAAGGCCTACTGTGCCCATCTCAGTTTTCTTGACCTTGGGCTCTGGGGAGCAGGAGCAGATGTTCCGGTCAGGTGGTCAGCCGAACGCGGAACCCCCAGTGTTTAGTTCCCAAGCATGCTTGGTACTAATTTATCGACCCACTGAAGGGATGAAAGGCTGAGTCAACCTTGTCCGTCCCGAGGATCGAACCAGGGACCTGTGGCACGACAGCGCGAAGCTCTACAGCTCAGCCACCGGGCGTAAAAAACAGTCTAATAGCTACTAAAAGTACGTTAGGTTATCAGAATTATATGAAATGAAATATAAAATCTAAAAAAACGAAGTTAGAAAAAAAAATTTCATTCATATTCAATACTCTGATGAATAACTGTTTCTCTTAAATCTAAATAAGTGCAAATTTGAAAAATTATTTTTTGGAAGTAAGCCGTGTTCTGTAATAGTAGTAATTTATTTACGTCGCACTGGGACTGCACAATGGGCTATTGGCGACGGTCTGGGAAACATTGTTGAGATTGATCCGAAGACATGCCATCCCAATTTTGATCCTCTGCAATGGGAATAGCTCCCCTCACTTTGGTAGCTAAACGACATGCGCTCGAAGTCGAACACTTTATGGTAGAACAGTTTAAGGAGGACCGATGCTGCACACCCTCGGTCCCTCCTGAGACTGATCAAAGTGGTCTCCCAACCGCGCATTGACCTCTGAAAGTGATGCTTGACTACGTTGATCTATTGGGAGCTGTGTCTTAATGATTAGTGCACTGCTGGACCCGTGTTTGGTAGATTTTACCTTTAACGTAGGAAAAGACACCAGTATTTCATGCTGTATTTCAAAACCATAGATTATTTAAATGTTAAATATATAATTTTTTTATACTTATTTTGGTTTAAATTAATATTAAATGAAAAATATGTTTAATTATATATAAACTGGGTTTTGTTACTACGTCAAATTGAACAGATGTTATGATGATTTATAAAATCATTCATTTTGGTTATTTCATTGATAAATGTGCCTTTCTTGTGATTTTCCTTAAAAATTATTTTTCGGTTATTTTCTTTCATTTTTTTTAAATGTAGTATCTCAAAAAAATTTTTGATTCGAATTGCTTGAAATTTTACATGAATGTTTTTTATACACATGTCTAGGTGATAGATTACGGACTAGTTAGTTAAACTAGTATTTTGTATATAACAGCTAAAACTAAAAAAACTATTTGAAATTTTGGCCTTTTTTTGCCAAATAAATTTCGATATTTTCTGTTAAATATCTAAATATTAATATTGTGTCTAATGCGTAGTCTATTATTAAAGTTGAGTTTTTATGAGTATTACATAGCAAGAATACTAAATTTCAACAATATGTGATTTTGAAAAAATATGTGAAAAACAATATATGATTTTATTTTTTTTAAACAGTTTTCCCTCCTATATTTTCTGAAATTTTTTTTTTGTATTCGTACCATACTTTAGTGTATAATCCGCATATTAATCCGAATGAAATATTCCTAGTTTCAAAATGCACCGAAGGTATTTGGGAACCTTAAATAATTGAAAAATTATAAAGTAACGTTGAAATTAATTGAATCAGGAAAACATAAAATGTAAAATTCTTTTCACGGAAATATTAAATTTCTCGAGTTCAATAAACTTTAAAGGCACTAATGATATTGTTAAAAGAAATCTCGTTGTCTGCTTTTGTTGCAGTTAAGTGTTTTGTTGCAGTTGACAAACATTTCTTTTAATTAATTCAAATAATGAGATGTTGCGAATTGCGTAAACTTTAAAATTAACATTAAGGGTCTGACACGTTCAAACGCTCTTCTGAAACAAAAAGAATATTAGAGGACCATATTTTAGTTGCGACCATACCATCTTCATATTAGGATCAAATATTTGAATACTTTGAAGAAAAAAAAGTATATTTATTCAGAGAAAGATATTCTTGCTTTTGGTTTTGTAATTTAAAATATCTGCATACTTATCATATATTTAAAGTCCACCCTTGGAATCCTTGCATCTTAGTACATGAATGTCCGATCAGAATATCAAAAGTTATTCAAGGTTTCCTTTTTTTATTTTGCTCAAGTGTATTCTGTAACACACTGGGTTGTACGGGGTCAAAAGTCGTTCAGAGAAATATAACGCATGAAGATCTTTTCAAAATTAAGTCTTATAAAATGTAATGGCATACTAAAAGTTTTACAGAATTTAATCACCGAGTCTCCTATGGCATACAGAAAAAACTTAACACTAGATCCATAACTAAACATGATATTATTTATGAAGAATTTTGTGGCCCCTTCCTCTTATATAATAGATCCTTACAAAATAACGCTTGTTAATTTCTGCAATGGAACCCTGAATGGTATAAAATTTTTAGGACTCTATCTCATTTAATTATAAAAATGCTACAGCGAACTGAGTGTGTCTGGAAGGGGGTTAACTTCGTTAATTTTATATATCATGTTTACTGTTGCGTCAACCACACATTGGACACTTACTAACGAACTCTAGTCCAACGGATGTTAAGAAATCAGCTGCTCGGATCAATCCGGTCGAGGCGTTTTCGCCACAGAGCATGTGTTCGAATAAGCGTTTGACATAAGATGATTAAAGCGAAAAGCTTTTTAAACGGCTTTGTTTAATTGATTCGTTTTCTAATATTATTTATTTATTTATTAAATGTCAATTATGCTTAGAAATTTTATTTTTCAAATAGTCTATTTTATTGCTTTATTTTATTTGTTTATATTTGTTGTACTTTTTTATGTTTATCAGAAAATAAAAAATTGGTGCATTTTCAGTATAGTTTCTAAAACAAATTCAATTATGCTTATTATTTACTTATTTGTAATACATTAGAGGATTTTCGATAATTTTTCGGTTACCTAGACGATTCTGAAAATTGAATTTTTTGAATAAGTTTTAAGCGATAAGCAAAAAATAATGCATTGTGTGAATGGACTGGTTTATTTATTAAGTTTTACAGTACCTTTTTATAATTATTATCAAAAAATAGAAAATTGTTAAATTTTCATTATCGTTTCTGACAAAAGTTTAACTATGCTTACTCATTATTTGCGTTTTTTACGTTCGAAGATTTTTGATAGCCTTTCGAACCTTCAAAATTCTGAAAATGGAATTTTTCGAATTCTTTTTAAACGATTAGCAGAAAATAATGCATTTTTTTGAAGGGACGGGTTTTATTTTGTAAATAGCATGTTTTTTTTTAAATTATATTTATTTGTTTTTGGTGTACCTTTTTATATTTACCAAAAAAATAGAAAATTGATAAATTTTCTGTCTCGCTTTTGAAATAAAGTATAAGCTTCCATGCTTGTGAGAAGTAAAATATGGATGAAAGAATAATTATTAAGAACTATTCGAGTTGCAAACCAGGATAGTGAATGGATTACGAGGGTATGTGTGTAAATATGGTTTAAAACCTAGTCCTAGTATTAATTAATTGGTCAAAAAACTGCATTATGGTATTCTATTTATTAATAAGTCAAAAAAGAAGAAGAGCCACATCAAGTACGTGTACTATGCTCGCATGTTTTTATTTATTTTATTATTATTATAGTAAACTTATCGATTTCAGGGATGGAACATGTGTCAAGAAAATTAAAAAGTGGTTGAAATATATTTATTAATTTTACTGTTAATTCATAACTACAACAATATGTATTAGGGAGCGTTCGGTAGATTTTTTATTTAAATATGGATGTACATTTAGATAAAAAAAAATCTACCCAATATTTATTTTTCATAAAAATTAAAAGAAATAAATAAGAAAATTTCGCTATTTTTATATCCCCCGAGAAAGATTAATTTAATTCCCCCCCCCATCACTTTTTGGCACGCAGGTCCTATGCAAGTCTTAGAATTATGTCTGCTGGTAACAGCTTAAATCGAAATATAAAATAAATATTGATTGAATTGAGAAAAATCATTATATGATTACTTTTATAACATATAGTTCATATGGTTGAACACAGGCAACGAGATTCGAGTCCATTAAACATCATTAAACATTACATAAGGTCCGTTAAACATAATGGCTGAATGCAGTTAATATAGTTCTTCGTTATAAAAGTGGAATCTGTTGCTAAAAATTCTTTTTTTATGTTGTTCTGAAAAAAAAAAACAATTAGAAAGATTCAAAACTTACATTTATAGCTTAATTCATAATAATAACTTAGAATTTAGGGCAACGAATTTCGAGTCCCTCAAACATCAATAAGCATGTAGTTCTTCGTTATAAAAGTGGAATCTGTTGCTAAAAATTCTTTTTTATGCTTTTCTGAAAAAGCACTCATCACTAAGCACACACATTTTAAACATCATTAAACACAACATAACATCCGTTCAACATGATGGGTGAATGCAGTTACATATATAGTTCTTCGTTATAAACGTAGAATCTGTTGCTAAAAATTCTTTTTTATGTTGTTCTGAAAAAGCATCCCTCACTAAGCACACATATTTTAAACATCATTAAACCTAGCATAACGTCTGTTAAACATGATATTTGAATGCAGTTATATAGTTCTTCGTTATAAAAGTGGAATCTGTTGCTTAAAATTCTTTTTTATGTTGTTCTGAGAAAACACACAAGAAAGATTAAAAACTTACATTTATTGCTTAATTCATAATAGTAACTTCGAATTTAGGGCAACGAATTTCGAGTCCCTCAAACATCAATAAACATATAGTTCTTCGTTATAAAAGTGGAAGCTATTGCTAATAATTTTTTCTTATGTTGTTCTGAGAAAACACATTAGAAGGATTCAAAACTTACATTTATAGCTTAATTCATAATAATAACTTACAATTTAAGGCAACGAATTTCGAGTCCTTCAAACATCAATAAACATGTAGTTCTTCGTTATAAAAGTGGAATCTGTTGCTAAAAATTCTATTTTATGCTTTTCTGAAAAAGCACTCATCACTAAGCACACATATTTTAAACATCATTAAACACAACATAACATCCGTTAAACATGATGGTTGAATGCAGTTATATAGTTCTTCGTTATAAAAGTGGTATCTGTTGCTAAAAATTCCTTTTTATGCTGTTCTGAAAAAGCACACAACATAGACTCGAAACTTACATTTCTAGCTTAATTCTTGCTGCTTTTTCCATTCATGTATTATTTCATTATATTTTTGGAAAAATGCTCAATTAATAATAATAATATAGAATTTAGGACAATGAATTTCGAATCTTTACTTATATTTTACTTTAAAAGTGACTTTTTCTTATTATAAAATGCTAAAAATTATAGCTATTTAACCTCATTACTTGGTACCTCCTACCTCCCGTTTTTCCTTTTAATAGTAAAGAATCATTTTATTGCTTTTACGAATCAAGGATGACAATTATTAAATTTTTAGCCAATATAAAACGCAGATGTGAAGGAGGAGAAATATTCCTCAATTCTCACCTCATCTTTTTAGAGCGGGTGTGGTTCGCCTTCAGGACACAAATTACGGGATACTTCATAAGTATGGGGGACGGTCAACGCCTTGGCGCCCGGGGGCCTTCTCTGGTACAGGGTGTAGGCGGCTCGCCTCATGCCAGTAAACAACGACTGCGTTCTTGATTTGCCTCTCAGGTTATATTCACCCCTTTTTTGTATTTCCACCGGATATCGCTCTGGTCATTAAAAGACAAGAGAGCAAAATAGTTTCGGAAGGTGTGGAAGAAGTGCCCCACCCCCTTCTAACTTACTTCCTCTCATCCTAAAATGATGGAACACCGAGCTGAATTCTGTTAATAAATCGTTCCATCTCCAATCTGCGTGGGGATGGAATTTTTTAAAAATAGACTCACACCTACTTTAACTTAGAGTAATAAGAACTTTTATGTTTGATGATGGAGCCGGTTTATTAAGACAGTTATGGTTTTAGATTTGTTATTTTCTTTTTAATTATTTTATTTTATATTTCCCTTCTCATGGTAAAGTATATAGTCATATTTTCTTGAAATTGGTTTTACTACTTAGATTACTTTTAAATTAAATATACACTGTAAAAAGAAGAAAAAAAATCTCGTAGAATTTGCAGTTTTACACCGTTAAATGGGTTGGTTGTGCAAAACCGTAAAATTTACGAAGTAAATCCGTAGCCTCAACAGTTTATCAGTGAAAACTACGAAGAAAATTCGTAATCAAGACTGTTTTTGTACCGTAAGAAAACAAGTTTTTACAATAAAAATTTGTTGTCGCGGCAGATTTTTACCATATGAGAATAAATTTTCTCTTTGAAAGTCACGAGGAGTATCTGTGCTCGCACCAGGCATGGATATTTTATGTCGGTAAAATTTGTTTTGACCAGTCAGCGCTGGGATTTGAGCATGGGTCACTTCAATTAGAAGCATGCTCTCTGTCCCCTGAGCCACTGCTGCCCAAGTGTTTCATTGAGAAGAAATTTTGATAGTGAGAATTTCGCACCAATATTGTATTTATTTGGCAAAGTCGAATGGCAGTATTGCTTATACGATTTTCAAAACCATAAAATACTAGCAAGTATAGAAAATAACCGTGAAAGGTTTGGAGAAAAGGTAAAGTTATATTATAAAACACAAAACTGCATGGCAAAAACTAGAATTTCAACTGACACTTTTCGTCCAGTTGAGATGAAAAGCGGAAAAACCGTTGTAAGCTGAAAAACGGAGAAAAACCGTTTTGTCTCAAAACGGCTTTAAGCCGTTAAATATACGGAGAAATTTGGGAAAAAAACAGCGGGTATTTTTTACAGTGCTCTGATGTTACTGTAAACGAGTTGTAAATACCTTATATTCAGCGAGAAAATGTTAAACAAATAAGATTTTTAAGTCCATGAAAATAAAAAATATTTTAAAACTGTTGTGAAAAGGAAACAAACTTGAGAAAGGAATTGTTGAAATGTCTTTAAGAAAAACAACTCAGAAAATAGGATTTGATTGAAGAAAAAAAAGTTTAAATACGCAGCTTAATTGTACTTCAACATACTTGCACTTTTTATATTTTTAAGCCATTGTTTGGTTGGCTCAGTGAGTTTTTTCATCTAGAAAAAAAAAACAACCAATAAATAAGTTTTTTTTTAAAAAAAAAAAAGAATTATCTTTATATTTTTTAAGGTTACATAGGTACTCCGTGTATGCTCGCCAAAAAAGCTCTTTTCTTTATGAAACCTTTTTAAAAATACGTTTATATATAAGAAAAAGGAGACAAAGCTAAATTAACTACGACAAAAAAAGTTTAGGCTGAGGTATTTTATGTTGGTTTTCATGGGAAAATATCCTTTAATTAACTCAGGAGGCATCCAAATTTAGATCATTTCCCGTCAAAGAATGGCGTGGCGAAACTTCAACCGGGATCCCACACGGAGTTTCCCACCCTTCTGTAAGTTGATTCCTTTTTCGTGTCTTGGCGATAGGAAGTCGAGCAGAAAGCTGCGAAATGATCTTGAAATATTTTTCGTACTGTCTTGCCAAACTCTCAAAAAGGTGAAGATCAAGCACCTCGTATGGTCAACAGAGCGTTCGGATGTGACAAGCGTGCGACCCTTACCATCTCATGCTCGGCCACTATGCAACATATTATGTCCCATTAAGTTGGACCTCTTTTTTAAACAGCAGAAAATAATTCCCACGGTGGTAATTGCTTTTGTGTGTGCTTATAGGGAGTCGGATGTTCTATCAGATCCCATGTTAAAAACGGCCAACTTTGATACACCTTTTCTCAGTAAATACTGAATTGATTAAGCTATTATTGTTCCGCTTATTATGATTTATGGTGCACGTTTAAACAAAGTTTCGAATTCGCATACGACTTAACTGAACACCTAGATATAAAAGATAGCGTAAGTCAAGGAGATGCCGTGGCCTGTTTCATATTTATTATGGTTCTAAAAAAGATTATTTTAGAGTCTAAAATAAACACCAGACGAAGCATCTAAATCCAAATATATGCCGTGTTTAAACTCAGATTTTCAAACCAGTCATCTGGAAATTGAAAACTTCAAGTTTGAATAAGTAGATTGCTTCACTTATTTAAGAGCAGAAGTTAGCAACTATGATCGAACCTCAGAAATGCATAAACGAATTACAAATGTTCACAGATATTTTTAATCTCAAATGTATATGAAATATACATGAAATTAAAAAATAAATTTCTTTTATATAAAGCACTTATAAGATGAGTTTTGTTATATACATCTGAGATATGGACGTTAACCTCAAGAGATGAGGATGCGTTGGCAATTTTCGAGAGAAAAGTCCTAAAGAGTATTTGTGGTAGAACTCAGTTGGCAGCTAATGGTGAAGGTAAACAAATTTTAAATTATGTAAAACCATTAAAAGGCCTGATGTCGGGAAATACTTGAAATCCAAAGGATAGAATAGGCTGGACATTTGGTTAGAAATAGACGAAGAGGAAAACATCGACTGGCTCGAAAAGGGCATAGACTTCTGTTAACTAAAAATTTAAGGACAGTGGCCAAACATAAAGATGCCTGGGAAAGACTTCTCGAGAAGGCCATGCCAGGGCTGTCATACCACTGAAGATGAAGAATATCAACTTATATTCAAACCAAGTTTCTTTAAAATCTGTCTAGTAGTTCAAAAGATAATTGACTAAATCTGAAAATTCGCTTAATTTTAAGCCCCGGTGTAGATGAAATTATATTTTCAGTGTATTCATTAAAATCTATACAGCAGTTCTAGAGATAATCGACCAAATCTGAAAATTCGCTAATTTTGAACCTGATAAATTTTGAGTATTTTTTTTTTATAATTGTCATTTCTGTACATTGAAAGACTGATAGCTGTTTATCGACATTGTTATATTTTCAGTGTATTCATTAAAATCTATACAGCAGTTCTAGAGATAATCGACCAAATCTGAAAATTCGCTAATTTTGAACCTGATAAATTTTGAGTATTTTTTTTTTATAATTGTCATTTCTGTACATTGAAAGACTGATAGCTGTTTATCGACATTGTTAATGCTTTGAATCTCTAGTGAATGTCACATTCACTTGATCACTTCACTGTGTTTTCAAAATATTTTCTAAAAATGTCTTAAACACTCCAGCAATTATCGAAATTTAGCATACATTATTGTAAATGTTGAATAAAAATGTTTTTTTTTTTTTTTTTTTTTTTTTTTTTTTTTTTTTTTTTTTTTAAACCATGCTTTATTACTAAAAAGTCCTGAAATAAAGTTAGGTGTCAAAAATTGGATCAGTTAAGTAGTATAGTACCAAAAATCCCGACAGTGGCCAAGCATTAGGCATTTGTTTATGTCTTTCATAAGTAAAAGCGCATGCAAATGAATTGTTGTGCAGAACTTATAACGGACAATTTTCGAGTATTCTCACTAAAATTATTTTTATTTGTCGACAAACGCTAATGGTGGTATAATCTAACGTATAAATAGACCAACGTATGTAGAATAAGTCAATATTCACTGCAGAATTTTAAATCTTCTAATTTCGGTCTATTATGGTGATATATATACCAAATTTGTGTGTAGTATACACTAGATTTGATTTGCAGTGTAACACCAGTTTATTGCCTCTTTTTTTTATGTAAGACATATGTTTTTGTTTCTTTACAGGAAAAATGTACGCAGTTATAGGACGGAGACATGGCAGAGTCTTGCATGCTGATATTCAGGAGGGATCTCAAACTTTCCATGTAACTGCTGAACTGCCTGTAGTAGAAAGTTTTGATTTTGCGAATGAAATTCGAAAACAAACAAGCGGGATGGCTTTTCCTCAGCTTGTGTTTAGTCATTGGGAGGTAATAAGTTATCACCTTAATATTTTTACTTAAACTAGGTCATATACTTTCTGCGGAAAACCAAAACAGTTTTCATACGTTTTTACGTCATTTGTTTTAGTATTGTTGAAATTGAAAATTTTGCTAAAATTCCAGGTAAATAAATAAAAAACCTGGAAAATTAAAATTTCAGAACATTTTTATATACATATATATGTTAATATATTTTTTTAAAAATTATTTAGAATCTTTTCCCACAAACAATTTTAATTTTCTAAAGCAAATGTGTCATGACATCATTTTTATAGCAATTTTGCCTAGGCTAAAATTTCTATTAAAATTTTGCAAAAATTTATTTGTTATAATTTTAGAATAGTTTTTGAAAATGCAATTACTTTTGTTAAATGAGGATTTTTATTTATTTTTAAACTAAAGATAAAAGTTTTTTTTTAAAGGAAAAAAGACTTGTAGATGATTTAGTACTAATAGTTTTCTTGTTCTAAATTAATATAAATGTTTGGTATTATTAAAGAGCTTACTTTGTCGTGTTTATTATTAATATAGTGGTAAATTCATGCTATTTTCATGCAACAGATAATAAGAAAAAAATTATAATGATGCTCATAACTTCTATTTATTTATTATTATTATTTATTATTGCTATTATTATTTTAAAATTTTACAGGAGTTTTTTCCCATAACTAAATCATGTTTCCTATCTGTTGTATTGCAATTCTACATGCATTTTTTTAAAACCGTAAATCCGCGTTTCTTAAACTTTTTGGTGTGGGGAAACCCAAAATATTAAAAAAAAATTTGTGGGAGCCCACAAAGCATTGCTCAAATCCGACACACGCGTTAGTGAAGCTATCAGTTTCTTCACTTCTACTGTATTATAACTATTCCAGTTTTTGGTCACTAACTTTTATTTTTAATTTTAAGACATGGAACAATGGGAAAATTTTAAATAAGTATATTTAAAAACATAATACGATAGTAAAAACACATTCAGTTACATATGTAATTTCAAATATTAACTATAGTAAACATTTATATTATAAAAATGCTGTCTGCTTTATCTTATCTATTTTGAAATATAAAACGTAAAAATTTTTGGTAATTGTAAAATTATTATAATAATTTTAAAAGTTATCAAAAATATTAAAATTTGTGGCGATTTCTGCTACAGGGATCGATACGGTTCAAGAAACTCTGCTCTTGATAATCAGGGTAAATTTAGAAGTTTTTTCGTAAAAATTAAATTTATATTCTTAAAGCTTACAGTTAGTCGCAAATATCATATTATGTAAATTATCCTGTCATCACTGGAAAAATATTTCGCGAATTTTTATTTTATTTATTTATTTATTGTTCCGAAACGAAAAATTCATTCGTGTAAATAATTCTTTTTATTCGATTATATGTATATTCGTAAATTAGTTAGTTTGCAGTCTTGTTTTTGATAACTTATAAACTTATAGAGCACCGGCCTCTTAACTTTCTTTTAATTGTTATTCAAAATTAACGTCTAAATTAGATTTGCAACCGAAGTTTTATTTTTAGAACTAAAATTTTTTAATGAAGTTGTTTAACGAAGTTTAAAGAAGCACGGACTTAGTTTACTGTAACTTTAAGTTTTTAAAATAAGTGAAATAATCTTATAAACTAGGTGGCCAAAACATTACGTTTAACTGTAAAATCGCTAACACTTTCAAATTTAGTAAAACATCAAGAAACTAATAAGCTGAAAATCCTCAGTTTTGGGAAAATGAAGCGCGTTTTTTGGTCTTTTTTTTAAAATTCAAAGTAGCATGCCAACGCTGCATTGTTTGGAATCATAAAAATACGCAAAACTTAAAAGTTAAATAATGATTTTTATAATTTTCTTCCAAGTGGATAAAATCTCGCCAAATTGGCGAATTCTTTTTTAAATGTAAAAGTTTTGCTCAAATAATTCTCTATTAAAGCCCTTATAATTTTTTTTGCCTAGATAGTATTTATATGTATTTTAAAGTTAAAATTTTGCTTCAAGTTGCTGGCACCATTTTATTTTTCTTGTTCATAGAGCTTCCATAAATACTCTCACAATCAGGTTTGAACAGTATAAAATATATGGAGTTCGTGATTTGTATTGAAGGATCGCTGTTTAAGTGAATAAAATTATAAGTGATTTTAGTATATATTAAAAACATTCAATAGTGACAATTCTATTTACTCAGAGACAGGAAATGGGAGCAGCATGCACACCTGAATACAGAAGTAAAGGCTCAGCTGGAGTGTATAATAAAAATCACTCCTGCAGTTATATAGTATGTTTACTTCGCCCCAAGGAAAGAAATATGTGACATATAGAGTAACATCTTATTTTTACGTTTCCTGGCTTAATGCCACAGATTTTCGAAACTTGTAATACACCAATGGAAGTATTTATATTAAAAAAAAAAGAATTTTATAACAACATAAAAATAAAGACTATAATTCTTATTTGATATGTATATGATGGGAAATAAGACCCAAATAATTTTTTTACATGCATTTTTATTTAAGTTGTCCTCAATTGTTTACGATGTAACCCTCGTTATGTTTTTTTATGTGTAGAAACTTCGCTGATTTTAAAGATGAATATAAAACAACATAGTTGTGGCTAACGCTGTAAAAAACAATTTTTATATTAATGTTCAATTGGCTGTACAAATAATATTGGATGAAAGTTGGTCAAAATAATATTATACGATGCACAAAAAATAAGATTATATAGTTAAGGTTGCATATGAGATATGTATTCATATTTCTACATTTATATCATGTGCATGTAGTAATTACTGAAAACTATGAGAAATCATGTGTTTAATATTTTTTCGCCTAAATTTGATTTGAGGTTGTTTAATTTATTTAACAAAAACAAGCCTTCTTTAGACAAAGAGGCATTATCCTTTATATAAGCACGAGCATTTTAACTAGCAAAAGCCTACTTAAACGAGAGTAGGATCTTAGCTATACAACTTTTAATTTAGGTTGTCTTGTATTTCAACTTGTTCATACAAATGATGGATAATTTGTACTTAAAGTTGACTCTTATACCTTCATATGCCGTATCCATTTTATTTTATAACTGTCGTTGAACAGTCGACCCAATTTATTGGATTTACGACTACTAATGTTCAATTCCGTAGCCTTGTAATTTTGAACCCAATCCAGAAGACAAGGGAACTAGTGGATTAAGTATTTGGAGAAATTTGCTTTCGTGGAGAAATTTTGATGGAACTAACCTGCATTTGCATAATATGGAATGAAAAACCACGAAAACCTCCCACGGTTAGCCTGACGGCAAAGGGACTCTAGCCCATGATCTGTTTACCACTGAGGATATTTTACGTCAGCACTGTGGTCGGTGCAAGCTGGGTGCGGAATTCGAATCGACCAGCTATCGCTGGGATCGAATCGGGTCACCTCATTGGGAGGCGAGCGCTCTATTCCCTGAGCCACCACGGCTTCCCACCCCCTTATCCATTTTTGATTTTTAGGATATCTATACATTGTGATCTGCATATCTTTTGAAAAGGATGTTCTTTAAGTTTTTCTAAGTTTAGACTGCGCCTCAATGAGAAAAAAAATTTAAGCATACAAATTTTTTTATTGATTCTAATTCTGTTTGAATTTGAGTTGATTAATTGTAATGCTGTTTGTAATTCATAATTGATTTAAATAAGAGATGCGAGAATTAGCAAAAATTAGATCACAAGCGTTTACCGTTTTATTAAAGCTGGCTTTCCTTCATATTGATGGCTTTCCTTCATATTGATGGTTTTCGCCTTTTTCAGAATTAACTGGATAAAGATAGGCCGATCTTCATTTAACAGCCATGAATAGCTATTGCAAACTTACCGCATTTATAAAATAACACATTAAATTTTTTTATTTTGTATGATGACGCAGCCTTCAGATAATAGAGCAATCGAGTAACTTTTCAAGTATTAAAAAATTCACGAACGCTTATCGTTTTCCCAAATCTGTGGCTTTTCTTCTTATTGACGGTTTTTGTCATTTTCAGAATTAACTGGCTAAACTTGACCTAACAGCCATGAATAGCTAATGCAAAGACACCGCTGTTATTAAAATAATATATTCAAAATAAATAAATGACAATCAGTATTTTGTATGATGACGCAGCCTTCTGAAAATAGAGTGATAGAATGACTTTTTGAGAATTAAAAAATTAGATCACAGACCCATATCGTTTTCTCAAATCTGTGGCTTTTCTTCTTATGGACGGTTTTTGTCATTTTCAGAATTAATAGGCTAAACTTGACCTAACAGCCATGAATAGCTATTGCAAACACACCGCTGTTATTTAAATAATATATTCAAAATAAATAAATGACAATCAGTATTTTGTATGATGACGCAGCCTTCTGAAAATAGAGTGATAGAATGACTTTTTGAGAATTCGCGATCGCAACGCTCGAGTACGCCGTCTAGCGGTAGCCTGTAAATATCGGACATTAATTTATCACGTTTTCATTTAGTTCCATCAAAGTCATTGACTGAATCAGACGCCATTTTTTAGCAGCAAATAAGAAACAAAATTTCCCTAAGGAAAAGGCCGAAGAACTTGAAAAAAATCTCCAGAATATTAGTAAATCTTTCAGGAACAGAACACGCCAAACATTTGAAGAAAAATTCGTCAATAATTTTTAATTTCTATTATCAACAAACTTGCAACTGATGACTTCCGATTTCGGATACTGTTACAGATGTGTGTATTAAGGTAAAATGCATTTCTTCTGTCTTCAATTCATTACGAATTAAAGTGAAGTCAACATTGCTTTCGTCATTCCAGTGAATAAATATGAATTCAGAACATACAGAATTGTAATAGTTATAGCATATTCTTCTTCGTTATAGAATAGTATATATTTCTGTATCCATATAATTCGGAAAACAACAATAAAAAATTATCCAAGTTACTTGAAATAGTGCCATTTGTGCTGATTCTTAATTAATTTAAATCGTTTTCTTGGTAAGTTTTTTTTAATTTTGAAAGAATAAGTTCAACTAGAATTCAGCTATTCTGTTTTTAGCTACATATTCAAATTCATATCAATTATAAAATTTTGCTGTGTAGTATGTTATCTAAAAGTAATGAAGGTATAAACTATGTATCTATTATTTGAGAATAAAGTTTTCAAACAAGGAACTTATCATTTTGGAATTCTCCGGGAATCATAAATCAGGTAAGTGCAATGATTTTTACAATAAAAAATTTGCTTGTAAATATTTTTTTTTCATTTGATGATGGTTCTCTACAGAATGGTTTTTTACGTCTGATTAAGAACTATAAGAATAATAAAAAAAGAAACAATATGAAAGTTTTTATTTCAATGTTAAAAATTCTTAAAATCGTTTTTTTTTTATCCTAAGAATTCTTTATTTTCCGTTTTTTAGTTTATAATTTTTTGATAAAAATTGTTCTCAAAATACTTTTGAAAAATTAAATGGTATAACATTATGTGTTTATGTATACTTCTTGTATATTCCAATGTTTGAAATAATATGATTCAGAAAAGTATGGAATAAAAATTCGGTACTTACGACGCATTAACGCCACCGCCGCTACAGATTTGGCGGTTTTTAAGTGCCGCCAATCTACACTTAAAATTTTTGCGACAGTTCATAAAATAAAACACTTTATTTGAAATCAAAATAGTTAATTGGATTTCGGTGGAAAATGAGCCGATATAGAGTTTAGCATAGATTCAAAACAATCATATCGCCATATGAACTCTGATGAATAAGATTCCAAATGAAATAACATTTCCAAAACGTACGTTTGCCAAGATAAAGTTTTATGTTGTGGGAATTGGTACATTTTCGTTTTTTCGGTAAAATATTTCCCTCCTGAAAAAATAAAATTGCATCTTGTTTTGTTTTTGGCAAATCCCAAAGACGAATATTCGTAGCACTAAAAATGGCGACAAAAAAGAATTGTTCATTTGTTTTTGTTTCGTCAGCATTCTTTATTTTACGTTTCTTAGTTTCTAAATAATGATTTTTATTGAAACTTGAAATTTTTTGATAAAAATTGTTGTCAAAAAACGTTGTTTACAAAATTAAATTTTATAAAATTATGAGGCTTATGTTTACTTTTTGTTCATTTTAATTTTTGAACTAATATGATTCTTAAAACTATAGAATGTAAAGTTTAAATGGGCCTTTCATGTTATATCATTAAATTTAGTAATACTATTTCTCGGGCATTAGGTTTTAACTCTTATAAGAATATACATATTTTTTTCTGTTAATGTACAAATATTTTTCCGATGTGTTTTGGATATTCCTTCTCTAATAAAAAGAGATACCATGTTGTTTTCGGTTGTACAAGAAAGAAGATCAAGCATTTTTCTTTTTTAAATTTAATAAGCCACATTAAAGAAGGAACGTTGCAATGCTACACGCTACATTAACGACGTCTGCAGAGTAACTGAATGATTTTTCTGTCATATTCATATGGAAATCGCTGTCAATTCATATGGAAATCGCAGGTAAGCGTCTCATACAACTACGCCCCCTATAGTTCGTTGCGATCGCGAATTAAAAAATTAGATCACAGACCCATATCGTTTTCTCAAATCTGTGGCTTTTCTTCTTATGGACGGTTTTTGTCATTTTCAGAATCAATAGGCTAAACTTGACCTAACAGCCATGAATAGCTATTGCAAACACACCGCTGTTATTTAAATAATATATTCAAAATAAATAAATGACAATCAGTATTTTGTATGATGACGCAGCCTTCTGAAAATAGAGTCATAGAATGACTTTTTGAGAATTAAAAAATTAGATCACAGACCCATATCGTTTTCTCAAATCTGTGGCTTTTCTTCTTATGGACGGTTTTTGTCATTTTCAGAATTAATAGGCTAAACTTGACCTAACAGCCATGAATAGCTATTGCAAACACACCGCTGTTATTTAAATAATATATTCAAAATAAATAAATGACAATCAGTATTTTGTATGATGACGCAGCCTTCTGAAAATAGAGTGATAGAATGACTTTTTGAGAATTAAAAAATTAGATCACAGACCCATATCGTTTTCTCAAATCTGTGGCTTTTCTTCCTATGGACGGTTTTTGTCATTTTCAGAATTAATAGGCTAAACTTGACCTAACAGCCATGAATAGCTATTGCAAACACACCGCTGTTATTTAAATAATATATTCAAAATAAATAAATGACAATCAGTATTTTGTATGATGACGCAGCCTTCTGAAAATAGAGTGATAGAATGACTTTTTGAGTATTAAAAAATTAGATCACAGACCCATATCGTTTTCTCAAATCTGTGGCTTTTCTTCTTATTAACGGTTTTTGTCATTTTCAGAATTAATAGGCTAAACTTGACCTAACAGCCATGAATAGCTATTGCAAATTCACCGCTGTTATTAAAAATAATATATTTTAAAACCAAAAAAAAGAAGGAAAAAAGATAGTCATTATTTTATGACGAAACAGCCTTCAGATAATAGAGCGAGAGAGTGACTTATCATATATTAAAAAATTAGATCACAAACGCTTATCGTTTTTTCAAATCCGTGACTTTACTTCACATTTTTACATCACGGTTTTCTTCATTTTCAAAATTAACTTGATAAACTTAACCTTACAATCATGAAGAGCTCTTGCAAACTCACAGCCGTTATTGAAATAATATATTCTTTAAAAAAAAAAAAAGAAAAAAAAAAGAAGGAAAAAAAAAGATAGCTTTTAGAAAATAGAGACTTTTTAAGTATTAAAAAATTACATCATAAACAGTCGGCAATGTCACGAAACTGTAGCTTTCTTCGTATGAACATTATGCGCTATACTGACATTTCGTCATTATTGATATTTTTCCTCATGGTGACATAAATAGCGTAGAGGTGCACTGGTTAAATCTAAGCAAAACTGAATAACTGTTTCAAAGTTGAAACAATTATAAAAACACCATATTTTTCTCTAAAAAGCGTTATTTCATGTGAAGTTAGAGTCTTCGAAAAATAGCCTTTTCTTGTTTTCCTTGGTGAAAAATCATCACAGATCACCATCAAAAAAATTTTAAATCTCAACATTGGTAACGTTAATGACAACCAAAACAACAGCGCTCATAACGGATTTCCCACTCGATAACGTAATTCCAATCTGATAGATTCTCCCCCTGCCCCTACCTCTTTTTAAAACTTGCTTAAACTTTTGCCATAATCAAATTATACTTAAGACGTTTTTCCCATAGAATTGCTGGTTCAGTATATTTTAGAACTTACTATTACAAACTTAAAAAACAGTTGTAAAAGCAGCGTATTTTTCTCTAAAAAGCGTTATTTCATGTGAAGTTAGAGTCTTCGAAAAATAGCCTTTTCTTGTTTTCCTTGGTGAAAAATCATCGCAGATCACCATCAAAAAAATTTTAAATCTCAATATTGATAACGTTAATGGCAGCCAAAACAACAGTGCTCTCAAAATTACTATTGGATTTTTCACTCGATAACGTAATTCCAATCTGGTTGATTCTCCCCCCCCCCTTTAAAACTTGCTTAAACTTTTGCCATAATCATATTCTACTTAAGACATTTCCTCTAGATTACAGAATTGCTGGTTGAGTAAATCGCGAGGCGACCAGCTGATAACAAATGAAATGGAAGATGCGAGAATTGTTGTGAAGGCGGTGCGCATAGATAAAAAAAAAAAGAAATAAAAAAAAAGAAAAAGGCCCTACCTTTTAGGTCGGAGGGTCAAGCGGGCTGAATAGGGCGTGGGCGCGCCATTCTTTTTTTTTCTATATCCTTGTCGCGTGGCATGCAGGCACCTCGCACGCGCCCTCAGCACCACTCCTCGCGTGGCGAAGATGAGGTCGATTCGTAAACACCCACGCACGGATCTCGTGGGGCTACATTCCAGGTAGCCCCCTGCGCCCCTTTCCCAAGTGATATATGATCGTCCTTGAAGACCAAAAAGCCGTAAAAATGAGAAACAAGAACGTCCTTTAAGCAGTCCTTGATGGTGTATCGGATTATTTTTTTTATATGGCGCCCCGAGCATTAGATAAGAGAAGAAAAAAAAAAGATGAGGAACAGAAACTGGTATTTCGCTTTTATTTATATTGTTATGGAAAAATATTTATGGAAAATAATGCATGAATGAGTTATTTTAAAGGAAATATCAGTTAAATATTAAACTTTTAGAGATCCTTCTCCTTTGTTTTCTCTGATATTCTGTGATAAATGGAAATACATTTTGTAAATATTATGAATTTTAAATAGTGAAAGTTAAGAATGATTTAGGGTATCATAAAATTCTTACCAGATTTCAATTTTGCGTCATTTGTGTATTAAAGTATTGTTAATGAAAAGTGAGAGCTGGCAATTGACTTAAAGGATAGGGTATGCTTTACTAATGTTAAAAACAACATGAATAAAGTACAAATCAAGTACAGAAATGGACATGCTGTAGTTTCGGTTCTCTAAACAAGATCTTTCCTCAACGTCTAAACACCAAATAATTTGGTGGAAGGTCTTTGTTTAGAGAACCGAAACTACAATATGTCTGTTTCTGTACTTCATTTGTGCTTTATTCACGTTGTTTTTCACTTTAGTGATAATCCAGGGTTATTAAATATGAATCACTAAAATGAATAACAATGTTGATTTCTTTGTAAGGCATTATTGAATTATTCCCTGATCTTCTAATTTTCCGTTTTGGTGATCAGAATTACCCCTTTCCCAGATCACTCAATTTAACGCTTCTTTAGGTTTATACCAACGAGCTCACAATCAATCGTGCTATGGAAAAGTAAATTTGATAGTGAAAAACAACGTGATTAAAGCACAAATCAAATACCAAGTCCAAACACCAGTAATTTAGTGTTTAGATACTGATGAAAGTTCTTATTTCGGAAACTGAAACTACAATAAATCCGTTTCAGTTCTTGATTTGTGCTTTATTCACGATGTTTTTCACTTTAATGATAGTTCAGGGTTTTTAAAAATGAAGTCAAAATTGTTTTCATTGTTAGGCATTATCGAATCCTTCCCTGATCTTGTAAATTTCCGTTTTGATGATCAGAATTACCAGTTCCCAGATCACTCAATTTTGCGCCTCTTTAGGTTTATGCCAACAAGCTCATAATCAACGGCGGCTTGAAAACGTAAATTTTGCACTGTGCTATTGAAACCTAACCACATTTATGCAAAATGATCATTGAAAATTTCGGCAAAAAAGTAAGTGATCTATTGTACACTTTATGAATCAATAAAAAAAATCATAATTTTTAATTCAAAACGGGTGTCTTCTATCAAAATTTCTACTTGCGAGTAGTATTTTGAAACTCTGCCTTTTACTAAACGAGTCAAAAATTAGATTTTTTTGTTATTAGCCATTTGCGTTTAACTATTTCAAAGAAACATATCATTTATTTCACATATACTGGATTATATATTATTCTTATTTGTGGATTACATATATTATTAAAATGTTTAAAATCAGCACTTTAAATATTTTATATATTTACGGTTTATATTTTTCTTTTCATAAATTTTTTTTTATTGAAATAAGTATACGCATAGAACCGTTGTTTTTATGCTCACAAATGTTGTTAAAACACATGGTGAAAGTTTAAAATTTGAAATATAATTTATAGCTTGTGTTTTTATATGATTATATAGTAGAGCGTGGCATGTGACTGCTACAATATGATTATGCAATATAGTGTGACGTGTGACTAGGGGTACAGTGAAGTGTGACAATTTGTGAAAAAGGGAGGGAGAGGGCAGAAAATCTTTTTTAAAAAAAGTGCAACTTCAATTATGGATGGTCTTTAATAATTTTTCATATTAATGATATATATATATATATATATATATATATATATATATATATATATATATATATATATATATATATTATTATTATTATTTTTTGTTTGCCAGTTAAATTTGAAATTCTTATAAAACCGAGTGTTCATTGTTTACATTTATTCAATATGTTATAAAAAAGGGGGTGTGTATGTAAAAAGGGGGTATTATATGTATAAAAAAGGGGGGTGGGCTGTGGAAAAACTACCTCACAACTACGGTGAGACATATCTTGATTTACGCATACGATGCGCAGTTAACTTATTTTAATTTTATATTTTCACTATCTTAAGAATAGCTTTGGTGTTAAAACTGAAACTTATCGTTTGATGGGTCGTTATTGATAACTTAAAACATTGGCATCGGTTATTGATAATTTAAAACAATAATCGATAACTCCTAAACGGAGTTATCACTCCTCGTTCTGATCCGACTATCCAATGTTGGTTCCCCTGCATAAAGACTATCCTTGCAGTGAAACTATTTTCATAGGATCACAGTAGTTCCACTGATCTCTAGAATTGGGTAAAACGAAGCCATGAAGTTTCAAATACTGAAAGGAAAATTTTAAAATGATAATAAATTATGAGAAGATAATTTGGGATTACGTAATGGAGAAATTCTCTTCCAATAATTTGTTTTTTTGCATTTTGATATTCTTAATTTTTTTTTACAGTAATTGAAACTTCATGGCTTACTCTAGGTTTGCCTGAACTCATTTTTTCTATATTTTAAATTAGTTACGGAGGTGAGAGATAATTTGTGACGAGAAGTTTCTCTCGTGGGAAAAACTTTTCATCACAAAATTTGTTTAATCTCCATTGGTGTATTATAATTTAAAGTTTGGAGAAAAGGGAATTCAGAAATGCTTAAAGTAAGCCATGAAGTTTCAAATGCTGAAATTAAAGTTTTCAAAATGTCAAAATGATAATAAATTATTAGAAGATAACTTGGGATTACGCAATTGAGAAGTTCTCTTCCAATATTTTATTTTTTGTATCTTAATGTTCATAATTTTTTTCCATGAATAGAGACTTCATGGGTTACTCTAGGTTTGCCTTTAATTCACGTTTTATATATTTTAAATTCTAAATTAGTTATGAAGGTGAAAGAAAATTTTCGACTAGAAGTTTTTTCAGTGGCTTCCTCTTAAGAGGACGCTATACCGCGGGAGAAACTTTTCATCGCAAAATTTGTTTCATCTCCATTGGTGTATTAGAATTAAAGGTTTAGAGAAAAGGAAATTCAGACATGCCTAGAGTAAGCCACGAAGTTTCAAATGTTGAACAAATATTTTCAAAATATCAAAATGCAAGCGAAGTATTAGACAGCTTTCCAACGAAATCCTCTCATAATTTGTTAGCAT
The DNA here is from genome assembly GCF_982258835.1 of Parasteatoda tepidariorum. Lineage (NCBI taxonomy): Eukaryota > Metazoa > Arthropoda > Arachnida > Araneae > Theridiidae > Parasteatoda > Parasteatoda tepidariorum. The sequence continues at coordinate 81,191,271 of NC_141761.1, forward strand.
TTCAATATTTTGAAAATTTTTTTTTTGCAATATGAAACTTCATGGCTTACTTTAGGTAGGTCTGAACTCACTTTTTCTAAACTTAAATTTTTAAATTACCTATGGAGATGAACGAAAATTTTCCTTAAAGGGTTTCACCTGTCTATTATACTTTGACACAGAATTTTATTAAACATATTTTTCATTATTTTGGATTAATTTAGGTTAAAATAAGTGAAAAATATATTTAGCATATCAATAATTTATGGTTAAGATATGCAGCAAAAAACACGGATGTCTTTTTTTGCGTTAAAATTAAAATCTTCCAAACACGGCTCACTTCCAAACAATATTTTTTTAAAAAAAAATATGCACTTAATTTGCTAGAACTAAGAGAAACAGTTGCTCATCATTAAAATTTCGATAATTTTTAAAATCAGTTTCTTTTATTAATTTTTGATTATGATTGATTTGTTCTACTGATTTTATAAACTTTTGATTATGAATGAAAAAAGAAATAATTACTTTTTTTATTTTATATTTTAGTAAAAATATGATTCCGATAATCTAATAGGTTTTAGTAACTATTAGACTATTTTTTTATAGTTAAAAAACGCCAAAATATATTTTTGCTCCTGATTAGAGCGTCGGACAAAAAAATATGCAAAGTGCACACCTGTGTCCTATCGGCGTCAAAGGGTTAAAACAAGAAGAAACAAATATTAACGACTAAAAAATAAAATTTGTTAATTGAGGATAGTTAAATATAATAATAAAATCAGTTAAATATAACTTGCCTTTTTTTTAGTAATAACAAGACCATTTTTTTTAAAGATGTAATCAATCGAAGATTTCGGGAGTAAAAAATTATAACTACATTTTATAAAAACCACATTTCCCTAAAGTAAATAAATATAACTTTATCCAGCAAGATCTTTCATTACGTTCAAATAATATGAGTTCAAGCAGATAACAAATCTGGTCCACTTTCAGAAGAAACCACACATCTTTGCACTATCTGTGACGAGAATTTTTATTTATCTCTGAGTTATGTGGGTTATCATTTTTACTCCCTAGAATTTCAATTATTCATTGGAGTTCTATAAATTTGTGTAAGCATTATACAGTTCTACAAAAATCTGTATTAGAAATTACATGATTCTGTAAAGCTCTAATAAAATTATATGATTATATAGCCGAATTAAGTGACCAATGGGTTTGACTTTTAAATCAACCTATTGAGAGTAAGGGCATATACCAAAGAATAATCTTCATCTTAAATTACTACTACTTCTTGGAGTTATGCATTACCATAGCAATTATTAGATTTTTTACGTTATTTTAAACAGAAAAAATTGAAAGGCTTCTTTAGAATATAAATTATATTAAGCTGAAGATTCTGAATAAAAGAGTAAAATCTCAATATAGATTGAAGTCTTCATTTAACCATGACTTAAAATTAAATCTTTCAATTAGCATGAATATCGAGAACTACTCAGATTTTAATAAAATTGAGACGATCAAATGATAAAAACCAAACGCATCTCTCGTAAATTTCTTAAAATCTTTCTTTGATTAAAATTTACGATATTTCTCGGAAATTTCTAATATTAATGAAATGATGAGTGTTTTTTGTTTCGCTTTTTTTGAACAAAAAAAATATTTCTCATCAAAGTTTTAGATTTTTTTAAAAATGTATTTTTTTACTGATTAAATAATTCCTCGCCTTAAAAATTCTTCTTTGTAAAGATATTGCTTGGAAAATAAAATTAATAATGCGATTAGGTTTTTTTTCCCGACAAAATTTAACTATTTGGTCGAATATTTTTTAAAAGAGTTCTATTATTGACCAAACAGTCGATGGAACGAACATCGATTTCGTTTACTTCCGTTTGTCAGAAAAAGAAGATAGCCACGCTATTTTTCAATTAAACTATTTTAAGGGTAATGTGCACGTTATTTGATAAAGAGTAACTAAATTAAGATCTAAATTTTTATATTATCTCTTTGCAGTCATATGCGAAATTATATTTTATTCTAAAAAAAGATGCTTTTCAACTACTATCAATTTATGTTAAAATAAGTGTTAATATAACATACATTTAATTGATATTAACTTTTTAAGTCTCCATACTATTTCAGCATTTACTGGTCTTCACCCTTGTATATATTGTATGTTTTAATTTTATTTATTCCAACTTATAAGAGTAAACTGTGAAATTCTCAATGATTTTCATGAGTTGGATAAACATTCAAACTATGCCATTTTGTTTTATATTCAGTTTTTGAAAATTCAAGGGAAAAAAAACTATTATATTATCTTCTTAGTTTTAATTAAATCGATTGGGTACTTGCAACTCGAAAAGAAGTGAAGTGATTATTCTTAACCATGTGATTTAAACCAGATTTAATTGGATACCTGTAAGCAATGTCACGCGCGTTAGTCGAACCTGATAGGCTTCTGAATCTAAAAAAGCCACGATTTCCCTACGATGACGTCACTTGCAGGAAACCAATTGGGTATAATATAGCCTACGTCACAGGTTGTGTTGTTCCTACTAAATTTAACCCATGAACGGCATTTTCTGCGAGCCTAACTTCAAGCCACAAATAAACAAACGAAGTGTTCGATCGTTTAAATAGCTGCTCTCCAGATTTTATTGCATTATAAAGAAAAGTTATTGAAACTAAATACAACTAAATAAACAACAACAACTAAAACAAATAACAACAACTACTAATAACAATAACTAAATAAACAACAACTAAATTCCATTCGTTTAGCATTGCGTCATATGTTGTTCCTACTAACTCGAAGTAGTTGTGTTTTTTTCATATTATACCCAATTGTCCAGAGTTAAAAAAAAAAAAAAAATTCATATAGAGAAATTGTTTCTTACTTGCCAGACTCCTGCTCATACTTCTTCATTCATATTTTGTATGACATAGTAGGAAACGCTTCAATAAACATTAAAAAAAGGCTCTTTCGGGTTATGAAGAAGTATTTATTAAAAAGACAGCAACAAAGAAACCAGATTAATTAAGAAAAATATTGTTATTAAAAAATAATGTCCAGTGTAAATCAAAGTTTACTATTATTCAAATCACAAATTTATGTTTTTTTAAAAACGTTTTGAATATGTTAAGTTTAAATTTATCTATTCTTAATAAATTATTTTTAAAGTCCCTCTCCAAAACATTAAATTCACTGTGAAGTAGTTACTTAGTGAATGAATCCTACATTTGTATAGTTCTTAATAATAGTATAAATGCGCGAAAGATAAACTCTAAACTAAAAAAAAAAAAGTATTAATAATGCAGTTATGTTATAAACACATTTTGCCCACCATCTTCATAAAAAACCTTTAAACTTTAGAATTAAAAAGTACTATTCCATTTTTGAGAGCCGTAAAAAAGTAGCCAAGTTATTATTGACACCGATGAGGCTTAATTAGCTGCGAAAATAGGCACTACTGGTATTGTGGTAATAAGTACTTAATAGACAAATGTAGGTACTGGGGTAAAATGATTTTCACAGACCCCATTGGAAAAATACCAATAAAAAATAACACTCAAATTTGTTCTTTTCTGACAAACTCGGTAAAATACGTTTGATATATTTTTCTTTTCTTTTTTCCTTAAAAAAAAACTTGTTTAAAAATTTTTGAAAAAAAAATTGAAAAATGACAACAATAACTCTTGATAAAATAGACATTTTTATTCAGAGAAAGTTGGTACATATTTGTGTACAAAATAACTTGAACTTCAAAATTACTCATTTCGTTTAATTTTATTTAATATTGATGTAAAAGTCTTTCCTGATAATGGGGAGGGGGGGGGGGAACTTCTTCCTTATGAAATCTGTTTTATAAACTTTCGTTTTATGTACTCTCAATTCACATTTGCCTTCTGAATCCTATAAAATATTAATGGCAGAAAGATACAATGTATTTATTTGAACATATATGGCTAATAAATTAACAACTGTAATTATTGTATTCATAATTTTTAGGACACATTATTAAATACAGAGATCATATTGTGATTGAATTCTTTATTATTATTATTTTTTTATTATTATTATTATTTTATATATATATATAGATGTAAACTTTCTTATTAGAGTGTTTTTTTTTTTCATGGATGTTTATTAGGATAACAATTCCATATAAAAATTGATTTACATTGGTCATCTTATACTTCAATTTTAAACTGAGCATTTGATGTTTAAAAACTTGAAATCACTTCACGAAGCACCTGTGTTCCTGGAAGACAATAGATTGCGAACCTATGCTTTGATTTCACTACCTATTTGCAAATCGATATGTTATCGCTCTTGAGAGTTGCTGTCAAGACTGCTTTCAAAAAATTTTAGGAAAATAGTTATCAGTATTTCAGATATTTTTATTCCTACTGCCATGTCTCCAAAAGAATTTTACTGAGAATTTCCCACCCGATACTACAATACTGTCTCTTCCGTATTTTGAAACCTTTCTCTGTGGCGTTTTGACATAACAGGTGCGGGAAAAACCTGATATACCATTCTTAGAAAGAAATCTTATTGTATCCTCGTCTGCTGACCATATCATTCATTTCCAGTGCATTACGAGATCCAAATCGAGGAACGAATGGATTGTGAAAGTTAAATGGGGGTGCTTCCTGTCTTTTCAGAGATCTCTGTGGGTCATACAGCATGCACCTGTGATACTTTTAGGCGATTGAGAAAAAAAAAAATCTATGTATTTTTATTTATTTATTTTTTACTAGAAGCTTTTATTTCATCTTCGGCAATCATAGTAAAGATCAATCATTATTATTTTCTCTTCATATTGAAATATTAATTTCATATTAATTATATTAATTATATATTCTTCATATTAATATAATCGATTTTGTTGATTTTAATAGAAATTGATTAAAAATGGTGATTAATTTATTTTTACTTTGAAAAATTCTTTTTTTTACAAGATTATTTATTTATTTATTTTTACAAGTCAATTTTATTTAATGTTAGGCAATCATAGTATCTATCAATCATTATTATTCTCTCTCTCTCTTTCATATTAAAATAATAGATTTTGTTGCTTATGATAGAAATTGATTAAAAATGGTGATTTTCACTTTGAAAGTTAATTTTTATAAAAGGGAAAAGTATATGCTTCATGTCTTTTCCTAGACCTCTGTAGGTCATTCAGCGTGCACCCGTAATACTCTTAGAAAAAAAAAATCTTTATTTGTTTTTACAAGACGTTTTTATTTTATGTTCGGCAGTCATCTTAAAGATAAGCCATTATCATTTTCTTTGATATTAAAATAATAAATTTGGTTACTTTTAATAGAAATTCATTAAAAATGGTGTTTTATATATTTTTACTTTGAAAATTTATTTTTATAAAGGGGAAAAGTATATGCTTCATGTCTTTTCATAGATCTCGGTGGGTTATGCAGAATGCCCCTGTAATACTCTTAGAAAATTAGAAAAAAATTATTTTCATTTATTTATTTAATTTTTTTTTTTGCAAGTCGCTTTTATTTAATATTCGGCAATCATAGTAATATTCGGTTATCATAGTAAATATTTTCAATTTGAAAATTCATTTTTTGATTTATATAAAAATAATCAGGCCCTGAATACCCCATGAAAAAAAAAGGAGCAATTGCTCTGGGCTTCTGAGGTGAATTATGGAGAAACTATTTTAATTCAATTCAATATGTAAGGCTGTCACAGCTCGCATGTCAAAGTTAAAGAATCCAAGCAATTTAAATTTCTTTCTGTTGCTTATTAAAAAATATTTTTATAATTATTATTGTTGGAATAATAATTTGTGTTATTTTGATTGATAATGAATTTTCAACATGTCGGATTTTTTCTTTCTTTTCAAAAATGAAAGTAGACTTTGAATTTTTTTATTTCTATAAGGATTTTTCATTTTACTTTCTTAAAATGTTCGTTTTTCACATTTGAATTATTTTTTTGAAAATAGTGCTTCGTTCAGATATTGCTTGAAAAGCAATATTTATGATGTGAGTAGGATTTTCTTGGCTTTTTTTCTCCTTCATAAAGAAAGTTAACTTTCGGTTTTTGTTGTCAATACAGATTTTCCTTTTTATTTCCCTAAAATATTTGTTTTTACACATGAAATCTTTCTTAACGTTAAAAATCCTACTGCATACTATTGCTTGAAAAGCAATATTTATGACCTAAGTAGGGTTTTTCTTAACCCTAAAATTGTATTCCGTCCGATTTCTCTCAAATTTTGTATTTTGCCACATACAGTCAACCCCGCTTAAAGGAATACCATCGGTTCCAGCCAAATCTATGCTATTAAGCGGGTTATTCGATTAAAAGGGGAGTGCTATAATCAATCTTAAATTCTGAATTTTTGTGAAATTTTACTTTTTAATGGTATTTAAGGCGCAGTGTAGCCTTTCGATTAAATAAAATCAGTTTTATGATCAATAAATAATTATAATTAAAACTTTCTGCCTTAGTATCATAAAAAAATATCATTTAAAGTTACATAAAAATAAATCAATGTTGGTGAATCATGTTGGAACTGAAATATTATTTAATCCCATCCGAAAAATTCTATAATTGAAGACTGTTTTTTGTACCCGTTTAATTCGTCAATTTATCAAAATTAGATCCCTTTTAGTTTCTACTAAAATTTTCATGACTTGTGCATATTCCTTTCAAACGCATTCAGAATTTTTTTTTTTTTTTTTTAAATCTTCGAAACTTGAGAAATTCCTAATTAATGCGCTATTTCAGTTGGGGATTTTTTTGAAATTTATTGATTCTAAGATTCATTTTTTTTAAATTAATTTAAATCATTCCTTTTCGCTATCAACTTGCAACCAACTCAAAATTATTCACAGGATTAAGCAAATATTCTACTTAAGTGAAAACATTCTTTACACTAGTGTATTATATTTTTAAAACTTAATAATGCATCAAGAGGGGACCACAAGTCTTGACCTAAAAACAAATCACTCTATTCCTTTTTTACATACTAAATGATGTGCGAGTGAAGTAAGTCAAAGAGGAGTAAAACACCCTTCGTTTACTCCAATGTATAACTGGCAGCAAGATTTGATTAATTTTTCAACTTCATCCCAACCACCTACTAATGAATAAGAAGTCTCTATTGAAATTACCATCTTGTATCCTTATCTTAAAAAGGGAAATTGTATTTTAGCTGGTGAAACATTTCTCAAAAATAAATTTTTTTTTTCATTTCAGTACCACTTCTTTATGCAATTAAGCGGGGGCAAAAAACAACAAATAACCGTTTAAACGGGGAAATTTAATATTAGTTTAATATAAAATGATTTGGTTCCATTAAATTTTATTCGTATAAGCGGTTATTCGATTATCCGAGGGGCGATTAAGTGGGGACGACTGTACAACTAAATTTTTTTTAAATGATGTAAAAATTTGTTTACCTTACTAGTCAAAAATTTTTAAATACTAAATAAAATAATAGAAAATAATAAATATTTACTAAAAATTATTTTTTGGATGGGATTATCATTCGATAAACGAATTATATTACCGTGTACCAAAATTTTTCAATTAGCTTAAAATCAATACTCTCGTTTTTGTTCGCAATTATCGTTCGCTGTTTACGCTCGAGATATGGTGAAATACGGAAAAGTAAAATTAATTTTAAGGGGTCCAAATTATTGGGACCCTATTTTGGGGCTCAGAAATTCAAATTCATCAACAACAAAAAAGTGTGTTTACTCGAAGAGAGTATGGTTTTCTATTTGATTTCCTGACTTAAAACATCATCTGCATATTTGAGGTTATCCCCTCGAACCATAAGGATTGATTTCTAGAACGTGAAAATCCGATCATTAAATTAAAAGTTATTCAGGGTGGTCCGTTTATTATTTTTTTCCGCACTGTGCAGAAACACTAGTCTATCTCTGTTTACTATATTATTTAACTATATTATTAACTTTCATAACTTGCGCTTAAAAATTATTATACCGCTGCTTAATGAAGATACATTTCGATATTTTAACGTATTGGGAAAAATGCTGATCTCTTAGTTCGGTTGACAACATTTCAGCATTGAATTTTTTTTTTTTTTTTTTTTTTTTTGCTACACAACCTAAAGAGATTCTTGCAAATGCATGGCAGCACACTACCGGTTGAGAAATACTGTTGCTCAGGTGGCTAGATTTGCTCAGGTGGTTAAGTCCGAAGAAAATGAGGAGAATGATTTTTACCTTACACCACCCACTTAATTCAACAATCAAATCTGCAATGAAGTCACTTTTTTTCTTAATATTTACTCATACTTTCCTTGCACATAGGGGATTTTTTTTTCATAGATAAATGCTCATTTTAAAATAATTCCAGGTGTTTGGAAGGTGACTTTCTCTTTTCGTCTATCTATTCCATGGTTTCCCAATTTGCTAACTTATATTGGGTCGGTAAATCATAAGTGGGCAAATTTCCCATAATTAAAAAGTTTTGAAATACAGATTGAGTAGTAGTACAAAATTTTTTTTATTTAGTTTATCAATCTAATTCTTTTATAGTTTACCTATTCTATTGCTGATTTGTCACCTTAATCCTAATCAGATTATTAATCTTATTATTGTTGATAACTCTGCTACTAAATCATTTGCTTATTTATTGATTTTCGAGAACTCTCAAACTTTTATTGGATTTTACGCAATAATGAATATTGATAATGGGCTCTAAACTTGCCAACCTGTAGGTATCGACGTTCGAAACTGATGTCGATAAGATCTTAGTAGTAAATTTACGAAATTTTTCATTTTTTTTAAAGAACATTTTTGTAAGACGTAATTTAAGTTTAAGTTAAGGAAATTTATATTTATTAAATTCTAACCAAATTTTATTTAGTTTATCAATTAGATTGTTATTTTATTTTCCATAATACTAATTAGTTTATCATCACTATTAGAGCTCAATTTTGTCCTCTAGTAAGTAGCAAATTTCGTGTAAAAAAAAAAAAATTGCTGGTAACTTCTGATGCTCTGAATTTTCGAATGTTTTTTTGTCTTTCTTCTCTTAATTTTTCCAACTCAAAATCTTCAATACGTTGTTATTACGGCACGCAAATTTCGAATTAGAGTAACCTTTTCTTGATACCCTTGATTAACGACGGTTTCATTTTTTCCCGATAGTTCCACGTGGTTTTTCAAACTTCGGTATTTTTAATACGGTAATATTGCGGAACCCTAAGTTCGAATTTGAGTAATCACTATTTGATGTGCATGATTCCTAACTATTCCGTCGTCAAACCACGTCGTTTACTGATCACTTTCTCGGCATTTATTTTAGCTATTTTTCGTTTTTATGGCATTTTTACAGGGTCATTCGAATTCATATATTTTTTATGCAATGTTATTACGATCCGTGAATTTTCAATTTGAATAATAATTTTTAACGTACTCAATTCGTGACGATGCCTTCGTAAATCCATCTCCTTCGATCGTGTTTTGCGAGTTATTTTTTGGTCGTTTTAACATAGTTTATTAAATTCCGAATTTTTAATACGATATTTCGACATTTGAATTCAATCTCCTTTTGACGTGCTTTATTCGTGACTATTCAATTGTTCATCTACATCCTTTTCCGTCTATTTTCTTGGCAGTTTTTTGTTGTTTTTAAAATCTTTTTCACATAGTTTTTTCAATAACGATATTTTTAATATGTTATTATGACACCTGGATTTCAAATTCAACTAATCATTTTTTGACGCGCTCAATTCGTGACTATGCAGTCGTAAATCAAAACGTCATTTACTAATCATTTTTTCGGCATTTCTTGCAGTTTATTTTTGACCCGGCAATTTCCACAACTTTCTAAAATCTCATATTTTAAATATGATAATATTCCTACCGACGTATTCAGTATCGTGAATTTAGTTTTTAAACTTTCATACTAGTATAAATATTTAATATTTACCATTCACTAATCGTTTCTTTTTATTGCAATAATTTTTATTGCAATAAGTTACACAGCAATGCTTACGTTGAAATTATCTGCATTACAAAATGTATTGCGATACTGCTTTAAAAAATGCTAGCATGAATTCTGATTTTACTAGTAGTATTTATTAGAACTAGCAAAATTTGGTATTGATTTTGAAAATGACATCATGCCCGGGTCCCTATTATTATAGATTATAAACCTTTTATTTACTGTTGATTTTCCTTATTTAAATTTTAGTTTAGGGTATTTTGTATAATATCTATATTTTACTAATAAAATCCCGTATGTTTCTATTCGTTCAAATGAAACGAAAACAACAGAAAGTTTTTTCTACTTGATTGTAAATTAATTTCATCTAATTTATAAACTCTTTCAAACTCAAAATTAATTTACTTGTAACCTGCTTTTATTTAATTATTTGTTCAAAAAAAAAGAGGTCAAATACATGGAAAAAGAAATTCTATTAAGAGAACGATATAATTTATATTAAAAATAATTAGATGCAGGAAGTAATAACTATAACTTCTGTTCAAGAAGCATAGTTAAAATGTTATAAAACAATTTTCACAATCAATAAATTTGGTCTGTAAAATAAAGAAAATAATAAATTTAAATACAAGTTTTAATAAGAATTAGAATTAAGATATTTTAGTAAATAAAAGTTTGAATCTCATAATTTACTAATTAAATGAGACTAGGGTACTAGAAAATTTACTGACTGATTGATTTTTTAGCTAATAGACTATAGATAGACTAGAGAGTGAATATTAGTACAATATGCCTACAATAAGATTTTCTGTTTAAAAAACAACTTGAATAAATATTTTTCTTTTATTCGAAAGTAAGCATAGGCAGAGTCAGAAATATATTTTTTTCTTTTTTTCACAAATTCCAAAAGAACATTCATACATCATTGAATATTTCTGTATAAATTACTGTTTACTAAAATGAAACAGTTTTATAAATATAAATGAGATTCTAAAACATCTTAGTAATATTATAATTAACTTAACTTAGTAAAATATAAATAAATAAATAGTTGAGATTTATTTTTAGCATAAATAAAGCTAGAAGAAAGTTATTTAGCCACTTTTTGATACTATTCTATTTCAAACCGAAAATTCAAATAATATTTTTTTTCTTAAATTTTTTTTTCAAACTCTATTACGTATTCTATAAATTCATTCAACAAATGGCGATTAACAGATAAATGCTAAAAAATATTTTAAAAAAAATATTAAAAATATTACAAAAAAATAATAAAATAACATTATAAATACCAAAAAAATATTAATATGCATCCAAATACTAAAAATATATATATATATATATATATATATATATATATATTGTATGAAACAATGTTAAGAGATAAATACTAAAAAGTATGTTTAAGAAAATACGAATTGTGAATAATAATAAAAAAAATAATAAATAAATAACATGATAAGTACTAAAAATTACAAATATGCATCTAAGCACTAAAAAAAAATTAAATTGTTTTTTTTAGAACATTAGCGTTAAAGAGGATAAATATTAAAGAATTTTATGAAAAGTACTAAAGATTAAAAGTAATATGAAAAATAATAAAAAAAATCATTAAGTACTAAAAAATACTAATCTGCATCTAAATATTAATTTTATTTTTAAACATAAGCCTTAAAGAGATAAATGCTGAAAAGTGTTAAAAAAAAATACTAAATATTAAAAGTAATATAAAATAAAATATAAAATAAAGTAAAAAGTAACATAATAAATAATAAAAAATTTTAATATACATCTATACAAATTTTTTTTTTTGAAACATAAGTGTTGAGGCAATAAATGCTAAGAGATATTAAAAAAAATACGAAATATTAAAAATAGTATAAAAATAATATAAAAATAATAAAAAATAACATAATAAATCCTAATATGCATTCAAATAAAAATATTTTTTAGTCTTAGCGTCAAAGAGATAAATATTAGAAAGATACTAAATATTAAAAATAATATAAAAAATAACATAAAAATTAATAAAAAAAATGACAGGAGTAAAAATACTAATATGCATCTAAATACTTAAAAAAGTTTTTTTTTTAACATTTGCGTTAAAGAAATAAATGCTAAAAAAATATTCGAAAAAGTACTAAGCATCAAAAATAATATAAAAAATGACATAATAAATACTAAAAATGACATAATAAATACTAAAAAACACTAATATGCATCAAAATATTAAAAATAATTTTTTTTTTATTTATATGAAACATTAGGTAATGTTCCATTAGTTCCCTATATATTTAACTTTTTTTCACGTCTATCCCTGCCTCTTTTTTTCTTTTCCTCCACCCCCACTGATGACAAAAAGGGACCATTTACGAATTTTTTTTTTCCTTTGGGAACCCAGGAAGGAGGCGGAGAAAGACCATCACTTTCTTTTGTTGTTTGAAAGAAGTGTTTTTTCAGGTGCGGAATACTTGAGGAATTTCAGGGGCAAAGGGTCAAAGAAATAAAAGAAAAATACGATTGTCTTCCAGCTACAAGCATCTTCTGATTTCGTGTCTTTAGCGCGACCCGCATTCTTTATGGAGCGATTTCCCAGAATAGGCAATTTTTTTAATGGTAACTAATGACGCATTTGAGCTACTTCTTCCCCCCCATATTTCTACTCTTTAAAAAAATGTAATTATTCTTTTTCTTTTTTTTTTACTCTGTGCGAAGTTACTTAAATAATATCTCTTTTCGTTTTTTCAAAATATTTTTTACAATGTCAAGTTCTGAAAAAAAAAATCACGAAACATGTGATCAGGGATCAACCATCCCCATCCTCTAAAAAAAGGTCTTACCTCACTTCTTGTTTTTCTTTTTTTTTTTAAATGTAACAGTAGTAGGCTAAAAGTTTCTTTTTGCGCTCCTGACATTATAACCATTTCATTTAACTTTCTTCTTAAACTTTTCTTGTCTTTTTTTTCTTCTGCTTTTTCCTACTCATAACTATTTCTTAAGCATTTTCTACTCTTCTCCATAAAAAATTAGGAATTTTTTAGTATAGGAATAGTAGCTAGGAATTTTTTTTTAAGGAAATTAAATTATAAGTATTTCTCTAGACCAGGGGTTTCCAACTTACATGAGGCCGGGGGCCACAATTAAAAACACAAATCAAATGGCGGGTCGCAACTTTATCAAAATTTTTTGTAGGACTCTTTTTATGTTTGATGAAACATTAAATATTACTGTCAGAGTTTTACCATGTTGTACAAAACTAAAGTATTGAATTACAAATTAAAATAAGAAGTAGATTTTTAAAAATATTTAATTGTTATTAATAATAATTTTAAAGACATAAATAAATAATAAAAATTCGGGATACAATAACTTTAATGTGCACCTATGTATTAAACAATTAATGTGCAACAGATGTCTAATTGTTAAGGTATTAAAACTTACATGGTAGCACACAAAATATTCAATGAGGAAAATTGAGGTTTGTCTGCTACAACCACCAGAGAGAATCGATATTTACTTTTTAAATTTAAAATGTACAAATGTGTGTGTAAATATTTTCGTCCAAAATGAGTGGTTTCAAAAAGTTAAATTGGAGAATTTCTTCGAGAAAATTTTTGATACGCACATACTAAATTAGATTCACAAAATACAAATAAAATGAAATAAAAAAGAGCAACATACACGATTATTTTTGTATTTGAATAAATATTTTCTTGGATGCAAAACCTGAAAAATAAATTTCTTTGCCCAGTTGGCATGTTAAATTTCACAGAAACGAAGAAATTAGGTTTTTATTAACGAGAGAAGTATTTTAAACCCATATAGAATTTTTACGAAGATAGTCCGCAAAAAATGACAACTAATATATTTTAGTTCACGGGGCACAAAAAAAGAGGCTTCGTGGGCCGGATGCGGCCCCCGGGCCGCCAGTTGGAAACCCCTGCTCTAGACATATCATGCTCTCCAACAATTACGAATCCTCAATTAACATACTTTTTTTACTATTGTCTACTGAGGGGCCGTAACTTCGGAAGGGGTTCAAATTTATGCGTTTTTTTTTTTTAATAAACGTATGAATGGGTGTTTTTGCATCTCTTTCCCTAACAAATAACTACAAATGCATTATTAAGAGCCGTGGTATATAGAGCTGGTCTTGCCACGAGGTGAACCGGGTTTGAATCCCAGCGATGACTGGTCGATTCGAATTCCGCACCTGGCTTGCATTGACCACAGTGCTGACGTTAAATATCCTCAGTGGTATACGGATCATGGGTTATAGTCCTTGCCGTCAAACTAACCGTGGGGGTTTTTCCTCTCCATGTAACGCAAGTGCAAGGTAGTTCCTTCAAAAACTCCTCCACGAAGGCAAATGTCGTCCAAAACCTGATCCGTTGTCTTCTAGATTGGGTTCAAAATTGCAAGGCTACGGAGTAAAACATTGGTAATCGTAATTCCAGAACTGGGTCGGCTGTTCAACGACGGTTGTAAAATAAAATAAAATGCATAATTAAAAGATCAGGAGATAGAGATCTCGATTTCCAATGAGGTGATCCAGGTTTGAATGCTGATCGTTACGAATTTAGCTACCTACTCGCGCCGACCACATGGCTGATGTTAACTATCCTCAGTAGTAAATGGATCAGCTGCCTTGCCGTCAGGCTAACCGTGGAAGGTTTTCGTGTTTTTCCTCACCATTAAACTCAAATGCAGGTTAGTTCCAATAAAAAGTCCTCTCCGTCGGCAAATTTCTCCCAATACTTGATCTAGGAGTTCCCTTGTTTTCTTGATTGGGTTCAAAATTACAAGGCTACGGATTTCAACATTAGTGGTCGTAAACCCAAAAATTGGGTCTTCTGTTCAACGAATGTTATAAAATAAAATACAGTTCATTATTTAGATATTTTTTCTAAACTTATCTACTGAGAGGCCGTTTCCAGGATTTTATTCCGGAAGAGTTTTAATTTATTTTTGCATAAATTATATCACGTTTCTTAACAAACAATCACAAATTTGTAATTAATATAGTTTGCAACCCTTTTCATTAATTTTATTACAAAATTTACCAGAATAACTATTTAAGAATTGCGTTAAAATCTTTTTTGCTAGTTTACATTTCTTTTGAATCGTTTTTAATAAATTGAATTACCGCAAAATAATTTACCTAATGACAATATTCTCAAAGAAACATTCGGAATAAATTTGCTTGTTCTCCCTCCTACTTATTTATTTATTTATTTTTTTTTTTGACAAGCATAGTTTCTAGCACCTTTTAACTTGGTTATATTGTGTATGTAATAATGAAAAATAACTTGAAATCGATACGGTATAACAGCCTTCTGCTTTTGTGCTGATTACAAAATAAATATATGTAAAAAAAAGTTTAAAATATAAAAGAAGAAGTTAAAAATATAAGACGTTTAAGACTTTATTTTATCTTAATTTTGATTAAAAAATTCATATTGTAAATTCATAAATATGTTTCTTAAATGTTATTGAAGTTAAACAAAAAAAATATTTGCTATCAAACTTATTTTATTGGAAAAAAAAGTTTTTTTTTGGGCCATTATTTCAGTTTTGGGGGATGTTTGAACTTTTATCTAATCCATATGTAAACCCCTAGTTATGGCAGTGAGGCTTATTTCCATGCGACTCTATCTTTTAGTATGTATGTTATAAATCTAGATGAAAATTATAGGTTAAATAATTATGCTCTTGTAAATATGTTAATTTCTTGCATTTTTCCCATTTTCATTTGTTGCCACAAAATTTTCAATGAAATTATGATAGAAAAATTATAAAATGCTGATTTGACAAAAATCTAATAATGAATAGTTTTATTTTATTTTTATTTAAAACAGACTATTTTTTATCAATACCAATCAAACCTCTAATAAAATATTTTTATAATGCTTAATATTAATGAAAAGCATTATTATAACCTTGTTCGCTGACTCACCGGAACTCCAAAGATTGCTAAAAATTATATATGGTTTGCTTTGCATACCATGCTCGCTACTAAGTTAAGCCCATTTGAAATGTGTTCCAGGTTGAAGTCTTAAGAATTTAAATCAACTATTAAAATCTTTAAAACTAATTCCTCTTTAAAAATTTAAATTTTTGATCAATGATGGGTTATTATGCTTTTAAAAAAAACAAAATAGGACAATGAATACTTGTTTTTCAATGAATAACAAGAACAACTAATAAAATTATTATTAAACCTGCATAAGCATAATATAAAACATTTTGTATGTTAATATGAACTATTCGCTTTTAACTTTTCAATTCTTCCAACTTATAGCTCAGTTTGTTTCAGCTTTTCGTTGTCCGTGCGAGAATTTTCACTCAGAAATTTGTAAACATGTATGTTTACGCTTTCATGCTTATGACAGCTCACACGCTTAATATTTCAATTCTTTGTTTCCAACGCGAAAAAGAAATGAGGATTTTCTTTGTCACCGTGTAAGAGAAATATATGTATGAAACAACGTTTCTTAAATTGGTATTTTCGCATTTGACGCCTGTTTTGAAACACTGAATTTGTAAATGCTTACTAATATTTTTTTTCAGGCATTTAATTTAAATTTTTCAGAAGTTTTAATTTTTAAATAAGCTTATATTTGTAATTTTATTGTTAGTGATTTTTTATAATAACTATTTATTTTTAGGTTGTGGACGTTGATCCATTTTGGACTCCCCGCACTGAGGAAGAATATACTCATTTTGGTGAAAAAGCAGATGTTGAAAATCGAGCTAGGAAATATATGAATAGTGTACGGCGACGTAAAGGACTTTCAGTTGATGAGAAAATTGTTGAACATGCTGAAAAACAAAGAACTTTGAATAAGAAAAAATAATCCTTTCAACTATGATTGTTATGAATAGAAAAGCAACCTTTAGTGCTGCCATCTGTTTGTTGTATTTATATTTATAATAAAATGTTTTTAAAACTTGATTATTCTGTTGAGCTGTTTTTGAAAGACAATAATAACGTGATACATACTTTATCTATTTTTATTGCAAATAATTCAATGCGCAGTTTAATTGTTTCATACATAATTCTTAGTCTTATATTTATATCCCCTATTTTTAATGATTTATAAAATCGTTCTAAGAGTTCGTATTGGTAAAAGCTCAATTCATCACTAGATGTCACCACCATATGATGAATAAAACGTCAGCTTAGGATAGATTTTTTTTTAAAAGTTGGGGAACTCAGCTTTCTTTATTGCACTTAAAATGATAGAAAAAAAGAAATTTTTTTTTCTTTGAGATAATTAATTTTTAAGTTCGTTATTACATAGTTAGGATGTATCTTTTTGCTTAGGATGGGAGCTAACTTGAATTTACTTTAACGGTCATCTAATTTTCATAGTTGTAGAAACCTTATTCACCTCCTTACTGTGTCTTTCATCTGTTAGCACACCATTGAGACTAATACAGCATTCAAAATGAAAAAAATTAAGAATTGCTAATCCGTTTTTATATTCAATATTAATGTTTTTCATGTAAAAACATTTATAAAAATTAAAGGTAGTTATGTTTAAATTAGTTTTACTACATTTTTTGTTTTAAAATTCTTTAAGAAAATAACAAAAATATGATGGATATGAAATATTATTAAAAGGAGGCATAGTCAATTTTTTTTTCACAAAAAAAAAAAAAAAAAAAAAGCAGCTTTTAGCATTTTTTAAGTACTTGAAATATGATTTTAAGCACTTAAAAAAAGTGCAACAATGAATTTTTTGTTATTGAAAATCTTTCTTATAAATTTACCAAATCAAATCAACATTTTTACTTAGTCATGATAATAAATTTTTTTTTTTTTTGGCAATGAACTCTATTTTAGATTTTATTTACCACCATAAAAACATTTTATACATAACTTTTAAAATATGTTTAATCATAGTTTAATTGATAATTACTATATTCAATTACATAAAAATATTAATTTAATTTCAAAATTACTGTCACTTTCTTTTATTAAAAAAAGTCATTAGATGTATTTGTCAGAATTCATTAAAATTTTTTATAAATGTATACTAAATAAACGCATTTATAAGATTAATATTTTTGATCATATTGAATTGCTAAAGATGTGTAGACAATATGTGAACAAAGACATAAATGAATTCATATTACAAATGTAAATTATTGAATGACCGCTATTAAATTTGGTTCAATACTTTTCTAATCAAAGGATTGAAAAATATTTTTAATAATTTTGAAATAAAAATAAGTAATTGCAGCGAAACATTATTATATGGTTCTTATATTTATAAATCCGAGATTACTGAATTGTTAATTTCAAATGTTTTTAAAATCAAATGATAAAGAGATGAATCAAATTGTTTTTATGACAAATTTGAGTCAGATAAGATTTCCTATTGCATTTGCTTAGTATGAAATAAGTGAAAGGTCCTTCAATTTATACCTTTTTAAAATTTTGCCTCGAATAATCTTTGCATTTTTTTTTCTCCATAAAATTAGTCTTGAGTACTGCAAGTTTAAACAGCAAATCCAGGAAAATAAGACAATGAAATGCTAAAAATATTTAATGCAATTAGTGGACTGACACTTAGGTACAAACTCTTGTGATTTTAATATCATAATTAATTTTAATATATATTAAATCAAATCTATAAAGACGAAAATTTCAGAGTGAAGTTCTGTGTTTGCTAACTGCTCTGGATCCACATGAAAATATTAATGAATGATCCCCAAGCAATGGTCAAGGATTGAAGAAAGGATTTATAAATAGAACAGTACAATAATATCATGAACTTACCTATTAAAGAAAAAAATGGCGTTTCATCAGCAAATGGTAATGCTTAGTTGGTCCCTGTAATCAGCAAAAATTCTAGGGAAATTTAGTTAGATTTCAGAAGGCGAGAGATGAAGTCTGAAATCAGGAGTTTCTCGCAAAATTCTGCAAGTTGCACGTTTGAGTGTAGGAATCTTTTCTAATGAATTTAGATTTGTATATGTGCATGCGAACCCATTAGTTTACAAGCAGAATAAACTATTTTTAATTTTTTTTTTTAATCATAAACATGTTATATTTGAGCAAGTCAAAGGAAAGAATTTTAAATTACAGTGGAGAAATATTACAGAGCTAGGGATAAAAAAAAAAGGAGTAAACAAAATATTGGATCACCAATATTATTTTGCAGAATAGTTTAATAACAGAAAGATTTAAATTTAATTCTTTGCTATCATATTGCTTTTTTTAGCTATATATTTCTATTAAGAATTGACAAAATACAATCCAAAGCTGTAATATTGCAGGTATAAGGTGAGACAGCATAAATACTTTTACTTAAACTTTTTATTTTGATTTTCAGTAATTTATTGTATATTAAATAGAACTGTCACAAGCTAATGAATAACATTTTACAAAAATATTAAACTAAACTTATTTTTCCCAATCAAGCATTGTTAAAATGAAATGACACTTTTGTGATTATAATTTCTAACAAATAATAATTTTCAACTAATTTGAGTCTTATGAAATTCAAAAATCCATTTGAAATAATAGTTTTATTGTAAGAACATGTTAAATATTTCTCAATATCATTTGGAAGTACCAATTTTAGCAAATAAATACCATAACAATGAAAATACCACAGACATTAAAACTATTTCTTCATATATAATTTTTTTAATGGCAAAGAATAAAAGAAGAAAAATAAGATATTTTAGATACATTAAAAATTGCATGGGAATAACGTTTTAACATTATAAGAGAGATTTATTACACTTAATAATAAATAGAAAAAATTGAAATAAAAAGAACTAACAATCATATGAAGACTAAGGGGAAAAAACGGTTAGACCCATGAAAGCCAATTCTGAGAAAAATGAGTTTAAAGTACAGAGATTGTCATCAGAGAAAAATGAATTTAAAGTACTTAGATTGTTCAAAGGTTAGCATATGATTGAAATCGTAAAAATATAAATACACACGAATATCACAAGCATTTATTTACATCCTTCAAGAGTTTCAAAACAAAAATTTCTGATGTTGAGAAAAAATAAAATTTAAAAATCAGGTTGGACAAGAACCATTTTTTTTCTCAAAATTCCTCTGCAATCAAAATTTCCCCAGAACTCCTGTTGTCTTGTTCATTACAATTTTATTTGTTCGCGTTGTCTGCTCGTGAACATGAACCATTTTTCCACATCATGGTCCATCTTTAAAGTGTAATAACTGTAAGAGAGAACTGATTTTCTATGTTGGTGATTCATCAAAACTTAATCGTATTTTTTGTGAAAAATGAACTTAAACTGTTCCTCCCCTTGGTCATCATACATCAATTACTATGAGGGTGATTCAAACCCAGCATTATTGAGTAAAGAGTTTAACAGTGCTTCATTAGAAAATATTAGATTATTTAAGGAGACAGGATAGTCAGACACTAAATTATCAACAGAGTTATTAAGTGAACCCATGATATTATCAAGATTAAAAAGACGTGGTAGTTGATTCAGGTTTTCGTCAACTGAATCAACATTTAAAGGTAAATTTACAGGTTGTAAGGAAGAATAAGGAACAGAAAGTGTTTTAGGGAGACTAGATGACAAAGGAACAAGGACATTTGTTTGTTCAAGAAGCTCTCTAGAATAGCGTTTATGTTCAATATTAGATAAGTCAGTTGATACCAAGTTTTTAGATTTTGGAATAGAACATAAAATATATTTATTATCTATTAATAATTGATCATCTAAATCTTGGGTGATAATGGAATAAGTTTGTAATGGATTAGGATATTCTTTAACTGCAGACTTAGGCACAATAATTGCAGGGATGTTTTGAAGTAGTGGCTGATTACAGTTTGGTGTATTGAATACATTAGATGCAGTAAAATTATTTAAACTGTTATTATCGAGATTTGTTGAAATGGATTCAGAGCTGATATGTGGTAAAGTCTGAGATATACATTGATGAGTTTCTTCATTCGATGCTAAAGGCTCTTCTTGAACTTTCATAACAGATACACTGTTATCAATAACATCCGAGGCTGGTTTGTCTATAGAAGTTGTCATTTCAAGCATTGAAGTACTATTAGAAGTTAAATTGCTGCCAATAAAATTTGTAACAGGTTGTTCGACCACTGATGATAAAGAAATATTTTCTGCAAAACTTACAAGTGGTAGCTCAACACTTGCTGTCACTATTGTTGAACTGGTTGTCTCAGGTGGCTTTGAAGTTTTTGAAGCCATAACTGGTGGTGTTACTAGGGTAGTTATTAGAGGCATGGTAGTCGTTTGAGAAGGAATTCTATCTATCCAATTTACAGCTGAACAAGATAAATTTACATTTTCAATTGAAATTTGGTTTGTATGAGTTGTTATAGGATTTTCAAAAACATTAGGTAGTAGTGAGGTGGAGATATTTTTGGTAGAAACAGTATCAGTTAATGTTACCACTGAATGTTCAATTGTTTTACTCAGTGAATGTAATACAGCAGCTTTAGATGTTTTATCATTATGAAGTAAGCATAAGTCATTTGAAGCAAGTATGCTCTCACTATTATTAGGTATATCAGATGAAGAAATTACTTCAGGCTCTAAAATCAAATTACCACTATTGTTATTGTTACTAAATTGAATGGGATCATCACAAGACTCTAGATCATCATCTAACATATTTTTATTCAGTTCATCCGTCTGTGCAAGTTTATCAAAGTCAACATGTTTACAGGAAAGCTTATGTCGTTTCAAATGAGACAGTCTTTTGAAACTACAAGTACAACTGCATTTGTAAGGTTTATCATCACTGTGAATTTTCTTGTGGCGCTGCAAATCACGGTTTACTTTAAAGCTTCTATTACATATATTACAAAGGAATTCCCTTTTGTCAGAATGGATGAAAGCATGGTGATCTTTTAAGTTTCCATGACTTCTGAATGTTTGATTACACAGTTCACAAGCAAAACGCTTGGTTTGTAAATGTATTTCTGAATGTCTTTTTAAATTTGCTTTACATTTAGTGCTATATGTACAATGATCACATTTTAATGGCTCTTCATTGGAATGTAGAATTTGTACATGACGCTGAAGGTCTTGCAAATTAAAAAATTTCCCCTCACACTTTTCACAAGCATATTTTTTTCCAACTATTATCTCATTACTTAGTGAAACTTTCTTTAAATGTCTAATTGTTTTTAAGTGCTTTGTAAATGTTTTGTTGCTATAATAATTTTTATTACAATCCAGACATTTGAGAGGTTTTTCACCTGTGTGTACTCTTTTATGAACAATTAAATGAAGTGGACGATTAAAGCATTTATCACAAATTTCACATTGGTGTCTTTTGGAAACCCTTACATCATGCAAATCATGTTGATGTTTTTTCAATAATTTATAAGTAGTATATGTAATGTTGCACAACCCACATACATGCTTTCTATGGATCATCATATGTTGATTATATAGTTGGCTATCCGCAAACATCTTATTGCACAAGTGGCATTTATTTTGTAAATGTATTTTCATATCATCTACATCTGTAACTTTATCTCCACATTGGTTACAAGTCGCTGTAGTGTGACTTTTCGTGTGTAAATTTAGAGACTCTTTTTTATCGAAAGACTTTTTGCATATAGCACAGAGGCATAATTTATCAGGACCAGTCACACTGTGAAAATTTTTTAAATGTTTACAGAGTTCTTTATACATACTAAATTGTGCATCACAATAATTGCAGTTATTATGGTTGTGATTCTTTAAATGTTCATCTAAAGCAATTCTCTCTTTAAACAGCATCAAACACAAATGGCATTTATACATTTCAGATTCATTTAATAGTGTTTGTGATTTAGTAACAGTACACACATGATTTTGAGATTTTTCAACTGTATCAAAGTTTCCTTTACAAAATCGACAAGATACAACAAATTTGGAAATAGCAGAACTATAGCAAATTACTTTTTTATTCTTGCGAAATAAACTAATTTGAGGATTCACTGTGCTTCTGTTTTGAGATCTTTTAATTCTTTTATTTAAAATACATACTTTTTTCTTTGCATCATTTTGTCTATTCATACGTCTTTCATTGATTGAATAATGTTCTTCAGTCTGCTTTTCATGTTTAATTTTTAAATTTGTATTTAAGGTATTAGCACACATGATTAACAGTATGAGTTCAACATGGTGTTTAAACTATATTAAATTTATCTTGCACTTAATGTTACCTGTAATAATAATAAATAATTTTTAGAATAAAGTTTTATAAAACAAATTTCTTTGTAGATAAAAATTGTAATCTTTATTTTGAAAAAGAAACATTAATAAAGGGGGCAAAGAAAAACATATTAGATGAAACACATTTGCAGCAAGTATAAGAAAAGCAAAAGAACTTAGCTGGTATTAAGTGGTTCCATAAAATTTGTAACACAGAAGTCATTTGAACAGCAAAACCAGAAACCAAGTGAACTTAAAATTTAAAAAATGTAAATAGATTGGCCATGTTCGATGTAAATCTGAGAAATTTAAAGTAAAATAAGTTTTTGATTGGAACCCTCTAGGCCATGGGTCGCCAAACTTTTTCGATCATCGACCCCTATATAATTTTTCGAAATCTCCCATAAAAGTAATTTTCTGTTAATTTGAATAAAACTCTATTAGATAATGTGTTTGTACGTTTATTTTATGATTTTAAACATTTATCAAAGTAATAGTACATTGCTTTACAATAATTTTATGAAAAAATAAGTAAAGTAACTACAGATTTATTGCTTCTTAATCAATGAGATGGGTGTGCCTGGTGTTTTTTTGCAAAGTTTGCTATATTGTGTTCAAAATTGATCAATTTTAGTTTTAAATTCCCTCAAAACTCCACATTCAATTTATTTCTGCACTTAGTTAAGATTGAATTTACGTGACTGAAACCGGATTCAACCATATAGTAACTTGGAAATGCTAGCATAAATGGCTGAGCTATTTTGTAAAGTTTTACATATTTTTGCATTATATTTGTCCAAAACTTGCTTATTGTTAAATTTTTAAAAAGCGTCTTTCAGCAAGTTCATCTTGTAGGTTGATGTCCATGTCTTCAATTTGAGCAGAAAATGGCACAATAATCCAATCAGGGTTGACAATGTTTTCCAAATCAACAAAGCGCAGTTTAAAATCGCCGCTCAATTTTTGAAGATGACCTGTATATACATAAAAGTTTTAATAATGACACTGCAAATACTCAACATAGTTTGCGAAGATAACTGAAACTGCGTATGATATTTGCATTTGTAACGTCAATGCTCGTCACACGTGACATTTGGACAAGCGCACATTTACTTATAAACCAGAAGTGAAGAGTTCGTGCCACTGGTACGTAAATACTTGTTTCACCCGAATAAATATAGGTTTATTAATTTATGTTCTATAAAGAATCTGATATGAAGTCAATTATAAAAAAATTTACAAATTCTACATACTAAATCAGGTATGTGTGATTCCCCGAATAAATATAGGTTTATTAATTTATGTTCTATAAAGAATCTGATATGAAGTCAATTATAAAAAAATTTACAAATTCTACATACTAAATCAGGTATGTGTGATTCGCGTATTAAGAACCGTTTTTTCTTTGACCCCCAATCGACCCTTCTGATTCGGATCGACCCCCTGGCTCAGATCAACCCCAGCCTTTGTTACATAGACCCCTGGGGGTCTATATAGACAACTTTGGTAACCTCTGCTCTAGGCAATAGAAAAAGAGGAAGACCTAAAAATACTTAAGGCGATTATAAATAAATTAATTGAATACTTTGCTTTTCTTATACTTGTGATAGCCTATTTTTCAATAGGCGAGACATGGATGGTGGCAAAATATCTAGCCACAAATAGAGTAAGAGGAAGAGCTATGATAGACGTCCTATGCTCCAATTCAGAATAAAGAGGAATATGTTTGTATTATGTACGTAATCAGTAGTAATGAGCAATTTGTCAAATTGGGAAAATCTTTATTCTCCAAATATCTTTCACTTAATTCTGCATGCAATAGGCTCTTGATTGGTACAGAAAGTTCTTGCAGGAAAGAACCATTACTGACAAATACTAACCAAGCTAAACTAATTTATGAGATCGATCAATCCCTTCTCAAATCTTATTAATTTCCTTCTTACACACTGAAGGACTTCTTTCAATTTACTTAAATTTGTTTTCCATTTTTTTCGGAACATGTGCACTGTTTCTAATGCCATCAATCTGAAGCATCCTAAAACACTATGAGTGGGAAATGAAATAGATTATGAGTTTCAAACTTGTTTGCTAAATAAAAAACCCATCTAATGACCCCCCCCCCCCGAAAAAAAAACTTAATATGTAGAAAAACTATTTGTAAATCATTAAAGTTGAACAAAAAAAAATATAGGTAATTTAAAGTGAAATAATGTATGTGTGGGGAAGAGTTGCTAGGTGACGGAATGAGATTTCTCAGGTTTAAAAATTATTAAAAAATAGTTATTTAAAATAATGCTTCAAACTTATGAGATAATATAATAAAGACATAATAAAAAGATATATTAAAAAAAATAACTTATTATTTTTACATTGAAAAAACTGAAATATTCATTAATTAAATCATTTTAGCCTGTTTCCAGAGAATTACTTTGACACCTTACTTCCCCAGTAATAAGTCAAGGAAATCCAATAAAGAATTAAGACTAGACACAGGATTTGCAAGCCCCTGAACAAATTTGTAGCAGACTCCTTCCTCAAAACATAATTGTTTTATATTCTGTAAGCTTTTTTCATTGAAACACCAATTTTCTTAAATATAAAGTATTAATTCCAAATTTTTACTGTTTATTTTAAATAAAATCTAAACTTTTGTTGGTTTAAGTTTAATTATATGCCTTGTTATTAAAATTAGAACGTCAAGGTTACATTTTATACCTTTGTCACCTAGGTAACAATGTGACAGGCAGCAATGCTACTCTTTCTATTTACCGACAGTTATGAAGTATCTAACTCTGAACTGTATATTATTATAATAAAAACACATTGGTATGGGTGAAAAAGTGAGATTTGTGGATACAATGGCAATGGAGAGAGGAAAGTTGGGGAAATTGCATAACCTTTAACTACCTATTCTATTTACAAAGACTATAACAACATGTACTAAACATGAAGAATTCAATCACTCAAGGTGCAGAACATTCTAAGTATAAATATATATACAGACAATTTCTAACATCAGATGAAATTGTTATTATGGCGAGATTGTTATAAAAGCAACCCCATTCATTCATGTGTGCTTGCATCCATATATTGTATTTTAAAATACACTGTCTTAATGCTTCTTAAACGAAAGAGTTTTGGTTCCTATCCCATTTTGTCTGGTGCAAACAAGCAGCTTGTCCTCAAAATTATGTTTTGGAGATCAGTTTCGCAATTTTCATGAAATAATTATTGATATTTATAAATGAAAATAAATAAAAAGTGTCTAAAGAAGTATGACTCACAATGTAAAAGCAATATAGCTGATTAATATAATACATTATATAAATTCAGAATATAAATATACATAATATAACTGACATAATAAAATCATAATATAAATATAAACTGATATAATATAAACAAATTTACATATATATGATTTCTGACAATGTAACTAAAATTAATATAACTGACTAATGCCTGATTTTTTAGAGAAGACATTGAAGTAGACTATGAGAGAGGTCACAATGCATCTCCATGCTATCTTAAATAAAAATTTATAACAAAAATGAGTAAAGCAAACAAATTAAAGACTGGCTTGAAAATAACCACTCGCCACATGGCTTGCCAACAAAAGAAAGTGGCAACCTAAATAAACAACCAGTCACTTTTTACCATTGTTTTTTTAAAAATTGTTTAATGATAAAAGTACATCAGTGTAGAAAGAGAACCCGCATAACAAAATTTTGATTAAGATGTCCAATAATGTATCAATTTAAAGTTTTGATCCTTCAGAATCCACCAATTGGTGGTGGAAAGATTCACAGGAGAGTTTCCTAACAATTCACATATTTCAAAGTTAAAATGTGTACACATTAAACGCATTTTACCTCCCTAAATATTTTTAAAAAAGTTCTTTAAAGTCATTATTTTTTAACAAAATTTTGTCACACATTGATAATATTTTCATTGTCTTAGATTATTTCCAATACGAACATTTTTGAAAAAAATAATTTTATCCAAGCAATAAAATCAAGAGGACTAATCAATATCAGTCATGAACTCATTAGGTATGAAGAAGTTATTAGAGTCTATTGGCCACTGGCTACTAACTGAAAATTTAAACTTTCAGGTGTATTGAGGACTAAATAATAATTTAAGAAAATGCACAAAAGAAGAATATCTTACATTTTTTTGGTTGGAGGTAAGTCTTTAGCCCCAAGTTTGGAGGCACATTCATAATCCTAAAACAATTAATTCTGAAAAAAGAAAAAACTTTTAGAGAAAGTTAAAGGAACATTGCAAGCATTTAAATAAAATAGTTATACAGAATAGACAATTTTAAGTTACAACAAAATACTCTTCAATGGAAGATGACTCACATTTCTATTACTAACATCTTTTACTTTCAGCAGAGTTCCAGTAATCTAATTTTTGCAGACAGAACTACAACAAACAGGAAACATTCTCAGGTCAGCTGAAACTAAAATTTTCTGCAATAAAACTAAATGTTTTCTTTAGATTTAACATAGTATCAGAGTATTTTCATCAAGCAATAACTCACAATTATAAGAATGTATACTTTTTTTTATTGCTCTTAAAATTAATCCTAGCTATTTAAAATTGGAAATATAATGAATAATAAAAACCATTTAAATGTGAAATAATGAGATTTTAAATAAATTAAATTTAATCAATCTAAAATATCATTTAATACTAATATTATTGGTCACATTTAAAAGAAATACCTTTCTGAAAAAATTAAGAGAAACAGACATTACATATGTGAAATTTTAAAATATTTATTTTACTACAAATGAAAATATCCATTTTTTTTTTATTTATTATGCATAAAAGGTGGAAACAAGAAATGTCATTATTCAAATATATTAAAAAAAAAATTCAAATTTGCAAAATCTTTGAGAATTTATTAATGTTGGACAAGGGTGACTACAATGGTTTTAATATATATATTTTTTAATTATACAAGGTCAGATGGGGTAACGTAGGTAAAATCAAACTTTGTTTAAAGACGTCTAAAACCAAACCATTAAATTTACTCTACTGAAAATTTTGATGAGAGGTATAATCTACTATAACTACATCTCGGAACATGGCTGTAATATATATGTCCTTGTCATTATTTCACGTAGGAATATCAACGTTATGTTATTGAAAGGAACCAATATCATATACTTACTAGCCTGGGAAGCAAAAATTTTACAAATATAAAAAAAAATGTTTAAACACGAGAGCCTGAAATGATATTACAATTATAAGCTTTGAAACAAGTTAGAGAATTATACAAAAAAAAAAAAAAAAAAAACGTATTTCAGATTTCTAAATTTAATATCCATGGAATTGCTTCGGCAACTTTTAGCATATTCATTCTTGAATATGATAATATAAAGCAAATATTATTCACTTACAACAAACAAACACTTTCAAAACATTTACAGTTATTTATTTCAAAATTTTCAACTTTTCCTTTTTATGATTAAAGTTAGACGACAGGAAGAGACAAAAAAAGTACTATACTTTGCATTATATTATTTTTGTTCAATCAAGATAATCGCAGAAAGCATAATATCTATAGAATAAAGAAAATTTCCAATAAATTCATTTCTCTATGTTCAATTCAATGAAAACCAAAACAAAGATGATTCAAAACATATAATAAACAATGCCAGATACAAAATGTGATACCGATGAATACACGATTAATTTTAATTTGGATTTTAAAGGAGCATTCTCACTAAATTCAATCAACGCACTTCTGATAACTATGAAAGGAAAGGCGAACCTGATTGGTGAGTTTTTCAAGGGGGGGGGGGGGGGCAAACTGCTGGCGAAGAGTGAGGGAGACCATTAAAGTTTCGTTTTCACTGTATGGAATTCACGTGCCGTTGATCGACATAGAGAGAATAAAAGAATCTGATTGGTTTTGCGGCAAATATATTTCAGCAATCGTGATGGCAACGTTCAAATAAGTCTTATAGGGAGAAGACAGTTTCCATGTCTTAATCCTCCCCTTCCCTCTTCTCTACTCTCCAGTTGTGTGGGAATGTATTACGATATTTCCCTCCTCTATAATATTTTTGACATTCAATTCTCAAAAATATCCCACAGTAGACTGAGGTTCCCAGCAGATTACCGAAGTCAAGCATCATTGGCTGCGGACAGTGTGCTGGTGAGTGACCACTTGGATGAGTCTGCGTATGGCCCGAGGGTGTGCGGTATTAGTCCTCGTTACCGTAAAGTGTTCGACTTCGAGTGCAGGTCGTAGGGCTACAGAAGCAAAGGTGCCATGCCCTCTGCGGAGGATCAAAATTGTGAGGGCATGTCTTCGGATCATCCTCAGGGATGTTTCCCAGACCGTCACCCATAGCCCATTGTGCAGCTCTAGTGCGACGTAAATGAACAAATCAAATTAAAGAGACATCAAGCTGCAAATACTGCGGCAAATGCCAAACCATCAAACATTTACTAACTGCATGCAACAAATTTTCAACACTCCATGGCAACGCTTTAAAAAACCAGGGAAACATGGGGTCGTGGTGCAGAACAGAGGGGCAAAAACAAACTATAAGAAATATCATTAAATACTGAGTCGAAGACATTATGTCCCCAAACGACAACATGGATCCCCTGTTTACCATTCCATAAATACTTTAACCCATCAGTTTTAAAATCATATCTGCACCTCTCAGCAGCTTTGCTGTGTTCTATTTTTGATTTTTTAAATTTCAACTTTGTTATTGCCCATAATGACTTTGATTTTAATGATATTTTAATACCATCTTATACTTTGGTTTTGATTTCTATTTTTACCGTTTTCTTATTGATCTTGGGCAGGGGGCTCCAAACTTTCCAGCCTTAGGGCCAGGGCCGTTTTATCCATTAGGCACTGTAGGCAACTGTCTAGGGGCCCCGCCACGTTCAGGGGCCCTGTGCTACAGAGAAAAAAATTGACTATGTTTCTTAAACAGTAATTATAAACAGTGATGTATTGGAAAAGGTTAACTTTCAGGATGTCTTGAACGATTTTGTAACAAAAAAAGTTAGAAGAGTTAATATTTAAGCTTATTGTATGATTTTTTTTAAATGCATATATTAATTACTTAAATTCTTTTCGTTTGATTCAATATTTTTATTGAATAATGTGATAATATACCTATGTAGTAAAAAACAACGTAAGTATGAATAAAGTGCTGTGTTAGCGAAAAAATATATTAGGAAGTCAGAAGACGGTAGGGGGGGGTGGCGAGACGAGCATTGCCTAGGGGCCGCGACATGCATTAGCCGGCCCTGCTTAGGGCCATACTGATTACTTCAGTAAGTTCCGAGGGCCAAAACCATATTATCATTGTTGCCGGTGGTAAAAAGTGAAATAGTCCACTGATGAAAAAAAAAGTCCGAAAAAGTACGCAACTTTTAAAAAAGGCTGCAAATCGGACTAAAGTCCGCAAAACGGCAACACTACATATTATTAATTTTCCTGTCATTATCTGTAATTTCTAGATTAGTCGTAGAGTACGAGCCATGAGGAGTAACGTGACACGACATCTGGTGGACACAAGCGGAAATAGGTAGTACCTTCTATCGCTAACAGATGGCGCTAATAGCACGTACAGAATAATCTCATTGGTTCGAGAAAGTTCTGGTGTCTTCCATTCACTTCTAGATGGCAGTAATTGGAATATATAAGAAGGCTAGTGGCGCAACAAGTCAGTTCCTATGACACTGTTGTGAAATAAACAAGTCAGTTCCTATGACACTGTTGTGAAGTGCATGAAGAACTTTTTGATATGTATAGTATTCATGGCACAACTACTGGTACAGATATTTTTAAAGGAGTTGAAATGGCCATTAATCAAAAGAACCTTCGATGGAAAAACTTGAAATGTATTACAACTGATGGAGGCAAAAACATGAGTGGGAAAGAAAAAAGGAGTGGTCGCTCTTGTGTCAAAGGCTGTAGAAAATGACAGTGGTTCAAAACCATTAGTCTTACATTGTATCATTCATCAACAGTCTTTGTGCGGAAAATGTTTGGATATGTCTGAAGTTCTGAAACCAGTAATATTAACTGTTAATTTTATCAGATCTTTTGGGCTGAATCACCGACAATTCCGACAATTTATTGCAGAGATTGGAGAAAATGACTTACCTTATCATATTGCCGTACGTTTGCTTAGTTGTGGGAAAGTCCTTCAGCGCTTTTTTGAACTTCGAGCAGTGATCGAAATTTTTTTGAATGAAAAGCATCGCCCTCTTACTGAATTACAAAACAGCGCATGGCTGTGGAAGTTAGCATTCTATGTTAATTTGACAAAACATGTGAACGAACTGAATTTGAGATTGCAAGGAGATAACCAGCATCTTCCTGATTTATACATTAATATCAAATCATTCCGGAAGAAATTGATACTGTTTCAATCACAACTACGAAGTAAATGTTTTTCACATTTTAAAACATGTGAAATCTTCAGCCACACCACTGAGACTGAGTTTCCTATCGATTTTGCAATCGAAACTTTGAGTGCTTTGAAAATAAATTTTGATACTCGTTTCTCGGACTTTGATGCCATTGCGAATCAAATTAAGATTTTTCAGAATCCTTTTGATACTGACATTGAAACCCTAGCCCCGGAACTTCAAATGGAAATGATTGATCTGCAATGCAGTGGTAATTTTAAGAACAAATATCAAAACTCATCTTTGTTGGAATTTTATAAGAGTCTTCCACTGACACAATTTGATAATTTGCACAAATTTGCTCGTGGGCTGTTTTTTGTTTTTGGTACTACTTATTTGTGTGAGAAGACCTTCTCCAAAATGAAGTACACAAAAAATGTTTACAAATCTAAATTAACTGATGAGCATCTTAAATCTCTTTTAATAATTGGTACAAGTAAGATTAGTCCACAACTACAAACTATTGTCAGTGGAAAATCTCAATTACATAACTCTCATTAGTATTTCATATGTCATTATGCTTGTTATAAGTTATGTTTTTATTTAAAATGTATAATTTGTTAGTTATTATATACTGAAGTTAAATTTTCTGCATATTATACATGTCTTTACTCATTACAATTCTGCGTTTCTTTATCCAACTTATCACAAAAACAATAACAATAAGCCTACAACAATGTTATGAGTAGTTAGCCCATGACCATATCAATGTAGATGTCATATTAATAATTATTCAACATAAAATTAGAACACTTCAGTAAACTAAATTTAATTTGCTATAAAAAATATGTTCTCTAAAAGGAGTTTTCAAGTATGCTAGCTCTCCGCGGGTCGGACAAAATCTGTCCGCGGGCCGGATGTGGCCCTCGGGCCGTAGTTTGGAGACCCCTGATCTTGGGCATTGATACTCTTGTTTTTAGTGCTATTTACAATTTATTGGTTCCTGATTTACACTGAGACATTTGATTTTAATTGGTATTTTGTATTTATTTTTTTAAATTTGATTATTTATCAAATTAATTTTTTGTAATTTTAGCTTTTAATTATTCATTCTCTATCTATTTTCAACCATTAGCCTCTCATTTTCCGGAGTGTTCTTCTTTTAATGCCTTTGGACTTCAGTTGTCTTTATTGTAACGATATCATCTGTATTTTGTTGTCTTTGTTATTTATTGTAACTGCATTTATTGTAATTGTCAAATTGTTCTTTCAATTCTCCCACTATAAAGCAGTCTTCCACCGACTATCAGATAAAATGGACGCTGCTGGGGACTAAATCTTTATTTATGATATCTTATTGTATTCCGTGCTGTTGCCAGATGACACATTTTGTAAATTTTTATCTTGGTTTTAATAAATGCCACGGGTGGAGCTTCGGCCGGTGTTGGGTCGGCTGGGTGCGCGCCGTGCATTCGGGCTGGAGTGATGGCAAGTTGTAACATTCGAGTGCCCATTTCCTTGGACGGGAAAACAAAACCAAATTCTTAATTGTAAAAATAAATAGTAATTGAAAATAATCAGATCTGTTTATACTCCGGAAAAGAAGAAAAAAATATAATAAAATTATTTATCGTTTGTTTTCAAAAGAAATAAAATATCAGTTATTCCTATAAGTTTTTAACATCTAAAGCTTATATATTGAAATGTAAAATCTTTTACGACTCTAATTTGCTAAAATTATTTCTAAAGTTTATTTTATTATAGACTACACACTACTATTTACCTTTTTTCGAATAAGAAATAGCTCTGTATATACGTTACAGATTTAAATAACTCTTGATTGTGGAGGATATTTTTTTTCTAATTTATCTTAAATTTTCATATTTTATATATGTGATGGTTATTTTTTCAATATTTTTAAAAAGGGATTTTTGCTTTTCTTTCTAAATTTTTGATGAATTTATTTCGAAGAGAAAACTGAGTATGATTAAAAAAAATATTAAACCGATTCATCACACACATTTTATAAAAGAAAAAAGTACATTAATTTCGTTAAATCTTGAATTAGTGTTTTCTCCATATATATATATATATATATATTCGAATTCAATATGAATTCAAATGATATAAATATATATATATACCGTAAACGGTGGTCTACCCATTTTAGTTTTATTTAATTTTCACTATTTTAAATTGCAAATAAAAAAATTTTTGCCGACGGAGGACTTAGTTCAGACTCTAAGGAAGATGGCGCTGTAGTAGTTTGATCCGTTTTTATTTATTTGGTGTCTTTTTAACCGACCTGTTCAAACGTCTTTTGAGAGATTTGTATTGAAAATCAGCAAACTTTTAGTTGGTGCTCCGTAAGTATATTATTATTATTACTAGTTTCACTTTGGTTAAGTGATAAACTTATCTAAGACTAAGATTACATTAATTTTATATGAAAAAAACAAAACAAAAAGAATGTAAGTTTTGCAGTTGTAAACAAAAAGCCAGAATTCGCGAAGCGAGTCTACCCATTCGTATTTAGTTTTAATTAAGCATAATAATATAATTTAGAACTTCGTTTATATTAAAATTAAGTCATTTTAAATGAATTTGAGTATATTATTTTAATTCTGCATTGATGAATTTATCATTAATAAGAAAATTTATAGGTTAAATATAAATGTAAATATAAAATATGTTTATTTTACCCATTTTTTCAATTCTTATATTACAAAATTAACTCTTTTTATTTAATGCAAGTTAAATAAATTATTATTTATTATTACAGATGGTTCGAAATTATATTCGCAAAGCAAATGGATTTAAATGTTACAAAAAAATGCCACGATTTTGTTAATCTATTATATATAATTCTCTTACGTGGCTCCCAAATTTTGGCTGTATTTCTTTTCCGCCGGTGGCAACGTTTGCTTTGTTTTGAATACACCAAAGCATTCTGCCTTTTAATGATGTGTTTCTGATCTAATATATATAATTCTCTTACGTGGCTCCCAAATTTTGGCTGAAGTACTTTGTACAACTAAATAAGATTCTTTTCACAACAGTTAAATATTTACTTTATTTTCTTCATTCATAGAGAAAACAGTCGGCAAAGAATTCTGTTAGGTTAAAAACCATTTCACTAAAAAAATAACGAATTGGGTATAATATAGCCTACGTCACAGGTTGTGTTGTTCCTACTAAATTTAACCCATGAACGGCATTTTCTGCGAGCCTAACTTCAAGCCACAAATAAACAAACGAAGTGTTCGATCGTTTAAATAGCTGCTCGCCAGATTTTATTGCATTATAAGGAAAAGTTATTGAAACTAAATACAACTAAATAAACAACAATAACTAAAACAAATAACAACAACTACTAATAACAATAACTAAATAAACAACAACTAAATTCCATTCGTTTAGCATTGCGTCATATGTTGTTCCTACTAAATCGAAGTAGTTGTGTTTTTTTCATATTATACCCAATTCTGAAAGAAATAAAAATAAACAACTTAAAAAATAAAATTACTGTTGCCAGCCATTGAATTTTTTGAAAGTTATCTTAGCAACATTAATCAAAATGACATAGAAGCGCAACTAGATCAAAATTATGATACCTGAGCGCTTGACGTAACAAATCCTTCAATTCTAAAAGTGTTGTATCGCCAAATGCCCAAATTAACAATTGTGTTCTAAAGGAAATTCTATAAAAAGTTTTAAATAAACAACCTACTTCTACAGCTGCTTCTTGAAGAACTTGGCTCATTGATTAAAAATATTGTTTTAATTTTACAGTACTAACTTTACTTCTATTTTCATTATTGCTATGACCCTCTTTCATTACATTTTACAACTTCATGCTAAATTTGAGGACTTTAAGTTGTTTTGTGGTTGAATACTGACATTTAGAAATGTGTACATAAAAATAATATTTAGAGGTTAAGAGTTGACTCAGAAAAATTTGAATTGTTGACATTGAACTTAACAATGGAAATAATCGTTTTTGTGAAAAATTGAATTGTATTGTTGACATCAAAACTAAAAATATTGTGTTTCAACTTAACAATACTACCTTAATTTATACTTAAGAATTGCCTCGGAGAAATTTGAATTGTTAGAAATGACTTAAACAAGAAGTTTTATTTTAACTGACAAATACTATATAATAATTTTAACTTTTTCTATGACTATACTCATTTTCTTACTCTTTTCTTTGTTTTTTATACATTTTATATTTCTGTGATAAAATAAAAAACTTATAGTTGTTCTGCTTCTGAACACTGATGAAAACACAAAATGATGGGTTTCATCAACAATCAAAAATATTACATTTATTTTACAAATTCCATATTATTAAGGTGGCGCCCTTCAGAGAATTAAAAATACAAAATTATCTTTATCAAAGCCGATGCTTTACATCCGACGTTCAGTGGGAGACTACTATTTCATATTGTTTTACAACACATGGCTTTAGCCCTCGGGTGGGAAAGACTTTAAAACAAAACTTACAACAGCTACTTTTCTCAACAACTGAAATTTAGAATAGTGTGATTAAGAAAAATATGTGAACTGTTTGCAATTTCAAATTAATATTGAAATGTACAGGTTTAGAATCTTCTACAGTGAAAAATTTTCGGAACTTCAGTATTCAAAAAAGTATGCAAAAACTAGACGTTAAGAACGTATCCAATGAGCGAGCAAAGCGAGCATTGGATTGCGAAGCAATCCGAAATGAACTGTGAAAGCAGTTCCGGGGGTAGGTGAGCGCCAGCGAGCAGGGGGCGAAGCCTCCTAGTAATCTTTAATTATTATTATTTATTAATTATTTAATTGTAAATTTATATTAATTTTAATTTATTTTTATCAACAGTAATCAGAAATTTTTCTTATTTTATAATGTTAATGATTATAAAAACAAAACTGTGATCAAAATGTGATAATCGATCAAATACTCAATTTGTGTTATTTTATGAATAAAAAAATGGAATATATAATAAAGTTATGAATTTTACTTCATAAATATCCTATATAGTAACTAAATTAACAATTTAATAGTAAAATTTGATTATTTACAATGTTAACATTCATTTTAGTAGAATGGGTAGACTCGCCCCATACGAGAGATTTGTCAGCAGTTCTATAAAAATATACAGTCACAGCGTAACTGTTAATATTTTCTAAAATCGATTTCACAGCTTTAAAGAGAGATAAATAGCGATTCCGAAACACCTATTAAAAGCCTTTTTTCCTTAATATTTACAAAAGTTTGACCACTTGAAAGTTGACAAACTGAAAAAATGGGTAGACTCGCCCCGGTTTACGGTATATATATATTCGAATTCAATATGAATTCAAATGATATATATATATATATATATATATATATATATATATATATATATATATATATATATATATATATATATATATATATATATTTATATATATATATATGTAATGCAAAAATTAAATACTTTTGTATTAATAAAAGAATTAAAACTCTTTCGTTTTCATAAAATGTCTTTGTTAAAGAATAAGCGTAGAGAGATTCTATTTTGGGAATTCAAGGCTGAAAACATACCATTGAAATATAAATAGATTTATATTTCAAAGGAAGAGTTATTTTTAGAATCGTTCCCTTTTTCTCTTCCATATAAGGAAGCAGTAAATGATTTTCCTTAATGCGTAAGGTTACAAGGAATGTACGAAGTGTGCCTTTTTACCTCAAATCTGTGTTGGTATAAAACGTAAGAACGCTAGTTTTGCGAGTTCTTTTCATCATGATGTGATCCTGATAAGCTGTTCCGGAATCGTCAGAAGTCTTGTCCATTCCCCTCCCGTCGGGAGTGTGGATGTGAACTGTTATCAATACCAGCCTACATTTAAATAAACCTGTTTAGAACGTCTGATGGCTTACGACTGCATTATTTCAAGCTAAATACAACACTGATAACAGAGTTATAGCCCTGTTATTATGTATATATATATATATATATATATATATATATATATATATATATATATATATATATATATATATATATATATATATATATATATATATATATATATATATATATATATATATATATATATATATTTGTACTTAACAAACTTTTGATGATATAGTATTATAAGACAGCACAATACCTTTCAAAAAAGGTTGAAATAAAAGGGCCACTTTATTAAATTACGAGAAAAAGCCTTTGATAATTTTTAGAACTTCTAAGAATTTTTGGAATGAATGATGTGATTTTGAGTCAGGATTTTAAAACTACACGTTTCTCTGTTTTCTGAATTTTCAAAATCTAAATTTATTACAGTTTAAACAGATGAAAACTGATTTGGAGGAGGCTAAAAATTTCTCTTAGTATTATCGCGCAAAAATAAAGATACTTATCAAAAATCTAAAAACAGGTAAACGATTTAATAATCCATTAATACGAAAGATGAATATCAAAACCAAAATAGATGAATATCAAAAATTTTGATTGCAAAATTGTATTGGGATAATTTTGTTAGAAAAAAATTAGTAAGTAATCTAAAATACCCCTCGCTTTATATCTCAAATTGTGATTGGATGGCGGTCTTGTATTTTACATGTATCGAAAGATTTGGCTTAAGAGAGAAAATATACATCATCAATTGATTTGTGAAAATTAAAGAAAGTGGATTTAAAACATATTTAGAATTTTCCTTTCCCGTCTCCACCCCTTCGACAATTGAATTCGGTTTGGAAAGGAAGGGACTCAACCAACCTTCCACAAATTATCTCTCTTTAAATTCGGACCCTTTGCAAAATATTTTATCTATTAAAATAAAGCAAAATTATTTAAATATTATTAAACTACGCATTATTAAAATACGCATAGCGTTCGAGTATAAAAATGTTCAAATTTAACTCATACTTTCACTAAAATGTTTTGCGCTGAAAAGTAATAAATATGAAGACATAAATTATGCCATTTATATCGCCACTACTTATTGAAATTTATTGAAAGCTTATTTTAAGTAACCGTCGCTTAAAACTTAATTTCTGTTCTGAATAAATTTGCTTTTTAAATTTTGAAAATCTAACTTCCATGTTAAATATTATACTAAGTCAAAATAATTGTTTGAAATTTATTTCAAGAATTGAGAACATTCTTAGTTTTTCCCAAAAGTAGATTTTTTAGTTGCGATGTTCACGTTATGTGTAAATACTGTATGATCAATGTCTGCCCTGAACATCTTGATGTATAATGCTTGAGACGAAGCATTTCTCTCATACATTTTGATGCATGTTTAATAAAACTAGAAATAATGTATTAGTCTTTTATTGCTTTGATACATATTAAGAATTTTTAGAACTAAATTCTTAGATTTGGAAGTCAGTTCTTTAGCGACATTTAAGTAACTAGGGGGCTAAGCCCCCTGTTCGTTGCAGATCACCAATGATTGGTTCGCAATAATTGCCTTTTCTTGGCAGAAAACAGTTTTTATTCACTTAAATTAATAATAATTATTCACTCAACATATATGTACTTAAAGGAATTCCGTTTGCTTACGCTTGTGTCTCTACTTCCCACATTCAAATATTACTATTTATTAGTATTATAAACATTTAGATCTCTTGGTGAACAGAAGTGATTTTCCGAAGTAATAATTTTTTAAAATAACATTTATATTCTTATAACATTATATTGCTCAAACAAATTTGATGAGTTCACAAACATAATTTAATATTTTCGCTAATTATAGCAGTACTGGAAAATAACTTTAAATTAGAGATACAGAAATATTTAAAGGAAAACAATGCCTTTACGACTTTTGTCAATTTTATGCTGATGGCAACCAAAACAATATTGAAATGAATGAGGAAGAACTGGATCCTACCACGTGATTTTCCGGCCAATAAAAATGCGACGACAACAATGGAAGACGGCGTTAGACCATTATGATTTTATGTTATATAGAGAAACAAGCTTTAAAAGATTAAACACTAAGCATTTGAACTTAAAATTTTTAATATCTTAATGAAAGTTCAGAAAGTTTCAAAATTCGTTGGAAATGCAAATTTTTAAATTCAGTCAGTTTCATGAATAACTTGTGCATTAGTTCATGAATAGCTTTAGATCAAATTTATATGCACTTCTCGTTTTAAACACGTTTGTCATAAAGTGAAATGACTCCTTTTATTAAATAAAAATAGATTTTGAGATAATGAGTGATAAATAAAAAAAATTTCGTCGACGCTCAGAAAAATGCTATACTCGCTCAATAATTACAAGTGGCCTGTATCTCACAATATTTATTTATTATTATTTGAAAGAGAGTTTAATAGTTGTAGTTGATCAGTGCTCTCTTTCCACACACTCTGATTCGATTAAATTTTTTTTTTTATATAGATAGCGTTACAATAACGGGTGGATACAATGTTTAATTTATGAATACTGGAGCAGGAAATGTAAAATGTGGTCAAAATTATAAATTTGAGAGTTAAAACTGTTCGAACTTATTATCGCAAAAATTTAACTTGTGTGAAAAATTCTTCAAAGCTATACTCTGTGATCATACTTCAAGCAAAAGCCCGTTGCTTGCCAACTATAAGGGTAAATTTTTAATCCATGGATAAAGTTGAAAAATTTTATGAAACCATTCTCAATTGTCTGGCAATAGAGAAATTTGATAAAATTTCCCCCTGATGAGGGAATTGCAAGATAAACTTCACTCTAAATATGGTAGTGTTCTTTTATGAGAAAAGAATGTTGCTTAGCGACTGGAGGGGGATGATCTGGCAAGCGTTTGGTAAAGGTTTATATTTTTTGCCTAACAACCGAATTTAAAGTTTGACAATATTCTCTGAACATGGTAAAGCTCTCATCAAAATTTCATAGTCATTGAATTCAAACCGTGCATTGTGTTAGCTGAAATATTATCAGATATTCTGGACTAATAATTTTTAGAAATGAATTGTTTGTTTTAGTACTTACTTGTTCAATTAAAACTTTTATTGTGAAAAGTTTAGATAAAAATTTATTAATGTGGTGCATGCAGCATTAGCAGTATCCCATGAGCGAGTTTTCCGAGTATTAAGGAAATTGCTTAAATGCGTTGTGGGATATTTTTAATTGATTGAAAAAACACTGTGACCGTTTGCTTGAAAAAAATGAGACCTACTGCTTGTACAGTGCACAAAAAAAAAGTTCCACTCTGAATATTTTAAGGTCCAATGAGAGGATCTACAAGCTCTAGGACTCAATC
This sequence comes from Parasteatoda tepidariorum, assembly GCF_982258835.1. NCBI lineage: Eukaryota > Metazoa > Arthropoda > Arachnida > Araneae > Theridiidae > Parasteatoda > Parasteatoda tepidariorum. The sequence continues at coordinate 81,232,042 of NC_141761.1, forward strand.
TTTATGTGTTTCGAGAGGGTGACTTCAAATATGCTAATTAATTAGTGCATAAGATATTTTAAGTTACGAAATCTGTCTCCAATATCACAAAATTCTGCTTAATTAAATACCACCTAGCATTATGTAATCAACACTAAAATTTGATTTTTTGTGTACTTTTTTTTAATATGTTATCCTCTTTCAGCATAATTTTTCACACTCATTTCGTTGAGACCCTACACGATCTTGGGGAGTTGGTAGGACTTATCTACAATGTTAAGACTGCCCCTCTTTCTCAAATTTTTAGGGCATGTTTGAAATTATATCAGTTTTATGCTGTATTAGTTGTATAGTGCTTTAGCATTAACAGGAATATTTTATGAGTTATGAAAGATTTTTAATCAAAAATGACCTTTAAAAAAAAGTTCTCAGTTCCAGAGGTATGATTTGTTATGGGAACATGGAGGACTTTGTGACCCTGTAGATTTAACATGCACTAGTCTCCATTTATAACGGGATTTTTTGGCCAATGGAGATCAAACTTGTGACCCTTTTGACATGCGCACAACGTTCTATCAACTAGGTTGTCCGGCCTCGTAAGCTATGTTAAACGAAAAAAAAGGAAAACATTTTTATTTACTTTTGATATGAACATAGAGGCGTGAAAAAAAGAACACCATTGCTCCTCATTTTAGTCTTAATTTTTTTTATGATTGTAAAACAAACGTGCGTGGACGATGACCGCCTAAATTATTTCCTCAATCATAAAAAATCAACATCTTAAGGTGTTTATCACCCATTTAAAAAAAATGTGCCTTATTTGTCCAACTACATATCTGAAATGGCCTCTTATTTCTATTTTCTACAGCTTACAATTGTAATCAATGTTCCTTCTTATCAGTGACGCCAAAACCTATTACACATTGTAACACTGGATTCATTTTATATCTATTTAAAAGTTAAATATGTGTAACTCTTATAATAACATGCTCGCTCTTATGGCAATTCCATTTACTGCTTTGAATTGTCGCTATAATTGACTTGAACAGTACTTTCGATTTCTGCATAAAAAACGGTCCACCATTGAAGCATAATATTGGTATTTTAAGCCAAAATCTGGCTCAAATCTTCAAAAACTTTAATAAAGTTTTCGTGAAGTTGAATTATAGTGTCTTGTGATGAAGATTAAAAGTAGAATAAAATGGTTGAAATTAGCACTATGTTAAGTTTGTAAAATTTTTTTAACAATATTATTATTCAACGTGCTCTTTTTTTTTAACAGTGCATCTAATAAAATGATGCCATACAGTTTTTTTAAATTATTAGGATTTACGACCTTCTGCTCTTCTCTGCCTGCGGTTGCATCTTATTAATCTTTGTTTTTGTAATTAAAAAAGTCGATATTTTTCAAAAAGATTATTTGGTTTACAAAATGTATAATTATTATAATTGTGAGTATGGACACTTTGTTACTCTTAACAAACGGAATTACTAATTTGATTTTAAAACTGATCTTGAAAAAAAATATTTTTAACTAAGTAATGCAGAATGAGCATACATCATTTAAAGCAAAAAAGTTTTTAAAAAATGCCTTAATTTCATAAATGAAAACAGTCTTTTCAGCACGTCAAGCTTCGAGTTTGTACTCGAATTTCTGCGGTTTGTAGAGTGACTCGAATAGAATATTTTATTACAAACCATTTTTTGAGCTGCATAACAAAACGTAACATGAAGTTTAACACCTAAAAAAAAGGGGGGGGGGGAGAGCAATCTGTTCTTTAGTATGGAAACATTATTCATTTTTACTTCTTTTACTTACGAGATTACAAAATAAAGATCTTGAGAGAAATAGTTTATAACAACAATAGTTAAATAATTGTTATTTTAAAGCAAAAAAGTGAAAAAATGGCAAAAGAAGCACTAGAAATTACTATAACATTCAAATATATTGGTAGTGTTTAGTTCATAAATGGCCCTTGCAGCACTTTAAATTTAACTTAGTAGTTGCATTCCTGCTGCTTAAAAGCAGCCTGCATGGTAATTTATACTACAAGTTTAACAGTTAATAATTATCGAACTAATAATCGAATGTTTGATTTTTTACTTGATCGTATTCCCTGTACATATTTCGATAGATCTTCGTAATTTCAAGCTTCTGAGTCTTATAGTTTTAGCGCGATAAAACAAAATGAAAATTTAAGTTGAGCACTTTAAACAGCCTTGGTTGTTATTTTTATAATTTTTAATATGCAGAATTATTTAATAATTAATTATCAATTTTTTAATTAATAATTTTGTTAATATATAAACTTAATTCACGCATTAAGTGTTGAGAAAAAAATTTGTTTATTGTATGTTTTCAACTTAAAAATATAGCATTTCTGACCTAAAAGTTTTTACCAAATCAATTGGTATCCATTTTTTTCTAGTTTGTAAACAACATTGCGATAGTTTGTTTTCCATGTCTTGTTAATAACTGTATCATCTGGTTGACCAAATAAACAATAACATATCATTGTTTACAGATACTGATTTTAAGTAAAGAAACTATAAAAACAAAATAAATTTTTTTTTTCTCGAAATTTTCGAAAAAAGAAGGAAGATGAAAGCTTAATGCATTTTTATTAAGTATTTTCACTTCAAAAAATAGACATAAAAGCAGAAAGTAATTAAAATATTGCTTTTTCCTAGGTAAGGTGCTTTTTAAGTCAATTTCACGCCTGTTATATTCCTTTACCTGGGGTGATTAACCACGCAAAGTGAGAAAAAGCGGAAAAAAATTCTTTTTCCTTCCTTATTAGAAAGCACTTCTAGAATAAACGCAATATTTTAAATGAAAAAATAAGTAATGGGACCATTCATATAGATCGACAAAAAATTTTGGTTCTTGTGTACTTTTTATGATGTCCAAATTTCTAATTACTTTTGGAGGAAGATTCTTTTAAAATGAGCAGGAAAAATTAATGAAAATTAAAGTAAGTTTTTTTCGCAACATTCTTGTAATTTGAAAGAAATATTTTTTTCTTATCTCTATTAAATGAAAAAAGTGTTAATGCGTGCGTTTTTTTAAAAAATTTCTTCTTTGTTTTTGATTTACCGTCACAATACTTCATCTTGAATAGAAAAGAATTTTATAGCTTTTGATAGTAGAAAACTCAAAATACTGGAAAAAAAAAGGTTTAAAATTACTAATTACTACCCTTCAGTTTTTTTACCATTGAAAGTGACAAGTGTTGTTAATTCAATATTCTTTTTTGCTTTTTCCAATAATTATTACTTTTTAAATAAATTACTTTTTTTAGAATTGAACCAGTTATTATCATTTGAAACGATTTTTCTTAGATTCCTAACCCCTAATGTCTTTTCTTCCTCGCAATTTTGCTATTAAGGCTGTTTTTTGAGCGCTTTGTCTTCGCCTTGAATGATGCTTTTTGCAAACAATATGCTATTTTCATAAGTGATGTAAGTTTGCAACAGTTACTCGCGACTGTTAGGTGAAGTTTAGCCTATATTTAGACAGCGTCTTCTTTGTTTATACTGAAAATTGTGAAAAACGTCAATGTAGAAAAAAAGCCTCAGATTTAAGAATATGAAAAGCGTTTGTGTTCTAATTTTTTAATGTTTATAAATTTACTCAAATGCTGCAATATCAGGACTCATAAAACAAATACAGTTACAGAAAATGTTCAAAGCATTAAAAGTTTATTGAAAAATACACCCCAAAAGGCTTTATTTGAATAGTTGATTTTATTTTAAATTTTTAATAGCTTCACTAATTGGAAAATGGAGATAATTTTAGATTTTCTTCTTTTAAGGCCACCCTTACATGTTCATACCAATTATTCCTAACTTATTTTATTTTAAAACTAAAACTGAAAATACAAAACAGATGAGATAGAAAAAATTAATTAATTAGACTTTAAAGTTTGATTTCAAAAAATGACACTGTTCAAAAAAGAATTAAGATTAGGCTAAGATTTAAGATTACACAAAACTAATGCATTTTTCAAACTTAGAAGTTCGAAAACTCCGAGCTTGTCCGATTTATTTTAACATTAACATCATGTATTTAATTTGTAGCTTTTCTTTGGCGTAGGACAGTTTTTAGTTGTCTTTTTAACTTTTGACTAGTATTATGCTAATTTTCTGTTTTAGGGAATTTTTCTTGTACTATTTGAGTTATTGATATTTCTTACAAGTATCGTACTTTCAATGAATATTGCATCAATGATTTAATTTGAATAAATCGGTCAAACATTGACGATTTTTATATTTTCAGATTTCTTTAAAAGGAAATTTTATATTTATCGTTCATGATTTTAGTTTTATTTACATGGTTTTTAATAACTATTTTGAATTTAGTTCAGAACATGCAGAATTTATATGTACATATATATCCTTAAAATGTCTAATTTCTGTAAGAAAATACAGTAAATAAATATCAAACTGATAACATACAATTGTGTTTTATATATTATAAAATATAAATTTTTTAATTTTGTTTTAAGTTTGTTTTAATGGAAATTATTTGTTTTTTTTCGCATAAAATATTCCGTGTAAAAAATTATAACAGAAAAAATGTGGCCTGGATCATCAAATATAAGTATTTTCGAAAGATTCTTAAAAATATTTTTTAATTTATTTTGTCAAATGAGTTTTTTTAAATTTTTTTTATACTAATGACCAAAAAAAAAGTGCACAGGAGAGTTTTCTACTTTAGCTTCTTCATTTATAAAAACAATTATTTTTTCACATTAAAGGAACGCAGTTTTTCACTTTAGGGAATATATTAATTAAGAAAAAAGGTGTTAATAAGGTAAATGTTTGAGTAAGACTAAAACGTAAGACACATGACCTCCATTTCTTTGATCATTCTCCTTTACTCTTTTGATAAAAAAGGAGTAAGTTTCAAGTTAATTTCATCAGGATAAAAGGAAATTGTTCTTTTTCCTGCTATTAAAATTTAATTATTTGTAACAAGGATATCTAAGTGAGTTTTCCAAAAGTTTTTATAATACTTTTAGAAAAATTAAAATGTATTTTATTTGTGACAAGAATGACACTTCAGAATATTCTTGTTACAAGTTTTGTGTTAAGTTTTGCATTAATCAAGTTTTGTGTTGACTCTTTTGATGAGATTAATTTTAAATTATGAAATCACACATTTTTTTTCAAAATCGTTCAATTTCGAGAGGATTTTACTATGCAACTTTTTAGCGTAATGCTTTTGTATTAGCTCCTCAAATGAGTGATAAAAGATAATGCTAAAATTAATTAGTTTTTAAATAACCGAATTCCCTTTGAAAATTCATTTTCTTTTAAACTTTTTACTTGAAAATTAATGTTTTTTTTCTGAACAAAGCCTTATTTTATAACTCCTGGCTTCTCAAGAGTTTGTTTTAAGGCACTAAATTCGAAATAATAAAAAACCTTCCTCTTTATAATTTTTTCAAATACTAACTCTAGCTTTGTAACTTCAAGTTTAATTTTTTGACCAATTAAAACGGTACTAAATTCACGCTAGTGTTTTTGTAGTTTAATACGGTAAGACTACGGCATAGGGTAAATAGTATTTAATACTAAAGAACGTGCAATAAATTCGTTTTCATTATAGAACGATATTAGCTAGCAAATATTGACGTTATTTCTAAAATATTTGAAAAAAAAAAATCGTCTGCAGTTTACTTTTAAGAACGGTTAGTTCTAAACCAATTAAAAAATTTCATTTTTCAAGCGTCTCTCCCAAACGATCGAATTAAAATTTTAGTATCATTTTTAAGATAGGAGACTAAAACAGGGAACTTTTACTTATTGTCCAAATTTTAGGATGTAGTTCTGGAGCAGTTATAAGAGAGACACACAGACTTACACAAACTCTTCATTTATGATTATAGTTAAGCGTCATACAAATCATCACAAACAATATATAGGTAACAATACCTAACATGTCCAAATAGCAATATTTAAGCATCGTCTGTTCTTAAGTTCTCTTTTTAGTAATTTAGGGACAGCGGCTAAAGTATGCTTTGGGGGATGTGCAAACTTACGACATCGATATCTATCTAAAATTATCAACCCATTCACTGCTATCTAGTGAAACAGGTATTATATTACCCCTAGTTATTTTTGTATTCAACTTTTTAAGAACTGCTGGCCTTAATATGGTATCTTTTTTAGATTTAAAGTGGAATTTAAACTTTTGAGCAAGGATGGACGATTTAAAAATGTAATGCATGCGATGATTCTTTATTCTAAAGTAAAGTTCCTGAAGGCCATGGTACAGAATAGATCAAGATGGCAAAAACTTATTGGGAAGGCCTTGCCATGTCATAGGTTGTAGTGCCCAAGAAGAAGAAGAAAGTTCACGAAACAAAAACTTTAAAATCTCAAGAGTTTTAAAATGACACTGTTTGGTGAAGTTATAAATGCCATTGTCAAAAATTAAAATAGTGAGTGCAGCGTATATAAATTTGTTTAAATGGAAATGGAATATTTTTTTTCTTGATGTTTGGGAGCTTCAAATGCTTAATAGGTCTTTACCCTTGCCATCCTGGATTCTATGATTCAATTTCTAATTTGTGGGTTTTCGATTTTTTTTGTACTTAACTTTAGATGATATAGCATTATTAAATGGCATAATGCCTTTCAAAAGAGGTAGAGTAATGAAAGAGTCACTTTATTAGATTAGGAGGAATGGTGTTTGATAATTTTTAGATTTTCTATGAATTTTTCCCCAAAACTTAAAGGCAATACAATGATGCAATTTATGTTTTTGAGTTAACAATTTAAAACTACATGCTACTCAGTTTTTAGATGTATCAGAAATTTATTCTTATTGGAGTTTAAATTGATGACTATTATAAATGAAATTATAAAAAACAATAAATATTTACTGTAAGTTATATTTGGCATGGAATGATCTTTGAATACAAATTTCAGAGTTGTATGCAAAAAATGTTCAATTCGCTTAAAAAAATTTAGCGAAACAAGAAAGAAAAAAAATGAAATTAAGATCAAGGGACCCAAACCTTGAACCGCTCTCCTGACCAATCTATGGGGACTATATTTGTGACTACTTCTTATATAATTGGGGGTCGGAAATCCTAATCCATCGAAAAAAAAGGCAAGTTTATTCAGTGAAAGTACTTATTTTTACTGTCTGATTTTGCAACTTAAACTATCATTTGTAATAATTAATTAGCATATTTGAGATTGCTCCCTCAAACCTTTTAGAATGAGCCCTAGAACATGAAAATCCAATCATTAGATCAAAAGTTATTCTGCTTGATCCATTTTTTGTTTTTCGTGCTGTACATCATATCAGTTTTACAGTTAATTTCAATAGTCTTTCCATTAATAGTGAAGAACGCAAAATCTAAGCTGCTTTTGCTTGACAAAATGGTCTTTAGCCATTTTTCATCCTAATCATTAACGGATTAAAACCGTCATTTAAAATTTTAGTTTTTGTCTTGTAATTTTGCTTATCATGCGATAACTCAACCTTTTTTATTCAAATAATTTTACGATTATTTTCTCTACTTGTTCTTATTTTTCAGCAACTATTTTCTTGTTTTAATAACACTATATTATAATTATTTATAATAATTTATTTAATTCATAATATTTAATATTTTTTAATTTATTAATTATAAATTATAATATTTAGTATTAATTTAATTATAATTTATAATATTTTATAATAATTTTCTAGTTCTAAATAAAATTGCGATTCAATTTTATTATCAAATTGATACTTTACCTGATTATTACGTTTCTTTAGTCATAATTTTTTGGTAAGTTTTCTGTAGCCAGACATTTTTATATGATTGTCCCACTACGGTTTGAAACGTCTTTACCCCTAAATATTTTTTCCACAAGTAAAACTTTTAAGATCAAAACAGTTTAAAATTTTTCCTCATAACTAAACACTCGGACTGCAATACCTTAGGGATCAGAGTGCTCGTTTCCCAATGCAGTCGTATCAAAGTTGCTCTTTGCTGGCACTGACCGCAGTACAAACACAGTTATTTTATAGAGTATTTTTTTTATTAAAATAATGGTAGCTATCTGCTTTAAAAGCAGGTTTATTTTCAAATGACAGTATTTTTCTGTGAAATGAACTGTTAATACTAGCACATCAGAACTGTGAATACTAGCACATCAGCAGGCAGTTTTTTTTTCCGAAAATTTAACAGATTTTTTTCCAGTGTATGTGCAAAACTGATAACTGCTTTAACTACTTGTCTGATACAGCTAAATCCAGGCGAAAGATGAAAATTTTATTTATGAATGTGCTAATTCTCCTTTTCTGTTCATTATAATTTAACAATATTATATTTAATGACTAGAGTTTTTAAAGTATTTAGTGAAAACTTAACTAAAAATTTGGTTTAAAAAGTCAACTATAAGGTAAATTTCTTAAATAAAGGACAAAAATTAACCTATACAAAACACTCCTACGGCCTGTGATCCTATAAGGTAGTGAGTGTTGGACTCTTAATAAAAAGAGGAGAACAAATTGCTGATTTTTGAGAGAGGGATACTTATAAGGATTTTTGGTGCAATCTATGAGAATAACAAATGGCGCACCCTTTACAATCATGAGTTATATAAAAAGTATAAACAACCAGGCACAGTTCATGTTATTAAGGCCAATCGCATTCGATGACTGGGACACCTTTATAGATTTGAAGACCAAATCCCCGGAAAAAAGTAAATTTTTTTGAACCAGAAGGTACAAGAAAAAGGGGTCGTCCACCGACTAGGTGGCTGGACGCAGTTGAGAAGGACCTAAAGATAATAAGAATAACTAACTGGAAAGTCGTGGCACAGATTAGATCAAGATGGCAAAAACTTATTGGGACGGCCTTGGTCTGTCATTGGCTGTAGTACCCAAGAAGAAGAAACTAAAAATATTTCTCAACACTTAAGTATAATGCATATATTTGTTTTGACAACTTTATTTTATTATCGAAATTGCATCAAGGAAATACTCTTATATTACTAGAGATGAGCTTGAAGTACTGTAAAATATATAAAAATTTAACTAATACTTATAAATTTTTCATTTATTTTCAAGTGCTTTTTTAAGATTTAAAAGCTAAGTTTTTCTAAGTTGTTTGATTAAGAAATTCAGTTCGAAAAAAGTTTTTCAGAAGTTTCCATTCAAACGTAAAGTAGGAGAACCATTAAATTGATTAAATTCTCCCTCTTTCTTGTCTCAAAGGAATTTTTTTTATATTATTTTAGTAGAAACTTTAATTAGATGAATTTGAAAAGATTTCTTAATACTGAATGAGATTGATTTAAAATACGCTTTTCTTTCATTTGTATTAATTTAATGCCTTTTTCTATTGGTTTAAGATTTATTGATTTAAGTGTCACTTTAAATGAAGCATAAGCAATTTTGTTTATTTAAAATTCTCTTGAAGTTAGAATGGAACTTTCGTTGGGCAATAAAACTCTTCATCGACAGAAACTTTTTTTTTTAAATTTCTCAAAGTATTTCTTTAAATCGTGTAATATTTTTTCTACCTCGCAAAACTCCAAGAAAAAACAGCATTTTGTAGTTAAACCGCTTAGTGTAATAATTTAATTTATAGATTTCTTTCAAGAACTAATTAAGGAATAAATCACTGGTGAGCTTTTTATTTTAGAAGAAGTTCAAAATGCGTGTTTTAGAAAATGAACATAGCTCGAAGTGACAAACAAAATGCACCGGGTAAAAATGCGTGTTTAAGAAAATGGACATATCTTAAAAAGCGTATTTTAAAAAAGGAACATAGCTCGAAATGCGTATTTAACAAATGGACACGGGAAAAAACAAGTAAAAACAAGTGCTTAAGAAACTTTACATAGCTCAAAATGCGTGTTTAAGAAAGTGTACATATCTTAAAAAGCGTGTTTAAGAAAACGCATGTAGCTTGAGATGCTTATTTAAAAAATGAACAAAGCTAAAAAAAAGAGCGTTTAAAAAAAGGGACATAGTCTGACAAGCATGTTTAAGAAAATGGGACAGCTAAAATTTCACTTTTTTAATGTTCTACCTAAATTTAACATCTAAACGAGAAACTTCGTATTTAATTTTCTTGACACTTTAAAACATATTCCTTATGGGGCACAGTCACGAACTTCGGGGTCTGGATGGCTGGATATATAACAGATGAAAATTTTTAAATGATCTCTGGGTAGTCAAAAAACTAAATAATAAAAGTTTTTTAAGAAATTTAAATTTACACATTATATAAGACAGGTGACAACCTTGTAAAAACAATTGCTGACTTTAAGAGCTTTTAAAGAAAATGGTTTTGCTAAACGGACAAAATCACATTACGGGTTTATTTGGATTTATTAGTTTATTCTTTAAAGAAGAAAAAAAAATATTACAATAGAAGTTTGAAAAACGAAATTAAAGGCTATTGCGTATTTTCCTAAATAGCTATTTCCATTTTTTTAAACACACAATTTGAGCTTCTTGCACTTTTCTTACTGCACATTTTGATTCATGTCAACTTCCTTAAATGGGCAATTTGAGCTATTTCCAGAATCAAAATTCACCCATGAAATGTTGCCAAGAAAATTTTTTTTTGCAAAAGGATTCTCAATTCTTTTAAGAAAACGATAACTAGCGTTAAAGAAAGATCATGAAAATTTTAAAATTAATGAGTATTTAAATGTAACCAGATGCTTTAAATGCACAGCAAAAAGCTTAACTAGTGAGAGACTTTAAAAAATTAAATAAATTAATTAATACTGTCTATTCAGATGTAATAATTAACTGCGATAATGTCCTCTAAAAATACGGAAAATAATTACAAATTTAAAAGGCTGTATTTATAGTTTGAAAAAGTGGTCTCGGGTTCAATTTATTTATTAAATTTTTCTAAAATTAATCAGTGCATAGATAAAATCAGCAAACATTTTGGAATCACTTAAAATGTGTTGCAAAAGAAGACTTCATCAGCCAGTGAGATTATTTGAAAAGAAAAAAAAAATAAAATTGTCTAGTTCGAAATAATATTTAATTGAAATAAAGTAACTGAAAAATGCAAGACAGGATAGCAAATGCGAATAGTTTCTTTTGAGACCTGAAAAAATATTTCAGGCTTGATTTTCTTTAACTCAAAAGTAAGTAACAGATATATAAAAGTTTCAAAAGATCTATGTGTTTTCCATGTTTTAGATGTGTTTCGATGTTTTAGATTATCCCTGTTTGACATGTGATCCCTGTTTCAAATGCATGCTAACATATGCATTTAAAACATGAGCATTTACTGCACATGAATAAGCCTTTATTATTTTCGAAAGAATAATCCTCTGAAGTGGTCTAGGTAGTGCGAATGTTTATATTTTGGAAGTGAACGAATTAAGAGCTGCGCGAAATTTAAGTAACCGGCGTTATTAAATTCATTAACAAACAGAGACTCAACTGGGATGATTATACACATAAAATGTAAGAGGCAAAATGTAAGAGTAAGAATGTAAATTTTTGACTCTACCCTTAAGGATAAAACGTTGAATAAGGCCGATTGAATGTGTCGAAATTGATCTTGGCACCATTGAAATGAAAAGAAAGGAAAATATTTGCCAAAAGTGCAATTGTGTAGAGAAAAATACCGGAGAAGACCAGTAACCCATCCCGGAATGTCGAACTATTGAAGAAGGAAGACATTTAAAAAAATCCATTCGAATGATTAAGGAACAATTAAGCATTTGACCTTTTCATAATTTGCAGAGGAATTCTTAAGCAACGTAAGAATCTAAACAAATAATAAATCTAAACAAATAATAAATCTAAACAATTAATAAATAACAATATATATCATACTGTAGTAGGTAAAAATATAGATGAGACTAATAAAATCAAAGAAAGTATTGAAGACATAATAAGAATTAGTTCAATTGAAATGACAAAAAAAACCGATACTTTGATTTTAGGATGAATTGATAGTCCAATTAGTGGCTAATACTGATTATTAAATTTTAAAAATGATAAATTTATGTTTTGATAGTAATATCTAAGAAAATTTTATATAAATTTATACGCATACAATTATATATATCTTTAAACATTATGTGGCATCATAAACTCGGGTATTTCTCTCTTTATCGACAACACAGTTATTATTTAGTTTGTCAGGTTTTGTAAAATAATAATTTGAGTATTGTTAAATAGTTAAACTTTAAAAATTTATTTTGTAATTTTATAGAAATAAAAATTCCGATATGAAGTAATTATTTAGATTTTTGGCACTTTCCAAAATGGCTGTAGAAAGTTAAAACGTAAATGGTGCTATGGTGTCGCAAACTTTTATGCCATTATTTCTGACCTGTTTTGATCAATTATATATATATAAGTGTGTGTGTACATATATATATATATATATATATATATATATATATATTATTACGATACTCAAGGCTCGAGAGATGAGTGAGCTAGTAGTAGTGGTGCAATGTAATGGAGCATTGGGATGAGTTTTCCACCTTATCTCACGACAGATATGGAAATACTTTTAATACTTCTGCTTCTTACTATACCGAAGTATCTCGAACTCGTACTTACGGTGTTTTATATAGTTTAATGTCTGAAGGACAGATTTTCAATTACTACTAAATTTCAATACATAAAGAAATTTGACAATATTGTGGATATTTCTTGAAAATAGTTAAAAATTGAAATCGAAGTATTTCCGCTCGATCAACAGCTAGACGGTGAAAGAATTTGGTTCATGCATTGTTTAAAATTATTTAACGCTTTTGGATTGTAAGAAGAGGTAAAAAATTAGAATACATAAATATAGTTCTGCTGTGCATTCGGCTTGGTTAGCATTAAACCTTATATGCTGCATAAGATTGTTGAACACGCTGGTCACCAAAGGCTGGTAGTACAATTATAATTCACTAACTATGCCGTTATCTATCTATCTATCTATCTATCTATCTATCTATCTATCTATCTATCTATCTATCTATCTATCTATCTATCTATCTATCTATCTATCTATCTATCTATCTGTCTGTCTGTCTGTCTGTCTGTCTGTCTATCTATCTATCTATCTATCTATCTATCTGTCTAAACTTCAATAAGGCTTTTTATGATATTACTTACTTAGCAATAACTGTTAATTCTCTTTATAATATCAAATTAAATTATCACTTCACTGATAATTTTATAGATGTTCCTTGAAATAAAAGAATTATCATTCCTCGCATTTCACAGTACTAATTTAATTTATAAAATTAAGTTTCCAACAATTTTGTCAAAAATCAATGAATAACTACTAATTTTATGCCGTAGAAATTATTTTTGTAAACTTATTAATCTAAATATATAAAAGTGAATGTGTGTTTGTTTGTCCTCTATAGACTCCTAAACCAACAGACAGAAAGATGTGAAGCTTGGCATGCAGATAGTTCAAAGCACGAGGAAGGCTTCTGTCGACATTAGAACATTCTGCGAAAAGCCGTTCCAGTGGTATCAGCGAAAATCGAAATGGAATTTTCTGATTGTTTAAAAGCTAGCCATTGTTTTAAATTTTGCTATAAACGATTTAGTTTTCAAATATCTTGAAGATAACAGCAGTGATATTTTCTATCTTTTAACTCTATTCATTTAGAAAAGTAAATTAAAGTAAATTGCATATACTTTAATTTTTTATTCGCGCGTTTCTTTATGTCAGGTGAACACAAGCAAGTAAAATCAACGGGAGTAGATTTCTTAATTATTAATCGTATCACGGATTTAGTATTCGCGATCGCAACGCTCGAGTACGCCCTCTATCGGGAGCCTGTAAATATCAGACATTAATTTATCACGTTTTCATTTAGTTCCATCAAAATCATCAGCCATGACGGACGCCATTTTCTTAGCAGCAAATAAAAATCAAAATTTCCCTAAGGAACAGCTGAAGAACTTGAAAAAACTAACCAGAACATGCCAAACATTGAAGCAGAACACGCCAAGCATTTGAAGAGCAATTTCTCAATAATTTTTACCTTTCTATTACCAACAACATAACTTACAATTTCATGATCACTTGCTGTTACAGATGTGTATATTACGGTAAAATAATTTTTTCTGTCTTCAATTCATTACAAATTAAAATGAAGTCAACATTGCTTTCGTCATTCCAATAAAGAAATGTGAATTCAGAACGTCAAGAACAGCAATTGTTATAGAATTTTCTTCTTTGTTATAGAACAGTATATATTTCTGTATCTATATAATTCGGAAAACAACAATAAAGAATCAACCAAATTACTTGAAATAGTGTCATTTGTGCTGATGATTAATAAATTTTTTATCGTTTTCTTGGTAAGTATTTCTTAGTTTTGAAAGAATAGATAATTTCAACTAGAATTCAGCTGTTCTGTTTTTAAGCTACATATTCAAATTCATATCGAGATCTTACAATTATAAAATTTTGATGTGTGGTATGTTATCTAAAAGTAATAAAGGGATAATCTATGCACATATTATTTGAAAATAAAACTTTCAAACGAAGAACATTTCATTTGGAACTCTACGGATTTATAAAGAAGGTAAGTGTTATGATTTTTATAATAAAAAATCAGCTTGTAAAACTTTTTTTTTCTTATTTGATGATAGTTCTCTACAAAATGGTTTCTTACGTCTGATTAAGAACTATAAGAATAATAAGAAAAGAAACTATATGAAAGTTTTTATTTCAATGAAAAGAATTCTTAAAATCGTTTTTTATCCTAAGAATTCTTTATTTTCCGTTTTATAGTTTATAATGTTTTGATAAAAATTGTTGTCAAAATACATTTTTTGAAAACATAAATGGTATAACATTATGTGTTTAAGTATACTTCTTGCATATTCTAATGTTTCAAGTAATATGATTCAGAAAAGTCTGAATAAAAATTCGGTGCTTATGTATTAACGCCACAGCAGCTACAGATTTGGCTGTTTTTAAGCGCCGCCAATCTACACCTAAAATTTTTGTGACAAATCATAAAACGAAACACTTTATTTAAAATCAAAGTAGTTTATCGGATTTCGGTGGACAATGGGCAAAATATTTCGCTCCTGAAAAAATAAAATTGCATCTTGTTCTATTTTTGGCAAATCCCAAAGACGCATTTTCGTAGCACTAAAAAACGGTAACAAAAATCGAAGAACAAATCATTTTGGAATTCTTTTGATTTATAAAGCAGGTAAGTGTTAATTTTTATAAAATAAAAATTTTTATTTTTAAGTAGTTTTTTTCTTATTTGATGATAAGTTTTCTATAGAATGGTTTTCTACGTCCGATTATGAATCAAAAAAGAAAAAAACCATAAAAGTTGTTTATTTTAATATAAGGAATTTTTAGAATTTTTTTTTTTTTGTATCGTAAGCATTCTTTACTTTACGTTTTTCAGTTTCTAAATAATGATTTTTATAAAAACTTAATTTTTTTGATAAAATTACTTGTCAAAAAACTTTTTTTACAAAATTAAATTATATAAAATTAAGTTTCCTTTTTGCTTATTTTAATGTCTGAAGTAATATGATTCTTAAAACTATGGAATGTAAAGTTTAAATAGGCCTTTCAGGTTATATCATTAAATTTAGTAAAACTATTTCTCAGGCATTAGGTTTTAACTCTAATAAGAAGATACAAATTTTTTTCTGTTTATTTATAAATATTTTTCAGATGTGTTTTGGATGTTCCTTCCTTAAAGAAAAAAGAGAAACCATCTTGTTCGGTTGTATAAGAAAGGATATCAAACATCTTTTTTAAATTTAATAAGTCACATTAAAGAAGGAACGTTACAATGCTACACGCTACATTAAAGACGTCTCCAGAGTAACTGAATGACGGTTCATATGGAAATCTTAGGTATACGTCTCATACAACAACGCCCCCTATAGCTCGTTGCGATCGCGAATTGTGAAAATTGTTTAATAAATATAAAGACAAAAGCAAATTTCATTCAAATTGCACGTTTTCAAAAATATTTATATTTAGTATGTAATTTTAGGTTAGCACAATTAAATATAGTTTTCGAAGATTTCATTGCTGTGACAGTTGTCATTTGAAAACAATTAGTTTGTTTATTTATGCAAAGTTTTCGAATTCATCCATTTTATTTCTTTCATTTAAAAATTAGATTTTTGTTTTAAATTTTAAAATTTTCATATTTCTTATTCATCTCATTTTTATTGCTTTTTTTATTATTTAAAATATATATGTGATATTTCGGTTTGGCAAATTTGCGACAACTGTCAACTTTTACATTTCTTTTTGTTTGTCAGAAAGAATATTTGCAAAATATGCCGCCTAAGCAAATCGCTCTTAGTCGATCGACATCTCAAGCGCGCATAAAGAGAACTACCCGTGTTTCAGAGACATCGGAGAGACGGGAAAAAAGACTTGAAACTAATCGAGAACAGAATGCTTTTGCCCGTTCCTTAGAAGCGTCTGAGCAACAGGAAAGAAGACTGACTGTCAACAAAATCAACTACACACTACGCTAGCCCGTTCGTCGGAAACATCAGAGCAACGGGAAGCAAGAATGAACGAGAATTACATGCCAACCTTCAAAGTGCAGGAACAAGTTTATCATCGTGCAGGATCACTTCTTCCATTGCCCTCCGCAGATCATAAATTTCTACAGATTTATTTCATGGATAACACAAATGATCAAGTCAATCAACGCTGTCAGGTAAACAATGGCACTAAGCGAGGAATTGTAACAGCATTAAAAAAATTTTTCGATCAACATAATCAGTTAATTAGGCTGTTCAGAATTGCCTTTGACTAAAGGCCATCCGATATTTACAAAGTTGTTATTAGAGCTGAAAAAACACCTGTAGGCCACCACAAAGGAAAATACAATGAGCCAACATTGGATGAAGTGGGTATTGTTATAGTTGGCGAAGAATTTACCTCCCGCGATACAGTTCTTCATCGCAGAAATGGTGACGTTCAAAGAGTTCTCAGAAACGTATCGATCCTACGATGCATTGCAATATCCTATTTTATTTTGGCAAGGAAAGGAGGGATATTATTTTAACATAAAATTGAGAAATCCGCAAACAGGCGAGAAAACCAATAAGAAAGCAAGTGCAATGAGTTTTTATGCATATAGATTAATGATTGCCAAAACGCTGATAATCACATCTTAAAATGTCGACAATTATTTCATCAATACATTGTCGATATGTATGCGAAAATTGAAACTGAACGCCTACTGTATGTTAAATTAAATCAAACCAAATTACGTTCAGAAGAATACATTCATTTACGGGATTCAATAATTAATGATGGTAACGTTAATCCTAATGATGTGGGGAAAATGATTATATCGCCGACTACATTTGCAGGGGAGTCCAAAGCACATGTATGAATACTCACAGGATGCAATGACATATGTTCGCGCATATGGGCTCCCAGATTTATTTATTACATTTACATGCAATTCTACTTGGGTTGAAATTAAAGAGTTTTTGTTACCAGGACAATCATCATCGGATCGTCATGATATTACAGCACGCGTGTTCAAACAAAAATTAAAATCTTTACTTGATTTCATTGTGAAGCGTCATGTTTTTAGAGAGACACGGTGTTGGATGTACTCTATTGAATGGCAAAAAAGAGGATTGCCACAGGCACACATTTTGATTTGGCTTATTGAAAAAATCTCACCATGCCAAACTGATCAGATATCAGCAGAAATTCCTGATGTCGCCATAGATCCAGTCTTATTTCAGATCATTGTCCAAAATATGTTTCATGGTCCGTGTTCATCACCATACATGTCTGTTTGAAAATGCACTAACGATATCCTAGAGAATTAACTGCTGAGATTATCACTGTTTTTTTTCACCATTAAATAAAATTTGCATTTCAAATCATAATCGCAAATCTCATTTACACACTTAAATACAAAATTAAAATTCAAACTGAAAGCGTTGCAACGCACGCACGGTACAGCTAGTACCTTTATATTATGAAGTATAACTTTTAAATTAATTATACCTTTATATTTGAAATCATTTTCTGATTTTTAAAAGTCCGATTTCAAAATCATTAGCTAAGCCTTGTTTCACGTGCTTTATAGAATTACATTTTATAGATGCATAGTTAATAAATTTTGCGCATTTTCTATTTTCTATTAAATCATATAGCTCAGAAATTCCTAGTATTTTTTATAATTATATAATTATTTACTATGAAATTTTATTCAAAGTGCATACAAACCATGAAGTTAGAAGGAATATATAATTAAGTTCTCTGACTATCTTAATACAATATTGATTAATAAGGTGGTTTTAATTAAAGTACAAAAATTCTTCGTGTTAAAGGAAATTGTGAATTATTGTTCTTTTAATCGGTTTCTCAACATTGTTGTGTAATATGTGAAATTAATGAAACTAATTTACTCTATTAAGATAAAATTTTATGAAATTACATGCCACCGAACTTGGGTTAATATACTTTTCTTCTCTGTTGTAACTGATTGAAGTTTATGAAACTTTATGATTTAAATAGAAGAAAACTTCTCTTCTTTGAGAACACCCTTATCTTGAGAACTCACGCTTCTAGTTTCATCGCATAGCTGTTTCGCCTTAACTTTCTGTACTTTAATGATGCCGGGAATTTCAAAGAATGCCGATTAATTAGTTACGAAATATGCTCCATAAAATTAAAAAATAAAATATAAATGCTTTGTTTCATAATTGTAGCATCGGCACACATCGGGAAAGTTAATTTTTAAATAATTAAAGGAACCATTATAGTGGCGTTAAAAGATATATTCCTTTATGTTTCTATGCTTGCTGTGTTTGTATCTATGAATTTGTATAGCGGGAAAAAAGTTTGACTATTACTACCAAATAAAAAAAACCCATCTATATTGAAAAAAAAAAATGATTAAAATGCTTGTGAAAGAAATTTGGGTCGAAAGATTTGCGTGAGAAGTGAAACTTCATGCATTTAAAAGTCAGTCGTTAAAAGTAGTAATTAATTTTAAATAGAAAGTATCTAGATTTAATAATTATAAATTTTGTGTTAAGTGTTTTCACAAAAAGTATTCTAATTAGTTATATTGGTGCAGATTGCTTAACTAATAATAAAACTATTTATTTTAGCAATATTGTACAGTGCGAAAAAAAAATGGACCACTCTGAATAACTTTTGATCGGATTTCCACGTTCTAGGTCTTGATCTTAATAGTTCAAGAGGGTTTCTTCAAATATGTTAATAAGTGCGAATGATATTTTAAGTTACGAAATCAGACACAATAACGTACGTTTTTTGTATATCTTTAATTCTCACAATACCTTTTTTTCGATGGATTCTGATTTCTAACTCCTAAAATATGGGGGGTAGCCGCAATCTGGGAAATATGATCCCAATAGTTTGGTCCCCATAATGCTTATTCTACATTTTGGGTATTTCGCTATATCTCGAGGACATTTTATGCGAATAAAATTTTTTTTAACAAGCAATGTTAAAATTCATTTATCTAAAGATAATTTCATGCAAAAATTTTTTTTAGTAAATATTTATTATTTTTTGCTATTTTATTTAATATCAGTCGAAAACACTTTAAATATTAAGGTATGAAATTTGCTACAGTCATTTTAAAGAAGATAATTTTACATCACAAAATACAAAATTTGAGTGAAATTGGTCGAATAGTTTTTGAGAAATCGAAATTCGAAAAAGTTGTATTTTAAAAATTCTATTTCTCGTGAACTATTTGATTTTCAGAACCGAATAGTGAGGAAAAGATGCCTTATGTAAAATGAATGACATAAAGATTTTTAAAATCGGTTGAAATCTTAAGATCACGACTGATTTGTTCTCAAATTTTATAAAAACTAACAGAATTGTATATATATTTTTATTTTTTTTTATTTAAACTAAAAATGACGGACCATTTCGAATAATTTTTGATCTAATGATCAGATCTGCAGGTTCTAGGTTTCAATCTTAATGGTTCAAGCGGGTGACCTCAAATATGCTAATTAATTAGTGCAGACGATAGTTTAAGCTGCTAAATCAGACAGAAAAAGTTTTTTTCCTGAACAAACATACCTATTTTAATGACGTATTGGATTTTTGACCTCCAAAGAACAGGGAGTTGTCGCAATCCAGGAAATATGCTCCCAATTGTTTGATCAGGAGAGCGATCTAAAGTATGAATCCCTTAATGTTAATTTACATTTTTTGGGCACAATTATAAAACTCATTCATCCGAAGATAATTCCATGCAAAAAAGCAACTTTTAGTCAGCATTTATAATTTTTTATTTTATTTAAAAATCGAAACTTTTTGAATTGTAAGGTCTACATTCTTTTAAAATATGTAATTCAACATGACAAAATACAATATTTGAGCGAAATTAGTCGAATAGTTCCTTAGAAATTGAACTTTCGGTTTGCATTTTTAATGCATGATGTAATAATTCAGCTTTCAAGACCGATTCAAGTCATCAATTTTAAATAAAATAGTGAGGGCGTAAATTTTTCTAAAAATGCTAGGCCAGTTGAAGACGATAACACAAACGGTTCTGGAGTTATAAGACACACACAGATATACTCAAACTCTTTATTTTATAATTATAAGTTTAATTATTTCAATATGACAGAAGATTAATCTTGGTATTTTATAAAAATATGCTCTTGCGTAAGGTCGGAAATATGTTTAAAATGAAATTTTTGTTCCTTACCAAATGATTGCATTTTAATAGGAGTTAATTTCAATTAACCTAAGCTTTAATTTCTTATTTTTCTTTTATAATTAACTTTGAAACAAAATTAATTCTTCAAAGCATAAAATTTCTGAATAATCAATTTCTATTACCTTTTATGTCACATAAATTTATTTTGTTGCACAGTCTTATTTTATTAGATGGTACTTTAAACAAAAGAGATCGATTTTAAATTATATAATGACAGGGAGCAAATTTTATATTCATTTTCAGCATCAAATCATAACTACATACATCAGCTTTTCTCGTTTCTTTATACTTTAGACATCACCAGTTTAAGTATCCGGTTCTTTCGAGCAAAATTTAACGACAAGTTTCTCCGAAAACCGTGATACTTTAATGGGTGTAATGTGCCAAACACTATTAGCGAGAGCATTATGGAGCTCGAGTTTTAAACTCTTCACCAGTTTCATAAAGCTCAAGCTGAAAGTAAAAGGAGTTTTACTCCTAAATGTGGATCATAATTGAATTCTAAGCTGATGGCAAATAAAAGCTCCATCGGGAAGAATGCTTAGAAGAATCTCAACTATTTGTTGGGAATTTGAGCTCTGATATTTTGTTTATTAGCCAATATCAATCCCAGTAAAGCTAAGATTTATGGGAATAAAATTATGTATCATATTTTTTTTTTAGTAAGACTCAATTAATTTTTGAAAGAAACTGATGTAAATAATCAGTTTTGATTCTGGTCTTATTGAGATAAATAAGGTTTGATAATAACTGAAAAATACATGCTGTAAATTAAGCTGTGACATTAAATCCAAAAATTTGTAATGTTTGTTTCATCTCTTTAAAGCTACGATGATGGATTATTGGTAAACGTATGAAATATTTTAAGTTTTAATTTATTTAAAATTTATTCATAATTATTCATGAAGTGAAACGTATGAATGCAGCACAAATGATATACTTTGATTGTTTATGATTTATTTTTTAAAGAAATTGATGTAAATAATTATGTTTGTAACCGATTTTATTGAGATGAATGAGATTTGACTGTAATTAAAAAAATACAAGCTGTATATTCAGCTGTGACATTAAGTCACTGATATTCAAAACTTCATTGAAAATGTTTTGATTTAGTTTGATTAATAAATTTTGCACTGCTTTAGAGCTGCAGTGATGAATTATTGTCAATTGTATAGAATATTTTGAGTTTTCATTTATTTGAAATTCGTTCATAACTAGTTATGAGGCAAAACGTATGAATGCAGTAAGTATGATTTACTTTGATCGCTTTTACATTTCTAAAGTTAAATACACTGTATTTTGTGTATGAAAAATTCTACTCGCTTTTTCATCAACACTATTCATGCATGTATACATATCCTTCTTCACTCTGAATTGAAGGGTAAGGTTTCTATCATAGCTCTCCATCTCACTTTTTTTCTGGTCAGATATTTTACTTCTCTCCATATCTTTCCTATTGTTTTCAATTAACTTATAATCGGTCTGCGCCAACCATTTTTAGGTCTCCCTCTTTTTCTATTTCCCTAAGGGTTCCAATCGAAAACTTGTTTTACTTTAAATTTCTCTAGCTTCTGTAGAACATGACCAATCCATTTCCATTTTCGTTCTAATTTGCAGTTCATTCTTTGTTCCTGTTTTGCTTTACTAAAGATTTTTGAGTTATAAAATTTATGGAACCACTTGATACGTAAGATTCTTCTGAAACTGTTATTAGCAAACAAGTTTTCTAATGTTATTTTTATTGAAGTGGCATATTTTAGATCTATAAAAAGGACAGATTTAACATTAGTATTGAAAATTTTAATTTTGTTGAATTTGTTACTCTTCTGTTTTTCCAGAATTTATTGAGAATACTGTTTCTGGCTTTGTTCAATCAGCCCGTCGTCTTCATAAGCACCTCCTTATACTTCCAAGTTGCGTTAAACTGTTCACCTCCTCATTCTATCAATTAAATTAATCATCATTGTCGAAAGATTAAGCAATTTAATTAGCTTTTAAATTATCATACCAGCTAGAGAAACAATTTTGATATATTTGTTTAAATACATATACAGACTTGAGTATCTAATTTAAAAATACGGCTTATAAAGACATAATAATACAAGCTACTTTAAGTAACAAATATTAAATTTTCGAGAAATTAGAATTTTAGGGATATTATAGAAATTAGAGAAGGTTATGGTGGGATTCAACGCTTCGGTGTCTACTCTTCAGAGCATCAGATGGGCGATATCGCTAAGCCATGGAGAGCTTTATACTTATTCCTTCAAGAGATATCTCTGAATTTATAATAATATCTCTATTACAATATCTCTATTATAATCTCTCTATTAAATTAAGAAGATAATTAAAAAATATTGTTTGTATTAGAAAATATTATTGTTACCATTAAGTATTTTCAGATTTGAAATACAATATTTCACGAAAATAAATTTTCACAACAGCCGACAAGTAAATTGTTTTTACCATTTATTTATTTATGTATTTTTATTTTCAAACCGATAAAAAATTTATATTTAAATACAAGTTTCATTAGAAAAGAAAAATAGCAAACAATGGTTTGATATTTTTTGCAGAAAATTTGTTTTGTTAAATTGTATGTCATTTTATTTCCTGAGCTGACGATTTTTTTTTTTAGTTAAGAGATTCGACTTCTTGACTAAGTTAGAAAGTAAATAGATAAATTTAGTTGAAACAAATATGCTTTCCGTCTATTAGACTTAAATAAAATTTATTGATAAACCTAAATAACTATGGTTTTATTTCACATAGTAAAATATTTTACTTTTATAAGTATTGTTCCAGCATTATATCCTAATAATTTTTAAATCAAAACATTAACTCGAAATATTTTTTAATGGTTTTAAAGCCTTTATCAACTCAAGCAATTTTCTCCAAAAAACACACGACTCCTCTCTGAATAATGGTTTTTTAAATAACATAATGACATATTTTTGTTTCCTTATTTATAAGAAACTGAAAAAATTATACAAGTCTTAACCAGACGCTAACTCAAATATAGGTCCTCGGCCAATGAAATTTTCTAGGTTTCTTTGTTTTAATAATATATAAATAATTAAATAAATTAATAAAAACGCCGATTGATCTAGCATTTTTTACCCTAGATTTTCTTAAGAAAACTTTTTATTCTGGATGAATATTCTTAGAAATATTGAAAGCAGGCAGTTGAAGGTTATTTTTTTAGTTTACGTATATATTAAAGCTAATAGCTCTATATTAAAGCTGAAAATGAAGCAAATTTCTTCAGATTTAAAAAAAAATCAGATTAAAAAACAGTAATTATTTTGATGAATATTTACAAATTTTTGAAACCTCTCAGATAATATTGGCACTATACTCAGGCGCTTTTGCCTTACTGATAATTAGGCCCTGAAGTACACTAACAACAAAATTTTAAACTTTGTTGTCAAGTTTTAGTTAATATTTTGATTACGAGATGGCGGTAAAAGCGTGGAAAAAATTTATATCTTGTCTTGAACATCTATTGCCTCATCGGCTTATCGATAAAAATGAATTTCAGGGAAAAGTCATTTTGCATTATTTGAGAGTAACATAACATATGGATTTAGGATTTAGGTGCATTAACCTTAAATGCATGTTTTGTTTAATTTGTATGAATGAGCTTGTTCAAAACAAATATTTTTGAATAATTAATATTTTTTTAAACATGAAAAATTTATATTTCCTAATGCATTGATCTGTTAAATTAAGTACGTGATTTTTCGTGCCCCCCCCCCAAAAAAAAAAATCAGCATAAGTATTCTAGATGGAAGTTTTCCAGAATAACAAGGTTTTAGCAGAATACATTATGCGAGTTAAAAATGCAAATTAAATTAATAGTATACATTAGTGTAACTTAACTTGAAAGATTAGTTAAAACTAATCATAAAATTCAATTCTTAAACAAAATTATAATAATATAAGAAATTAATTAAATAAAAAGTTGCATTTTAAATTTTTAATTTGAAATACAGCAATATAACATACATGAAAAGTCTTTAATTGCGCTAAATAATCACAGTTTATAGCCAATGAAATTTTATTAATAATTAAAAAATTAAGTTTTTTTTCTTAAGAAAGATGATTATTAAATTTTAAACGATTTATTCCAACTTAAATAAAATTTTTTTGATATTTTCGAAGTTTTTAACATGTATTTTTTTTAAATAATTTAATAAAAATTATTTTGTTTAATAAAAATTAGGTATCTTATGTGTATAAATATTTTGCTTATTTATTATTTTTGATTAATGAAGACGTTTGAATTTTGTAATACTCACATATTTCATAATATTTTAAAGAGCTCGCTAATCATGTATCATATTTGCAAAAAATAAAGTGCACATTTTGTTTTTTTTCTCTTCAAAAAAAAAGTGAATTTTTCAAAGAAGTTAAAGATGTCTGATTTTAAAGTAAAATTTTAAACTTTAAATTTTTTTTTTTCAAAATTACAATTTATTAAATCATACTTTTACTACAATCAATAAAAAAGGAAAAAAATTCAAATTTAAATGATCAAAAAGGGAAAAGTTCAATAAAATTTTTTAATTTTACATTTCATAAGATAAATAACCATTAAGTTCAGTTAAACACTATTAAAAAGGATACAATTTAGTGGTGAAATCTGTTCCAACAAAATTTGTCCCAAATTGAATTTTTCACCAGTATTAATTAATTTAAAACAATTTGCACGGGAACGGACAAAACTTTTTTAAAATACAATTTGATGTATTCTGAAAATATTTAAAACATTTGTTTAAGAAACTGTAAAAATATTGTTTTTCTTAAATAAACCAAATTTTTCATGTTTTCTACGAAATAAAATTAGGTTGACGGTTATTACACATTAATATTCAACGCTGACATTGATGATATTCGTAACATTATACATTATACATTGATCCATGCATTCAATTCACGTACAAGCAATAAAACAAAAGTGTTTATCTTCCTTAGATACATTTATCACTTGTTTAATTTTGAGTGAATTTTTAACAAAAATTATGAGAATTTATTTGAAGTCCCACTCCCTTTTTTAACCCTTTATCTCATCCCTCTGATCATAAGACAGCTGCCTTTTGCATATTTTTTTACCATGCCTTTAAGACTTGTTCCACTAGGGATCTCCACTTTTTTAATTTTAAGTTATGAAGTGTATTTGATCTTGAATTTTCCCCCCTAATTTTATTGATTTCTATCACTCAATATCACTCTCTCAAATTCGTTCTTCACCACATTCATTGTTTTATTTCATTATCTCAGAATCACTTCTCAAATTTCTTAAATTTTGAATAACTTCCAGTTTAAGTGCGTTTTCCTGTTAACTACTGAACATCACAAATCTTCAATATCTCAATGCTGATAATTATCGCTTACCAGAATTCATGTCATTCTGATTTTGCCGATATTTTATTTTAAAACAATGTCTGTATTTCGTTTTGAAACGTTGAAGAATGACCCAATTCTAAATTGACGAGTATCAATGTTCAGTTCTGTAGCCTTGAACCCAACTCAGAACTCCCGAATCAAGTATTGGGAGAAATTAACCTTCGAAGAGGATTTTTTGATGGAACTAACCCGCTTTTGCGTTACATGGAGAAGAAGACCACGCATGGTTCGCCTAACTGCAAGGGGACTCTATCCCATGACCCGTCTACCAGTGTGGTTGTTTTATGTTAGCGCTGTGGCCGTTGAGAGCCGGGTACGGAATTCATATCACTGGGATTCGAACCAGAGCAACTAATTAGGAAGTGGGGGAACTAAACACACCCTTAAACTTAGACCTAAAGAACATGAAAGACCTGTTCAAAATCAATATATCAATTTATCTTTCTTCGCTTTACACAGATGAACTTTTCATATTAGGTTTGAGTTCATTTCCAAATCTATTCAACACTGCCTCTTACCTAGATTTCTGAGAATCATTTAATGTTCTGAGCATATTTAAAGTTTTTATTTTATGAGCCTTCTTATAACCCATTCTTTCCAAATCTTCGGAAATTCGTTTTTTTTTTTAAACATTCATCTCCTCAAATCGTTTAAATCTTACCTTATTCTTGATTCTCGTCCTGTTTCATCGCATCTGCTTCTTACGTCTTGTATTTTGTTTGATTATGTTGTTCAAGCTTGATCTCATGCCTTTATCGGTTAACCTTCCATTTCCCTTGTAACTTGGTGTTCGATTTTCCTCTGCTCCTTTACGATGCTCCTCTCTTTGATTTTGCGTTTATCGGAAGTTTATCTACTTTAATGCATGAAATTTTAATTTTTAATAAATGATGTTTGAAATATATAGTAAAATAGGTATCGTTAATGATAAAAACACAAGAAAACACATATTTTCTTTTTAATTTTCAAAAAGACATATTGCTGTTTTTCTACATCATCATGAACATTCACTATCTGAATTCCATAAATCTACTGCGTAAAATAAAATAATATATCAAGCATAATTTTTTACATAAATAATAGCTTTCAAACATAATTACTTTTTATATAAATAATAGTTTTCAAGCATAATTACTTTTTATATAAATAGTCGTTTTCAAACAAAATTACTCTATACATAAATAATCATTTTCAAGCATAATTACTTTTGAAAAAAATAATAATTCTTAACACCTACTGAAATAAAATTGTATTCAGATAGAGCACTAACAATGAAAATAGTCACAGATAAAGGAATAAATTGTCAAGGATTTTAGTAGCGTTTGAAAGCTATAAAATAGTTGTGGTAAAATTAAAAATAAAAATAAAGGTGTGCAATTCTATGCATTTAAGGATTAAACATTGATGAAAGTCTTCATCACAGAATTAGTTCTATTATATAATTACTTATGTGGTATTTGTATATATATAAATGGTATTATTGTTTATTTATTTCATATATTATATATATTACACTTATTTGACATTTAGTTTTTTTATATGTATCACAAATTTTATTTATTTCTACACCTGAATGTAAAGAATACATTTCTTTGTTCGTTTGTGTTTCTGATGATAAAATAGATCTTCAAGTATATTAAATTTTTTCAGTGGCACATAAGCTATACATTTTATTTTGTATCCATCTTTTGTTGAAGATACTTTACGAAACAAACCACTTTTCGCTTTGAAAAGTACTTTACTGAACAAATTTTTACAGCTTTAGAAAGATTTGCTTGTAAGGTATAAAAAACTAGAAACATGAAATATTATTAGTTTTCCTGTTTCACATACCTTTGAGTAAATGTCTCTGAATGTTGCGTTTCAACTACATTGAAGGCCTATAAATTAAGATTTCAATCGGATTCATTGCCTCTAATATATCTACAGCCCAAAGTGCTTGACTTTTCATTTCATTGCTTTTCATAAAAATAAAATGAACAATTATTTCAAATTTTTGAAGTTTTAATTCAAAATAATTTAAAATTGCAATAAATCAGCTAAAAAAACCCCCTAAAATAGTATTCAAAATTGAAAATGAGTTTAATTAAGGAAAATAAAAATATCCATTTTAATATTAAAGTAAGGAAAATAATGGCAAAAGAATTAAACTTTCAATATTAAACTTTTTCCATTGCTAGGTTAAAGCTTCATTACATGAAGCAGAAAACAACGAAAACTATTGCTATGGTTAGACAAACCGTAATTGGACTATAACCCATGACACATCTTTTAAAATATTTAAAGTCAGTTCAACAGTGAAATAATTTTTAAGAATATAATAAGCTTTTTTTTCATTTATTAGTGTTTTAAGCTTTATTAATGTTTTTCGTAAAATCATTCGAATAAACTTTAAAATGGTATTCAAATTTTTAAATGAGTTTGATATCCAATATAAAAATATCCAATACTGTATTTTCCAAGTAAAGAAATTAATGGCAAAAGTAGTTAATTTTCAATGTAAAGCTTTTCCATTAATAGGCTTAAGTTTTATTCAATGAAGAGGAAACCAACAGAACCTATTCCCGTTTTTAGACTAACCGTAGTTGGACTATAACTCATGATTCATCTTTTACTGAAAATATTTAATGTTAGTTCAGTAATAAAATAATACTCAAGAAAATAATAAACTTTTTTTTTTACTTTATGTTGTTTTTTTGGCTTTGTTAATGTTCTTTTTCATGTTATCATTTGAATGATAACATGAAATCATTTCATTTGAATTATGAATTATATTTAAAGTTTCAAATAAGTTTATTGATTATTTTTATTTTTTAATTACTGTAATTTCCCAGTACAGAAATTAACGGAAAAAGAATTCAATCTTCAATATTAAGCTTTTTCATTAACAGGCTTAAGTTTTATTGCATGAATAAAAAAACAACGAAACCAATTGCCATAGTTTACTAGCATATAGTAATTGAACTATAACCCATGATTCGCTTTTCACTGAAGATATTTAAAGTGAGTTCAATAATAAAAATAATAAACGTGCTTTTTTAGCCTTCTAAACACATAGTTTTAATTGATTATTTAAAGATCATGCTTAGTTAACGTGCACCAAATTAAAAGATTTAAATTAAAAAGTAAGTTTTGCATCAATATTATTCCTTAACAAGCTATAATATCTCAAAATATTTTCAACACAAAATATTCAGCGTATTATGAGTATTTATTTGATCAATGATCATGAAACGGTATCTCCTTTTCAATTTGTCATCAATATCGGAACACTGAATGATAACATGCCTGCAGACATGAACTTTGTACAAGCAAATCATTCTTCTCATTTGACATGTACCGTATTATTAAGATTAAATATATCAATAGAATAGCTATATACAAAGTTAACAAAATATAATTTTTGCCGAATAATGAGTACAAAAATAGCAAATTTTCCTACACACAAAACTATTTAACTCAAAAATATTTTTTCGAAAAATAAATTAATAATATATTAATAGTTATTTCAAAATAACTATTGATATATTAATTTAATTTCAAAAACATTGTCAAGAAAATGTTATTAGAAGATGTAATTAAAAGGCTGGCTAGTAAAAATTATTAACTTTGAATACAAAATGAATTTCGCCAATGTTGATTTTAATCATATATATGTTCTTCTTAGAAAAAATAGCCATTAAATAAATTTCATTTTATTTATATTTTGTGACTTTGTGTCATTATTTCTTACCGGCTGTAAGCAGATTGTAAAAATTGTGAATGAGCAGATCGTAAAAAGTATTTCGCCAGTTTAGGTCTTAATATGCAATTTATTTCAAACAAATACAATTTTTTCAAAATAAAAAAATATTTCCGCAAAATTCAATTAATTTTAGAAAACTTAATAAGTTACCTGGAATACTGTTTAATTTAGTGCCAGAAAACTGCACACAAGAAAAAATATGTTATAATATCTGTCCTATAAATTTGAAGCTAAAGCAGAGAATTTTTATGAGAAAGTAAAAAATGGCCAAATATTTGTTTATACTATTAAAAAATCACTTTCAAAAATCACTTTGAAAATATCCGATGAATGAGTAATCTTCTAGATGCTTACATCGTATTGATAACAAAGCATTTCTGCTGTCGTTAAAATTTTTCCCAGTTTATATATTTCTGGGACATTTTTGTGACTTTTTAAACTCTTTCTGTTCTTAAATAACCCTATTAACAGAATTTTTTGCTGCAATTAAACAAATATTTCATCTAACCTAATCCTAGTGTGGGAATTTCAATTTTGAAATTAGTTTTCTCCTAAAGCTATTGTTTTTTTAATGACATTTTCAGTCTATTTTTTGTCAAAATGTTCGAGTTTAAAAGCTTTGTATATAAGAGGGAATAAATATCACAGTGAAAAACTCTTCTTGATGTTCAAGGGGAATTAGAGTACATTATCAAGATTAAAATTTCATAAGAACTTGTGCTTAGAAATGTCGTTGTACGAAGCCAGAGGTGCTTACTTATTATGAACTGCTCAGAATTACATGAGGAAATAGTTCATAATAGGGGAGCACTCCTGGCAGCGTATAACTACATTTTTGGGCATGGGAGATTCTAAGCGATTTTAATCCTAATGATGTGTTTTAAGTTTCCTAGAAGTTCGTTGCAACATTTATGTTATTCCCTCTTACATAGGTAGCGTTATTAAACTAGGTACATTTAGACAAAAAAAATAGGCTAAAAATATCATTTAAATAACTGCAGCTTGGAGAAAAAAACTGATTACACATTTAAAATGAGGATTACGAATGCAAAGATCGGTTAAAAACAGAAAGCAAAAAAAAATTGTTCCTTAGTGTAATCTACTTAAAAGTGCCCCTTAGTGTAATCTACTTAGTGTAATCTACTTACAAATACTTAACTCACCATAAATAATAACTAAAACTGTAAATATTTAGATTGTTTTCCGTCTCTTCTATTGGATGCCAATTACTATTGCTAGCAAGCAACGCTGGATCAGTGTATTGATGAACTAAATTCTTGCTTGCTGCAATATACTAGATAATAATAGTGAATTGTGAATATCATTCGAAGAATCACCTTGGAAAAATGCTTTGCAGCATTTTTTCATTTAAAGAAATATTTAATTGAATCTTAAATACAAATTAGACATTCGGCATTTTTAGAAGACCATAAAAATTTCCTCATTGTTTACTATGATACAAACTATTTGTCTTTATTTTTATATAAAATTCAACTTGTGTTATTAACTTTCTGATTGTTGTTAGAGAAAGTTTCAAGAGAAAAAAGATTTACTGACATTTTACCATGCAAACAACGACGGTACTTATGTTTATCTTTCATTAGCTCAGAATTAATAAAAGTCACCTTTTTAATCTAAGATCATAATCTTTTAATTAAAATATTTACTTTTAATGCATGGCATTATCCAAAACAGACGTTTTTTGCTCATTTTCGTTTCGTCAGTCATATACTTGCTTGCCTTTCCTCTTTTGTCCGTTTATTTGTACGAAAATAGTTTTTTTAAAATTATTAGTTACTTCCAAATATTAAACTGCTGAAAGTATAAATTGATACTCAAGTACTTCGACTAATAAACTCAGTTAATCAATATTTGAACACACTTTACGAAATAAAGTTCTAATTTTTAACGGTACAATTCACTAAGCCTTGAGCCATATTTTGTTAGTTTTGATATTCAATTCGTCTTTAAATCAAACATTTTGAGCGAAGAGCGAATTCTCAAATGTATGACATAACTACTTTATCACTCGTGTGTCATCCCAATGAATTCTAGGAGCTAAACATTTTACATATTTTAAATCTGCTTGTCATAAATAATGGGATGGTATAGAGGTTAGTGAACTTGTTTGCAATGACTGATTCATGGATTCAATTTTTGTCGATGACAAAGTACTCATTTAATTATTCATCTTTTATGTTACGTTATATTTCATAATAAATTGTGAACTCATTATATTGCAGTCAACTTATTGATTTCTACAAAATTCGCATTCTAATATTCTAGAATTTTCTTCATTTTGAGAAACAAAGATTTCCCAGACAGCAGTTTCGAGGAAACTGAAAAAAAATTGAGAGTATCGAGTATTCGTTTTTTACAATGTAAGATTTTTTATAAAATATTTTACTGATAACGTTTTCAAGTAAAATTACTATTTTAAAATAAAATTTTAAGGTTGCAAAGATTTATTTAACTTTAAAATTTTTTTTCTCCACTATTGTCATAAATCTCTAGTACGAAAATGTCAGAAATATTTAGTTATACAACGTTATCTGAAAAGCAATGTATATAAAGTTTTCTGAAATGTAAGATATATAAGACAAAAAAGTAAATAAGTGAATAAATTAAAATAAAAAATCGAATTGAAAAAATAAAACTAAGACTAGAATTAAAAAAAAAAGCATATGAAAATATAGATATGTCCAAAGATGGTATCGTAGTTTACCACTGTTGTGGACATATTGGCCGAAAAATCATTGCTCCTATATTCTATTTCTATTTTTTTTTGGTTGTCAGCAGAAGGAAATTAATAAGTCTTTAAAGTATTGTTTTTCTGTAAACTATTTTTTACTTGCCAATTTACCAATAATATTATTTTCGCATTTTACACTGCTATTATTACATTCTTGATTTTGATTCTTTTTTAAATTTGAAGATTAAAAGTAAAAGAATTGAGTAGTTGCTGGAGAAAAAGAGAAGTGATGATGCCTAACCATATGATTCAAATTAGATTTAATTGGATACCTGTAAGCGACGTCACACGTGAGTGTCGAATCTGATTGGCTTCTGAATCATCAAATGTCACAGTTTATACAGGTATCTAGTAGAGTCCCTGAATTAGACCTCGTGAATTGATAGTATAGGAGCTTTAGTATCCAGTTGTTTCCTCATTTTAACGTTCTTTTATGATATAAACTTTTTATCTACATCTTAAGACAAACTTATTTAAATCGGTGTCTAAGCCAATTAACCGTTTTATAATTACAAATTTTTGGTTCAAATTATTTTAATATGTTGTTATAATTTATAGTTAAAGAGATTCGTTAAATGATATAGAACTTAACGATCAGCTTCATGCTTCGTTTTTTAAGTTAAAAAAAATTTTGCCGTTTTTGAAATATAAGTTTTTGAATTTTTTTTTCAATCTTGATGGAATTTTTGAAATGAACTTAAAATTATATCTGAGTATTTTATTAGAGCAACACATTTATTGCTTGTATTGTTTGTATTGCATATATATATATATATATATATATATATATATATATATATATATATATATATATATATATATATATATATATATATATATATATATATATATATATATATATATATATATATATATATATATATATATATATATATATATATATATATATATATATATATATATATATATATATATATGGGTGATTCTCACGAAATATGACAATTCACTGCCCCTTGCTCCATGATCTAATTCTATAAAAGAACATTTTTTTAAAAAAATTAATAAATTGTATTGCTGTCAGCATTTTAAAATGACTTTGCACTAGCATTGACTGTTTTGTACAGTTAAAAAATTTAATTGAACTTCAAAATGTCCTTTTCCTGGCATGTCCCAAACAATGTTTCCAATAATAACTAGGTTCAAAGCTTCCCATAAATTTTTCATAATCTAATTCTTTTTATCTCAACCGGTGTAAACATTTCTAGAATATACGCAGAGGGTATTATAAACTTCGTTTAAAATAATTTTTTCTGTCAATAATTTGTTTGTCCAAAGAAAATCTGTCATTTTCCTGGCTACTTTTATTCAGTGGTTTATAACCAAAGTAGATAGAGCCAGCAATCAATATCTTATGTTAATAGATTGATTAGATACCCTACTATATGAACATGTCTCGTTGCATGAATCAAAAACCAATTTTCTGGTTCAAACAAAATTTTTTCAAGATGAGTAGCTTTGTGTTGTCACTTTCCTGGCTTCTTGAAATCATTAATAACATAAACTACATAGATTTATCAGAGTTATTTTAAAAAATCGTGTTGTTTTCTGCTGTATATAAACGTCTTTGGCCAAAATATTAAATTAAAGTAAAGCTATGTGCTATAAAATGGCGAATTTGTCACTATCCTGGCTGTCATTTTCCTGGCTTATGAATTCCAGGACATTGCAGTGTTACCAATTTTTTTTAAACTGCTAATACTGTAATGAGGAAAAGCAAATATTAACCTAATACCAAGTTTAAGTATGATTGTAATTTGGTTGGATGTAATTAAAGTTATTTATTTATTTAATGATTGATTATTATACAGAATTTTATTCTGTACATATCTGCAAAACAAAAAAATTTGATTCTTTCTACAGTGAATAAAAAGAAATAATTTAAGCAATTTAAGGTCCCTCTAACATAAAGGCTTAAGTTGAGTTACTTACTATTAACTTAAAATGCCTGTTTTTTAAACTTCTAAGCTAATATGACACGAATGGCAACTAGTTATTTTCCTTATACCAATTTGCAGATTCGTATTCCCTTCCTAATAAAAACATATTCCCATTGGTTTATCTGTGTCTGATTGTTCATTGATGGATTTCCAGTGAACAGGTAAGTTATGTGAGGCCAACTCAGACAACTCTATAAGAATACGAATCATCCAATTGGAGTAGTAAAAACTGAAAATAATATGTAGAGCACTGATCTAGTTCAGGCTCTAACTTGGACTGGCGCAAAACTTAAATGACGCCAAATACAGCGGATAAACCATAGACTTATAATATACATATATAGATTGTTCCCGATGCATTTACACAATGAAGCAGGCGAACCCCATCAGGAGACTAGTTTATTGGTTAACGATTTTCCAATCAAAGCTTTACCCTGAGAAAGTGTTTCAAAACATGCTCTTTTGTTCTTAGCTTTAGGTAAAAAATGTTTCCTAAAATCTTTATTCTTAAGCTTTAGAAACTAAGAAATGGAAACTAAAAATAATACTAAACAACATGGCCAAGAAGACACAGTACTCTTCGACCGAAATTTTTATGAGAATAATTTTATTTTGATTGATGAAAAAGCATCGGAACACGGTGTGAAAAATATTATAGAAGAAAGCAATTAATTGGCACAAATTACATAAAGAACACAGCTAAAATTTGTTTTAAACTTTAAAAATAAATCAATCCCCTAAATGACTTAACAAATACTCGTATATTGCATTCAAAACCGAGTTTTTGAAAGAAATTTTTTTTTAGTTTAATCAGCTTTAAAAGACGTAGAAATGTTCTAGCCGAAACAAGAGGAAAAAGGTCCCTGCAAGTAGGCCATCCACAAAAGGATATAAAAAAATGACATTAAAAAAAAAAGAGATATTAGAGGTAATATTTAAGCCAATATGCCAGACACAAAATCAAACCGCACAAATCATTAAAAAACTATAGAATATAATTAAATAAAAATAAAGGAAAAATAAATGAAACTAAAATTGTAACGTTAATAAATCAGAATTTATAAAAATTGCAATTAAACAATACTGCGCTAATAAATCAATAATATTAATTCACTTTAAAATATATAAATCAATTCAAAATATATTAAAGTGTACATATTTAATTATATTTAAAATAAATTTAAACTTATTAAAAAATTGATAAATTTAAAAAAAAATCTGAAAATGATATAGTCAAATGAATTACTATTTGTAACATGGTTGTGGAAAGGATATATTTATATTAGACTCGATTTATAAATAATTTATAGATTTTTTCACGTTTTTAAATTCATTAGGTGTTCTAATTTGTTTTGTACAATTAGTGTGATTTTTGATAACTTTTATATTTGTTTTCTTAAATAGCTAGTTTTAATTATTATAGTTTTATTATTTTTGTTTTAATTATCATTAACTCATGTGGCAAAATACATCTCATATGCCATTATTCTTATTTAAAAAATGCAAAATATATTGATATCAGAAATACTGTTTAATTTTTACGTTATATTTTATTAGAAGTTATTAAACTTGCTAAGTGCTAGTGATAAAATATGGGAATTAAAGCTTAATAATCAATATTGTAAATATTTATTCAATTTCTTTAAAAAATTTTAAGAAATAATTTCATCATTAAGGGTAGACAACGTTTGTCTTAAATTTTGACACTATGAGGTGTTTAAAAAGCATTGCTTCTCAAAAAGCATTTCATGTCATCGGGAAAATATGTTTTTCTACCTACTATTATCGCCAAATATAGGAATAAGTTCAGTTCCTGCATTCTCTTCACATACAAGTAATTGCTTACCTTTTTCTGATATGATTCTTAATTTCAGCCAGTTTTCTTCTTCATTCATTTTGTCTTCAATTTTTGCAAAATCATTGCATGACTGAGTAAGTAATCTACGATGCTGTGTTCTCACCTGTTTCAATGCTTCTATTTTTAAACAGATTCAGTAATAGTCGTTTCCTAAAGGTTCAACAGAAATTCAAAGTCCTTTCGTGGATGCCTTATGTCAAAAAATACGAAATTAAAAATGACCTCAAATAACACTCAAAGGACTCTGAAACAAATAATTAAGAGAACTCTACTAATACGTTTAATAAAAGGGAATATTTATTAACTCAACAACAAAATTACAGCATCACCATTCCAAAAGAAAATCTTACATTCCACTTAAAAACTATTTACATTCCAAAACTATCACCATGGCGACCACAAAACTCTACTCATTACCATCTATTAACTGAAGCATAATAAGTGAATTATTTATCAAAAAATACAATGCGCATAAGCACATAATATCTTACACCAGGTTTATACGGACGGATGACAGCAGAGACGACAACTATACCTCATTCACTGGTTTTTTCATTAAGTTCATCTCATTTTGCGGAAATTAGTCTAAAAAATACAGATTTCTGCTCCGTCATTCGAGCTGAATTAATTGCAATAAAAGATGCACACACGGCCTTGATTCCAGAACATCTGCGGATATTTGGATCTTGACAGATAGATGAAGAATAAGCTACAACAACAACATTTAATTAAAAATGTTATCACCAGAGAGTTGTATTTTAGCTTGCATTGAAAAAAAAGCTTCCGTTTTTTATATGATCTAATAATAGTTTGAAAGCTCTTTATACATTTTTCGGTGCTTGCAACTACACTATGTAAACAACACGTGAAACTATTTTTAATCATCGTCTATGATATTAAATTTATTGTAAATGGAAGGAAAAATCTCCTATTTTGAAGTTTCAGTTGCCTTGCAAAATGATTCCTCGAAGATTAGTTTATTTAATTTTCTTTATCTACGGGGGCCTTTTGCCTCTTCATGAATCTCTCAAATCATTGAATTCCCAAAATGTAAAGGAACTTTCAAGATGGCTTCTTCACTGGATTCTTCTTATGATTTATCTCAAGTGTCTTTATGTGACGAACGTACTTTTGGGGACGTGGTTGCCATTTTACAATGAGATTATTCTTCTTATATTTCTCTGGCTTATGTCTGAAAACCTAACCGGAGGTCAATTTTTGTATCGATTTTATCTAAAACCATTTTTCGACATTCATGAAAAATCCATTGATGCAAACATTAAGTCGGTAACGTCAACTGTTTTAATTGCACTCGAATCTGCTGTGGAAAATGTAGCTGAAATGCTCCGAGAAACCGATTTTTTTCCCATAAACTTTTTAACGTCATCACAATTTAAAAAATTAATAAATCTTGCTTAAAAAGAATAAATGTCTTAGTAAATAGTACTTAAGATAGCAGAAATAGGGTAGACTATATTTGAGGGTGCCCCTTGATTCTCGCCAAGTTGTGATCGCGGTTGATAGCCTAGCTAGGCAATGTTGAAACCCAAGCGTGATACTGATTAGTTCAGATTTTAGCGTTGCTTTTAAATGTTCAACGGTTTATGTAAATTCAGAAGTTAGTTAGTTTTACGCTGGTAAGGTTACTTTTGCTTCTGGTCAATAAGATCGAAGGTATGTGGGCAGTCATAAAAAGGAACTTTAGAAACAAATTTTATCTCCAGTCCGGTAACACAGACGCCATTTTCGATTCGCATTTCGCCGAATTTATGTGGCGATGGAGGTACACAAAATCTATTCATGATAAATTTAGACGGTATCTAACTGATATTAGAGAATTCTGTGCATCTAAGTCTGGGGATATTCAAGCTTAATGAAGAAGTGAGTTGTTTTTTTCCTTTTCTTTCTGTGCTTACTGCATCAGTTTTGTTTCGATTCAAAATGCATTTTATTGAGTTTATTAATTTTGCTTATATTGGGTTTATTGCAATTTTATAAAGTTTTGACCGATGTTTTGTTGAAATTTTCCAATGTTTTATTGAAATGTTTTGGCAGCCATTCCTGTTACTCCGGTGTTCAGCGCAAACAGGAATGGTGCCAAACATAAGTCGCCAATTTTGCCAAGGGGTACCCTCAAGTATATTTTTACCAAATTTTAAATTTCAATACTAGTGTATATAATAACTAATAAGTACTCCTAAAAAAAAAACACTGTTTTTCCAGGAAATTCTACTAGTAAAAACATACATCTCTCTCTTTCGCACGCTTTTTTTTTCTTTTTCATTATTTTTTTCATTTTGTGAATTTTTGTTTTGTTTTCTGAAATACCTCACTTAATTTAAGGCCAATTTGGCAAGAGCAACTTAAAAGTTGCCATTACCTATAAATTATATTTTACATTAGTGTCTACGAATGAAATTATTTGCCAAAAAGTGCTTTAAAAAATAAAGCACTATCGTTATGGACAAAATGGCTCAATGGCATAGTTTTCATAAGTAATTTCACTCATTAATTAAACTCTTGGTAATTGGATTATATCTCTTACAGTGCATCTCTTAAATTCACCTAATTTTCATAAAATTATTTTAACAGTCGAGCTTAAAAACTCTACTAACAATAGTTTCTCCATGCCGGGCATGGGAGTTTCGAAGCTAATTTAATCCTAATGATGTGCTTTAAGTTTCCTAGAAGTCGTTGCAACATTTATGTGACCCCCTATTACATAGGTAGCGTTATTAAACTATGTACATTTCGACAAAAAAATAGACTAAAAATATTATTTAAAAAACTGTAGTTTGGAGAAAAAAACTGATTACAGATTTAAAACGAGGATTACGAATGCAAAGATCGGTTAAAAAATCTTATGCAACAGAAAGCAAAAAAATTTTGTTCCTTAGTGTAATCTATAAATACAAATACTTACCTTACTATAAATAGTAACTAAAACTGTAAATAGTTAGATTTTGTTCCGTCTCTTCTATTGGACGCCAGTTACTATTGCTAGCAAGCAACGCTGGATCAGTGTATTGATGCACAGAATTCTTGCTTGCTACAATATACTAGATAATAATAGTGAATTGTGAATATCATTTTACGAATTGCCTTGGAAAAATGCTTTGAAGCATTGTAAGAGCATTATCAAGCAATTTATTGTTAAGAGTAAATTTTTAAAAAAATATTGAAATCATTCCCATTAATTTTGCTTAGTTAGTAAACTGATTTAAATTTTAAATTTGTTGCATTATGTTTGTAATTCTTGAATTGGAATTTTTATTTTAATTGTAATTCTTTCATCATAATTTTTGCCTTTATAACAGATGGTTTTCATAATTGCGAAACGTATTACTATGAGCTTGAATGTTAAAGATAAAGAGAAAAAAGAAGCCATAACGAAATAGATATGAAATCAAAATTAAAAATCCAGTGGAATATTTTCCAAGGGAGATGTATTTTACTTGATTAGTAACGTTATGATTATATTTATTGAAAGAATAAAATGTTTCATCAAAAGTAATCCCTCTAAAACAATTTAAAAAGCAATATTAAACTCGTGTAGACTTTTATTTTGGAGTTTTATTTTAAATTGTAATTTATCTGGAAGCAGTAGATTAAAATGTTCAAATATGAAGTTTTAAGATTTCTAATGATAAGGAGATTTAATAAATTTGATTTTTTTTTTAATATTAAAATCAGAATGAATATACTTAATTCAATAAATGACGAAGAATGAATGAAAATAGGAGTCTCCTTTTCTTTCATGCATTTAATTAAATTTTTCTTTTCTTATTCTAGCAAAGAGAGTAATAAAATTATTTCGGTATCTACAAAAATAATACAAAAGTTTAATTGAAAGATTGTACTTGGTTTCTATCTATCATTCTGATATTAAATAATACATTTGCTTTAATTACTAACTTTTTTTAATATAAATGTGACCGGCAAAGTATGAAATGCCGGCATTATATATAATGCCTGACGTTTTTAGGCAAACTATGAAATATGAGAAGTATTACATACTTTGCCTAGCCATTATATATAATGCCTGACGTTTTTAGGCAAACTATGAAATATGAGAAGTATTACATACTTTGCCTAGCCATTATATATAATGCCGGATGCTATTTAGGCAAAGTAGGAAATAAACGTCCTGATGAGGTTATTATGTAAATGATGTGCATGTTACTGTGAATGACCGAAATCGGTGGTTGTTGACTTTCACCGGTGAATGTAGACAATCACATAGTCGCTTTGGTGAATGTCCGAAATACTTACTGATGATAGATTATAAGAAACATCAGTGTTTGGAGTATCGGGCAAATATGTACCGGGCAATGAATGATACTTGACCTTAAAAAAATATCAGTGTAGGGTATACCGGACAATGGTTTAAGGTCAAGGGCCTCTGCCCGGTATACATTTGCCCGGTATACCCTACATTGATGTTCGCTTAAGGTCAAATGCCACTGCCCGGAATACATTTGTCCGGTATACCTTACACTGATGTTTTTTAAGGTCAAGGGCCACTGCCCGGTATACGTTTGCCCGGTATATCCTACACTGATGTTTTTTTGAGGTTCAGTGCCACTGCCCGGTATACATTTTCCCGATACTCCAAACACAGATGTTTCTTCTAATCTATCGTCAGTAAGTATTAAAATATCGAATAAACGTAATTCTATCCAAGAATAAATTAATATCAAATCGGATGTAATATATATTTCGGACATTCACAAAGCGACTATGTGATTGTCAACATTCACCGGTGAAAGTCCACAACCACCGATTTCGGTCTTTCACAGTAACATGCACATCATTTACATAATAACCTCATGAGGACGTTTATCTCACACTTTGCCTAAATAGCATCCGGCATTATATAGAATGCCTAGGCAATGCGTGAAATATAAATCATTTCATACTTTGTCGCCTAGTTTTAGGCATTATACGTAATACCGGCTTTCATACTTTGCCGGTAGCATATACACTATAAAAACTGTGTATTAATATCGCCCCAAATTTAATGCTGAATGATCTAAAAAATTGTGCGAAAGAATACTTTATTACAGGTTAAGACCAAATCATACGTTCATATACGATTAAAGGGTGCAATTTAAATCGAAACACTTATAATAAAATAAGCTTTTACCGAATTCTCACTTATTCACACAAAACGGGAATTATTTTCCTTTCCTTAAAAAAACCAACATGCAAATGCGATAATTTTTTTTTTATCTCTTATCGTTTGTAATCGTGAATTAGATTGCGAGACTTAGTTGGCATTGTTAGTGATTTGTTATGATTTGTTTGAATGATATGTTAACTGTCATTAAAATAGGTATGTATGTTTTTAATTGCGTTATAAGGATATTTTTATTGTTTGAAACTCTCTTAACTGTAATAAGCGATTTTGACACGCATAATTTCTATCAGCTTCCATTTTATCAAGAGCTCGAAGTTTGGATTTTGACATGTAAAATTAAATACTTGGATGTAAAAAATTTTATGCCTTACAATTCAACTATTATTAAATGAAACTATTATTAAATAAAACAATGTTAAATATTCGACTTTTATTAAATAAGATAATAAAAACTAATGAATATTTACTAAAATTTATTTTTTGCGTGGAATTATCTTTGGATAAACGAATTTTATAATTGCATGCAAATTTTCTTCACATAACTTAAAAAGCTCTCAAGATATGGCTACATAAGCAAATGTAAAATTAACTTTAAGGGGTACAAACTTTGATTCGTTCTCCTGACCAAACTATGAGAATCATATTTTCTAGATTGCGGCTACCTTCTTTATTTTTGGGTCAGAAATTTGAATCCATTAAAAAAAAGTTCTGTTTATTCAGAGAAGGTACGCTTTTTCTGTCTGATTTCGTAAGTTAAAATATTGTTTGCACTAAATAAAAAGAATATTTGAGGTCACCCCCTCAAACAATTGTACGTGAAGATCCGATTATTAGATCAAAAGTTATTCTGGGTGGTTCGTTTTCCTTTTGGCGCACTGTTCATTATTGAGGTACTCTCTTTGTTGTATCAATTTTAAAGATTTACAGCATGTTTACAAATTTCGAGCTTTTTAAAAATATCAGTTTGGTTTTTAACCATGGAAATGAATTGAATGTAGAACTGAACGGATTAAGATAAAAAGGGACAAATGATAACATGCTACGCTATAAATTTTTGAGTGTTTCATGTCTAAAAATAGATAATGGAAAAATTAAAAAATCCTTATCCGACAGGAATGGGGACCAAGTAAAGCGAAGTATCGAATTCTTTCTACTGAAGATTAAATAATAAGTGCTGAATAAAACATAAAATTAGATGAGTTTCAGATTCAAAATGATCACTCAAAACAATCAGACTGTCAATTATTGTTATCTATTTTATATTTTCTGTATGAGATGTGCTAATATGTGTTCATTGCGCAGAAGAAAGTTATCACACTAAAAAACCTCGATTTAAATAATCGGATTTTCATGGAGTCCCAATCATAATGGCTGAATTTGATGATCTCAAATATGTTAACTAATAGGGCTAACGTGTTTGTTAAGTCACAAAATCAGACTCAAAAAGGTGCTGTCTCTGAATAAATATACCACTTTTTTTTAACAGATTTCGGTTTTTGATTATCCAAATATTGAAGGAAGATAGCCGTAATCTTCAAAACATGCCAAAATAATATAGTCAGAAGAGTTGTCGGAGCCCTTTAATGTTAATTCCACTTTTAGCGTATTACATCGCACCTCGAAAAGATTTTAATTGAATTGAAAAACTTTTGCACACAGTTATAAAAATTATGTATCCATATACACTGGTTATCATAAATTAAGGAAAAATCACAAAAATAGCGATAACTCTTTCAAAAGTAAGCCAAACCGTGCAAAATTTGCATATGTTGTCCACTAAGAGTAGCTGAGTAAAATTGCAATATGCAAATTAGTGGCGCTGCACTCGGCTTACGTCATCTGCCTGGAGCATAAAAGTCCAAGTTTGAGAGAAAGCACACAAATTTTACTGTGATTGCGACATTGAAAATCTGAGATAGCCAATTCGTAATAATGACCTCTAGGCATCATTTGCCTGAAGAACTACGATGGAGAGCCATCGGGAGACTAGAGGCAGGGCAGAGTCAATCAGAAGTGGCCAGATGGCTAAATGTGAGTCCATCTGTGGTTCATAGACTTTGGAGGCAATTTCAAACCACAGATTCGGCATCTAGGAGGTTCAGTCAAGGACGGCCAACTGTTACGACCAGTGCCGATGACCGATATTTGACATTAAGTGCACGCAGGAATAGAACCGCTACTCCGACACATCTTAGATCCTCTCTTGCTGCAGCCACCGGAAGGTTGGTGTCAACGTCAACTGTGCGCAGAAGGCTCCACGAAGGTGGTCTGTATGCGAGACGACCAGCCATTTGCGTGCCGCTCACATCACGCCATAGGAGAGACCGTTTGCAGTGGGCCCGACAACATGTCCACTGGACGTCAGATCAAT
Source organism: Parasteatoda tepidariorum (assembly GCF_982258835.1). Taxonomy (NCBI): domain Eukaryota; kingdom Metazoa; phylum Arthropoda; class Arachnida; order Araneae; family Theridiidae; genus Parasteatoda; species Parasteatoda tepidariorum. The sequence goes on from NC_141761.1 coordinate 81,275,957, forward strand.
GGAGGCCTGTTCTCTTTACGGATGAGTCCAGGTTTAGTCTAGAAAGTGACAGTAGACGTTATTTGATATGGAGAGAACCTGGGACCCGTTATCATCCATCAAACATCCGTGAAAGAGATGCATACGGAAGAGGCAGTGTCTGTGTTTGGGGAGGCATATCCTTAGGAGGGCGCACATACCTCCATGTCTTTCCAAGGGGAACCGTGAATGCTCAGGTTTATCGAGACAACATCCTTGATGCTTATGTGCGCCCATATGCCGGGGCAATTGGTGATTGCTTCCTGTTACAGGACGATAATGCAAGACCACACAGAGCTCGCATTGTTGATGATTATCTTCAACAGGAAACAATTACTCGCATGGAGTGGTCAGCTTGATCCCCGGACTTGAATCCTATCGAGCACGTTTGGGATGCTCTAGGGAGGCGTGTATCTGCCATCAATCCGCCCCCTCAGACCCTTGCCACGCTTGCAACTGCTTTACAAGAGCAATGGCTCTCACTTCCTATTGAACTGATAGACCGCATAATTGAAAGCATCACACATCGCTGTTTGTGCTGTATTGCTTCTAGAGGCAATCATATTCCATATTAAAGGTACTTTTTCTATTGCAAACCGATACTTCCAATTTGTTTATTTTATACATGTGCTAATTTCTATACTACTATTAATGTCTGATAATTTCTTTTTATGTTGTTTAATACCTTACTATGTGTTGTATATTGTGGGTAAGTTTCATAAAATTCCATGTGTAATTTCTTGAGTTATCGCGATTTTTGTGAATTTTCCTTAATTTATGATAACCAGTGTATATATTTCCAAGTAAAAAATAGATTTTAATTCTTATTTACCACTTTATTTTAGATGGATCAAAAATATTTTATTGTAATTACTTTATTTTCAATTGTTTGCATTTAAACATAAAATTTGAATGAAATTGGTTGAATAGTTCTTTAGAAATGAGGAATTAAAAAAAGAACTGATTTTTTAATTTTCATAATTCAGAAACTATTCCATCGATTTTGATTAAATTTCGTATTCTGTAATTTCTTGTCTGTTCTGTCTGCTATTAAATGGTGCAAAAATTTGCACTTTACGTTTCTAATTTTTTTCGATCCTTTTGAACTGAAATCCGATCATTAAACCAAAGTTATTTATGGTGATATCTTTTTTATTTTGCTTACTATACTTACGTTATAACATATACGCATTTCTTTATGAATGAAATTCATGATGAAATGCATAAATATAATTTTTCATACAAAAATATAAAAAAAGCATATTTTTTCCTTGTATATATAGACTAGATTAATAAAAATTAAAAAAAAAACATATTAATTTATGTAAAGTAAATTACGTATATAAAGTACTTGAGCAATATAGTTTAATTTCAGATTGTCTTTTCTTCTAGGTATAAATAAATAAGTAGGGGAGAGTGGGGTCAATTGTAACAGGGTACGATTGTAACAGAGCAAAAATTTCGAGTGTCGGGTTCTAGATTTGGTTCCTAGGTGGTGCACAAGGTGTATTTAATAAATCTACATGTATACTCCTGCTGGCAACCATTTTTATGTACTTCTGAAAGAGTTACATCACAAAAGATATTTTTACGCTACGTAAGTACTTTTTCTGGTATTAGAATATTATATTGTAACAAAGTAATTTTGTTTAAACACATAAAAATTATTAACCGAATATGTAAGCGGGCACCTTAATTAACATTTCAACAAAAAATATTAGTTTTGTTAATTAACTAGCATTGTTACTAACAAATGAAGCTGAAATGGCGTCTTGGGGACGATTGTAACAATAAGTAAAGGGACGATTGTAACAGCTAACTATTATGTGTGCTTCTTTATTAATATAAATGTGTATAAGTTTCCGATTCAAATGCTGCCGAAATGCAAAAGTTTTGCCTGTGAATGGATTGTTTAAAAATACTGGTCTTTTGTAGTTTAATTGTTAGTAAGCGTTTGAAGCGAGCATGGGTCGCCGGACAATCCAAAAGTACTGTGAAAGTAGTTTATGGGTTGGCAAGCGACAGCGAGCAGAAGGTGGTGATATCTAGTTATCAATAATTAAATAATTCAATTATTTAGTTTCAATAGTATTCATTTAAATTTTATTTTTTTAAAAAAGCCGCTTTGACTAATGGAATAGAACACTCGCCTCTCAACGTGGTGACACTGGTATGAATCTGGTAGATATTTCTGCTCCCGGATTGCACAGAATATAGTTTGATTTAAAATAACTTCAATGGTAGATGAATCATTGGTTAAAATTCCTTTACTGTGTATGGTTTTGGTGGTTTTCATCTCAATGTAACGTAAATGCGGATTAGTTTCATCAAAAGTCCTACACGAAGGATAGTTTGCCCCAATGCTCAATTCAAGAGTTCCATCGTCTTCTGGATTGGGTTCAAAATTACCAAGCGATTGTGTTGTACACTGATAGTCATAAACTCAGAATTTGGTGGGCTTTTCAACTCCGGTTATAAAATAAAGTATATTTCTGAAAAAATGTAAGATGTAACAAGAAGCTTCTTGTACCAATTATCTTATTAAGAGGTACTTGATTATAAAATATTTCATTTCTAATTATGGTTTTAGTTTATATATAAGAGTATAAGTATATAAGTATTATATGTTTTTTATGGATTGAAAAAATGAATTCTTGATTTATCTTACACTTAAATTGATTGCGTATTTTTGATGCATTGCTTTTAGTTATTTTATCATCAAGCATCATCAAGCATTTACCAGATTTTACATTCATCAAGCATTTACCAGAAACTGTTGTCTTAAATATTTATTTCTAAAAAATAATATTTATTCGTTTAAAAATAGTAAAATGATATCCAACGTAATATTTGCATTCAGAACCGACATTTTATTCTAATAAAATATGTTTGTAAGCCTTTAATTTCTCTAGAGAAATGTTTTTTGATTAATTTCCAAAATATTAATTAACTGAATGTAATTTTTATTTTGAGGAAAATTAAATATTTTTTCAGCCATGAGATTTGATATTCTATTTTTAAATTGGCTCTAATTGGCAATCTAAATATTTTTTTTTTGACAGTTTGCAATATGTTTGTTTAAAATATTGGTTACAAATCTTCTTTGTTATTTGAAAATTCCATTTTTTAACATCCTCTTTTATTCTTTATCTAGATGCTGCACGTAATTTAGAATTTAAACTAAACAAAACGGTTACAAGAAAAACAATTCATTTTTGAAATAATTGCTTTTCATTGCAATTTAATTCCATATTTTTACAGTTAATTGTCAAATGATAAATAACTTTTTAAGTGGTTTTTGATAAAAAACTGAAATCTGCTGAAATTTACAAAATAATAATAATAATAGCCATAAAACGATAGTACGGATAAATTTTAAATTTGTTCTAATACGAGTATATCAGGAATTTTTGAAATGCATTACAGTGTCTCTCATTGTGTTATTTGTTACCTTTGTATTATTAATGTTGTTGTGTTATGGATGTAAATATCACACTTTGTAGTGGTGAAATTTTGAGATGTGTCAAAAAAAATATTAACGAGCCTTGTTATTATGATTCTAAACCAGAGGAGCTAGATCACAAAAACAATAAAGCATGATCCTGTCTATTACTGCTTACCAGTTGATAAAAATAGAAAGTATTTTTATGAGCATAATCTATTACAATAAAGTAGTGAGTTTGTCTGTGTTTTTTTCTGTATGTCTTTCTGTATGTCTTTGGTAATGTTTGCTTGTTAACTGAGTATTCAATATAATAAATGGAGTTTATTGAACATTCTTTAATATTTAACAATTTTTATTCCTTATGTCATGTACTTTATGACATGATGACATGCGTGAGCTACGTCCATTGAATTAGTATTCCTAAAGTTATCTGAAACCATGCATTTATTTTTCATAGTAGTTTTTTTTTTTAGCGTGTCACTAGGAAACTCGTCATTGTTTTAATTGAACTATAGATGATTGTGTTTTTTAAAATAATTTAAAGATAGCACCACATATCAAATATTTTAAGGACAATTTGATGCTTTTCTAGCCTTTTGTTCTTTTTAACCAAAAATGAAGCTGATTGCAAATTTTCAAATATTTGGTGGTTACGTTATCTGAACTCAATGATCAATGTGAAAGCGAAAGTATGTACAGACTATGTTACTAAATTAATGTTTGTGATGCTTTTCACGTTTATATTATGATCATGAAATGTAAACTACGTGATTATTTTGTTATAGTTACGTTTTTAAAACGTTGGATAAAACAAAGTAATTATAAATAAAAAATAATGGAATTAAAAATTATGTACTAAGAAGAAAAATTAATGGAAAAAGGCACATATTTGTTTCGAGGAAATAAAGATTAAAAATCACCACTACTGTTGGCGCCAATTACGCTTTATTAATATTGGAAATAATTACTACTGGTATTGTGGTAATAGGTTTTTATGGTTTCTGGAAGGAGATAAGAATCGTGAAAAATTTCTAGATAGTGGTAAATTTTGTCAATCATTAATTAGTCTCTGGCAACAATTTTTATGTCAAATGAAAATAATTATCTTTAATTTGATGGGTAATCTAATAGCAATTAGATTTATTGCTTCATCTAAAGGAGTAAAGACACCGGAAAGGGCAATAAATAAAAATAAAAAAAGAATTATTTTAGTTTTAATAATTATTCTAACATTTGCCTTTTAGCTTAATGTATTGCTTTGTCGCTATAATAAATACTTAATTCTTATTTTTTTAAATTCAAAACGAAGAAGGAGTATTCAGCTAATTTAAAATAATCATACTTTTTTCCTCATAAAAACTCTATTAAGGTGTACGGCATGAAATTTTTAATCTCAAGTAGAGATCTGCCTTTAATCTTTTTAATAAATTTTTAAAAAAATGCAGAATTGATATTCATTTATGGCTTGTAGTATTTTAACGAAAACTTAAAAAATTCTTCATTACTCAGACGCATAAATATATTTTCCTACGCATTTAGCTAAGTCAAATTACGTTAGAATCCTGTTTAATTTGTTATTTGAGAAACACACAAAGATAAGATACTCCAAACCCAAATTTTATTTGAAATCCAAAAATTTCGCTGGAGAAAATTGAATTTTAAAACCTCCCTGAAAGTATATTGGAATAGAAATAAAAATGCATGTGCAATGTACGGTAAGAAAACTAAATGTCGTGTTTATTTGAGCCCGAGGAATTTCACTTGTCACATTACTTGAGAACAAACTGAAAGCTTTGTTACTTTTTTAAAAAGGATACTTCTAAAAAAATACGTGTATGTACACATATTTTTGGCTTTATTTGAGAAAAGGATTCGAACTTTTTTGTAGAAATAAATTCTGTGATGTGTTTTGTCATTCAGCATTCAAACACTCATTTCAAATTTTTTTTTCACATTATATTTTGCAAAGTTTCAAGATCTTTCCGTTTTCATCACTTCTTATTCATAGAACTCTTAAAAGTTTTATACGCGTGAGCTATATTATACCGCTTAAATACTTATCGTGCATAGAGTATTGTTCAAAAAAATTTGAAAATATATTTAATGTTTTCTGACTTTTATAAGGGAATGAGAACAACACAGATAATAAAAGTAGTGTTCGAGATGAACTTGGTGGTGTTAAGTTTATATTTTACGAAATAACTTCATAAATTTATTTCACTTTATAATTAACAATAATAGTCGATGCAAATAAAATAAATAAAAAGTTTATCTTCACAATGTGAAGATTTACTTAATTATTAATTTACTTAATTATTAATTTACTTAATTATTAATTTACTTAATTATTAATTTATTAATTAGTAAATTTAGGGTCTAAGTTTCGCTTCCATAAAGCAGTACAGGACGTATGAATGTCTTATAGAGTCTTAACTTCATTTTTTGGCTGACAAGATTCGATCTTAATTATCTCCTCTGTCCAAAAAAACACTTATTAGCCATTTTGACTTTATTGTTGATTTATGCTCTAAGTATGTTTTGATTAAGTTTGGGACAATGAAAAATTTTATGTAATTTTTCTCAAACAACAAAACTTTTTAAAAAATTATAAATTATATGACAATGAGTTCAAAATTGTAGCATGAAACAAAATTTATTCGTCTAAAAATTTATTTAATCTTCCTAAAAATACACTCCTCCGGTTGACTTTAATATACTATTTTATATAATATTTTGCTCAATCATTAAAACATACTTTAAAAAATATTTATGTAAATTATTTTATGCCATTCAGAGTTCATAGTCGAATAACTCCCAATCAAAGAAAGTTGTAATTTTTAAATGAATTTGCTCCAAGTTTGAGGTCGTCTGCGACGAAATCTTGCACTCATATTCCACAATACAGTCAAATAATGACCAACTAATTAGGCCAATAAGCAGACTAAAAATTAGTTTATAATTTGACACTTTGACCATCCTTAATTTTGTTTCAAATAATTTTGTTTCATTCTAAATGAATTTGCTCCAAGTTTGAGGTCGTCTGCGATGAAATCTTGCACTCATATTCCACAATACAGTCAAATAATGACCAACTAATTAGGCCAATAAGCAGACTAAAAATTAGTTTATAATTTGACACTTTGATCATTCTTAATTTTGTTTCAAATAATGACATAAATAATAGCAAAGTCTATTCAAAATAGGTTTAAGAAGCAGCAAATAAAGTTATCGCGAATTGTCTAAATTTCAATTCACCATTAAAGAAAAGATCGCGTTTCAAATAAATTGACTAAAGTTGTACACGAGCTGAATGCTAAAAAGACAATAATAGTTCGGAAAAAAAAAGCGCAACCTATCTAAAATCAGAAAATATTGCGGCCACAATTGTAGCTTCTATATCTGAAATAGACAGGTATAATGGCTGTCACGATCACAATGAAAGTTATTGAGATGAGTTGAAAGCAATTTTCTCTTTGATTTCTCCGATTTAAAACCGAAAAGGTAAATCAGACTTAAAGGTCAGTTGTTTCCAGAAAAAGTAGGTATTTTTTTCAAGAATTTAAGAGTTTTTAGAAAGAAATTATGAGAACATTTCTAAACTATCACTGTGAGAATTAAAGTTCGATTGATGTAAGATTGAACGGAAAAGCAGGGACATTTATAGACAATCAATGAATGAGTTACGGTTGATCAGATGTATGATTACACGCAAAATTTGGAATTTTACTAGAATCATCACTGTTTGAATTAAAATATGTCATATCATTGAAACATTTCATTGAAAAAAATATCAGAACAATTTTAACTTATTGCTGCTTGAATGAAAGTTAGTCAGATCTGGGGTTTAATTAAAAGAAAATTTAGGGATATTTTCTGACTGTCATTGAGTTAGTTACAAATAGTTGATATATGTTTGTGGAAAAATATGGAAGCTTTTATGAACTGAACTGCAGTGCAAATTAAAGTTAGCTCGACATGTGATTGAACAAAAGAAACAGGAGACATTTATTAACTATCAATTAGGGAGTTATAGTTAATCTGATACTAGATAGAAAAAATATAAAGATATTTATAAACTATAACTGAGTAAGTTACACTTAGTTTAACACAACGGAACTCTTTTTCTTCTTTTTTTTACATACGTCAGCCAGAGAGGCATAACGTGTCTTAACTATTTGCATAACACCGAAAGTTATGCGATTCGCGTAACCAAATGAGCGTTGAGTTGATGACCATGACTATGCATCGACTATATAATTGTAAGGACAGAAGTCAGTAAAGATATGATGGGCTCTGCCCAAGCCGGTCTCATAGTAGGTTGACTCGTTTTTTGTAAAAAGGATTCCGGCTCGGTCAGGATCAAATTCATGATAAAATTTTTAAATGATAATAAAATTAATATAATAATGATAATAATATAATTAATGATAAAAGTTTCTTAAATTTTTTCTTTACATTTAGGCAAGTGTTTGGTACAGTTATCAAGTATAAAAATGTAAAATTTATTAATTAGCTGTGACAAAAATGTTTTAATGACCAATTTTCTTTATAAGGCATCAAAGGCCAAGCAGCTAGACTGAATTTGGTCTTTATCCGATATATATCTCAGGTTCGGGCTCTATTTCGGGTTCGGGTATGCTCGGACCTGCAAAAGTGAGCCCGAACTCATCTCCAAACTGCACTAGCAAGGATTCAAACTGGGATCGTTTCGAATACTAATCAAGCCTGCTACTACTATGCCATGATAAGGATGTTCTGGATTGTGACCTTTTCGCCCACATTATGTCACACTTTAATTTTGAGAGTGTCAAACTAAACAAATATGCATATTGCGCCTTTTATTTTTAACATTACTGTAAAAAGGTGTTTCTTCTTATTAAATCAATTATGCTGAACAACTTTATAATTAAATTTTACCAGTATCTCATGCCGTTTCTAAAGGAAAAAACGCTAACTCTGAGTTTTTTGTTTGTTTTTGTAGCGCATGGCAACTTTACCATACCCAGACCCTACTTTTTTCTCGATAATTCAGGTAATTCTAAATTTATTGGGATGACAATGGTTGTAAGCGGGCAGACTAATTTTTTTCCATTATGAAGATAATTATTAAACAGACATAGATTAATTAGTTTTTCCCAATATTCAAAATAAATGGAGAAGATATTTTTATAACAATAGTAATATTTCCAAAAAGAAAATTACTAAGATTTTTTAAAATTGTTCTCTCTTTTTATTCATTTTTTCATCCTGAGGTTTGTTTGAGGTACATTTTTGTTTGATTCTTATAAGTGCATAAATAAATGCTGGTAGTAAAAAAATGTTTTATAGGTAAAAATCCAATTTCAAAAAAAAAAAAAGAAAAAAAAAGGAAGAGTTTCAAAAACAACTAAAGACAATATCTTTGAAAATAGAGTATAAAATGCATTGTTTATAAATTAGAAACAAAGCAAATAAAAAACACTAGACTTAATTCGAAAAAATGTAACAATCATTCTAATTGAAGTCTGCATGTTTTATACGAAATGAATAATTCAAGTTATACTTGATCGAAATGTGTTTAAAGTGTAATTAATGTTAATTAAAAGTAATTTCCGCAAAAATAACTCCCTTTTTTGAAATTGTTTATTTAAAAGACGCAAGATTTGTTGAAAATTCTTTTTCACGAAAATGAAACTGAATTGAATTTAAAACTTTTGTTGTTTACTTTGGAGAGATACAGAAAAGGAATGAAAGATAACAATGAACTTAAAGATAATGTTAAAATAATTTATTTCTTTTAATTTTAAGTTTCGCTTCTAGTTAAGTTATTTTTATACAATAATTTTTTTATTACGTTAATTCCTTCGTAATTTTTTCGAATAAAAATCAAAGCTATTCTTGTTGGCCAAACGTTTTATTATGCTATTTTTTGATGGTTTTACATCGGTTTTTCTTAATTTATCTATTTTCACATTGTTCTGTTTAATTGCTTATAAATTCCGCTTAAACACGTGTTTTGGTATTACCAGTAGAAAATAATCTCATTTACATATTAGAACTTCATTTTATTTTATTACCGTCGTTGAACAGACGTCCCAATTTTGGGTTTACGACTACCGCTATTCAACTCCGTAGCCTTGTAATTTTGAATCCAATGAAGAAGACAGGGGAGCTTCTGGATCAAGTATTGGGTGAAATTTGGCCTTTCTAAAGGACTTTTTCATGGAACTAATCAGCATATTTGTTACATGGAGAGAAAAACCACGAAAACCTAACATGGTTGGCTTGACTGCAGGGGGATTCTAACCCGTGATCCGTCTGCCACTGAGCATAATTTACGTCAGCACTGTGGTCGCAGTGAGCCGGGAGCGGAATTCGTATCAATTAGTCATCGCTGATATTCGAACCCAGAGCACCTCATTGGGAGGCAAATGCTCCACCCTCTAAGCCACCACGGCTCATTAAAACTTTATTTTCGGGTAAATATATAACGTCCACTTGTCGATGGAAATATTTCAAACGCTGCAAAGTAACATGTTTCGAACACATTAAAAAAGGCTCCCATTCTCAAAACTCATCACATGAGAATGATGAAAACAAAGCAGCTTTGAGAAAAAAATGCTATGTTAAAAAAACCGCATTAGCCGAGAAGAATGATGGTGGTCTAAAAAGCTAATCAGAGCCAGAATGAAGAGTACGAAGCTGATAGTGGACAAATAGTTTCTATGGATCATTTATTTCTTATAACGTTAATACGGATTGTTTCGAAAATATATTTTATCAATTTAAGTAATTTTGTGTAATAGAAGAAGTGGTAGCAAATACTTCAGAAACTCTTGGCCAGTGAATCAGAAACACTTTTAGAAACATTGGTAACAAAGTTAAACTGGTACTTTGTATCAAGATATTGTTCATCATAGTATCATTCAAATTTGCTTTAACCGCGATAGGTTATTTTGAAGCATGTTTCCGTTATACCTGAACTGTGCATCGTGTAATCAAGATGAGGATGGTTGATTACAATGATATTGTTCAACTCTTGGCATTATAAAGTTGCAACAACTTTGCACGATACGGTGGTTCAAAGCACTTCAAAAATTTTAACAATGTTGAAGAAAATAATACCAGATGTCTTAAAAACAAGGAAATATTACAAACGGAAGTTCAACGTTGATATAAATAAAAAAACAAAGCAAAATTATGATTTATTGCAGACAAATATACAAATGAATGAATGTTTAATTAAACCTCTTTGGTTTTTCGATTATTTAGACACACAAGTCCTGCGGCATCTTGTTCTACAGTTTCTGAAAGAACACCGCTAAATCTCCTAAACTTGATGGCTCTCCAACTTGCTGTCTCTAGCAGATCCAGATATGCTTTCTCGGTGGCACATCTGGGGATCGAGAAGGCCAGGAAAGGATGGTAATGCGCCGGAGGTATTCCTGTAATACCCTTGCTGTTTGTGACCGAGTATTATCTTGTTGAAAAAAGGCTTCTGGAAGCCCTGACATGAGTGATATCACACGTGGCTGAAGGATTTCACTGAGATGTCATAGCATCGTGGATCAATATTAAGGGCCATTATGCATCGCATGCGATGGCATCTTATAAAATCACACCAGCAGTACAAGTAGCGTGCTTAAAACGTTCGTCGCATGTCATGATGAAATGGTTTCTTTAAATTCATCCAATTTACTGTAATTTTTTCTGCTTAATTTACTGAATTTCCCTCTCTCAAATAGTTTAGGTCTGTAGTTTAGTGGAGTTTGCGTTTAAGATGTTTGTTCGATTGTAAAAATAACTTACGTCTGCAACTTTCACGTGCTTTTTCATTTCTTTTTAAGCCCTCTGTGTATTGTTAGATAATGAAAACTGATTTAACCAACTTATTAAAAAGATGTTAATTTTGTGTAAAAAATGCATAATGGTATTAAAATTTTTTTAAAATGTACAATGGTGATATTAAGTCATAATTAAAGAGGTACTTACAATTCTGTATGTTTAAACTATATTTGTAACGATTTCCTCTTAATATAAAATAAAAAATTTTAAAAATTACCTGTTAATTCATAGTATAAAAGGATTTTAAGTTATGACATTTGTGTGAAGACAATGTGTTTTGAAAAAATGAATATTTTATAATTTTTTGAGATATTTGTTTTTAAAAACTGATTTTTGGAAATTAAATATGAGAAACGCTATAATTCCGAGTTTGTAGTTTTAAAAAAGAACCATGGCAATGCTTTAAACTTCTGGTGAGTCTATTTCCAATTGATTATTTCTTGAATAAGAATTCTAAGACTACTTGAATGGTTTGAAATTTCATCAAAGTTGGAGTCGTCAGAAAGAGTTCTTTATTGCGAAGCATTGAGGAAATATATAAATAGGTCCACGGCATCTTTTCTAGAAGTATGCAGTTGAATATTTCCTTAATGAACTTTGATGCGCAAAAGATGGAGAGCTGAGTTCGCCTGTTTCCTGAATGGAAAGCTTTATTTAAAAAAGAACGAGGATTGGAATTGAATTTGGGAGTGACACGAATAAATTCATAGTTTTAAAATTTAAATTGTGTTCTTGAAGACTGGGGGGGGGGGGAATGTAACTTTCGATAATTGTCATATGAAATACTTTTTCTCTTTTTAAAATGTTAGGATTTCTCACGTTTGAGTTATTTATTTTTATTTATTACACTATTTCCCCCACATATAAATGTTATTATGCAGAGTTTTTAAAAAATATTTCCCGAAAATGAAAAGTCAAAGAAGACATACCAAAAGGAAAAAAAATGACCCGACCAGATGGGGTCGCAAACGCTACTCATCGCCGCTAGAGGGGGTTGCATTACTACTTGTTGTTTGTTGTTACCACTTGTTGTTTTTTCTATTTTTTTCCTTTTTGATGCGCCAAAAATAAACATTATCCTTAATTTCATATTTGCCCAAGATGTAGCTATTATTGCAGCAGGGCCTGATAATCACTTGGCCGTCGAGAAAATCAGATAATTTTTTCCAACTCCTGATCAATGACTTACACACCAGAAAATTTTAATTAAAACTGATAAATGTAATGCAATAATTATCCTTGACTACTTTAAATGCTATATATATATATATATATATATATATATATATATATATATATATATATATATATATATATATATATATATATATATATATATATATATATATATATATATAGATAGATAGATAGATAGATAGATAGATAGATAGATAGATATAGTCGGACTTCTATTTAATGAACTTCCATTTTGGAAATTTCTTCGTAAAATAACTTCAAAAAGCGAAGTGAATTTTCTATTTAGCGAACTTTTCTTTGAAATCCACTTTCCCGATTTCCCAAAATGTTTCATAACATTTCAAACTTGTTAACGCATTTTATGAGGGAAATGATCGTGAATTGAATTTCGCAGTCACTTAACTTTTAGAGGAAGCTGTTGTAAAATCCTTTTCCCTTTTTGTTTCCATTTCATACTGTAATCCAGGGCTCGAATAACAGCCCGTCCGTCCGTCCTCGGTGGTCAAAAATTCGTTGCCCGCGGGGAAGGCAACGAATTTCTGGAATCCGACGTCAGCGCGGACGGCCACTTTCCCGTTAATGTTCGTGATGCATTTTCAATTTTTATTATTTTACAAGAGTCTAGCGCCTCACTTCCAAAATGACCCTCTAATCTAGAAATTCCGTTAATTCCTTCGTCAGACCAAATGCGCATGCTCACGTAATCGGTAAACAAAAGAAAAGTTGCTCTGTGCATGTGTATTTGATTTCACCGAGTGGCCATCTGAAAAACAGCTTTTGATATCTTTTGGTAACTAAAACATGCAGATGTTACTTGAACATTTTATTTGCTTTTTAAGGAGTAGATAAAGAAAATTTTTCTCAAAATTGGGTGTCATTAAAATTTAAGATACATAACATCGTTAAACACCAGAAAACTTCAAACCTCCGAGCCCAAGCTACTTATAAAGACCTAATACAGCTAAATGACTCACAATACAGCAACATACTGCGCATGGTGGAATTGATGTTTGATGTTTTCTCTGTCTGGGAGTACTGTAACGGTTGAAACGGGCTTTTCAGCAATGAACTTGCAAAAAAACACATTGCGTACAAAAGCTTTAAACGCAATTATGAACATCTACCTAAATGGAAAACCCCTTTCAGATTTCTGTGCAGAAACCTCTGTAAACCATTGGCTTGAGTGTGGAATTGGCAAAAGTCATAGTTGATTCATTTAAGAAACGCAGTACCCTTGGATAAATTGACATTCCAGATAACTTGACCTTTGTCATTTAAATTATTTCATAAAAAAAATAAATAATTTCATATAAGAAATACTAGGTTACTATTAGTAACCTAGTATTTCTTTCATTACTGTACAATGTAATCCTAGTAACTACTAATTCATTACGCAATGTATATAAATGTTTGTAATAAATAAGAGAAAATTATATTTTTATTTATTTAGAAGCTACGGGTTAGTTTCAAAGAAGGACGGGTTCATTGCTGGACAAGCAGTCCTCGGGGGCAGGTAAAATTTCTGAGTTTTTAAGAGCAATGCAGTAATCTATGCTAAAAATCAATTTACGAGAAAGCATAACAGAGATTTCTAAAGCATGTAACTATAATGTTACAAATCATATTATTCGTTTTGCTTAAGGTGGATTCTTAGTCAGCGCGGAGAATTTATTAAGTGAGGAGAACAAGGATGATATTCCTTTAGAAGAACTTTAAAAAATGTGGGTACAGGTATGAAAGAACCACGAAATTAAGGATGATATACTGATAAGATTTTTCTTTTTTATTGATTCTGAAACCACAGAAACATTATCTGAATCGGATATTTTGGACAGTGCGAAAAATAAAAACAATACAGCAATAAATTGTGAGGAAGAGGAAGACTGAAATGACGAAGAAATCACCAAACCTTCATTTGATAAAATGTTGAAATCATTTGAAACAATTCGATATTAGATAATAATTTACAAGATAAGGTTGTATCAATTGCTATTTTAATTACGTTTAGTGTTTATGAAATTAAATTGTAAATTTCTATTTAGCGAATTTTCCATATAGCGAACTTTTTATCGGGGTTTAGCGACTTTGTTAAATAGAGGTCCGACTGTATACATATATATACGTACATAAATTTCGTAAATCTCAAGTTATAATTTTTCCTCTTATCTCTCGTCAATCGAAATTGCTCTAACTATAACAAACTGTTGATTTTCCCCACGATCTTCAGACTCATTACCTTCTACGCTACACCGCACTGTCTATAATGATTTGCCGAGTGTTTGAAGCTGTCTTCAATCTTGATTGTCTGAAGAGACTTAAGTTTGCCGTTGGAAAGTATGTTTTTAATTGTGTTGTTGCAAGTCTCCATTGTTTAGCAATTCTAAATGAGGTCTATGAAATTTGTCACACAAAGAAAGTCCAATACTAGAATTTGTTTGGTGAAAAGATCTTGTTCGGAACATCCCAGAAAATCTAGTATATGGTCAGCACATTTCACACAGGTAAGCAAAACCCTTTTTCGATTAGAATAAGACAGATTTCAATTGTCCACTGATAAGCCAGGATATGGTTCCCCCAGCAAAACTTTAGTGTTAAAGCACCCCAGGGCTCTTTCCCTGGTACCATTGGTGAACAGGTGGAATGGTCCAAGAACCATTTTGAGCTTTTTAATTGTCATATAAGGATATTCATATTTTAATATTCAAAGCTCTGTTAATTCAGTTAAACAATTTTATAACGCTTAACTTATATCTGTTCTTACTCTGTTTAGCCAAGTTTGATTTCGTCTTAATATATTCTCCTCTGCTACGCGTATGCTTGATTTTCAAATTTATTTTAAGAATTAATGTATGCATGCAACCTAAATTACTGATTCTTACTTTACATTGTATCGTAAAAATAACTTTATTAATTTTTATGTGCATCATATTTTACAGTAATTATAAATTTTAGTATTACTATGGTTTATGGTGGGTGCCACTTCACAATAAGTAGTGCAAAAGAACATTCTAGGTGTTTCACAACACCAGAAACTATTCTATTAGTTTGGCGCAGTAGAGTACTACTTTGCAGTAAAGTAGTTGCCACAATTTTAGATGTTCTGGTAGATGAAAATTTTTTAGTGTAACAGATACATTGCTATCTGCACAACAATATACATCTTTCTATTTTAACTGTATTTTCACACATGTTACACATCCACGTCTGACGCTAATAGACTTTAAAGATGTAGACTGTTGCAGCAACAGGATGAGTTAGCGATTTATTTGATATGATTTAAGAGGGGAGTTATTTCATGGAGCGTCGATTAAATGCAACTAATAGGCGCCAAGTGTTAGCTCTATAAAGTGTAAAAATATCTGGCTAACAAAAGCATGAATAAAATAAACATATAACGAGATATATTAAAAATAAAAGAACTAGACAAGTTATGGAATAACAAAGAGTTGTTGATGAGAATAGTTTTTTGTTTTGAATTTAAAGTTCATACTAACCCGTTACAGGTTTTCCATATATTTCGCAAGGTTAATAGGAACCCATTACGGGGTGTTTTAATTTAATTTTGTTTAGTTTATGTGTGGAAGTCAAATACATATGTTTTTATAAAAAATAACTGTTTCTTCAATATAGCTTGATATGTGGGGATTTAATTTTTGACTGTGTCAACCTTCATCTATCAAAAGATACCTCTAGATCGAATCGAGTTAACATGTCTTATATACTAGCGATTTGGTATTTAATATTTGTAGTGGTAGTTAGTTATGCCACATTACTCCCCTTCCAGAATTTTATCTCTGATAGAATTCGATGAACGGATACCACTAGTTGATTCATGCTATTATTTTTTATTTATGTCATATTTCGTTCATTATATTTTTACTTCACAGTATTTCGCTCATTTTTTTTCCTTTCAATATTGTTTATTGACCGGGAGACTTTATTTACTTCAACGGATTTTTTTTGATCATATATATTAAGCAAATCAAGTGTTTAATGTGGACCATCCATCAATTTGCAAGTTCTTATCTCGTCCCATCATTGATGGGAGGTTTTATTATCGACTATGTCAACCTTCATCTATCAAAAGGTACCTCAAGATAGAAGCGAGTTAACATGTCTTATATTCTAGCGATTTGGTATTTAATACTTGTAGTGGTATTTAGTTATGCCACAGATACGTTACAGTGCCAAGAACATATTTTGCACTTTAATTTAAATTTAGACTCTAAAAAAATCAATTTGCTTTCCTTTAAAAGTGTTTTTTTTTAAAACCCATTCCACACTTCTTAACTTAAACAAACATTTTAAAAATATAAATGAATAATCACGTTTTTTTCTCTTTAGGATTGTTTTTCTTTTGTTTTTTTTTTGAAGAAATTTAGACTCAAATAATAAAAGTAACAAGTGCTTTAGGTTTTGTTCTATTGAAATAAACTCAAATTATTTTAATTATGTTAAAAAAGCCTTAATTCAAAACACTCCTTTTTAATTAATGTTTGTAAGTGACTTGAAATAAAATGTTTGCCAAGCTTGGAAGATAATTTGTTTTTCTAGTCTACTGAGAAATAATTAGCAAACTGATTAATCTAACTGTGAAATCTAAATTTTCATAAACAAAACTTTCTAATTAAAATATAACTTCGATTTCAACAACAACCAAAACTGGAATTAAAAAAATATTATTTAATTAATTTTAATGATAAAATATGATGGTTATTTTTATACCTCGATAATGCGTTTTGTCAGAAATAATTAAATTGGGAAGTAGGAGGCTAACATGATTCTTCCTCTTATCAACATGAATTAATTAAGTTTCAGAAAAATTAAATTAAAGCCAAACTAAATTATTGGAAAAGCGGATGAGTCTAAAATTGTCAGAGCTCATTTCTCCCTAATTGACTGCACATACTAAGTTATATTCGGCTATTAGACGTCCTTTTGGGTGCTTTCCCGGTTGCAATTAGACAAAGATAACTAAGTCACAGTTTTGAGTTGAAAGGAAATCGAATTAACGCTAAAGTTATAATTTGCCCCGTGGATCTTCGAAGTCGTTTTATTTATTTGTGGCAGATCATTATGGATAATTTTCCTGTGACAAAATAAGCTTCTTAAAATTTTAAACACTTGCGAAGTATGTATTGAAAAGAATTCATGTAAATGTGGCTTTCATACAAATTTATTTTGGGCTTAATTAAAATTACCAAATATAATTAAAATTGAAATAAATGACTAGTAGTTTCACCATCGTTGGTAACTCACTATTGATCTAATTAAAAGTTCCTTTTTTAGAATAGGGAATGAGGTGTGAAACGTGAAAGAACGTAACTGTCTCGTTGTAACCGATAATCAAACGACTAGTTAGTTAAGTAGAGGAAGAAAAATAAACATGAAAGTTAAGTAATAAGATATATTCAATAATGAAGATATGAAAACGGTATTTAAATTAGTATTATATGGAGATTTATACTATTCAGCCAGTTTTTACTTTGTTGAATTGAAAAAAAAAGAGAAAGGAAATACTTGAATAAAAAAAAATGAAACGCATAAATCAATATTTTTTTTAATGCATTCGACAAACATGTAAGCAATTTTTTTAAAAGTAGTGGCTTAGCTGCTCCCTTTTCTGAAATATTTATAAGTGCGCCCTATTACCGTCTTAGATTTACCACAAAAAATTTATAATTATTATAAACAAAAACTGCATAGTATAGAGAGATCCGGGTATTCATAATCATTAATTTTATTTTAATTTAAGATGATTAAAATCGTAATTGCGATGAAAAGACAACATTTAGAAAATATACTGAATTGAAAAATTTTACACTTATTTCATTGAAAGGAAACTTGTCTTAGTAATACAAGAAAATAATATACTACCTTACAATAATTAGCATTATCAAAATTCAAATAAGAGTCATCATTAATTACAAAGTAAATTAAAAATAAGTAAGTTAAAAACTATTTTTATTGAGTCTCATAGTGTTATTTTTTTGGATCACGCGCTCTTAAAACTCATGCAACTGAAAGATATTTTAAATATTAAACCAAAATTTTTTAAATCTGTAATCAGTGAGCCGTGGTGGTTTAGAGGATAGAGTGATCGCCTCCCAATGAAGTGAATCGAGTTCGAATCCGAACGCAGTCTGATTGATACGAATTCCGCACCCGACTCACATCGACCACAATGTTGACGTAAAATATCCTCAGTGGTATACGGATTATTGGTTGAAGTCTCATTAAAAACTACAAGCTATTGAACATTGGTTGTCGTAAGCCCTAAAATTGGGTCGGCTGTTCAGCGGTAATAAATTAAAATCTGTAGTCAGTGCAAAACCGAATTCTAAGCTAGTCCACGTCACATATACCACTACATCAACAGCCATTCTTCCAAATTAATGGGTTGAAGATGGTGCGTCATAAACGAATATAAGAGACGATTATGGTGTAGGCCTTAGTGGACAGTTTAAATCCCAAAAAGTGAATTTAAACTTAAATTTTAAATAGGGCCAAAAGGTGTTTGAAAGTTATTACAAAAAAGTTTAAATATTCCACTTCCAACGTAAAGTTGGTTATAAATGACAGTTACGGTTTAGGCATTAGTGGACAGTGTAAATCCCAGAAAGTAAATTTGAACTTAAATTTTCAGTTGGGCCAAACGGTGGTGACTTGAAAAAACATCTACACACTGGTGGTTCTTAAAGAAACATATCGATTAACAAATAAAGTTAATATCTAGAAAAATCAATACTTTTGATCTTTTCGCCAATATAAGTCTATTAATTGTATATTTACAGGTTATATAAAGTATCAAAACGGGATGGTTATAAATAGCTTACGCTATGCGAAATAATAAGTCGAACTTGCTAAAAAGAACTTCATTGGCTTCAAAACGATGCAAATGGGAAATAACAGTTGACTTGTTGCAAGCGTTCAAAAACAGACACCTATTTTCAAGACTTTACAGACGTGAAAAAGACGAAACATAAGTGATTTGAAACATAAAATATAAAGCTGTCTGAGAAAAATGCAAAAATAAAGGTGAGAAACAAAACTAGAAAAACCACGGTAGCCGACAGATAAAAAAAAGATGAAAAATAGAACAAGAAAAACAACAGTGGCCGAGAGGGGCAAAACAGAGTAGAATGAATTTTCGCACACTATGGAGTAATACTAATATCGTTCATGCGAATAAATTATGATTTAAAAGAGAATCAAAACAAGTGATAAGACAAGTGAATTAGCATTCATATGAATGATATAAGATTTCAGGGTATCAAGATGAGCTGATGTGACTGGGATGGACATAATTTTGACATTGTCAAAATTGAATTTGTGCCCAAGATTAAAACAATGTGCAACAATTGATGATTACTCGAATTCTTGATAATGGACTTATCAATGTCCGTTTTCAGGAATACGAGAATATATGAGATTACTAACTGTTGACAAATAAAGCTAATATTTAGACAAAATCAGTACTTTAGAAATGTGCAATTTCTAAATATAATATTTATGCGTTTCCTGTGTTGGACCACGTTTTTTTGTTATTTCTAGAAATGTCTAATGTATGTAACTAATAACAACAATAAACAATATGTAACTAATAATAGCAATAAATTCAGCGATACAATATAGTTAGCTAATAACGAACATGTCTAACGTTTTTAATTACATAACTTTGTTATAGTTGATTTTAACTTCAAAGCTTTGTAATAAATATCTAGGTTTTCAAATATATATAGTATGATTAGAAAACTGAATATTTTTGGACTATAGTTTACATCATAACTCTATTAATTATATATTTCCAAAACATATTTAATGAAACTGAGAACAATCTTCCCTACAAACCAGAAACTGAGTGCCTTAAATCGACATTATTCAATGCCTTATAATGCTTACATTCCTGTTTCAATTATGTCTTTTGATATTATTTCTAACATCTGTTAAAGTTTGGGTGAAACAGAGATTATGTTTCACTATTCAGAGCCTCATTTGTATTTAATTCTGCATTGAAATAGAAATTATGGTATTC
The DNA here is from genome assembly GCF_982258835.1 of Parasteatoda tepidariorum. NCBI lineage: Eukaryota > Metazoa > Arthropoda > Arachnida > Araneae > Theridiidae > Parasteatoda > Parasteatoda tepidariorum. The sequence continues at coordinate 81,296,476 of NC_141761.1, forward strand.
AAGTTATCAAAACGATGAGCACTGTTTATTTAAACAAACATATTCTAATTATCAAAACCATCTCAGAATTAAGTGTCTATTTTGTCTCAGGTAAACTAGATATTCAGAAACGTAATACTTTATAATGAATTCTTTTTTTGCATAATGGTATTTTAATGAATGCTTAATAATATAAGAAATGAAATATTTTTGAGGAAATTGTGATTCTGTTTTTCTTCAAATTATAAGTTCATATTTTTAATTATTAACTATCTGCTTATTAACAATCTACATAATTTAGATCTTGAAAATTCTACTCGACAATGATGTTTAATTCAATAAAAAACAAATTTTTTGCTGCATTCAACGGAATATTTGATCATCCCCAATTGGAGATTTCAAGTACCAAAATTGGGCTTCCTTCTAAAGCTGCAGATACATTTCAAATGATACTTTTTGTCGAAATCAAGAAATTTAAAAGCGTTATATATGAGGGGTGCGGGTAAATGTCGTTACAAATTTTAAAAGGAATTATGGTACAACATGAAAATTAAAATTGCAAAGGTATTCATGTACGGAAATTTAATCCTACTTGGCTAGAGACACTTTCCTAACATTGTCTGTGCTCGAAAAAACTGCTCATAACTGGGAAACATCTTCAGCTGTGTATGGCAACTTTTACGGGCATTGATTTTTTTATAACTTTTTAATCCTCAAGATCAAACTGCCTTACAAATTCATAGCAACATTTATGCTACGACTCGTAACATTTATGCTATGATTATGCTACGCAGCATTTATGCTTATATATAATGTTTTTAAACTAGCAATTTTAGACAAAAAAAATTCTAAAACCATTGAAGTTGCATAATTAATTGTATTTGATATTTAATTGCATCTATCTTATTAATTATAAACTTAATTAATTAAAAACTTAAAATCTTTCAACCTTGTTACGAAAATAAATTTTAAATCATTCTCGAAAAATTTCCATTTCATTTGAATTCGCTACTCCTCGCTTTATAGATTTCCTTTCATAATTTTCATGCTTTATATATTTCCTTTCATGTTTCGCGCGCTCGCGCGCGCGGGTAGTTTCTTCAAAAAGCCCCCCCAGGAAGGCCAGTTTATCCCAATGTTTTATCCAGGAGTTCCTCTGCTTTCTGGATTGGGTTCAAAATTACCACGTCAAGGAGGTGAACTTTAATAGTCGTAAAATCAGAATTGGGCTGGCTGTTCAATGTCGGTTATACAATAAAATTTAAGAAATAAATATATTTTAACTTGCATTTTTTGGCTCTAACAAAAATTTTTTTATTTCATCTTCTCTCTTTTCTTTTACACTTTTTTTCCCCTTTTACCTTTCCATAGAATCTTAATTTTTTTATAGCATGAGATAATGTGTGTGTGTGTGTGTGTGTGCGTGCGTTTATATTTAAAACTATGAATATATATATATATATATATATATATATATATATATATATATATATATATATATATATATATATATATATATATATATATATATATATATATATATATATATATGTAAAATGATGCAGTCGGACCGAGCAGGGAAACAGACACAGGATTTTAATGAAATCAGATGTATTTTATTTAGATCATGTTCTTATGGAAGACCAGCGAAAAGTGATGTTAACTCCATTCAGGATCAGTCTTTCTGGTAGGGAAAATCTTGCAAATAATCCGAAAATGTCTCTATTTAGAGAAGAAAGGGAAATGTTAGAAGTTACTATTGGTTAATGAGCTTGCTCGAGTGATTCCCACTGCCTAAAAGGGAAAAAAGATCTTTATTTAAATTTATGCATACTTTGGCTAAAAATAGATTTAGGAACAGGATGTAGCTTTTAAAAGTGTGAGAAAGTATTTCGATTTGAATAATTAATTAGTAATAAAGTAGGAGTTGTTTTATAGCAAGGAAACTAACATAAAAAGATTAATAAAAGCTTTTTATGTTACATATATATATATATATATATATATATATATATATATATATATATATATATATATATATATATATATATATATATATATATATATATATATATATATATATATATATATATATATATATATATATATATATATATATATATATATATATATATTCATAGTTTTAAATATAAATATCTACTTTCCAGTGACAATGGATAGAAAAAAAACTACGAGTGTGTTAGTTGTTCTTATATGCTGATAGAGCAATAAAGGTAAAAAATGACAACGACTTTCCTTAAGATTACTAGATGTTACAGTGTTGTCAACGTGAAATTCATTTTATTTAATGCCATCAGTATTGATTGAAAGATTTTGCAGGCTCAAATCCTCATGAAATAAAAAAGAAACAAACAAAACAAGTTTTAATGTTGAAAGAAGAGCAAAAGTGACTTACTTTCTCCAAGCGATACGCAAGCTATTATAAGTTTTATGTGAAAGATATTCAAGCCGCATTTTAGCTGAGCTTATATGAGTATATTGATAGTAGGTATTATACCTTTTGCTACGAGCCAATCATTTCTTAAATTTTGTTTAAAATGAAAACTGCATTAAAATAGTATTGTCGAACAATGCATGGCCATTGGTTTCTTAAAGCTTATCGTAAATAACTAATTTTCTGTAAATTTGTAATAACAAAATGAAAGAGGAAAGCTTGAGTCTACTTCTTAGGAAATGAAATTGATTTCTCATACTTAATTTGATCATTTATCCAATGACAGATTGAGTTATTCATTTAGCGTAATTTTGCCAGTATCAAGCCTTCCTGCTTCTTTTACACCATTCAATTTGTTTAATTTTTTTTGGTGTACAATTTTCTTTGTTTTCAAATGTTAGTATTTTTACTTAGGCAAACTGAATTTTATTTCACTTAAACACTACAAAAAAGAAATAGATCAAAGTTCAACTTAGATATAATTATTTTGAAGAAACATAATAGTTCTAATCTCCATGTAATAGAATTGCTGGATAGTTTCCTCAAAAAGCCCCCCAGGAAGGCAAGTTTATCTCAATGTTTCATCCAGGAGTTCCTTTGCTTTCTGGGTTGGGTCTAAAATTACCACGTCAAGGAGGTGAACTTTAATAGTCGTAAAACCAGAATTGGGCTGCCTGTTCAATGTCGGTTATACAATAAAATTTAAAAAATAAATATATTTTAACTTGCATTACTTGGCTCTAACATAAATTTTTTTATTTCATCTTTTCTCATTTCTTTTACACTTTTTTTCCCTTTTACCTTCCCACAGAATCTTAATTTTTTATAGCATAAGACAATATATTCAAGGATGTGTTTTTAGTAATATAAAATATTCAAAAAAATTTTCAAATATTAAATATTACAAGAAATTTTAATTTCAAGATCTTTAAATCCTAGAAATTTAGTTTTGATTATTTTTGACTTTTCAAACTTCAGATTAAAAAAAACTAAATTATGAGAAAAATAAAGAAAAGTTATAAAGTTATAATTTTTCCAATAATATTTTACCTTATAACCACCACCGCTGGACAGCCGACCCAATATTTGAGTTTACGACTATCAATGTTTTACTCAATCTCTTCTAATTTTGAACCCAATCCAGAGGACAGGGGAGCTCCTGGATTGAATAATGGGAGAAATTTGCCTTCATGGAGGCAAATTTTAATGAAACTAATCCTCATTTGCGTTAGATGAAGAGGAAAACTACGCAAACCTCCCGTGGTTAGCCTGACGGGACTTTTACCCATAATCCGTATAACACTGAGGACATTTTATTTCAGCAGTGCTTTTGATGCGAGTCGGGTGCGGAATCCGTATCGCCCAGACATTGCTAGGATTCGAGCCCGAATCACCTCATTGAGAGGCGAGAGCTGAGCCACTCACTCTTTCTCAATAATATTTTTGAACTTCTAGAATGGGTACTTTCTCCAGCATTTTCTATGAATAATAGCTAAGTAATTATCATCCATCGCTTATTGGAAATAAAATGAAATAGACTGTTGGTGCCATCTTTTATCTGTTAACTGTTTTTTGTTATCGAACTTAAAATTTTTATTTTAAATTATTATTTTATTTTCGAATTTTTCGCAGGGCTTTTTTCGATAGAAATGCAGCCGTCTTGACTCTGTATACCAGGAATACTTACTGAAGATATCAAGGGTGGTAAGTTGTCATATACAATTAAGACGTGAGACTCTTATCTTATTAAGTCTTTAAATAACTTCTGAAATGTTTAGACTGGAAAATGTTTATGAATTTTTTAAAGCGTTAGAACTAATGATATCTGTATTGTGATGTTGGTTGAGTGAAACAGTTTAAAAATCTCATTTTATTTCATTTTTTGAAATTTATTATCAAATTTAAAAAAATGTGAAATACATTTATACTTAGCACTTCATTAGTTGTAAGGGAATGCATAGGAATTTCGCTTCTAAAATTACAGTTTTCAAAATCGTAATCTCCGTTAAATAATTTTTCCATTAAAATCACAATTTACTGTAAAATTGGTTCATGATTACTAATACCCCGACAATTAGGACAACTTACACGCCACTTTACTTCAGACATTTTTTTCCCTTAAGTCATTTTTATCTTTTAAAAATGATGTTTTTTCAAAATTTATGGTTGAACTTTAAGGAAATAATTTATAGAGGTCAAAATAGCTAAAAAATATAATTACAATGAAAAAAAAATATTTGCATTTTCTTCTGAAATATGGGGATTTATTTGAATTTAAGTCAGGTATATTGTTATAACGTACCACATAACAACGCCTAGCCGCAAAATTATAGACTAGTTAGTAAAGGGTACAAGGAGCCTTAATTGTAATGTATCTGTTAGCCTTAGTGGAAAAGTGATCACATATGTTATAAAAACTATTCTTATTTAAACATAGATTCAGAAATTTCTAGATCTTTCAGCTTTTCAAATCACTTACGATTTTCCATCATCACAAATATTAAAAATACATTTCTTTTAATAAAGAAGTATAATAGCAATTTAAATAATCGTAAAACTTATGCTTTTTAATTATTATGAACCAAAGATTTCAAATATCTAATAATAAGATAGGATTTTTATTTATATCAATTCATTAAGCAAAAAAATAATTTTATAATATAATTTTAAAGATTACTTGTTTAATTATAAAACATTATTTAGTCAACGAATGTTTTAGCTAACCAGATATAGGGAGTAAAAGGCATTTTTTTTGCTATGTGTTTTTTTTAAATAAGTAAAATTAAAACATGTACGTCAACAAAATGTGGTTCAAGTGAAAAAAATCTGAAATCCCTGTCATAGTTTATAATTTCTGGAGGCTCTAAAATTAGCGCTGGAAATAATGTCATAAATAATTCATTAACCATTGAATATTTATGATGTGAAAAAGCGGATGAAAAAGTATAATATAAAAGGAGACCCAATTACGACGAGACAAAAAGTTTACTAAATTATACATTATTCATATGTTATTGATTATTTACGAAATAAAAAATTATGTAGAATGAAAAAATCAAGACGAATGGGAGAATACTCATATACAATGTGCTGAAAAGTATAAATAAAAGAGTTTAGAATTATTTTTAAAAGCTACTGAATGTAAAAATGACAGAAAATAACGTCATCAAATATTAAATTACCCGACTTGCGATTTCGATTGAATGAAAATAAAATGCTGAAAAATCAGGGAAACTTACTGAAAAGTATGTATGTAAAACGTATTGCGTTTCCAATTAAAACATAAGTGATAATTAAATTAAGATGTTCCTCAGTTTAGGTCAAAAAATCTTTTATTGTAACCCGCATCCTAAACTTGTTTTCTTTAATCATATTAACTCATGTGTAAAGTTTCAGTTTAATAAGGCAAAATTTGCCGGTGTCAGTATTTGCCAGAATTTTTGATTTTTGAATAATAATATAACGGTTTTAGTATAATGTTAACTATTATTTTTTTGGATAAATAAGTTGGAGGGAAAAAAATGCTGGCATGTCACAGATTTTCAATTTTAGAAATTTCTCAGAGAAAAAGTATTAAAACAGAATTTATTTAATTATTATTTTAATTTAATCAGCCAAAACAGTCAATTAATCATAAAAGAGAAGGTATTCAAACTAACTGGGGAGAAAATCATTTATTGACTGATTTCCCTTAACACTAAGAACTAGGAGGCTCCGCCCCCTGCTCGCTAACGCTCGCCAACCCCCGAGAATTGCTACGCAATCCTATGTGGTTAACGCCGTGAACCAAGGCTCGCTGCGCTCGCTCGCCAATGAACACAATGTTCTAGCGCAAAGACATAATATATTATCATCAAAGACATAGTATTTTATCATCAAAGACACAGTATTGTACTTATGTAGAAGAATTCTACCAATGTTCTTATTGGCTTTTAAAAAAGTATATTAGCTATTTAGATTGTACATGGTGAAAAAATCAAAACATTAGCTAAATAAGAAACATATTAGCAAAATAAATTATCAAATATTACTTCACTAATATTCTGCATTTTAAAGCGTGAAAATTCAATGCATAAATAAACGCGAAATATAAAAAAAAGTTCAATGCATTCAATACAAACACTTAAACGTTTTTTAGACGTTTAGGTAGCTCCCAGGAGAAAAATATCAATTCAACAGCGGCCTTTTAAAGCATTCTCACTTCAATTAATTAATTAATTCCTAATTGAGTTTAAATTAAATATTGTCATGTTTTTAGTGCATGAATCTGAATTGAACAACCTGATAATGCTCACTCTGGTTATTGTTATCTGGTTGCTCACTACGTGCTCTTGCGCGCCGAATCCAATCAATTAAAAATGAAAACTGTTGAAAGCGCGAGAAAAGAAATATCATCGGTTTTATTGATGCATACATACATACGTACGTATTAGCATTTTATATAATATAGATACCAACACTTTACGTACAATGCAATACAACATACTATAATCAGTCTTTTGACTGGTTATGTCATGTTTAGTGTTAATACGGCTAAGCATTCAGAAATTTATTAGTTCCAACTTCTTATGAAGCCACTTAATTCCTTGCTCCTGCGTGCATAGTATATACGAGTGGGCAAATCTGTGAATCTCATGACCGGCTGAACATTGGTTCGAACCCAGCGTAACACAAAAAAATTTAGCATTTCCCTTTTCTCACGATGGATGGAAGTACTAGATAAACTAATTAAATGACATTCAATGGTTAATTTGACAAAACACAACTCAACCGCAAACTAATTAATACGTCCATTACCTAACGAAAAGCCTATAAATAAGCATAGCCAGAAGAATATCATCTTTACGGATTTAGAACCATACAGAATATAAAAGGTAAAAAAATTGTATAATTTTGTATTCACAACTTTTTTTTATCATACCAGTTCTAAATTGTTACCATAAAGATTAAGATATGTTCCAAGTAGTAGACTTTACGGTTGATGGATGGACATACAGCAGTCAATAATTGTACCATAATTTTAGAATGAAAATTCTAACAGTGCTAACAGTACTATTCTAACATATTTAAAGCCATTTTAAAACCACGTGATTAGTTAGTTCTTAAATTACACTTTTGAAATTGAAATTTGCTTTCTAAACTCAAACAAAGATATTTTATACATTAAATAACCGTCCGAAGCAAAAAACAGTAATGATGCATTACGCATTAGTACACATAAGGTGTTAATGCTTTACATGGAACAAGAAGATGGAAGCACACCTGCAAAATAGAACCAGATGTGATGTAACAAAATTAATGATGCTGAAAAATCTGCGTCGTAAAATTCTTCGAAAAGTGAAGGAAAAACAAACTTCTATTAATTCCTTCTTCGCAAAACAGTAAAATAAAATATTTTTTTTTCGAAATTGCTATTGGTTAACAAGACTTAAACAAAGATGTGTTTGAGCCAAATATTTGTTCAAGGCGAAACACTCTGTAGTGATGCATCGTGTATTAGAAAACATGAGTCATTAATGTTTTGCATGGAGTAAGAAGATGAAAGCACATCTGCAGAACTAATAGTGTTAAAAAAATCTGTGTATTAAAATTCGTCGAAAAGTAAATGAAAAGCAAACTTCTATCAATTAATTCTTCGCAAAAGAGTGAGATAAAATATATTTGTGTTTTTCTTTTTTTTGTTGTTGAAATTGTAATTGGTTAAAAAAAAATTGGTATGCGCCAAATAACTGCTCAAGGAGAAAAACTGAGTAGTACTGAATCACGCATTAGTACACATGAGGTTATTGGTTAACGATGAAATTGCTATTGACTTAATACACACTCAAACAAAGATATGGATGGTATGAGCGAAATAACTGTTCAAGGCAACATGAGTAGTGATGTATCAAGCATTAGTATACATGAAGCGTTAATGTTTTGCATGGAGCAAGAAGATGAAAGCCCACCTGCAGAGATAATGTTGAAAAATGCATAACTTGGATTATCAGGCATTTAATTTCAGCCGATCCAATTTTTCAATTTACAAGTACCAATCTTCAACTCCGTTACTTTGTAATTTTGAATTCAATTCAGGAGAGAAGGGAACTCTTGGATCACGTATTGGTAAAATTTTTTTCCTTTCAGGAAGACTTTTTTTTTGGATTATTCGGGTAATTCGTTTACCCGGGATGCAGCATTTCCCAATTTTCGCGGTTAATCGAGAGTCTACTTTGTAAATCTAAAAAATGTAAATTAAATGGCGATTGAAATAAGAAGAAATTAAGCAGAAAAAATATTTATTGATTTGTAGTGAATATTGCTTGCTTAAGGAAAGTATCTTGATTGTGGTAAGTGTTCAATTTTATGAATTGGCTTCGATCAATAGCATTATTTTTGGAACCATATACTTAAATATAAACTTTATCTAGATGATTTGAGCATCTGAACTAAGTTTTTGTCTCATTTAAAAACGTCAAGTCTCACCGGGAAGTTCAACAAGTAATAATAATTATAAAAAAAATGGAATTATCGGAACTCTGTTGAATTTTTGTTTAACTCTGTCGATGTATGACTGTCAGTTTTGTGTATTTATTGCGCAGTGTTGGTTCATAACACTAGGAAAAATTTTTTTCTTCTTTCGCATGAGATTTTTTAACAGATATTCGATGCTTTTTTTAATCGCTGATTTCAAATCTGCAATTGGTTTCGCTCAGCAAGCTCTAGTTTTTTTTAATGACATTCTTAGCCTAATTTTTTTTGTCGAAATATAAATATATTGTTATAATATAATTTGTTGAAAGATATTTTTTGCGTAATTTTAAAAACACCACGCAAAACAGAGGGTCACATAAATGGACGCTTTCCTAATATGAACCGTTTTTTCACGTGCTTTTGTACAGGTCGGAATAGAGAAGTGCCCCATGCCACGTATTATATTCTGGGCTTGGATATCTATGCAATTTTAATCCTGATAATGCACCCTAACTTAACAAGAAGATTGTTGCAACCTTTATGAGAAACCCCTGTTATATATAACGTTTTTAAACTTGCACATTTTGACATAAAATAGACTAAAAATGTCCTTTAAAAATGTTTGTAACTTTCGGCACAAAACTAATTTAAGAATTGTAATACCTACACGCGAATTAGTCACTATCAAGTATTTGCATGAAAACAACAATAAGCCCTAGCGTTATTTACCTTTTTTGACATCATACGAGGAACGGGTATTCAGCTAGTAATAAAAAGTTATGAACAAAAACATTTTGCCCATACTTTATCAGTATTCTTGTAAATGAGCGTTTCCTTATGTACCATACTTTTACAAAAGCAAAAATTGTACGGGGGAAAATGGTATTGTGCTTACGGTGAGAACGATTAAAAAATAAAGATTTAATAAATGAAAATAGATGGTTTTCAAATCTAAAAATAGATTTTAAAAACAGAAATGAAAATATCTGAAGCTAAAAACAGTTTTTTCGAACTTGGCATAAAAGTGAAATAAATGTAAAGCACAGTTTTAAGAGATCAGGTGGAGGAATATCATTGGTTGGTGTTCTTTAAAGCTGCAACATTGCTGAATTAATACGAAAGATGCAGGTAGAAACAGACTTCAATATTATAGTATTATAGAATAATGACTTTCTCCTTTTGTGACAATATAGATGAAGGAGCAAATGATTTATCAACTCCCTTTCCACTTCATAGTATTTATTTAATGAACTTCTTCAGAAATATAGATAGAAGTCTAATAAAATTTCACATAAAAAGTTTCTTAGATCGTCTTGGCGATAAAACGTAATTTATTGCATAGCTAAAGTAATAGTTTTTTCCATTCTACCACATCTAAAAAAGAAAACTTCATGAAAGAAAAATCGAAATATTATACTCTTTGGGACTAAGTATCAATCTTATTTTTATTTGGGACAATTCTTGCAGCGAAGAATATTTGAATTCATTCTATGGAAAGAAATCGAAGGATTATGAAAACATTAAGATAATTTTAAATTTATGTTCCCATTAAATTATAATCGATTTCTTTTAAGTTTTCAAACTGTATTAGGTTTATGATTGCTTCTAACTGCTTTCCAAAAAGTAATTTCAAGAGCAATAACCGAGAAAGAACTCTTTGGAAAAATAAAACGAATCGAAAAATCAATGGAATATATTACAAACATTATTTAGTTACTACAAAGGAATTGAAGAAATAAAATATGACGTAATGATAGAATAATAAATTTGATTTGTAATTTGATGTTTTTGATTTTATTTAACATTTATAGTCTTATCAATTTAAGATACTGATATTGAATAGCAATATTTTTATACAAAAAACTTAACAGCAAAAAAAAACTTTTGGTAAAATTACCGTATTGTATGGTTAGGACATTTCTGGTAAAAATCCTAATTCTGGTTAATAAAACCAAAATATACAGTATTTTAATCTACAAGTTGGTAATATTTCCTTTCATATGGATAATAATTTTTCGGAAATTTTGTTTCACAAAATTCTAGTTCTTATTACCACCCATTTGATAAAAAATAAAAAAACTGAAAAGTAAATGTAACCAAATATATGATTTTTATACCACATTCAAAAGTATAATGGTAAAATTAACACATTTTATTATAAATTATAAAATCACATTTTGCTGCTAATTTTACAAAAATTATAACCAAATCACTCTTGTAAAAATTAAGAAGCTTTTTGGAGTTTTCACATAATTAAAAACATAGTACATGGTTGTTTTGACCATAATTTCTCCGTGTAGTTTATATTTTCTTTTGATATTAAAACGTCTGATTTCGTCTCTTTCTATGGTCAAAATTTTTTTTGTTGAACAATTTGAAAGTTGTGCTTACGTTTCCTAAAAATAAATGAAAAAAAAAAAACTCTTTTCCCACTTTGAAATAAAGGGGTAAAACATCTTTATTTTATCAGCTTTATTCAATTTCAATTTTTAAAGTTAACAATAGATCTTTATAATTTCTAATTTGGTTATTTTTTTAAAATTTGTGCTTTTTTTCTCCAGGTTTTTTTAAATCTTTAATTGTGCTCTTTCTTCAGATTTGTGCGCTTCTTTTTCTGGTCTTTATAAATCTCTAATTCGGCTATTTTTTCAAACTAGTGCGTTTTTTCATAAACTTTAAAGTAAAAAAAAGCGCAATGGGAATGTTTTTCAGTATATGATTTTGTGTGATTTTCAGGTATTAGGAACATTTGGCTGACGAAAGACGGTGGAGAGATATGCTTGAATTCCTTTTTTTTGCTGAAAGGCAACATGAGAGAAAATTTACTGCAATAAAGGATTATAATATCAGTTTATATTATTTAAGAAACAACTGATTATTTAGAAACAACTTTATTATTTATGAACAATTTACGATACTTTTTTATTTATTTATTAAGACAAATTTAAAAAAATTAGAATTCCATGTCTTACATGCTCAGGAAGAGCTATGAAATTCATAACATTTTTATGTAAAATGATCTTCTTTTGACGATATTGTTTCAATGTTTGATCGCTAATCCATGTTTAATTACAAGGCATTGAATCCTTCTATGTTTGGGTTTGTCTGAAAGAAGAGTGGCCACAATTTAAACAATTTTTCTTCGTCTCTCTTTAACTTGAACGAGATAGTAATCTCATTTGATTCTTTGAATTTTATACCATCCTGTTCTTAAAAAGTCATGAGAGGGTTCAAACTTTTTATGCGATTTTCAGTTCTGATATTTCGTAAATCAGTAAGGCAAAAAAAAAAGAAAAAAAACTGTCATTTTTTTTCAAAAATTCAGAAAAATTTCCTTGTCCTATTTAGTCGTAGTCTATATTTGGGAAAAATACCATAAATTTTTTTCAGCATAAAATCCTTTACCATAAAATCCAGTTTTAACGGAACATGTTATGGAACAAAATTTTTGATATACCGTAATTTTTACAGTAATACTTACCGTAAAATCCCAGAATTACTCGAAGTAACTAAATATTACTGTAAAATTACGGTATAAGGTTTACACAGTTAATATTGGCAATTACTGGTTCAATAATATGCATTATGGTGATAGAATAAAAAATTTTCATCGAAAAAATTGGATTGCACTGAAATTTTGCAGTCATTCCTTAAAAATAAGAGGCAAAACATATTTAATTTCGGAAGTTAGTGATTAATTAATGAAGAATTAAGTTTTAAGATTGTAAGCCGGAAATTGTGTATTTCTATTTGTATTAATTAGCAAAATAGTTGTAATTTAGTTCCAATTTTCAGAAATTTGAAGGCTTGATTTGTTTCTCACAGTGAGATAAAAGTAAAATCAAAGCGACCAGAGTGGTGAAAACTAGTTTCTGGTTCTATGAAGAAGTTTCTGGTTCTATGAGAACCTCAAAAAAACTTTTAATTTTGCCGAAATGCTTTGGGGACGACTTTCGTAAAATTAACAAAACAGTATTTTTTTTAATAATATGTGATAAAATTTAGTAAATGCGGTCAAGTTCGGTATTATATTACGACAACTTAGAGCATGATATAAAAACCATTTATTTGGCTAAATTTCCTTTTAAGTTGTGTATTTTTTACTAAATGCGAGGTTATAAGAAATATAAATTTTAAAATCAGAGTTTCCGGTGAACCATATGAACTGAAAAATTATCAAATGAAGGATTTAAATTCCGTAAATTTTAGTTTCAATCACAGTAAATATAATTAATAATTATTATTGTCGAAAACATTATCATACAGTATAGAAATTTTGCAAAACTTTTTTACTGGCTGCAAACAGACAATTCGTTGCTTTTATTTCTTTCAGAAAAATCACTCTATCTATATTAATTGAATGAGTAAAAAGCTCTGAATTGAAATGCTATATAGCGAAAGAAAAGAAAAAATAGTTGTCCTTTGCCATGATTTAAAATATTTTAGTGAACCATATTGACTTTTTCAGATTTTAAACTTTTTCTTCTTACGCATTCATATTAAGCTCTTATTTGAAAGTTGAAAATGATTTGCTTGACTTCCCATGACACATGTTTTAAGTTTATATTTCTTTTTTTGAATAAAAAGCACTTTCTAAAAAAATTTGGCATTTAAATTCTTAATACATTTCATACGAAAAAGTATACAGCAAAAACTATTCAAATTCTAGTTTTGAAAAGAAATTTTTTTTCATGAAAAATTTTTTCTTGTTAATAATGCTAATTTTATTTTCTGACATTTTATGAAAAAATATTTTTTATTGCTTTTAAATAAATATTTGACAATAAATATTATCTTTCAGTTTTCAGTATATTTTCTTAAAAACAAAAGTAAATTTGTTTTGAAGAAAATACAAAACTTATCTATAACCTGAAAGTTTAGAGGCCTCATATATTTTAGATTTTGTTTATATTATAAAAATATCGTTAAATTTTGTGTTTGTGTTGCAATATAAACATGTAATTATAGAACCTATATTTTTGTAACTAATGAAATATAACTATAACTATTATATAGAGATAAATAATACATATCTTAATTATAATGCTGAAAGTATAGTTATAGCTTTTGTTTTGATACATAATTAGGCATTTCGACGTCGTGGGCAATTAGAAATTATAGTAGGTATTTTTATAAATGTGAAGGAATCTTTATTCCGTATATATATCTTTGATGCAAAGACATTTTCAATAAACAATTTAACTAAATATTTTTTACAAAAATAATTTTGTGCATGCGTCGAACATCTCAAACGGTAGATTTGCCCAATAACCACTTTTGTATAGTAGATATTTTATGACGTACAAAATATATAGCATACATATGGGGAATGAAACGAGAGTTAAAATTTAATAAGGATTTCTTATTTTTTATTGAGCAAATTACAAAATAGGAAAAAATGCGAACTTTTAAGAGATAGCAAAATTTTTTTGCTTCTAAAATTATATAAAAAATCCAAAAAGTGTTATTTGATCTTTCTTTTCTCTAAAATAACTTGTGGGACCCTGAAGCACTTAACTGTAGATTATAAGACTAAACTCAGACGTTGAAAGGGTGAAAAAAAAGTTACCGCAGTGCTAATCCCTAAAATATTAGAGTTTTTTTTTATCTTGTGCTTTTTTTATTAATGTTGGTGAAAGTATTTATTTATAGACGAAACACGCCTTTCAGATCGATATATATATATATATATATATATATATATATATATATATATATATATATATATATATATATATATATATATATATATATATATATATATATATATATATATATATATATATATATATATATATATATATATATATATATATATATATATATATATATATATACATATATATATATATATATATATATATATATATATATATATATATATATATATATATATATATATTTTAAGATGAAATAAAAAAAGTTACCCAATTATGTAAACATTAATTACCCAATTGTTGTTACTCAATTAGGTAAAATAAGCATCCGATTATGTTGCCTGTCTATATTTTCAATTCTTTTGCTAAGGTTAATTTATCTAAGTTCATGTTTTTCGGGTTTATTTTTATTTTTATATATTTATTTATTATTTTTCTTGATCTTTTTGCACATTCTCGGATCCACATACTTGTTCGGTACTTCATCTTTCATCTTTCTAAATTCATCCCATAAATTCTGTTTCCCATCTGGTGATCATATGAACTTCAACTTCGATTTTCAATATTACGGTATATGGTCTTCGTCTTACTTTCTGATGGCTTATTTTGTTTTTTCTTGGGGCAGTATGGTTTTTATGGGGATTATATTTGTTTGCGGTGAACTACAGCCAATCGCTGAACTGCCCCGCAGTGGCTGCAAGGGCAAGCTAACCTCCTCCTCTGACGATGCTGCTATCTATGTCAGCGCATCCACTTTAATTTCTTTTTAATATCGAAAGTTAGGTTACTATTTCCAGTAGTGCTTTCACAAGTTCATATGCAGTTACTTAGTTTATTACTTCTTGATAATATTTTTGATTTTCTACTGCTATGCTGATATTTTTAGTTAGTTCGATTATGATGTATTAAATTATTTTATTTCATCTAAAAATATTTTTCTTCAAATATTCTCCCAGCTTTGACAATAACAGCTTGGCACTGTCGCAACTTGGAATTTTATATCTTATACTTTTTCTTCGGTTTAGCATTGAATTTGCTTTCGTGTCTTAAATGATGTTATATGTACATATTAAAAAATGCTATTGGCACTATTTTTCGACTGAGCTATTCATCTTCTATATGTTACTATTCAATATATTATTCAATTTATTACAAAAAATAATCCTTTATTGAACATTAATGAGCTTGATGAATTTCATAGCTTCAGGTATTCTAAGCTTTCAAATTATTTAGATACTTAAATGTACTTAATAATATCATTCAATAATGGTTTAGAAATACTGAAATATTTTTGTAATTAAATGGTCAGATTGTGTAAAATATTGAATTAAAATTAAAGAGAGTAAATAGGGGGTAGTGAGATATAAGGCGTGTTTCTACTGAAATAAAGTAAAGAGGTAAAGAGGAACAGCGTTTAATCTGTTATATATATATATATAGCATAATAGAAAAATACAAAAAGGACAAAAAGAAAAAAACACGAAGAAGATTAAGAAATAAAATAAGTTTTATTTACTGCGCATAAGCTGCAAGTAAATAGAATTCATAAAATAAGTTCAGAATGCCGAGAAAACGTGGAAAAAATTACAGAACAATGAAAAAAGGAGGGAAAAGAAAAATAATAATAAAAATAAAATAATAAGAATCCGGAAAAAAAGAAAGAAATTAATAAAAATCCGAAAAAATGAAGATATAATCTTTTTCATCAGTTCACACGATTATATCCGTAAAAAAGAGTGCTATCATTTATTGTATCAATGTAGCCAAAGCAAAATATATCAATACAATATAGTTCTTTTAGTGTCTGAAGAACACTAAAAGAAATGCTTACAAGAAATTTACAAAAAATAAAATTGCAGAATAATAAAACAAGAGATGAAAACCATTAAAAAAAAATTCAACAGAAATCCGGGGGGGGGGAGATATAATCTCTTCATCAGCTTACATGATTATATCCACAAAAAGGAGTGCTTTCTAATATTGCATCAATATAGCCAAAACAATCATATTTATCAATAGTGTGAAGAGCGCACTTAAATTGTATTTTATTTTCTGTTTTTACGTGGTATTTTTACTTAATGTTTTCGATTCTATTTTGTTTCAAACAAACAGATTAAACAGAATAAGACATGAAACGAAATCTGTAAAGCGAGTTACGAATTCAAATGAACTTACATGAACGCGAAATTTTTCAAGAATGTTTCAAACTATTTCTGTAGCAAGATTGGCAGATTACAAAATATGAAACCAAAAGCGCAAATTGAGGTAAAAGCGTAAATAGAGGTGTTTTGTTTTAAAGTGCGTTCTTACTGCAGTACTGAAGTGTGTTTGATTTGTTAGTTACCAAGGATGGGCCCCAAAATGGATGTGCACAAGGTAATATTATACTGGATAACTTAATGAAATTGACCATTAATAATTTTCGAGCATTTATTTTATTACATTATTAATGAACGCTATTAATAATTTCAGAACATATTATTTATGAACATTTATTTAAGAAAAAAAATAGAAAAGAGGAAAAAAAAAGGAATTGCCAGTTTTGCACGCAACTTTTGCCACGAATTTGCCCGAAATGGATTTGCACATGATAAAAATTATATAAATTAACGAGGAAATTTTTTAGTAAATTTATTTACAATAATATACAATTAACTCAATGGTTTCATACAGAATTTTATTACTTTAGTTGGGCATCCATTGTTTTTTTTATCAAATTTTGAAAGATTTTGTCTATTTGTTTTCTGGATAAATAAATATTACTTTTCGATTCAATTCATTAAAATTTTCACTTAATTAGACGTATATAATCCCATCTACATTTGAACTTTTATATATATATATATATATATACGCATCAATGATTGGTGTGTGATTAGAAATTTTATAACTGTTATATATTATACTTGTACTAACTAAAGCTAGAGCGTCGTTTAAAAGATCAATATTCGTGTATAATTCAATATTTTTTCGAAAGTCTAGTGATAATATTTAAAGAAAATGGAATTTTTGTCAAAGAAAAAATATATTTCAGTATTGAGAACGTTTTTATTTATTTACAAGTTTCCAGAAAAAAACGCAGCTCGGAAGGCAATAATATATATCTGATAAAAATGTCCGTTATTGATTAATTCAACTGCAACTGCATTGATGGAATATCTTGCTATTTTTACTTTAAATAAACTTTAAATTTGTTTTTTGTTTGTGAAAAAAAATATATATTGCTCAGAAATACGTTTGAAAGTTGTATTTAGACTGTAAAAGTGACTATAATTGTTAAAGCTGTAACATTTTCTCCAAATTGTTCAATATTAACTTAAAATAAATTTCGGTCAAGTCAGCAGCGAGATTCTGCAGACAAATTTTTTAATCAAGTGCAGAACTCTCTCTAATGGCACTCATGCATAGCTTCATTGAGTACAAAGGTTCCATCTTTTTTTTTTAAAAATCTGTTATCCTTTCTTGTTACTTAAGTTATTAATGAGATCATATTATAGAATTGAACTCACCCAAAGAAAGGTAAGCTTGTCACAAAAAATGATACTATTAGTAAACGGTGAAATATTAACACGAAATGATGATATATAGTCCCACCAGCCATATTCAAAAATTTCCTCATTCACGCAACTTTCCCGATGGATTTGAATTTAGTTTTTAACTTTAGCTTCAACTTTTTTTTGAAAAATTTACTTTACTTTTATATGAATCTGTTTAAAAAATTATCAACTTTACTAAAAATAAACACGTGATTTTCCACCAGCTATGAAAGATAATATTTTTGGGACATACTCTTCCCACTAACACAATGTTTGTCGTATACACCTGACGAAAGAAACTAACAACGAATAATTGTTTGAAACGTAAAAACTTACAACTCACCGTAAACTCATATTTAATTTAATATAGTTGTAATAAAGCAGAAGTCACAAATTACAATAATCACAAAAAGTCACAATTTGCACCAATATGGTGTCAATCATGACTTTCCATGTGCTTAAAATTATCAGTGGGTGAAACTTCATTGCAATCAGACAGATGGTATAAGAACTGACCAACTAACCAAGTGATGAACATACCAACCAGATAATTGGCGCTGCGGTAAGCAGACCGAATCGATATTCATTTTAATGCTTATCGATTTCACTCTTTACACAATTAAACTGAATATTTAAAACTTAAATAAGAAATAATGGCGAATAATTTGTGTTTTTGATAAGTGATGAAAATATGTCAGTTATTTTAATCTATTTGGCACATTTTTTGACTGTCATAAAAACATTTAAATTATTGGTTCAAATATTTTGCTAAAACTGATCTTTTTCGATGTACTTCTTCTAAAAACCCTTAGGAAAATTTGCCATAGGTTTGCCATAAAAAAATGCCATAGGATATTCCTATGGGGTTTTGCCTATGGCAAAAATTTTGCCATACGCTTTTGCCATATACGTATGGCAGAATTTTGCCATACATGTATGGCAAATTTTTGCCATAGGCAAAACCCCATAGGAATATTCTATGGCATTTTTTTGAATGGCAAAATTTTGCCATAGGCAAAACCCCGTAGGAATATCCTATGGCATTTTTTTGTATGGCAAAGTTTTGCCATAAGTGTATGGCAAAAGTGTATGGCAAAATTTTGCCATAGGCAAAACCCCATAG
Organism: Parasteatoda tepidariorum; assembly: GCF_982258835.1. NCBI lineage: Eukaryota > Metazoa > Arthropoda > Arachnida > Araneae > Theridiidae > Parasteatoda > Parasteatoda tepidariorum. The sequence continues at coordinate 81,315,679 of NC_141761.1, forward strand.
GAATATCCTATGGCATTTTTTTATATGGCAAATTTTTGCCATAAAACTAAGATGTGCTACAGTTTATGAAGAAATATTTTTCCATAGGTTATGGTACACCTTTGCCATACAGCTATGGCAAGATTTCTCGTTGATATTTTACCATACGTCAAAAAATAATTACTTACAAGAATCTTTCGCAATGGATAATATTAAAAATGCAAAACTTAATAATTGTGGAATAAATATATATCCAGAAAGTTTTTTTTTAAATTTCTTTGATAAACTTCTCCTGTTTTACTTGCAGAATCCTTTTTGTATGCGGTTCTTATTCAAATAAATTTCAAACAGTTATTACTAACCGCTAGAAAATGGGTCCGGTGGTCGGAGCGAGTGGGGAAAATAATAGTTATGTTGATTAGGAACAAAATATATTGAGTACAGGCAACTAATATTTGTTAAAGCTGTAAAAATAAGAAAATGGAAAGTGGGTCCGGAGGTCGGAGCGAGTACAAAAAACATTAATTTGATTGATTGGTATCATAATTAGTTAGATAAGCGTCATATATTAGAGGAACCTAAAAGAACGCGAAGCAAAATAACGGTCCGATGGTCGGAGCGAGTATGAAAATTCTTTAAATTTCGATATGTGATACTAAACTAAAAATTAAACAGACTACTAAAACAATAAAATACTATTAAAACTCAAAAGATAAAGAGTGGGGCCAAGGGTCGAAGCGAAATTAGTTTAAAATAGATCAAACGGGACAAAAGCTGAATATGTAACGGTGCAACCAGTGGTGGCATGTGAACAAAATTTTATCTATAAAAAAGATGGTATTAGACTATGAAAAGCTAAGAATAGAAAACAGGCTAAATTAATTGCTCCCCTACTAATGAGGGATAAAAAAACTCAGAAAATTTATGTTGAATTATGATAAGTACATTTAGAAAAGAGAACACAATATAGAAACATTGGTAAATACAAAACATGCTTAAGACATGATTACTATTGGTAAAATTAATAATTGTTATTGACAAATTTACACTTGGTCAGGGATAGTAAATAAACATTAATTGGGTATAGGGAATCACTATGACGAAAAAGTTGTAAACTTAAGGAAAGATTAAATTGTTAAAAGCGTTTTTGGTTACAGCAGCAGATGATATGGCCAGGGACTGTCCAGTTGATGATATTGAAGCAAAACAATTGTCAACCAGTAATCCAGCAAATCTAGTTAAGTGATGACCCTAAGCTATGTATAAACATGTAACAGAACATTGTACAAATATACGTGGATACTTAAGAAATATTAGTTGTAAAATAGTAAAACACAAAGACATGATAAAAAACAATTTAATGGCAAGCAAAAATTAAACACAAAATATAAATATAAAGCCCTAACATATGTAAGATAATGTAAAAAAGCATTGCAAGAACCTAAGTGGAATTAAAATAAAAAACTAATGAGAATGTAAACACTGATAAAAGTACCAGACAGCCGGAAATTAAAAAACTTAATAAATTTAGATAGATAATTGCATAGGCGTTTGCAATAAAATGTTTTTGACCAAGAATGAGATCGAAAAAATATTAAAATAAGTAGCCAAAGTTAGCGAATGATTCCACTTGTAGTGGATGACACGTTAATATGGCGGTCTGATACACTAAGCCTAAATCAATGGAACATCGGATTTTAAACACTCAAAAATGGAAAAATTGGCCACCCGGAGGCCGGAAAAGACTCACCAGAAATGCCTTGTGGGTTTACATGTTGAATTTAATTAACTTCGGGGTGAAATAATGGATATTTATTTCTTTTAGAAGATGTTTTTGAGGACTCCATAGAAGTTGTTGTTTCGTTGGTGGAGATCTAGATCAGCTTTTCTCTATGGTATACTGCCATACAAATCTTTAAGGTTACCATTGGCCTATGGTATACTGCCATACAAATTTCTGTGGTTGCCATAGGCCAATGGTGACGTGCCATACAAATCCTTATGGTTACCATTAGTCTATGGTATACTGCCATACAAATCTTTATGGTAGACATAGGCTTTTGGGGTTTTGCCATACAAATCTCTATGGTAACCATAGCCGTATGGTATCTTGCCATATAAATTTCTATGGTAGCCATAGGCTTATGGGGTTGTGCCATACAAATCTCTATGGTAGCCATAGGCTTATGGTGTTGTGCCATACAAATCTCTATGGTAACCATAGGCGTATGGTATCTTGCCATACAAATTTCTATGGTAGCCATAGGTTGCCATAGATTACCATAGGCTTCTCTATGGCAAATTTTCCTAAGGGAAGTTACTTATGATATCGCTTTGAATTGTTTTTGAGGAATTTGATGTTATATCAATTGTATGCTGTGATAGCGTATTAGCATTAACAACAATTCTTTTTGAGTAATGTAAGATTTTTAATAAAATTTTAAAAGTTAGAAGTCCTCAGTTCATAAATTTAAAAAAAAATTCTGCCGAAGATATTTATTAACAGTTATCACACTGTAAACATGTATATGCAAATATTGTGCGAAAAAAAACAAAACTGAAGCAATATCTTGTTTAGATGCTAAGAAAAGATACAGCGAAAAAGGGCAGTTTTGACATTATTGATAACCAACTTCCCTTAAAACATATAACTTTGCTCTTATGGAATTTTCTGATGTTAATTAGTTTAATAAAGTGTAGTGAAGTGTTTTTGTAAGGATTATCTTAAGGAGCAAAGTAAATTTTACGCAATCGACTTGCAAATACCTAAATCATTGAAGTTAGTAAACAAATAAAATTAATAAGTTTAAGATCATTTAAATAAGAGAAAACGAAAGTAAAGAATTAATAACTTTTATTATCTAACACTAATTAGGATCTAAAGTTCGCATTTTTAATCTTCAGTTTCACCAAAGAACATCGAATGCTAATATTTCACTAGGCATACACGCATTTTCATTGAAGAGGGTGCAAAAGCCAGTATATCGAAGCTTCTTTACAAAAAACCGATTTCCATATTCTAATGCTTTCTTTGAAAATTTATTGCTCTTAAGGATCTATTGGGTTAGAATGCTTTGTTTTAAAGACAAAGGTGAGAATTATGGAAAGTTTTTAGAACAATAGAGGATTTTAATTTCGGAGTTAAGGATTTACCTACAATTCTTTTTAATTATAATAAGGATTCGGGTTATTCACGCTTGATAATTTATTTGTGATGAGATATTTAACAATATAGAAAGACTTAATATTTAGGTTTAAGATAGTGGTAATTATTTATTTCTGGTAGAATAAGCCTTAAGAAGTATAAAATTTTTTAAAATTTAAATATTTTTTTGTAATGTTGATAATAATAATGATTTTAATGTTATAATATTGTAATCATTGTTATTTGTAACACGCTTTTTCATTTCATATTCTAATTAATAAATTCAACCAAATGAAAATAAGAAAGGTAGCCTTGAGGGTATCGGCAACGCATAATTCAACTAGTAAACGTAAAATATAACATTTCGAAAATTTTTTAATGATATTTGTCTTCTTTACGACAAATAAAATTATTATGAATGCAAAAATATTGGAATTAAGCCTGTTGCTTTTTGCACTGTTTAAATAATTTTTAAAAATGAGAAAAAAAGAATTGTACTTGCCGAAAAGTAATAAAATATGAAATCTTCATCTATGATTAAAACAATGAACACGAACACTAATTGCAATAAAACTGTTATAATTTAGATAAAAATTAAAAATTTAAAATAAACACCGAGTCTATTAAGGGAGACCTATAGACGAAAAAAAGGATATAATTCCTTTATGTTAACCTCTGAAGAATCATACCAAATATAGACGACGATTATTTATCTTATAAAGTTCTTGTCAAAATTTCTTAAATATTTTTATTAATTTGAATTCATTGAAATATGTGCCACTGAATCTACTGTCAAAGTATAAACTTTAATTAGATAATTATTATCAAAACATTTATAAAGTTATATAGTAGTTTATCTTTTAAAAACACTCATAAAATTTAAAATTTTGAAAATATATTTAATATAACATCGTTCAATATACTAAATGAAATAAAAGTATGTAAAAATTTTATTTGCCAACGGTATTGTAAATGTTTGAATAAATCAAAAAGAAAAACATTCCTAAGCGATCTACATGAATTAATATAGAAGAAATTGAATCCCTTTTTCATCTAAGTAATCCCTGAACTGACCTAAAAAGGACTAATAGTATAATGTGAGCAGACTTTTTAAATTTTTTTTTATACTCTGTGTACAATAATTGGTTATTTGAATGTGGAGTTTAATTATACAAAGCCGGATTGGGCTATACTGCAGGAAAGTAAATTAAAAGCAATATATATGATAACTTGTATTTTCTGACTAACCAAAAACCTTCTACGGAATTTTGGGCTGTCTTTAGCTATAAGATCATTGCAGCACAAGGGAGCACATTCCATATAGGAGAGCTTTCGATGCTCTGCTTGTCAACCAGAGACAAAAACTGTCATAAATATTTACCCTACATTCTTATATTTAAATTTTCACGATAATTTCACTCCTTTCAACGAAATGTTGAGGTTGTCTGCTGCTTTTGAAAGAAGAGTAAAAACATTTCAAATGGGGGAAATGATTCTCCCAACTTAAACCTATACGAATTGGTTAATCCCTCATGCTTGTTCTAAGTGACTTATCCTAATTATCACAATAACCACTAGATTGTGATATTGACGTCTGGAGTTCTTGAGAGTACTTAAAATAACTTAACCTCTAACTAGTGTCACCGACAGTTAGACAGCCGGCAGGGAGAGTTCTTTCGTGAGACTGACAGTACTCATGTTGTCAAAATCAAACAAACTTAGAAATTACTTTTTTGAAGGGAAACAAAAAAAAGTTCTGAAATTGAAGAATTATCTTTTTCAAACATCAGGGAAATCTATACTTATCTATATATAAAAAACCTTTGTTATATATATATATATATATATATATATATATATATATATATATATATATATATATATATATATATATATATATATATATATATATATATATACTTAAACCTATATTATATGAGAAAGTAATCCCATGCCTTGCTAAAAGATGAATGCACCGTGTAAAAAAACTTGTTGTTAAGTATAATTTAGTGATTAAATATTTTATTACTTTTTGTTTTCAGAAAAACTTGACCTTCGTAAGAGTAAGGGAGTCGAAAGTTTTCATCAGAAGGGGAAAATCAAAACAAAAAACAATAAATATTGAAGTTTGTGAAACCTTTCAAATATTAAAATCTTAATAATTAGAAAACTTGGAATTTTACCGTCTCCATTAGCGACTGTTGAATCGGTATATTTATTTTAACCACTAACCACTTTAGGGTTTGGATTTAAGCATCGAAAGGTTTGTATATATGTCTTAATGAACCGAGGCGCATTAGTCTTGAGATTGTATAAAGAGTGAATCGCTTTTAAGCCTAAACATTTAATTCAAACAGTTTGAAGGGTCAAGTGCTTTGTATAATAAAGCAGTTTTGATCAAGCATATGGTTGAATGGAGGTGACATTATGCTAATACAGACCCGTGAGATTTCAGACAATTGCGTTTGCATGCAATACATTTGCATTTTCCCTTAAGTGTTTGTTCGATTGCTCAGTAGAAAGTTCCATTTGGTGATACAATTCTGACAACAGTAAATCACTTAAACGCTGACAGCGAAGAGTCAAATTAAAGCATCTGTCCTGTAGACATGTATTGAGCGATCGGACAATATTTGTTATTCTAGCGGCACATACTCATTACGCATAAATTACAAACTTTATTCATAATTATTTATTTTCGCTTTTATTTGTTATCATTATGTGAAAATTTAACATTCATTTTCCTTAAATGCATTATTTAAATTTTAAACGTTAAAAAATATTCATTTGAGATAAAAATTGGTTTAAAAGTTGAAAAGATTGAAAGAATTTGAATTTCCAGTTCGTGCTAGTTTTTTTTTGTTGATAAATAATAGGTAAGTTATGCAATATAAATATTAATTAACATTATAGCATCTGCATAATTAACACTGTTATTCTAGTGGCTTAGACTTGTTATGCATAAACTTCAAAATTCATTAATAATTATTATTTATTTTCGATTTAATTCGTCACCATGAAATACAAATGCAATATTAATTTTAATTACTAGTAATAGGTAAAATATACATTAAAAGTAATGGGTAAAATATACATTATAACTAATGATTAACATTGTAGCGTCTACATGAGCACAGATTGGCACATTTAAAATTTTATCTAATATGTTAAAATAGATATGGAATTTAATTTTGTAGTATTTAAGTAGAATTGTTGATGGACTTGTAGATAGACTTGTTAAGGAGAACTGTAGATTGAGAATTATATCACTGTATCGGAGCTTTGTTAGATAACAACAAATAATTATTTACTCACTATCTAATGGGAAAAAAGGAACATAAATTAAAAAGTAACTTTTAAAGTTCTTCTGTTAAAATTTTTTTTTCAAAAGTTCAGAATCTTTCATTTTCTAGGTGAAAATACTTCCAAAACATATTTATTTTATTCTCAGCTATTGTCGACTAACCATTTAAAGACAAATACATGGATTAAAATATACATAAGGTTAAGTACTTCTTTGATTACTCAGGCCAAAAAGCGATAGAAAGAAAAATATTATACCTTTTTGTTTCGTGAAAGTTCTTTGAAAGTGTACTTATGAAATTTGAAAAAAAAAATTAAGGTACTTGCAGGAAAAAAAACTTCTAAAAAATAATAAGTTTTTCTAAATCTTGGTGTTTTCTTTGGCAGTCACTATAGTATATTTTTTTATATTTAGATGAAATGAGAACTTCAAAGATTTCATTTTTAAATATATTAAGAAATAATGTCGAATTATTTTTATTTTTATTTTTCATATAAAAATAAGAGATTGTAAACTTTTTTTTAAAAGTATATTTAAAAAAAAGATTCTAAAATAACAAGAAAACGAAGCGTCTATTGTTATGGAAAGTAATTTTTTTCTTAGATTAGAGACATTTAGAAAAGTATTTCAAATGATTTCTAGAACTTCTACATCAACATTGCTTTTAAGCATGTCGCGGCTTTATTAAAATGCTACTGAAAATATGTATTTCACATCAAAATCGATCATTTTCCGAAGATTTGGGACAATTTTAATTGCACAGTCGAAGAACAAATAAGAATATCAAACGTGTATGTCCTAAATTTCTTGATAAATATTATAAAAACATAGTTAAAATCTGAAAAAAATAACGATATTTATTAATATAAAAATCGATAAAAAAAATCGAATTAAATAATATGAAGTAAAAAACAAAGTAACTTGTTTTCGTTTTTTCCTGAAAAGAATTTAACTTAGTTTAGAAAAGATCATCTTAATAAAAATTATTCCGTAATTTATTTCACTCGAAGTAGGTTCAAATACTAAAATTTAGCAAGATATGTCTAAAGATTGATTTCTGACTATTTGGAAATGGATTAGATCATTAACGAATGATAAATGATAGAGAAACGGTTGTCTAGTTAATAGACAGCCGTTAAAATAGATTCTAGTAAAACTATAATTAGGTTAAAGCATAGTTGTTACTTCTAAAGTCAGTTACGATGTAAATTTTAGATAGGGATAAAATTATTTTTATCCGATGATGAAGAAAAAATATTTTTATCGCATGATAAGAATAAAATTATATTCATCAATTTAACTTTCATGATTGTATGGATTGAACGATTAGCTAACGATAGGAAACAATAAAAGCTGGCAAAACGATTGTCAAGTTGATAGACAACCGTTTCGATAGACTCGAGTATAACGGTATTTAAGTTCAATAATAAATATTTCATATAAGTCCAGTTATGGGGTAAATTGATGATAAGGATAAATTATTTTCCTCTGATGATAATGAAGAAATTATTTTCCTCCATTTGACTTCTCCGATCATATGAATAAAATGATTAGTTAACGATAAATGATAGAGAAACTAGTGTCTAGTTAATAGGCAACCGTTTCTATAGATACTAGTAAAATGATAATTTCGTTAAATTGTAATTTGTTCTTTTAAGTTCAGTTACGGGGTAAATTGACGAAAAGTATAATTTTTTTTCATCCATTTAACTTCTCTGATTATATGGATTAGACAATTAGTGCACGATTAACGATAGCGAAATGATTGTTTAATTAATAAACAATTGCTTTAATAAATTCAAGCAAAAGTTCAATTTTTGGTGTTCCATATAAGTTCAATTACGAAGTAAATTGATAAAACTATTTTCATCTGAAATTAAAATGCAGACGATTCTGTTTTTTTTCTTTTAAATATTTTAGCGATAAAAAAAGTGTGTTTGCTTGCTTTATAGCTCTTATTATTCAAGAAAGGAGCTTATTGCATGTTTTTCAATATTTTATTATTTTTTATGCGTTATGTCTTATAAACTCAATGATCAACCAGAAAGTGGTAGCATAGGTGGACTACGTCAAATTAGCATTTCTAAATTTATCTGAAATCATATGTTTATTTTGGTTAAAGTTAAGCCTTATAAAGATGCTTAGATAAAACTAAATAATTTAAAATCAACGGTATCTAAAATAAGAAATACGTAGTGTACTGAAATGGAGAAATAGTGCTAATTAATGGAGAAATATAGTGCTGTAATATAAATGGAGAAATAGTGCTAATAGGAAAAACGTAAAAAACCACTATAATATCATAGACGCTAATTATGGTTCATTAAAATCTGCATTAGGTTCTAATTTAAATTAGAAATAATTGGATGTGCTACTAAGAAGAAAATTAATGAAATAATGTTACTAATTCGTATGGGTGAAACGTAAAAATCCGTTATATTGTTATTGACACCAACGTCAGCAATGGGCACTTTTGGGACAATATAGGCTGCAATTTCAGTATTGTTAATGAAATATTGAGGAAATAAGTTTTACAGACTTTCGAAAGAAAGAAGTACCGGAGAAAATTGCTTGATTGTGATAAAGTTTAACCATCACGAGTTGGTCTCGAGAAAAAGCATCATGCCAAAAGATACGGTATACACTTAATTTTTTATGATGGGATGGACAATAAAAAGCGTTTTTTCCCCGAAAAGGATAAAAAAAAATTGGAATTATTTTAGCTTTATTAATTGCTTTTGCATATGTTTTTTCAGCATTGCGCATTTTTAGTAATGTTTTTCAACACTAATTTATTGATCGTTTATTTTTTCCACCCCTTACGGCAAACTGATATGCAGCTAATAATAATACTTTCATAAATTGTAGTGATTATGAAATGATATTTGTCTTGACAATCTATTATTTATAAAATAAACATTTTATACAATAATTTAAAAAATATAAAATGATTAAAAAATATAAAAAATATAAAAAAAATATAAATAGTACGAATAAAAAGCATTGTTTGTAAAATATTAACATTCAAAAAAGAATGTTTATCATAAAATGTATATGTTTATTAAAATGAGAAAAACTAAGCGATGAACAAGAGTGCATTTAAATAAGAAATGAAAATTAATAAATCTTCTCCTAATGAATCTGTTTAATATGAATTTTTCAGGACAGCTTTTATTTTTCAAGACAGCGAAAAAAGTATTAAGGTAAAATGCTACTTTGAACTTTTTTTTTTTTACGAATTTCTTTATTGCGTGAAATTAAACTTTTAAATTAAGTTTTGAATTATCTTTTCTATCACCACAGTGAAATGCTATAGTACTAAAAAATGCTTCGCCAATAATTTAAAATAAAACTTTGTTTTATCATTAAAAATATTATTTGAAAAAAAAAACAGTTTTCATTTACACCTAGCAATAAATTAGACAATTAATATTATAGGCAAATACTGAAATTTTTTTAAGCAAGCATTTTGCTGCAAAATAAAAATCAGACGTTTTGTTTCTTCTTTTTCATTTATTTTTGGAAAAAAGTTTATAAATTAAATAAAGTAAATGGAGTGTATTTTGAATATTAATTAAAAACTTGTTCAAATTAACTTTTAGGATCTTTTTAATACTGTTTTTTAACTACTTTAAAATTTTTATTTAAAGTTTCATTCTGCAATCATTCATATTTAATTAACAATTTATTCTTAAAAAAGTAATTGACTAAACCTAAATTAAATATTTCAAATTTAATTACCAACTTTAACCGTTAATTAATTTAATAAACCAAACCAGCTGAGTAATTATTTAAATATTTCGGAAAAATTTGCTTTATAAATAAAAGTTTTTAAATTTTTATAAGATGATAAAATAATATATTTTTCCTAATATTTTTTTCTAAAACTTTTTTTAGAAAGATATATTATTAAAAGTAAATCGTTACAAATAATTCTGTAGTTTATAGTTTAATTTATATGAATTCATGTGTGTATTACTATTTGATGGAAAATATGAATTAACATTATAAATACTTATATTCGTCACTTTAAATCTTTCTTTTATTTAAATTATTACTAAATTTCGTTTATAGAGTAAAATATAAAAATGAATGACATTTATTAGTTTTATATTTCTTTAAACAACTTTCAATTATCAAGGATAAAATAGTTTTATTAGCTAGTAACTACTTTAATATTTAAACTAGTTTTAAAGTAATAGTTAGAGCAAGTTAGAGATTAAGTAGATTAGCAGTAAATTTTTAAAAGCGTTAATTTAAAAAAAGTATAAAATCTATTTCGCGCTAAACACATTTAAAATGCCAGCACAGAAAATTAATGGAAAATTATAATAATTATTAAGCATTCACACTATCGCACATTATAACCGCTATAAAAATAATCTATAAAATTTCTATATAGTATATATTGTTTTATCTAAATCATATGATCTTTTTAAACTTAAAAGGATGTAGTATAGTGTATATTTTTTATAATTTAAAGTCATACAGTTGGTAAAATCGTATAAGTTAAAAAAAATTGGGACTCTATGTTTTTGACTGAACTACTTCTGCCAGTTATTGTAAATCCCATGAAAATAGAAAAAAAATCAACATTTAATGAGATCAAAACTATCTTATTTATTCCTTAAGCCAAATTTTTTGTCTGGCCCATGTTGAGATTTGTTTCACCGAAATATTAAAATCTTTTTACAGGAAGTAAACTATCTTAAGAAGAAATATTTTATGTAGAAAGCAATTTAAATATAAAAATGATGATTGTGAAAAATATCGAGAATTTTACAGAGCAAAACATCATGCCTTTAGTGGATTTAAATATTCTTTTATCTAGATAATAAGTCTTTTCTATTCGAAAATTATTTTAAGCATAAATTTTTAATATAGTTAAAGCCTTTTCCCAAAAGATTGAACTTCAGAAAAAAAATGGAAACAGATGGAATTTAATACATTCAAGCATTTTGAGTAGTTATTTCCCTATAGGCAAATTTCTGAAATCTTTTAGTCGGCAATTAGTGTTTGCTAATTGGCATAATTACTTTCTGTTTCAACCTGAGGGATGTCGCAAAATCTAGATATAAATTTGTGTTCCAAAGTAACATAAATTAATAAAAGCTGAAGTTTGAAGGAAAATTAAATTTTTAAGCAAATAAAAGATCAAAATACGAAAGGTTCTTAATTGTGATTGCCCAAATCTCATATGAATTTAGCAAATTAACGCTGCAAATAGTATGTTAAGATACAATAACTACGATTTCAAAGATTTCATTTGAAATTCACAATGAAAAAAATAAAACTATGTTTTAAATGTTCAAATTACGTTTTGAAATTACTATTTTAAAACATAATAATTTGAACTGGCAATTTATATTATATACATATGTTTTTAAATTGAGAAAAGTACTGTAAAAAGTGTGTCATTAATTTTAATACAGTCAGAGAGGAATTAAAAGGATAAATCACGCCTTAATTTTTTTATTATTGTAAATAACTGTTCTATATCCTCAAAGAACTAGTATTTCGTTAAAGTGGTGAGAGGTTTTGTTTAAAAACGTCAATATTAGTCAACTTACATTAGAAACCACACATATGTATAGTATCTGTGACCAAAAAATTAGTTAATCTATTAACTAAAAAAATGTGGGTTATCACTTTCTACCACCTAGGTTTTCATTTATTAGCCGAAATCAACACAAGGATTTGTTTTGCGAAATTGAAAACTTTTATGATTTTTAAAAAAAAGTATTCTAAAGAATGTTCGATGTTCACAGGTGAAGTGGTTGATATATATTAATTTTAGGGAGATCATACGGATGGCTCAGGAATTTGAACCATACAAAATTAAATTTAAAGATAAGGAGAGAAATTAATTAATTAAATGAATGAAATAAATATAGTAACTTCAGTTGATTGTTTAAACACAATTAGTAGATTTTTAAACAATTTTTTTTATTCACAAATTATAGCACCGTATTATTGATTTATTTATTATAATTGTAAATTTTATTATCTCGTTATTGGTTTCAATTAATTAAATGAATAATTCTTGATTGAACAATTTAATTTTTGTCAAAAACTATTCCAGCAATATGCACGCTTTTATTGTTTAATTAAATTGGTTAAATTTAGAAAAGTCTATTAAATCTATTTCCCCCAAAATTGATTTTTCGTCTTTTTCTTGAGATTCTATATTTTTAATCTAAATTCCAACATTACGTTCCTGTTATATGTAATTCTTTTGTGTTTCTTACACGCATTTACTCCAGAAATCAACAATTAGGTACTTTCAAGTGATGTCACACGTGGATCAGGCAATCAGGTTCGACACACACCTGTGACGTCACTTGCAGTTATCTACTTAAATCTAATTCAGCGTAATAATAAACACAACCATTAAAGAAGAAACGTTAACACGCCTTGCAAAGTCACGTGATTATTTGCAATTACTATATTAAGGCTTTTTGCAGCCATACAGGGACATCTTTTTTGATTTTCCATTTTTTAATAATTTCGTTTAATTATAAAAAGCATACGGTAAATGTAGGTATTGGAAACCAGTGAGGAACAGTAGAAAATATAGGAAACTACACTGAAAACTTTCGAATTAAATTATGGAAAAAGTACTAAAACTCTGGCGGCATCATCAGTAAAATTCACTTTACCATGACATCCTTTTTACTGTAAGATTTTATGCTGTAATTTTTATAGTACAGTTATATAATTACAGTGATTCATTGATTTTAGCGTAAGCATAACTATAAAAACTACGGCATATCGGTGAAGAAGGAATTAAATTTCTGGGACATAAAATTGGAAAAATTAAACATGGTCCTGATGAGGATGAATTATTGGCAATCAAGCAACTAATTGACATGATTTTTATGAATAAAATCTAGCGAGGATGACGAAGGCAAGGTAAATGATGAAATTAATATAGTAAGCAGCGACACTATCAAAACCACATCGCTTGTAAATTTTATTTTCATATTGTTTTAAAATAGAACAAGACTGTCGTTTGTATGGAAGGGAATAAAAATTGTTTTTAGATGTATTTAATGTGGTTTAATAAATGAATATATTTTTTAAAATTGTCTCTCTATTTCCAATTGCACCAAATCTAAGTGACTGATGCACGTTAAATCTAAAGTGACTGGTGCACGTTAAATGAAAAGGCACGTTAATGAAAAGGTAAAGTGACTGATGCACGTTAAATCTGTCGAGTCTCAAAAGTCCTCCATGTTCCCATAACAAATCATGACCTCTGGGGGTACTGGATTGGAGATCAATCGTTCTCTGATTCAGATCAAAATTACGATCTGTGGATGAATGAATGGGTTCGCCCTATAAACGGGTGTGAGGAATGGTGTGGCAGAAGTCGAATTCTTGGCCATAGATGGCGTCACTGGAAAACAAGAACAATCGCACCCCCTCTGCCTAAACAGGCATACGTCAACAACAACCAAATCAAATTTTTATTTCAAATTTTTATTGGCGATTCTGCTAGTCTAGACGCAGACCTCTCAGCTTATTACCCTGACACTCACCAAATTTTATCACAGTTAATAAGACCATTTTTTATTAATAAACAAAACCAAGATCATTACTAACGTGCTTCCGTAAAAATCACCGAGCTTTTTGGTACTCCCATACAGCAGGAAAAACTGTTAATTTTATCATATTCAGAAAGTTTTAACCATACTTGTTTCTCTGTTTATAGATTTCGCTTCTTACATTTCTAACATAGAATAAAAAAAAATCCATTGGAGAAAGTTGAGGCAAAAATTCACGTCTCAAAGTCAATTCAAACAGAAAACGTCAGCAATAAAACGTTGTTTTACGCAGTCTTTTTTTTTCTTCTAATAAATAGCATTGCAGCTCCAAATCCTGATACTTTCTTTTTTTTTCTATCGAAATAACAACTTTAGTACCGCATTCAGTGACTGCATTTACACGAAAGAAAGTAAAGAAATGTTGACATGGGATATTGACATCGAGAGAAAGTAAAACGCAAACTAAACAGTCTTTCAAAGATTGATCGATTGCTTAGTGGATAACCAATTGGTTGTCACTTTCTAATATCTGTTTCCAATCTAAAAATACTTTTTTCAGTCTCCAGCTTACTCTTTAAGATGTAGTAAAAAAAATAAGGGAGTCAATTTCTCTAGAGGTGTTTTAGCCTTATCTGACATTGGAGTGGATAAAGACATTAACTGACAGGTTTCGTTTTTTTCAAACGCTCATCGAAAGGTTAGAGAATATCGTCTTACCATCGATTAGAGTAAACGTCTTATAAAATTAATGATACTATTGAATTAGCTTCAATTTTATAACTAGGTATTTTGCTGTTTCGTTTTAAGACATTTATTAAACGTCTTAAATACATATCTTCTATTTTTTAAGGAAAATAATTTTTTGCCTTAACTTTAGTTCAGAAAATCTGTATTTGCATAAATGTGTTATTTTTCATAACATTGTGAACTAAACTTTATTAAAACTATACCTAGAAATGTTGACGGATTGTTTAATAAATTTATTACAAATATTATTTCCATACGACAATAGACTTTATATTTTTGAATTTAGTTTGAGCAGAAGCAGATTAGGAGAGCTACTTTCTAATGTGTAGCTAAATTATGAATTTAGGGTTGTATGATTAGTTTGAATACAAAGTTAAGAAAATATTTTCCAAGAATAATCTGTCAATAATTTTAAAGCAGAAATCATTTCAAACTTGTATTAAAATGTTAAATGTAATTTAAAACATAATGAAAAAAATATGTATGTATAAAATCTACTTGCAAAGTTTTTTTTCTTCCTTTTCTAGCATGTTATTTTTATTCCCCAATTTTAATCATTTATGAATGCTAAGAATGCTATAAATGCAATGAAAGCTAAGAACAAACTAAACTGAGAGATAATAAACCATGGCTTGGATAGAAGTATTAGGTTATGCAAACGGTATCTTAGTAACGTTGAAATAAAAAAAATTATGGTTGCAATGTTTGCCATTAAAATGCTATCGTCTTATTACAAACAGTGTCAGTTTTATTAATTACAAAAGTAATCAACTTAAAAGATAGTATAAGTAATCAACAAAAGAGTTATTTAAATGCATAAAGAAGTTGAATTCAGTTATTTTCGATAAGAAAAATCAGGAACTAATATGTTTAATTCTGGGAGAAGAATCATATTGCCTAAGCAACCACATCGTTACAAAAATATTTATCTAATTAATAAGAAAATAGTCGTAGTATGTAACTCCTAAACGTTATTTTAACTTACAAGAAAGTTTTCATTAACTTACTGTTTCAATTTTATTGAAAAAATGTGAGTCTCTCTGCTTAAGAAAGTATTTTGTTTCAAAATGTTTAAACAAAAGTGATACTTATAATTAAAGTCTGGAAATGATCTAGGTTCTAAATATTTAATTTTAAAAATCGAAGAAGTTAATAATAAAGACTATAAATGATACAGGTACTAAATACCTTAGTTTAAGAAATGAGAAAAGTAAATATTGAAGACTAGATATTGTCGCGATCTGTTATACTTAGAACAAGATAACTGCGTTTTTACTTGACACGCAACAAAATTATATTCAAATAAATAAGGAACAAAAAATTATGCAATAGAAGGAGCTAGAAATTTCTAGAAAACATTCAAATAATAAATAAAAGCTTAAGCAACATATTCTCCGTAATACATGCAATAATAAATAAAAGTTTAAGCAACATATTCTCCATAATACATACAATAATAAATAAAAGCTTAAACAACATATTCTTTATACATATTTAAATTTCTTCCCTCTGGGAGGGTAGATCTCAAAACCTCAGCTTCGCCAGGGCAATGACTTCCACTGCTTGGATACTCAGTCATGAGTCAATATTATTTAGATTCTAAATTTCCTTATTGCTAAAAGCAAGGAAGTATAATTTTGTAAAAAATGCTGAAATGTGAGTATTATTGAAAATAAAATTATATGCCTTTATGAGAAGCGCTTCGACTTTCAGTTTTACATCATCTTGCTTGTATTTATACTATTTATTATATTGATGTTGGAATTTAAATCTGCTTAAAGATAAAAATATTTTCTTGTAAACTATCAGGAATTTAAAGAAATTATAGTGTTCACTTTTCCTTATTTTCACCTTTAAAATGTCATTTTCTTCGTTTAATTTGATTTGTAACTGTAATGTTTGATATTTGAAAATAATATTTAAAGTAGTTGGCTTGAAAAGCTTGTAATCAATAAATAAAACTCCTATTATTAAATATAGTATTTTTTTAAATATAAAAACTAGTATTTTGTTTTTAGATAAAAATTAATTGAAACGCAATTTATTAAAAAAAAAACGTTAAATATAATTTCTCAAAGAAATGTTTTTAAAGCAAGATTTAGCTTCATGATAAAAAAGATGATTTTCTTATTGAATGTGTTTTTTTCAACGTCAAATTAGAAAAAAAAAAGTTTAAGTAGTGCATTTTTCGAAACAAGTTTTGAGAATGAAATCGAAAAAAGATACGCTTGACAAAAAATAAATATTCCCATTTATATTTCAGTGTGGTTTTAATGGTCTCTTGTAATTAACGATCCATTTGAAACATGTTTAATATGCTTGTTATCTTAGTAACATCGTGATATTTGCCTTATCTTAGAAAAATGTACGATTTTACAAGTGGGGGGAAAAAGTGCAGCTCTCAGCGAGTTTTTTTAATTATTTTTTATTTTTTTTGTCAATACAAGTGTAAACACGGATGAATTCTGCCGTGTGGGCAAATGAGAATTTTTTGCTAATCAGAGCATTTTTTTCATTACGGGTACTGTAGAATAAATGAAATTAAACTGCTTTTACTGTACCGTCATTCGGGGCTACTTTGTGCAGCGGGTGCTACTTTGTGCAAATTCGAATTTGGCATTTTTCAAGTGCTGCTATTCAGTATTATGTTTATTTCAAGGTAAAAATGTGTGGAATTTGAAGATAGAAGTCTCTTCTATTACTACAAAAATTTTTTCGAATTTTAAAACAATCTCAGAGTGTGTTTCGTTCATCCAATGTCAACAACTTTCCGAGGACGTCGGATGTCGAAAAGTGTGCGTGGAAACTTTAGCTGTGAAATGCAAAGACGTTGATAAAACAATTGTCGTAAGTGCAAAATTTTTTATTTATATATTAATAAACAATTATATCATGTTAGCGTTAAAAAAATTTGAAAATTAATAACAAATAAACGGAAAATGAAAAAAAATGCACTTTGGGGCTACTGTGTGCAAAGTTTCATTCCTTTTTTTTTGGACAGAAAAATGGTCAGACGTTATAAAAAAAATACCTGGAGCGAGAAACTACCGAGATTACACTTTAGAACAGCTGCAACAATGTTTGAAAGCAGTTGCTGGTGGTATGTCGATTGCAGAAGCTTCTCGGAAGTACAAAATCTGCAGAAATACTATCTCTAATAAAATTCACAATAAACACGTGAAACTTCCTGGTAAACTATTATTTTTCTTCTACAAAGATTTTTCTAATGAATTAATCAAACGATTTAACACATAAAAATATATTTTATAGGACATCAGGTGATTTTGACAGAAACTGAAGAGCAAGTTCTGTCATGTTCATTCAAACATGTTATGTTCAAATTTAACAATATTATAAATGTTATTGAATATGTAATAATTATTATTTTTAAAATTTCATCCATTTCAATGTTTAAAAATGTATATGGTTTCCTTTTGTTCGAACTCAAATGTTTTGAAATAAACATTCTTTTTAAGAAAAAATTCTTCAAAAAAAAAATGGTTTTTTAACGCTGAAAATTATTTTCAAACTAATATCTTTACATATCTTAATGTTTTTGTCTTTAAAAATGTCAACAATGAACTTTTTTAACAATTTTATATCAATATTTTACTAAAAACATGATTATTAAACTGAATTCTTATCGCTGCACAAAGTAGCCCCATTTGGGGGCTACTTTGTGCAAGGTATGTTCTGACTTATTATTCGTAAATATTACATACAAATAATGCCAATATTGATCAAATTCACTCGTCTGAGTCCAGTTATGAATATAATATCGATAAATTTTACTAAAGTTTGAATTAACATAGTTTTTTTACATGTCAAAGTTCAAAAACTGCGAAATCCTGCACAAAGTAGCCCCGAATGACGGTATTAAAAGAGAGATTTCGCAAAGTTTTAAAGTAGTAGAGCGCCGATTATCCGAACTGCTCGGGACCGAACGTGACTCGGATAATGAAAAGTTCGGATAATTGGAAAGTTGTTTAAAATCTAGTTTAAATGTTTATTATTTATGCCCTAACTTCCCTTTTCTCACTTTTTCCAGGCGTAGAGCTGGCAATACTATTTAAAATAGCTCTGTCGTGCTTAAAAGTTTTTTTCTGCAATTTTTAAATCGTTTTTATTTATTTATTTTCTTTTTCTTAACTTTTTTTTTCATTTTGAATTTTTTTTTATCATATTTCAGCTTTTTATAACTTTTTTTTGTCAATTGCTGATTTAAATCTTTTTTGTTTATTTTCCATTGCAAAATAAATCCAGCAAAGACTTTTGTTTCGAAGAAGATGCTCTTTTTTGAGCAGCCCTTATTCTTTTCAAATAAATTAACTGAACTGGATCGACATGATTTTGATGTTCTAGACTGTCAAAATGAAGCTCGCATTCCTGGAAAATAATTTTCAGTTGAAGAGGGCTAAAGGGTTACGTAGGTTTATTTGTATAACAATACATATATGTATGGCTACTATAAGAAAACCGCTAAAAAAGGTTGTAAATTAAATATGGTCATTAAATGTAGTGGATATTATTTATTTTTCCAAATTTAGAAAAATTGTCGATTACTTAAAAAGTATTCTAAACTTGAAAAAAAAATCCATGAATTCGGACATAGTTCGGATAATCGGCGCTCTACTATACACGGTAATTCTAATGTTAGCGCCATTTGAGCTTCACAGCGCTTAAATTTACCCACAATTCATAGTGTCACTAAGATAAAAAAATAAGCTTAGCGTTACGGTTAACGTTAAACAAACTCTATGCGAAATCTCTCCACTAGTTTGAGATAGGGTTCAAATACGTTAATATTACTAGTTGAATGTTAATTGCACTCCAAACCGGAGTGTGATTCCCTGAATTATTAACTATTATCGACAACTATTATTTACGTGACCTTCTTCATTTCGCTGTGAAATGATGTGATAAATTTATATATTAATTATTTTCTTATGTACAGCATGCATATTTTTCTTCAGCATTTTTTTAAAAATAAAAATAAGCATGACTAAGGGTCTAAAAAGAATTCTGAATATTGCTGAAATTAATGTATAATTATATTCAAAGATATTTAGACCTTATCTAGAATAAAACATTAAAATTTTTTCCCAATCTTCGGTGCCTTTTATTCACACATCCGACATCTTATATAGTTATAGATATAGTCAAGGTCCTTATTTGCTATTTTTCGATATCTTCGTTTAAATATTTATGTGCCCAGTCACACATGATTGGGCAGAAAAAAAATCCTCCCCGACTAGAATTTTTGTGTGCCTTGGGGAATTCGGTTAATATAACCTTCGATTCCTTGTATGAGTTAGTTTTTAGAACAAATAAATTGAAATATATGAATGAAATAATAAGACGAGTGAAGTAATCAATATTTGAAATTTCTCACAATACAATAACTTGTTTTCAAGTTTGTTTTGCTAAACGATTTTTTACGCTATTCTTTAAGTACAGAAAAAGTAGAAAAAATGAGATGCAATCAACTATTTCTGTACCATTTCAATTAAATTTCATTTTTTTAAAAAACTACTTAGCTTTTCAATTCTCATTCCTAAATCAAGTTTTGGTTTATATTAAAAACTGTTTACAATCAGAAATGTTAAAGTTGAAACAAATGAATTATTTAAGCAAACAGTAAGTAAAAAAAGAGTTAAAAAAAAGTTATTATATTGTTATGTAGAAAATTGCAGAGAATATTTCTGGAATTTTGGATTCAGTTTTTAAAATTGAACATTTTCATAAAACATTTTTATATTAAATCATAATGTATTGTATTGTAAACTCTAACAAGCATGCAAGACACAAGGAATTTTTTTC
Source organism: Parasteatoda tepidariorum (assembly GCF_982258835.1). Taxonomy (NCBI): domain Eukaryota; kingdom Metazoa; phylum Arthropoda; class Arachnida; order Araneae; family Theridiidae; genus Parasteatoda; species Parasteatoda tepidariorum. Next base: position 81,336,221 of record NC_141761.1, read on the forward strand.
GTCAATATGTGAACAGAATTCTAAATTTTATTGCTAAAAGCTCTTCAGATATTTTAAGATTTCAATTGTCTAATTTTTGTTGATTTTAAATGTTTGTTAGATTAAAATTCTACAGAAAATAAAAAAATAAATAAATAGAACATGGCATATTATGAAAAAGGGTTTAATGAAAAAAAATATTTTTTCTACCTTTATCTGTAATGGAAACTAAACTGTAAACTAAACTCGATTTATATTTGAAAGTTGCTTTAAGTAATAAAATTTAAGCTTTACATTGGCTTTTAAATTTAAAATGCTTAAAAATTTTAAGCTTATTAAAGTTTTAAAATTAGAAGTTATTATTCTTTTACAAAGGATTAAATTAAAGCAATTAATTATTTTTTTTTTATTTAGGCTGTACTTAGACGTAAATCATGTGTTAATATCAAGTTCTTCATGTAGTACATTTAGTATATGTAATATAATAGTACAAATTTCTTCCAGACATTTAACTTAGACACAACTTAAATTGCTTAGTTGGCTGAAATCATAATTTACGAAATAAGAAGATAGCGAATCTAGTTTCAAGTTAGTATTGCCTCTGGCACATCTTTATTATATTGAAATATAACATTAATTAAGGTGCTTATTTTCTAGAAAAACTTAAACAAAATAAAAATATTTTAATCTAGGGCATACTGTGCTTCTAAATTAATGAGTTATTACTTCATGGTTCTAAGTGAAATTTGATCTTGTTAAATTATCAAAGATTTCAGAGGTTAGTTTTAGGAAAATTGATTTGATTTAAAAGCTAATGATGTGCTCTACATAGCTCGAGGACCCAAACTTAAGATAAATTAATTAATTTACAAGATGAATCATGTTGAATAAGGCATTTGAAACATGAAGAAAATGTCAGTTATCTTGATAAATCAATTACTTATTTGTAATTGAAAGTACATTTAAAGGAAATAATTTAGGATTTCATTCAAATCATACCTATTCATTTTAAATCTTAAGGTAATAAAATACGGAAAAAATTATATAAAATACGGAATTTATTCTATCTTTCGCTGTCACCTTCCTCGCATTACAGTAATAAATAACTGAGAAAGACTCTTGTAATGCTTTGCACTTATTGCCGTTTATATGTCATGCCCACCCACCATAAAAACTCCGGATCAAACTACGGCATAAAGTACAACAACTTAAGTTTCATCACTGGTAAAATCCATTTAACAGTAATATCCATTTATCCGCAAGATCAATTTTTACCGTTAAATATTATACTGTAATTTTACAGAAATATTTATTTAATTAGTGTGACAGTGATTTCATGGAAATTATTACTGTCAAAATTACGGCATATCTGATTTTTTTGTTCCGTAATATGTTCCGGTAAAAATGGATTTTATGGTAAACCGTGCACCGGTACATTTGACCGAAATTTGATACGCAACTTTTTTACAGTGCATGTCTATCGCCTATGTTTCTATATATTTGTCGTCAAGTTTTCCGAAATATACATGTTTTTGGAACATTTTATACGAAAAGGTTAAGAAATATAAAACAATTATTATAAACTTATTAACACTATTTACAAATTAACATTATTTAAAAGTAACATAAAATAAAAGCTATATTAAAAGAATATTTTTTTGCTGATAGTAACTTTTAATTAATCATTCAAATCGGGCTTTTGATTACTTCGACAATCTTTTTGCCTTGTATGCGTAAAAAAGCAAAATAGCAACTATTATTATTGCTTGCGCAAGATTTTTCCCAATTTAATTATCTTTGTAATTTAAAAGAGAATTCTTCCAATTAAAGGAATTTTGAGCCAGTTTGGTCAGGAGATAGAGCGTTTACCTTCTAATGAGATGACCCAGTAAGAATCCCAGAGGTAGCTGGTTAATTCGAATTCAGCTTCCGGTTCACACCTACCACAGGGCTAACTCATCCTCAGTGGTGAACGCATCACGGATTAGAATTACCTTGCTTCAGACTAACAGTTAAAGGTTTTCGTGGTTTCCCTTTCCATGCAACTTAAATGCGGATTAGTCATGGAAGATATCCAAAATGTCCTCCATGAAAACTATTTTGTCCCAATGTTTGATTCAGGAATTCCCTTGTCTTCTGGGTTGGTTTCAAAACTGAAGGGATTTTGGAGTTGAACTTGAACAGTCGTAAGGTTAGGAATGGGTCGGCTGTTTAACGCCAGCTATAAAGTAAAATAAAATTCCCTTGCCGTCGGACCGGGAGGTTTTTGTGTTTTTCTTCTCCATGCAACTAAAATATAGGTTAGCTCCATTAAAAAACAAAACTTCCACGAAGGCTATTTTGCTCTAACCAATGCTTGTTCCATCATGTTCTTGGTTGGTACAATTACAAGTATACGGATTACAAGTATATGGAATTAAACTATGACTGTCGTAAACTCAGAAGTGGATCGGCTGTTCAACGTATAATAAAAATAAAATAAACTAAAATTAGTGCCTTAGGGAAATACTCCCTATCTCATCAGGAAAAATAAACATAACTAATCATGAACTAATTAGTATAAGTAAAACTTAGTTTTATTTTGCAACCGTTGTTGAAGAGAAGACCCAATTTTAAGTTTACATCTACTTACATTCAACTCTGCAGCCAAGTAATTTTAAACCCCATCTGGAAGACAAGGGGACTTCTGGATCAAGTATTGGAAGAAGTTTGCCGTCGTGGCGGACTTTTTGATGGAACAAGCATTTGCGTTATATAGAAAGGAACACCACGAAAACCTCCTACAGTAAGGCTGATGGCAAGGGAATTCTAACCTATGATCCATCTACCACTGAGGATATTTTACGTCACTGTGGTTGGTGCGCGAAGGGCGAGAAATTAGGTTCGACCATCCATCGCTGGAATTCAATCCCGGGTCACATCGTTGGGAGGCAAATGCTCGACTCCCTGAGTCCCGACAGCTCAGTGTAAGTAATATTGAAATGTTAATACGACATTGAGAAGACTCGGAAAATTCAAAGTGAAGCCTAGTTCTCCTATCAGATATTATATATTGCACTCGTGGCAAATGCAAACTTTAATCATTGCCAATCTACGATAACCTGCTTACCTCCAATGTATTCAATGAATTAAACATCAATAATAATAAGATTACTTTTCGTTTACCGTTTCATTATATTCATGAGACATTAGTTGGAAAAAGAATTGAAAATATTCAAACTTGAAAAAAATACTTGCCAAATATTTTGTGTGAGATACTTAGCAGTGACGGAATTTTCTGTAGTTTTCAAATATCTATTTATTTTTTTAATATTTTTTTATTGAATAAAATTATAACAAAGAGGACTGCTATAAAAAGGGAGAAACAAAGAAGATTTGTAGCAAATACAGGGTGCCTCAGTTAAGCGTTTCAGAACTTCTAAGAGGGGTAGGGTGCATCCTGACGACTCGAAATCATATAGCAATGTGGGGTCGGAAATGCTTTCCTGAAGCGGTGATGTACACAGAAGCACCATAAAGAAAAGAGACCGTAAGTGAAAAATCGTTTTAATAATACATTGAAAAAAGCATAAGGTACATGAGTCAAAGTAAGTGTTCGAAGTTTCTGCCACCGGCTACAATGCGCACCTCACATCTCCGGCGCATGGACATCAAAAACATTCTGCAATACTACAGGCATATCTCGAATTTCTCCGGCAGCTACTGCGATTCCTGCAACCAGCTCCTCAGCATTGTCAATAGGGGTGTCATAAACCAGTGTTTTCATATGACCCCAGAAATAAAAATCAATACAAGATAGGTTGGGTGGCCGAGGAGGCCAACACACTGGAAAGCTCGGAACTTTCGTACAACGCCATCTACCGCGTCTGGAAAGCATTTCCGATCCCGCAGTGCTATATGATTTCGAGTCGTCAAGATGCACTCTACCCCTCTTAAGAGTTCTGAAACGTTTAACTGAGACACCCGTAACCGTACACACATGACAATAAGTCTGCCGCACTTTTTTTTCTTTCATTTTCATTGGCTCGTGTTTTCAATGTATTTTCATGATATAAATTCGAAGAATGTTCTTTGTGATTAAACTCTTCAAGATTACTACTATTTTTATCAAAAGAACTGGTAACTATTTTTCACCTTCCTTTCAAAAAAATATTTTAAATAATATTGAAGCAAATTGGCTGTTTGAATATGGTTTAGCAGATAATAAGTAATTAAAGTCATTAGACTACGAGCCTAAACTTTGTCATTATCTTGTTATAAAATTGATGATTAATACACAAGTTTACGACTAATGCACAAGTATAAGCATATAAGTAGAAAAATTATAAGTAAAAAATAAAAAACTGATGAGGAAGACAATACTTATGAAATACATTTCATGCTACACTGTTAAAATTTTCTTTCAAAAATTATGGTAAAATAACTGGCAGCTGTCTGTCCATCCGATTAACCGTTAAGTTTAAGGTAAAGAGCATTTTTTCCTTTATGGTTTTGAAACCATCAACAAAAAGTATGGTTATAAAACCATGGATACAAAACTAGACGGTTTTTTAACCATTTACAACTAGCATTTTTCAAAAACGTAAAAAAATGTTAATTATTTTGCTAGACATAAGAGCTTGGCTTTTCGTAAGGTAATGGGCACTGGAGAGTGCCGGACACTGGAAATTCTTCATGTGTTGAAGGAAAGGGAGGAAATATTGGGGTGTCAACACTAGGATGCGAACTCCAGTTCTGCAAGTCACGAGATTGACAGATAAGCCAGCTCGGCTATGATATGTACGCAGTTGCAAAGAACTAAGTAACTTCATTAGGTGGTTCTGTTGGTGCGATAAAATTCTGGTTGTTTAACCGTATTAGGTGAAAGAAGCTAATAAACCGTCTTTCTCAAACTTAACTGGTTGATTACCATTTTATTTACGGTCATTTGACAGTTTTGATTAAATATGGTAAAATAACCATTCAATAAATTGTTTTTTAAAAATTTTTTCCGACAAATTTCTAACAGTGTATATAAAAAAAGGAAAAAGATAAATTAAGAATAGCTGAGCAGATAATATTAAAAAACTAAAATCATTGTACTACTACTTCAAACTTGAAAATTATTTTGTTATTAAACCAATGACTAATAACCAAATATACTAGTAAATATTTTATTTTCTCTAATATTATTTCCAAAATTACTCTTAACAAACAATCAAAAGAAAGCTATTATTTGTCCAACTTATTCTATTTTAAACATGGCTCTTGCTTAAATTTGAAAGAATCTTTTTTTTTTAACGAAATTAATTAAAAGTTCTTTTTTCTTAAATCTATGGTAAGATAAAAGTTTTTTTTTTTTTTATAATTTCTTTTCATTGTGAGTGACTGCACAGGAAAACAAAAAAAAGTTTCCTCGGAGAGGGAGAGGTAAATATTATTTTAGAATAAATCCCATCAATTAAATATCTAAAATAAGTAATGGGTTAAGATTTCCTGAAAGAATGTGCTCTTCTATTGTATTTTTTAGTCCCTTCATATTTTTAATTACTTCAGGAAAATAGTTTTTCAGTATAGCTATCACAAATAAATGAAGCAAAAAAGTTATATTATCTTTAAGATGCGTATAATTTCTCAGAAATATTCTTTCTTCACCTTCATTAAAGCAAAGAAAAAAAATGTTAATAAGATTTTTTTTTGTTCGCTTGATTTTTATTTTGAGTGTGACAAAACGTTTCAAATTTAAGTAGAAAAGAAAGAATTTTTTCCCTATTAACAGCAGTAATTTTAGTTGTCAAAGTGTTTTATTGATATTTTTTAATTGAGTTTTTGAGAGTTATGAATGATTGATATAGAGAGTTTTTGAAAATATAATTTTTTTAGGCAATTTTAAAAGCATTGTTTTCTTCAAATTAAAATAAAAAAAAGAGAATTTTATTAATCTTTAAGTTCCACACGTCATTTTTAAATAGCTGAAATTTTGAATTAGGAATAATATTTCATTTCACCGTGTTAAGGAAAAAGATTATACATTAACAATAATAATTTTTGTTAATTTTCTTTATCTAATAATATATTTTACTTACCCAGGATGTCACCGTACTTTCATTGTGAAGGACGTTTGTTAGTTGTTGAGATTTTTGATGAGAAATAATAATATCATTTGATGGTATTAAAGATAATGATTATCCGTTAATTATAATCATTTCAGTCGATTTTTTTATAACATTTTTACTTATCCATGATGGCACCGTGAACTCTCGTTGTGAAGTACGTTTGTTAATTGTTGAAACCTTTAATGAGAAATAATATATCATTTCACAGTGTTAAAGAAAATTATTATACGTTAATTATAATAATTTCAGTTGAATTTTTATCACATACTTTTTTTACCCATGATAACATAGTGAACTCTCGTTGTAAAGAACGCTTGTTAATTGTTGATATTTTTAGGAATAAATAATATGTAACTCTTAAAAAAGGATAATACAATGACTACAATAATTTGAATTGGTTTTTTATTGCATAATATATTTTATTTTCTCACGATGGTATTGTGAAGACCACTTAGGTTCATATAGATAGGCACCAGATGATCTTTGAACTAAAAGCAACCCCCATAAAGCCACTGGTCACGAAATTGTGGAGCTTGAATCTCCATGATTCCCTTGGCCAACAACGAACTGTAGTAGGAATGTTTTGCATTCTCCTAATTTATTTTATATTTAATAGTGAAATATAAATGCTGTAAAGAAATTAAAAACCCATTTTAAGCTAAAGTTTTCAATGGAAAACCTTTTTTTATGAGTTGGTGCAATCAAAAGAAAACTGCTCCATTTCTTTAAAAGAATAAAAATTAGTACTTCACACCGTGAAAAAATGTATGGTTAAAACTTCCAGAATAAGGTAAAATTTACATGGTTTCTTCCTATATGGGAACACCAAAAAGCTCGATAATTTTTATCGATAGCCTTGTTGATGATTTTGGAAAAATTAATATTAAAATATGGTTTTAAAATATTTGATGAAATTTGGTATATTTATCATGAAACATTGCGGTTGGCATAAAAACCATTTATACGGAAAAATAAAATTTTCAATTTCGTATTTTTTATTAAGTTTGTAGTAATAAGGACTATATATCTGAATTTCCGGTAAACCGTTGCCATAAGAACGAAAATATTTCCAAATGAGTTCTTTAAGTACCGTGTATTTTAGCTTTCTTAACTAGAATTATGTTTTTTTTCTTCCTTTTTTCACCAAAGGTGATTTCTCCTTGTAAATTGCACAGTTTTTCTTTCCTCTGATTCACAGTGATTCACTGATTTAATGTGTTTATTACTGTAAAAATTACAGTTTATCGGATTTTTTGTTCTGTAAGATGCTTTAGTAAATATGTATTTTATGATAAAAAATACTGGCACCCCGAACAACGGTACTTTTTACCGTATCCAGAATTTTTAACAGTGTACAAGATAGTGTAATTATTTCCTATGATCCTATGTAAATAATGTACTGTTCCTATGTAAATAATTTAAACGAACATTCAATTTAATTTATTACTTACGGTTCGAAATTTTGTTACGCATCGTAACACAATACCGTAAAAATCTTCTGCATCCTGAAAAAGGAGCTAAGATGAACACACTTCAAACTCAAATTATCTTAAACATGATTCAGCTTGAGCAAAAAAATGGTTCATTTTAACACCCTCTTAAGGTTGCGAATAGCAAGATATTATGGTTTAAAGATATGATTAAACGTTTAATTATTTATTAGTAACTTACAAGTGTAATGCAATTTAGCCTTACTTTTATATAACTTCAGAATATATTAAATTATAACAGTATATTTTTTTTGCGTTTTAAAAATTAAAAAAATATTTTCATCAAAAATTGTTGTAGCGAAATTTGAGTAGTTTTAAATGATTACTAGAATCAGCTTTTTTTAAAAAAAAACTTCTTTATTATGTAAGCATATGTTTTCTTTATTCAAGAAAAACTGTTTATGTTTCATATATATTCAGTTTTGGTTTGTCAAAGCAAAACATTTGCCCGGATAATAAATAATAGTCAATAAAAAGAGAGTTTTTAAATAAATTTCTAGTGTGAATCCTTTTCTTCCTCTCAGTTTTTTTAGAATAAAAATATCTTCCCATTCCTAATACACCTTCCCTTAGGGCATATTCATGTCAAAAGTTTGACGATAACAGCTAAAAAGAATTTAGAACCAGAGCGATCAGGACAAACTGCTTGAATATAAACCTCAAAACCGACAAAATACTTTGAAATTTTCTATTGTTACCATATTTCTTTAAGACTTTCTTGAGGAGAGTGAGTTTACTTTTTATTTATTTTCACGAAAGAATTTCAAAATGTTTTTGTTTATACAAAATTCATATAAAAGTATTGATTAGAACAACATGTACAAAATAAGTTTAAATGGTGAAAAATGTTTAGTGATAAAATATAAAAAGGATTGTGTATTCAATTTAAATGTTCATAAAATATTAACAATTTCAGAGGGATCGTGGGACCTATTTGATTTTTTTCTTGAAATTCATGCATTATTCTGAATATTTGAGCTTTTTTTCATTATGCAACAAACAAACAAATCTTGAATAAAACATCATAATGTAATTTAAAATTTATTTTTTTAAAAAATACTGATGTTTGATGTTTTGCTATTCTCCATTAATATATATTTTTAAATAATAGGATTTTTAGTGTAACTGTAATTTTTGAATAATAGACATTAAAACTTTATAATTCATTTTGAAGACAATGCCTAAATTTTATTTTTATTTCATTTTGCTTTGGAAATAATTACACAAATGCAGAATTATACATTGAATGTATGAAATTATACTTAAAATTTCTTATAAATTTGTTAGTTTGAACGTCAAAAAACGATAAAATGAACTGTTTTCCTTTTCGCCGTTTCTTATTTATATTTTCGAAATAAAAAATATTTAAATAATTGTTACAGTCAATAAGGATTATAATCTGCATTCTAAATGATTTTAGAACTTAATACTTATGGATTAAAGTTTGAAAACCATAATTTTGTAAATAAAAACTTCCTTGGAAAAACAAAATTTATCAAGATAGTTAAATTTAATAAATTACGTTTCTATTTATAATAAAAAAAAATTTCTGAGGAATTTTGTAAAAATAAAAATATTTAATCTGGTCAGTTTTATGCTCTATTTTGGAGACTATATAAACGTAAAATAATGGCTGTAATACGTTTAAATACTTCATAAAATAAAAATACGTTTAATGTAAAGGCTTTTAAGTAGAACAACTAGCATATGGGCTTTTGATTCTGGCAAATTGGGTGATTCTCACGAAATATGACAATGCACTGTCCCTTGCTCTAGGATCTAATACTATAATACAAAAAGAACTTTTTTTAAAAAAAAACTAATAAATTGCTTTGCTATTAGCATTTTAAAATGACTTTGCACTAGCATTGACTGTTTTGAATAGTTAAAAAATTTATTAAATTGAACTTCAAAATGTCATTTTCCTGGCATGTCCCAAACAATGTTTCCAATAATAACTAGGTTCAAAGCTTCCCATAAATTTTTCAATATCTATTTTTTTTATATCAACCGGTGCAAACAATTCTAGAATATACGCAGAGAGTATTATTTACAAAAACTTCGTTTAAAAAAATTTTTTCTGTCAATAATTTGTTTGTCCCAAGAAAATCTGCTTTTATTTAGTGGCTCATAACCAAAATAGATAGAGCCAATAATCATTATCTTATGTTAATAGATTGATCAAATACCCTCCTATATGAACATGTCTTGTTGTATGAATAAGGAAACAATTTTCTGGTTCAAAATCTATTTCAAAAAATTTTTCAAGATGAGTAGGTTTTTGTGTTGTCATTTTCCTGGCTTAATGAAATCATTAATAGCATAATTACATAAATTTATCTGAGTTATTTTAAGAAATCCTGTTGTTTTCTGCAGAATGTAAACGTCTTAGGACAAAATATTAAACTAAAGTAAAGTTATATGCTATAAAATAGCGAATTGTTCATTATCCTGGCTTATGAATTCCAGGACATTGAAGCGATACCAAATTTCTTTTAGCTGCTAATACTGTAAGAAGGAAAAGCAAATACTAACCTTATACCAAGTTTATGTATGATTGTAATATGGTATGATTGTAATATGGATTTATGGTCCATCTAACATAAAAGCTTAAGTTGAGTTACTTACTATTAACTTAAAATGATTATTTTTTAAACTTCTAAGCTAATATGTCTAAGCATAAGTCTTCTAAGCATTCAAGATTTGGTGAATTTCTATTTAATTTTTTTTCTCGAGTAAATGTCAATAAACTACCCTGCTGTCTGTAAGATATTAATAAATGTAACTAAAGAAGTATACAAAAAAAATTTAGATTATTTCGAAGATTTTAAATTTGAAGAAATTTTTCGGTCCGAATTGTCATGTTTAAAAGGAATCACCCAATTATTTAACGACTTCTATATTCTTTCATAAGATGAGTATAAGTGGATAAATGCTAGTTTGAATCCCCGTGTCTCTTAAAAATTACTTTTTTTAAAAATAGAGTGCTATTTCGGTGATTTATAGCACAATATATGTGTACACTAGCGTTATAAAATATGTATATTTAAAATTTTCTGAAACATAAAGCTTGGGAAGGGATAATTATAGAAAGATGGAAAGAATGACAATAAAAAATGATCATTAATAAAGGTAAAAAAGCCCATTTAAATTAATTTTATTCAAAATCTAGAATGGATGGAGGAAAAAGCGACAAAAAGTGTAAAATTTTTATTCTCTTGACTGGCAGTAAAATAACTTCAACAGCTGGTGTTTCTGTCAAATCCTTTAAACAATGTTAATGATAAGCAAGTGTAAATAATTTATAGAGCAAAAATCGATGCTTTCCAGAAATGGGCTTAGAACAGTTAAGAAATTATCAGCTAAAGACTTCTTTTTAACAATTTCTAAAATGAATGAAAAATTAATGGAATATAAATAATCCTTTTTAAAAGTGATGAAAATGAACTAACAATGTATGTGAAAAAGCAGATTTAAGCGAAGTGCAAACACTAGATTTGGAAAATTGCTTCCGAAAATATAGAGAATATAGAGTATATATTCTCTATATATTCTCTCTCTCTCTCTCTCTCTCTCTCTCTCTCTCTCTCTCTCTCTATATATATATATATATATATATATATATATATATATATATATATATATATATATATATATATATATATATATATATATATATATATATATATATATATATATATATATATATATATATATATATATATATATATATATATATATATATATCCTAAAGTTACATGAATTTTTCGAAAATTACAGTAAAATATTATACAGTATTTTTTAAAGTAATGTTTTTCTAATTACAGTGATTCAATGATTTTACCGTTATCATTACTGTAAATATTAGGGTACATCAGATTTTTTGTTCAATATTATGTTCCGGTGAAAATGGATTCCACGGAGAAATTACTCTTTACAGCTATTTTAGGCAGAATTTTTTTTCTTTTTACAAGGAGAACTTGAAAAATAGTGTGCATAATATTGTGAAAAAACTGCATACGAACAAGTCAATTCATTATCATAAGAGTTTACAAAGAGTTTTTTAGAAAATATTGTAAAAGGGTCTGATGGGTTAAAATAAAACTAAAATGTCTTAATTATTTTTGATGCAATTGAAAAGACTCCAGAATAAAAAATGTTTGCTTTAATTTTGAGAAATGTACAAATTACAAATTTTATACTAATTAATTTATTTACAGATTCTTCATCAAAAGATTTAAAAAAAATTAATGATAGAGGTTTGATGTTATAAATATTTTCGTAATTCTTCTACATAAAATTTGATTTTCCCCATAACTTGAAAGTTTAATTTGAAAACTTAACTACATTGTTTAAGTTTTTAAAACGAAGCTTTTATTCTTAATGTATAAGTCAAAGAGGCAAGCTATTTGTTGACTTATAGGGAAACTTTAAAAGCCTTTTTGTAAAAAATTCAAAGTTCAAACTAACGCTTATATTTCAATTCTAATTAAACTATACAAACAATTATTCATATTTCGAAAAAATTTATAAACAATGAAACTGTACTTGAAAGAAATGTGTAAAACATAGCTGAATCTACGTTTTAATTTCATTTCCTAGATCAAAACTCAAAATTTGATATAAAAAAGGGGCTAGTTTTTTTCTAATTGTACAAATATTACGAAAATAACAATATGAAATGACATTTTACAGGTCACAAGAACATGCTTAAGAGCAATTCTTTTTTATTGTTTCTAAATAATCCCATCTCTTTGAAAGCAAATGGAACACTCACTTGCAAAATGCACTTAAATTTTTTTATTGCATTCAAAAATTCACAATTTATGAAATATCCTTGAATTCCGGATAAATCATAAAACAAAATATATTTTTTTCTCAACCTTTTGAAGTAGTATTTTTTCAAAATACAAATTTTTAATAAGAATAAAAAAAAATTAAATCTCTTTTTTCTGATTTAATATTTTAGCACAAATATAATTGTGATAATCTAACAGGTTTTTTAGTAACTATTAGTCTATGTTAAACTATTAGACTATAATACCAAAATATATTATTGCTCGCAAATAAAGTGTCAGGAAAAAATATATATAAAGGTAACTTGTGTCCCTTCTGCGTCAGAGGGCTAAAGGCTTATGAAAACAATCAATATTGCTTATTTTAAATTGCATTTTATTCAACCATTTTTACAACTTAAAGAAAAAAACACTTCATTAAAATTTGGTATTTTACCACGTAATTAAAATATTTAAATTGCGTATTTAAACAGAATGTTTTTGTTTGGATAAGTATTTAGGAGATTTTGTTGCATATTTATTGTCATTATTAAGTTTTTGATTAGTTTATAATTGTAGATAATATTCACTTAAAATGCTAATCATCTTGTTCTATTTTTCAATACATTTTAATTAATCCATAAACTATTTCAAGTAAAGCTATGAAAGAGTCACATTATCTTTTTCGAAGGAGAAATGAGCCTGTTACAGAGGATAATTACTCAACTTCAAAAAGATATTTGCATAATTATGAGAATACAGAGGTCGCGAAACTTATTCTATTCTCTTAGGTGTCGTATTTTACTGCTAGTAGGCATATTCTTTTAAATTATTCTAATGGTTTCTATTCTACATAAATAAAAGTATTCAATGTCTTAATTTTATAGGTAAGAAAAAAATGTATAAACGAATTTCATTCTCTACTCTAAGTACGTTGGTTGCTTATTAACAGTTTAAGTTATTCTAAAGAAATTTTCGGATAAATTGAAAACTTCCTTTTTGTTGCTTTAAATTTTAAGTTATACTGTAGTTTACTTAATAATACCATAACTTTGATAATTAATGCTGAAAATTAACATTTTCACTTGCTTTCAATATCTTTAAAAAGTCATACTTTGTCCCTGTATGCGTAAAATAACCATGCATGGTAAACTATGACTTTAAACATTTCCTGTTTCTAATTAAATCAATTTGATTTTTATTCTATTTGTGAAGAAAGCTTCTTACGCTATTCTAAACACTTCATATATTAACTGTTTCTTAATTATACTCTATAAGAAATAAAGATTTCACTTTTGACGATTCTGCAATCTCTATTTTCTTAATTTTGAAAATAATTTCGTCACGAAATCACGCGATTTGTGATGAAACGCGAACTCTCAAATATGGAAATGTTTCCTTAACTTGAAACCTCATCGCAGTGCACTGTGGGAGATTTATAAGTAGAATGACACTTGTAAAATCGAAACTAGAAAGAAAGGCAAAAGTCAAATAGTTGTATGGTGGTCAAGGAGTTAGCCTTACACCAGGAAGATTCCGAGTTTAAATCCCGCTTTAGGCATGGATGTATTTTAACTCTTTGTTCCATCTATCCTTTTTGCGTAGTTATGGTGACGTTGATTCACCTATATTGTGCTCATAAAAGTAATCTAACAGTACGACCCGTACTTCAGTTTTTTTTTTGAAAAATAAATCGAATGATCAACGATTTTTTGCTTTGGATGAAATTCATTTACACGAAGAAGTGACGATAGTTATTTCGTCACTTTGATAAAGTATTGCTTGTAATATATATCCATATGCCAGGAAATGGTATCGGCAAAAACGAATAATTCGTGAGATTTCAGTATTTCTTTCTGTGTAACACTAAAATGAATCTGATATATGTTTAAACAAAATACACTGTCAAATAACTGTAGCCCTAATTTATGTTTCGTAACTGTTACTGCTAACAATACGCATACAAACACCAAATATCTATGCAAAAAAACGCATTAAAATTTTTGTAATGTTACTAATTTTGCTTGAAATATTCAGTCTCATTATGGAGTTGTAAATATTATTATAAAAATGAAACTGATCTACCACCCGATAAAAACATCTAATAAAACTTGGTGCAGTGGTGGGATTCTAAGACTCGTAATAAGACTCGTTCCAATTACGAGTTTCTCAGATTCTAAGACTCGTTTTAGAAGAAACGCTTAAAGGCCACTATAAAAAAGGAAATACAGTGACCTCTCACTTATGCACCACCTCTTTTATGCACCTTTTTCATTTATACGACGATTTTTATAGGTCCCAGTACATTAGATAGGAAAATAATGATAAACATCCTCCGTTTATGCGTCGCCCTAAAAATAAATTTTTCAATTATGCGCCGAAATTTTAGGCTAACATTTTAATTTTTCAATCCTTTAAATATTTTTTCTTTAAAAAAAAAATGTTTTAAATTAAAAATGAAGCAAATAAGCAATCCTTGTTACAGATAAAAAGAAATATATGTTGTTTGATCCTATTGAATTTGCTTCCCTCTGAGACCTTTTCATTTTTGCTGTTTCTGGAAAGACATTCTTTCTAGAATTTTTAATAGGGTGTCTTATCTGTTAGACCAAGAACAATGAAAGCCCATTCATCTTTTAGAAAATGACCATTCCTCTTGTCCAGAGGTTAGTTTTACTCCCATGCTGTTTTCTATGAAAAAAAGACACCTGTAATACGAAAGATGAAAGAGACCGCGATCACTTACTTGCAGTCAGATGAACATGAGTAAATAAAAGGAGGTAATCTGTTTAGTGACAGAAGTACTTGAACAACTTATTGTGCAGCATATTATGACGTCAGGTACTTTTCTTAGAAATTTATCCTGTTATGTTTCACCCCCTCCCATAAAACTCAATTTTTTTGTGAAGAACTGTTCATTTATATCTAACTATAACTCGTGAACGATGAGAACGTGGTGGATGATACTGACGGGATGATAAAGTTCCTCCAAATCACACAGCAGTATTGAAAGCTTTAGACACTATTCCTGACTTTTTACAATTTAATTTTGCTTCTAAAACTCCACCTGATCCCATTTATATGAACTGAAAAAAACTGTTTTTGAATAACGTCGGCAAAAACAAATACAAACATGTATTAAGATTAATTTGTAAGAAAATATATTGTCTTAAGGTATGTTATTTTTTTTCCTTGTATAATTATAGTAAATACCAAAACAGTATAAATATTAACATTTAATCTTTAGAAACATATTTATACCTATTGTCACTGCAATTTACGTTGCGTTTTAGAATTTTGAAGTTTTTCACTTACGCGCCTCTTTCACTTATGCACTTTTTTTCTCTTGGTCCCTTACACCGGTGCATAAGTGAGAGTTCACTGTAGCTTTCTTCTTTTCATACTCAACGTTTAAATTAAAATTTGGTTTATTTTAAATATAATTGAAAATAATAATTGTGAGTATTGATAAAATGTTTTTTCTCATGTACATTGCTGGTTAGAGAAAAAAAAAACTCATTGGCACAAAATCACTTTTATGTAATCTCATTGACATATTACTATCAGTCCAAATGTGACCAACGATTTAAAACTTAAATTAAAGAAAACAAAGAATGAAATATACATGTAAAAGTCTCCGTGTTTTTCTTAGGAAACCGGTATTTTTCTCATTGTTTCGTGACGCATTTTTGAACAATATTAAGTTAAGTATTTGAAAGGGTATTGGTCTTACCTTCACACACACCACGCTGTTATAGAAAATAGTGGAAATTTTAGAAAATTTGTTTTCAATTTTTCCCATCTATGAGCACATCTATTGACGGCCTTCAAAAATATTAATTTTAAGACGTAATATTAATTTTTGATTACTTAAAGCGAAAAACAGTAGGCCGTACGTCTTGATCTTTTACTTTTCTTTAATTGCAGCTTTAAATAGTTTGTATTTTTCGGGTAATTTCGTATTAATTTAATTTCATTATCAAATAATCTTTAATTTAGAATGCAAATGTTTGCTTGCTAATTGAAAATTATATACATAATACGATTTATGTTAAAGGAACATTTACATCACAATCTGTTAGTAATTGAAATTTGGATTTCTTAGAATTTGTGCGTATTTTTATTGATAAGGTTGTTTTTAATATTCGGTAAAACATTTTTGACACCAAGCAAAACTTTCCCAAATAAGTTTGTTAAACTTATAAAAATTTCAAAAACTTCAAAATTTTAAGACAAAGTATTATTTTTCTTATGTACAGTTTTAGAATTAGCTGAAGGATATATAAAAAATGAGAACTATCACTTATAATATCGTTACTATAATAATAAAATCACAAAAAAAAATCTGAAAAGCTTAAGTTTTTTGACTTAAAGGCCTGATTAAAATATGCAAAATTTGATCAATCGCAATATCATAGTAAAAAATCTGATATACCTTAATATTTACAGTAATAATTACCGTAAAATCATCAAATCACTCTAAATAAACACTACTCGCAAAATTACTGTATAATATTTTTCAGTAATTTTGAATATTGTGAAAAAATAGATATACTCTATGCCGTTATACTTTATACCATTTCTTGATCCCGAATTTTTTACAGTGTATATGCTCTTTATTCACGGAATAAAGTTTCAAGTTAAATAATTCTTTTTAAAATTGACGTTAATTCTTTAGTGTACAGCTTATAAGCAATTGTTACATTTATCCATTTTATTGATACTTACCCAATTACAGGATAATACATTATATTTGGTCTCAATATTATTTGGCCTTAATATTATATTTGGTCTTAAAAATGATAATACATTTTTGAAAATTTGAAGAAAAAAAAATACATAATAAAATAGATAAAAACTCTCTTAAAAGGAAGAATAAAAACTCATATTTTTGTCAACATATTTTTCTCAGCTTTTTCTATAATCGAATGCATAACCTATCAGAAAAATTGAATGTCATAATAATAGAGTTCAAGACGTGACCCTTAAACCGGAAAAAGGAAAAAAGAAGATGAATAGGATAGAAGGAAGAATTTCTTTCATATCTTACGGCTATTTATACAAAGAAGGAAGCCATTGAATTTCCCCCCGTATTCAATATAGTTTTGCAATACGTTTAAACATATACTACACTGTAATACGTAAATTCGATTTCTCATATATATATATATATATATATATATATATATATATATATATATATATATATATATATATATATATATATATATATATATATATATATATATATATATATATATATATATATATATATATATATATATATATATATATATATATATATATATATATATATATATAGTTCAAAATGAAGAATAAAACAAAGAAAAATTAATGAAAAAAAGGGGGGTGGGAAGTAAAAAAAAAAATAACAACCAACTTTTTATTATAAAAAAAAGATGAAATGTTAATTAAAAAACCGGAAAAAAAGCCGGAAAAAAAAAGATATAATCTTTTCTTCAGCCCACACGATTATATCCGCAAAACAGAGTGCTTTCTGATATTGTATCAATAAAGCCAAAGCAAAATATATTAATACAATAGTGTGAGGAGCACTCAAAAATTTTTTTAATAAAATAACTACAAATAAAATAGATCATAAAAAGTAAAAATAAGATGTAAAAACAGATAATAAAATAAAAAGAAAGAACATTAAAAATGGGGGACTATAAAGCGAGTAGCAAAATCATAACAACTTACATGGACAGATATTTTTCAAGAATGATTTAAAAATGTTTTCGCAGAAAGATTGCCAGATTACAAAATATGAAAACAAAAGATGAAAACAAAAGCGCAAATTGAGTGTAACAAGAGGGTTTTAAAGTGTCGTTCTTACTGCACTGCTGAAGTGATTTGTTAGTTACCAAGGATGAGCCCGAAATGGATGTGCGCAAGGTAATATTATACTGGATAATTTTAAAAATTGATCATAAATAGTTTTAGAAGATAGATGTTTATTTTAGAAAAAATACAAAATACAAAAGAGAAACATAAATTGCCTGCTTTGCAAATAATTTTAGCTGCGGATTTGCACGACATGGATTAGCACATAGAAAAATTATTTAAATTATCAAAGAAAAAATTTTAATTGTTAATTGTTTAAATTGTTAATAGATAAAAAAATTTTAATTGTTAATAGATAATTTTAACACGGATTTGCCCGAAATGGATTTGCACATAGAAAAATTATTTAAATTATCAAAGAAAAAATTTTAATTGTTAATTGTTTAAATTGTTAATAGATAAAAAAATTTTAATTGTTAATAGATAATTTTAACACGGATTTGCCCGAAATGGATTTGCACATGGAAAAATTAACATTTTTCCATGTGCAAACAATTAACAATTAAAATTTTTTCTTTGATAATTTAAATAATTTTTCTATGTGCTAATCCATATCGTGCAAATCCGCAGCTAAAATTATTTACAAAGCAGGCAATTTATGTTTCTCTTTTCTATTTTGTATTTTTTCTTAAATAAACATCTATCTTCTAAAACTA
Organism: Parasteatoda tepidariorum; assembly: GCF_982258835.1. Taxonomy (NCBI): domain Eukaryota; kingdom Metazoa; phylum Arthropoda; class Arachnida; order Araneae; family Theridiidae; genus Parasteatoda; species Parasteatoda tepidariorum. Next base: position 81,355,081 of record NC_141761.1, read on the forward strand.
TTTATGATCAATTTTCAAAATTATCCAGTATAATATTACCTTGCGCACATTCATTTCGGGCTCATCCTTGGTAACTAACAAATCAAAACTCAGAATAACAAATCACTTCAGCAGTGGAATAAGAACGACACTTTAAAATCCTCTTGTTACACTCAATTTGCGCTTTTGTTTTCATATTTTGTAATCTGGCAATCTTTCTGCGAAAACATTTTTAAATCATTCTTGAAAAATATTTGTCCATGTAAGTTGTTATGATTTTGCTACTCGCTTTATAGTCCCCCCTTTGTAATGTTAATCTTTTTATTTTATTTTATTTTATTATCTGTTTTTACATCTTATTTTTACTTTTTATGATCTACTTCATTTGTAGTTATTTTATAAAAAATTTTTTGAGTGCTCCTCACACTATTGTATTAATATATTTTGCTTTGACTTTATTGATACAATATCAGAAAGCACTCTGTTTTGCGGATATAATCGTGTGGGCTGAAGAAAAGATTATATCTTTTTTTTCCGGCTTTTTTTCCGGTTTTTTAATTAACATTTCATCTTTTTTTTTTTAAAATAATAAAATGTTGTTTGTTATTTTTTTTTTACTTATTATTTCCCACCCCCTTTTTTTCATATGTCTATAATTTTTCTTTGTTTTTTTCTTCATTTTGAACTTATCTAATGAGTGCTGTTTACTTGCAGCTTAAGCGCAATAAATGATACTTATTGTTTTTCTTAACTTTCTTAGTGTTTTCTTGTATTTATTTATATATATATATATATATATATATATATATATATATATATATATATATATATATATATATATATATATATATATATATATATATATAAATCGCAGTGATATTGCAAATATTGTAAAATGTCCCTATTGAAAACGTCTAGATTAATTGCAAACTAAGTTAACTTTCTTCGTTTCCATTATATCACGATGCTCCTCCAACATGCTGCATTTCAATTTCAAATCATGTACTTAGATTTCTCCGGGTTCAAACCCTCTCCAAAACTGAGTGGTTAACTCACATTTTTCTCAAAACTGTACAATGGCAATCACTGAATTTGCATTTAAGCATTGAATAATCAAATTTTGCAAAGTTTACTACTTTTTTCTTGGAAAATTCTCCGAGTGAAAATTTCGTAAAACTCTGGAGATTATTTTTTTATGTTTTGGGAATACAGATTTCTTTGAAAAAATAGGTTTAGTGCTACTTATCGAATTGCTTAAATGATTGAGAAATATTATTCAAATAAGTAATCACAATTGGTTCCCGGATATGATCCAGGATAGAAATCTGGGACTCTTGTATGCAAATCGAGAGTACTAATATCGACAGCATTCAGTGCAAATGATTTTTAAATCAGATAAGAAGTTTTGGTTATCTTCCAGTTATCTGGATATCGCAGAATTGAGGGAACTGTTTCTTTAAATAATATACGAGTACAAAAATATCGAATTACTTTGCGACTAAATGGTCGTTAAGTTAACGAAATCTAAGTCAAATATTGTGTAATTTCAAAAATGAGTTCCCAAAAGGCATAGAAAGTTTCTCAAACAGACATTTGATCAGTAACTTAATTCAAAAATTCATCGATCGTATAAAATATTAGCTTAGCATAAAAAACTCACATGAAAAAAATTTATTTTGCTCAGATTTATATTGTTCAAATTGATATTTACCATTTTTTAAATCTTAATTTGTACTTATATCTTCATTTTAAATGGTAAATAAGCCCAATTGGATGCGTACTCCCCTCCCCCCAAAACAAAAATTAAATTCTTGTACACTAGTGTTAAATTTCATGGAATATATTATTCTTTTAGAACGCAACAATTTTCTCTTATACACTTATTACACATACAATTTTCTTTTACTCTAAATACAGTAATTGTTATTACCAAAAAACAAAATAAATTTGGCTAATAACAAACAATGACTAGAACTGCACTGATTGCTTAAGACTAGTGTGCATTTAAAAAGAAAGTTTTAAATATTCAAATTTCAAAAATTTTATCAAATGATAATATTTACTTTAGCAATGATAGATTGAAATAAATTACATTTTCGGTTTAAAGTTTATAATTTCTCTGATATACTATGTGACAGTTTTGATATATTTGTGAAAAACAAACATTCAAACTACAAATCGTTTCCTTTTAAAGAAGTTAAATTTAGTAGCGGGGTAATCTATGAAGATAAATAGAACTGACGTGACATCCATATTTACCTAAGGTTTGGAAACTTGAAGTGAAAACTTCAAAACCTTCATTTAAGGTATTGGTGCTTTTTAACCATAATTTTAAATTACAAGAACTGAAATTGCGCAGGTGTGTAAAAAATTGTACAGTAAAGGCGATGGAATAACATTCAAAATAACATTCAATAATTAGTTCGAGCCGTTAAACTTGTAGTAAAAAATACCATGTAGGCCACAGTGCCCACAGAAATTCATTCACTTATATAAAATTGGATACGCTGAAAGGGCTGTTATTATTTATGAATTTAAAGCAAGTTTTTTTGTTGTTGTTGAAATTCCTGTTGTTATTGCAATTTTAGGTGAGTTCACTATTCTCTTTGATTTCTTTCAAATAAGGAAAATATCGACTATTATACAAAAAAAATAATGATAAACAAGAGCAATTGGCGTATGTATTACGAACGATTTTTCCATAAATATTATGATACGAGTGCTTAATATTTAGATAAAATTTAATGTATTAATAAATTGAAGTAGACAACAAGTGCAAGGAGGAACTTTAATTCCAGATTTAAAAAATAATTCAGAATATTTTATTAGTCTAGTAGGGAGGAACACGTGAGAAACGGGTTTTCCTTATGTGTAGAATATAAAGATTATAAAGATTAACATACAATTCCGTTTTTTTAATTTTTTTTTTATCTTTTTAGATATCATCATTGATTACTTAAATGATATCATTAAATGAGTATGTTTGTTGAATAATTCCATTGAATAAAAAACAGATTTCACTGATAAATTGCAACTCTTTAATTATAAAACTCTTTAATTTAAAAATTGCAACTCTTGGTTGTTATATAAGATAAAGACAGTTAAACAAAATATGGATGACACGTGAAAGCGACATCTCCGAATTAACATTTTGAAACCACGACAATAGAGCGTGCTTCTAAAAACTAAATTATGCAAATTCAATTATAATAATAAAAAATAAGAGAAATAAGTTGTGTATTAAAGTGTAAATATATCTGACTTGGCTAAATTCGGCTTTGGCTATTTTGGCTGTCATGAGTTGACTATATTGATTTTCGTTCCCCGTTGATACTACACAGAGAAAAAAGAATGATCAAAACTTTCAGAATATCTTAAAACTTACCGTCTTTATGGCTTCATGTACGCACTTAAAAGATCGTTAATATTTACAGAACCGCTTTCGTATTGATTTTATTAAAATTAACAATAAACTGCAGTTTTATTAAATTTGATGAAATATGGTCTTTTATCATTATATCTTTAGAGCATGGAAAGAAAACACTTTATTCTGCAAAATTTACTTTTCAGTTTCGTAATTTTTACTACATATGTGATAATAAGAATTATAATTTTGAAAGCTGGAATTTCCGATAAACCATCAGAACAGAAAAATTAGTAAATGAATGGTTTAAATACTGTATATTTTGGTTTCTATTACCAGAATTATTTCTGCTTTTTACTACAATTGGTATAACCACGCAGTATTATGATTTTATCCGAATATTTTCCTCCATTTGGGGATAGTTAAACTTTTAGTTAAACCGAACTATACTTAACCGGCTATTCAAACCGAAATTCTAAATATACTATTTGCTTAATCAAATGTAAAATTACCGAGATAAACAACGAATAATTATTAATTTTATCGAACTTTTTTGTTTTTTTTTTCTAGTATAAGATTACAGATTTGTGAATGACTGATATGTGATTAATTAATTGGTTCTTAATTATTTGTTACCACGTATGAAGTACTGGTATTGAGATGGCAAGTAAAAATGAAAAACAATTTATAAAAATTTTAGAATTATTTGGCGAGTGTTATATTTACAACTAGAGTCTGCTTTCTAGTCCAATTCGATTATTTATTAAACCAATCATCTTTTTATATTAATTTTTCAGTATGATTAGAAACAAAATATATGTATTTTGATTTTTGACTTTATATTCCTTACAGATGGAGGAGATTGATAACAGTATATGTTTTATCCATTAGCTACAAATCAATACCGATGAGTAAACCAGAACATGTTTACTGTGTAAATAATTTTTAGAGAGAAAGTACGGCATTCTGTTACTCCTTGGGTTACAGCTACTTTCAGATGTTATTAAATATATGAAGCCCATAACACGAGGAAGTTAAGCAAATATTATTCGCAAATATTTTATTGCGGATCAACGGAAATGAAGAAAATGTCTACTAGATAAATAAATGAAGATAAGAAAACTTAGAAAACTCAAACCTGTAAAAAATGTACGGTAAGAGTGTAAAACATGTAACAGACCTGTAAGTTTTTGTGTGTATAATTTAATAATAAGTTTCAAAAGATATTAAAATCTTAAAATTAGAAAACGTGAGCGTTTAAAAAATATACAGTAAGAGTGTAAAATGCATGGAAGTTCTTTAAGTACCTTTAAGTTCTTAAGTGTGTATAACTTAATAATACGTTTAAATATTGTTCAGTATTAAAAACTTAATCTTAAAAACGGTGATCTTTCAAAAAATGTACGGAAAAGTCTAAAATGTATAAAATAATTGCAGGAGTGTTTGAGTGCAAACCTTTAATGATGAGTTTTAGCACTGTTAGATATTAAAACAATTTTATGCTAATAAAATATGCAATGAAATACACAGAGCTGTGCATGTTTTTTTCAATAATATCTAGCGATAAAATTTTTAAAATTACCTAACTATATTAATATATTTATATTTTGGAAAGGGAAGAAATAATTCTTCAATACTTCAATGAACTCATTTGTTTGGCATGGAAAATAGTAATACACGTAAGATTGCTTATGAATTTAGTATATATTAGAGCAACGAAAATTATTTTATGAGTATAAAATTTTCATAAAGGTAAGTTTAAGCATAAATTGCATTTATTATGAACCTTATGGTGAATTAAAAAATAATAAATTTGGTACAAGGAAAAACAAATTAGGCAATATTGGTTAATAAAGTCAAAATAAGCAGTATATATACAAGCCAAAATATACAATAATTCATTTTCTATTTTTTCGTATAGTAATGGTTTACCAGACATTATTTCGTTTTTAAAATTATAGTTCCTAATACGTTTAGTGAAAAATACGTTTAGTAAATACATTTAGTGAAAATAAAAGAAACTGAAAAGTAAGTTTGAGGCATTAAATAGTTTTTATGTAATGCTCTAAAGTATCATTGTAAAAAGCCAAAATTACCAATTTTGTCACGCATTATAGAACCCTATTTAATTATTAATTTTACTGAAATCATAACCAGAGCTCTTCTGCCGAAATTTTTGGCGTCCTTCTCGAGCCAAAAATACGTTAAATTCTACCATATTCAGGTAGTTTTGACCATTATTTTTTATCTGTGCATAATTCACTCTACATAAAAAATTTAGATTTTTATCAAATCACAAAATCTTCAAAGGAAAAGAAACTAATATGAATAAAATGATTTCTAAATAGCTTAAAGTTATACTAATTTCTTATTGCAATTATAATTTATGTATTCAATCAATAAAATTTGTCCAGATCAGATTTATCAGATTTTATTTGTTCAAATCAAATTGATCAGATTTGTTTTTGTTACCATCATTTAGGTCCACTTTCTTTTTTTTTTTTTTTAGAGTATGGAAAACGCTAATATCAAAACAACAGCGAACAATTCATTCTGATATTGTTCTTTACAGCCGATAGAGGGAGTTTTAGCTTCACTTAACCAATCCTGCTTCATACAAGTGAATTGCAGTGACGACTCTGTGGCGGCAATGTACAAAACTTCATATAATTCACCTTGGGTTAGTGTGCACCCTTTTCCATGAAGATTAGAACATATGTTAGTGAACCCATAGACCCCTAGTTTGAATCTGGCAGGTGGTGTCGTTTACCGCAACTTGTTGAGCAGTGGTGGCTTAGGAGATACAGCTTTTACCTTTCAGTGAGGTGAACCATGTTTGAATTTCAGCGATGGCTGGTGGATGCGAATTTTGCACCCCGTTCACACCGACCACAGTGCTAACGTGAAATTTCCTCAGTGGTAGACGAATCATGGGTTAGAGTTCCCTTGCCCTCAGGCTAACTGTGGGAGGTTTTCGTGGTTTTCCTCTCCATGTAAAGCAAATGCTGGTCAGTTTCATCAAAAAGTCCTTACGAAGGCAGATTTCTCCCAATACTTGATCCAAGAGTTCCCTTGTCTTCAGGATTATTTTTCAGAATTACGAGGCTACGGAGTTGAACATTAGTAGTCGTAGCCCAAATAATTTGGTTTCCTGCTCAAGTACGGTTATAAAAAAGGAAGGGTATTTTCGCTTTCATTTGGTTAGCATAGAAAGGTTAAATAATTAATCTTTTTATAAACTTAGTAGAAGTATTAGTATGTCCCGCTTGTTTCCTTAAAGATTAAATAAAGCCACGCAAAAAACTTTACCAGAAAAAACTGATTTTTTTAAGCTTTTACTGCAAATCTTGTCTTTGCCTTTCCTTCATTCAAGCTTTGCTCAGGCTCTCAAATGCAAAATTTTGTTTGTGCTATTTTTCCACAATAAAAATTTAGTCTTTTAATTTACCAAACTATTTATAGTTTTAATTTGTAACTACATGTAGAAGTAGACCGCATATGTAAGACCATCCGTCAAAATTTGCAGAGAATTTTGAAGTTACAGATAGCAGAAATATTCCTTTCCTCTATCCTACACAAGCCTCCCTTATATATAAATAAATAAAACATGATAAAACTAACTAGAAATTTAATTTATGTAAAATGGAATAACGGATTCCTAAATAAACCCTTAGGTGAGTTGCATACAGTCTTTCAAATCACATTATTTTCTAAACATTCAAAAATAAGAACACGCAATGTTACCCAATGGACTTCTTTCCAATTGATTAAACTCCAAGAAAGTAATTTGAAATTAAACTTTTACCTAAAGGGGATGAAACAAGTTAACAATATTTGAGACTTCAAAATTATCCTTGAAATTTAGATCTTATATAAGCGTTTATGGAACTCTCTTGAGTAACGTGACAATTTTATTGTTCGAATATTTAAGAGGCACTACATTCTCACAAAAGCTTTGGATAAGTGGAAACTGGATAAGTACTTTAAGTCCATAAATCTTTGCAAATATTGTGACACAAACTTTGTGAGTGGGAGATGGTTCATTAATCAAATTAAATGTGTGTACAATTTTTAACAGGAGATACTGCTTTCATAAATTATCTAAAGATGTTTAAGAATTTATTCACCACTATTCATTATTAATTATTACTTTTATAATATAATTACGTAAATTTTCCCCATGTCATGAGATCCAAGTTATTGTATTGCATTTTTCATTTGTAAGAGGATTTTGAGAATCAGAGGAAAATATTTTGCATGTTTTTATTTTTATTTTATATTTTGCATGTTTTTATTTTTTAATTAAATTTAAAAAAAATCTGCAACAAAATGTTTTTTTTAGAATGATTTGGTTAGTAGGAAGATTATTATTAATTCCTTAATAAATACTTTTTAATGTTAGAGAAGTATAGTGGAGCATCAAATTTAGGATAGTTAAGATTTTTTTTATAATTGCAAAGTTTTCACAAAAATATTAATTATGAAATTCAAGATTAAAGTTATTAGAATCATTAAGGATACCGAAATTGATTGATTAATTTAAGAGTAAGTTGAAGAAGAAAAGAAGAAGATAGAAATAAAAGCAATGGTGCGTTCTGCTGTGATAGACAGACATTGCGAACTTTATTAAAAGAAAAATTCGTCAATAGATGATACTTCAAGCAGAAAAAGAACAATATTCTTTATAAATAATCATTTTTTAGCAACACATGGGAAAATATTTTGTTAAAATGGTGTGACATGCAGCAGAACAAAATATTTTAGTTTTTGCTTTATTATACACGAAGCAAACCGAACATAACCCTAGAAATATCTCTATATATTAAAAACATATTGGGGCCGACTAAGCTGCCGATATTTTGGGTGTTCTACTAAACTTATAAGAAAAACAAATTATGTTCTGTAGCCTGTTACGGTCTGTACGATCTGTTATGATCTGTAGCCTCTTGAATTACGTTCTTTATGATCTGCAGTCTGCTGAATTGCAACTACAGAGATAAAATTTGATGCACTGTAAGAGCCATTTTTGATTGTGATTTTTATACGAATTTTGTTTTGAAATTACAATTTGCTCGAAAATCTATTTAAATTTAGCTGCTTTCGTAAGTTTTTTTTTCTGTTTGTTTGCTTTAAATACTGACTATTATCCATTGTTACAAAAATATTATTTTTCCTGCACGAGATTTTTATTTTATAAGTTTGCGCTTGAGTAGACGTCAATCAAAAGTAGTAAAGAGAGATAGAGATTACATGTTACCAAATAAAAATCTTAATACAAACAACAACACAGAGGAACAATAAAAATAGAAAATAACATAAGACCGAAGTCATCTTTCCAAAAGCTCTCTCGCACGCTAATATCTTGCTGTCTCCGAATCAAGTCCGTGGAGCCTCCTACAGCAATGGAGGTGCTCTCTATTCATTGGTTCTCCAGAACCACACAGTTGACAATGAGGGTAGTCATAAATACCTATAAGATGCAGGTGTTCTCCTAGACAATCATGACCTATTTTAGGAGCCTAAAGGTGGCTGCCGCATCTCGGCAAGGTTTATCTGGCACTGCCTTAATATCTGTCTCACTCCAGTTCTTATTCCTTATGCTTTCTCGTAGGTCAGCAAAGGCATTCATTTTCATTATTTTTTTTATATGTAGTTTTATGGAATGGTATGACAATCAAGAGCAACTTGGTTGAAGGATAATCTTAATATATAATGTCAATCAAAAGTAGCAAAAAGAGAGAGAGAGAGAGAGAGAGAAAGAGAGAGAGAGTGAGAGAGAGAGTGAGAGAGATTACATGTTGCCAGATAAAAATCTTAACATATATGTCAAAATTTTTAAAAAAATTAATAAAGAGTGATAAAAACGTTTTAAGTTGTTGAAAGTCTCGTCAATGTGTAAATTGTTTCACATTTATTTCTTCCTATTAAGTCATGCAATTCGTATTCCTAAGGCTAAATTTTAATTTCAAGTACAGATAATTATTCTTCAAATATAGGTAATCTTCTATTTCGTGATTATTAACATATTGAAAAATATTTTTATATAAATCTACAATAATCGTATCATTAAAAAAGAAAATGTTCTGTGTTTTTGAGAAAAATTAAAGACAGTTTAACAAAGCGTTTAAGAAAAATAAAATGAATGAGAAGCAATCTTATCTTATCTTATATGTAAGTATAATTTATTAACAGTGTTTAATAACTGTTAGACTGTAAAACGTTCTATAATAAGGTACTATCCCTTGATGCTTTTTAGGTAAAATAATAAAATAATGACACTTAGCGTTATAAGCTTTTAAGTTTATATAATATTTAAAATCAAAAGTCTTACAGTAACAAAGATATGATTATAAATATTATAGGTAAATAACGTTAAGTATAAGGTAAATAAAAAATTTATATGTGAATACCATGATAAATTTAGATAAGTTTGTCCTGAAGATGTAATTAGATTACTTTTCTTAGTTTATTATAAACAGTGTCATGTAAATATTCGATTCAATGAGAATGCATGAAGCGGAAAGCATCACTTTTAAATGTATTATTCAATATAATTGAAAAACAAAAAAGATTTTTTTCCCTCCTTAAAGTAAAGTATTGATATTTCTTGTAAAACTTTTTTAGTTACAAAATATTTTTTGTAATTGAACAATAATTTTTTGTTTACCATAAAATATCATGAGCTGATGTTTCTCAGTTACGAGAAATACAAGGGAGAAATATCAATGCATTCTATATATACAGCAATTGCAAACCTATAAATGTCTTTTCATTAATTGTCTTTATTACAATAAAATTATAAAACAATAATCGATTTAGTAATTGTACATGTTAAAGAGGAAAGATGTATAAAAATCTTAAAGAAAAATTTCGAAACTGCAATAAATTTAAAAGTTTTATTGATTTAATTATTCATTTTAATGATTCATTTTAATGATGTGGAAAGATATATAATTACTGTAAAAAAGGGAAATAATAACACCTATTTACCTGATGTATATTTATTAAAATTATAAGTTTTATTTCAGAAATGAAGAAAGAAGGCTACACAAAAAAGCTACAAAGGAATAAAAAGAAAAAAAATAATAACGAAATTGTGGAAAAAAAAATTCTAATTTACGCTTGTTTTTAGTCCATTTAATGAAGGCAAATGAAAAAACGCATTTCATTTTGATTATACAAGTTTCGTCGACAACGCATTTTGTATTTATTCTAATTAATTTCTTTCGTAATTTTGAAATAATTGTTCAAGGGTAGTAATTAGAATTATTGATTTTAGAGAAAAATGCTATACGCATATCTTTAATTTGAATTACTTAGCACGTAAATATTAATAAGTATTTTTGAACATAACATTCGTAAATTATCAAATTTGTTTTTAAAAGATTCAATAATGATTGAATAAATTTCCAAAATGTTAAAATTTATGTTAATTAATTTTTAAAACTTTACCTTACCTTTCTGTACTGGATTTTTTGATAGATAAGAACTTGTGCAAAAAGATACATGCAAATCTTACGGAAACCAATTATCTGCAAAATTTGCTGAAAATTTAATGTGAAGCAATTCAAAAAATTCCGAGCAAAAGTTCTCATTTATACAAAGTCCAGAAATGGATAGTTTCCGAGACACGGAGCCTCAAACATATGAGATATAGGTAACGGTCATTGTAGTGGAAGGTTCTTGCGGTACCAATTGCTTAAGTGAATGCGATGAAGTAATGCTATCTGCTTATTCAACTTTGGGCGCTTTGACATGCTAATAGCTATTTCATTGCTTATTCTCGCTTGCAATGCTTATGTAAAAGTTCATTACCAACTATATTTTTTTTAAATTTTTTTGGTTTATGTTAATATCGTGACGGAGTTAGGGAATTGAAAATTAATATTTCTGGTTCTCGGAAAGTATCAATTAGTGTCATAGAAAACTTTTAATCCGAATGCTTTGATTTACAACATATAAAATTTTCAGCCAATTTGACAGAGACCTACAACATATTAAATTTTCAGTCAATTTTATAGAGACCGTCAGCATATTAAATTTTCAGCTAATTTGACAGATAATTAATTTCCTTACGGTTTGTTCGGGCGAAAGGCAAAATTCCATTACTTTGTTTGAAATGTAAGCCAAGTAAATTAGTACATGGAAAAGCATAAAATTAATATAGAGTAAGAAGGCGTGCATCGAATGCTCTTCTATAAATGTCATTTCAATCAGACTTAACGTAAATATTTCACTCAGTAGTACGAAATCAGACCACAGACAAATCCACTTATTGCAAAAGCCACATTTACGCTTAAGAAACATAATTTATTTTCCAAAAAAAATATTATAATGTTCTATATTCTCAAAAATAATTATCCACTGTAAAAAATGTGAACTCAAACATTATGGAACTTGCTTCGTTATTGACGATACCGTTTACTGATATATGCTCGAAGTGAATTTTTCGTCAAAAGGACGAAATAACGAGCGTCACTTTTGCAAGGAAACGAATTTCGTCAAAATTAAAGAAATATTTCGTCATTCTATTTTCTTACGAAAAACAAAATCGTAGTGCCTAAAGTATCTAACCTTCATAATAATTTATCTCTAGCAACATCCAGTTCTATTATTATCACCGTAATAACACAAGAAGGACACATAGAACAGAGAAATAAATTACTTGACCTGAGAGGGATTCGATCACGGAATCTTCCTAGTAGCAGGCCAACTCCTTGTCCACCATACGTTTAAGTCGGAATACTTCGTCATTTTATTTTCGATCGTCTATTCCTCATTCTACATAGTTAACAACTTTTCCTAATGCACTATGGTTTGAGTTGAGGAAACATTTTCGTCATATATTAAGAGTTCACGTTTCACGTAATTTTGTGACGAAATAATTATCGGAATTCACGAAATATAGCTCAAAGATTGCTCAATCCTCAAAAGTGAGAGTTTAATTTGAGAGGGAGTTTGGTTTAATTTTACCAAGATAAACGTTTTATAAAATATAAATATTTTTCTTTTGAGTGAAGTAGTAGTGGATAGAGTAGTAGTTAAGATCACATTTATTAGTAAATAGTGCAATGAGAACTCACATGTGGAATAAAATTAATTTTATTATTACTTTAATGTATATTTTTATCACATATTAATTTTAAAATTTTATATGCTTTAAAATATTTTTTTCGTGCAATTTTATAAAGATAAATGTCTGATAAAATATATTGCGAATATAAATGAATGAAGCATTGCACGAGAAAAAATCAATAAATATAACGTTGAGATTTTACTAGTGGTATAAAATTTAATAGAAATTCTGTTTCACTGAGAAAAAATATGGTCACAACTACCAGAATTTGGTAAAATTTACCGTAAGGCTGGCTCTTCAGGAATACCAAGCTGCTCAGTAATTTTCCCCGAAGTGTTTTACTATTGATTTTGGTTTTATTATGAAGAATTTTTTTTTATAATAAGGGACAAAACTTGATAAATGCTGTAAAATTTGGAAATTTTATTATGATACTTCAGAGCATGACATAAAAATAAGTTATTCGGTTAATTTACTTTCCTGCTTAGTATTTATTATTAAATGTGAGGTAATATGAATTATAATTTTAAAATCCAGAATTTCCGGTAAGCCGTTAACATATGGATGGAAAAAATACCAAATGAATAATTTAAATAGCATAAAATTCATTTAATCCGGAATTAATTAATAAATTTTACCAAAAATGCAATTACCATACGGTATGGTAATTTTACCAGAATTTTTTTCCGTGTGTATGAAAATTTTTTCTCTCCACCAAAAGATAATTTCCTAATCTTTCAAAATATTCATATGATATTCTAAGCACTAATTTTCGAAGAAATATGAAGAGATTTTAATGAGAGAGGTCATGTAAGGACATGTTTACTATATTTGTAATGTTTCAGAAATCATTCATGTGACAATTTCTGTTTCTACTTTTAACTCAAAATGTTTTTGAATCCTGAGGCAGAATACGTAAAATACAAGATTATTTATCAAGATTATTTATTATCATCAGTACAAGAATAAATCAAGATTATTTATTATCATTATTAAGGAATAAATCTCGATTATTTATAATTAATTATTATCATGAATCAAAATTATTTATTATTAATTACCACGAATCTAGATTTTTTTATTATTAATTATCTTGTAGACACCAGTGGTTTTGATTGCTGAACTAATAAATTATATTTTTAAACTAGAAATTATATTTTTAAACTAGAAATTATTGAAAATTAAATAAATCCATTTTATCTTTGCAAAAGTTTTAGTTAAAGTTATGGACTGTAAGATAAAAATAGAACTACAATAATTAGAAAAAAATTTTGTATTTTTGTTGCAATAGAAAACATAAGGAAGAAAGGTTTGAAAATATTAGAGAATTGAAGGAACATTCTTCGTAAAAGTTTAAGAATGAATCGATTGCATCTTATTTCTCATTCTTTTTACGAAGTAGGCTATAAACATTAGGAACCGTATGACATTTCTCACCATCAGATATGGGTGATTAATTGTTCGTAGTTGCTAATAGATTTTTTGTTCACTCATGGATAGAAGCTAAGATCAAAAGTCTTTTATTCCTTCTTAACGATTGCATTTTATTGATTTCTAACACTTTTTATTTTACACAAGCTGAATGTATAACTACACTAAAATGTAGCGGAAAAGTTTGCCGAAAAATTACTTGAATTTTTCAAGCAACTAGAAGAATCAAAAGATTATTTAGGGTATGTCAAAAAATAATCGATTATTTAAAAATCAATGAAAGAAAAAGAGATAGAGACAAAAATGTAAGGCTGTCTTTATTTATTACAGCTTTTTGTTTAGAAAAATAACTTGTAATTCTCATAAATATATTTAAATATAAGAAAAAACTCGATAACAGATGACATATCTGCTTAGAATTTTTTTTGCATCTCAGATCATTTTAACTTAATAGTTGGTCAATTTTGTCCTCAGACAGCACATTGTTTCTGCGAATAATTATCATTTTAGAAACATAACTTCGAAGTTCTCATAGTTCACAGCACGATATGTTGATGAATTTTCGAATTAATTTTGCTTATATTATAGACATGATGCAAGCATAACTACGCTACGATGGAAAAGATTGCCTGCAAATTCGCTGTTTTTCAAACAACTAGAAGAATTTGCAACTTGTATACCTCCAGTTTTAACCTATGCACCTAACGTGGACTCCGTCAAAGAAGGAACTACACTCTATAACAAAAAAAATCGACGCACCAAGAATGCACTAAGACGCGCAAAATCGACGCTCGATCAGGCTTGAATGATGCCGACTGGAGAAGCATAGTCTTTAGCGACGAATCCCGTTTCCAACTATTCCTGATGATCGTCGAAGACGTGTTTGGAGACGCACAGGGCAGATGGGGGATCCTGCCTTCACTATTGCACGCCAAAACGGCCCTCAACAAGGCATTATGGTCTGGGGTGCCATTTCCTTTGACAGCCGGACCCCCTTGGTCGTCATTAGAGGTACACTTACTGCACAGCGATACGTCGACGACATCCTAAAACCTATTTTGCTACCGTTCCTTTTGCAGCACCCTGGGCTGGTTTTTCAGCAGGACAATGCCAGACCACATACGGCACGTGTTGCTATGAACTGTCTGCAAGCTTGTCAAACTCTTCCTTGGCCTGCCAGATCACCAGATCTCTCTCCCATCGAGCATGTCTGGGATATGAAGGGAAGGCGATAGCATCTGGCACGGAATGTTGATGACCTCGTTCGACAATTGGATCGAATTTGGCAGGAAATACCGCAAGAGACCATCCGGGAGCTTTATCAGTCTATGCCACGCCATGTGGCAGCTTGTATCCCGGCTAGAGGCTGGTCAACACCTTATTGAACTTGTTACTGTAACTCTGCAATAAATTATTCAATTGTTCTGAAATTTTAATCATTTACTATTCTTTACATTGTCTTCCTATCCACCAATTTTCGTTTCAATCGGACAGATCCTTCCTGGTGTGTCGATTTTTTTGTTATAGAGCGTATATTAAAAATTAACACTACCTATCTTCTTCTAATATTCTAGTTTTCATTGAAGAAACTGGATTTTGACACTGTTAGGTGTCTGTTTTATACCATTCCAATCTCGTCTTTCATCACACGATGACACAGTTTCTTCTTTCAACATCCTTTTTTAAGATTATCGTCTTTCAATTTTTTGAACATACTGACTGGAGTCTTTGATCTTGAACTCCCCTTAAATTTTGGTCTTGAACTTTCTTTATCATCGGAATAGCACGAATATTTATTGAAGAAGAAGCTTCTATCTGTTCTCTTTTCATGATCAGTTAATCTCTTTACCTTTGGCAATTTTCACAAAGAGCACCAAAACATCGAAAAAATACATTAAAAAATGCTAAAAAATACATAGCAAAAGTGCATTGTAATATAGAAGTTTACAAAATTTATAAAGTCATTGATTCATTTGAAAACGAATAAAATAATGTTTTACAAGCATTATTTTATTCTTAATATATTAATAGTGATAGGACTTAATATAGTAATAGAGTAATAGATATTAATAGAATTAATATAGTATTAGAGTAATAGATTAATAATAATATAGTAATAGATATTAATAGTAATAGAACTTAAATATTTTAATAGTGATCTGTCGATTTTGTCCTTATTCTGCTCATTGTTGCTACAAATAATTGCCATTTTTGATACACAACTGCAGAGTTTTCTTAGTTCCCAGCACCATATATTGATGAATTTTTTCTAACTAATTTTAAAATTTGGTGAAGCTAAATATCTAGTTATTTAAGCGAAACGCAGCAAGGTGTACACTTTTGTCATCTCTTATTGATGGAAGCTAAGATCTATCTATAACAAGACAAGATAAATGTATCTAAATAAGATAAATGTATAACTACGCTAATATAATGTAAATGCTTATCAATTTTTTAAACAACTAGAAAAATTGAAATTATTATCTTCCCGGTATGAACTTATCCATCTGATACGTCAAAGAAAGAAAAAGCTGAAATTACTATCTCCCCGGTATGAACCTATTCATTCGATACGTCAAAGAAAAAAAAGCTGAAATTATTATCTCCCCGGTATGAACCTATCCATCCGATACGTCAAAGAAAGAAAAAACTGAAATTATTATCTCCCCGGCATGAACCTATCCACCCGATACGTCAAAGAAAGAAAAAGCTGAAATTATTATCTCCCCGGTATGAACCTATCCATCTGATACGTCAAAGAAAGAAAAAGCTGAAATTATTATCTCCCCGGTATGAACCTATCCATCCGATACGTCAAAGAAAGAAAAAGCTGAAATGATTCTGTGTTACTAAAAGCTTTTGTGATAAAAATATCTTGTAAACCATTTTGATGAATTCAAAGAGAGCAATTTTTACAGATAGAGAAGAAATACAGAAGTTTACAAAATTTATAAAGGCATTTATCTCATTGAAAATGTGGATATTAAAAATTATCTAATAATGGTTTAAGTTCCATATTATGGCATTTCAACTGAAATATTTGATTTGTAGTCAGTCAATTTTGTCTTCTAACTTCATCATACTATACCAACAAATAGAGGTAATTTTTGAGACATCGCTTCATAGTTTTTAACAGGCCCATATGTTAATCATCTGAATTTTAGACCAATTTTGAAATTTGGAAAAAATGAATTGCTTAGTTAACCATGCATAACGCAGCTGGTTGTTCCGTTTTGATTAAATAAGGTTTTTTTATTTCAATCAATTTTGAAGAAACTAAAGTGATTAATGAAATAGATTTGGTTAAGATCAGAATGTTTTAAAATTGAGTAATTATCACAAAATCTTTTCTAATCTATAGTCAGAGAGGAATTGATTCGGAAATATTCTCTGGAAAACTTTTTTTGGATATCAACTTTCAGTAATTCTTTTTTTTCTTCCCATTATATTATTCGCCTGAAGCAACGACTATTTAGGATTTTACATTTTTGTTCTTGTTATCCTGGTTTAAAAATACATTGAAATTACTAAAAAATGATGTTATTTTATTCCTTTTAAAAGCACACATGGGATGTGTCAAATGGATTTAAGTGCTTGAAATTAAATTTTAAAGGAAAAGAAAAAAAAATGCTGCAGGCATTTTAAGTCATTTGTAATAAGTGGTTGCAATAAAAACTCCAAATATTTTAACAAAACTTATAACTGTGTTTATCATGTAAATTAGTTTAAAAAACATTAAAAAATGTACTTTTTAAAATATTCTATTTTTAAATTTTCAAACGGAAACTCCTTAAAAGTTTTATAAATTATTTTCGTGAAATATTATCAAGAATTCATTTAAATTATTTTTTTTATTTAACTTTGTAAAATGACATTTCACAATACAATTCATAGTTATAATAATGAAGTTTAAAATAATATACATATTTCACATTAAAAGATGCATTTCAGCCCACATTCTTTTTTGAAAATGTTGAAATTTCCTTAGAGGAAATAGTATTTAAGTTTAGATTGACAAAATATTTCATTTTAAAATTAAATGCTACTCATTTTAAGTTTAAATTCTATTTTGTTTCAAATTTGTAATCTCAACAGTTAAAAAAGATTCACCATAATGACAATTCTAGAAAATTTTTTATAATAATAGAATAACTCAAACTAAAATGTTTTAAAATGTGCTTAATTGCACTTTTTACAAATAAATATTATTTGTGAGATACGTTTCCTTATTTCTTGCTATTATGTAATACATATTTTAAATTTGAATTAAACATTAGTTAGGGCTTGTAAAATTTAAAACCGAATAAGAAATTTATCGTTTGAATGTGAAATAACTTAGAGATATAACGTATAAATCGTATCTTTACAAAAGAATGCTTTTGCATTCAGGTCATAAAGGAAATACTTCGAAAATATTCATTAGTCGAATGACAATTTAATAAAGTAATATACCTTAAAATCTTCATTTCATAGAAAAATGGAAATTTTTAAAATTAAAGAAGAATTGAGCCCGAGTGGATTGGATGAGAGACACATAAAATAATTTTTCCTTTTATGATTCTCGAAATCCATCTACTTTTGAATTTGGGCAATAATAATATTTTCTCATTAAAGTTAATATTATTTCTTTTTATAAAATATGGTCAGATATATATTTCTATTAAACAGAGAGAGGGATATAATTTGCAATAAATTTTGATCAACAAAACTACTTTAAAAGTCCGTAATAAATAGTAAATCTAAATAAAATCTAAATAAATGTAAGTAGATTATAAATGAAACAGTCTCTTTTAAAATATCCTGATTTTTGTTTCATATTTACTTTGAAATGGCTTCAAGAAAGGTTACTTTATTATAGTAATATAAATAATGATAATTGGAAACCATTGGCAAACTAAAAATGGTCAAGGAAAAAAGGTTGCAATAAAATATTTTTAAACTGTCAGATTTAATTTTTTAAATATGCTTTTTAAATTTTTAAAATTAGTATAAGTATTATTTAAATGTAAAATAAAATATCAAGTCAATTGCAAAATTTGTTAATTTTTTTGGATATTGGAAAGCCAACTCAAATTCAGTAAACAATAGATAATGAACCATTCTATAAATTCTTTTACACAAGTTATAATGATAGTTTATGCTTTCAGAACGGAAAAAAGGAAGTAAAGTGTTAAGTTCAAAAGAAATTTATGCTTTAACATCGCAGAAAAAAGTTATAACATACTTTAAGGAAAATATTGGAATTTTCATTACGTGTTTTTTTGTCCAAATTTCTAAAGATTTTAGATTTTGTTTGTTAGTTGGTTTTCGAGTTATGGAGATGGAAAATAAGTCAATAATGAATTAATAAGACACTATGTTGGACTGAATCCTTTTGTGGACAGTCACTAATCATAAGATTTTTTTATAGTGTCATAAGAATATAATAGATTTCACCACATGACAATGGTCATTTTAACTTAGTTTATAATACATTCACTAGAAGTCAGTCCCTCAAAAGACCACTCCCTAGAACTCCTACACAGGAAATTACACATATACATCAACTTAAAAAATCTACTTTTGCATTTTTTGCACACTTATCGTACATAAAGTTTCGTCTTATATTTATTAAATGAGTGTAGTTGTATATTAAAAAAATTAATTTTAATTTAAAAGATGTTCATTTTTGTGGGAAATACTTCGAACTGATGAGATAAACAATTTTCTGCTTATCTTAAGCAATTGCGACAAACACATAGGATAAAATATAATGATAACAAAAATAAATAACTGAATTAATAAAAAATATTTTTTTCTCAGATTTATTATAAAATGAGTTTTTCACATAGTGAAATGTTTCTAATGACTTTTTTTCATTATCATAAATTTAATAAGAAAAATGAAGTATTCATTTTAGCGAGTAATTCAATTATTCAAATAATTAAATACAAACGAAATTTTGATTAATGTACTTACTATTTTTTGCTTCAACTACTTTTAGTGTTCTTTGTTTCAAATTATTCAAAATCACATTCTCAGATTAAGATCAATGAATTAAGAAACTTGTCTTTAGGCCATATATCTATTATTTAAAAATAAGTAATCAATTAAATTTCCTTGACAAAAAGAGTTTGTAACTTTTTAAATAAAATAATCTCTCAAATATTCATACAAAATAAATCAAGCATGTAATTTTCAAATTAAAGAAAAACTTATTTGTTCTATTATAATCTTTTACGGTATTCACCGTTTTGATTTAAAAATCATGTTTAATTCAATTTAATGGTGTAACTTCCGAAATAACAGCAAAATCATATACGCTTAAAGGGGGAAAAATTAAAAGTAGTTTTGAAGCAAATTATTTTTCTCTATTAATTGAACATTAATAATTTGATTACTTATTTCAAAATAAGCTGGTTTTGAAAACTATTTTTATTTTTAAAATATTTAATCTCATAGCTCAACTAAAAATGATTTCAAAGCATAATTCTATTTTTTTTAAAGAAGTTAAAAAAATATTTTCTTCTATAATAAAATTGTTATTTAAAATGTTTGACGATTGAAAGAATAAACACAAATTATTTTCTTTATGGCCATGAAAAATTACGAATCTCAATTGGTTACATTTGGTTGGTCAAAGATGTTAACTTTTAAAAATGGTTTGTTAATTAAGTGAAAACAAAAAAAAATATTTTTGACACATATTCTTGGGAGTTAATGCCTTAAATCATACGTAATATTTATTTTTTGAATTTTTAGCTTTTACATCTGGAATTAACAAAAGCAAGTTTTAATTAAGGATTAAAGCAACTTTTAGACTTTTTAAAAATGAATATTTAAATAGTGTTTAAAAAATTTCTGCAAGTCCTTCTTTATTTTAATCTAACATCCAAAATTCTTAGATTTATCGTGGATATTAATGGTTCTATTATTTTTTAAATGCGTAATAATATATTATTCACCTTAAGGGATTCAGTAATAGTCGGCATATTATGTTTTCTTGCAAAATTATTTTAGTCACTATGAGCTACTCTTCAGAAATTTTTTTTCCTTTTTCTTAATTTATATTTTTTATGACGAATTTTTTTATTGTTTTATTTATTAAATCCTTTCAATTATACATTTTAAAAGAATTTTATTTTATTCACAATTAAGATTTTTGAGGTAATATTGGGATTTTTAATTTTAATCGTGATCAATCGTAAGCAATCATATTTACAATAACAAATGTAACCATGGCTACGACTAAAACTGAATTACGGTTATAATTTAATTTGCAAAAGTGGTGGAATGTATTAAAGTTTTTTAAGGAAAATAAATTAATTACATATCTGATGAGGTGAAATTTAAAATTGAACCTTTAAAAAAGTTTTTAAAAGTTTTTAAGAGGATTCGAAAGTTTCATGCTTCAATTGCATTGTTGCCCTTATTGGATATACACTGAGTGGCCAAATTATTATGACCACCTCAGAGTTTTATGCAAATGAGTTATTGCGTCACAGCGTTGCCGCTAGAGGGCAAGATAACCATAACACGGGAATGCTGGACAAGTGAGTCATCAGTTATACTGTGTTGCTTGCTCAGATATGGGAAACAAAAGTGATTTAACTGAATTTCAACGTGGAACGATTGTGATTGCGAGATGTGTCGGAACGAGCATCAGCAAAACGGCTGAACTTGTGAAGTGTTCTAGAGCAGCAGTTGTTAATGTGTACAAATAATGGACAATCAAGCAAAAAACCGGATGTCAACGTCAGACTTGTGGTCGTCACAGGGTACTGAATGCTCGATCAGAGAGAAGGCTGGCCAGGGTTGTGCAGCGCAACAGGAGAGCAACAGTGCGACAAATTGCAAGTGATCTTAATCAAGGAGCAACTGTGAACGTCTCTGAACGTACTGTTCGACGCACATTGCGCCGTATAGGGTATGGAAGCAGACAACTGAAGGAGTGGTCATAATAATTTGGCCACTCAGTGTATGTCTAGCTGGTATGATATTTTGATAGTTATTATTTTTTTATTTTTACTTTATTTAAACGACTTAAAACTCCTCATGCACCACAAAGTATAGCATGAGGCTTACAGTCGTAAGTAGAAAACAAAAAGAAGAAAAATTTACAAATTTACATTAAAAACAAAATTCCGCAAGCCGCAAGACTTTCAATACTTTTGACCAGTTCTGACAAGACAGGTGGCCAACAAATAGAAAGACGTCTCAAATCAGTTTTTAAATTCATTCGGGCACTCGCATACAGACTACAATGAAGAAGAATATGTTCAGCATCTTTTGATAGTTATTTGGGATAGAAAAAAAATCATCAAATGTTTTTTTATCACTCTCTTAAGAACTACAGAAATGCTATAAGATATTTTTTTGTAAATTTTCTCAGTTGAATTCCGTTTTTGATATGAAAAACAGATTTCATTATGACGAACGAATAGTCATAATGATGTGATATAGTCATATGACCTTGAAAAAATATAGTGGATATTTAGCCCCATTAATAATTTTGGATTTTTCTTAAATGTCTTTGTTTCATTTGACTGTTAAAAAAACTGCATAAACTTGTTTTTAAGTTGAAACCATGCCTGAAAATTAGTACATTTAAACTATTTTCAGTGATTTTATGAACAAAATTTGTTTCTCATGAAATGTTTTTAAGATTTTTAAAAAATTTCGAGAAAAATTTTATGTTTTCCTGACAAATCCTATTTTGAATGTCCAATTTCAATATAAATAAATGTAAAAAAGCAGAAATATAAAAAAAAAACATACGTATAAAAATTTTTCCAATAGAAGTAATGATATTTTTTATAGGAGGAAAGCAAAAGTTAGCTCTGAGTAAAATATTGCAGATGAAATTAGAATAGTTAAAATAAAGTAACTAATTTCTTTAGTGTTCTTTCATCATCTGTAAATGTGTAATATTTAGGATAAGGCAACAATATTCTCAACACCATTCAAACAAAAATATCTACTTCTTAAGCTTCAGTGAACAGACTAATAGCCTTATTCGATGATATCACGAAACCACAATAGAACCTAATATTACGAATAGATGACCCTCGAGGCCATAATCTACAAGAGAAATATCTACCACAAATCAAAATCTCTTCACTGAGTCACATGCTCTAATGGGTATTTATAAGCCACAGTTTTCCGTCATCCAGGAATAGCTTATGATCAAAACATGCCAAACAATCGGATAAAAATTCACGGAGGAATTATTATTAGATCTCTTCTTAGAAGTAACAACAAGCATGAATGAACAGTTTCTACCTTAGGCATTATTCTGATTATATGGAGCTTTATTCGAAGTATAGCAGTTTAATTACTACGTTCAACTTGAAAAGAATTTTTTAAACAAATGAACGTGTTTTAAATGTTTTGAAATGTTTGATCTTGATTTTAAATTTTACGGAAAGTACTTGTAAAGAAAATACGTACGTATGTAAATTAGTTCTTGTATTTACCATAATCAAATTTAAAAGTTTTAAATAGAATGTATATAGGTGAGGAATCCATTTATACAACCTGTTTTATTTCATGCAAGTGAAACATGGAACTTAAACATGGAATTTAAACAAAGACATACAATATTTATTAGACATATTTGATAGACAAATAATTATTCAGTATGCAAAGCTTTAGGGAACAATAGGAATTTTACAGGTTTTATGGAAAGCAAAAAAATATGTTAAGATATTATGCTTAGTGCTAGATTAGGATGGCAGGGAATCTCAAAGATAATCTTTCTAAGACCTTGATCTTTCAAAAAATCTGAGGGTTGACCAAGATAAGGAAAAACAACTGACAAGATAGCTGGATGACACTTAAAATGAGTCTCAAAAATTTGAAAATTAAAATTGAGAGAAGTTTGAAAATTAAATCGGATGGTAGACGCTGGATAGAATGAGTAAATTCAGCAGTCAAGGCCTGGAAGGTTATCGGTAGTATCTTGAAAAATAATTCCTCTAAGATCTTAATCTTTGAGAAAATACCTGATAAATCCTTTGGTTTGTATACAAGTCTCATTAAATATAAGCTAAAGGAACACATCCGATAAAATGGATAGAAGACATTGAAAATGAGTCTCAAAATTTTAAAACTAAACTTGAAAAGACGTTACTACGTATAGAAGACGCTAGATGGAGATAGCTGTTGTGTAAGCCAATGTCATCAAGGGGCTGTTGTGCTAGTAAGAAAAAGAAGGTATGGAAACTTTCGAATTGAGTTTTTAAAACTACCCTACTTTTAAAAAGAGCATTCCACAATATTTTAATGTATTAAAACTATTATATGTAATAGAATTTTGACCAAATTTCATCTTTATGTTTGATAATTCATTTAAGCTTTAAGGTTAAATTTAATTTATATCGTAAAGCATGTTTTAAGTTGTCAACAAGTGAACTCTTTGTGCAGTAATGAATTAAGTATGAATGACTTATTTACGAACAGTAAGAAATATTTATATTTAAATATAATCGTATTTCCATATCAATGTTATTTGTATGAAATTGATACTGAGAACAATACAAATTTAATTTAAGGAAGTTTTGATTATTTAGGAACACAAACAGTAGTTGCAGAGTTATAGTTTTACAATTGACATGACGCGCAAAAGCATCATTTAGATTTTTTATGGAGTAAAAAATATAGCTTTTGACTATAAATTTTAACACTATCACTTAATTATAACATAAAATGTTACGTAAATACTTTAATATAACTTTAACTTTTATATAAAAAAAGTTTATTAATCTTTTTTAAGAGTTAACTTAATTTCAGAGTTCTTCAACTGAGGTTTTAAAAGATTTTTTCTTATAAAATCATTTCATTACATTGAAAGATATTTTAAAAAAAATTGTTTGTTTCAATAAAATTTTCAGATATTTACTCCTTTTTATATAGATAAAATCACAAATAACGTACTGCCTCTTTCATGTGTAATTAGTTAAGTGAACTTTACAAAATAGATAAAACTTAAAAAAAGGAAAGAAAGAAATGAAAAAAGAAAAGATAATAGAAGTAAGACTGATAAGGCCGTTGTGGAATAATGAAATAAAAAGAAAAAAAAAAAGATCCCAACATTTTATGGGAAGAGATACGTTTCTAAAGGCTTTAGGCTTTTAGATTAAAAATGTTGTTAAATACGCTTCATTTTTTAGGACCAATGTTTTTAAAAGTAAGACTTTCTCTAAATGTGTTTTCTTTATTTTTTTCTTTTAATTCAAAAAACCTATAAAGTTATAGGGTGGTTTTTGGTTCCAACTTTTCAGGATCAATTTTTACAACTTATTTATGTTATAGAGGTTATATAATTATTATACTATCTTTATTTCCAAAGAGGGCTATTGTGTGATTTAGAAATAAAACTAATATATCTTAATTTAAGCTATCAAACTTTCGAAATAATTATATTTGCTATAAATTCTGACGATAAAAATGTTTTAGTATTTTTAATTTACTTTTTTAAAAATTTCTTTAGTATCACAGTGTTTATTAGTCATACTCACAATATCACGTAACTTTTTAAATGAACTATTCGTTTAAATTAATTATTCATCAAAAATTATGTTAGTGTTTTCAGATAAAAGTAGAAAATAATATATAATTCTAAAGCTTTTGACTCATTTCTCATTAAAAAAAAAGTTTAAAACAAACATTTTTAAAATTTTTGTTTATTATGCATTAACAGTTTAAAAGGAAATATATAAGTCTCATTAAATAAAAAATAGCCATTATAAAATGAATGAATTATTATAGAAAGCTATCACACTGACTAGTCATAAGAATGTGATAACCGACTACTTTCGACTTCAACGTGAAATAATCCATTACTGAAGGCAGGCAGTAGCACATTTCAGTGGAACGTATATAAATTGTGTCAGCGGAAATCGGAAAACTTTTGCAATTGTTGGAGTATTGCAAAAATGGAACGATTTGTTCGGAAGGGTCGAAGCTGGAGGAGGGAGCACTATGGTCTGAGCAATATTTACGCTGCATTCTCTATATGCACTCATCATTTTTGAAGTTACTAAGGATTAACGTAAATACGCATCTGTCCTTGTTTACCGTGTTAAATTTTTTTTTATTTTATTGGATGATGGTCTCTATCAGTAGGACTATGAGACGTGTCTCACAGTTCGCGTTGTACGTGCGTTGTTCGAAGAACAAGATTAGTTAATCGAAATCCTTTGGTCATTAAATTCCCAAGACTTACTCAATCAAGAATCTGTGAGACCACCTAGATAGAGTTGTTCGTTTCGTGGCTCTTCAGCTGCGTAACTTAGCGCAGCTGGCCACGACATTGTAATCGGTATGGCTCAACATCTCAATGAACACCTTCCAGAATCTAATTGACTCCCTTCCTGCACGTCTAGTAGCTGTCCACTGTGCAAATGCGGACTTTTTACATGTGGTCACATGGTTTTCCTATCGGTATCACTCTACATTCTGGTGAATATCTTCAATAACATAAGTGACTCTCTTCCTGCAACTCATGTAGTGGTCCACTATGCGCAAAGTGTTTGTTCTGACTTATGGCAAGAGGTTACATTTATGCGACTGGACGGTGTATTTTTGCATTAAAATGTTAATTAAAAAATTACGGACCATCATTATAAAATGTCTATATGTTATGTAAGAAAACACATTTAAAAATTCTTTTTTTATTTCTCAGTAATTTCGAAATTTTTATACATAACTGTTTAGTTGCTTGGATGAAAAACCATTTATTTGTTCAAAGTATGGAACAATCTCTTTTAAAATCGTTTTAATATATTGCAAAAACTAATTAAAGGTTTAAGGTATTCAACATAAATAAACAATAGAACAAACAATAGACGTTATTATTAAAAATTTATGAAATGTTTTGAGAAAAATAAATGTATAACTTTAAGATAAGAAATGTGTTTAAATGCATTTTAAAATATAGAGCTGATATTTTACGTGAAATACAGCTTTTAACAACTTCCTATACAGCCTTATTAAATCATAAACAATTGATAGATGAGATTATTATCAACTCATAAAAATATATTAATTGAAATTTCTTTGTGTAGTGTGCTAACGTCATTTGGAAAATGTTCTAAAATTTTAGTTACAATACAGATTCCCAAGATTAACGTCGATGTGATAGATAGAAGTTTTATGTATTTTGAAAGTAACAATGAATGAAGCCATTAAGGGTAGAAAGTGCAATCTTTATGTTAATCGAGAGATAGGCTTTTCGCATTCGATACTAATACGGTGTAAGTTTCACACAAATGGTTGGCCTTTAACGATAGCAAAATTCTATGAGTTCTATCTTGCATATGTTCTGTCTCTTAAAATGAAACATAATCTCTAATGGTTGAATAGGACTTATGGAGGAAAGAAATTATTACAATTAAAAGGAAACTTGCACAAAGTTCTACGAATTCCATCTTTATTTGTATATTTTCAAAGCAATTCAGAAAAATTACATGGAGAGAAAAGTTGAAATCTTTCAAAATAATAAGAAAACGTTGAAATCTATCTCTAAATCATTTAAATACTTTGCAAATTTAAGTTTTAAATTTGTGAGTTATTGCATAAAATTCTTTTAAATAGGGTCGGAGTCGATAATTTTTAAAAATTAATTTTCCGAAATTAATTGGAATTTCAGGAAAGAAAAAAATCAAATGAAATGGTAAAATGTATTGGAAAATGGCAATATGGAAAATTTGATTTTGCGTTAACTTATAATATTTTTCGGATCAAATGTATTCCAAAATTTATAAGAAACAAAGCATATTGAAAAGATACTTAACTGTGAGAAAAAACTTTTAATCGTTAATATTGATTAAAATAATACACATTTACACAAATGTAATTAAGGTTGTTTATGATCTTATGATTTTAGTTTCAATATCACAAGTGTGTTTTCTTGAAGTAACAACCAACGTATCATATTTTTAATCAGTAATCAATATTTTTTTTAATTTTAAAATTCATTTAATTAAAATATATAATAATTTATTAAAATTTTTAATTGTTGACCAACAGGAAATCCTGACAAAATATGAGTAACTAAATTCTGAAATTATACAAATAAAAGTTAAAGCTAATAGCTTAGCTCCTAATTCATAATTCTAGTTTGTTATAATACTGTTATCATAAACGCGTATTCTCGAGAATATTAGAATTTAAGTATAAATAAAAAACAATATGAATGAATCATAAACTATATTAAAATTTCAACTTTTAGTTTTTTTTAAAGCATCATCATTAATTTGATTGTTTAGTATTTATATGCAACTTGAAAAAATTAAAAAAAACATAATTCATAGACTTGTAATAATATGTTTTAAAGTTTAAAAATTATTACTTAAAAATAAAGAGGCACTACAGCCGGAGAAACTATGAGGGTTAAGGCTCCACTCATTTAAGACCAAGTTCATTAGATTGGCAATGCGCTGAAATTTACACACGAGCAACTTTCACTACTTTTACAAGCAGGTAACTATCGATTGGAAACAGGAAAGAGTTTTCAAACAGCTAATTGGGATAGAACTCCAACTCTTTTCAAAGACCTCTTAATGTTTCAACCACTATTACGACTCATAAATAAATTCAAATATTTTAATTGTTAAGCTATAATGATTTTAATTAAATAATTATTACAACTTTATTTAATTTACCAGAGTATGAAAAAAATTTATAAACTTTCAACTTCCAATAGAAACATACTGCTTTGAAATTTTGATTAAAATGGATCTCGGAAAAAACAAACAAAGAAACAGAAAGTCTCACCAACTTCGGAAAGTATGAATATATTTCTTTATCCCCAAATTTCATCAGAAGAGGACAGAAAGAGATTATATATCAGTGATCGATACGAAAGAACCGTGTGGGGAAGACAGATGACAAGTTCGCCAAATAGTCTCTTTTCAGAATCTAAAAGGGTGAATTCATTCAGTTTGCCTTAAAAGTTCTGCCTTACCTGGTCTTTTGGTAAAGAGATGAGGTGATTTTAAAGAAGAAAGAACTCAGTGTTTGGAAAGACAAGTGTGCCGAAGTTTGAGATGGAAATATACAACTCTTCGTTTTTTCCTGATCAATTCTTATTTTAAAAGAATAGTTTCTGAAACCCAATTACTTTGCAATTCTCTCAAACAATTCCAAGGTTTTTAAGAAATAGTTCAAGAAATTGGTTTTGATAAAAAAAAGTTTTTCGGCTGAAAACCAGTTGTGCTTTGCACTGTGTTAAAATATTGGTGCAGGTTGGACCGTTATGGTTCAGCTTAAAAGAAAACATAACTCAACAATATACAATTGCTTAGTCGTGATCAAATTCTATATATATATATATATATATATATATATATATATATATATATATATATATATATATATATATATATATATATATATATATATATATATATATATATATATATATATATATATATATATATATATATATATATATATATATATATATATATATATATATATATATATATATAAGCTCACCGGACAAAAAATTAGTCACCCTAGTTCGCAAGCACCGATGTATCTTTCGATTTCGTTTAATGATGCAGTAGTCAAGTGACGTGCTGAATTGCGTGCACACTGCTTCAGCGTGTTCAAAGGCAAGTAGCTACCAGTGAGATATTTTTGTTTGAAGCGGAAATTGTGTGTAAATATGGGTAAGTGTAAGGATGTGATCGAGTGGCAAAAAGGGGCAATTGTGTTTGGCCATGCCAATGGTCATACGGTGAATGAAGTTGTTGGATTTGTTAGTGTTTCGATGCACACTGTTCAACTTGTCTACAAGCAGTGGTTAATACACGTGGTCACGAAGGACGACGTCAGAATTGTGGCCGGAAAAAGATCCTGCTTGAAAGGGGCCGGAGACGTGCTTCCCGACTTGTCAATCAAAATCACTTCCTAACCTGACAGGAATTGCTTCAGTTAGTAAGTAAAGGTTCATCCCAACCTGTTAGGGAGAGAACATTGCGACTAGATTTGCATACAATGAACATTTGGAGTCGAACATCTCGTAAGAGGCCATTGCTCACACAAGCACATAAAGCTGCTCGACTTCAGTGGGCTAGAAGTCACCGAATGTGGACGGTTGCTGACTGGTGGAATGTAATATAGTCTGATGAATCACCTTTTTGCCTTTATTCAAAAGGCGCATGTCGTCGAGGGCAACGACGAGCAGATAAAGCATTTCATCCTGACTGTGTTCTAGGCCAGGTTTAAGCCGAAGATAGGTCTGTCATGTTTTGGGGGCGTTTTTCTTATTATGAATTGGGCCCCCTCACTGAGGTGGCCATTAACATGAATCAACATGTTTATTTTAACATTCTGGTTGATTAGGTATTGCCTTTCATTCAACATCTTCATGAAGAGTGTGTTGTCGATACCCCTATTTTTTAAGATGACAACAGCAAAGTTCAGTGGGGTGGAAGATTATATGACTGGTTTTATGAACACTCAGACACTCAATTACATCTCGACTGGCCTGCAAAATCACCTGACTTCAACTCCATTGAAAATTTATGGGACATGTTGGAGTAACGTGTAAAACGACGAAATCAGCATCCTCGCAATTTGGTGGTTTTGCGCGATCAAATCCTCAACGAGTGGCTTAAACTGGATTCGACGTACCTCCAAAACCTTGTGGACTCCCTTCCTAACCGATTCCAGGTTGTTATCGAATCCAAAGGTGGTATTACTTGCTATTAAATTATGTTTTTCATGATTTTTCCAAGGGTGACTAATTTTTTGTCCGGTGTGCTTATATATATTGTTATGTAGCTTGCAAAAATTCTTCTTTGATTCTGATGTCTTTTTCTGAATTTAAGAAAAGAAATTGGGGCGAAACACCCTCTTCATAATAATAAGAATGAATATAATAATAAAAACCTGCTGTTAATTTTTATTAAGTTCCGAAAAATGAAGGGTCGTTAGAGTACTCTAATATATGTTCACTGCTATCAAACACAGATAGCCGCCACCTTTTATCATAAATATAAAGTTTGCCAACGGATTGGATTCGGATTCATTAAATATTAGGGGTTAGGGGCCATAATTCAGGATCTAACTCATTTAAAAAGAAATACTGAAGTGGCAAAACCGAAAACTTATTGCTTAATCATAATTATTATTTCTTCATTTAGAAATATCTATTATAACTATCTCTCTGAAATAATTAATTTGAAATAAAACAACAGTTTGTAGGAGATAATATTCATAATAAATTTGTAATCATCAAAAAATATTTAATGCAATTACTGAGAATTTCTTTAATTTTGAAATAAATCTTTCTTTACTTTTGACTAAAGACTATGTTACTTAGACCTTAAAATTTAGTTTTATGAATATTATTATCATCTTAAACAAACTAGAAACCAATGTAAGAAGCTAAAATAAAAATACCATGGAATATAATTTTCTCCAAATGTTATTTTTAATGAAACTTTTTTTATTTGATGTTCAGTTATTCACTTTCTAGTTTTCATCCATCTATTATTTTTTTAAGTTTAATTTTGTAATTACTGGATTCATGAAATTTAACTATACCCATAATTAAATTATATTATTTAATTCTAAAGAAATAAGAGAATATCTATATATTCTACTGCAGTATTTGTTAGTATTTTCTTTAACTTAATACAATTCTTCATGAACTAAATAAAATAATTTTAAGCTTTCTTGTGGTTATAAATTATAAATAACATTAATTAAAAAACCTTCGTAGACTGATTAAAGTTAATTTATATTTGCGTCTTTAAAGTATTCTTAAGTTTAGAGTAAACATTCTCTTTCAAATAAACATTACATTTGCTATTATTTTAAGTAAAATTAAATTATATGAATTAAAGTTACGATTACTAATGATGTCCGTAAGTACATAACTAAAATTAATTAGTTAAAACTTGAATAACTAGTTTAGTTAAAAATTAACTATTTTGCAGCTTAAAAACGAGATAATGTACCATTAATATTATTCTTGTATGATGGATTAAATGATATATTTCTATACTTTTCTATTTTATAAATTGCTGTTTTTTCATAACATAGTTATGAATATTTAATTTTTACTCTACATAAATAAACAATACTCTGTTAAGGATAGCATTTACTAATGTTTGATGCAATTGATTTTAATATTAATGAAATTATTTGTTGTAACATGCATGTAATGTAACACTTAAAACAACGTTTACATGTATGTAGCACTTAAAACTAAATTATGTTAAACATACTTTAAAACTCAATTTTTTTATCTGCACTTCAGCAACATATTACATTCTGATCTATCTTATGCCAATATTCTTCATATTTTGACCCCTTCGTAACTCAGCAGTTTTTCCAAATCATCGAACCTAGTACAGTGTAAGAAAGGATTTCTCAAAATTAAGCAAAATTGTCAAAATAGTTCCGAAATAAATAATAGTCTAATATCAAAACCCTATGTATTCAAAATTGAAACAGCATATATTCATTTTTGAGTAAAATGTATAGAGATTTTGTGCTTTGTGGTGTGGAGGAGACATGAGTACGAAGTATGCTCGTTGGTTGCCGGTAGGATTCGAACCAAGGACTTCCGGTCTCGTAGTAGGATGCTCTATCTGCCATAGTTGAAAATAATGTCCAGGTAATGTTAGAAAGCTTTATATAGTGATCGCCGCAGTGAAATACCAGGAAAAAAATTTCTTTCACTTAATAAAAGTTTTTAAGATATTACGAAGTAAGCAAAATGTGAAATTACAAATACTGATCTCCTTATTAAATGATTGAGGTCCTATTATCCAAGTTGCGCAATGTTCAAATTTAAAATTAGTATACTATGATGTATCATTGTCGCTGTCCCTATGAAAATCCAAGAGCTCTACCTATATCACAGAGTCTCATAGTCTTCCCATTCATAGTCTCTATGCATTTGTCTTAAAAATGAGCATATACGTTTCAATTTTGAATAAATGAGTATTATTAGTTTATTAGACTATTATTAGTTTTGGAGTTATTTAAACACAATTTTGAGAAATCTCTTTGACACTGTAATGCAAATCTGATTCTTTTCTTTTACTTTCAGAATTAATGAATGTTTTTTTTTATCTGCTATTTCCAGCAGATCTATGGATATGATCAAACGGTCTTATCTGTTGGATTTTAACTACCTTAACTAAGTTTGGTTCCCTAAACTTGTTGTATAACTTGCAATTATATCTTATTTTACGTACTTACTTCTCTTTAACCACACCAAAAACTCTTCTCACGATTCTTTGTTTGTAAATAAGTCATCATTTTTATTCTAACTTATTCATTGTTAAGAACTTGCCTTTATATAGTATTAGTTTATACAGTTTACGAACAAAAGTATTTCAATTTGAAATTTCTTATCCAAAATAAAAGCAATTAGTCATATTTATTCTTTTGTTAATTTCTAACATAAATTAATTCAGTCACCCTAAATTTATCCTGCGAATAGTTTTTGCACAGATATCTAAAATTATTTTGGTAATCATTATTTGGTAATCATTATTTTGGTAATATATTACTAACAATAAATATACACTAGTAACACTAATAAATTCATTAATAGAAATTGTTTATATTAAATATTAAACAGACTTTAATAGATATTTTTACAAATTTACATAATTTTTTTTGCATATGTCTCAACTCAATATCTAACTATTGTGAATTACTTTATTTTTTGCTAGTTTGCGTGTTTTTAAGCATTTTGAACAGAATTGTATAGACATACTAATACTATAAAATCTCGTATTTTTTCGCAGAGAATTGGAAATTACACTTATTAGAATAAATGTATGTTACTAACAACAAAATAAACTTATATTAACTTATTATTTATATCATTTAAGAAACACTAATAACGTTTTTTTATGTTTAAATCACAACTCTCTAACTAATGATAATTATAGTTTAGTTAAAATTTCAGGTTTAGAAGCAGTTTAAATTAAATTGCTTAGACTTAATAAAACAATTTTTAAAACCAGTGAAATATGCTGAAAAATTCAATTTCTCCGAAATTCAAAATGAGAGTCCTGAAAATTCAAAATGAAAGTCCTGAAAATTCAAAATGAAAATCTTTAAAATTCTTAAAAATTCAATATATAGGGTAATTATAATTTAAATGCATTACGAATTTACTCTGATTTTACATAAATTTTGATTCGATGACACAAAATCAATTTATCTCTTGTATAATTTAGACAAGATGCATATTATTTAGAAAATATATTAAAAACTCATGTTTCTAAATATTTTAAACTGAATTATTTAGACACATTAAAATTGTAATATCGTATAAAAATGTAACATGTTAGCACTAGAAAAGCATGCTATTATTTTAATTGTTTCTGAATTATTAAACTTAAACAATTACCATCATAATTATTTAAAAATTTTAAGGATTGCTTTTTCATGAACTACCAAAAAGTGTACTTATCTCTTAATTCTGTATCACTTAATAAAAATACATCATGGATTTTTAAAGAAAAAAAATCTAAAGTAGTTGTATTTTTTATTTCATCAAGAGATTTTATTTAACTTATTTTTCTTTTTATGGCTTTTATCTTACGCAATAATTTAGATATCAGTGGAAGATTTTTTTCGTTTCCTCCATTTTAAACATCGTCTTTAAGATTCTACTTTTAATTATTACATTTTCCTCCATATAATGCTTAATAACAATTCTTAAGATAACGATAACCATCTATTACCGGCAGAACTGCACCTCTGCTTATTTCCTTTCAAGATAAAAGCATATTTCACCGAAAGCATTTTTTTTTTCATTTAGTTTTCCACATCTTGAACGATCATTTGTTGCATCGCGGTTTTGAATTATGGTTATGTACTAAAAGACATTACTATTTGGTGATTTGGGAGAAGATTTCTTCGTGGGTACGTATCTACATATACTTTCTCTGAAAAAAAAAGCATTGCGTGATCTTTGCAAAAATATGTTTGAATTTATGGAAATGCGTATTCTTAGAACAGTGTTAGGAATATTATTCTTTTTTTTACACAGAAATGATACAATAATCCTAATGTTTTTTTTCGTTATACATTGTACAATAAAGCTGTTTTTAGCTAATATGATTCCTCAAAATGAATAAATGATGGAATAATATGAAATTTGAATACGTTTTATGTTGAAAGAGCTTTTAGAAACATTTTTTTAATCATATAATCTTCTTAAGTTCTTTAACGGTCATAATTCGTTTTTGAAACCTAAATGCAGGGAATCTTTTGGAAATGTATTTAGAATTATTTAAGAAACTAAAAAACTGGAATTATGTTTTTCCACTATTTGAATAAAAATTTAAATTTTTTAATACCTTTGTAATAACTTACAGTACAATTAAAAAAAGTGCTTCTGTTATTTGAAAAATAAAACAATCTTTACTCTTTACTTTTGACTTATCTTTTTCGAGTTATTGTTTGCCCTGTTTTGACACTTCAGATAATTGAGGTTTTTTTTTCTCCTAAATTTAAAAAAAAAGTTTTATGATACATTTATTGAAAAGGAGTAAGTAGAAATCTAAAGAATCTCGGGTTTCTTTAGAAAAGTTTTTTTTCCTATCTCCGACTGCTCAAAAAGTTTTGAAATTACTTTTTCGCTTGCATCTTTCTAAAATTACATATACGTAATATTGCTGTTAAGTTGTAATTTCTGATTCTATTGGTAAATTGCTTTATGTATTTAGTTTTCAAAATTATATATAATTCCCGTCAACTAAGAGCATAATAATTTTTCTTTCATATAATAATAATAATTATAATAATAATAATGAAATTGTATTATCTTAAAAAAAAAGCAATTCTTATACTATTTTTCATTTTTTTTTTGAAAAAAATAATAATTTTAATTGAAAAATTAAAAGAATTTGATAATATAATAAGTGTTTCATGGAAGCTATTTTTTTCGTATGCAATATTTATTTATTGCTTGTTATTGAAAAGGGAGAAAAATTTTGATGAGTGAAAAAATAACATCACACGGACATCGTGGTAAAATTACTGGTGGCACATGGAAAAATCATGGTAAAATTACTATACTGTATGGTAATGCTATTTCTGGTAAAAAAAAATATTTCTTATTAATAAAACTAAAATATGTTTTATTTAAACCATTCATTTGGTAATTTTTCTATTCATATGGTAATGGCTGACCAGAAATACTAGTTTTCAAACCTGTAGTTCTCATTACCACATATTTCGTAAAGAAATAAATAAAACTGAAACATAAATTTTATCGAAGAGAAGATTTTTATGTCATGCTCTACGTTATCATGATAAAAGTACTAAATTTTACCACATTTACCAAATTTTATCTCATATTATAGAACAATATTTTGTTGTTAATTTTACCAAATCATTACCGTAACACTTTTATACATATTATGCAGTCTGTTGATGTTTCCAAGGACCTAGAAACTCGATAAATTTTACCACATTCTGGTAGATTCGATCATAATTTTTTCTTAGTGCGCAATATATATATAATATATATATATATATAATATATATATATATATATATATATATATATATATATATATATATATATATATATATATATATATATATATATATATATATATATATATATATATATATATATATATATATATATATATATATATCAGGTATATATGCCGAGTTACTTCAAACTACACCATAATGTGATGATGTTGGTTATCATCAACTAATTCAATCAACCATATGATCAATAACAATAACAATAATGTTTATTCTTCAATAATAACATGAGTCACATAGACTCTTAAGCAATTAAGATCGAACCACACAGGTTCCCAATTTCACATAGAAGCAAACATTAATTAACATTCACTCAGAATCTTAACCACTAAGGTTACCAGTTTCCTCTAGAAACAATATCAACTGACTACCTCTTCATATACATCGAGAAAGTTCGTTGCTTTTCGTTAAGGAGAGCGACATCTGGCGTACTAACAGAGAGGCTGTAGTCTCGCATGTTACACTCGGGCATCCTACGGGTTTCGTCCTCGAAACAAAATGACTAAAAAAAATCTGAAAAGAGAGAGAAAAAAAACAAAGCAGTATACAAAACAAACATAACAAATGCATAGCAAATTTTTGAAGGAAAAAAATTAAAGCTGCATCGTTCCATCAGTAAATATGCACTAATTTGTCCATGGCTTCATATAGTCTACAACAGTGGTTGTTAAGTTAGGACCTTCATGTTGCCCAACTTTTTCTACTTCATATCTGTCATTGCATTTCACTTTAACAATCTTGTAAGGACCATGAAACTTGGGGCGCAATTTTAAACCAGTTCCAAATTGTGTTCTTTGAATCGCCACTAAGTCATCTTTTCTGTACTTGCGGGGTTGTTTACATTTTCTGTTGTGGGTTAATTTATTCTGCTGTTGAATTTCCATAATTCGTCGCTGTGCATCACTTCTAAGATCTTCTCGTTGTTTCATAAAGTAGTTTTCATATTCGTCAGTTAGAATTTCTTTAATCCTTAAATCTTCTTTGTTTCTCATGGGTATTCCTATCATTAGTTGAAATGGCGTTTTGTTTGTACTGGTGGAAACTGTACTATTAATAAATCGCTGTACATCGTTTACGAGTTTATACCAGTCCATTGGATTATCGATGGATAACTTTTTGAGAATAGGGATAAGAGTTTCGTGCAATCTCTCGACTTGACCACTTCCACGGGGTACTCCAGCAGTAATAAGAATATGTTGAATATCTTCTTCTTGACAATAGTCCTTAAATTCTTTAGACACATATGCACCGCCACGGTCTGATATAATTCTGGAGGGATTACCAAAAGTTACCTGTTGTAACCGCAATTTCTATAAAGCTGCTTGAGCACTTACATTTTTTACGGGGTGAAGCCATACAAATTTCGAAAAACCATCAATCACAGAAAAAATGTGCTGATATTTCTTTTTTGTTGAAGGCAATGGACCTATAAAGTCAACGTGGTATGTACTTAAAGGTACATCTTCTTTAGGAATCGGGTGCAAGAAGCCTTCTTTCTTTCCTCGCTTTCGGTTGCATAGAATACAGTCAACACAATTTGTTAGGACAGATTGTATTTTCGCTTTTAGACTAGGAATATAATAATTTTGCTTAATAGCTTCTTCAGTTTTAGAGAGTGCGTAATGTCCCTTATTATGAACTTCTTTAATGATATCATTTTGCATCGCGTCTGGTATTACTAGAAGATCCCTACCATTATCGTATCGGTAAAGAATGTCATTTTTAATAAAGTGTATATTATCATTTCCATTGGCAATTAATGTTTTAATAGTGTTTATTTGCTCATCCTCTTTTTGGGCAGCTGCTATTTTCATGGTTACCTCATCATGCTGAATTGTAAGAGCAAAATTTCTGCTTAAGGCATCAACATGCTTCATTTGTGTAGCAGGCCGATGTATCATATCAAAGTGAAACTCCTCAAGATACAACGCCCACCGCGCAATTTTAGTGATTATTTTTTTTTTTTACTCATTGTGCTTTGGAGAGCAGCGCAATATGTCGTAATTTTGAACTTTACACCTAACAAATAGTTTCGAAATTTTTTTAGCGCTTCAACTATGGCAAGAGTTTCTAACTCATAGCTACTATATTGCTCTTGTTGTTGGGACGTTTTTTTACTAAAATAATGGATTGGATAAAATTTACCATTGTCTGCTTTTTGAAGAAGAACTGCTCCGAAACCAAATTTACTAGCATCTGTGTGGAGCTCTAATTCAGAATTTTGTCTATATAAATGAAGAACTGGGTCATTCGTTAAGGCTATATTGAGCTTTTGAAAAGCTTCTTTTTGTTCATTATCGAATTTAAAATCAGTATTATTTCTAAGCAAATCACTGAGAGATTTAGCTATTTTACTATAATTTGGGATAAATTTACGGAAATATCCTGTTAATCCAAGGAAACTCATTAATTGTTTATGTGTTTTAGGTTCCGGAAAATTTTTAACTGCTAAAGTTTTAGAGGGTGAAGGGCGAATCGTGCCATTTTCAATTATGTAACCGAGACATTCAATGGAACGTTTTAAAAATTGACATTTCTTAAAATTTAATTCCAATCCGTTATCAGCAGCTGTTTTTAAAACACGTTTTAATGTTTCAAAACCTTCCTCATCATTTTTTGCTGGAATGAAAATGTCATCTAGGTAAATCACTAAAGTTTTATCTCTTATAAGATCTCGAAACACATGCAAAATACATCTTTGAAAAACACTAGGGCTATTTGCTAAACCAAAGGGTACTTTTAAAAATTCGTATTGTCCGTTATGTGTAATAAATGAAGTGTATTTACGACTATTTTCATCAACTTTGCAATGATGAAAGGCTGCTTTTAAATCAATAGAAGAAATTACCTGCGCATCGCCTAATTGGTCTAATATGTCCTCCATAAGGGGTAAGGGAAATCGATCTCGAACAAGTTTTTGATTTAATTTCCTATAATCGATGCAAACTCGCATGGAATTATCTTTCTTTTTGCAAAGAACTATAGGCGAAAAATTCTGAACAACTTTCACGAATAACGCCATCTTTTAACCAGGTGTCTATTTGATTTTCAACTATTTCCCACTCTTTAAATGACAAACGACGAGCATGTTGAGAAATAGGAATTTCATCCTTTAAAATAATGTTCATTTTAATATCCGAGGTTTTAATCTGAGATGGCTTATAATTGTTAATCAAAATAAATAAATTCTCTCTGATATATTTATTACGTATGTGAGATAAATCTACTTCATTGAGGTCAATAGCATTAAATATCTGAGTTAAGAAAGAAAAAGTTTCATTAATGGACAAAGTCTCATTCATATTCGAATTTTCCGAAGTCAAAACAGAATCAGAGAAGTGACCCTTTCTTTGATCATAAATTAACATAAAATCGCATCTGGGCATTACACTAGCCTTGAAGGGAGACGCTCTGACTGAGTTTTTAAAAGTTTCGGTTTCACTTCCGAAGGGTGAATTTTTCACGCGAGAAATGATTGTATTAACGTTAACTGTTTTTGGGGTAGAGGTATTTTTAACAAATAATTTACCTTTAGCAAAATTGATATCCAAACAATTAAGCACATCTGTTCCAATTATAAAATCGAATTGCATTTTATCAATAACATAAATATTAGCATTAATCGTAAAATTATCTATACCTATGTTTGTATTCCCGATAAAATAATATTAGACAATTGGAGGGGAATAGGAGGAAATTTTTAATATAATACATCACTACACATGGTTATTTCACTGCCTGTATCAATAATAGCATTAATTTCATTGTTAAATATTAAATTTTTTTTTATCAATACGAGTTGGTTGAATTATGTGTACGTTTCTTTCGGTACATTCATGACTGGAATGACCTAATTTATTACAGTTTCTACACTTTTTTATTACTTGATCACATTTTGCACTTATATGCCCATAATTGTGGCAGTTATAGCATTTGATATGAGACATATCTTTATTTTTATTCGGATTATTCAAACCAGGAGAAAAGGAAGAGATGGGTGTGTTTCGTTTTTGTTGAATTGGAAATGTTTTGGTTTTAAAGATTGAATTCTTATTAGAGGTGTCTACTTTTAGAGGTGTCTACTACTAGAGGTGTAGAGGTGTCTACTTCGTATATTTCAAGCTTATCAATCAATACACTTAATTCAGTTATTTGGTGTAAATATTCCAATAAATGTTCGCGGATATCTGACGGTAATTTTCTTCTTTCTTGGTCAACGACCATATATTCTTTTAGCTTGTCAAAGTCTGTTATTTTCAAGCCGCTAATCCACTCGACAAAATAGTGGTTTAATTGATATGCGAAATCTCGATAAGAAACATTTACTTCTTTTTTATGGAACGAAAATTTCTGACGGAATTGTTCCGGAGAAAGTTTAAAGCATTTCAGAAGCAAAGTTTTAACAAAATTATAGTCTGCAGTTTATTGTTCAGGCTCTTGAGCAATTATTTGAACAATGCTCAGTGGGAGAAGTCCCATTAAATACGTGACGAATTCAGTTTTATTTATATTTATTCTGTTTGCTTGACGCTCAAACAATTGTAAATAGGTACTGATATCGGTTTCGTTGGCATCAAAACTTTTATTTAGTTTATACAAATCACTAGTTTTGAATGTTTCTCTTGCTGGAATCGGAGTTCCGTTTTGCCGATTTAAATTTTTCGCTTTAAGCTTTTCAAGCTGAATTTCTTGTGCTAATTTTTCTTTTTCGGCCGTCGCTTTTTCCAAGCACTCCGAAACAATATTTTCTAACACATTTTTCGTAAATATTTCATCATATTTAGTATCGGAGGTAATTAGATGCGTTATATTGATAATTTTAGGATTAGGGGGAAGTGTAATCTCTAATTCTTCTGCAAGTTTTAACAGATCTTCCTTTCTAGATCTGGACAAGAAGCTCATTATTTTATTTTTCTCTATAATTCACACAGAATAATAGTAAAAAAAAATATAGTACTCACAGGTTCGTGATTTTCCTTTATCCAATTACAACTCACACTTCTGACACCAAAATATCAGGTATATATGCCGAGTTACTTCAAACTATACCATAATGTGATGATGTTGGTTATCATCAACTAATTCAATCAACCATATGATCAATAACAATAACAATAATATTTATTCTTCAATAATAACATGAGTCACATAGACTCTTAAGCAATTAAGATCGAACCACACAGGTTCCCAGTTTCACATAGAAACAATCATTAATTAACATTCACTCAGAATCTTAACCACTAAGGTTACCAGTTTCCTCTACAAACAATATCAACTGACTACCTCTTCATATACATCGAGAAAGTTCATTGCTTTTCGTTAAGGAGGGCGACATCTGGCGTACTAACAGAGAGGCTGTAGTCTCGCATGTCACACTCGGGCATCACACACACACGCACACACACACACACACACACACACACACACACACACACACACACACACACACACACACACACACACACACACACACACACACACACACACACACACACACACACACACACACACACACACACACACACACACACACACACACACACACACACACACACGCACGCACGCACGCACGCACGCACGCACGCACACGCACACGCACACGCACACACACACACAACATATATATATTGTAATTAACACCTTAATTTCCACATATTTTAAAATTTAAATATATATTTACGATACAAAACAATTACAAAAAAGTAACATAATTGTGCCATTGATTAAAAAGATCATAATTGCTAGCCAGTAGCTTGAACGTTTGACTAACTACAATTT
Source organism: Parasteatoda tepidariorum (assembly GCF_982258835.1). Classification (NCBI taxonomy): domain Eukaryota; kingdom Metazoa; phylum Arthropoda; class Arachnida; order Araneae; family Theridiidae; genus Parasteatoda; species Parasteatoda tepidariorum. The sequence goes on from NC_141761.1 coordinate 81,397,239, forward strand.
TAGAACAGAGAAAAAATAACATCGGAATATTTCTGAAAAAAAACTTTGTATCAACGGACAATGACTAGAAAAGGATTGGATTCAAGTAGTTATGGTATTCAAGTAGTCATGCATAAAAATCAGATGCCAGATTTAAGATAGGAGTAAGCTGTAAAAAATTCCGGGTCAGATTACGGTAACTAGTCTCGGCACTTAGGGTACCGATATTTTTTATCGTAAAATTTTACTGAGCAAAAAATATCATGTACCATTATTTTTACGGTAATATATATTGTACTTTAACTTAATCACTATAGATAAATAAGTATAACTGTAAAAAGTATGGTATAAAATTTTTAAGAAAAAATTGATTTTTCGGCAAAATAGATTTTACTCTGATTTATCCAGGATACCAGTATGAACTGTTTCTTTGCGTGGTTCTATAAAACGTTTATATTTGGAAGTGCCTCCAGCCACGTATCATGATATTTCCGGGCGTGCGATTTCATGCAATTTTAATCCAGATGAATGCCTCAAATTTCTCTCAAATAAAATTTGTCGCAACATTTAGGCGTTCCCTGTTATATGTGACGTTTTAAAACTTACTAAAAATGAAGACGACTAAAAATGCAATTTAAAAAAAAATTAAGTTTTATCAATAAAATTGCTTTTAGATTTGAAATATCCACAAGTGAATTAGGCAAAATCGAGTATTTCTATTAGTGTAACAAACAAATTCTGTCTTCAGTGTTCCCCTATATCGGCTGCTATATATCTAATAGTGATGCTTTGATTGATGGAATATGCGATACATTTTGCCCTGAAAAAATTAAAAAACAAATATTAACATGTTTTTTAAGATGGTCGATAAAATATCGGCCATCAAAGTTGTGAAAGAAAATGGCAATCTTAAAAACTTATCCAAAAAATCGAATATTTTTCAAGTTATTCAAAAAAACTATTGTTTCTCATTGGATTTCATCACAAGTTGGTCATTAAAAGCAATAAACAAGAAAACAAAACTGTACCAATATTTAGTAAGATCCCGTGTCGCCAAAAACACTTAGACACTGACACATTAAATCTTTCAAATAAAAATTTTCACGTTGCTTACGAATTATTATTTTTCGTGACCTTTGTCCAGAAATGGCTTATTTCCGCATCGAAGAATGCCATTTTTGCGAAACAGATATTATAAATTTGAACCACAACGTAGTTAGTAACAACCTTGAAAGAAACTCGATTATCAAGATGAATGAGTATCTATTTTGTGAGGTTAAAATGTAACATTTCTTATTAGTTTTTGTTTAAAAAGTATGTAAATATTTTTTTCCTTAAATATCTATTTTAATTATATTTATTTAATTTAATAATTATTATTTATTTATATTTATATAATTTAACAATATTAATATTTATATTTATATAATTTAATAATTTTATTATCTAATCGTAATAAATGAGTTACTTTTTCATAATATTATAGATATTCTCACTTACAGATGATTTAACATCAAATTATTAGCTTTTACGGATGCTCTACAAATGAAGGGAAACAATGTACAAACTCAAAAATTTTTTTCTTCTAAAATTCATGAATGTTCTCTGTTTATTAGATAAACAAATTCTAACAACATCAGGAATTTCAAAATGTTCTATGAACTAATTAAATAGTTGAAGCTCTCTTGACGAGAATGCCCTGGAATATATCTGATATAAATATATAATTAAGAACATTAAACAGAAATGCACCTTTTCGTAATTCTTGAAACAGAAAAGGGAACACGTTGAAGAACAAAACAAAATCCACTACCTTAATATATTAAGATTCTAGTAACTTTTTTTCTTTGTGTTTTATTCAGAGAAAATTTATGCCGTTATCGGCATCTGATTTTACTTTGGTGAAAATAAGATAGTTTTGTAGGAAAAAAAACTTGCTTGCGTGCTTGGAAAATATAATTTATTGAAGATTTTTTATTATTTTTTTATTCTAACTGCAGGTGTATTCTGATGCAATATAGATTTTTTTTTTTTTAGAAAATAAAAATTTTCAAATGGATTTTTTTGTGAAAATTCTTACTGTTTACAACTTATTTGATTTTGAAACAATCATAGGTTTTGTTTTGTTTACATAGACCAGTTTTTAAGCATATTCAGTATGCATGTGTGCGTGCTTGTGTGCTTGATATTTTGCTTTCAAAGTATAAGGAATTATCACTGTGGTTGTGCATCGTGATCGGAAAGGAATTATTCGCACACAACCATTCAATTGCTTATCATCAGGGTTATTGAAACAAGTTTTTTTCATTCATACTAACATGCAAAATAAATCTTTTACGAATGTCACAATAGAAAAAATTTTCAGAATCCAACTAATTTCGTTTATTTAAAAAAATGTTTTAAAGAGAAAAGTTGAATAGAACAGCTGATCAAAGATTAAAAAGAATTAAAGTCACGAATTTTTCCTCAAGGCATCAAAAAAATGAGGAAAAACTATTTTTAGTTATTAGTTTTTCGAAAAATTAAAGTATATAAATAAAATTCTCTATTTGAATATGTTTTAGAAATATTTTAGTAAAAGGAAATGCATGTTTAAGTTATTTTTTTTAAGTTAAATTTACAGTGTAGCGTCATATATATTTTTGTTATCCAAGCTGCAGATTTGCATTAATTTCTTTTTTTTTTATTTGCATTAATTTTTACGTAATAATAATTTCTTTTTAATGTAAAATTTTTTATGCACATATCATTACGTTAGGTTATTTAATACTTGACAGTGTCATGAAAAGTTGTGCACCTTATTTTATTGTAAAATTTAATTTTCCATTTATTTATAATAATTTTTATTTCTAATTTATTTGTTATTTCAACATGGCACGAGATTTGAATAAATTGAAATCTGAAAATCTATCTAAACTATCATATTTATTGGAATCGTTTCCCACTAAAGTTATTAATATTTGGTCTATTAATACAGGAATTAGCTCTTAACTGTTTAGAAAGTGTTGAGAATTTTGAATTTGTAACACCATTCAAATTTATATATCTGGTAGTAAGTTGAAATAAAATTTCGTACTTCTTACATTAATTACATGACGCTATGACTATTTATTAACATTTATCAATTTCACCATATTAAAGTTAAATTTAATTCTCTAATTTTTCGAAGACAAAATATCAATCAAATCTATCAAAATCTATCAAAATATCTTTCTCCTAATAAAGCAATTTTAAGTAAAAGCTTTTTTCAGAACCAACTCGCAAACAATTTGTATTAAAAAGGAATTGCTAGTATAAACGCACATATTTTCTGGGCTTTTGCTTTTTAAACTTATGACGATGAATTACTTTTATAAAAAAATGTATAATACTTTACTTTTCAAAAAAGAATTTATGTATTTTACCAAATCGATAAATAACAGACAAACAAGCAAATTTATTGATGTAAATTTCCAAAATGACTTTTTGCAGCTGAAATGAATATTCAACATAAGCCATTAACTTTGAGAAACTATTAACTTTTTGAACACTATTAACGTATTAGAGAAAAACCGTTTATTAACTGTTTTCATCTGATACGGTTAAGAAACCAGATTTTTATTGCAACAACTAGGCGCACATAATGAAGCCGCTTTGTTTCTTGCAGTCTCTTGTTGTACACATTACACACGAGATGGCTAATCTGTCAATCTCATGGCTAACATAACGGAGTTCGAGTCCAAGCGTTGACACCATGATATTACCTCCAGTCCCTTCAAAATATGAAGAGTTCCCAGTGTCCTGCACTCCTCAATTTGTGGCCCTGGACAATTGGAATACGATACTCTCCTTCACGCATATATGGCAGCAACATTAAGCTGTTAAATTATCCCCAATGCCTAGTTAAATTTCTTGTTTATGGTTTTGAAACCATGCTACTTGTAAATGGTTATAAAACAGTAAAGGTAAAAAATGTTCTTCGTCGTGAACTTTATGTTTATTTAGAATTACAGAATTATTTTATCATATTTTGAGAATGAAAATTAATAGAAAATGACCTTAATTTGTTTAACAAAAATGTAAAAAATTACCATATTTTACACTGTTAAAATTTTCCTTTTAAAATAATGGTGAAATAAAATTGCAGCTGTCTATCCACCCATTTGACCGCAAAGTTTACGTTAAAGAATATTTTTTACCTTTACATATTTTTACCATTTTCAACTAGCATGGCTTCAAAACCATAAAAAAAAGAAATTTAACTGAACTTTGGAGCTAGGCTTTTTAATAGGTAATGGGCATTGGGGAGTGTAAGATTGGGAGTGTAGGACACTTGAAACTCTTCATTTGTTGAAGGGAATATTGTGGTGTCAATGCTCGGACTCGTACTCTCGTTACGTCGGTCATGAGATCGACAGATTCACCTATCTTGGATATAATATGTACCCAGTTGCTAGGAACTAAGTGGCTTCATTGGATGGGTCTAGTTGGTGAGAAAAAATTCTGATTGTCTAACTATTCTAGGTGAAAGCAGTTAATAGGTTTTTCTCACGGTTAACAGTTTGAACACCATCTTATTTATGGTTATTTGACTGCTACTTTTCAATATGATAAACTAAGAATTAAATAAGTTGCTATTTAGCCACTTTTCTGAGACAATTCTAACAGTGTAATTGATGCCAATGATGCTTAATTAATTTTGGTAATAAGCACTATTTGTAATATGGTTACTGGAGCACTCTTAATAGGTACCAAATTAGCAATTATAGATTTTCATTTATTGAAATATTTTGCTAATATTATTATCCGTAAAATATTTTTATACTACCTTACATTTTACGAACTGGGATCTAATTCTATACAGTATAGCAAATCAAAATACTTGCTTATGCGTAGTTTGCTATTATAGAGCAAATAATCTTTCAACTGCTTCTATTTACTCTGTATTTTTTTTTAAATAGAGAAAAAAATATGTCTAAGAGATGTAATTGAGGAGGATAGAATTTACATTTTAATTTTTGAAGATAATATGCTATCATTAGAGAAATAATGTAGTTTCAAATAATTAATTCCAAAAAGAGACAAGCAAAAGCTTATTCATATAAGAAAGATAATTTTTTCTTGTTATTTTGGTAAAAAACATAAACTAAAAAAAAATAATAATCACGAAATAAAGCTAAATTTTTTGTTTAGAAAATCAACGTAATTATTATTTTTCAAAATATTACGATTTGAATGAGATAGTTCTTAATGCTTTGAACTATTATAAGACATTAAAATACATTGATATTAAAAATGGTTTGTTTAAAAGAATGTTTTTATAAATAATTTCTTTCATTTCTTTCTAAAGAAATAAATTGTAACTCATCATTTATTTCAAATGCTAGAAGATTCATTAATTCAGAAAACGATTTTATATATTTATAAATGGCAAGTCTTTTCAAGGAGAAATATGGTTCACAATAAATATTGGTATAATACATCAATAAGATCTCTACTGGGAGCTTTCAAATCAAACTTACGTTGTGCAAAAACATGCGAAAAACGAAAAAGTCAGAGGCTATAAAACAACACCCACGCTGCTTGAAAAACTAAAAAAGATGAAGGAAAACTATTCATACTGTGTTTTGGTGAACATTAATCTTTCTAGACATTTCTGTTTTGATTTCAAAACGCTAGTTTTGTTCAATTTATCAAACTCGAGAAGACTGATAATTACTAGTTTTAAACATCTGTTTTTTTAAATATAGAAGATAAATAATAAAAATATATTAATATTTGGATTTTTCTAATTGAAAAAATATAAATAAAAGTATTTTAAAAGTAGTTTTTAGTGACGAAAACTATAAATATTATTTAAATGTATCAAAAAATATAAATGGCACAGTAATATGTAACCGTAAAAAGGATATTATAACCAGAAAATGTTTTACCTTAAAACAAAAATAATGGACAAGTTTAAATTTATATTTTAACAACGGGAAAAACAGTGTGGTCAAAACGACTAGAATGTGGTAAAATTGGCCGTGTTTCTAGCTTAATGTGAACACCAAAAACTCGGTAATTTTTACCGAAGAGTTTTGTTAATGATTTTGGTAAAATTTGATAATGTGATAAAAATCGGTACTTTTATCATGATGCTTTAGAGTATTTTAAAAACAACACTTATTCTGATAAATTTATTTTTAAGTCTTGTAATTTTTACTAAATGTGGGGCAATAGAATTACAATTTTAAAAATCTGTTTCCGGTAATCCGTTACCATATAAATGGGAGAATTACTAAATCAATTGGTTTAAATACCGTGTGTTTTGATTTTTATTAACAGAATTATATTCTTCCTTACCAGAAATAAACAGTACGGTTAATTTTGTTCTCCGTATTTTACTACACAAAGCCCACTACGTATTAGTGTACATTAATTAAATACTAGCCACCATGTCCTCCTTTATTTGCCTTTGTCCACCTTAACTTACTTTTTCCCTATTTCACGAAGATCCCAGCTTACGAGAATTCACCACTTTGTCTCTCAACCTTAACTGCGTTGTTTTTTACTGCATTCCTCTTTTTGCAGCACTCAATTTATAAATTTGGGTGGAGTATGGCCAGCTTTGGTCTTTAATTTTGTCAATATCTCTTGAAATTGTAAAGCTATTTAAAAATTATTTATGTTTTATTTAAACATTATTTAGTTTTTATTATTTTTTCATTAATTACTTTAAAAAATATTTTATTAAATATTTTAATGACAATTTTTAAATATTACTATTATTATTTATTATTTAATTTAAAATCATAATTTACAAATTATGATTACTACATAAATTACAAATACTCGCTGCATGTAAATGTATTTTAAGACTAATACCTCAAACATTATTCCACATTATTAAATTAAATAACGAAGCATATTTTTTTAAAGAAAAATAATTTGGGTTGGATATATTTTAAAGTAAACGAGCTAGTAACCAAACCAGATTTATAACCAGAAACATGACAATTAACCTATATAATAAAATTATAAACCTAAATAGTTTAACAGTAAAATATTTTTTCTGCTAAATCACAATCGCGGCAAAGTCTTGTTAATAGTTCTCGAAATTTATGGTTAAGAATTCGATTTTGTGGGAAAAATAAGAGAGAAAGTTGGTTTTATTCCATAACTTTAAATCTATTAAAGATAGAGTCAGTACTAGTTTAGTAGATATGTCATTTAAAATAGTCTTTATTTATATTTTTGGAGTTTAATACTCACATCCTTCTCTTTACTTTCATGCCAAACAAATTTAACATACTATTCAAAAGTACGTTTATAAGTTACTAATGTAATGAAGAACATTCGGAACGAAAACAGAGGTCGAAGTACATGGACTATTAAAATATGTGAAATTTAGACTTCTGGTAAGTTTTAAGCATTAAAAGTAAAACGAAAATATTAGACGTTTGAAATATTAAATAATAAATAGTAAATGGGAAAAAATATTTCTGAATTATAAAAAAATTGAAATAAGCGTGTTTTTTCGACGGTCATGAAATTCTGTAACTAACTACAAAACGGATAAAGTAACGAATATATTTTTAAAAAAAATTCCATAATATATTATTGCAATACGAGTACAAAATCTCTCTGAAAACTATACCCATCTTTAAACCAAAAACAAGCATTTATTGTATTTCAGACCTGTCAGAGTTAGGACAAAAACAAGAATAAATGGGCATCGAATTACTGTAAAAACATTGAAATGCTTCGATGCAAGCAGAAAAACATTTTCCCACCCTTCGACCATCCCTTCGTTGGAAAACGATAAAATGGAAAGGGGGTGGTTGATGGCTGAATACTGATAACTTAATGCTTCAAACAACATTACTTTTCCGATTTCTATTCTTTCTCAAAATGATCTGCCATTACATACAACTGAATTAGGATTAAGTTTCGCACTCTTTTCACCATTGTTAGCATTTATATTTATTTATTTTATAGCTTATTTTATTATTTTCTCTATATTTTAAATTTGCTTTCTCTTATATTTAGCGAAGACTGATTTTCTCTGAATTTAAAGTACTATAGATAAACAACAAACTCGCATATTCTAATCAGGAATAAAAATGTTGCTCTAAGACGCTAGAAAAAAGACATAATTCAGGAATGGTTTCTTTTTATAATAATGGAAACATACAGCTATAGGAACAGCCTTGTTTGCACAAAGCATAAGTAATTCTATTGAAAAAAAAACCCAAATAAAAACAGAAAAGAATTTTTTTTAAAATCATGCTTCTCTTCTTTCGGATGTTATTACTTAGGACAATAATATTCAACTCATTTGTTTAACATATAATTATATTTCATGAAGGCTTCTTTTTTGCTTATTTTTACATGAGCAGGAAATAGTGCAGGAAATAAGCACCAAGAAAGAAGGAGCATGGTCAAAACTACTAGAATATGGTAAAAGTTACAGTGTTTATAGCTCTATCGGAACATCAGAGACTTAACTTTAAGCGAAACGCTTTGATAATGATTTTGGTAACATTAACAATAAAATATGGTTTTATAACATGCGTAATAAATTTGTAAATGTGGTAAAATTTGATAATTTTGTCATGATATTTTAAAGCATGGATCAAAATCCATTCATTTGGTTAAATTTGCTTTTCAAATTTGTATTTTTTTCTAAATATGTGAAAATAAGAATTACAATTTCAAAAACCAGAATTTACGTAATACCGTTACCATATGAACAGAAAAATTATCAAATAAATGGCTAAAACGGCATAGTTTGGTTTTATTAAAAACAGTTATGTTTTTCTTAGTTTTTTATTTGTCGAATTCTTTTTTATACCAGAAATGTCATTATCATACAGTAAAGGTATTTTATCAGAATTGTTATCTCCATGCAGGAATTATTTAAAATATATGAAATTTTGACTTCGAGTATATTAACAAAGATTAACAAATTATAACAAAATCTAAGAAAACTTCAACGAACCATAAAAGTTTTTTAAATTGTACTATAATATGCATTGACCTTCAGTTACTTTATGCAGATGGGAAAATTTGAGAAAATAATTTCCCTCAAAACAACTCCCAATAAATTGACTTGAAGAAAAATTAGTTTTCTTATGAGAAAAAGAATACAGTTAAAAATGTGACTTTCCATATGCGTGATCGCTGGAGGGTGGAGCATGTAAAAAAAAAAAAAAAAACATCTGAAAAAGTAGTTTTTATACAAAACAAACACTAGTTCTAAAAAACTAGATAGTCTAGCCTGTTTAACGAGAAAATAAACAAACTAGATTGCTAAATGATTATTAAGTGGAAAACGTGAAAGCGCAGAAGCGATAGTTTGTTTTATTGAAACAATCGATATGTTTATTCTTGGAACAACTTTTTTTCTAAAACGCAAAAAACGGATAATTTTTTAAGAAAAAGGAAATTTTGTTTAATTTATATTCTGAGCGTATTTTTGCACAACAAAATTAATTATTTCACATTTTCTATATAAAATAGACGTTTAAAGCAATAATGTCGCTACAATTTAAATGTTACCTTTAAAAAGATATTTTTATTTGGTTTTAATTACTGTATAGTGCAATAAATCGAAAAAACAAGTTTAAGACAGTATAATGAGAATCAAATGGGGCTCTACAAAGCTTTCAGGAACTTTTCAAATTATGTTTCAACGAGCATCATTTATGCTAAAAAGTCGAACAATTGAAAGGCATTCACTATTTTTATAATAAGCGTAGTGAAAATCATATTGTCCTAAAAGAATTGACTTTATAGACCAAGTTACGCATGGCGCAATTGAGTTTGCTAATAGTTATATGATAATATTACAGATCCAACTGTAGTTATCATTGGATGACAGTATGATACATTTAAGTATGAATTTTCATTAACTGAAAAATAAATTGTCACGAAAATACAGTTTTTATTGAAATGCATTTTAACATGTTATAACTAACTGCTTCGATAATTACTTGAAAATACGGAATGAATTACTATAGCTAAAATTATGGGATAACTTGACAGAATTAAATATGATACTACGCTAAACATGAAGCAAGTTTCAGTTTAGCGAATTATCAAAGTTATGGAAATTTAGTATTTATTTTAACATTAAAGTTTACAGTGTACTGTTAAAATTTTCCTTCTAAAATTACGGTAATATAACTGGCAGCTGTCTGTCCATCCAATTAACCATAAAGTTTACGGAAAAGAAAATTTTTTTCCTATATGGTATTATAACCATTTACAAAAATGTCGTTATAAAACCATGAATACAGAACTATACGGTTTTTTAACCATTTACAACTAGCATTTTTTAAAAACGTAATAATTTTTTAACTAGACAGAGAAACTCGGCTTTTCGTAAGTTATAGGTCATTGGAGAGTGCCGGACACTTAGAATTCTTCACGTGTTGAACAGAATGGAGAAAATATTGTAGTGTCAACACTAGGACTCGAACTCCAGTTCTGATGGTCATGAGTAGGACTGGGCTATAAATCGATGTATCGAGACATATCGATTTAACGCATATATCGGCAAGACGATACAGCGACTTTCATTCAAGGCGATGCATCAGAAATCTGATTTAAGCCGTCGAGTAAACACAACGAGTGCAAAACGATATAGCGATATAAGACACGCAAGGTTATAAGATAACGATATTGCGATATAAGACTCTTCTCTTACGTTCCGATGTCGACTCGCGCTGTTGAAGACGATGTTCGTTTCGTTATGTTGAAATGGCCTTGATTGGTGAGCAGTAGAATCAGAATCAGAGTTTTGAGAACACATATCGTTATATCGCATGTTCCTTTTCGCACCTCTTAGCTTTTTTTTTCTTTGTCGCGACTTTTCTTGTAGATTATTTTCAGTGGGACTAACTTCGTGATCGCCGATGATACCTTGTACTGAAGGCAATCTATTATTGAAAAGAATATATAAAGAAGAGTTTCTTCATTAACTAGATAAGTTTTTCTTAAAAAAAACTTCTTTTTATTTTTAAGTGTGAAAATTATCGGCAATCTAATTTAGGCGCCCATAAAGAATTGAATTTGTTAGGTTATTTTTTTACTTTCTTTTAATTTATTAAAAACTTTTTGCATGAAACTTCTAATAATTTAATGAGTTTTTATTACTGATTTTAATTTTATAAATCTTGTTGTTTTTATTTTTAGAAATAAAGTTAAAACAAAATTTATTTTTGTCATTTGGATTTGGAGATAAGTCAATCAACTTTGTTTATACAAAAAAATTTGAAAGGTTTGCGTATTTTATTCATTTTTTTAAATCGTTTAGTACTTCGTTTTATTAGAGAATATAATAATTTTTTTTAAAAAATATTCTATTCATATTATTTGTTAATTAGCTAAATATATTATCGAATATCACAATTTTTTCATTTTTAAGAAATTAAATCTTACTTTGTTTTTCGTTCATAATTTGGTCACTATTTAATTTAATTTAATTATTTATCTGAAATGATGAGGTCTCGCAGTGGACTAATCGTTAAGACACGGTTCCCTGCAGATCACCGAAGTCAAGCATCACTGGCTGCGGTCAGTGTGCAGGTGAGTGACCACTTGGATCAGTCTGCGTAGGGACCGAGGGTGTGCGGTATTGGTCCTCGTTAAACTGTTCTACCGTAAAGTGCTCGACTTCGCGTGCAGGTCGTCGAGCTACCGAAGCGGGCGTGCCATCCCATCTGCAGAGGATCAAAATTGTGATGGCATGTCTTCGGATCATCCTCAGGGATGTTTCCAGACCGTTGCCAATAGCCCATTGCGCAGCTCTAGTGTGACGTAAATGAACTATAATAGAACTATAATAACTGAAATTATAATAATAAAAAATAGTGTTTTAAAAGCGTTTTTCTAAAATTTATTTAGCACTTTGTTTTAAACATACAAATAATTTTTAACGTTTCATTTAGAAATTGAACATTACGATCGAACTTAATAAATATGTAATTATTTATGCATAATAGTACAAGAAAATATTAATTTGTAAAAAACGCTTTAAAAAAAGCTTTTAACACTTTGTTCTAAGCGTATTATGAATTTCTAAACAAACATTTCAATAAATATTTTAAGTAAGATTAGCACATTGTAGTCAATTTATTTAATATCTTTCTTAAGCAAAACATATATGTCTTCAAATTTATAAATTGATTTAAATCAATCGAGTATGAAGTTTTGATAGAAATCTGCAGCCTTACAAGTAAATGAAATTAAAAAATACTATATCGCGATACATCGCTATATCGCGATGCAAAACTGACGATGCATCACGATATATAATTTCTAATATCGCCCAGTCCTAGTCATGAGATTGACAGATGAGCCCGCTCGGCTATGATATGCACGCAGTAGCGAAGAACTAAGTAGCTTCATTAGGTGGTTCTAGTTGGTGAGATAAAATTCTGGTTGTATAACCGTATTAGGTGAAAGCAGTTAATAAACAGTTTTTCTTAAACTTAACAGTTTGATTACCATTTTATTTATGGTTATTTGAATGTGTTGATTAAATATGGTAAAATAGCCACGCAATCAATTGTTATTTAACCATTTCTTCCGAGAAATTTCTAACAGTGTGCAAACATTCATGATCATCCTCAACCAATATTTTACCATACAGAGAACAATTCATGAAATTTTGATCAAATGAGATAATATGCTCCATTTAAGAATCAGGAATAAGGATTTAACGGTTATTTGCCCATGATATGGTATAAATAAAATATAACGAAGATTAAAGCATAATTTAATGTGTTTTTTCCCCTAAATCTCACTTGTTGAATTAACACATATTCGCATTAAAGTTTGCCAGTCTTATTATTAAAAATGCTTCCAATTTAGTTTTGCCAATGAAAGTTTGTTGGTATCAAGTTAATTCGGAAAAATATTTTCGTGTTCTCTTGTTCGGAAAGTTTTCTTTAAATATAACAACTCGCTAAATAACTAGTTGCTAAAAATTAAATAATTTTTCAATAAAATCTCTAGTTTTGAAGAAAAAAAATTTCCATAATTATAAGCGAAATAGGCAAAATTTCTTTCACTAATCATTACACTGCAAATAGCGTTGCAATACGTATCAAAGTTTGAAGTTAAAAAACTCCAAAAATTTTAATCCATTATCAGATACCTAACACAACGGTGGATACCAATTCATCTTATAGTAATAAATATGTGACAAATGCCTTATGAAGCTCTAAAGTTCTCCTTTGTTGGATACATAGCTTAGACAAGAGAGTTAATCTGTTAACCTCATAACCGGTTACACGGGAATTCGAATCACAGCGTTGAAACCACAATATTTTCTTCATTTCTTCCACAGATAAAGAGTATTCACTCTCTTTCACTCATTAATTGGTGACCATTGACTATTGGAATATGAATCGAGGGTAGCACCACAGGGTTGCTTAACGCAAAATGTCTAGCATTTCCCATCTCTCACCTCAAATGACACTTCTAAATAATTAATTAACCTGCATATAAAGGATTATTTTGGAGAAAAAAAAACTCAACTTCACCTAAAGTTCAATATCCATTATCTTAATAAAAGTCTAATATAATCGAACACCCACTAGTTTAATTCCATTTTTGGGATTTTAAATGGTGCCAGTTGCTAATATTTTCAAAACCAAATATTTTTGCACTTTATTGTTTTTTTTTTATTTATTAAATACCAGTTATAAACGGTTTCAAACCCGTAAATGTAAAAAAAAATGTTCCTAACCGTTTTTGTGGTTAATTGGGTTGCTACCAGTTATTTGACTGTGATTTTAGAATCAAAATACTAACAGTGAACTCTTATCGAACATTCTTGGTGCAACTACTTCAGGAACAATCCTTTGTTTTAAGAGAAATGAAACGTCTAGAGCAAAACGTTAAGTAAGGTGTTTTACTGCCTCACTTTAGTGTAAAGTAGTTGACACCAAATTCTATGTTTAGATACACTATATTTTTTGCAGTTTACTTTATACTACAATTCATGGTTGATTGGGTATATTTTAATGTTTTTACTTAGAATTTTTTAATGATTTCTAATACTGTTTTAATAACTATTTATATTTTTTGTCAATTGATTTCTCTATGAATTGACAAAATTCATATTGATTTCTGCTTTGTATTTTGCTAAGAAATTGTATACATTCTTTTACAGTACTTTCAAAACGCACAAATTAGGAATAAGAAAAAGAGATTTAAAATTTTTGTAATAGTTTTAAGATGACATCGAATTTCGAAACAGAAGTTTAAATTTATACTTAAAGTTTTCGCAGTATTTCATTTATTTTTCTTTTCAGTTTTCTTTCCAGCAAAATGAAATTTTAGCATTTAATTATACCTTTAAACATCTTATCATAACTTTTGTAATGAAATCTTACTAGTCACAAAGTATTTAAGAAGCTTAGTTCAAGCTTTTGGAAATTTCTCTTAAAATGTCAAAGTAGGAAAACAGAAGAACTACGGAAGAACTACTTATCATTTCAAAATCCGTTCGTTAATACTATTTTCGCTGTCTTAATACTGCAAATTGGTTATCTTTGTCTAATTGAAATTCGAAGCGTACATGGAGATTATTAAAGAGATGGGTATATTAAAATGTCGCCGTCAACGTATCAGTCTGGCACATGATGCTGTTGTTATTTCTAGATTGATGGAATTTTAACAAAATAAATCTAACAAAGTAAATCAATATTCAAATTTTATTACAAAACTTAAGATTTTTTTTGTTTTAAACTGCATTTTTAAAATAATTTTTCAAACTAACAAAAAAGGAAAAGCAAAATGGTTTGTGAAACAAGAGGTTTGTAAGTGGTTTGTAAATCAAGAACTTTCTTTTAGATAAAAAGTTAAATAATGGCTAAAGTACCGGCTCTAATATGAGTTTTTTTAAAATTTGAACCCTTTTGCAATATCACCAGCTCATTCACTAATTTATTAATTCAAATATAACTATTGGAACAGTTTATGGTTATAGATTTCTTGATGAGCAAAACATGCGACAGGAACTATAGTTAACCCCTCCTGTTCATCACTGGTTTGGCAGAAAAAGCCCTGGTGTTGCTTTAGAGTTTAATAAAGGGTTTAAATCGGATCCGATTCATCAGTGGCCATTTTAAATGCTTATCATTCAAATTTGGACACAAAGTCTTTCCAACATGCAGCAAGTGCTATTTGAAACCAGCTTCCCCGAACACATCCTTGATTGTCTGGATTTTTCTTTGAAGGACTTTTTCTTGCTATCAATTTCGGTGCGTCACTTTGCCAGAGCGTTTGGTCTCATGCATTTGATAGAGCTGAGTCTGTATTGTGAAGGATTGGAAACAACAGCAGCAACAAGAGTTTTTGAAATCAGTATCAAAGATTTGTCTTTAGATATGAAGTTAATATTTACAGTTTCATACTGAGATTTATTATTTCCGTATTACTAAGTAAATTATGCGTGGAATAGCATTATAAAAAAATTTTACTATCTTTTACTGTTTCATAACTAAGTACAATTATATCACTTAAATATTCTACTACCACCCAAATCTACCACTTGCTTGCTTATTCCAAAAAATGAAAAGAAAATAGAGCAAGAAAATAATAGAAAATAGAAAATCCATAGTATATAGAATCAAAACAGACTCAAACTAAGGCGAACGCATATGAAGGCGAGAACTAGATAATATTATTTTGTATAGATTCTAACGTTATATAATGCAGAGAAAACAACTTTAACATTAGCGTAATGCAGAGAACCAACAGAGAAAACAACTTTTGTACATTTCTAATGTTCGGAAGTTGTGCCAGATAAAGATAGATTTTCTGAAGTTCTCTAAAATAATGTGCACTTTGGGTTAGTCGATGCTGTAAATTTAAAAAGTAAGCGTTTCGCACTTTATCTCTTTCATTATATATTTATATTTACTCTTGACTATTTTTTTTTAGCTTTCTTTGTTTTTTTAAACAAATGCATCTATAAACAGAAAAAATAAAAAATCTATGATGATAATTTATCAAAAGACATTTAGTTTACAATTAGATACCTGCAAGTGAAATTAAAATGTGCATCTATTCTGATTTTCTGTTGAAAGGTGGCATTTATTTATGTTATCTACTGTTCGTTCCACTCTATTTTGAGTAAACCTAGTTCATCAAATATGACTTCTCTTAAGTAACACGTTCTATATTTTATTCACAAAGAAATATTTTATTTCTTAATTTCTTGCTTAATACAAAGCCAAATTGAACAGAAACAAACTAGTTCTGAAACAAAGTTGCAAGATGCACAAAATAAAAATATTTATGGCCATAATAAAATACTTAAACAAAAAATAAAACTAGGTTAAATAAAGGAAGGAGCCTTTATTTTATTTTAAGAATTTCGATACGCGATACGGTGCTGTATTGAATTAACTTCACGTTAATTAGCGTTCTAACTTATTTGAAGAAACTTAGCTCAACCTTAGCGGCCAATATCCAGAATATTAACTCGCCATTTTATTAATTAACTTTGAACGTTAATTAACGTTCTAACTTATCTGCAAAAAATTAGTTTGATATTAGTTACCAACATTAAGAATATTAACATGCCATTTTGTTAAGTAATTTTGAACTTTAATTAACTTCACGTTACTTAACGTTCTAACTTATTTAGAGAAACTTAGCCTGACCTTAGCTACTAATATCCAGCGTATTAACAAGCCATTTTGTTTATAAACAACCAGCTGGCACTGCTTTTTAAGCAACCAGCATAGGTCAAGTGAGCGTGTGTCAGTGATCTGTAGTTGCATTACGCAATTATAAGCAATAAAACTTATCCACATTTATTATTTTATTAGTTTGAAAGGAGAAATGATATTTTACAAGCATATAAATATGTATTGCGATCAACGTAGAAATTGAGGAAAATTAAAATATCAAAATCGAATCGTAATTTACTTTAGATGATAGGACGAAATGCTCAATGCCTTCAATAATACTAGATATCTTTAAAGAAAAAAAATATAGATATATATTGTATAGATATAAAATTAAACAAATAACTCAGATTAAAATGATTTTTCTAAAATAAACTGAAAATTATAAAATAAAGTGATAAACAAATAATCTTACTAGGAGTTAATGGGAGCTATATCTGATAGGTTGGTAAGTGTTGCTATTTTCATGCTTTAAGAAAGTTTCGTCTTTTCAGTGTTAGTTTAATGCTAGAACTTTAAAAAATAATGTAGAGAGGAAATCCTATTGTTAGAATCTGCAATCGTAACTAGTCCTAGACTTACTTTCTGGTGGAGAAACTAGTTTGCTGAAAGGTTTCTGATTAAAAAAGGAGCAGATGAGGAAATTAAATTTAAATATCTCACTATAATTAATTTAATGCACTCAATGCCAAAAATGGTGGCAACTACTTCACACAAAAGTATTGTACTGAATCACCATTCCTAATTCTTGACTCCTAGTAATTCACTAACCAAGAATGTTCTTCTTACAACTTTGTGTAAAGTAGATACTACTATTTTTGTTATTCCAAAACACTAAAGTTTATAATTATCTTAAGATATGATCATACAAGCGAATAAAATTATTTTCACAATAAAATATCATACGAACTAATTCTTGATTGCGAACAAAATGTTAACGATGTTCAATGTGCGACAACATATGTGCTTTCGGAATAGAAAATAAATCACAGTTGGTGTGAGTGCGCAAGAGTTTTGTGTAAGCTTATTACATTATTAATATTTCGATATATGATACCTAGATTATGAAATCTAAATTTGGTGCTAACCTGAAATACAGTGTGTGAAGTTTTCCTTTACACACTGTTTTGGAATGCTCAACATCATATTCGGAAAGATATTAAACGACATTTTTTACAGTGTAGCAGATATAATCAATTGAACACTTGCAATTGGCTTAATTGTAGGTAAATCGTGGCATTTGAAACTAATCAGGTTCAACACACGCGAGTGATGTCGTTTACAGGTATCCAATTGAAGCTGATATAAATCACATGGTTAGGCATTATCACTTCATTTCTTCTCGGGATGCAATCACCTCAGTTCCAAGAGTAAATGAGAGCTGCACAACTGGATGCTTGAAAATTCAACTAAAAACACATGAAAAAAAAACCCATCTCCTTTCTCTTTAAATCATTTACAAATTAATCAAATCATTAGAACTAATGTAGTTCAGTGCAATTTAAATTAAATAGTTTCTTTTCTACAGAGCATTTAACTTAAAAGCTATTTTTTTCAAATGTTTCAATTCAATATTAAGAATATTTCAAAACGGTTCATATTGTACAACTTTAAACTAAGCTTATATATTTTCTTCTAGCAGAATTTTATTTTTCCTTAAGATTTATTCTATCATACAGATGAGTTAAAATATTTTTATTGTACCTTACTACAACATTTTACCAATTTAAAATCATTTATTAGACACGAAATAGTGCGTTGGGAAGATTTAGCTTGCAGGGGCATGTCAACAAAATCTTTTCCTAAAAATGCATAAAATAATTTTATTTTATAATTGGGTGCTTACAACTCGAGAAGGGAAGTGATTATGACAAGCCATGTAATTTAAGTCTTATTTAATTGGATAATTTTAAAAGACGTCACTTGTGTGCGCCGAATCTGAAAGGCTTCTGAGTTGAAAAATACCACAATTTACCTACGATGAAGTCACTTGTAGGTATGCAATTGCTCAAAGTCTTAGTGCCAACTCAAAGGTTGTTTATTGCTTTTGTAAATAGAATAGTTAATTTCAAGAATACGCGAATTTCCCCTCTCCGTTATTGTGGTATCGACACATCTCGCTTTTTCCCACTCTAGTACGTTATTACTATAATAATATTATAACTATATACATTTCTGAGTTATAGATACTCCTTAACTGTCGTGTGAATAAAAAAATAACCTTACTGCCTGTCAAATCGTTACCAAGGCGATAAATGTATAAAATTCGACTATTGAGACGCCGATTTTAATTGCTAGGAGTAATAAAAATATAAGTTATTTTTATTTTGCTGGGTACTAAAATTTGGTAAAATTTTGTATTTTAGTAACTTAAATATTTAAAAAAAAAAATTAAAGTGTGGGAAGTAAATGTATAAAATTATACTCAATTAATTTATTTCTATTAATGCTATGAATTTAAGTAGGGAATTATGAAAAGATATGTAACATGTGGTGCTGATAAAATAAGAGAAAAGTGAATCTTGATGTATAGTTTTTTTTAAAACATGCTTGTTCCAAATTATCCTGCTAGCTTGTCTGACAAACTCACTTAAAATTCAATAAAGCTTTCAAAATAAATAATGGTATTTCCCTTTTTTAATGATTTAAATTCTCTTACAGATAATAAACTATCAACAATAGGAAAGAAATTTTTGAAAATGTAATAATATAACTATTGATTAGATTGAATACATGAAACACAATTCTTTTGATTCTTATTTAAGAAATATTTTTTTTACCTCCTTTTGTAATCTGTGATAATAGATAGTTCTTTTAAACCGATTTTACGTCTTGTCAGAAAGTTTTATTTTTCTTCCGTATGCATTGTACTAAGGTAGATAAATGCTTGAAATTCTTCTCTAAATAACCATAGCTCTTTAGATGAAATTTCAGACATGGCTTTCCTTTTCCTTTCTTGAAATCAATTAGGGTCCTCGTTTAGCAAGCAAGTCGCTTTAACTTCGTGTGAAAGGGTTCAATGATTCCTTTAAACCTAAGATCTCTAATGTCCTCCTTAATGATGTTTGGAGTATAATATTCAAAGAAGTGAAAAGACTTGAACTTACTTGGCATGGTAGCATGTCTTAAGAGACTATTACACGGAAATAACCCCCCTAAAATAATGTCAAATGATGATTGTTGGTAACATATATTTTAGGAGAGTTCAGCATCAACATTAAAATCACTCACATTGATTTTACAATAGTGTACAGTAGAATGCACAAAATACTGATATTACCAACATATTCTGCTAAATTAACTGCCATAGAACACTGTAATATTATGGTTGAATACATTATATTGAATACCATGTATTGGTATTCAAAATTGTTTTATAGTAGAGTGACGAAAATAATGAATTTACCAACATATTCTGTTAAATTAACTACCATGGAATACTGTAACATTATGGATGAATATATAATTTTGAATACGATGTATTGCTGGTTGGATACTATAGCATTACATGTAAATAACCCCCTAAAGTAATGTCAAATAATGATTGTTGGTAACATATACTTTAAGTCAGTACAGTATCAACATTGAAACCGCTGGCATTGATTTTGCAATAGTTTACAGTTGAAGAAAATGAGAATAATGAATATTACCAATATATTCTGTTAAATTAACTACATTTAAATACTATAATATTTTAGTTGAATACTATAATATTATGGTTAGATACTATAATATGGAATACCATATGATGATTGAATGCAATTGAATAGTATGTATGATATCAGGGTTATAAGTCCTATATATATAATATATCCTTTGATGATTTTAGCTATCTAAATGTAGTGATATAGATTTGAATTGTTTTTAATTTAAAAAAAAATATTTCTAAAAATGTTCTAAAAATTATAAACTAGGAATGCGATTTCTCATAAAATCAGAAAATTTTGTTTTAACGCTTATTTATTTTTAAAAAAGGACTCATTTTGTTTTAAAAAAAACTAAATAATATTGTTGTTACAGATTTATTGTAGAGTGTAAGACGAATTGCGTGAATTTTCTATCCAGAAATAAGCGATATGATTATCAAATACTAGTTTATTTTTGCTACTTTGAACACACTCAATTCATAATATAATTGAAGCATAAAATATTTAAGTGGATTCACCCTGAAAATATAGTCTTTGGTAGAAAATTTGAAACGTATTTTAGGAATTTGCCTACAACCAACAATTTGTTGATTTAGGCAAGCATGATTTTAGAAAATTTAAAAAATAAATCTCTAAGACTGATGTCTAACCATAGAAATAGAAATATCATAGAAAAATCTTAGTAAAAAATACGAATACAATATCAACTCAATTATCTGTTGTGCGTAATTAGAACTTTATGGCACCCCTTCATTTATTTTTTTGTAAATATAAATCTAAAATCTTAAGTTACGGATTATAAGATTATACCTATTATTAGAATTATATTTATAATTTTCTTTTATTCTATTATTTTTTTTTATAAATATTACTCCAAAATTCGAAATTACAGATTATAAAACCATAACTATTATTAGAATTATATTTATATATTTTTTTATTCTGCTATAATTTTAAGAAATATGAATCTAAAATTTAAAATTACAGATTATAAGATCATACTTATTTTTAGAACTACATTTATAATTTTCTTTTACTCTGCTATTATATTTTTTTGCAAGTTACAGCGAAATTTGCATTCAATATTCTTTCTAAGTTACATTTATTTAATTTTATTAAAATTTAACTAAATACCTGTTACGGTATATCGAACAATGGATCGTAGCAAGGTAATGATCAATAATTTGGTGTTATATTCTGATCGAAAAAAGGTAATGATCAATAATTCGGTATTGGTTATCGCTGCGAAATCATGCGCAAACCTGAAATAAATATACAGACACGATTAACAAAGCTAAAAGAATCTCTTATTTTCTTTTTCTTATACTTATTTGCCACGTTTTCGAGTGTCTTTACGTTATCATATGAAGTTAAACAATTTTTTAGAAATTCATCCCATGAAAAAAATTTCAACAACATTCACTATCATTTGGCATATTACTATTATTATTTCTATTATTATTAAAAATAAAATTTCAAATTATTTTTAGGTACTTATAATGATCGGTAGGTTTTAGAAAACCTGTTTCCAAAGATATTAGTATGTTTAAAAACTGTTAAAAATACCATTTAGGATAATATTAGTATAGTGCCTCTTAGTAAAATTTATTATACATGGTTGACGTTAATAATATGGAGATTTTAAGATGGTTCTACTAGACAAATAATACCTTTTAACCATTAATTTACTTACTTTTTTATAATAAAACTTGCTTACAAAACTTATTTTTTTATTTCATTTTGTGCCTATTATCAAACGATATAGTATAATTGGCACTAAATATAAATGATAGAGTATAACTTTTCACAGTTTTCTTATACGAATAAGTACACGGTTTCCTTTTTTATTAATTTTTTAGTGAAAAACTTATTTTTTAATCTCAATTTTTACTTTTTACTATAAGTAATTACGTGTCTTCGGCACCAATACAAAGATGGCAATTTTATATGTTTCTTATCCATGGATAGGTAACATTTCGGTTATAGATTAATTTAACTTTCTAATACAAAACTTAATGTTTAAACTCAATTTGTACCTAGTATTTGAAAAATTAATTTATTATAATTCTCAACAAAAATCATTAGTTACGATACTAATATTTAAAATCATTTTTAGAGAAAAAAATTGGTCTTAGAATGAATCTTACTACGATTATTAACGACGAATATATTATTCGTCGAACCATTAAGAGTGAGTCCTAGAACGTGAAGATCCGATCATTAGATCAAAAGTTATAAGGGTGGTCCGTTTATATTTTTGGGCACAGTGCACCAAATTTTGTGTTGATTGGTTAAAAATCATTGATTTCTATACGGTACAAACGCACTTGCATCTAAGCATTGTTTTTTTTTCTATATAGATATTACTTTTTTTATAGCTGATATGTTTAAAAGTGAAATCTGTTTGAAATTTTTGAGCTAAATGCAACTTTATGTTTTCGATTAATTGCTTTCTAACTGACTATTTGTCAATTTTGAAATCTAAGTATTGTAAATATTTATTCAAATGAATTGAAAATTATTATGGAATGAAAAGTCAATACTATTGAATATGTCAAATGAATAATGTAAAATAGGTTTATTGAATTCATTGTCTGAGGGATATTTCGTCATTTCATATAAACCGAGATAATTAATACAATAAGGAGTCTCCTCTCCTTTGGACAAAATTATTTTAACGATTATTTGGTGTTCAAATTCTATTTACCAAGCGCATTTCGTTACACACAAATCAGTGTAATCAGTATAAATGTAATTACTGAAATGAAAAATACACAATTTAGATTACTTAATCTTATTATTGTCATCGTTTGCAGTTTTCATTGTTATCTATGTTTTTTTTAAATATTTTTATAAATAATATAACTAGCCAATAATAAGTAAAATAACAGACTCAATCTTCGTCTAAAATGTTTAAAAAATGGTTTGATAACCCAAAAAAATTCTCAATTCCTTTAAAAAGCTTTTGAGATAAGGCAAAATACTCAAAAAATAAAATTAACACCTGGGGATCTGATCATTACTTCAAAAGTTATTCACGGTGATGCGTTTTTTTTGACGCACTGCTCATCTTTTAAAATTTATTTATAGAAGATCAAAACTCCTTACTAACATATTTTTCATTTGATTTTGTGACATTTGTTTTATAACATATGATTCCGATGGATGTTTGGCATGAGCATGATGATGTATTGTAACTGTTGAGTGATTATTTTGCTATTACATAAATCTATTTTTACCAAATTTCATTTAAATTGATCCATTTGTTCCATAAATATAAACAAAATGGGAAAATTCTCTTAATTTTAAACAGCAATATAAATATATTTTTATTGTATATGATAAAATAAAATGAATACGAGAAAAACACAACTTTATTTACCTATTACATGATATTTTTTTATTCAATTCAAAATTATTTGTTGTGAGTTAATGATTTGTTTGGCAAATTTAATTCTTTTTCACTAATCCAATAAACTGCAGAAATAAACAAAAACCAGTTTGGTGTCATCCATGTTAAACAGACATTTAGGATATAAGACTTATAAATAAGATTAATTAACTGCATTCATTCTAGTGATTAATTTTAACAGTGATCAGCAATAAAATGAAATAAAATCAACTATGAAAAGGAATCTAATATATATTTTATAGAATGAAGTTAACACCTTTTTTTTAATCACATAAGTTTTCAGTTAAATATTTATCTTTTTAGGAAACAAATTCTTTACATGATATATCAAGTATTCAGGAGATCTGAATAATGCCTGAATGGAAGCTTTTCACTTATCTTCAACGCAACTGTTTTGTTTCATTTCAAACTTACTAGTTGAATATCGAGATCTAAGGATTTGCATCATTTAGCACCAAAACATTTAAGATTTTCTACAGCTAACCATCCTACTTTTCACAAGAATGGTTTTTTGTTTTTATCACCGAGTTAATTTTGTGAAAAAAACTTTTTGGAAGCAGATTTGCTATATACACATGCATTGTTGTTATAAATTTGCTTCCATACAATAAACAGGATATAAACATAAACATCGTGAACCAAATGTTCTTAAAATTTGCAGCAACCACAATTTGGTGCTAAGTGGAAACACGATATAGTGTAGTTTAAAATTTTTTAAACTTATTGCACCCTATCTTTGGTGGCTCCAACTTGAAAGGAAACATGGTTCAAATTAACATTTTATCACATTTTCTACCATATTATGGATACCTGTACTAGCCAATTTATGGAGAGTTTAAGTTTATGAATAATTCATGAGAATTATTATTTTGTATAATTATTAACTATAATTATTTTTATTATTATTATGTATAATTTATGTGGTAACTCTATTTCTCAAGTGAAAAAGAAGCAGAGAAATTATTTAAAATGATAATTAATAAGTATTAATTTTAAAACCAACTTAATTAAGAATTATTTAAAGTGTTGCTTCCTTTTCGAATAAGAGCAATTTCATGACTTAATATTTTATTTTCTTATTTTTGTAGCTTTATAGTTAAACTTATTTTGTTAACAATAGTTATAAAATTTAAAACTATGGAATACGAAAGATTAAACTTTGAAGAGGACGAACTATTCTAAGATTAAGTGGTAGTAAACAAATATTTAACTGATAACATCCCACCGGAAACTCCAAGCAGTATTAATTACACTTTTGTACACCTTCAGGGCTGCAGATACTGCATTTAAGTTACGTAACTAAAATGCAAAGCATGAATAAAGTGTTCTAATTTCAAGATCAGATATTTCAAAAAACTCTGATCATTATTGAATAAATTTAAATTATCCGATTGAAAGTTGTTGAGAGTTATAGAATAGTACAGTAAATTAGATTAGCATGGACGATTAAATTATATTAATTAGCATTAGATTAGTTGGACATATTATTACTGAAATGTCCAACTCTGTAAACACTCTAGCGTATTATGAGTTATCTATTATGATATATTTAGATAATAAATACTAACTTGAGAATTAGTTTATGGTGGTAAAAATTTCTCTCCTGAATAAGAATAGACAGTTTTAATTTAAAATAAAAAAGTGTGTATAGCACATTTGATTTATTCTCCTATTAAATCAGCGGACGTCAACCATTTTACCTGGTTCCTATCACATCTCAGCTGGCGTTCTTGCTTTTGCGGAAGGCGGTAAGGAATTTTTCAGTTTTGTATTGACAGTTGAAAATGAAATGAAATGGAATTTTTGATTGTACGAGTATTGCTTAAAAATACATATTTTCAAGATTATTTAAAATTAGTTTCACTAAGTTGTCGTAAAATAATTAGGTTTTATATCACGAGATACTAATTAAGACTTAAATAAAAATAAGAAATCCCCTTATAATAGCCAGTCGTTTAACACTTAGATTACAAACCTGAAATAAAAAAAAATATTTGAAATATACGTAGGACATTAAAATAAAGTATTTAACTTATAGACGATTTTATATTTTTAATTGGACATTGGAGATATGATATAATATTTTTAATGAGATACAAAAAATACGATAGGTGATTTTTTTCAGAAAGTTAAGAAAATAGAAGTTCTTAAAGTTGAATGTGCAAAATAGCGGACACATGACTCATGATATCTAAAAAGTTGAGAAAATGGAATGAGTGATTTCAGGATTGATGGATCATTAATCTGCATAACTCAAGAAAATCCATTGCTCAATTAGCATTATCTCTGCTGGTCCCACAATTTTTTTTGAAAAAAAAAATACTGCTTGATAATGAATAAAGCTAAATGTGCATTTGTATCGGTGGAAGATGGTATAATTTTTTGTATTTACTTATTCTCAAACTTCTTAATTCATAATAAATATATTAAAATCTCATAAACTTGTTTGTGAATCTGATTTTACAGATGAATGTTAAGTTGCTCAATGTTCAGATACCCATGCTCTAAAATTTGTTTGTGGAAGATAATAGTTTCATACAATAATGCTCTCTGATACTACTAGGAAAATAAGGAAATTAGATTTTGGAGAAATAGATCATTAATCTGCATTATTCAGGAGAAACTAATTTCTTCTTCAAGGATTTTTTTGAAGAAAAAAAGCTTTAATGCTATTATTTAATGGATGCGTCAGAGCAGGGATTATATTTCAGTATATGTAAAAGTTGTGCTGTAAATACACGTGTACTAATTGGGATTTGATGCTGTCATGATGCTTTTTTAAAAAAATATTTAACGAGAAAGAAGCATGATTCTCGATCTTATATGCTAAAATTTGTTTTTATTTAATCTAAAAATAGATATTTTTAGATAATAACAAGTAATTTCCTTTTCGTATTTTTCTATCGCTTAATACAGTTTTTTAAGTTAAAAAAATTTCGGTAAGAATTTCATATTTAAAATGAAATCTTTCGTTTATGTTTTCATATATTTAATCCCTAGTTAGTTTGCTCTGGATTGGTAGTATTTAAAGTTATTATCTGTCAATAATATGCTACAGATACTTGGAAATATACTGATTTTTTATTTTACACATGTTCTATAAATCATAATAATATCTAGAGAAAATTATATTTTTTGAAAAATTCAATTTATAGCATATGAAAGTTAAAATGATATTGTGTTTTTTGAAATAGGAATTAAATGATTTACAATAGATTAATAATTTTTACAATGAATTTATTTCTACAAATGAATTCATTTCTCTAAGCTTTTACATAGTTTAAAGAAAAGGAAATTGTAGAAGAAAAGGAAAGGTTTAAAGAAAAGGAAACTCTTATCTTTTGGTGATAAAATTATGAAGGTGGGTAAATTAGGCTAGCGAGAATTTTTTGCTCACAAATTCCCATCTTTGCAGTCTTAGATAATTTTATATTTTCCAAAAAGGAAAACAAATTTACTCCAATTGATGGGCAATTATGAACGCAACCAAATGACTCTGATATTAATGACTGGAGTAAAAAAATGAATATCTAATAAGCAGCATGATGATACAGCAGCATGATATATGTAGTAAATTTAATCTAATTTTGCAAATAAATTTTTTAATATCTTTATCTGTTTAATATAATTGGGGAATGTTTTTTTAATTTTAATTTTATGTTGCATGAGATTTTTTAACAGTCTTTAGATTCTTTCGTATAAAGCTGATTTAAAATCTGCTTTTGGTTTCCATCTACAAAAACATTCTCAGTCTATTTTTTTTGTCGAAAGGTTACAATTTAAAATCGTTATATATGAAAGAGGGTCACATGAAAGTTGCCAAAAACTTCTATGGGTGTTCGGACTCATATTAAAATTGCATAGGAAAAATTACCCAGAAATGCTGTCATACGCCACTAGGGGCACTCTTCCCTATTATGAACTGTTTTTTGTATACTTCTGAACAGGTTATAATAAAGTTAAATTCTCCTAGTCGCGTAGGACGACATTTCAGGCAGGACCAATGCAGGATATACTGGCAAATGTATACCGGGCAATGGTGCTTGATTTTATAAAAAACATCAGTGTAGGGTATACCGGGCAAATGTACCGGGCTACACTGATATTTATTTAAGGTCAAGTATCATTACCCGGTATATATTTGCCCGATACTCCAAAAACTGATGTTTTTTCGAATCTATCGTCAGTAAGTATTAAAATATCGAATAAATGTAATTATATCCACGAATAAATTAATATACAATCGGATATAATGAATATTTCGGTCATTCACCAAAGCGACTATGTGATTGTCAACATTCACCGGATAAAGTCAACAATCACCGATTTCGGTCATTCACAGTAAAATGCACTTCATTTACATAATAGCCTCATCAGTACGTTTATTTCATACTTTGACTAAATAGCATCTGGCATTATATATAATGCCTAGGACATTTGTGAAATATAAATCATTTCATACTTTGCCGGCTAGTTTCAGACATTATACTATATAATGCCGGATTTCATACTTTGCCAGTTACATATAGATCTTAAATTATATTTACTCATTGTTTAAAAACATCAGCTTATTCTGAATTAAAACTTTTTTATTTTATTTCAGGCATTACTTTGCCGCATTGTAAATAAAGAATGTGATAATATTTTCACATACTTTTTTGGCTTTGTTTCTCTTATATTAAGTAAGATGTTTTATATTTACTTTTCGATTTATTTTTCTTTACTTGGTAATTTTTTGCAAAATATTAATCTCGAGAAATGCAAGTAATAAAAGTACCGATTTTCCATTAATTTTGCTTTGAATGCGATGATTTATTTAAAATAATTAATATTTTAAACGAAGAACTCCTCAAAATTATCTTCAAAACATTTTTAATTTAATAATTGGAACAAGGTTTAATTTTTAAAACTACTAGAGCAATTAACATGAATGTATTACATTTTTCATTAAATTAGCGTCAAATATTTACAAGGCTTTAAGTCGTTAAAATATATTTTAAATTATACAACTTTATTCAAGAGATTTAGTGATGAGAAAATTTGCGTATAAATTACAGAAACAGTAAAACTGTCAAAAATTTCTCAAGTAAACTACTAAATTACTTATTCGATATATCCACTAAAAATATTATTTAGGTTCGTAAATGTCATATACTTGTTTCATACCTTATGATGCTGCAGCATATATAATTATAAATTTATTTAACGGTTTTAATATGATAGTCACGAGGTGGAAAAACATTGCTATGTTTCAATTATGCATGATCTGAGCAAATGCGTGATTGAAGAAGAAACATCAGCGAGATTTGTTAATGGATCACACCTGCATATATCTTGTTAACATTGAATATTTAAAACAGATCTTAATGCTTGAGTGTCACTTTACGCATTAAAGGTTAATCTTTCATTATTTTTGAAGAGATTTTGATAGAACGAGTTCTTTGAATTTGGTAACATTGCTATCAATATTGTTTTCATCTACAAATTTTTCTCCACTTTAAAAATAATGAACCATTATAAGTTTAAGTTATTAAAAAAACTAAAACTGATGTAAAACACATACACAAATATTTGCTAGAATTCCTTATCATAAAAATATTTACGCTTTTAAAGGTGCCCGAAGTGAAAAATGAGTTGTATAATTATACTGTACTGAATTCCGGATTAAATTATAATTAATATCTACACTCAGGTTAGCGGTACTTTTCACTGTAAAATTTATTTTTGCTGGAACTTGTTACAGAGCAAAACATATAAGTACCGTAATTTTTACAGTAATAATTACGGCAAAGCCACTGAAACAGTCTAATTAAATAAGTATTGTAAAAATGCACAAAGTTATGGTAAAAAAGAAATTCTGATTTTACAGCTGAGGCCCCTAATGTGCCGGTACTTTATACCGTAATTAGATCCGGAATTTTTCACAGTGTAGTTTTTTGTGCGCAAACTCATATTATGCATATAGTCTAGTATTTATTTAATTCGCCCTTTTAAATTAAACTACTCGAATAACTCTAATAACTGCTGTAGTTTTCTGTCTTTAATCAAATAGTTTTGATTTGTCTAGTACATTACGGGGTTTAAAATTACCCCATTCCAACGAAAACTGAACCTTTTCGAGTTATATTAAAGGTTAAGGTTGGGCTAACATTTCCGGAGTTTTAATCGCACTTTTAAATTAAACATTCCAATAAAGAATCTAATTTTTTATGACAAACCAAATAGTTTGGGTTAAACTTTGGTAAAGGTGTTTAAATTTAAATGAGGTTTTTCACTCGCTTAAATTCAATCACCTTTTGAATTTTCAATTAATCTAGCATTTCTGATATTTTAATCTTACCTTTAAGCTTAAACACTAAAAAAAAGCATATAGACTTACATTTTTAACGAAACAGTATTAATTAGTTAAGCATTTATGGTTCTTTTATTACTTCTCTTAATTTAACCACTCTAAGAAAGGCTATATGGGACTACAGATGAAGTTGGTAACTTGCTTAGTGGAAAGTTTAAAGCGAAAGTGAGTAATATTCAGTCAAAGTATCAAAATAAAATATTTATATCATAAATTAAAACAAACTTTCTTGTTGTTTTTTTTCATAAGTTTTAAAATTTTTTTTTTAATATTTTCATATTTCCACAAAAAAATTTTCTTGTTTTTATTGCTTGTTACTTTTACAAAAGTATACGTCACTCTTTAAAGCTAGTGCGTGGATTTAATTTGTATTTATACACGTTACTTTTTTAGTCACGTTCTTTATTCATGGTAAAGAGTAATGAATAATTCGATCTGAATAACGACATTCAATCGAGATAACGATCATTCAGTCAGGATAACGATAAGTTTATATTCAAACGCATCGATTAGACTAAAATGAGGATCCCGGGTACTGTTTTATACAGAGAATTGAAGAAATGAAATATAGTTATTACACATAATGTTGAACACCAAAATAACAGAGAGTGTTCTGAAATGGAATAGAATAAAATGTTAGTTTTTCTTAATTTTTAAACATAGGAAACATTTAAAAAATGTTCAACTACTACTTCACAAGAAGACATGTTTATCCAGTCTATTTTGCAAGGACGGCATAAAAATTATTTTATACATATGGAAGACTAGTCTGAATTTGTAAAATTTAAATACATCAACAAAAAGCATTGCTGAGTAAGAAATATGTAAAAGCAATTGTGACACTTTTTTAAAAAAATAAATTCCAATGCTGAAAAATGTGAATACATATCTATGGTAGCAAAAGTAATGTTGAGTTTATTTCGAGAAGAAAATTTAATTTGTCACAATATTAGGAAACGGAATGAAAGCTCCGTTTCTTTTCAAAAATGCTTCTGTATTAAATGACACTTTTATGAAAGGAAATTCTCAATGCTCATATGTTCGTATAAAAGAAAGCAAATTACATCATGTTCAAACTGTTTTTACTTGTTATGCTTTGTGAGATTTCAAATGTATGTTTCTCATTACTTTTTGAAGGAAATCATATTATTCATCAGAAGATGTATTTAGATATTTCAAGACATGTTTGAAGGCAGTGAAGTGCATTCATAATATTTAAAAACATATTATTACGCACATTTTTATTTTTATATAATTAAATTCATTTTTGTCAAATATTTAAAAGTTTGAAATTTTATACAATATTATCAGATTTGAGAAATGCAAAGTGAGTATAATATGAAATGAATCAGTAAAGTGTGTTTGTTTTTAACATTTAAAACTAACTTTAACAGGTAAAGTGACCTTTTTAAAAATTTTATAATTTTAGTTGTTTATTTTTTATGTCAGATTAAAATTAATCAATTTAATTACTGAAAATTACTGAAAGAGTATTTTTTTTAATTTGATCTATGCATATTCTATTATTATTTATGTTTTACAAAAAAGATAGAAATCATACTACAAATAGGTATATAACATTTTTCGTATTTAATACACTGAAAGAGGAATTTAAACTTTTGAAAATTCTAAAAGATATGTTTTTAGATGCAGCGTATTTCACACTTGACGACAATATTATATCTTAGTTTTCTATTGATTTAACAAATTCTGTAAGAAATTAAATAAAACATTTATTGCTAGTTGGAGTGATTAAGATTTATGAATTCCATTTTTCCGAAATATTTCATAAAAATGAAATATTAAAGTAGAGACAATTCCGTAGCAGGAATCTGTTTACGAGCCATACTAAACTATATTTGGGTTCATCACCATTAAAAGAATATTCGATTTAAAAATATCAAAAAGTTAAAAAAATAGCATGTAGTTAAAAAAATAGCATATATTTTTAGAAATAATTTGTATTTTCACAATTAAATTATGTAAGATTTAATTAATATTGTAATTGATTTACCTAACTTTACTAAAAGATTGATGTGATTTTTAAAGATTTGTGCTACTTTTGTTTGCAATATGAACTAAACTTGTTTCCGATATGAAATTTTTAAAGCATACTTAACGTGATTTTTTTCCGATTTCGAAAAGAAAAAATTCTTAGCTACTTTTCGTTTTAAACACAGTTTTGCTACAATTGTATTAAGATAAAAAAATGCAGACAGTCTAACTGTTTATAACAATGCATCGAGTCGATTGAAAGTTTTTCCGTCTGCTAATTTGTTCCACCAAGCTTGTGTGCCTGGATCTAGAATAAAATCTCGGGAGAGTTTTGAATTGTAAAGAACTTATTGTTTAGTCTTTTTTGAGGAAGCAGGAATTTTAAATAACGTAGTGCGAATTGTGGCCTTTCGATCTTTTCAACTCTAGTTTAATTGTGTATTTCCTTTAGTTAAAAGTTAGATTTTTAACCTTTAGATAACGTCACCTAGATTAAATAAGGTGTTAGGTGTTTCCCGTAGGTAGAGATTCTTTTAACTTATCAATGTAGCAAGTGAGTTTTCGCAAAAAAGTCAGTTTGAAACACTTTGTTTTCAGCGTATAGAAAATATCTCTGTAAAGTTTTATATTGAAGAAGCAAAATTGAAGCATACATCAATGATTATGATTGATGATTACCGATATCATAAGACGTATGTAATTTAATGTAACATATGTAGCGCAGCAGGCAGACATTTTACAATATTTACCGTTTTTAGTGTATATTTACCGTTAATGTGTGCTTCTTACAATTCACTCCTTCAAATCAAAACACCACTTTCAGTTGCAATCAGGGGAAGTTGTTTAAAACATCTTAAATTCCTAAGGGTTATTCTTAGTTTTTGAAAAGTAAAATAATTTAAGATTAAAAAAAATTTCGAAACCACACACATAAATTTTAGTTATTTTTAGCAAATTTTCAGAACCCCAACATTTAATGAAGGTCGTACTTATTTATTTATTATATTTCATTTTAACTTTTCTAACTTTAATTACTTTAATTTAATTTGCGCAAGGGTTTTAATTAATAGATTTCAGTAATTGTTAATGAAATTTTTCCCATTTAAAGTAAACAATTTAAACATATAGTATACATTTAAGTCCATTGTTTTAAGTATTAAACATACATTTAGGCCTACATTTAATTCCATGGTTTTTAGTAATAATACATGTTTTCTGTAAACAAATAATTATTTTCCGATGAAAAGGCAAATTACCCTAGATTTTTGATTTGGCATGAATTCCAAATAGCTAATCGCATCGTATGTATAATCTCATGAATCTAACATTATTTTTAAATAAACAAAATGTTATTTGTCAAAATATTTAGTTAGTATTTGAGACATTTCGGTGGATTTTTATGCATTTTATATTTTTTAATGATTTTCGTGACTTCTGCGTTTTACTTCTTTATTTTAGATTAATAATTTTTAGGAGCAGTAAAGCTTAGTGAATATAGTGAATAGCATTTGTTTCCAAGATTTGGTTTATAACAATGAATGACTGATTCACATAACTTATGTTAATCTCAAATGAAAGATAGTAATCATTTCTAAATTATTATTTGAAATTCATTTTTCAATAATGTTAGTCAGACAATATAAAAATAAGACTAAACTTATAATACGTACAATTGCTAAGATAATTTGAAAATTTTAGGTGTTTCTTTTTAAAAAGGTTTCAACTACGCTAGAAAAACAAAAGATTTATTGATAGACGCTTAGAACAAATTTTACTAATTAAAAATTAATTTCTCGCAAAATTTATTAAATTAAAAAGGCATTTATATTTTTCCTATTACAGTAGACAAATAGAATACTTTGAATTTAAATCAATACATAGAGAATGGTTTGAGTTAGAACATTGAAGTAGCATCCGAACGTTTACGTACGCATACTCTGCTCTGTTACTACAAAATGATCCCATATTTACTAAGGAGTTTATCTATGATCCCATATTTACTAAGGAGTTTATCTATGATCCCATATTTACTAAGGAGTTTATCTATGATCCCATATTTACAAATGAGTCATATCTACAGAGGAGAAAATGCGAATGTTCATTATAAAGGGCTAAATCACTCTGCGTATTACTTATTGATTTGATTTTGTTGTGTATCAATTTATTAAGTACTTTATTCATAGCCTGTAATAAAAGGAAATGAAGAGCCCTTTTAAATTAATACATGTAACTCAAGTTAAACGTTAGTTTTTTTAATATTTTGCAATAGTTATAAAAACAAATATCTTTACTTTTAATCCATTATCTTATGGAACATTTTATGAAATGCTGAAAAACATTATTTCTGCATGAAAAAAATCGCTACTCCTGTGTGAAAATATTAAACAAAATGACTATCGTTTGCCTTTGATTCAAAGACACTGTTTCGTTTTTTAGAGTCACCATTAAAAAACCAAATTTCTTTCAACGGTCGTGGTTTACAGCATAAAATGTTTTATCAACTGCAGTTGCGTAGGATATTATCAACTAAATTGATCGGAAAAGAACTTACAGTTCTCTTTTTGAAACAGAAATACCTTTAGCTAGCATCTAAATGTTTCCTTACTCAATATCATTCGAAACATTGTGTGATACATTTATGTTATAGCACACCATAAAAAGATTGCTTTTTGACTATTTGAAGCTGTTTATTTTCTTCGAAAGTAAAGAAAATCAGCTTTTTTATGAAAAGGAAGGTAAAATTGCTGTATAGTAAAGAGTTTGCGGGAGCAATTTTAACTGTATATACTGTTTCCATTTTTAGTAAAATTTCGGAAATTTCAATAATTATTTACAAAATAGCACAGATTTCTTATAAATACGGAAATAAATAATAATTGGAAAATATAAAGACGTACGTTATTTTCATTCCATCCAGTAATCGTTGAAACTTTTCAAAATTTATATTGTTATTGTATTAATTTATATTGTATTTATATTGTTATTGTATTAATCTTCGTAAAAGTAATAAATTAAAAATTAAAAAAATATTTAAGAGTAGAGTTAAGAGAAATTGTTTTTTGTTTATGTGTTTATTTGAAAAAGAAATTGAAAAAAAAAAGCAAACTGTTGCTTAAGTTAAGAATTTTGAATTGAAGCCATGAACCCTAATCTAGACTGAATATAATTCATCAGGAGGAATAGCAGTTCCGTTTAAAATTCAAAATGTTTTGGTGCTTTAGTAATATCTAAAGGAAACAATATAAGAATATTTTCAATATTAAAAGGTTTTTAGATCAACAAAGTGATTAATCCTAAAAATAATGACAACTACGTATTTTACATTTTTTATTTGTTTCATAGCTAAAGAAATTATTCAACCGTAAAAATTATTTAGCTGCACGAAGAGCCGTCAAAGTTCACGTATCCTTTAATTATCAACTTAGGAGTAATAGTAGCTCAAGAGAAAGAATACTTGTCTCCTAATAAGGCGATACAGGATCGAATATTAGCGATGACTGTTTGATACAAGTTCTGTTTCCAGCTCGATTATTCTCCACAAAGGCAAAATTTTCACCAATACTTGATCCAGAAGTTTCCTTGTCTTCTGGATT
This sequence comes from Parasteatoda tepidariorum, assembly GCF_982258835.1. Taxonomy (NCBI): domain Eukaryota; kingdom Metazoa; phylum Arthropoda; class Arachnida; order Araneae; family Theridiidae; genus Parasteatoda; species Parasteatoda tepidariorum. The sequence continues at coordinate 81,432,890 of NC_141761.1, forward strand.
GGGTTCATAATTACAATGCTACGGAGTTGAACATTGGTAGTCGTAAACCTATTATTGAGTCGGCTGTTCCACGACGGTTATAAAGTTTTTGATTTTTTTGCCAAATAAAAGAAAATTTGGAATGGGATGACATGCTGCTTTTCAGCTAGTCACATGGAACAAAAAACAGTAGTGTTATTTAGTGAGTAAGAAAAATTTGTATGTAATGGGTTATAAAGGGCTTAAAAAATAGAAAAAATGTGATGGTGACAAGTGTTGAAGTCAAAGTTGGAAATTTCACTGATATGAGCTTCTGAAATCTAAATATACAAATAAGAATATGCACCTGTCAGTCTGCAATAACAAGTCAACCGGCTCTTGTAGGGGTCAGGGAACTGGCCTTGCATCATTCTGGATTCGAATCTCGGGCAAGGCATGGATGTTCTATCATTCTCTGTACTATCTGTCCTTACTATAGAAGCAACGTTGGTCCACTTAATATGGTGCCCCTGGAAAAGTAGCCATCAAATCTGCCCTTTAGATATCTGTATGACGTAGATCATTCCCCAGGCGGTCATTTAGTTATGAATTGTCGTTGAACAGCCGACCCAATTTTGGGCTTGCGACTACTAATGTTCAACTCCGCCGCCTTGTAATTTTGAAGCATTCCAGAAGACAAGGAAACTCCTGGATCAGTATCTCCAGAGGTATGATCTGTTATGGGAGCATGGATGACTTTGAGACTAGACAGATTTAGCGTGAATCAGTCACCATTGATTACACGGGGAGTCTTCAGGTGGCTGGGATCAAACCCATGACCTCTTGTACATGGGTTCAGTGCCCTACCAACCACGCTCTCCCGGCCCCCAGGCGGTCATTTGGAAAAATAAAGTCTGCAATAACAATGAGGAAGAGTTCTGCGAATAAGTATGTCAGGGTGATGTAGACTCTAAATGTGCCGTTCCTTCTGTTGGAAAAATGCCTAGAAAATTAACAATGGGAGAAATAAAATTGCATGATTATTTCATGGGACTTTTAAATGATTCTTTATAGTTTTTTAGCTTAGCAAAATAATATCTATAAGTAGTTCAACGTGTAAAGTGTTCGACTGCTTTTCAGAAAAAAATATCTAAAACATATTAAAATGTGGTAAGAAATAAGAGAGAAACGTGATTGCTTAAATCATTTGCTTTCAATAAATATTTCAAGAAATTAAAGTTAAAACCTTTTTGGTAATGAATGATTAATGGCCAGAGTTGTGTCGTGGTTACTTGAAAGTACAAGAAAATTTTATTTCAAATAATAATGCTTGCATGTAACAATAATATAGATCATACGTAATTATGATAAGCAGTAGTCACTATTTAATTATTTTTCAAATAAATGGAGCAATAAAGGAGTGGATTAGTGTATCGAAGAATCAGTAAAAATATGAATCAGCATCTAAACAAATGAAGGAATCAACGAAACGACATGTTAGTAAATCAAATAATGTCAATAACTTTAGAGAATCAATGGTTGAAATAATTCATTAATCAACTAATCAATGTTTGAGAGAGTCAAATCAACGATGCAAATTTGTTGATAGGCTCATTACTGACATTTTGTCAGTCATGAGATAATTTTCCGATTAACCTATAAGTTCATGCATTTATTAATTGGTTAATTCATTTTTTATTCTTTGGTTATCGATTAACCGAGTTCTTTTTTCCTCTCATTCGTTGATTTGGCAATTCGTTGTTTTATTGTTTTCCTGAGTGACTAATTTCTTTTATTCATTGATTCATTCATTTTTATTACTTTGATTGGGCAATTTATTAGTCATTGATATATAGTTTTGTTTAATCTTTGAGTCAATAGTTTATTGAATATTTTATTTTATGATTCATTGATTTGCACATTCATTCACTAACTTATTGTTTCTCTATTCTTTAACACAAATAATTTAGTCAAACTTTTATCTCTTTTATTCCATTAATTAACTTTTCATTTATTGATTTGTGATTTTTCAAATAACTCACTTTTCGGTTCGCTTGTTTACTGATTTTCTTTTCGTTAATTTCTTTACTTTTCTCTCATTGGTTGACCTTCAAATTTTTATGACGCATCGTTTGCTTGATTCATTGCTTTGCTAATTCACTGATTTATTCATAATATATTCATTATTTTGTGCATTTATATCATATTTCTTAGTTTAATTTTCTTAAATAGATTATTTTTCAATTAATTTTTTTTCAATTTCTTTTCTTTTTTTCTTAAATTAATTTTTCTTCTTTTTTTCTTTATAATAATTCCGAATCTTTTCTTTCAATTAATCTTTCTAAGTAAATTCTAATAGAATTCTAAATTTAAAAAATTGACATTAATTTAATATAACGTTAATGTAATCTAACGAATAAAAATATAAATGTTGCAATGAAAAGTTACTAACCGTTTTGTTAGAAATATTAATGTCTAGTAGGAATTTTGCAACTGACCTCAATAGTCAAGTGGGGATATTTTTTCCCTTTGTTCAACCTCTAGTGCAGTTTCATATTACGTTGCTGAATTGCTGTGTAGCTCAACAACAGCATGCTTAATTTAAAAAAACTTGACTAATTTAGCATTCATTCCATTTAACATTCTTTACTTAATTGTATAAACATTTTTAAGATCGCGAATTTAATATAAAAAATAAAACTTATAAAGTAGTAACGTAAGCGACTAAATTAAAGTTAGTGCTGAATTGCCATTCCAAATGCTTGAAGCAAAGTTCACTTAGGAATAATTATTTATACTCAAAGAGCAATTTGCATAATTATGAGGTTAAGAATGTCATAGACCTATCCATTTTCCTTTAGGTGTTAATTTCAAACTTTGCTGTAAATTGTTCTCATAGGTAATTTCATGGTAAATAAGTCAGTCTCAGTGTCTCTAGCATTACTTATTATTTCCAATGGGTGTATAAATTATATTTTTGCTCTGTTAGTGAACTATTTCCTTAGCTTTATATCTAAAAAGTACTTAAGTAAAAATATGTTTATAATTGAAAACGATTATATGTTTATTAAAATGGTTTTGCTTAGGTAAATTGGATGATTTTCTTTATTCTTTCTTTCGTGAAGCATAAATAATGCAGTCATCGCTCTATGATATTTCAACAAAGATTATTTTTAGTGATTACTTAATTATTAAGTGATTACTAGCTGATTACTTAATTATTAAGTTTACTGATTACTAATTATTAAGTTTATAAATGAAACTACTAGGAGAAAAAAATTTATGGTAAATTTGCAGTTACGTTTTTGCAATTTTTTGGGGTTTACTAATGTTAATGTTCAGCTTCACAGCCTTGCAATTTTGAAAGCAGTCCATAAGACAAAGGAGCTACTGTATAAAGTATTGGAAGAAATTTGCTTTTGTGGAGGACTTTTTGATGGAACTAATCCGCATTAGCATTGTATGGAGAGCAAAATCGCGAAAACTCCACACGGTATGTCTGACTGCAAGGGGACTATGATCCGTCTACAACTGAGGATATATTATGTTAGCACTGAGGTAGATGCGAGCAGGATGCGGAATTCATATCAATCAGCCATTGCTGGGATTCGAGCCCGGTTAACCTCATCGTAAGGCGAACGCTCTATCCCCGGAGCCACCACATCTCAAATCTAATTGTAAGATTTTCTGTTAAAACGGTAAGTCTTTATTTTAAGCAGAGCAACCTGAGTGTTCCAGAACTGTATCTTTAATTGAAATTTGCATTACAAAATTAGATATACATATCGTATGTTTTATAATAGATGACATACGAGATGGTATGATAAAAAAGTAAATACATCGAAAAACAACGTTTTCTGAATTATTTTTTTTTAAAAAAAGGAAACATAAAACAGCTCTTATACGTGGAATACAAAGGCATATTTAAATTTGCTTACAATGTACTAATACTGGTTTAAATTGAAAAGCATCAGAATAATTAAACTAAGTGTTTAAATTAACAAAAACATTGTCGAATTCAGATAGAAATAGTAAAACAAATCCTATAATCTTATAAAAATATTAACAATTTTACAAGAAAGCATTTAATAAAATATATAAAACGAATTACCTATTTATTAGCCAAAAAATACTAATTTCAAGATATTTATGTTCATGAATAATAATATGATTGCTTCAAATAATCCATCAGCATACATTCAAGCTGATTCATACAAATGCTTTAGAATAAGACAATAATTATCTTAAACTTCATAATTAATCAGAGCTTAAAATGTTTCAGTTTGAGCTGAAATTATTTAAGAGCTTTTATGTGCAGCATGTTACTCTAATTTAAAACTACTAATACATTTAATGCTGTTAATAACATTGCAAAAATTGGAAAATTCAAAATTGAGTATGAAATTCTTTATTTAAGTGTACATTTTTAAAATTGTTAAGCTGTTTTAAAAATTCTTGCAAATCATAACTTCTCTAAAATTTGAGTGTTTAATTAATAACAATGATAAAAATTAAAGCTTTGTCAGCTTAGTTGTAGTTTATGCAATTTCAGAATGCTTTCTTTTGCAATGAAAATAGGGATATTTTTACATTTAATATTGAATGCGATGCAAAGTACAGGAGTTGCATTGAATGGTAATTGCGTTTATTTCAATGGAATTTCTGATATACATTTTATCAACAAAGTATTTATAATTCTTACAACTAAGAGATTATCAATGAACTTAGGAATAAAATTCTTTAGTTAAATTTTTATTTTATTTATTTATTATATTATTCTATTTTATATTTAAATTGGGGCGGAAAAAAGGAAAATATTATAAATATTTGCAATAAAATTGTTAATCTTTGGAATTCGATTATTATATTTTGATCGAAATAGCTATTAAAAACTGTTTAAATTAATATTAGACAGAAACTTACTTTTTTCGTAGATAATATTAGTTAGATGATAAGAAAAAACATTGATCAAAAACTCATTAATAATTTTCCTAACTAAAATTTAGGCCGAGAAGAGGTGGGAGATATCGACAGTTCTTAAAAATTTGCCGAAAAAGTTCAAAAAAATTTTTTTTATTAATTTTCTCCATTATTTATTTTAAAAAAAATTCACGAAGAGTCCGCTCTATTGCTTCCTTAATATGGACTGTGGAAATATCATGTTTTGGTAAAAAATATCTCATTTCAAGACATTCTTTAAAAACTTTTGGACAAATGTGGGCATTTTCCAAAAATTTGACGTACATATTTCAACGTTAAACCAGTTTTAAGAGATTCGCTGTTTTGAAAAAGTTCAAAAAAAAATTTACGAAAATATACAATTTTGGGTATTTTCAAAAAATTTTACTCACATATTTTAACATGAAACTAGTTTTAAGAGATTCGCTGCTTTGAAAAAATTTCAAAATTCTCAAATTATTCGCTCTATTGCTTCTTTAATGTGAACTGTGGAAATATCATGTTTCGGTAAAAAAAAAGTCATTTTAAGATTTTCTTTCAGCCCTATTAGACAAATGTGGGTATTTCCAGATAATTTGATTCACAAATTTTAACATGAAACCATTTTTAAGAGATTCGCTCTTTTCAAAAAATTTTAAACTAAAGCATTCTACATTAGGCTGGTTTAGCTATGTGAAAGCTGCTTTAGATCTATGATTTATTGATAATCTTTATTTTTTTAAATAGCTGTTATTGTTTACATAAACTCAAGATTTTTATGGTCAACTGAGATTTTTTTATTGAATTTATTTCGCTTATGAGACATCAATTTAGATTAAAGTTTAACTAATTGTAATCAGCAAACACAGTCTTGAATCTTAACAATATCTTTGTGAAAAAGAAAAGAAGCCACTGTACAGAATTTATTCTATACCCCAAACGTGGATGATGACATGTATTTTTAAAATTACTTCTTCATGCATTCCTTTTAGTCAGATTTTTTATAGCTTTAAGATATTCCTTTCATTTAGAATATGCCTTATAGCTTCAAGATATTCTCTTCATTTAGAATATGCCCCATAGCTTCAAAATATCTCCTTCAGTCAGAATATGCCTTATAGCTTCAAGATATTCCCTTCATTTAAAATATGCCCCGTAGCTTCAAAATATCTCTTTCAGTCAGAATATACCTTATTGCTTCAAGATATTCTCCTCATTTAGAATATGCCCCATAGCTTCAAAATATCTCCTTCAATCAGAATATGCCTTATAGCTTCACGATATTTCCTTTAGAAAACATTAGTGTTTTTATCTTACTATAGTCTTGTCATTCGAATGGTTATTAATTGCGTTAAAATAAATTTAAATTGATGTCCGGTATATCAGACTATATTGCGCTAAAAATATTTAATAACACGTGTAATTTTAGACGAAAAATATTGCTAATATATTAATTTCAGTATTAAAAGTTAAGAATTAGATGATTAGAAGTTAAGAATTAGGTTAAGACGATTTTTAGATAAGTGTAGATTATAATAGTTTAAATAACAATACAGTTCTTCTTTAATTAAATTTTTTAGTTAATTAGAAATTTCTTTAGTTAAACTTAGAAAAACGTTTAAAAGTATTTTTAAAATTCTTTAACATAAAAATTCCAAATGTAGCAGGTTTTTAAAATCGTTATTTTAGTTTTTATGTATATACGTTAGATTATATTTGTTTTATGAAGTGCACTAGTAAAGGGTGGGAAATAATTTCTTTTCACTAAATAAAAAAAACACATGCACATTTGGACTAATTTTTGCTTAAAAGTTATAACATGGATGGTAATACATTGTTTATAAAAAGTATTTATCTTTCATTTCTGCCCAATTATGACGCAGAAAATAACATACAAATTAGAATTAAAAACTAAATAGTTAAAATGTTTTTTATGGACACTGACTTTAAAATCTGGATTTAAGCTGAAAATGAGGAATCCTCTGTAATAAACACAGAACTAAAAAAAGAGCCAGGTAAAACGAAAACTATGAAAGATTTTGAATATCTGAGAATGAGCCAAAGATTTTATTTTTAAATTTTTCTAACTGAAATGAAAACATTATCAACATCGTGGGTTTTTTACTTCTCCAGAACATTTTTCCAAGCTGTTTTGCTATCTGATTAAGCTAGCTGAACACCCTAAAGGTTTCGAAATTCACGTTAATATTGTTCAGCTATTAAAGTTTTAGAAGTCCTCTACCTTTACTCCCAATTATTTTATTTTCGAAAATCTTATGTATTGAGCTAGTAGCATCGAAATAACAAGCATGCCATCAATCTATTGTTTAAATTTATGAATTATTTAACGTGTTTGCTTTTTTGAATTTGAAATCTTTTTAAATTTATGAATTTTTCATATACTTATTGGCTGAGCAGTGATGGGTCAGGGGATGGAGCATTCATCTTCCATTGAGGTGATCCGGGTTCTAATATCAGCGATGGTTGGTCGATGCGAATTCCCCATCCAGCTTGCACCGTCCACAGTGGAAGATTTTCGTGGCTTTCCTCTCCATGTAACGCAGAGGAGGGTTAGTTCTATCAAAAAGTCCTCCACGAAGGCAAAATTTCTTTCAATAGTTGATCCAAGAGTTCCCTTGTCTTCTGGATTGGGTTCAAAATTACAAGGCTACTCAGTTGAACATTAGTTATTGTAAACCCAAAAAATTGGGTCTGCTGTTAAATGACGGTTATTAAAAAATATAAAATATATTTATTAGTTATATTATATTTTATTGTTATATTAGTTATTAGTTAAATTTGCTACATATTAGTAACATTAGAAATGTTTTTGGAATATTTGAAAAAAGTTAATCACATGCATTAAAGAATAAATGAATTAATTTATAAACAAGCTAAATTTTATAAACCAACTAAATTATAAATCAGCTATTTACAAATAAGTACAAACATAATAATAGATAAGCTCTCAGAAATCATAGCAAATTGGAATACAATCATCAATAAACCCATATTATTATATGTAGATACAAAAACTTATTTCATTCATCTATTTATTTTACAGCTAGGGAAACTAAAGTAGCTTCTTTTAAAATATCGCATAAAGTTATATTTTGTCGTATACCATTTATTATCGTAAGGGTTACATACATTTAGGATGAAATCACTGCAATATCATAAATTTTATTTATTAGTAAAATGCATTTTCTTTAGGAGGATGTAGCCATACCATAATGCTGCTTTTTGGTTTCTGTTTTCATTAATAGTCCAGTCGTTTATCCTAAAGTGTGTCCTTTTTGCTCGAGGAATAACATTAAGTTCCATTTTTTTTGTCACGTGATCGTCATTTATCATGATTTGTTGCCAGAAAATCGTTCGAATTGAAATACTAGAAAATTATATTTAAACAGTGAGAAAAATTTTTTTAGTTCTCGTGTACTTCCTTTCACCGTTCGAAAAGTGATAAAAAGGTGTTACATTTTAGACATGACTCATTTAGAAGATGGAAAAGGATCATTCCGTTCAATCTGATTACATCATTTTCATTTATTGTCTTTCTTTTATACAAGATAGTTAAGATCCAAAGCACCATTTGTTTTCTAAAACGTTTGTTCCATTCATTAGAGACATTTAATGAATTAAGTTACGCTGTTATAAGCTTCTTTTGTGAATGGAATTAAACTATTGATAATATGTTTCTGTGTAATTCCAAGAAATTTTTTTTTTATCAAAAATAAGCTTTCGTAATTAAAGAAGAAAAACATATTGTAATTTGTTGATTCTTTTGAAATGACTTGTTGGGAGATTGTATAAAACACGAGAAAAATTAATCGTTTTAGTATTATTAAACACAATTGGTGATGCATTTTAGACGAGCTCCTTTACAAGAAATAGTTCTCCGTAATAAGGGAAATAAAAACATTTTGAAATTACGTGTGTAGCATATTATAGTGTGCAGACATAAGGACAATAAAGGACTTTTATGTCCTTTAAGACCCAACACTTAAACATAACGATGTCGAGGTATTGAAAATCGGCAAAGAGATATTTTTTGACTTCCTTGAGTATATCACCTTAAACTTACAGTGAGAAAAAAAAGTAACGTCAAAATTAGCAGGATATGGTAAAATTAAACTTTTGTCTGGCTCTATGAAAAAACCAAAAATCTCGATAATTTTTCCGAAAGCACTTTGATAAAAGTAAAATTTTGTATAGGGTTGTTATGTAAGAAAAAGATTTGTAAATGAGGGAAAGATTTAATAATTTGTTCACGAAACCTTGGAAAATGGCATCAACCTTACAACCTTATAATAACCTTATTATTGTTACCTTTACAATATGAACTGAAAAATTACAAAAAGAATGATATAAAATTCATATAGTTTGGATTTACTAACTATAGTTATGTTTTTTTATACCAGAAATGTCATGACCATACAGTACAGTGTTAGCAGAATTGTTATATTCCGTGTATGAATTACTTGAAATACATGAAATTTTGTCTACCAATGAATTTAAAGTTTAACAAGATAAAAATCGGTTTTATTAACTGGAATTATGTACTGTACGGTAGTTATACAAGAATTTTCTTACGTGTAAAAGTAGTGTAACTCGATTAAATTTCATTTCTTTGTCAAAAGAGTGATAAAAGAGTGTCACATTTTAGTCATGCTTTATTTAAAGAGATTTAAGAGAATCTATTGCTTTTCGCAACTTCAAACGGGTTATATCTTTTTTAACTAATTTCTTATGCTTTTTTTAAAAAATGTGGTTGATAGGCCAATCAGCAATTGCTTCTAAAACTTTGTTTTAATTCATTAGAAACTTATGTTTAATTCATTTAATAAGATAAGCTTTTATAAAAAAATCTTCAGCTTAACTTTTTTTAGAATTAAGTTGAAGCAATTGATAACATAATTCTGTGTAGCTCGTAGTAAGTGTTTAATTAAGAATAAATCCTTTTAACTTATTAAACATTATTTTACTGTATTATATAGAATTTTTTGAAATTTGGTGATGGGAGATTATATAAGATATCTGAGAATACTTATTTATTTAAGCCATGTTTAATAATTATCAAAGCTTTGGAAGTTTGAAACGGATGTAGATTGAATTTATCAATCCTTAATTAATTTATCTTTTCTAAAATAAAAATAAAAAATATTTTGAAATTAAATTCAAGCATATTTCAACAATTACAAATAGGAGTCTACAAATGAGTTTTATGCCTTTTAAGTTCTAAATCTAAGAAATTATAACAATAAAATGATATCTAGGTATTGTAAATTGAATATGAGATCACTTTTGATTTTCTTAAGCATATCACTTTAAAGCTTCTTCAGAATAAACTCCGATTCTTAAATCGGAGTTTACATTAGTCAACAAGGTATTTGACTTAATCATGGAAAACTTAACTAGACCAAAAAATAATTTTTTTTTATTTTCTCAGATATAGAAGACTAAAGTGAAATAAATAACATTAAATAAATATATATTAGTGGGCTTATTAGCTTTTTTCTGCAAGTACTGGATATTAGTTAATGATCCTGCAATTAGGGGAAAATAGGACGATTTGAAATTTACAGAATAAGATGAAAACGGGAAAAAATATTCTCACGTCAAATAGCTTTTTTACAGACGTTAGCAAAACTATCAAAGCAGTTAAAAAAATTTTAGTGAGGATTTCAATTCTTTTTTAAAATAATTTTTTATTGAGAAGTTCATTGTACCAGAGAAAATTGTTGAGACTCCTTAACTTAAGTTGAAGATAGTTAACTTAAGTTTAACTTAAGTTTTTTCTTAAAAATTCCAAAATTCTATTTTTTTCGCTGGAAAAAAGGTCGCAATCATTACCTCTTCTCAATTCAATAGAATTAGAGGTATCTGCTACTCGATCTACTCTTCTTATTGTAGTTAACAAATCTACTGAGCTCTTTGACATAGAATTTTGAGGTATTGAGTAGAGAAGTTTAATTTTTAAATTTTCTAATAATATTCAAATCCACTGTCAGTTTTTAAAGTAGACAGGTGCATAAAATATTTTAAATACGGAATCAGACAAAAAACATATTTTTTCAGAATAAACATACCTTTTTCCTTACAGATTATAAGACTTGACTCTCCGAAATGTAGACAGACCCGAAAATCTAGGAAATATGGTGCTAATAGTTTGTTTAGGAGAGCGGTCAAAAAAATGCACCCCTTAATAATATATTTACTTTTTGCTCATTTTGCTATAACTAAAAATTTTCTTAAGCGGATTTAAAAATTCCATTATCGAAAAGGAAAAATTCTGCACCAAAAATAATTTTATTAATCGTTTCGTATTTTTTATTATATTACTCAATAACAGTTGGAATAATTTTGAATTGAAAGTTATGCAAATTTTTAAGGGGTTCAAATTACTCATCTCAACTTCTTAGAGGAAATGGATTTGGTCAAAAGTAACGAAATCTTTCGTCACACTATTTTATTTTTCAAAAAAAAAAATAAGTGCAAGAGGTATTGTTGATCCCTTGTTCGTTGGCATCATATAGATGAGTAAAGATCCCTCCAACAATACAAGGCCAGAATAGAGATAAATTAAAGGGAATAGAGATAAATTACATTCATGCTCGAAGTGGAATTCGAATCCGAGAACTTTCTGGCATGAGTCTTAACTCCTTGATCACCGTACATAATGGTCGGTTATGTCGTTATACGTCTAGATTCATTCTCGTTTCGACATTCTAGTTAACAATCTCCCACAATGCATTGAGATGGGGTTCCAAGAGAAGGAAACAATTTCGTCATACATTTGAGGGTTCTTGTTTCATCAAGAATAACGTGATTTCGTGACAATAGGATTCTAAAATTGACGAAATTCAGCTCTAGGATTGCAAAATCGTCAAACGCGAGTGTTTTTTTCTTTCTAAAAGAGATATACCACCTTTTTCTTAGATTTATATTCACTACTCGAATTTTTTCTCGATGAATATATCGATTAAACATTTTTTCTTAAAATATAATTTGAACTGAAATTATAGATACTGAAAATAAATTAACAAGTAATGCGAGTTGCAAATGTAACAAGTATTCAGGAAAAAATATTTACATCTTAAATGACAGATGAGAATAAAGTTCCCATTAATGTATTTCTGTTTTAAGCTATCCATTAAGTTTTATATTCTATCAAAACATTCAATTATTTTAGCTGCCATTTCATTAACCTTGCCTTAATTTTTAATAAACAGCCAAATAAAGGAACATTCTTATGGTCAGTAACGAATGCTACCTCCATGCTCTCTTAAATTTTCATTCGAAATGTCTAGGGAGTCTGAAGGATTTCACGGGGATAATGGAACTTTCCTACGGCAGGACATTTTACAGAATATTCCAATTAAAAAATAAACCTTCTTTTAACTGTATAAGTATAAAAATATTAACCTTTAGAGTCTTGCCTGAAAACATTTTAAATGGCTTACTTATGTGTTATTCTTAAGTTTTTATTCCTGCTCCGAAAACTGCAAAAACTGAAACATATTTTCTCCACTGCACTATAAAAAATTCCGGTTAAATTATGTAAAAAAAGTACTGGCATCCTGAGTGCAGTATCCGTAAAATTCATTCTACCATAAAATTGAGTCATGTTATTTTTACAGTAATGTTTAATTAAAGTGATTCAGTGGCTTTACAGTAAATATTACTGTATATAAATATTACTGTTCCATAGTAATATTACTATTCCATAGTAATATTACTATTCCATAGTAATATTACTATTAGTAATATTACTATTCCATAGTAATATTACCATTCCATAATATTACGGTAAAAGTAATAGCACCCTGAACGCGGTAGTTTTTACTTTAATTAAACCTGAAAATTTTTACAGTGTGAAACGAAAGGTTATCTCCATATAATTATTTGAGCTGAAGATATTTTTTGAGGAATATTTCGAAAAAATATATTATATTCAATTAAATAAAAATACGCCTAAGATCCATAACAATTATTACGAAGCATGTAACATTAAAACAACTCGTCAAGAAAAGTATTAAATACGCTTAAGTGTGCAAATGCAGTTTTTTACTCTATCTATATGAACATATATTTAATTCTAGTGCTTTTCCTCTAACATGAATAGAACTTTCAGAAAATAAACTAAATAAATACGCCTTTAAACTTTTAATGATATTTCAATATTTGCTAAGAGTCTTCCTTAAACTTGTTTAGAATTATTCATTGTTCTTATTTTAAAACACATATACAGATGAATAACTATTGTATTTTGACAAGTGCACTTTTCCAAGAATACCTTATACAATGAACAAACTGCAAATTGTTCGATTATTTGTTTCAGATTTTTAGTTCTCAAAAGAAGTTGTATATGTGCTGTCAAAAGATAAGAACTTTCTTCTCATTCTCGGTCGCCTCTTTCTTTACAAGTTTTCTAAGTCTCCCAGATAAATTAATTTATTTTCTGAGAGGCATCATCCATTATTTCAGCGAACTAGAATTATTTAAACACAAACGCTTCTTATTGATTTTACAGGTGGCAAAGAATATTACCTTTGTAGCAAAAGGCTAAATTAATTTTTTTCAATGAATATAATGAATAGTTTCTAAAGAGTTTTCTCAATGGTAAGCAATTTGCTGCATTTTTATAATTGAAAGTTCATTATTCAAATTCGAAAAAAATTTTTTTTTGAAACTTTTAAAAATCATGCCAGTTGACAGAATAAAACCTTTTGTAAGTAATTAATTCAAACATTGTGCTTGCTGTTTTTGAGAGAAATGACTTGAGAAAATTTTCGGTGCTATACATGTTGGTTGGTTATGGAGACTGCGAAAATATATAGGCTATTCAAGAAAGCTGATATCAACAAATACATCAAAATAAGTCGCTTAAAGTTCACGGGTCACATCTATCTAATGGACCCTTCTTCCTTGATATTTAAGATCTTCAATTACAAACCAATGGAAACTAGAGTTAGAGGTAGACCAAAGAACAGATTGCTTGACTGCGTGAAAATAGGTTTTAAATTCCTAAGAATTACAAACAGGAGAACAATCGCAAAGAAAAGAATAAAATGAAGGAGGGTTTTGGGAAGACTCTGGCTCACAACGGGCTGTCATGCCAATAGAAGAAGAAAAATTCAAATATTGGTGTTAATTTTATTTTGATTTTATGGTTTTAGTGGACAATAAAGGACAAAATGAAAAACTATGCAATTAAAACAAAAATATTTAAAATAAAAAAATGTCTATTTTTCACTGATCTCGAAGTTTTTCTTCTTTAAAAAACGTAGAATAGAAGCTTGAATTATATGCAAAGTAATAAAAAAAGTTGTATCTACATGCTTGAAAGAAAAATATACTAATAGTTCCTATTCTGTTTAATTTTTTAGTATATGAGAAATGTCAATTCCTCATTTTTGGAAATGGAAACGTTTCAACGTTTCAAACGTTTGATTTTTTTCTTTAAAAATAGTTATAACTAAAGTAAATGCAGTCTGCACAACTTAAAACTTATAATAATTTACTGATTTTATAAATTTTTAGATATCATTATAACATTTGAGATTGGTAAAGCATAGAAATACATACTTAAAACTCAATACTCTCGCTCCCTCCGATAAATATTTTAAATTATAAAAAAAATGTATCAGTGTATTTCTGCACATCATAAGTAAGTGTTGCCGCCAATGAAACTATCATGAAAAGAACTGTTAGAGTAGGTATTTCACATAAAACAATAGTTAGAACACAAAAATAGCTGAAAAAAATGTCTGGATTTTTAATCTTGTAATAAAGAAATTGTTAGTGAATAGGTCAAAAATTAAGAAGTTAAAAGTGTCTAAAAATATTTTGAAATAAATAATATCATTTAATCACACATAATGTAAGTAAAAGGAATCATAAAGCAGCTAATTATGAGAGCTGGAATTCGAAGTAATAAAGTTAAGAAGATTGTTATGACCATCTGCACATGAAACAAATAATTATTTTATTTGAAGGAAATCTTCTTAGCTTGGGATAAGAAACCATTTTAGCATTCCAAGATTTTTGTTGAATCAGTTTTTATAAACAAAATATTAATGTAATCATTCTAATCATCCTTTTTACTCAAAAATATCACAGCCTATATATAGATTCCAGATTTGATGCTTAGTAAGCTAAGTTCCCGATAAATTTAATAACTTGGAAAATGATACATCGTCTTGAAATGGTAATAGAAAGAAACCGGTCTTGGGAAAATTCAGATCAATGTTGATGATGTATTTAGTTTTGCATTGTTGTCATAATTTATTGGAAGAACATTACATGCAGAAGATGCAGATTACTGATAGCTCTCTCAACTGAATTCCACATTTCTTCCTTGGAATTGATATCTGGAGAGCGTGGGGTCTAATCTTCGCTTCCACAAACTAAAATCTTTATCATAAACTTCAAAACTAATTTCTTACAATAACATTAGTGTGGTAGGACACATTATTCAGTTGAGAATTTTCTCTTTATTGAGATAAACCATCAGCACTAAATTTATTTAATCAAAATCAATGCTTTGAAATGTCTCATTCTCACTACCATGATAATAAAGTAACTTTCCTGAAACAAACCAGCTATATACTAACTCCTAGCGGCATCATTCTAATTAAAAAACAATAGCTCTCTTACACAAAAGTGTAAAGCGATCATAATGAAGTTATCACTCGATGAAATACAAGAAATTGCAAGCATATAAAGTTGCAGGAATGTCGAACTCAATCTGGAATTAGATAAATAATGATCAAGGGAGAATAACGATTTTTGTCCATTTTTCACAGAAGTGACGATCGGATTGCCATCTGTCGCATTCTGAAGATTACTAAATTTCTTCCAATCAATGCGAGAAATTGGTTCCTTCCATTAATTATTATTGCACAGTTAAAATGGGTCCTTCTGGGAAACACCTATCCTTCCCGAGCACAAAATTCGTTTTTTTCTTAAAATCAGTTTTCACGGAGAGAAACCGTGTTTTCCTGTTGGACTATTGATTAAACTATTGAAAATCTTAATTCAGTAACACAAAAATAGCATTATAGCTGTCTTTTTTAAGCAATATTTTATTTACTATCATGAGGAAATTTATAATCCAGATATATTTATACGGTGTGTCAATTATACTAGACAGTGTACTACTAGATACCAGATAGTACATTATACTAGATCTACATTTCAGCTACATGCTATTACTAACAATAAGAAATGTCTTTTTTGTTGTTCAAATGAAAGCTATTTATTTCTAAATATATTTTATTACCAAATAATTGTTCAAAATAACCGCGTTTTTGCTAAATTACAAATTACATATAATTTGCTTATCTTTCTGTACATACCAGAAAAAGAGAAAAAAATAGGGTTATTAATTTTTATAAAATTAATATGATAATATATATAGTAAAATCTAGCTTTTAACGTGAATAAAACCTATAGATCAAAGGTAATTGTAAATTTAATGAAATACTTTTTCATAAATTATGAATTACCAAAAAACTCACATTACCATATTTCCTTCATTGCAGAACGTAGTGATATCTGTTTTGCGAAGCATTAACCAAAACCTTTTCATTCCAATAGTCCTATTTCTTAGCCCAAAAACGATTTAAAAAAATATTAAGTTTCTATTTTTTAGGAATTAAAAGAACTTCTATAATGTACTTTAAACGTTTTTGTATTTTGCTGAAATATGAAATGGCAAAATAAACTGAAGTGAAATAGTAGCAAAAGAAAAAAAAAACATATTCCACATAGTATATGCTTAGTCATATGTTGTTTTTTAATTAAACTGAGATACTTACTTTTTTCATTGAAAATCCATTTTTATTATTTTAGTTATATTAATTGGAAATCGTGATCATTTATATTAAAGTATGGCATTAATTCAGACCAATATTGAAACATTCACGATATATCTTTTTTCCCCCATCATTTTTATTAAATGGAAGTACGTATGAAAAGAAATTCAACCTAGTGCAAGAGAAAAAAAACATGTATAGCAGGCTATTTCCAATACTTTGTACAAATAACAAATGATAAGAGCAACTTATAGCTGCTCTTCTCAATCCATCCAATCCATCACTTTTATCATTCTATTCGAAGATTCCGAGTTGAACTCGATTACCTCCATGTCATATTTTACATCTAAGATATGCATTTTGTTGGGAAAGAGGAAGAAATATGAAATATGCGTGCGAGTCGAGGTCCTTCTCTCCATATATATATATATATATACGATATTTTTTTCAAAGAAAATATATGCGTTCGTATAGAGCGGAAGATAAATATGCGTCCAACCACCATTTTTAAATCTTTCAACTGGTGGATTAAGTTTAAACGGATTTGTTATTTCAGATATTTTTAGTCTTTAAACTCGTTGTAAAATTATTTATTGCAAGTATATTAGATTCGGCTGTAAATGTTATTGATGATCAAAGAAAATCTATTCGTTGAAATATATAAAGGAAATGAAAATTTATAAATTCTGAGTAAAAAGAAATGAGAAAATTGTTACAGAACATAGTTTTTAAATTTATCTGTAAATTAAAAAAGAAGTATGAAACAATCAACAAAGTTCAACGTAGTAATGTATTAGGATATATATATACATATATATATATATATATATATATATATATATATATATATATATATATATATATATATATATATATATATATATATATATATATATATATATATATATATATATATATATATATATATATATATATATATATATATATATATATATATATATATATATATATAAATATTTGCCCAACCACTATTTTTAAATATTTCAACTGGTGCAATAAATTTAAACGGATTTGTAATCTCAGATATTTTTATTTCTTAAATTCGTTGCAAAATTATTTATTGCAAGTATTTTAGATACACTGTCATTGTTACTGATGCTCAGAAGTATATATAGAAAATCTATTTACGAAAATATACATAAATTAAAATTTTAAAATCCTAATTTAAAAGAAATAAGAAAATAGATACATAAAAAAGCTTTTAAATTTGTCAATCAAAACGAAATGTAAAACATGCAAAAATTACTGTAGAACATATTCATAAAAGTGGGCAAGATATGAAAGTAAGAAAAAATGTGAAAACCATGTCACACTATTTCCATTAATTTAAGAATTAAATGGAGGTAAACAAATCAACAAAATACTAAGACAGAGTTGATGTATTAAAATCATATTCAGGTTATGAGAAGTAAAACTATATATGACATAATTTTCCATTTACTTACTACTTAAAGAGAAATATAAAATTTGATGAACTATGCTAATTTTGAAATATAGAAAAATAAATTTTTTTTAAACTAAGATATTAGATGTGCTATAAATGTTAATAATAATCAGAGATCCAAGTAGAAAATCTATTTACTAAAATAAGCAGAAAATGAAAATTTCCAAATCCGAAGTAAAAGGAAATGAGGAATTAGGCTCTCAAATTTATTTGCAAATTAAAGCGAAATATAAAACAAACAAAATTAATGAAGAACGTATTCATATAAATATGAAAAGTAATGAGAGTAAGAAAGAATTTGAAAAATGTGTTGCACCACTTCTATTTATTTAAAAATGAAATAGCATAAAACAAATCAACAAAATCTTAAGAAAGACTAACATACACTTATGACATATTAAGGTTATGAAAAGTAGACTCACCTCACATATGACCTATCTTTTTTCATAATTTTTTCAATAGGTAAAAGGAAATAAAAAATGTGAGAAATTTTTTGAGCAATAGAAAATTTATATTTATTAAATTAAGGATGTATTAAAATATGGACTTATTTAATATTCCTTCATATGTTAGGTTTAAATTGCATTTTTATGTTCATACTTAATTTTCATAACTGTAAAAGTTAAAAGTAATAAATAATTGGATTTACATGCTAAGTTATTCTTAAACAGCTATCTACTTAAAAATAACGTATTTTGGAAAAATAACGAATTCATATGACATTAAGTAGGTAATATGAAGAATTCACATTTACTGAACTAAGGATGGATTAAAATCATTATGAACATCATTTAAATTAATTTAGATGTCAAATATAAATCTAAAAATGAAAATTAAAACATAAAGCTTAAATTATAAAGTTAGAAGTAATGGATAATAGGAATGAAATCGGTTGATTATGAAATCGGTTGATTAAATAAATGAATAGCAGCTTACTTTATACGTATAAAATCATAGAAAAAAAATTGCATTCATTTGATATTAAAAAGCAGAAATGGCTAACCATTTATGCGACTTTTTTCGTTCCTTTTACTGTTAAATAGAGACATAATTTTGTTAAATATAAAAACTGTAAAATTTATTTCTCTTATCAAACTAATTAACTAGAAGTATTCGTTAACTTAAAATTAGATTGATTAAAGTCATATAAATATGTTTTAAATCCATTTAAAAGTTAGACAAGGGAAAATAATAATGTAATTTAAGTCTAAATTTGAAAATTGCGAAATATGTAAAACGAAAATAAGCTCTCACAAAAATTGCTACATAGTTTTAATCCTGTTGACGTCAATATTTTAGAAGATCACTGCTCCGCTCGAGTATTTGTATCGGTTCCAGTTTGATTAAAATGAAGTAATTGTAGTTACAGGATTGAATTTCAAAGAAATGCATTCACTATTATAGTTTTGTTTCTATTACATTAAAGAACTAATAGTTATTATGTATGCTAAAAGAATTAGAAATATAACTCTAGAAAAAAATAAAGGAACAAAGTATATTTGTTTTTAAATTTGCTTTCAATAGTCTGCAAACACAGACCTCACAATACATTTATTGACTGAAATTTCTTTGTAACTCTAGTGTAAATAGAATGAGTTACATTTTATCACAAAAGCTACAACAGATACTTTAATCACAGGTTTTAATTTTAGTTTAGTTAATTTAGTTTAATTTTCTATTGCTGATTTTGTTTAAAAGTTTTAAAATATAGATAAAAATTTTGTGTATTGCTTACTTAACATAGCAAATTGACACGTATATGGTACATTATTTTAATTTTAGTGTATTGTATAACTGTTTTTCAGTGAAATTTTTTGTTACACTAAGGTAGAAATAGTTTCGAATAATTTCCCAATTTATAAATATCAAGTTAAGAAGCTTATATTTATTTATTTATTGCTTGAAAGATTAAAAAGGAAATTATGTTATGAATGAATTTCCAAATCAGTTTCATTCGTTACGTGCATTTCCCCCCCTCATAATCTAATGCATAATGAGTGTTTATAAATTTATAAAAGTATTCATCAAATTTTAGAAACCCATGTAGTTTCTGTGGACTTACTTTAAAAAAAAGACCAATTTTTGGATTCAAAATATTACTTTATAGTAATATGCTTAATCTTTCTACATTAATTATTAAAAAAATACTGAAGTAATGAAAATTATATTTTCGACTCGAGAGTTAAAATTTTGGGACGAGATAGAATCAAATGAACGGCAAATTTCAGACAAATTTTAAATATAATATAATATAATATAATATAATATAATATAATATAATATAATATAATATAATATAATATAATATAATATAATATAATATAATATAATATAATATAATATAATATAATATAATATAATATAATATAATATAATATAATATAATATAATATAATATAATATAATATAATATAATATAATATAATATAATATAATATAATATAATATAATGTAATATAATATTACATATATACATACACACACACACACACATATGCACGCACACACACACATGCCATAAAATCATTTGTTAAAACACTTGGAATTACAAAGAACATTATTTCTAAAACAAAAAAAATTTTTGTTGACAAACTGGGTTTAACACGAACATTTTTTAAATCCCTGACCCAGTGTGTCAACAAAAATTTTTTTTGTTTTAGAAATAATGTTCTTTGTAATTCCAAGTGTCATTTTAGTAATCCTTGTTGTAACAAATTATGGCACGTTTCCATAAATACCATTTATACGCTGCATAAATTAGATAAATTGCTTCTTTTTCATTTTAATTGCCTATCATTAGTTTATTTATAGAATACCTAGTTATTTCATTTTAGATCAATTGTTTATTTTACACTTTAACTGTCTCTCATTAGTTAATTTATAGAATGCCTAGTTATTTCATAGAATAACTAGTTAAAGCGTCAAATTAATAACATATTACACACTTTAACGGTAACACACACACACACACACACACATATATATATATATATATATATATATATATATATATATATATATATATATATATATATATATATATATATATATATATATATATTAGATACAGGCAATATCACTGAATGGAATATTGCCTCTAATTATATCAAAATGACTAAAATTATCATTTGAAAAATTATAGTTTGGAAAAAAAACCGATTACTGATTTAAAATGAGGATTACGAATGCAAAGATCGGTTAAAAAAATCTTATGCAACAGAAAGCAAAAAAATGTTGCTCCTTATATATATATATATATCAAATTACAGGCTATTTATAAGCAAAATCTATTAAATACTTTTCTTTAAGAATGATAAAGAAATAAAAAAATGAAAGGAAAAGCAACTTAAAATTAACATAAGTTTGATCTCTATTTCTTAAAACTAGAGAACCATAAAGGAAAACAATTTACAAAATCTTGTCGAAAAAAAGCTATTTTTTCCATCATAACGATGAGGAATTTTAACCAGTAAACGCTGAAAAGTTCTTCTAAGATGGGCACTTCTGGCGGAAATACTTTTTTGCTGATCGTTTCGTTGGGCAATAAATTTGATGCTTCTGAATTTCCGCTAGTGTTATTGCTTTCAGCAAGAAGGATATTTAGTTCACTATATTTAGCTTTTAATGTAAGGAATTCAATTTTTATTTAGTAGACTAAATAAAATGTACTTAAAAAACAATATTAACTGCTTGTTCAAAACTAGGATAATCAATATATGTCTATTCTAAAAGATACACTAGGACATTTAAAATTAGTTTTTAGTTTTTTAAGCGTATGAATTTAGCAGACGAGGGAATACATGATTTATGCAAAATGTTCATATATGCAAAGATAAAATATTTAACAAAATATAAAATTCAAAAGTAACGCATTATAATCAATAGTTTTTTTTCTCGAAAAATCACAGTTTTAAAATAAATGTGATTCTTAGCAATATATTTCTTAAATATTTCTATAAGATTTCATTTATTTTCCATTTGTAACTTTTATTAAATTAGATAAATTTTTCTTCAAATAAAAATGCTATTAGTTGCTAGAAAGTAATAAATTATTTTATTTTTTTATGTTAAAAATTCAAAACAAAATATTTATAAAAATTATGCATGCTTTTCCGAATACGTTTAGAAACTGTTTTGGTTTATGTAATATTTCAAACTATCATTTAATGATAGCATAAGAGGTGAAATATTTCTGAAGAAATTAAAAGTATGAATACAGCTTAAAAAACCAGATTTTCTAGTATTTGAATCTATGGATTAAGTAAATTCTTGTTTTCTTGATGTAGTTTCTGTGATTGTTGAAATATTTAAATTGCTTTATTTGTGGAAAGATGTGTTATGTTCACTAATAGGCTAAGATATAGATAGAGATAGACTAGAGATAGGTAACAATTTATCGTTTTAGAAACTTCAAGCTTTTTAGTTTAAAAAAATTTCCCAAAAATTTCTTTATCATGAATAACGTTAATAATATTTATCTTTTTCATGTCTTTTGTTTGTTTTCCTATAATTTGACACAAATCACATTTGTGAACATTTTCATTACGTTAAGACCAATGGAAATGAGGTATATAAAGTGCATTTCTCAATGATATACGTATTGGAAAAGCTCATGGTTCAATCAATTGTTAAACATAAACATTTAGAGCATTTTGATATTTTGTTCTTATAATTATCGTGCAAGAATAAATTGATTTTAATGCGAATCAGTTGACAATAGAATAAATTGATTTTAAGTAAACTAGCAAACAAATAAATAAGTAAAAAAAAAACAATAACAGTGAAAAAGTAAACAAAAAATGTGACTAAATACACTTTAAATAAAGTTAGTTGACAACAAAAATTGTGGAACTTTACGCCAAATATTTTCTTACAGTGTATAAAAGTATTAGAAAATATGCATTTTGTAATGTACAGCAATTATTGAGAGATAAATTTTACTTTATAACTCGCGTTAAATAGACGACCCAATTTTGAGTTTACGACTATCAATGCTCAACTCCGTAGCCTTGTAATCTTGAATCCAATCCAGAAGACAAGGTAATTCTGGATCAAGTATTAAGACAAACTAGTCTTAGTGGTGTCAACTAGTCTTCCTTTTGATCAAAGTAGCCCGCATTTATATTACACTAAGAGGAAAACCACGAAAACCTCTTAAATTTAGCCTGACTGTAAGCGATCCATCTACCATTGAGGATATTTTATGACATCTCTATGGTTGGTGGTGCCGGAACCAGAATTTGTATGAGTATCGTTCAGCCAACACTGGGGATTTGAACATGATTCACCTCCCTTGGAAGAAAGCACTTCATATCCTGAGCCACCATGTCCCTAAAGAATAAATTAAAGAAAAAAAAAGTATATTCAATAAATAATAGAAAAATGAAATGAAATGCAAAAAGAATTAAAATGTTAAGTAAAAATTATCGGAACTTAGTTTCTTAGTACTTTTCACTTTAAATTTAATATTTACCATAAAAATGCATTATATAAATAAACATAAGTGATGAACCATTAATGAACAATAATCCATATAAATGATCGTGATAGGGAGATGAACCACTACATATAAATGATAGGTTTCAAAACATGTTTAATAAATTAACATAATAACCCATGTACTTTCCCGTCATAAAACGAAGCAAATTCTGCAAAAATTGTTATAGTAGATGAGAGGAAAGCTACCACTATGCCGTATTAATAATAAAATTATCTTCTTTTCTCATTCAAATTTATTTTTAAATTTTAACGTGGGAAATGAACTAAGCAAAAGAAAAGCATGTAGCAAATGTCCAGAGATAATCTTGTTTGAAATAAAAACCACTTGTCTTAAACATATTCTTACGTGTCGAATAAGGAAGGAGGCTATGACACTTTAAAAGGAATAGGTGTCATTTCCTTTTTAAATCGAAAACCATTTCTGATTTATTTTCACTTTAATGCTTACAGCTGGAAAAGACAGGTAATGATTGTCACGTGACACTCCACTGGACTAAAATGTATTGAGATGAGCACAAGGAATTTTAGACTACAATTCTCGTCCGTGTCAAGTAAAGAGAAAACAGTTTATGGCTGGCTGCATGTAATTTGAGAATAGGATGTAGAATTTATTGATGCTTGTATATTCAGATTGACATACATTGCTAGATACCCTTAACTTGAAATCGATTATTTAGCGCAATGCAAGTCTTTTACTATTTGAAAATGTCTATATTTTTTATGAAAAAAAGAAAGTAATAAAAATAAATATAAAATATTCATTTTAGTATTTTTTTACTTAAACTAGCTCACACTGTAAGGAATTCTGAATCAAATTACTGTATAAAGTACTAACACTTCATCCTTGCACCATCCGTAAATCAGAATCTATTTTTACAGTAATGTATTCTACCATTTCTTTACAGCTATATTTATTGATTTAGAGTGATTCCCTGATTTTACGGTGCATCAGATTTTTTTACTGTAAAAATACGGTGTATCTGATTTTTTTACTGTAAAAAATACGGTGCATGAGATTTTTTTACTGAAAAAATACGGTATATCAGATTTTCTGTTCCGTAACATGTTTCGGAAAAAATGGATTTAACCGTAAAAAGTACTGGCGCCATGAATGTTGGAACTTTTACTGTCATTTTATCCGGATTTTTTTTTACAATGCAGTTTAATTGCAATTGTTGATCATACTCGTTGTT
Organism: Parasteatoda tepidariorum; assembly: GCF_982258835.1. Classification (NCBI taxonomy): domain Eukaryota; kingdom Metazoa; phylum Arthropoda; class Arachnida; order Araneae; family Theridiidae; genus Parasteatoda; species Parasteatoda tepidariorum. The sequence goes on from NC_141761.1 coordinate 81,457,762, forward strand.
TCATTTTAATAACTTTATTAAACTAAGTAAAAGTATCTGCGATGCCGAAATTAATTATTATTTTCATGATTATTGAAAACATGAAATCAAAAAATATTTACATTAGACGTTGCAAATTGAACTAGTGGAAAGGAAAAATAATGTAAAAAATTTTGATCAAATTATATAGAAATTAATTGAGAACATGACAAGGATTGAAACCCTAAAAAGTTTGTTCAGTTTACAAAACGAAAAGATTTCGTTAACTGGAATGTTTAATGAAAAATAATTAGTTTAATGGAAAATATTTAGTTTACTGGAATGAAAAGACAGAAGCATTTCTTTCAAATTCAACTGGAAAACTAAACTAATTTTTAATGGATTTATTCACTCCGTTGCTTTAAATGAAGTCGTATTTAGATGGAATAATTCCTGATAACGTTTTTGCTGTGTTTACAAGTAATTTTTTTTTAAAAATTACTTGTAAACACAGCACATGGAAAAATTACTTGTAAAATTACAAGTAATTTTTTAATTCCATTGTCTTAAAGATTCTATAAATGCGTATTAACTGTCATTAAGAGATTTCTTGTATTATGATTCTAATCATTCGATTTTAATTTTGAAAAAAAAAAACGTAGGATTACATAAGTATTTTAGCGTAAGTAGTCACAGTTTTAGTTGAAAAATTATTTAGTTTATTATGCTTCCATTCTTTACTTTTGCTCAAATCAAAGTCTTATTTTTGTTAAATAATTTCTGCACTAAAACCTCTAGATCAAGTTACGGTAAAAAGTACCGGCACAGGTGCCGGTACTTTTTATTGTACCTACCAGACTTTTAAACATTTTTACCGGGACTTGTTACGGAGCAAAAAAATCAAATCTGATATACAATCATTTTTACTTTAATAATTACACTAAAATCACTGAATCACCCTAGTTTATATATTACAGTAAAATTTATGGTATAATATTTTACGGTGAAAATGGATTTTACGGCTGATGCATCCAGAAAGCCGAAACTTCATACCCTAATTTGATCTATAATTCTTTACTATGTGATAATGTTTTTGTTATTGAACAATAATTTCTTATTTCAAAAAAAGTATTTTTATTTTTATTCCATTCTTTTTTAAAATTTCAATCATAGATGTCAAATCTTATCTTTATTAAATGTCCAATAGTAGATAATTTGATAATTATTATTCGAATCTACTTTGTGAAAAATAGTATAAAAAATTTCAAAATAATGGAGCATTTTTTAAAATTCTCTATTTTTTCATTTTTATATATTATTGTACATATTCATTTTTATGAAATATTTCTATTCAATGAGCCGATAGAATAATAACATCGAAGAAAGTTTTGTATTTTCTCAACAATTTTTGATATAATGAAACGGTGAAAATATAAACATACAATAATAACAGCAGCAAAAGCTTCTTGTACATAAAAACATGCTTTATTATTATAAGGAATAAAACTGGAGAAAATATTCTGGAGTGAAGAAAAATGTAGTACATGAACTAATAGTGTTGTAAATAACAGTTTAAAGTTTAATCTTTCACTTGTTGCAAGTCTTGAGAAATTATTAAGAAATTTTCCATTTTAACGATAACTTTCTAGTGTCAGGTTAATTATTCAATTATAATGATTGCTTAACAAAAAAGAAAATATTTAAAAACATGTTTCCCGATTTAAATTTATGCATTTGTTTAAAAAACAAAACAATAAATTTCTTAAAAATTCATGTTCATATCATATAATTTGCACCCACATTGATGTCAGAATAAATAAATTTGTTAAAATAATTAACTGGTTAAACAAGGAGTCTTAATTAAAAACCTATTTGAATCTAAGGCCTTAAGCAACCAAATAAGTTTATGGTTTTTTACGCTACGAGTCATTTGTCAAAAATTTAGAACTTCCTATTAAAAATTTAATTTTCCAAACAAGTCTTTTTTAAAACAAAAATAAATTATTTTCTTGTAAGCTCTTTGCTAAAGGGAATAGAAAATTACGTTTCGCGAGATATGTTTAAACAATAAGGTTTCTTTTAATTTTGAACATTTTGAAGAAAAAAAGATGAATAGTTCACTCTTATCACTTATTCCCTACTATTTTGCCGAAAAGAAATTGCTTTTACTGTAATTATCTCTTAAATTTAAAACCATTATTATAGAAAAATATTGTTCTACTATAAATAACTTTTTGCCGCTTTTCCATTTTGTCCTACCATTTTCTAAATTTCACAATTCGTAGAATTACTTTTCTTAAAAAAATTGTTAATGTATTAAATCTTTTAGAAACTCTTAATCTTGCAGGTATGTTCCATAGTGTATATAGTACATAATTTTTATCAGCATATACTGAAAAATTCATACATCAATGATAAAAATGCTTTAATACCTTAAATTATAAAATTAATCAATATATTCATATTTATTAATTTAATTTTATTTCGAGAATAAAATATAAAATAGACTATTCCTTAAATCTAATTCAAAAAAATTTCTGATGGATAATATCTTAACTAGTAAATTGATTCATTTATTACAAATACTCTTATATTTTAAAGTATATATGATAGCAAAATATGGGATAAATATATTGATTTTGATTGATAAATGTAAGTCCTTAATACGAATATTTAAAAAAAATTACCATAGACATTTTTAGCTTCCTGTCAGTGAGACTTTGCACTACTTCTATTTTGAGAAATAAGTTTCTGGAAGTGTTTGTACATCTTTAGTTACAATTTTGTTAAATAAAAGAACAGTTATCATATTCACAAGCTCTTTGGTTCGTTTTAGAGCCAATGTTTAGTAATTAATGGCTTTGTTCACACTTTATCAATACAAAAAGCACTATTTTAATATCAAACTTTACTTTCAAAATCAATACGAAATAGACAAAGATATAATTCCGTGTAATGCATGACATAATTATTCTGTGGTAGTGAGTATTCACAAAGTCATCCCTATGATTGATTAAACTCGCAGAGATTCATGTGAGTACACAAGGAAAAAACATTCTGGCAAAATTACTAAATTCTATGGTTGTGAAATTTTTAGTAAAAAAAAAACAAAATATAATTCTGAGAAACAAAACCAAAATATTTGTCATTTTAAATATTTATTTTGTATTTTTTCCGTTTAAATATTAATGGTTTACCAAAAATTTTGGCTTTCAAAATTATAGTTCTCATCACCACAAATTTAGTCGAAAAAATACAAAATTGTAAATTAAATTTAACTGTATAAGTACTTTTTATGTCATGCTCCACTATATCATGACAAAATTAACAAATTTTACAACATTTACTATGTTTTATCACCTATTATAAAGCTATATTTTATTGTTAATTTTACTATTTTCATTACTAAAGTGCCTCCATTACAAGTTACCAAGATTTTTGGCTCTCCCACAGAGTCCTAGACACGGTAAATTTCACCCCATTCTGATAGTTTTGGTTATACTTTTCTTTCTCAGTGTAAAGAGTTTTAGTATAATATCCAGCCAATTTACTACAACCTTATGTTAATGTGCCAAATTGCACCATGTGCTAAATTGAATATGTTACAACTGGACCATAATATCGTGTAGTTGGGTTTATGGTGGAGTAAGTATCAGTATGAAATGGTTAAATTTCAAACCGTACTAAACTTAACCAATTTTTGCCTGATATTGTAGTTTAGCTCATTTCAAAACTTCTAACGGATTAGTGTCACCTCGTTTGTGATTAGTGTCACTCTTATATTAGATTGATAAAGTAAATAATTAAAGTGGCAACGACAATAAAATTATATGGCTTAGTTTTTATGGAATAACATACCATTAAACTTAAATTTGTTTTTTAATATGTCTATTTTAATAATATTCTATTTTAATTTAATATTTAATTAGTAGTCAAACCCTGAAAAACTAACAGAATTAACTACTGTTTTAAATGTAATAAAAGAAAATCATACTGGGTTGAAAATAAATATTATATTGTGTTTAATAAGTTTGCTAACTATAAAATTATTTTAGAATTATACGTTGTTGTGTCCAGAGAAGGCTGCATATTGTAAATGGCATTATTAATTTTTTTTAAGGTAATCCATAATTTTTTGAATTTTCCTTATATTAATAATAATATGCGAAAGTTTATACAATTTATATATTGCAAGAAAAATAAATAAATAGGAAAAAGGCAAAGCCTAAAACTATATCTTAATTCCTAAAATTCCTATAGTTAGTATTAACGTTTAGTATATTGAATTAGAAAATAATTAAAGAAAAAAGCGGTGAATAATTAGTTGGGCGAAGGAAATTTAATTTTCTAAATTTAATTATATTTGAACTGATTTAAGATACATTTTGGTTTCAACCTCGAAAAAATTCATGATGAAATTCACCGAACTGGAAAGTAAAAAAAAGGAAACTTTTTACAATACTAAATAATAAATGAATATTAGGTAGCTTTAAAGTTTAATTTGATTGTAAGCTTAATGCAACGTAGGAACACTGTCGAAATTAATTTTGCTACGAAATTCCGTAAAAGAACTTTTATTCTTTTAAAAAAAAATTCACCTCTTTGAAGATTTTTTTACTATGTATTTTAACAATAATGCTATAAGAAGCGAAAATCATTCTTATTGCAATTGAATTAATTATACTTTCTCCGACAATGCGTAAAAGATCACTAACATAGAAAAAAAAATTCCTATTGGAATTCCCTTTTGTCTTCTAGTTTAAATTATTAACGAATTCTTAATTAATGCATGAAAAATTCATCCTTTATTTTGAGAAAAGCGTTAATTAAAGTATTAAAGCTTAAAGAGAAAATTTCTTCACAGCTAAAAATATGCTTGTAGCTAAAAATTCTGAAAATATATTTATTTTTGAAAATTCGAAATCTTAAAAAAATAAGATAAAAATAATAATATTAGTGATGTTCTTATACTTCTTTTAACATAACGTCTGAATTATCATTTGTGAATTTGTCTTAATTATAGTTTTAAATTCTATTAAACTAGTTTGAACAAATAATATTTCCTTGCTATGTTCTATAAAAAGAAGCTAATTTTTTATAATGTAATGTTAACTAAAGTCAATTAGAAAATTCAACATTTTTAAGGTCAATTTCAATGATGGTTACCTAATTCTTAGAGCTTGAAAAGAAAATTACTTCACAGTTAAAAATCTATCTAAAAGGGTATTCCGAAAATAAATTTCTTTTTGAAAAGTCTAAATCCTAAAAGAGACAAAAAATGATGTTTTTATATTTTTTTAAGACAGTGTCTGAATTATAGTATTTTTTCCGGTAATTTGTTTCAACACAATCACTAAAATTAATTAGGTTATCACCATTGAAATTGTCCTCAAGATGTTGGTTTTTATAATTGACTTTAGTTAACATATATAACACATAAAATTAACTCCTCCTTTTTTGAACATAGCAAAAAATATTGTTTGTTTAAACTAGTTGAGCAACATCTTAAACAGTAATTAAGAAAAATTGACAAAAATTAAAGATCGATAATCGCATAATCGAGGATGCCTGTCATTTTCGTTTCGAATCGTGAATAAATGTCAAAGTATTCTGAATTGCATGAAGTCCATTTATTATAAAAAAGTTTGAACAAAATGACCAAATGTTTAACTAAATCTACATAATAATATGCACAAATTAGGTTTAATTTTATGATTTAATAAATTTAAATAAAGGAAAAAAATTAAAAACAGTGAATAGGCATGTGGATGTTAAGTTTTATTCGCAGATGAAATATTAGATCAGAAAGTGAAAACTGTTTTTAAAGTGAATATTAAATCTAAATAGTTAAAACTTTTTTACGAAAAATATAAAAATGCATTGTAATTAACAATTATGATAGTTAATAATTGTGCTTGTGTTATAATATTTGTGCACTTTGCAACTTATTTCATAAGGTCGTAGAAAAAAGGAACTACACCATCAAAATAACTATTTAATTGGTTAGGAATAAAAGGGATTATTTTAATTCCAAAATAAATTTAGATAGATTTTTAAGCCTTCAACATAAACTTTTGAAGTAAGAGAAAAAATTTTCATCAATAAATAATTTAATTTCTTCACAAATAAAAATTCGAGAAAGGTTACAAAGAACTATTTCATTTCATTAAATTGAAGTTGTTTTTAATTCTTTTTAGAAAAGAAGATGTTTGTCGGTAGTTTTTGCATGTATGTTTACAGACGAATTATTTTTATTCAAAAATATTAAAAACACATTTTTTAATGTTAGATAAATCATTTTCTTTACATATTGTTAATTTAAAGAAATATGAGTAATTATTTTTAAGAAAAAAACGTTTTTGCTTTAATGTATTCTAGTATCAAGTATGAAACATTTTTTTAAATGTTTCAAATAATATTCTTTCAGAGAAATGAAAAAGTTATTTTATGAATCTTTGAAATAGGATACTTAATATATTGAGCTTTTGTCAAAGAACCCAGTAAAACATATTTATTTCAGAAGATAAAACGTTGAGACAGTTTTTAAATATTGATAATTTTGCTTGCTGTTAAAAAAATGTAGTAGGGTAAGTCCACAAATAAAAGTTTATGTTAAAATCAATTTCCCCACTTTATTTTAAAGGTTAGGAATACTTTTATTTTGATGGTAAAGCAACATTTTTTATTAAATAATATTTGTCTAGAAAAGTGGAATATGTTTTTATATTAAAAGAAGTTCGAGAAGTGTTGGCTTACACATTTAAGTCGAATAACAACTAATAACCAAAGCAATATCATATAACTGTAGCAAAAGCTATTGGCATGTATGCATTGATTAACAATTGTTAAATTATAACTATTTTACAGTAATACTGCTTAATTAAGACACTGTGTTGTTATTGTGTTTTAGACCACTTACATACCCGGCAGGTACTTGAAACCCACCCAGTATATAGGTAGGTTTCAATGGTTAGCAGCTTTTCTGAGAAGTAAAAGTGGCTTATACGTAATATTGCTCATACTGCCATGATAATGCCTTATGCCACGATATAGTGGAAGCATTGTCTCTACAATACCCTTCACTCACAGCTGAACGTTGCAGGAATGCTTTATTTCATCCCATATAGTATCTATCCCATACACAAAAATGGTTGTTTGGAATATAATTATCGACGTGTTTATTTGTAAAATTTTATAAAATTCAAAATATCTGTCTTAAATCGCAGATTCTGGAACATTGTTAATCATAGTCGGTAAGTGAAACACAAGAGAAAATGTAAGAATGGTAATGTACTTTAATTTTAAAAGTTTTTTTTTCTAATTTAACAATAATCATATTCAGCTTGCTGAATCTGAAATATGCTTTAATGATCCTATTTTACCAAACATTTGCTGTAAAATCGAGGGTAGCAAAGTAATTTTGTAAATCTTAGGTTTTACCAGCAAAACCAAAGATTTACAAGACCTGCTTTTACAGTGCATTTAAGAAACATAAGTTTTCTGCGGCACTTTTTCATGCGAATTTAATAAACAACCCCAAAATACTGCATCAGAGAGATATACTTCATAATAAAAAAGTTTATTTGTTTAAAAAATTTGAAGGGTCAAAAGATTTGTTTGGAGCACTAAAATTGCAGTCGTTCCACCCTGTTACAGAAGCTCATCTTGATGCTCTGGAATCTTTTTTCATACCGCAATACTGATTCCCTAGTAAACGAAAATCCTCATCACTTTTTCATGGAACATGAAAATGTAAACGTCCCAGATTTGCCGCTCTCTGCTATCTCGTTTTTTATAATTTTTTTCAACCTTAATTTAATTATTTATTTTTTCGTTGCCACCTTTACGTTTCCTGTTTAAAATCTTCTTTGTTCTTCTCATTCATGTCTGGAAAATCTTGAGAATTCTAGTTTTGATCGAAATGTGATGACTTTTTCTAGATTCTTAATTTTTGAGTCAGATGAAGTTTTTATAATTTTTAGGAACCAGGAAATTAAGAATGCCATGAAAAGTACTTAATTACGGAACTTCTAGCATTAAAAATATAAAAAAGTCACAACAGGTTAAAAAATTTACTCCCTTCAATGGCAATTCGATGAAAAAGTTGAGGACAAAATGTGCTTTAACTTTTTACCAGATATTTTTTTTCCCTTAAAAGCACATAATTAATGCAACGAGCTCTTAATTATAAGAAGATTTATTATCATGTAAATTTAAGACTTCCGTGGTAATCTTATTTACTTATTGGTGATGAAAAAATATACACTTAAAACAGGACAAAGAACATTTAACTGGGAATTATCTCCTTCTAATTTGAATTCTTAATGAAGCTGAAACTATGCAAATGTAATAAAGTTTCGTGTAATTTTTTTTCTTTCACTTAGAAAGAATAAACTTAATCAGTTAAAAAGAAATGTGTTACGAATATCTTAAGTAATACTTCAGAACATCTCATGTATCTTCCTAAGTAAGTAAGAGTATTTGAATAATAATGAAGGTGGATTGCAAGAAAATCTTGTTCATTTTAGAAATCAGTCGAGACATTATACCAGTCGAATAATCATAGCTTGAAAGTAAAATAAATCTAAAACTATTTATTATATCTTTCAGGTTAAAATAAAATATTTCTCTAAAAACACTACGCAATCTAATTATGTAATTTGCAAACTGACTCCTCACTATATATATATATATATATATATATATATATATATATATAGATAGATAGATAGATAGATAGATAATTTAAGAGATAGTGGCTCATACAACAAATATAAGACATTTTATTAAGTTATATGAAGTATTGAATACATTGTCAGCTGGAGTTTTACGCTGATTACATTGGTGGTTTCCACAGCACGGATGTTGGGATTTAGCCCAGAATTATCTAGCCATAAAAATATGTAAAAGCCATAAGTTTTTGGGACTCTTGATATTTAAAGTGGGGTTCTGAAAAGGGAGTTGGTTTCAATAGTATCCTTATCTCACTGAAACGTCATTCAAATGATAAAATTTAAACATTTTGATTCTTTAAAAGGATGGCGCCACTCTGCTGCAGGAAAGTTTTTGGGACTATCTTAATGCGTACTTTATCTACGAATTATTGACCATTAACTTCAGAAAATAATCTTTTATCTGGCCTTATCTGGTTTATCTTGACTTTTTTATGGCTCTTTGTCAGAGACCGAGTTCTACATCTTAAAATTGATAAGAAATATCTGTTTTAAGCTTATCATTTAGTGTATATATTTAATATATATATATATAGTTGACAGAATGGACATTATGGCGAAGAACAACGAAATAAAGCAAAAATGAAGCGCGACTGTTTTTTGTGAATTTTAAAAAAGAAAAATCGCTTCTATGAGGGAAAAATTTATTATGATAGTTATTACTTTCTTTTTATCTAAAATTGAAACTGAAATGCCGGATGTGAATTATTAATATGAGAACGTCTGAATGATAATTTTAAAAAAAATTAGTCAAAAGAGAAAACTTAAGAAGATTTGTTAAAGCCTTTTATGCTACAATACTTGATGTTTTGATTTCATGTTATTTCTCGCTCACACTATTAGAAAAATTAGTTTAATGGTGAACCTTAATACCTCGCAACTTTTTTGCATCCTATATTTAAGTATCAAATTGATCCGTGTCTCTGTTTGGATTAAGCAAAGAGGTAGGTATTGTTTAATCAATTCTAAGAAAATTTGTTTGCATGTTTTTTCTCCCTTTTTTTATTAACACATAAATGTGGTTATAGCAAAAACACAATGGTTCAAGAAAATAAAAAAATATTCACGTAATGTGCCAAACGAGAAATGTGATACCAGTGAGAAGAAGATTTAATGCTTATTAAAAAAAGCGGCCATTGCGTAACTGACAAAATTTCTGTCGTGATGTTGATAATCTTGAAAATGTAACACAAGTTGTGAATCTCCTTGGCTGATAATTGGATGTTGCGAGAATATTTATGTGTAGTTCCGTTTAATATTTCGTAGAATAATTATAAAAATTCTTTCTTAAAAAAATTTATAACAAGTTTTAAGTATAATCCATGACTGCTTCAACTATGAAATGCGACAATTGACAAGTACTGAATCCAAAAATATGAAAAAAGAAGAAAAAACGAAATGTTTTAAATATAAATAAAATGAACTTATGCTTTTTAATGTTCACTTCTTTATTTTGGTTTGGTGGATTTATTTTCCACAAAGGAATACCAATGTTTGCTTGTAAAATACATTATCTAATCAAAACATATCGCTGTCAAACATTAAAACTCAATTTTACTTTTCTTATATATTATAAGTAAATGTGAAAGTTCTGAGAATCCAGCGCAGAAAAAATAACTTTCATTAATAACGAAACAGGATCGATTTAAAACTCATTCGATTAACATAAAGTTAAAATTGTTTGATAAAAGGAATCTTGCTGCTAATGGATGTGAAACGTAATCGATAGCAGAAGAAAAATGCGGAAATATAACTAGAAAACTTTTTTCCAAGAAATGGCCGTTTTAAAATAGGATAAATTAATGTACTCACACTTGGTTTTTGGGTCTTAAAAGCAGGAAATAGAACTAATAATCTTCAAATTTTAAATCTATTTTATTTTTTGACCATGTAGGTCTATCATAAAAGTAGGATCTATTTTATGTTTCAACATTTCCAAAAAAAGATAGTTAAAATAATAGTAATTCACAGGCAATTTTCTATTTCGAACCTAGCTCAAATCGAGCGCTTAAGAAAATGAACATAGCTTGGTACGCGTGTTTGAAAAAAAGGAATGCAGCGTAAAATGCACATTTAAGAGAATAGGCAAGGTAGGATATGTGCATTTGAGAAATGGATTGTGGCCATTTTAGGAAATGTTTGCTAACGTTTTTAAATTATTTTTATGATTTTCGTTCTTTGAAAGAATTAAATAGTGAATATCACTAGGGATCAAATTCTTTGTTGCATTTTCACAAATATTTGATCTTATCTTAATTCGGGTGTAGGGATATCAAATAGGAAATTATATTTGCTCCTAAAGCTGCAGTTTTCTTTAAATGAATTTTAATAATCTATTTTTTGTCGCAATGTACAAGTTCAAAAGCGTTATATTTAACAAGGGGTCACATGAATGTTGCAACAAACTTCAAGAGGAGTTAGGGCGTATCATCCGGATTTCAATTGCATAACAACCTATGATGTCATCGCAGCGACGCTTTCCATTTTTGACCTGTTTAAAAGCACACGAAGAAACAGGGCATAATAGTTGAAGCACCTCTAGCGGCGTGTAATGATACTTTCGATCATGATTTCTTTTGCAATTTTAGTCCTAATGATGTGTTCTAACTCCCCTAGAAGTTTGCTACAACATTTATGCAACTTCCTGTCATATAATTTATAATGTTTTTAAACTTGTTCTATTCGAAAAAATAGATTAAAATGCAACTTAAATAAGAAAAATGTAGCTCAGAGAGTGGAACCGATGGTAGATTTGAAATCAGTGACGTACAAGGTAAAAATTACGGTATATGAGATTTTCCTTTCTGTAGCATGCTCCTGTAAAAAGCGATTTTACTGTAAAAAGTACTAGCCCATTGAGTCACGGTTCTTTTACTGTAATTAGATTCAGAATTTTTTACAGTATACATAGTACTTTACTACCGCTTAGTTTCTATTTCTACTTATTATAATATTAAACACTTAATATTTTTTTTAAAATTTAATATTTTTTTAGAAACTTATTTATTTTTAATTATTGAAACATATTTAAATTAAGCACACAAAGCGCAAAGAGACTTCTGATGAAACTGGGCAGTGAAAACGACAATGGAAAATACGATTTCTGTTGAATTAATTTTTACATTCGTTAAGGGTGTGAAATAATGCGTTAAATGGGATTGTCATGATTGTATAGAATTACGTAAGACATTATTTCTTAATGTTCAAGAGTTTTAAAATTTTTCTCATCAGATTTTCTATCTTTTTTAAAAAAAATATTTCATGAACATGATTATAAAGATTTTTATTATCATATTTTATTATTATTTGTTGATTATTTGAGGCAAGCACCCACGGTTGGATTACATTAATATTGGCTTACAAGGAAATATCGCCAAGCATAGCATGGAAACCTTGTTTGCAATTATGCTTAAATGTTGTCGCTGTTTTAGATGTATTATTTAATGCACAATAGCATTTTTTAAAAGACTAAATACAAACATTTTTCTTTCTGCATAATTAAGAATAATGATTCTATCAAACCTTAGTCTCCCCTTCAAAAAAAAGATCGTTTATCCGCAAGAACGCTGGTACAATACAATTTTTTTACTCCATTCCTTCTAATCCTTTCGCCTACTGCTTTAAAAATGTTGTTTTTTTTTTTAAATTACAAGCATATAATGACGATTAAACATGATCTAATAAATTATTTATGCAATCTGATATCAAGCAAAATAAATATTTATTTTTTAAAATATTTTATTGCATTAACAATCCAAAAAATGAATTGAAAAATCGGGGAATTAATCATATTTGGAAATAATTTAAAAAAACATACAAAAAAACTTCCGCCCGAAGCATGTTTTCGGAGTGTTTTTGAAAACAAAAGATTTGCATATCTCTTTTTCCTTACAGTGACAATGTTCATCGTAATGCTTTTTTTTTCTTCAAAAAAACATTATACGTTATTATGAATGAGTTAGGAATTCCCTAAATAAATAACGGAAATAAACATCATGTTTATATTCAAACCATCGAATAAATTTCGACAACCAAATTTATAAGAAAAATAGGCCAAAAGTATCATGAGTTTGTTTTTATGGAGATTTTACTTGCAATTTTTTCTCTTTCCTTAGAAGATATTTAAAAACTGAACTGTCCAAATAAACTATCTAACCAAACTGTCTAGTCAAATTATCTAAACTAAGTCAAATATTCATTGTGATTTCTATTAAACTGTCGAAGCTTAACAACACTTCTCAGTTTTTGAAATGCATAAAGAAGATAAAATATGTGATAATTATTGTGAAAAAAGTTCTATTGAAACAGTATTTTTTCTTTATCCTTCTGTGAAAATGTCCGTTTATAAAAATAATTTCTTTTTTAGAAAGTATGTTTAAATTCCTTGAATTAAAAGCAATAAAGAAATCCACTCTTCTACTAAATAAATTTAATTTACTGCCAAATGTTTTTCTTACTCTTAAATTGATTAGCTTCTTAGTTTGTCTTAAATGGATTGCTCTCTACATGTCAGGAGTAAAATGGAAAAATACTGCATTTGTAGCACTTAATTAATGGCAACTTGATTTCAACCTTTCTCTTTTGTTTTGCCAGAAAAATTTACTTATTTAATAACAACTTCAGCTATCAAGGAACATTCGGAAAATATAAAAACGAAAAACTTACTTTTAGATATTTCAAAACTTCTGGAATTTTTAACATAAGTTTCTTTCATGTCCTTATCAAAATGATCAGCGACATTTGCTCGATATGCTAATTTATGTATTTCTCAGAAAAGTCAAAAAGATCTTTTTTCGTTTTATGAAATGAACTTTCAAAGAATGATTGTATAAAATGTTTAGATTTTTTTGTATTACGATTTGCATTTGAAATGGATATAATTAAATGCAAAGTATGATGCTAGTATTTAAAGCAGATTGAGAAAAGATCACTCATTTTATATAATGCTAACTTTATGAATTTGCATTTTGAAAAGGGCATATTTAAAAAAATATGTTCCCAGGAAACTTAGTTTTGAAAGAAAAAATATAATTCTCTCAGGAACAATTTAGGAAATCCTAAGCAATTTAATATTATTTTTCGGAACTTCCTACATAATTTAAATATGTTTCCTTTTAATTTTAAATGCTTTTTTTATTATTACAAATTGTTTTATACTTCATTTGCTGGTAGTTATCCCACATAGCAAAATAAAATTTTCTTGTATGCATAGTGTTTGAAAAGAAACGTGTCAAGTCACTGGCTCTCAAAAATGCTGTTACAAAATACTGGTAATAGAAACATTCATTTTTTTAAAATATTCCATTCTGATATTGTGAATACCTGTTTTAATAACTCACTGTTTCACTTACTATGGGTTAACACAGTTATTAATTTGTCTATAAACTGAAAAATTATTAGTCAAATACTCACAGACCAATTATTGACCAATTACGTCATAATGACAAAATAAATAGGAAGTTTATTTTCATTAAGTGGGTGCCATGATTCTGAAACAACATATCACTGAATTCTTTCAGTGCATGGACAAAGAATAGCTTTTAAGACATTTGAAAGGAGCATATATGATTAAATACTTTAGATCAACTATCATTTTGTAAGGTAGACAAAAACAGTTTTGGGCAATAACTTTCAAACAGACGGGGCTTTTAGAGAAATATTTTATAATGTTTGTCTTTCCCTAAACAATCAATCTAACCCTATTAAGTGTTGCTTGACGGTTTAAGGAAAGCATCCGTGCACGAATAAAATAAGGCTTAGAGATAAAGTGTTCTTCTTCTTTTTAAATAGTTTGCATATCGTCTGAAAAAGACACATTACGCAATTTCTAAATTAATGACACAGTTGAAAAAATATTTCAAAAAGTTCAGAAACTCTCAACGACACAATACAATTTTTTTAACTAGTTTTTAAATTCTGTTGGAAAAGCAAATTTAGTGTATATGTGAAAAAATCCTTCGATTTGCTTAAAAGCTTGTAAATATATGACAAATTACGCAAGAGTTTGATAAATAATCATGAAGAATCTGGAATTTCTACCAGCAAACTGACTTAAGCTATTGGGACCATAATTATCAGATTGCGATTGCTCATCATATTTTATTGGTCAAAAATTCAAATCTATCGAAGGAAAGTATAATTATACAGAAAAAGTAAATTTTTGTATAATTTTCTGACGTAAAATCTTGGCGTTTTGAGAATAAATAATTATGCCGAATAAATAATTTTTATGTCCTGCTTAGGTATAAAAAAAATTACCAAATTTTATCTCATGTTATAAAACCATATTTTATCGTCATTTTTAATAAAATTATAATCAAATCGCTTCGGTAAAATATATCGAGAATTACATAGAGCGAAAAATAAGGTAAATTTAATCACATTCTGATAGTTTTGACCATACTTTATTTTTGATTGTGTAAAGCACTATTTCTTTGTTATAGAGGAGCCATTGCTGTATAAGATAAATTGTATATTTGATCAAGAGCTGAGAGTGGTATGTACCTTACGCAATCACAGCCTTACATGAAAATACTTATTTTATCCTAATACTTGCCAACGGGTCGATATAACCCGGTTGATGTAGGTGACTCTTAATTTTCATTTTTAAAATCTTATTAATTCGAAAAAAAAATAAGCAAACTTAAAAGACAAGTATCGGAGCAACAAGCCTGCCTACCTAACAGATATTTAGGATGGACGCTATATATTGGAGCATTTTGCACCCTAAAACCATCGGAATTTATCAGGACAACATTTTGCTTTTTGCCTTAATATGTAATGAACCGAGATATTTTATATATTTACTGTACAATGCAATGCAATGTCAGAGTAGAATTAATCATGCATTAATTACATAAATTTTGACAGTCAATAAAAATATAATAGTTATTTGTTCAGCAATTAAACAACTAAATTACAACACTCAGCAGGAAAAGTTTTGTTTAGTAAGAAATTATTATTTTAACCACTAATTATTGTTTATAAACAATTCGATAATAAAACTAAATAATTATTAATCTCAATCCAATCTAAAATCCTAATTTAATGCTAAACACAATTTTGCAAACTTAAAATACACATTTTAATACCATCGATAAGAACTCAAATTCAACTTTTAATACTCATTTCTTTTGTGAAACGGTGTTTCGATTATAGCATAAAATATACTAAATAATGGAAAAGATTTAAACTTTAACCTATTATGCAAATATGACAAAAAAGACCGTTAGTAGAATGTTGAGTTCTCTTACCATCATCATTTGTAAAGAAACAGTATCCTTTCGAACTATATATTTTCATTTATTGTTTCCTCATTTACGAATGATAAGGTATTGAAGATGGCTGAGAAATCGCTTTTGTTTTGAAACTGAAGTTTGGAAACGTTATTCAAAAGAGATTATTTTAGAAACTCGATGCGTTCTATAAATTTATTTCAATTGTCAGTTTTGTTCAGTTCTTCGTTTCATTCTGAAGTTTTAAATTGATTTTTAGTTGAAGATTATAAACTTGTTTAGTAAGATATTCAAAGAATTTTCAATAAATTTCTATGTATCTTTTCGATGATGGGAACGCTTTTTGTCCATCATTGAATTTAAAATGTTATTTACTTACATATAGAGTAAATTTCAAAATAAGCCTTCATTTTTGCATTTGTAGTTTCAGATTTTTACTAATTATTTGTAATTATTATATATAATTATTTTGAATTATATATAATTATTATAACATTATATATAATTATTTTTCCTCTCTTTTAATATTCTTGGAAAATGAAAAAAAAATTAACGATCTTATTATGATTTCAGTTCTAATACAACCTATATAAATATCTAATTTTTTTTTGTTTGCATAAAAGTTGCTATATTAAGTCAAATGTTTTCAAGAAATCAGATAAATATATTTTTTGTAAATATTTTTTATAAATGTTTTTTTTAATCTAAGCATACCTATCCAAATTAGTAGACGCAGTATAAGATTCTATGAACAATCTTAATTATCAGGTGATACTATACAGCATTATTGATTGGACACGGCTGAAACCGGTTTGCACTTGTTTATGTCCGTGTATTAATTGGTTAACATTGTAATGCAGTAAGTCAAAAATACATACAAACAGGAAGTATATAAAAAATCCCCTGAATAAAAACCGATTATATGTATGTTTAAATATAAAGGTATTGCACATAAACTCGTGCGAAACATGCAATTATTAAAATATTACAGTGTGTCTAATAATTTGGTCTAATTATTACAATATACAAATATAATACCTGCCATATTAAATATTCAACATTTATATATTGTCTAATTTATCCAATCGTCGAATTTATATTATATGTCCTCTAATTTTGACAATTGATTGACGAACGTAAACAAGTATAAATCCGTTTCAGTAAAGTAAGAACAATAAAGTTGTATAGTACCTCCTGATAATTAAGATTTTACATGGAATCTCATAGAATCTCATAGTGTGTCTAATAATTTTAATAAATAAATATTCTACATTTATATATTGTCTAAATTATCCAATCGTCAAATTTATATTATATGTCCTCTAATTTTGACAATTGATTGACGAACGTAAACAAGTATAAATCCGTTTCAGTAAAGTAAGAACAATAAAGTTGTATAGTACCTCCTGATAATTAAGATTTTACATGGAATCTCATAGAATCTCATAGTGTGTCTAATAATTTTAATAAATAAATATTCTACATTTATATATTGTCTAAATTATCCAATCGTCAAATTTATATATGTCGTCTAATTTTGACAATTGATTGACGAACGTAAACAAGTATAAATCCGTTTCAGTAAAGTAAGAACAATAAAGTTGTATTGTACCTCCTGATAATTAAGATTTTACATGGAATCTCATAGAATCTCATAGTGTGTCTAATAATTTTAATAAATAACTATTCTACATTTATATATTGTCTAAATTATCCAATCGTCAAATTTATATTATATGTCGTCTAATTTTGACAATTGATTGACGAACGAAAACAAGTATAAATCCGTTTCAGTAAAGTAAGAACAATAAAGTTGTATAGTACCTCCTGATAATTAAGATTTTACATGGAATCTCATAGAATCTCATAGTGTGTCTAATAATTTTAATAAATAAATATTCTACATTTATATATTGTCTAAATTATCCAATCGTCAAATTTATATTATATGTCGTCTAATTTTGACAATTGATTGACGAACGAAAACAAGTATAAATCCGTTTCAGTAAAGTAAGAACAATAAAGTTGTATAGTACCTCCTGATAATTAAGATTTTACATGGAATCTCATAGAATCTCATAGTGTGTCTAATAATTTTAATAAATAACTATTCTACATTTATATATTGTCTAAATTATCCAATCGTCGAATTTATATTATATGTCGTCTAATTTTGACAATTGATTGACGAACGAAAACAAGTATAAATCCGTTTCAGTAAAGTAAGAACAATAAAGTTGTATAGTACCTCCTGATAATTAAGATTTTACATGGAATCTCATAGAATCTCATAGTGTGTCTAATAATTTTAATAAATAAATATTCTACATTTATATATTGTCTAAATTATCCAATCGTCAAATTTATATTATATGTCGTCTAATTTTGACAATTGATTGACGAACGTAAACAAGTATAAATCCGTTTCAGTAAAGTAAGAACAATAAAGTTGTATAGTACCACCTGATAATTAAGATTTTACATGGAATCTCATAGAATCTCATAGTGTGTCTAATAATTTTAATAAATAACTATTCTACATTTATATATTGTCTAAATTATCCAATCGTCGAATTTATATTATATGTCGTCTAATTTTGACAATTGATTGACGAACGTAAACAAGTATAAATCCGTTTCAGTAAAGTAAGAACAATAAAGTTGTATAGTACCACCTGATAATTAAGATTTTACATGGAATCTCATAGAATCTCATAGTGTGTCTAATAATTTTAATAAATAAATATTCTACATTTATATATTGTCTAAATTATCCAATCGTCGAATTTATATTATATGTCGTCTAATTTTGACAATTGATTGACGAACGTAAACAAGTATAAATCCGTTTCAGTAAAGTAAGAACAATAAAGTTGTATAGTACCACCTGATAATTAAGATTTTACATGGAATCTCATAGAATCTCATAGTGTGTCTAATAATTTTAATAAATAAATATTCTACATTTATATATTGTCTAAATTATCCAATCGTCGAATTTATATTATATATCGTCTAATTTTGACAATTGATTGACGAACGAAAACAAGTATAAATCCGTTTCAGTAAAGTAAGAACAATAAAGTTGTATAGTACCACCTGATAATTAAGATTTTACATGGAATCTCATAGAATCTTATAGTGTGTCTAATAATTTTAATAAATAAATATTCTACATTTATATATTGTCTAAATTATCCAATCGTCGAATTTATATTATATGTCGTCTAATTTTGACAATTGATTGACGAACGTAAACAAGTATAAATCCGTTTCAGTAAAGTAAGAACAATAAAGTTGTATAGTACCACCTGATAATTAAGATTTTACATGGAATCTCATAGAATCTCATAGTGTGTCTAATAATTTTAATAAATAAATATTCTACATTTATATATTGTCTAAATTATCCAATCGTCGAATTTATATTATATGTCGTCTAATTTTGACAATTGATTGACGAACGTAAACAAGTATAAATCCGTTTCAGTAAAGTAAGAACAATAAAGTTGTATAGTACCACCTGATAATTAAGATTTTACATGGAATCTCATAGAATCTCATAGTGTGTCTAATAATTTTAATAAATAAATATTCTACATTTATATATTGTCTAAATTATCCAATCGTCGAATTTATATTATATGTCGTCTAATTTTGACAATTGATTGACGAACGAAAACAAGTATAAATCCGTTTCAGTAAAGTAAGAACAATAAAGTTGTATAGTACCACCTGATAATTAAGATTTTACATGGAATCTCATAGAATCTCATAGTGTGTCTAATAATTTTAATAAATAAATATTCTACATTTATATATTGTCTAAATTATCCAATCGTCGAATTTATATTATATGTCGTCTAATTTTGACAATTGATTGACGAACGTAAACAAGTATAAATCCGTTTCAGTAAAGTAAGAACAATAAAGTTGTATAGTACCACCTGATAATTAAGATTTTACATAGAATCTTATAGAATCTCGTAGTGTGTCTAATAATTTTAATAAATAAATATTCTACATTTATATATTGTCTAATTTATCCAATCGTCGAATTTATATAATATGTCGTCTAATTTTGACAATTGATTGACGAACGTAAACAAGTATAAATCCGTTTCAGTAAAGTAAGAACAATAAAGTTGTATAGTACCACCTGATAATTAAGATTTTACATAGAATCTTATAGAATCTCGTAGTGTGTCTAATAATTTTAATAAATAAATATTCTACATTTATATATTGTCTAAATTATCCAATCGTCGAATTTATATTATATGTCGTCTAATTTTGACAATTGATTGACGAACGTAAACAAGTATAAATCCGTTTCAGTAAAGTAAGAACAATAAAGTTGTATAGTACCACCTGATAATTAAGATTTTACATGGAATCTCATAGAATCTCATAGTGTGTCTAATAATTTTAATAAATAAATATTCTACATTTATATATTGTCTAAATTATCCAATCGTCGAATTTATATTATATGTCGTCTAATTTTGACAATTGATTGACGAACGTAAACAAGTATAAATCCGTTTCAGTAAAGTAAGAACAATAAAGTTGTATAGTACCACCTGATAATTAAGATTTTACATAGAATCTCATAGAATCTCGTAGTGTGTCTAATAATTTTAATAAATAAATATTCTACATTTATATATTGTCTAATTTATCCAATCGTCGAATTTATATTATATGTCGTCTAATTTTGACACTTGATTGACGAACGTAAGCAAGTATAAACCGGTTTCAGTAACGTAAGAGCAATAGAGTTGTATTGTACCACCTGATAATTAAGATTCTACATGAAATCTTATAGTGAGTCTAATAATTTAAGCTGGGACTGTAGGTTATATCTTAATTACAGAGGCATAGAAGAGTGATTGCTAGTTTAAATGTCTTCGATAATTTTTTACTGATATTGCAGCAGATACAGTTTCACAGGAAACAGTGTAATTTATTTTTTAATTTGGACGTATCATTGCCCTTTGAAAGCAAAAAGAATATAAAATTTATGTTATTAAGAGGTCAAATGGCTTTCGTAAATTATGTTTTTTGTTGTTTATCCATCGTAGTTAATATTTCTCTTTCAATTGACCGGACCTGATATTTAAAGCACACATGTCGCTTTATTTTTGTGCCTAAGTAGTAAACAGAGAAATATTATATTAAATTGGCGTCAGAGATAACCACATAAATTCAAAGAGAAATAGATTCTTTTCGTTTTAACGTATTGACTTATCAAGGGTCTTAGGGTACTTAAAAATAATCATTATAATTAAGAGAAGATGAATTTTAGTAAATTAGTCTTCACGTCCACGCTTGATGTCTCCAAATAAATAAATCTTGTTACGAAATCGTTGGGTACACATATGGTTTTCATTTGGTAATTTTAAAACGAAAACTAATAAAATTACCTTTGTGATTAGAACTTAGAAACTAATTTTTTAAAATTTTTAAAGATCGTACGAACTTTGCATATTTCATTCCGATTCTACGAAACTAACATATTATCTAATGATACCATATAACCTACTACGAAACGCATCCAGAAAGTAAGTTTCCCTATCTTTTTCAAAAAAAGAACTAATACTTCCAGGAACATATTTATTGCCAACAAGTACAGCAATGTTTCAGATATTTTTCAACATAGCCACCACCAGAATTCATACACTTGTCGTACCATGGGATCAACTTTTCTATCCCTCTTTCGCAGAACTCTGTCGCCAATGATTGGAACCACGCGGTGAAACAGTAAACGCTGACCGTTACTGCGAAACACTGCGGAAATTGCAACGTGCCATTCAAAACAAGAGGTGTGGAATGCTTACAGCAGGTGTTGTGCTCGTCGACATACGGCTCGAAGCACAGCAGCTGTTTAGACGAAATTTGGCTCGTAGTTGCTTGATCATCCACCCTAGAGCCCTGATCTTGCTCCTAGCAATTTTCATGTTTTCTTGCACCTCAAGAAATCCCTGTCCTCTGGTGAGCGTTTTGGCAATGACGAGGAGCTGTAGACGTCTGTCACACGCTGGTTCCATTTACAGGCGGCAGAGTTCCACGACAGAGGGATACAAAAGTTGATCCCACGATACGACAAGTGTCTCAATTCTGGTGATGGCTATGTTGAAAAATAGCTGAAGCATTGCGGAACTTGTTTCCAATATATATGTTCCTGAAAGTATGAGTTCTTTTTTTAAAAAAAATAGGGAAAATTTCTTTCTAGATGCGCCTCATAGATAGAACCCTACCCCTAATATCCGACTCTATATACTTAGAATTTGATGAATAATGTTCAGTCACTCAATTACTGTAAGGCAACTTCTGCCAAATTTCAACAATTTCTGATTTTATGAAAAGTTTTGCAATTTCTGTTATTTCTTCTACTGATGAACACAACAAAATTCATTTAGGTTATTATGAAATTTTACTATTCAATATTTTTCTTTATTTTTTGTCAATTTCAATTTTATCACAAAATATTTCTCTTGTTATTTATTATAATTTTTTTTCCATGGAATTCATAACTTTGTATTTTCGAAGTTATTAAATATTTATTTTTTTACATGTCTCTTAGAGGATATTTTAACATTTTTATATATTTATTAAAACAGTGAAACAGCCCAAATGTTATAAATATGTTTTAAAAAAAAATATATTTTTTAAAAAAAATCTGTGTTTCCAAATGAACTGAATTTACATACATTACAATTTTCATATTTTAAAAAAATATTTCAACATCAACTTCATTTTCAAAATCTTCAAATTCTAGTTTGCTTTATATAAAAGTTATCATGTTTTAAGATTTTACAGAGCTGTTTTAAACTGTAACTTCTCTTATACGACAACTTTTGTAATTTAAATAAATGTTTCAAAGAAAAATATATGTAAGTAGTTTTATATGGTTGTAAACTGCTATGTCAATTTTAATGTGAAAGCTTAGCAATTCAAATGTGTTGCAGACAATCTATGCTAGCTCATTTTATATGCTGCTTCAATTAAGAAAAAAAGTGCTGTTCTTACTTATAGTATTCCCAAACGTGAAAGATGCTGAGACATTTTATTCAAATTCCTTGTATTATCAATTTTATATGAAAGGAATATTTCTGTAAACAAGTATCTTCTTTTATCTGCACTAGATGCGAGAAACGAGCACTGAACGAGAAAAATATCTTATCTTAAAGTGGGAAAAGGTTTTTTACAGTTTAAAGTATCACTTTTACAGTGAAAGATGCTTCATACACGTGGTATAAATTTTTTTTTTGCAAGAATATTTTTTTTCTAATGTTGAATTAATTATTTTCATGTTAAATAAATATTTTTTTTTATTTTAATTGCTGTTTTCGAAATAATTTCTGTAATTTATCAAGCTGTGAAAATCTGTCTCATTTCTATTCAAATTTGATATCGACAACCGATACAAATTTGCCCGTTTCGTTTTTATATGAGTTAATTATGAAAAAAAATACTATTCTTAGTTATAGTATTTTCAAACTAGAAAGATGTCAGAAAATTTTTATTCGAATTCGTCTTTCTATACATTTTATGTGAACAAAATAGCTTAACTTTGTTTTAATCATTCAAAATAAAAATAAAATGCCTTAATAGACAATTATTTGAATAATAAACAATTATTTTAAACATTCTAAACCAATATATTTTAGAAATCACATATTGCAGACATGTATACATGACCATCATGGATAGTATGGAAAATCCTGCTTAAAAGAAATGCTTATTTGGGAATGAAAATTTACTTTTAGGAAAAGAATGTTATTCACCTTCTTCATACCATTTAATGTTTTTTTCCATTCATTTCATATAAGTGAAAATCTTTCTTAGATAAATAATTTCATTTATTCCTTTATTTACTCTTTAAACTTTCATATTGTTTTATAGAATTAAAAAGTGATTTTAGTTACGAACAAAATTTCTTCATTCAGTTTTTCTAAAATTCAAAAATTTAATTCCTCTTTTCAAAATTCAATTTCATTCTCATTTAATAAATATAAAATTATTTATTATTTGATGAATACCGCAGTCTTACTTGCAATTAACGAACATCCCCAACTTTAAAAGCTCCCAAATGCTAACATTAGTTCAAACCAGCTTGTAATTAATGCTCATAGTCAAGTATCTATGTAGTGTCCTTGTTTCAAGGACTCGGCAGACATGTTCCAACACGAAAGAGGCACTGGGATTCCTTTGAATTAATTGCCTTAATTATTTCTGTGCAAATGAAGGTCGCTTATCAAACCTGTCACGAATATCCTTACTTAATGTGTTTGACGGAGTTGTCCGAAGACACCTTTGGTTAACAAAGAGAAATTTCCCGTTTAAGAGGTAACTAAATCATTCTTAGTAACTATGTGTCACATAGATACTTTCCCAAGAGACGTGACTCAATTGACTTCCATTACACTCGAGGCTTAACTCACTATTAATGTCACACATCAAAATGAATTGCTTTACCGTTATATAATAAATTACCTTATATTATATAAGATAGTAGGGAGAAAAGTTTAAAATAAGAAATTATAAAATTCAAAATAATAAAATAAGAATTTACAGTATTTAAAACATTGAATTGGTAATTTTTTCCAGTTTATATGGTAACGGTTTACTGGAAATTCTGGTTTTAAAAATTATAGTTCTTATTACTTCATATTTAACAATAAATACCAAACGTAAAAGTAAATTTACCGATTAACTGGTTTGTATGCTATGCTGTAAATGCATCATGATAAAATTTCCAAATTGAAAACATCTACCAAGTTTTATTTCTGATTATAAAACCTTTTCTTATTAATATTATCAAAATCATTAACAAAGCACTTTGCCAAAACTTACTGAGCTGTTTGGTGTTCCTATAGAGCCAGGATAACGGTACATTTTACAGTGTTCTGGTAGTTCTTACCATATTTTTTTTCTCATTGTAACAGAAATTATATTAAGTTTTGTACATTAGTAAAATCTCATGGTTTTATTCATTAATGTGTTTTACATTCACACACATTTGTTTTACATTTTGAGTTTACATTTGTACTTACAGTCATTAAAATTCGTAAGAAATTTTATCTAGATAAAATTCTACAAATTATATTTCTTATTACCGAACTTCCTGTAAAAAAATAAAAAAAACTGATAATAAATTTAACCAAATTATTGTTTTTTATTCCATGCTCTAAGATTTCATAATAAAATTTATAAATTCAAATAATAAAATTTTACCACATTCAAAAATTTTTATCGCATATTGTAAAAATATATTTAATCATTAGTTTATTTTTAGTATTACAAAATATAGTACGAAAGCGCTTCGGTAAAAATGACTGAGCTTTTGGTTGTTTTCATAGAGTTAGAAACGCGGAAAATTTAGCCATATTCGTATAGTTTTGACAGTAGTTTTTCATTGTATATTTGTATTGTATAACATTATATCTAAATCTATCATAAAGTACCGACACTCAGACTGCCGTAATTTTTACTGTAAAATCCCTTTTTATCGGATTATGTAACGGAACAATAATTTGATCTTGCTGTAATTTCACAGGTATAAATATTACTGTAAAAGCTACAATATAATATTTTACGGCAAAAATAGATTTTTCGGATGATGCACCCAAAGTGCTGCACTTCACATCGTAATTTCATACGGAATTTTTAAAAAATACTTTTTCCAAATTTGTTTTCTCTGGAACTATTCTACCGACTTTGTTTAAACTTAGTATTTGAGCCGTGGGGGCCCATGCGATAGAGTGTTCGTCTGAACCGGGTTCGAATCCCAACGATGCCTGATGGATACGAATTCCACATCCGGCTTGCATTGACCACTTTTGTTGACCACCGATAGATGGATCATGAGTTAGAGTCCCTTGCCGCCAGGCTAAGCGTGGAAGGTTTTCTTGGTTTTACTCGCCATGTAACGCAAATACGGGATATTTCAATCAAAAAGCCCTCCACGAAGGCAAATTTCTCCCAATACTTGATTCTGGAAATTCCTTTTCTTCTGGATTAGATTCAAAATTACAAGGCTATGGAGTTGAACATTATTAGTCGTAAGTCCGAAGATCGGGTTGGCTGTTCAACGACGGTTTTAAAATAATAGAAAAAATAAACTTATTATTGTTAGTTTTTGCTTAACTAAGAAGTAACGGCTCAGGGGATAGAGCGTCCGCCTTCCAATGATTCTAATCACAGCGGTGGCTGGTCGATTCGAACTCCGCATCCGGCTTGCATCGGCATCAGTGCTGAAGTAAAATATCCTCAGTGGTAGACGGATCATGGGTTAGAATCCCCTTGCCATCCGGCTGACCGTGGGAGGTTTCGTGGTTTTCCTCTCCATGTAACGCGAATGTGGGTTAGTTCCATCCACTTGCAATCAATTACTTACTTAAGAATGATGTAAAAAATTTAATACTTCACAATTAAAATTTTTTTTCGATTATTATGAAATAAAATAATAGAAAATAATAAATAATAACTAAATATATTTTTTGAGTGTAATTATCAGTGTATAAGCGAATTATATAGTTGTGTTCAAAAATTTTCACTTCTTGAGATATGGCGAAATAAGCAAACAATAAAATTAATATTATTAGGCCCAAACTTTGAATCACTCTCCTGATCAACCTCTTGGGATCTTCTTTCCCAAAATGCAGCTACACCCTATACTTTGAGGATCAGAAATCAGAAAACGTTGAAAAAAAAGGCATGTTTATTCAGAGAAAGTTCGTTTTTGTTTGTGACTTCATAAGTTAAAATATCGCGTGAGCGAATTAATTAGCATATATGAGGTCACCTCTTGAACCATTATGAATGAGTCCTGGAAGGTAAAGATCTGATTGTTAGATCAAAAGTTATTTAGAGTGAACCTTTTTTTTTTAATTTTGCGCGCTGAACATTGACCAAGCACAAAGTCTCTGCAGTGTTTTCTCAACAAATAAAAATGATTGCCAAAATTTAAAAAAAAAAAAAAAAAAAAAAAACACCAAATTTATTCTAAAAAATGCGCCGCAATTTGAGATTGTACCAAGATATTATTAAAGCATATTAATCATGAAAGCTATAATTGCTGTAGTCTTTGATATTACATCTCTAGTTATCGATGATTTAATAACAACAAAGATCGTATAAACCATAACAAAGCACAAACTCGAACTTGAATAACAGAAGTGCACCTCAATGACGAACTCAACTAATAAATTAAATAAAAGGAATTTTTTTCTGACACCATCCTTGCTACTGCAAATATGAGGCTATGTCGTCTTCACGTAGTCTTCGTATCGGAATTAAATTATTTTGGGTTGAGTTCACCTTCTCCTTCTGCGATTTTCGCATATTAGAAAACTATCATTCATGTTTCCTCGTTATTTTTTCTCAATAAAACATTACTTCTTACAATTCAGTTCATATTTTCTTAAGCTTTGATTATTTAAGTTATTCGATCATATTTTTTATTGCAGGAAAATGCAGGAAGTAATTAACATAACTGAAAAATAATGGTCCTCTAGTTTTACTTAATTGTTTCCAAAGGTTTTCTTAAATTTTCTTTCTCTCGTTTTTCACTTTTTTTTGTAAAACTTATTATTTATGTTTTAAATTTTACTTATTTATTTTCATTTTTAATTTTTTATCCAAATAATTTATATTTGCCATGGGCATGATTTCTATCTGCCTTTCTTCGAGAAAAACAAACAATAATTTTTTTTTAATTTACAAAAGAAAAATACATAATATTATAAATAAATGATATTATTTATTTCTTAAATACGCATTTTTGGATTATATACCAGATAACTATCTTCTTCCAAAATACTATATTCATACATAAGTTTTAAATGTCATACGTGTGACGCATTTTTTTTAAAATCACTATAATGAAACTGAATATTTTAGTTGAACATTTATAGATTTTGACTGTGGTGAAGACAGAAAAATAAATGTTTCTCCACTGATCAGCAATATTTTACATTTACAAATTTTGGCAAAAATAGTTAACGAGCAAATTTATGATAAAATTATCTTAAATAAAAGTTGAAGTTTACTAACCTACTTTTCATACAGAATATTGCGAAATATTCCAAAACCGTTTCAGAACTGGGATCTTTTGCCATAGAAATTAATAAACTTAAAACAATGTTTCTAAAATCAGCGTCTGAAAAATACCTTGCAAAAATGTATTAAAAATAGTCCTTTGACCTTAGTAATCCCGAAAAACCGTATTTCACTCTAAATAATGCAATACTTAGAGCATTTGTTTCACTGTTAAAATTTTGATTTGGATATTGCGATAAAATAACCGGCAGTAGTCTATCCACCCGGTTAACCACATAGTTTATAGTATGGATAATTTTTTTTACCTTTACGGTTTTGAAACCGTTAACAACTTGTTTTGTTAAGAAATCGTGAATGCAAAAATATACGATTTTGTAGCCATTTATAACTAGCATAGCTTCTAAAAAAGCATAGTCTTTAAAATAAAACTTAAACTGAAGTTTAAGCTCTGTGGGTGCTGCGCCATTTATGTGTGAATAGATAATTTCATAATCTAATAATCCAGGGTCACCAATTGAGGAATGCAGTACACTGGAAACTCATCATGTATAGAAGGAATGGAAGATATTTAGTTTCGCCAACTCTGGTATTCGAACCCTTGTTCAGTCGAGCCTGAGATTGACTAATTGGCCCACTTTGATACAGTATATACCTAGCTGCGCGGATTGAATTCTGGTTGTGTATCCGTAATAAATAAAAAAATAATGAAAGTTTTTTTTTAACATTTTGAATATCATTTTTTATGGTTATTTGACTGTTTTGGTTGAATGTGATAAAATAACAATTAAATAACTTGCAGTTCAACCATTTTTACCGAGAAATTTCTAAAAGTGTATCTGTGCAAACTTTATAATATTGATAGCCACGGTCAAGTTTTCCAAAATCCTATATCGATTTCAGTACTTTAGCATTTAGTACAAATATTTGTTATGCTGAGGTAAATATTCAGGCTTAGAAATTTGCACGCCATTAAAAACAGATTTGATCATACGGAGAGAAGAAATCTCCCGTGCCTTATTTGCATAAATAAACAATGCAAATCTCTAGTTTATGCCTGACTAGCTAAGCTGCTTTCAGTAGTCAGTCCAGGAAATTTAGTTTGCTAGTGAAACGTAATCATTCATGTTTTATTCAGTTCTTCCGCTTACTCGCTTTACTAGGAAAGGGAACCCTTTAACAAACAGAAAAAAAGCTGCGAGATTATAAGATTAAGAAAACAATCTAACTCTTGGCTCGCGTCAAGTAAAATCATTTTTTTGTTCGTGTAAATGGATCTTCCATGGTCTTAGAAAAGGAGCTCAACTTGGTACTATTTCGATCAGCATCACGTGATAAGATAGAAAGGTTAGTTAATTTATGAGCTTATTCTGATAATTAAGTGCTTATGATAACGAGTTTTTGTAGTGACAAAAGAGGCTTTGGAAATTTCCGCTTATTTGTCGACTTTCCCTTTATTATACATTGCTATATGTATATATTTTTTTTTTCAAAATAAAAGTATATTAGTGACAAGATACAATAAATAAGAACTTTTCTGGATGTGAAGAAAAAACTATTTTAATATTTAAAAGGGACGCAAACTGTCTATGCTAAATTAAAAATATTTTTAAATAAACAAAAGTAGCTTTTGTGAATTTTGAAATAGTGATTCTTTTGAAAAGTAAAAATAGTTATTTGATCGTCTTTTAGCGGAAGTGTTATTTAGATGCAAATATATTTTTCTCAAATAAAAATGACATACCCGACTCGCATCTGCGAGCATTCAATGATAGAATAAACTTTTGAGATAATTTATGAGATTCTGACATTCATTTATGATAATAATAAAGAATTTTACCATTATAAAAACTCCAAAAATATTTCAAAATTAAACAAATTTGACATCTTGAATTATTTGAATATGAATATGGGAGGGGAAAAAATATGGTCTCAATAAGATTAATTTGGACAGCGATCTAAAGTATGAACACCTCAATATTAATTTCAATTTTGCACATTTTAAATCGTTTATCTAAACACGTTGATCGCTGAACACGTTGATCGTTGACTCAAAAAATCGTTGGTCTAAATTTTCCTTTTTCAAGAATTATTCAATTGATCACTATTGAATTTCGTATTTTATTACCTAAAATAACATTAAGTGCTTCGTATCATTTGCTACAATTTCCTAAAAAAAGGTGTGCATTTTAATTTAAAAAAAAGCCTAATATATTGTAATAAAATTTGATAGATAGTGAATTTTATAGATTTGAAGAAATTTTCCAAGCGCACCAAGAGAATAATATTGTTTTGTATGTTATATGTTTTCAATACATCACGTCAGATTTTGACCTTGAAACAAGGTTTATTTATCCCCTTTTTATACTTTTTTTTTAACACTTTTCAAATGAAGATAGACCTTATTAAGTTTTCAGCACATTTAATAATATAATAATAATGAAAAAAAAATAATAACAATACGCTAATGATAAATAAGTAAATTTTCTACAACAATGCAGAAACAAATATTGCAGTTGACAGCCCGGGCAAAGATAGAATGAAAAAAAAATGCAAAAATAAGGTTTATAGTACCTGTAAATAAAAGGTAGAAATGGTTTTCTGTAAAGGATGCCTTTATTGAATCGTTAAGGAAAGTTTTTCATACAAATATTTTTACTATGATAAAAAAGTATTAATTTGTTAATCCTCCTAAGCTAACGAAATAAAAATGAAAATACAACGTTTGCTATAAGGTTGCTTGCTATCTGGGATAAATTTTACTACAGAAATAGTTTCACAAAATGTTATTGTTCATAAAATTTTTCTCATTAAAATACTATTCAAGGATAACTTAGTTTTAAGTGTGTTACAAAATATAAATTTTTCATAACGATTTCTTGTGTCCCTTTGATGCTCCAATAAATAAAATTATGCTCAGTTTAAAGGATACTGTAAATTTACTGTAGTTGCTAAATTTTTCTGAATTCTTGCGGTGGAAAATGTTTTTAAATAATTTTAACATGAAGGGATGACTAGTGCTTTTAAGATAATACTAAAATAGGGTATAAAGTTTTTCATAATTCAGAGCATGTATTCACTCATCTTTTATTCATTTCACTTTCATTAATTGGTAAGGAATTGCATTTAAAAAACAAAAAAAAAGGTTAAAAAAAATCCGTAAAATTGCAATTATTATTTTTTTACGCTTGTTCTAGTATCCAACTTGTGAATAGATAGATAAGCTTTTAATGTTAAGGCAAAATGTTTTGTTCAGTAATTAGCCCATTTTGATATTTATTTTTGATTGCTTTTACCTATTTTAATAAATAAAAGGTTTTAATGTTTCGAAATTTTACATACTTTGGTCCGTTTTACCTTTTATGCTTTCTTACCAATTCCATTGACAATTAAAACAAACTATTTAGTTTTAAACAGTTTTTAATAAATTATGAAAAAAATTCAAAACTAAATACAGGAGTCTTTTGAATTTTAAGCAGCAGCTTTTAAATTGCCAAAAAATGGAATTTTAATTGTTTAAAAACTGCACCATTTCTGAAATCAAAAAGTTGAGTAATTATATAATATAAAATAAAACAGTCACTGAAATTATAAATAAAAATGAAGGAACATTTTACGATAAGAGCCCTTGGAAATAATAATTTTAATACTATACAAAATCTTTGAAATTGAGTGCTAAACTTTTTAAAAGAAGAACATTATTATTTCTTATTTCATACACAATGTGGGTCAATTTATATTTCCTAAAACGTCTTTAAATGAAATTTGTAAATATTAGAGAGGTAAAATATAATTGCAGTTATAATAAAACCACTAATAACTACATGAAAATTATTAAGTACGGCTGCTATCAACGCAAATGATCCATTATCATTTTTGCGTCAAAAAATGCTTATTTTTAAGTGTCAGTTTCACAATAACGCACAATATTTTATCTGCAATTACGTTACATTTGCTAAATTAAAGTAATGAATTACTTACTAAAAGTAATTATAAGTGTTGCTAAAAGTAAAAAATTAATCACATAATAAATAAAATTTTATTACAAGGTAGAATAAGTTTACATAGCTAATATTTGGTTCCTAAAGTTTAATATTGAACAGTGATCAGAATCCTCAGAAGCATCGCTGGCATCTGTAAGTGCATTCGGGTATCGGTTTTGGGTCATTGTGGAATAGCAATAATTGCGAAAAACTCATATAATCATTGATCGTTAAATAATTTTGTAGTTCGAGAAATTGTAATATCTCTTGAATTTGTCTTTCATCACGGAGTCGAAATTTTTCTGTGTTTTTCACCATTGTCACCCCTCCTCTTGTTGGCTTTTATCACCTTCTCTAAGTTTGTCGATTCAAATTTGAAACCCCTTGCATAGTTTATTAAACAGGACTTTTCAAATTTTTGCGAGCAGTATTTTTAATAACAATATATGATTTTTTTAATCTAATTATAATCCAATCACAGTAAAAAAATATTCATTTTTAATGTAATTCTTCAATTAAAACAAATCTGTCCAAGTCCAATATAGATGAAAATTAAAATAAAGAGATAATGTGATCAAAAGCATATAAATATGCATTGTAAGTATGGATTTCCTATTAAGCATAGTGAGACATAACGCATTAAAAAAACTTAATTTCCTTTTTTGAGCGCCGAATATTAATAAGTTCATTTAATAAAAATCGAATAGTTTAAATTTATTAGTCATATAAAAAGGGCATTCAGATGAATGGAAAAGTAAATTAATTTGCCTTATTGAGAAAATTTCAAAAGTATAAAATTAAAACTTAATATGTTTGAAGAAATCCATTTGCATAAACACAATTTTTTTTCTATGAAGCTTTTTGTTTCAAACAATTTAACAAAAGAGCTGAGATCTACAGAAGCAGAAAGTGATTCAGAAAATATTCTATTATTTAATTATAGTTCTTTTTCCTTTTTTGAGTAAAGCAGTTAATGTTAAGATAGAAATTCAATCTTGCTTTGAATTGAAATGAAATCATTTTAGTCAAAAAAAGAAATTAAATTAATCCATCTGAAAAAGTTTTTCTAATGAACATAAAATTTACTTTATCGTAAAATAAATCTTTTAGTTTTATTATTTGAATAATTTCTTGGTCCAAACAACTGCATATTACAAAAATATTAATAATTTAAGTTTTAGACAAAAATGAGCTTAACCTTAAGTTTATAAATATACAATATTTTAAAACGTTTATTTTCAAACGAATCGGCAAGAGATCCACCATTTATTAGCTTTTAATGAGTTTATTCGGTAGTAATTAATTTATAAATGTAATGAACAATTGAGTTCATTTTGTTAGAGGCCATTTTCAAAGCATCCAATTTGCAAAGCCACTTGTGACAGAAGTTGTGAGAAAGGCAATCGAAACGAAGTAAAAATAAATTAGGCATGAATGCGAAGGATATGCATTTTACAAGGGTAGTATAATCTGTCAAATTTGTATTGAAATTAAACTAAGCTTATATTTAAGAACATGGTAGCTTAGATAGGATAAAAATTTGCCGACACCGCTGCTTCTGGGTTAAAATTCGCCCCATTAAAGTTTCAGCTCATTAAGTTTTTAAATTATAAATTTTGCTTTGTGCCACTTGTGGATTCGTGGCACAACAGCTGCGAATTTTAGCTGAGAGATCGGTGGCTCCAATCCTAGTTGAGACATTTCATTTGAAGCTGCAGTTTTCTGTTATAAAAGGTTTTATAACTATTTAGCGCATTTTATTCAATATATGAGTTATTATTTTTAATTTAAGTTATTTTTTTGCAAAACTTAAATTTTTAAAAGCGAAGAAAAGTAGATTTTACATGATTTTCTAATGTACCATTTAAAAAAAATTTTTATTAAAAAATTAATGCATTAATTGAGAGAAAATATAAAATTAAAACTTTTAAATAAACTAATTATAAATTTTTAAAAAAATTAAGTAAAATTCATTTAAAAATGAAAATTAATTTTTTTTAAATCCGTATATTTTTGTATAATAATAGAAAAATCTATTAATTTTTTCTTAGTAAATATTTAAATTTTGTAAAATAATTAATTTAAATTTAAAAAAAAATTTTTATTGAAGAAAACAAACTAAATAGTTACCAAACTCTTTATAACAGAAATATAGAACTTTAAAGCAAATGCCTCAACTATGATTTCAACAACCGATTTATCAGTTAAAATCACTTAACCTATGCGCTCCAGAAGTTTGAAACTCTTATTGTTTTAAAAGTAAAGGAACTAAAATGGTAATGGGGTATATTTTATACCAGAGGTAGCAGTGGCAGCAAATTTTTGTCCTATCCTAGGTTTTCAACCATATTCCTAAATTTAGGGTTAGCTTCGCTTCAATAGAAATTTTGCAAATGTGTACTTTACTTCTTATTGCAGGATCTGATGAAAACAGAATACATTTTAATTCTTGCCTAATCTGGAAAAACACACATCTTTATCTCCTACAGTTTTGTAAACATTACAACAAGCTCTTAGACTTTTAATGAGACTGTTGATCTGTGATTGCGGAGTCAGTTCTCGATTGAACAGTAATGCCAAATTAAAACCAGTCTAGATAAAACTGACCATGGAGGATAAGGATGCATAAATAGTACTGCGATCAATAATGTTTGATAAAAACAACTCAGCGTGATCGGAAGTTATTACGCGCAAGTGAACTCGAAAAAACTTCAAAAATTTCGTATAATCAATATCTTATAGTGGTATGGTGGTTATTAACTTTCTTAGAATGTCTTAAAGCTTAATTTTGGAGGTTAAAAAATGATGAAAATTACATGACATTTCTATAAATAAATTTTTTGTGAAACACATACATTTTTTAAATATTATAGTTTTATATGCAATAACGTTAATGGAATTGGCATAAAATCAAATTAGCATAAAAGTATTGCAATCACGTAAGAAAAGTAGTTGGGCTTACATTAAAGTATAGCTTACAAAAATAAATAGAAAGAAAGAAGTTTAACGTTATGATAGGAAGAAATAAGTCACCAGAGTTGTTAATTCCTCTTATTTATTGCAGGCTGAGTCCAAACACAAAACAAGTTTTTTCAATACAATAAAAATAAGGAAATAAAGGAAAGCAATTTGAGCCCTTGAACTTGAAACAGTAATTTAATACTGCAAAATATCATATGTAGGTAAAAGGGTAGAGGGTTAAATAACTGATCAATTACTGGTTTTTTTAACAGTCGTTTTTTCATCGAGTACACTATAAAAAATTCCGGTAAGAAGTTCCGGCCCTCTGAGTTCCGGTATTCCTTATCGCAAAATTAATTTTTACCGGAACATGTTACGCAACAGAAAAATCTGATGAACCCCTTTATTTTGACAACAATAAATACCAAAAAATCACTAAATGACTCTAATGAAAGATATTTTTCTGGTTGGATTGGAATGTATTTTACGGATGATGCACCCAAAGTCCCTGTACTTCATACAGTAACTTTGTAGTACTTTGTACAGAGTTTACTCCACAATAACTCACAAAAGGTATATTAATTAAAATATTTTACAAAATTCCTTTAATATAATTTTAGAGAGAAAACTGAAATTGAAGCACTTGCAAATAATTGCAAAGCCTAATGAATCGAAAATTGTTAAATCTCATTCCTCTCTAATTGACTGTGGAGTCCAGCTTAATTCTATTACTGGATATTCTCAGTGTCCTTTGCCAATTGCAATTAGGGAAAGATTACTAATTACTTGCCTTTCCAGTGACAGAAAAGGAATTAACGAGAGGGTTTTGGAGTGATAATTTTCCGCCTAATTCTGAGGACTTCCTTTTATTTTTCTTACATCGGATCATTACGGTGAATTTTCGAAAGTACAAGATAAGACATGGTTAAGTCTCTGAAAGAGTGTGAGGTTTACGGTGCTTTAACTTAAGTACACATCTTTAAATTGTAATGATCTTAAATTCAGAAACGAAATACCCTCGTTTTGGTACGCAGTGTAGTTTTATTTATAACATGAAGGAATATTAAATTTCAATGAAGAGAGAAATAACATCCATCTTTAAATAATAATTTAGAAAATATCATAACTCACGGGTATTGAATTTATCTGCACATTTTGTTTATTAAATATCAGAAAAATTTAGTAAAATTTTTTGTAAAAGTTTTATCCTCTCATTTCAAGAAAATTTCTCCGTTTTCGGCGAAACGGTTTCTGGGAAATGTACCGAGTCTGGGAATCCACTGAGCCATTTTGTCCAACTGATGACCTTAATTATTTGAACTTTACTTATTTGAAGATTAAAATTTCATCAAGAAATGTTATGTTAAATACAACATATAGATTAATACTACTAATTAGGAGACTTGGAATGCCCTATTAAAGTGAATGAGAAGTCAGTTAGTACCAGGAATCAAATTTGGGATGCCAATTTCCAACAGGGGCATTCACACTTTATATTGCGTAAGCAATATCAAAATTAGTTTTCGGTTAAAAGTCCAGTCATGGATAAATAAAGAAATACCGTAGTCTTTGATTGTCATTCATCCAATTTACTTTTATCATATAAGTTACTGTAATAATTGAATGCTACTTTAGAGACTACCTTTTACTGTAATATTTACCTAACAGGAGGAAAACAACATATACAACCAGAATGCATTGAGATGACACGCAAGTGACGAGGCGATTCCCTCAAATAATCGTTTTGTCAAACCTCACATAATTTTGCGTCGTCAAAAATAACTCGATAAAGCTGTTGAATCGAAATATATTATAATTTCTTTTAAAACTATGTTATTGGAAAATCAACACGAGCTTTAATTATTGTTTGTGTATTGTTTGTATTGTTAGTATTGTATTGTTTGTTAATACTTTTCTCAGAACTGAACTGAAGTGAATAATATCAGTTAATCCATGTGGCAAAGAAATGATTGCTTTTACTAATTCTCTTTAGTTGTAAATATATATGCGATCGTCATTGAATGCTTTTTTTTAATAAAATGTACGGACAGTTTGAATGTTTTTAATTTAAACGCCCCCAAGCCAAAGCATCTTTCAATATTTCAATTAGTAGGATCTGGTTTCGTCGAAATTAATGTAGTTTATCCGAAGCATCTGAAACGAATATTCATAATTACTGAAGCTATCTTTATAGGGATTATAACACTTTATATATGTTTTAGTTTAACTCTTTGCATTGATTTCATTAAATTCACAAAAGAAGCACAACTATCACATTGAGGTGAATTATCTTGTTGAAAACTCAGAGATATTCTTAGAATTGTATATTACTCATAGTACTATGCGTCAATCTTTAGGTGCAAATAAACTCACAAAAACTTGTTACAACAGACTTAGAGAATACAAATAACAATCTATCCCTTTTTAATAAATTTTAAAATATTGTTAATTAAACTCTTAAATAAAATTTATTTAATAGTTTATTAAACAAGATTTATAATATTATTACTATAATCATAAATTTTTTGATTTTGATTAATGATACCTTATGATACCTTATTAATCAAAAATAATCATGAACACAATCATGAAAACATATATAAAATATTTATTATTAATAAATATTTTATTATTTATATCGTTAATAAATTTAAAAAATTTATCTATTAAATAAAAAGCTTTTTTCAAGTGCATGAAAATTATGAAAATTAAGTATGAAATTATGAAAATTAAGTATGAAAAAAATACGTATATAGAGACGTAATTGGTCGACTGTTTTTTCCGCTTTTAAAATTATATTTAAAACAAAAAAAGCTAATTAAAAATTTGAAAACAATTTTAAGATAAAGTTCATGGTACCAATACTTATAAGAAATAATTAATTGAAACCCTTGCGTAAATATTTAAACAAAAGAAAGATCATATCATATTTCTTCACTCCTAGAAGTCGAATAGATAAACAAAAAAAGCATAATTAGCGACAAAATTTAAGGCATGAAAGAACATATTAATACAACTGAATTCTAACACAAAGATAATTGAAACAAAGCAATATATTCAAGGTTCAAAAAAATAACCTTTAAGCTTTCTAGAAGTCTTAAAAAATGTTCTTTATGCAACTTTTAATGAATTAAAAGTTGGGAAATCTTGTAAGGAAATATAACGAAGATTATTATAAAATCTACTTTGCATTTTCAAAGAATGAATGTAGTAGAAAGAAGTTTGATGTCTGTGGATTCTGTTTATGTTTCCGATTTTGTTTTTGCTTTAATTAGTGAGGTACATTTTGTATTTATTTGAAGATAAGGATAATTAAAAAGCAGATAAAACAATTAACACAAGAATAAAAGGAGATATGATATTCTTTTTTTTCAATAAGACCTAAAGAGAAATCATTATAGCTTAATTCGGTATACTTGTTTTATTTTTATTAAAAATGAAATTTTTCGATTTTGTGGTCTGTAACTCAGTTATTAGAGGAATTTAATTAATTTTTAATGTACAAGTTAATCATAGATTTTATTTTACTCTTTTAAATAGCAATGAATTATATTTAAGATAATAAATATGGTTTCTACAGTGTATTTATATTAATAATTTAAGGAAATTATTTGATAACATTTCCATATTTTTAGAAAATTAACGAATTTTTTCGTACACATTTTACTTGATGACTTGATGACGCATAATAGCATGCCAATCTATGAATATTTTTTAAAATTATCATAATTAATGTTCTATTTGAGATAAATATAAAACTTAAATGGTTTTAGAAAGATAAAAATATATTCTTTCATTTAGTGCAAAAAATCTCGTGTTCTGTTTTAGTCTAACGGGCCTAAAATGTAGTTGTGCAATTTAGGTGGAATAGATTTAACAACCAGTTTAACGTTATCTTTAATCTTAATCTAATTATTCGCATTAATCTAATTAATCCTAATCCATGCATAGTTCAAAATCTATTTATCTCCAAAGTACGTTTAATATAGAATTTGAAACTTTGAAATTTCTCTTCAATTCACAGTCCTCTTATTATGTTTACGAAATTTATTTTCAGCGTAATCCTATCCCTTAAATTTTATGCCTGAAATAAACTCAACTATGGTGAGAAGGACAAATTGAACATTTCAAAATGTGTTTGATATAGACAAGACTAAGTGAATTATGTTCCAATATGTTATAATAAAACCATAAAATTTTGGACATTTTTTTTAGTGCAATTGCGTTTAGTTTGAAAAAAAATATTTTTAGTTTGAATAAACTTCCTATATTTATAGTCTATATTAGTAGCTTTTCCATTTGAATGTTTTCCCATGTAATCCCTGGGGCTAGGGAAAGATTGTAGTAGACATTATTTTTCAGCTTTTCAATCTATAGCTTAATATAAAGAAAAAAGAAATGAGCGCAAATGGCGAAATATTATTAGTTTTTTTCAAGTATCTTAGCATGTTTACTTAGTACTTTTTTTGTATTTGAAGATTTTTTTTGTCTTGTCTAATACCAGCTCCATGCTTTAAAATATAAGTAAATATAATTCTTTACTTATATATATATATATAAATATAAAATATTTTTTCATATTCACTGATATTTTAATGCATAAAATACACGCAATAAATATTTTTTATTAAATTTATATTGAAATGTGTTTCTAAATATATATTTACATATTGTCTTAAAGGTTTTATCAAACAATATAAAGAACGTAAACAAAATTCTTTTAGTGAAATTTTTTTCCTTTAAGTTCCTTAGGGGAGTTAATTACGAAAGAAAATGACGAAACCAACAATATTTTGTTCATAAATAAATGATAAGTTCTATTCACTCATTCCTTAATAAATATTGCCTTTATTTAATAGAGTTTTTCAGTGTATAAAGTTCACATTGTATTAAGTTTTCGTAAAAAAAAATTGTTCCGAATAATTAAAAATATATTCTTTAAGATTAAGTAATACGTTTGAATTCTTTAAACAAGAAATATGTTTAACTTATTTTCAATGGAGTTAAGATTCAGTATACATATATATTTTTCTGTTTGTATTGCCTTAAAGCAAACTCTTTATGAACTCTATTGTAATTTTTATGGCTTAAAAAATTCTTCTTCTTTTTATCCCTGATATTTGTCAAGTCATAATATATTTCAGAAAATAAAGTTCTTGTTTTTTAATGATACTTAAAAATTTTTTTTCACTGATCGAAAATTATAATTTACTTGTCTTTTGAGTAAAAAGTTTCGAAGAATATACCATGCTTGAAAAAAATTAAAAAGAAACAAGTATATTAGTTTTTTTTCGTTAAAATCAATAGTCTAATATACATAATTCTCTTACGTGGCTTCCAAATTTTGGCTGTATTTCTTTTCCGCTGGTGGCAACAGTTTTCATTTTTAAAGAAGTACTTTGTACAACTAAATAAGATTCCTTTCACAGCACTTAATATTTACTTTATTTTCTTCATATATACAGAGAACAGTCGGCAAAGATTTCTGTTGGGTTAAAAACCATTTCGCTAAAAAAAGAACGAATTCAAAAAGAAATAAAAATAAACAACTTAAAAAATAAAAATGCTGTTGCCGGCATAGAATTTTTTGAAAGTTAACTTAGCAACTTAAATCAAAGTGACATAGAAGCGCAACTAGATCAAAATTATGATACCTGAGCGCTTGACGTAACAAATCCTTCAATTGGGTATAATATGAAAAAAACACAACTACTTCGATTTAGTAGGAACAACATATGACGCAATGCTAAACGAATGGAATTTAGTTGTTGTTTATTTAGTTATTGTTATTAGTAGTTGTTGTTATTTGTTTTAGTTGTTGTTGTTTATTTAGTTGTATTTAGTTTCAATAACTTTTCTTTATAATGCAATAAAATCTGGCGAGCAGCTATTTAAACGATCGAACACTTCGTTTGTTTATTTGTGACTTGAAGTTAGGCTATCAGAAAATGCCGTTCATGGGTTAAATTTAGTAGGAACAATACAACCTGTGACGTAGGCTATATTATACCCACTTCTATAAGTGTTGTATCGCCAAATCCCCAGATTAACAATTGTGTTTTTAAAGAAATTCTATAAAAAGTTTTAAATAAAAAAACTTCTATCCAGCTACTTTTACAACTGCTTCTTGAAGAACTTGGCTCATTGATTAAAAATATTGTTTTAATTTTACAGTACTAACTTTACTTCTACTTACATTATTGCTATGACCCTCTTTCATTACATTTTACAATTTCATGCTAAATTTGAGGACTTTAAGTTGTTTTGTGGTTGAATACTGACATTTAGAAATGTGTACATAAAAAAAAAATAATATTTAGAGGTTAAGAGTTGCCTCAGAAACGGCCTCAGACTGTTTGCAATTTCAAATTAATATTGAAATGTACAGGTTTAGAATTTTCTACAGTGAAAAGTTTTCGGAGCTTCAGTGCTCAAAAAAGTATACAAAAGCTAGACGTTAAGAACGTATCCAATGAGCGAGGAAAGCGAATACTGGATTGCGAAGCAATCCGAAATGAACTGCGAAA
This sequence comes from Parasteatoda tepidariorum, assembly GCF_982258835.1. Taxonomy (NCBI): domain Eukaryota; kingdom Metazoa; phylum Arthropoda; class Arachnida; order Araneae; family Theridiidae; genus Parasteatoda; species Parasteatoda tepidariorum. The sequence goes on from NC_141761.1 coordinate 81,499,221, forward strand.
GCAGATTCGGGGGTTGGCGAGTGCCAGTGAGCAGGGGGCGAAGCCTCCTAGTTCTATATAATTATCAACATGTGGTAAGAAAAACTGCTCGATGCACTTTGAGAAATAAAACTCTCCCTTTTGACTATTCATCAGTCCTTGAGATATATTTCGTTGATTTCGAGAAACATTTCGTCTCAAAATTCCTTGGTTTGTGACGAAACTGAACTATGTGATGAAAGTGTTTCCTAATCTCTGAATCTCATCGCATTGCATTGTGGGCGATTAACTGGAATGAAGACTTGCCGGTAGAAAATAAAGTTACGAAACTAGCCCACCAGTTTGTATGGTGGTTAAGGAGTTGGAATCGTAGCCGGAAGATCTCAGGTTCTACCTGTCCTTCTTGTGTTGTTTGGTGACATACATCCACCTATATGGTGACCACAGCAAAGTGATTAATAGAAAAATTAGATACTTTAGGCACTACGAGTTTTTTTTTTCCTTTTGGGGGAAAAAACAGAATGGCGAAATATTTTTGCTTTTTATTTTGAAGAAATTTAATTCCTTAGGATAGTGATTTTGTTACTTTGTCGAGATTTTTGATAGGAATAAATACCAGGAACCGGTTTCGTCAAAAACAAAGAAAGTTTTGGGATATTTAAGTGTCTATTTTTTTCAGTGTGGAAGAAAGTTTCATTCAAAATTTCAAAGGTTATTATCATATTAAAATATTTTGTCTTTGGTTCATTAAAATTGCTGTGTGAAAAGAGACTATAGTTAAAGAAAATGCAGTAGATGCTTCTACCAAGTAATCTTTTATTCTGAATTAAAACTATTTTGTTTGTGTTACTTTGTGTTATTATCGTAATTGCTATTTGAATCATTAATTATTGTTTCCACATTTATTCATTGTTTCACCACTTAATTACATATTTTGTTTCATTACTGAATGACACCAAACCTTATTTCTGAAAAATCTGAACTCACCAAAACTATCAATATACATGCAAATTAAAGTTAATAATATATCAGTAAAAAACATGAAATAATGCAAATTAAAACATAACGTGATAATATAATTTTCGTTAATTAATGTTTTTCATAGTATACTAATTTTTAGCAAAGTAAACTTACGTTTAATCTCGTAAGCTAACGTTTTACTTCTGAAATGTACGTTTAACTTCGAAAGATTACGCCTAACACAGTGAGCATCATTTGACATACTAAAGTAGTTGGTATAGAATTTAAACTGTTTTTACTGAATGTTTTCTTGTTGATTAAGATATTTTTTTAATTACGGAATAATGCTGCACATGCACTGAATAACACTGTTAACTTCCGAAAGTTTAACACATTCTAGCTTGAGGATAATTTATAATTAATTATTACGAACATAAGAAATGCAATACCGTACAGATGGGCAAAATGGAATAGAAGGACAAATGGAAGTTATACATTGTAAAACAACATAATTTTTCTTTAGCAAATATCATTTTCGCTCATTAATGCTTCACATAAATTAATGTTTAGCTTAGTAAACTTACGTCCAACTTCGTAAGCTTACGACTAACACAGCAAGCATCATTTAACATAAAAATGTAATTGATGTAGAATTTTAATTGTTATTATTGACTATTTTCCATTTCATTCAGCTATTTCATTAAATTTCTGAATAGCACTACATATAACACTGTAAACTCCTGATAGTTTACAACATTTTCGCTTGACGATAAAATACAATTATTTATTACATAGATAAGAAAAGGCAATTACAGGGTAATGGTGAACAAAATGGAGTAGTAGAACAAAACACAATTTTCGATAATTACGCTTAGCTACTGCATTTCTTTGCCTATAAGTTGTGCGTGCATAATTTGTTTAGTGTTTATTTTAAACTTAGTATAATGCTTACAGAGTCACATTTAGAAGATATATTACATTTTATTGTTCTAAACTGAAGTACGTTTATTGTTTGGAATTTAAACATGCGCTTACTTCATTACGCTTTCTTGTATTTGTAGAATCACATTTCTAAGGACCTTATTATGACAGTTAGCACTATTTAAAAGCTATGATAGATAAATTGCAAGAAAAAAAGAATGGAGAATAAATAGTGGGATTTATATCGCTTTGCAACGCATACTTTTAGGTATACTTTTACAATGCATACTTTTACAACACATAATCTTTCTTTTATATATTCCTGAAATAATTTGGAAACATATAAAATTATCCAAATATTTAAGTTAAAATTGGATTTTGTTTTCAGAAAATTTGTTATTCTGTTTCAAGGGTTTCGAAATAAGAGTAATAAAATATTTTACTGTTATTGAAAATAAGATAAAATAAACAAAATTTATTCACTCTCTTCTAGACAACTGATTCAGTGCATTATTCGCAAACATTTTATTTCTCATTTCGCAGAAGTTTTTAACTAACCATCTTTACTGCCAGTCCAGTTATTTATTCAGTTAAATAGTTTTCTCGATAAAATAAAAAGGAAGAATGCTACATATCCCACCTGAGTATTTTCCCACACACATATTTCTTTATTCTAACTTCTTTTTGATTTGATATTGTTATACAAATAATGCATGTTACATGTAATAAGGGTACAAGTGTCATGAAAATTATACCAAGTATTCTTCGAAGCAGGCTTTCTCTAAAAAATTCCCGCATGCTTACGTATGGAGAAAAATTTTTTTGTAAAATTACCGCACTGCATGTTAACGACATTTCTTGTATAGAAAACCATTCCTCTCTCTAATAAAACCAAAGCATACAGTACAAATAAAACCAAAGCATACAGTTAATAAAACTAGAGCATACTTATCAACCATCTGTTTGGTAATTTTTTCGTTTGCATGGTAACGTGGTTCACCAAGATTCTGGTTCACAACATTTTAGTTCTTATTACCATACATATAGTGAAAAATATAAAACTGAAGTTCAACCATATAAATGGATTTTATGTCATGCTCTAAAGTATCATTGAAAAAATTAATAAATTATATCACATATATTATATTATCACATATATATTTGAAACTATATTTTACTGTTACTTTTGCCAAACTCATTACCAAAGAACTTCAGTAAAAATTACTGAACTTTTCGTCTTTCCTATGAAGCCAAAAACACTGTAAAATTTATCATATTCTGGTAGAGTTGACCATACTTTCTTTGTCAGCTGTCTCCTTAGCCGCAGTAGCTCTAACAAATGAGTTGCAAAAATGATGACTGACAAAATAAAAACTATGTTTCGTGTGTGTACGTGTGTGTGATATTTTAACTCATCAAATCTCACGATAATAATACCTCCCATTCTTCTCAGGTTGTTATACGAAAAATGGTTGCTTATTTGATAGTATAAAATGGTTGCTTTTGTGATAATATCGGGTTTCAAAGTAATCAGTTCAAAAAGCATTGGTATGAAACACATTAATTCCTTTATCAAACTAAGTTATCTTTAACGAGTTTTGAACAATATTATGCAGGGCAGCAAATAAAACATAATCTTTTTTTTAACAATTCTTACGCAGAGAATTGTTTCGATATTTCTAATTCACTCCAATAAATTACTGGGAAATTTCAAATCAAAATTTATTTACTTAATTATATTCAGCAAAATCAATTAAATAACCATAACAAATACTGTATTCAAACTGTTAACTGTAAAATTTCTTTATTAAATTGTTTCACTCAATACGGTTAAGATATTAGAATTTTGTCTGCACTAACTAAGCCTACGAACAATGAGAGCCACGCCCATGCTGTTCGAAAGTTAGAAGTTAAGCCATGAGATAAGGATTACGAATCCCTATTTTTATTTTTCCTTATCGGTTATCTGTAAAAACAGTGGATGCGTAATAATCTTGTAGTAATTAATTTGTGACGAAGAATTTAATGTTATTTAGATCCACGATTTAGGGTACCTACTTCATCGAAGAGGTCAACCCTGTCTCTCTCTTGACCAGCAACGGGAGTTCAAATTCCATTATTGATACAACATTATTTCTCCATTTCTTCAAAATATGAGAAGTTTTCGGTATTCTTCACTTCCTATTGGTGACTCTGAACTAATGCAGTTCGAAACTCTCTTTTACGCATAGAAGGCAGCATTACAATAAAGTATTTACTAACATTATTATCAGTCTATTATCTTATCTCCAAAATGTCTAGTATTTCCTACCTCTCATGATAGTCTTAAATATTTTTCCCACTTGATATGTAAAATAAAGCTTCTCAAAATTTGAACTTCCACAAAATAATCTTTGTTTAAAGTTTTGTTAGTTTATTTCTTAGCGAACTCGGGGAAAAATTAACGATTTAATTAAAAGTTCGAAATGAGAAAATATTTACTGAGATATATTTAAAATGTCTTTTCATTTTTTAGGTTACATTTCCATTAATATTCATGCTAAGACATCATGAACAAATAAATCGAGAAAGCGGATCCGGTTTTATTAATCCAGTTTATTTAGGAAAATATATTTTTTTCATAGAAATTAAAATCTTCGTATGCTTACCTCGTAGCAAATAAATCTGAGTTTGAAACAAAGAGAAATAATAAGCAATGAGTCTTATTTTAGTTCTTAGTGCAGTGATAATTTTTTGAAACAAAACAACAGCAAAATCATAAATCAATTCACCAAAGAAGCAGTGGAAAGGTATTTGCATGAATTGATAGTGTGCAAAACGTTATATTAAAACAGTTTTCTGAGTCAATTGAATTATTAAAGTGAAAAGAAAGATCAAGAAAGAAATTACAGCAAAGACTTCAAATAATACAAATCCGAAATGTTCAAGAAAATTTTACTCCTAAAATTAATGAGAGCTTTATTTAGCCGGAAAATAATTTTTTAGATTCAAATATCGAATAATTAAAATAGTTTTCTGAGTCGATTGAAATAGCAAAGTGTAAAGAAGCATTAAGAAGCAATTTACCGAAAAGACTTCAAATTACGTAAATTCGGAATGTTCAAGAAAATTTCCCTGTAAAAAAGACCGAATGTTTTATTTTACCAGCAAAACATTTTTTAGACATAAATATCGAATATCGTTATCACACTATAACTGTGATCTTTAACCAGTGGGAGGATCCTGTTAAACGGGCATGATAAAATTAAGTTGAGGTGCGAATGCATCAGCAAAAGGAAATGTTTCGAGAAGAAATATTGCTAAAATATTAATTTTATTTACTGAAAGAAAAGCAATAAAATACTTTCTGTAAAAATGAAAAATAAAATACATTTTATCCATGATGCACGTTAAAATTTCGGATAAAATTACGGGATAAATATACAGGTATTTAGAGTGCCTCTAATTTTTGCTGTAAAATTTATTTTTACCTAAATATGCTACGGTACAAAAAAACTTAATATACCGTAGTTTTTGCAGTTATAATAATCACCAATTCACTCTAATATTACTGTGAAAATTACGTTATGTATTTTACCGTAAAAATGGATTTCACGCGGATAATGCCCGCAAAGTGTCGGCACTTTTTACCGTAGTTCAATACGGAAATTTTATTATGTATGAATAGGATTGTATAAGTACTACACTATGTATTTAATAATTAAATAATATATATTAAATTAAAAACAAAATTAATTCTTAAGGGTGACTCCATTTGGTTTATCTGACAGAGAGCAGTTAATGTTCGGCAGAATGTCACTTAATGAAATATTTTATTTAATTGTCTATGCATTAATTTATTTTGAATATTTATAAGTGGATATGTCTTTAACGTTGTTGAGTTCATGTGTTTTGGGATATAATCGAAGTATTATACCCGTATGAAAAGGATTTATTAGTACTACGCAATTTATTTAATAATTAACTCAGCAATGTTCAATCAAAAGCAAAATTAATACTTTTTCGGGACTCCATCTTGCCTGTCTTGCAGAGAAAAGTTAATGTTTCACAGAATATCCTCTAATGCGAAAATTAAATTCGATATCTAATCATAATCTTAATCATGCAAATATCCTATTTTGAATATTTATAAGTAAATAAGCCTTTTACGTTGTTGAGTTTAGCTGTTTCTAATAAATTTCGAGTGATAATTAAGGAAAAAAGGAGAACGTTCTGTATGCAAATGTTTATTGAAATAGATTTTTGTACAGAGCTAATTAAGTTATTTTTAAAGGTTGTTATAAACATATTTGCGTAAATCTAGCGACAAAATGTAATTAATTTAAATTATACTATATAGAAACAAATGTTGCAATTACAGTAAGATTTCTATGAAAATAATTACAGTATAAAGGGGGCTCCTTAAATTGTTTCTGAAAATCAGTAGCAAATACAAAAACGTTGCGAAAAGGTGATCTAAGATTAAAAAGTAGTTCAAGGTTACTGCTTTCATACTAACGTGGCTAGAAAATAATTCAACTCTTCCCTACTTAAATAAATTATGCATTAATAAATAAACTATCATCTCTCGGGTAATTACTGCATATTTAAAATTTTATAAAAAATTTGTATTTAGAATGTTTCTTTATTTCTAAAATGCTGACGAACTAGAAGAAAAGTAGATACAGACCACTGTTTTTATCCAGTATAGGGCTGAATATTGTGGCAAAAAGTGCACCAATTTCAGTGACATTTTGGTTACCATATTTTTTTCAAAATCTTTTGAAAGATGAATAACTAGCTCATTTTTATGATATTTTGGTTGGTTTTGTTATACAAACTGATGAATTTACCACAAAACTTTGATTTATAGCTTCTAAAGTAAAACATGCCCGAATAATAAATTATCTTCGAGTATTTTTAAGATAGTTTAGGCATCAATCATTAATTCATGTAGGTCGATAGTTGAATGGCTTGATTTTGAAAGTGAAAATTTGTGTTAAGAACTCATAGCGATTAGCGAACTTATGTAAAAAAAGCAATTAAACAACAATAAAATAGAAATTACTCTAAACAGTAAATGTAATAGTTTCTCCACTATATAGACATTAAAAGCTTGTTAAGTTTTCTGAAGCCACAAAAATTTTTATCTATAACACTGGAGAATATTTTTTTTTGTTTTCTTTTGCTGAAGATTTATTAACAGCTATCAGATATTTTAATTTCATTGATTTCAAATCTGAAATCTGTATCTCTCTCATATATACAGTTTTCTTATGATAATTTAGTCAACGTTTCGTCGAAATGTATAAGTTTAAAAACGTTGTACGTAACAGGGAGTCGCATGATCATTGAACCAAACTTGTGCTCGGCTTTAATCGTTGTCATGCTTCCCTAGCGAGAACAATGTTTTGCTCTAGTTAGGAAAGCTAGAGCACACCATCATTATTAAAACTGCATTAAACCAAAGCCCGTCATTCGCCACTAGAGTCACTGTCTTATTCAGAACTGTCTCTCGCATGCTTCTGAACAGTTTCTCCTTATACTCCTTAACAGTTCAAAATGAGGGAGCTCACCTAGCAGCGCATGATAGCATCCCCAGGCGTAGGTTTTTATGCAATTTTAATCCTGATGATGAGTCCTAATTTCCTTCAGAACTTAGTTAACAATATTTACGCAACCTCTTGTTATGTATAAATTTTTTTTTTTAAATTGTACATTTCGAGCAAAAATAGACTAACTATGCCATATAAAAATATTTATATTTAGGAGCCAAACTAATTTCAGATTTGGAATTCCCTACACTCAAATTAAAAAAGATTAAGTGTATTTATATAAATGCAGCAACTTATTAAACTTTCTTTATATTGACACTAGAACTCCGTTTGACAGTAACTTTAAGAACTTAACTTTTAGGAAAATTTCAAGGTATTTTTGTTTAAAGGACTATATGGTAATAGGGTCCAACATTTAACCAATTTCTCGGAAAGTGTAGAAGAGAGTGCCTATATTGCTTGCCGAAGAGTAGGAAATTGTTTCAAAACTACTGAAATAAAGTGGGTAACACATGCGCCAATAAAAGAACTATGCTTGAAGAATACTTCGCATCAATTAACAGTTAAATATTGACCTTTTCTGACCACTTGCTGTATAAATACTCCTGATAAATCAAGAAATTTATTAAGTAGTCTAAAAGAGTGTAGTCTTAAATAATAAGCTTAATGGAAAATTTTCTCTTTCAAGTATAGTGTATACTTAAACTGTGCGGCCATGTAACGTTTCTAAATAGTTACAAAGTTACTCTTAATTGATTTTTTCAGATTTGCACAATATGCAAGAAAATGGAGACAAAAATTATTATTTAAAAAAAAAGAAGCATTATATCATTTAAACACGGTTCATAAACACTTACCTTGAAATTTATGTATTTCTGAAGCCTATTGACTAAATCTATTAGTCCCATAGATTAGGTCTTCGTTTTAATCAATTCAAGGTAAATAAAAAAAAAATAAAAAAAAGCATAACTCTTGGATCTAGGCGTTTCATTACTTGGCAAAAAAGGTAGCTTCCACCAATTTTTCATTCAGTGACACAATTTATAATTGTATATTACAAATGATTTCCCTTTACTGTCATAATCAACTATATAATCAACTAATACTCCCCTTGTAGCTGGTCCACAGGTGCGGTGCAACAATAATTCTGATAAATTGCCGCTACTAGGCCGGTATAGCCTGGTCGGTGGGGTGAGGGGCCATGTCCAAGAGTTCGTGGGTTCGCTCCACGCCGGTCGAAGACTCCCCGTGTAGTAAATGGTGACTGATGCACGTTAAATCTGTCGAGTCTCAAAGTCCTCCATGTTCCCATAACAAATCAATACCTCTGGAGATACTGATCCAGGAATTTCCTTGTCTTCTGAACTGGTTCAAAATTACAAGGCTACGACGTTGAACATTAGTAGTCGTAAACTCAAAAATTGGGTCGGCTGTTCAACGGTGGTCATAAAATGAAAAATAAAAAATAAGAGTCAGTAAAATTATTTTTTAGATGCAATATAAACCAATAATTGTTAATTTAGAATACATATATTCAATATTTCTTGAAATAAAATATATTTGTAATTTAAACATCAGCGTAGAGCACAGAGAATCTTAAAACAAATTCGAACGAGACTTAACAGGACGGAAGCGTATAGAATTTATCTATTATAAAATTATTTAATACAATCAACAGATTTATCTGAATCTGCAAAGGAGAACATAATTACATTTGTTTGATAACTGAAGACATACAGGCTTTTAATATTATTTAAATTCTGTTTCTGTGAATGCTCAGCATCATGTGAAGCGAATAAAAATTTTAATCTTCTTCTGATCAATTATAAACAAATTGTTGTCTTCTGACGGTTTACTTAAAATTAACTTTCGAAAGTTTTACGTAAGCAATTTATGAATGGAATGAATCATCTGATCTTGGTATAAGCTTTCTGAACTGTAAATTTGATTGAACCCGTTACAGTGCGCGAGCACGCTGAATTTGGTATTACCTTGGGAAAAAAATGCGTAATTTTTATAGTTTTTCAACATCACATTCAGATAGGTATTACACTACAATTTTCATAGTGTGTAAAATTTTTCACCAATAAATTGCTTATAGTGAAGTTATACGCGTGAATAATTAAAATTATAAAAACAGGTTAAATTTTAATCACTTTCGAATCAGCAAACAAATGTGTTAAAATACATCAAGAACAATGCCTTACTTCTCGAAATAACAAAGCCTTATTTTTCTAGATAACAATGTATAAGTTTTCCCCATCTTTTGAATCTTCCCCCCAAAGCAAATTTAAATAAGGATTAAAAGCTCACCTTAGGGATAAATATTCATAATGTACGTAACTCAAAACTTTGAAAACAGTATTCAGATTTTCACTAATTATTTCCGATTTTAGTTATTTTTCTTTAACGGGAGAACTGTCCAAATAGAGTTATATTTATTTGCATTGTGAGAATGGCGTGCATTATACAGACTTTATTATCTTGCACTGAGGAAGCATATGGAAAAGATGAATTAATAAACAAAATGCATGGAATTCAGTGCATAAATTTGCGAGATTGAAAAAATTGTCTTGTATTGTAACGCATGTATAGAGAAAAATTAATGACTCTTAAAAAATAAAATCAAAGTATAACAAAGAAATTAAGAAGTACTTAAAAATTGCGTTTGTTACGTTCCTAGTTGAAAGTACGGATGGTAGTTATAGATTTGAAGATGATTCTGGTAGTTGCAAAGGATATACAATAGTTAGTACTTTAGTAATTTGATATTTCAGAATAGAAATATGTTAGTTGTTAAGTCATAAATTAAAAGTTGTCAAAACAGATCACCCTTGCAATTTTTTTAGGTTGTTTTGCTGCGCGAATGTTGATTTTGAGGATCATTTAAAGTTGACTTCAAAAACAGCCTTAGAAAATCCTCCCAATGTTTATAGTGTGAAGTTGTTTTATTGAACCTAGAGGTTGTTTTTTGAGGTTGATAGAAATCTATTTTAGAAGAACCAGCTAAGAGAGGTTAATTTTGAGCTGTGCATGCTATTTTTCTTACACTTCAGGGAAATAAGTAAATTTGAGGTACGAATAATTTCAGCTAATTACAAATAAAAGTATTGTTGAATTAGATATGGGATTGATTTTATAAGTTTTAAATGAGTTTGAAATGACTTGAGGTTGTCTCTGCCAACATAACCTCATTTTCATAAGCTTATTTTCTACGTCATGTGTATTTTCTTTTAGACTTGTCAAATTCAAAAATACTTAGTTTTTTGTAAGGGCAGATTAGTAGGAGCAAGGAATGATAATATAGACACATGGCTAATGTGGACATAAACCTAGTTTTTACAAGTGGAATATTCTCACTGTTTATAAAATAAATTTCACCGTAATTTTAGAATAAAAATTCTAACAGTGTAGTGTGTAAAATTATATTGCTAATAGTTTATCTGCTGTTTTTTTTAAACAAAAAAAAAAAAAAACATTTTGAAATAGATGACTGGTTTGATAAAGGGAAACGAAGAATTTTCTATCAGTTTTTCGATCAGCTATTATGTTGTCGACATATGTAGAAAAAAACAAAAATTACTCAATTTCTGTAAACAGAGAATTTAAGCCAATGAGGGTAGCTTATTACCTTTTGCACCAGCAATACTTGAACGAGTTGGTCTTCTTAAAATAATAATTTTCGTCTGAAATTTGATTTTCCGATATCTTTCATTAGGTTTACATATTTAGAAATTTGAAAGCGCTATGCTAAAATTGATTTCGAAGTTATGAGCGACATAAAAAATTCACATCTCTAAGTTTGAATCGTGAAAGTAGAATGCTTACATTAAATAAATAAATCAACATTAAATCGAAATTAATTTCTCTTTATATGAATTGATGGATATCAGTACCAATAACCGCTTAAGCGTGTAATATTTTTTTCCCTTAAAGTTTGCTATGCTAAAGTTTAATCCTTTACCTTCATTTTTATAGGTAAGAAATTAAACGTAATGTTTGTCTTAATGTTCTTAGAAAGTTTTGTATAATGAATCTATCGACTATAGTCTAATTAAAGTATTTTTTTCGCAAAAATACCAGAAACAGTATTTAAATTTACAGCTGTTTTATTTGACAATGTTTATGGAATTTCATTTTATAAATTAATTTATTTCGTATTTTAATTCAAAAATTTTATACTTACATTTTATAATAGATACATTATTTTACGGCACTAACGTTTTTTCTCATCATTCCATAAATGATACGATAACACTTAAAATTTTAAAGTATTGATTACCAAATAAAGCCTCTTTTACTCTTTAACCAAAAAGTCAGAGAATAGATATTTTTTTCAGTGAATAGATAGAAATTAAGTAATGATCCGATTTAAAAAAATATCTCACAGAGAAATTTTTTATTTTAATGAAACCAATTGAATATAACTAAATGTTAAAAATTGGTTTTCATTGGTTTTCAAAAAAAAGTTTTCATTGAAAAAAATAAATCCTACTTTAAGCCTGAAACTTATTAGAAAGCTTTTACATGAATTAGCAATAAATATCATTATAGTTATATATGTTGAGTTTGACATAAGTAATGTCTTGTAATAAATACAAAAAAAAATTATGCTAAAAAATTGCTCAAACAGAAACAAGATCCCAACATACCTCGTTGTTGACCAACATCATTTATATATTTATTTTTCACTTTTAAAAGCTTTACTTTAGAAAATGCATTAAAATTAAGCTTATTTAACAGCGTCGATTTTTTTAAACCTCCAATACGAAAAAAAAATCGCTTTACCGCAATTGTCATAGTTAATCAATACACAGCATTTGTTACTAATTTCTTTAATTAAAAGTTCTTGCTACGGAAGAGAAGTTTATAAATCTTAATTATCACCATCAAAAAGAATATATGTGCTTTAAATTGTGTGCATTTTTTCATTAGGCATAGCGTAATCTAGAAAATTCGCTCAATCTTTTAATGTGAACTTAATTTGCGTCAAATATTTAAGCACCCTCATAAATTATTCTAGCATTTCCTATAAGTGAGATGAAAAATAACGGAAAAAAAATTTCGTCACAGCTTTCACTTTTTCTTTATGGTGTGAGTGGTATTTTTTGACGTCATCATAAATTTCAGCGTTATTAAGTTGAAAATAATGCCTGTTAATGGAGTTAAGTTATAGATACGATGCTGCAAAAATCAACGAGAATTTATACAAGTTTAATTAGCGTTTCGCTATTAATCATAATTAATTTTAAATGCATTGCTCAGTGTCTTAAAAAGTCTCAACGAATTTTATTTGAACTAGATCAATTCCTTTATTCATATTTCTAAGTATATAAAGGTAATAGGAAATTTATTGAATCATAGAACTAAAATTGTAAACGTTTTTAAATAATTCATAAGCAAGAAAATTGAAATTAATAGTACGGAATAAAATAAATATAATAATCCCTGTTTTTTTAATTCATTCGCTAAAAAGAATATCTGAAAAAGTGGGTACTTCTTGTAAATTTTACTGAAACATAATTTCATGTTTTTATTGACTGAGAATTACTTTTTATATTTAACGTATTGATTTATTAACGTAACAATGACATGCTTTTTGTTTGAAAGATATTTCAGACAGATACTAAGAGACTGCGAATTTTGAAAACGACCCAAATAAATATAGCACTATCCTAAACTCAGTGGCGAGACAACCCTTATTGTGCCAAGGCGTATCGCGCCCAAACCATTTTTCTTGAACTTTTGGGCTTTGGGGTGCAGAAGAATATGTTCCAGTTGGATGGTCAGAAGAACGCGGTACCCCTAGTGTCAGGTTTCGTGTATTTTATCAGCCTCTGAAATGTATCAATCATCAAATATAAAAAAAGTACCAAGCTTGACTTTAATAAAATATAAACAGCGTTGTAGCAATTAACATTATTCAGGATCCCAGACGAAGAACATAAAAAAAGATGATAAAGTGAAGAACCTAGTCCTAGTTCTGTCGGTTGGTTGGGGTGTCGGAGACCGAGATTGCCATTTACCCCTTTATCATGGGATGCAGATCTTTGAGGTGTATCCCTGAGGTCCTTGTTTTGTAAAATTGAAAATAAAGAATTAGTAGTGAGCACATTGCTCGAATGAAATCGTATAAAATGATGCATTTTGCAGTACATAAGATAATTAAGTAAGAAAAAATAAAGATTAAAAGTGTACTTCTATTAAGAAGTTTGTCAAAAATTGATTGTACTCGCTATGTACAATTCTCTTTCTCTCTTCACATTCTCTTCATCTTCACATTACATTCTTATTTCATCCATTCTATTTCATAGTGCCCCTTTAAAAGGCTTGGTCAAGTTTCATATCAAATCAAGTTGATTTTCATCAACGCATTTATTATATTTGCAAATCATTTTCGAGTTATTCTTGTTTGTATCTGTCTTACATATTTGTGCCATTTACATATCTATAGAGCCATTTATTTTTTTGGTGACATTGCCATATATTCATGCTACTGAATTATTCTCACATGGTCAATGTTACATCACTTGTAAAGTGAAGAACAAATTTTGTAATAGTATATATGCATATTTCATTGATTTGAACGCAGTTCAGTTCATTTCTGGTTACACTTGAGGTTTGGTATAGAAATTTTCTGGTTTGAAACGTTCAGAGAAGGTTTGGTACTTGAACCTAGTGTGTCGTTGATTCCAACACATCCCCAAGTATGTTTGATAATCTTTTTATGAAACCACTCCAGAGATGGAATTGCCGAAATCAACCTTGCCCGATCCTTGGATAGGACCGCAAACCTGCGGCCTGGTAACACGAGGCACTAACACTCAGTCACCTGGCTTCAAATAAATAAAGGGAAAGTTGAAATAAAATGGGTACACATTAAACATGGACACAGCACCACGGTTCTATTTAACATATTAGGTGGCAATATAGCTGTCGAAAATCATAGATAAATTACACATGCTTGTACCATCGAAGAAATGACGTAAAAAGTAATATCTTTTTTACTTTTAGGGTATTACTTGTTATGACGTAATTCATTTCGGCAGAAAGTGATCATTGTGAAGTCGGGGTAAAAAGAACAGTGCAAGTCTCACCCAAGAGAATTTCTATACTATTCCTACGCGATTACAGAGTTCTGTTCATTAAAAGGAATATTAGTTCTTTCTAATGGACGGACACATGCTTTCTCAGAAATAAAACTAACTTTTGACGATTCAGCAAACTTTGAGCTATATTTAGTTAGTTTTGGGAATTATTTCGTCACGAAATCACGTGGCATGTGATGAAACGGGAACTCTCAAATATATAACGAGAATGTTTCCTCAACTAGAAACCTCATCGTAATGCATTGCGAGAGATTGTTAACAGAATATAATTAGGATGAAGACTAGACTGTCGAAAGTAAAGTAACAAAATAAGCCCACTATTTAGTGGTCAGAGTTTCCCTCGTGACAGAAAGAACTTGGGATGAAATCATGCTTTTGGCATCGGTAAAATTTATCTCATTGTTCCATTTGGCTTGCTTTGTGATACTATGGCTACATTGACCACACTGTATGTTGCCCACGATAAAGTTACAAAAAAGTAATATGCAGTTTTTTTTTTTTTTTGAAATGCTCGTTTGGTGTATACTCCAGGAAACGATTTCGTCAAAAACGAAGAAAGTTTCGTGAAATTGGAATGTCCACTTTTTACAGTGTGCTCTATAAACACAAATATGTGTCTTGTTACGAAGGTATAAACTCATTCATCCTTTGCCACTATCCTTATTATTTTATTTTTTTTTAAATAGGTTCGGCAAAAAGGCTCAAATTCATGGAATAAATAGTAGCTGATGTGAGCGTTCTTTGATCTCCAGAAACAAACCTCTACAATTGAACATTTAATAAACAAGTTTATTGACTACACTATTAACGATTTCGAGTTTTTTGCCTTGATAAAGATAATAATATAAAAAGATCAACTTTTATACAGAGTCAGCGGGAAAAGAAAGGGTGGCTTGAAAGGACGGATCGTTTGCTGATTCGATCGATCATTAGCTGAAAACCAAATTTGCGAGTTCTTTAATTGAAATTTGCGTGAGTAATCATTTTGGTGCCGACCGTATTCCACATTCCGTACTAATCTTTGACATTGCTAATTAAAAGCCTCATAGATGCATGCATATATCTCAGTTTGTTTGGTACGTAAATCAAACTTCTTTTTGGTGAAATTTAAAATAGATGTACAGTTTTCAAAATAAAAAAATGAACCTTCTTAATAGCTTTTAATCTTATGATCAGATTTTTAGTACTAGCAATCTACTTAATAGTCCTGGGAGTACCTATCATTAAATATATTTTAAGTCATGAAATCATACTCAAAGACATACTTTCTCTGAATAACTGTATTTTTAAACAGGTTTTTGGACGTATTAAGGTTCCAGACTCTCTAGATATTGGGAAAGGTCTTTAGATATTGGTTATCTGGAAAACAGGCTCCAATTGTTTAAGCGGAATAGCCCTCGTAAGTTTGGCAATCTTAATGTAAGTTTCACTTTTAATTTATTTCGCCATATCTCGAGAACTTTTTAAGCAAATCAATCAATTTTTGCACAAAATTATAAAAAGTGTTCATGTACTGATAATTTTAAGTAATTTTTTATATATGATTTATTATTTTATTTAATGCTATTCGAAACAATTTTGAATTGTAAGGTATACTAAACGTTTACATCATATTATGATTGTATTTATTAGAGGTAAAATATCAAATTTGTACAAAATTTGTCGAATAATTTCTGAGCTATTAGATTTTAAAGTTGCTTATTTTTCGGAACTATCAGATTTTTATTAATTTTCCTAAGAGCTTGCAGATTTCGCTAATTTTTTACTCCATCCTTAAAAAAACAAATTTTAAAATAATGTAAAAAATTTTTGATAAAATTTTATGTAAAATGACAAATAAATGTTTATTGGTATTGCATTTTTTCAAATATTATTACATAAAATCACCAAAAAAAGTAATAAATAGTTACTAAAGAGTATTCTTTACGTACTCTTTACATCTGTCAACAAATGCATTTTATTTTTATGGGAAAAGAAATTTCGTTTCGATTCAGAAGTTTTCAGTGTCTCTCAGCGAAATTTTAAAAGTTAGAAATTGATATTAAGGAGTTGTTTCTGTTCTTTTGCCTAAACTATTGAGAGCATACATTCTAGATTGTTACTGTCATTTAGATTTCGTAACTAAAATTCTCGTCTGCACTAATAGATGAGACATAACGGCGTGACATTAGCGATGCAATTACAGACCTACAGCACGCAAACAAAAATAAAGAAACACTTCGGATTTTCACTCACTGGCACTCAATCTTAATGGTTTTAGAAGGTGACTTCAAATACGCTAATTAATTAGTGTAGATGACATTTCAAGTTTTGAAATCAGAGAGAAAAGTGTATCTTTCTGAATTAACATACCTTTTTTTCAACTGATTTATACTTCTGACCCTCAAAATATAGGAGGTAGCCGCTATCTGAGAAAAATGGTTTCAATAGTTTGGTCAGAGGAGCGGTATTAAATATGTACCCCTTAATATTGATTTTACTTTTTTCGCGTTGTAAAATATACAATTCTTATTTTTAACATAGTTTAAAAAAAAGCAATTCCAAGTGATAAAGTACAAAATTTTAGCAAAATCGGTCAAATAGTTCCTGAGATATCCAATTTAGAAAAAAGTCGTAAATTTAAGTTATTTTGCATTTTGTGCACTGTACATACAATTAATTATTCCAAAATTTTACCTTTTATTAAATATTGTCCCATGCGGACCTTTTATTTAAATAGTGTCTTTTGGGGAGATTTGTATACGAACTCAATAGAAAAGATCTTAGATGAGTGAGGCATACAAATTTGCTATTTGCATACTACTATCAAAACAGAACCCATAGTTTTATCTAAAACACTTAAACAAAGTTTTTGTTATATATAGCATTTAATTGAAACTAATATTTACTGCCTAAATGCAATTCAATAATTAAACATAATAATTAGACAGAAGATTTAATCTCACTACAGGTTGCCAACGCTTTAGAGTTTTACTGTTGGTTAATTTGCAATACTGGAGAGACCAATAAGGAATCAGGGGGAGGAATATAAATGTAATGCATGCAAACACAATTGTCTAAAGTCTCTCAGGTATGCATTTGCATAATAGCACTTTCATTTGAGCATGCGGTTGATCACGGCTGCCTTATTACTCGAAGTGCTCGACTTCCTCAAAATACTGGATTAATTGTTAAGGTTAAAACCAACGTCCCCTTAAAGTCTCATAGCAAATAGATATTAGGTCATTAAGACGTGTACAGACCTGTCAAACCTGGGAATTCATTCCACCTAATTTGTTGCAGTGAAAATGAATACATGAATTCATTAGTGGCATATTATAGTTGCGTAAATCAAGGGGGATGGAACTCGGAGCTGTGATAGCTTAATATGAAATTTTTAGCAAAAGGGAGAACAATTCCTTCGCACATCGCATTGCATTGTTACTTTTTATAAGTTATTGATTTGAAATTTTGACGTAATGTATAAAAACTTTTGTTTATTCTGCCTTTTCAGTTCTTTTAAACTTAAAACTAATTTTTCATGCCATTTGATAAATAAAAAAATGCGTGAAAGTTATAACTAACAGTTGTGAAATTATACTGCATTTTGTGATTATACTGCATTTTGTGAACGCCGAATTGCAGTACTTTAAATTTTAAGTCAAATCTGACTATGATGCGAATAAGTTAATCTTTTCTTTAATCGTTGACTTGTGACATTAATAAACATATTTTTTAGACAGTTTTCATAAGTAAAATCTGGTAGATGCTTAGCAATATTTTATTTGGAATTTACTTTTCTTTCTTTTTTTCTTTTTCTTCCTTTTTTCCTTTCGGGTTATATTCCTCCAACCATCTTCCTAGCTTTTTTTAGTAACAGATTCATTGAAATGTTTTCCCTCAGTTGTGTTATTTTTTTTAAAAATTTTACAGGATTATGTTTTTTGAACTTATATTAGATCAAACTGGCAAAAAGAGAGAGCATTTGAATGTATCACTGTAAAATTTCAGTTTATTTGTAATTAGTGGTTTTATTCCAGTAAAATGCAAAAAAAAAGTTTGCAGAAATTGTGAATGTTAACAAAATAAAACGCCTTTTTATGTAGCTATCAACTAACACACTTCTAACAAAAAAAAATGTAAAACTATTTCCCGTTGATTGTGAAAAAGATTGGAAAGGACCTTATATTTCGAGATATATAAACTGATTTGAACATATCAAAAATCTGGTAATGATGTAGTTATGTTTATAAATATAGGTAAAAATAAATTTCTGCCTTATATTGACAGAATTCAATTATGTAACTATATCAGAACTCAACTCTATGCTCTTTTCGTATAATAAAATACATTTGTATAATATATTGATTAAGGACAATAGTAAATTGATAGTAAGTATGTTTAATAATTTCAAGGGAAAAATCAAATGGCTGCTATTACTAAAAATAAAAAAATAAAAACAAAACTTTATTTTTAGAAACTGCCGTGCAAAGGGTGCTGATATGAATGACCTTAAGCTTTAACTCTATCATAGGAAATTTTTTCTTTTCATTAGTCTTCGTTATTATTTACTTATATCACAAAAAAATAGTTCATACTTTTCAAAAACATAATAATAATAAAAAAAAATTCAGCTAATAAATTTTAAATTATTTTAAAATTTTATTAAGCATATATTTCAAAATTTAGCTAGCACTTTTTTTTATATTGAGAACAGTCATTTTATAACTTCTTCACTCTTGACTTATACAAAAATTTCGTAAAATATTTTATTTTTATACTGAATTATCAAGCAAAATTAAATAAATATGCTCTGAAAGCACATAATTTAAAAAAAAACTTATCTAGTTTGGTCTGGATGTCTGTAGAATTTACCACATTGTTAATAAAAATATAATTATGAATCTGCCAATTTTGAAAGAATGTAATGAAAATAACTTGCATTCATTTGAAGAAAAGAAAGCATTACCACATCAATAATCACATTTGGTATTAAAAAGGTCCTAAATTTAGAATTATTGACACGCTTCAAAGGGGTTTTAGGACGTTGTAACTTCCATAGCTAGTACTTTACAATAATATTATTAAAAGAAATGAAATGAAGATAAATATAGAAATAGGACCGATAAAAGCAAACCACATCAGAACAATTGCATACTTATATCATTTCCTACATTTATCATTTTCTACATTAAATGTAGGAAAGGATAAATGTCGGAAATGTTCATATGGTAAAATTTTTTACATTCTTTCAAATGATTATTAATATCAACGACATTAATAATCATTTAAAGAAATTACAGCATCAATAATCATATTTTGTATTAATAATGCCCTGCATTTAGAATTGGCATACTTCGAAAGAGTTATAGGACGCTTAAACTTCCGTAGATAGGAGAGTACAGTAATATTACTTAAATTTACGTTACAATAATATCAAACAGGAATATTATTAAATAAAATTCTGCCTTCTTGAGAGAAAAACGGCAACAATGGTAATTTCGAAATAACACTTATTTTTAGCGTAATAAATTATCGTTAAAACACAAATTTTCGCATTACGTTGATTTGAAAAGATGCGATTATTAAATGATAATACATTAATGGATATATTAAGTAAACTTTTTAAAAGTGATTTTGAAGTATGAGCATTTGTGACCACAAATTAACATTTAAGCAAGAACAAACCAATAACACTATCGAAATATGCTGAATTACAAGTAAGAAAGGTGGTGAAAAACAAAGAGGACCAATTTGATTACTTGTTAAAACATGAAAGTGTTCTTAACAGTTACCCTTCAACTGCTTTTTATTTTCTTCAGTAATCAAACAGGGTTTGAAACATGTCTTCCTGAGTTGTTTTAATTAGATCTTTTTTCCCTTTTTAAATATCAATTTGACTGTAAATGTTTCACATATATTTCAAAAGGATTTTAAAAATATATGATAAGAACGATCATTGAGGAATACCTTGTAAGTTAGTTTTCAAATTATTAAATTTTGTGACACTAAACAGTTTACACTTTGTAATGAGTAAAAATATACAGTAACAGAATGATTGTGATGACAGACACGTTTACTTTACCTTTAGGACTTATTAAAACCAAGAAAAGGACTTGACTGTCTTTTCTTCTTTGAAATCTTCAATGGAAGTTTATTGAGCTGTAAAAGTTTAGAAAACTAATAAAGTCCGAGTTGTATTTTTTCCTACCTTCAGACTTTTCATAGTTTCTTCAAAATAGTTTTGGCTGTTTTGAAGTTCTTTTGTTGGATGAAAAAAATGTTAAATAAAAGGAAGCAAAAGAAGTGGTCGAAATAGAATCAGAGAAGTTTTCACTCAATTTACCCACAGTATAAAGTTATACTTTATTTTGCTGCTATTTTTCTCACACAAATATATCTTTTCAATCGCACAATGCGGGAGTTGCAGTAACATTTTTCAATTTCTTATCTTGAAATATTATTTAAAAAAAAATCGTTTAAGGATACTTGTTTTTCTAACTGAGTTATTTCTGGATTCTAGATTTCATGAGCCAATAATGGTCAGCTAATTTCAGAAAATCATTTATAGCTTATAGTTTATTTAAAGTTTTGTCAATCTAAATATTATTTACGGTTTATGAACAGCATTGTGATATAATTTACAGTATAAAAGATATCCGCGAATTAAATTAAACTAAAATATAAATGAAAACTTATGTAAATCAGGAAGTTTACACTTCAAATAGAGAATATATGAAATTTATTTTCATATTTTAGATCATTAAAGAGAATATATTATCTATGGATGCTTTAGAAACTGAAAGTGTTTGCGTATTTTTAAATGGGCTTATTTTACGGGTTCTTCATGCTTTAAAAAAATTATTTATCCTAAAAGATACACAGTAAATAATTCCGGATCAAATTAGGGTAAAAAGTACCATCTCTCAAGGTATCGATACTTTTCACCATAAAATTTCTTTTTGCTAGAACATGTTATAGAACAAATAATCTGATATACTGTAATTTTCACAGTAATAATTGATGAAAAATCATTAAATCACATTAATGAAATAAATATTTCTGTAAAAATACAGGTATAATATTTAAGGTAAAAATGGATCTTATGATAAAATGAATTTTATGGATGATGCATTCAAAGTGCCGGTAATTTATGCCGTAATTAGATGTGGCATCTTTTATAGTGTACGAGACAAATTCTGTAATTCATTATAAAATCATATTTCCAGATATAAGGTGCAACAAATTTCTAAGATTTTCAAATTACAACTGTACAACACCTACACGAAAAATGTCACAACTAGCAATTTAATATTTCTCAGCATTTATGTTCCTCAAGCAAATGCTATATTTTATAGAATTAAAGTTGCAAATTAATATTTATTACTATTAGATAAAAAGGATTAATTATTCAAAATTTTATTCTCTCTTTTTGATTTGAAGTGTGGAGAGTTTTAGGAAATACAAACGTATTAATCTTCTATTTCAAATATTCTATTTCATTATTAATTAAGTTTGACATTTACTTTTAAAGAATGTAGTTTAATATTAAAATATTTTAAACATTTATAAAAATATATTCTCATGAATTTGCGTTTTAAACCTTAAATTATTTAAGATTCTAATATCTCAGCAACCACAGCAATATTTAGCTATTTTCACTGCAGCTATTTGCGAAGTTTCATTAATTAAGCGAGTCAAGCAGATCTTTTATATTTGAACAATTTTCTTTCTTCGCAAAGTCTATTTGGGAGCTTATATTTAACGTACGAGCGTAAGTTTAAAAATAAATGTTTCTTCTATTTTCAAATTAATTTTAAACCACTAAGATAGTATCATTACCTGCGGAAGAACTATTCAACTTCTGTATTTTAACGCTATTTAGGTTTGAAATTCTTATAAAATTAAGGATTTTTTAACTTAACTATGACACTTTTAATAAAATAGGAAACTTATGTATTGTCTTCAATTATTAATTAAAGCATGAGTAAAAATTAGTCAATTTCAAAAGCTCAGTAATTATTTGCAGCCTCCTTGAAAAAGTATTATGTCGGTAAGGATGTTTTCTCAAAATAAAATATATATCTATATTACACAGAATGGAAAATAGTAATGGTTGAAAAAAAATGAATCCTTGAGGTTCATAAATTATTCTTGACATCATTGTATCCTTTTCCGTGTATTTTTTTAAAAACTTCATTGCATTTTCATTGCATTTTAATCAGCTGTATCTATATATTAATAAGTGCTTTGTATTTGTTAGAAATCTTTAAATCGATCGGTTTATGCAAATTTATTGCAATAATAAATAAATCAAGTGGCTATAAAATGTGATTATTAATTCACAATTCTATTTACTACTTAAATAAATACACACTCCAGTTAGAATAATGTGAACAACGATAAGGTGAAACGATAAAGTGAGGTATATTCACGATAAGGTGAAATAACTAATAAAGGAGTTGTTTAATTACAGCAGACGTGGAGGTAATATGAAGAATATAGGTGGGAATTTATAAAGTAGTAATTTCCGGGATAATGCAGAAACGAGATAATTATACAACATTCATAACAGTATGTTTATTGGCTGTATTTTCGCATTTATTATCGTATCTCCTATTATAGGTATTTTTAACTCGGCTGAATTCGTATACAGTTTTTGTATCACCGTAATATTTAAATTCTGCATCATTTTAAATATGGTGTATTATGACTCGTATGTGCTAGAAATGTGTCTGGATGAATGTAGTGCAACCAGTAACCATCTGACTGATTAAAATATCTAAGGGGTTACTTCATTCTTCAACGGTTGCTCAGTGAAGATTGATGCTTATGGACTACAACAGCATGATAGAAAATAAATTCTGGAGATATCACAGATCTAGTATTTTATGACAGCGAGGCCAATTAGTCATAAGATAACCCCATTTTGAATTCGGCTCCCGGCTTGCAACGATCATAGTGCTCACGTAAAACATCCTGAGTGTAAGACTAATCTTGGGTAAAAATTCCCGTGCTAGCAGACTAACTGAGAGTAATTTATGTAATTTTTCGTAACGTAAACGTGAAATAGTTCCATCAAAAAGTCCTCAACTTTTTGATCTAATTTGATAATGGTCTAATTTGCACCAATGCTTGGTTCAAGTGATTCCTTATGTTCTGGGTTGGGTTTAAAATTACATGGCAACGAGGAAGAGCAATAATAGTCGTAAACTCAGATTTAGGTCAAATGTTTAACGACGGTAATATATATATATATATATATATATATATATATATATATATATATATATATATATATATATATATATATATATATATATATATATATATATATATATATATATATATATATATATATATATATATATATATATATATATATATATATATATATATATATATATATAACTAACCAGTGAATGAACACCCAGTAAAGAAACCCTTAATTTTGGTTATTTTTTAATGCTCTTTATGAATTTATAAGCAATACAAATATTTAAAAACAAGCCTATTCTTGAAATTATAACATATAAATACTTGGAAAATGCAAATTTTTTTTTTTGTAATCATGAATTGAAAATTAAAGTGTCAACATATTAACACATACTGATCATTCACTGGGAAATCTATGCCCAGTAAAGGAACATACCTGTTCTTTCACTGGTTAGAAGTTGTTTTTCGTATTTTTAACATACTTTTGATGCGGAACATCACTAAAGGTACAAGAAAATTAAAGTTTATCTTTTATTTTCATTAACTTAGAAAAAAAACCAGTAAAGGAACACTTGTTCCTTCACTGGTTTTCCATCGTTTGGGGATCCAGTAAATAAACACCCTCTTATCTCAGTACTTTATTATGCTATGATGCTTTAAAAAATAAAACGTAACTTCAATAACTATATTTTGAATTCTCTTTTTTACAGTGAGAAAAATAAAACTATTACATGCAATTAATTCCTCTTCAAACATATAAATACAACACTCACCTTATAATTTTTTCAAAGAAACAAGGTGTTGCAGAGATAATAACAAATTCAAAAAATTTTCGAAATAATATATATATATATATATATATATATATATATGTATATATATATATATATATATATATATATATATATATATATATATATATATATATATATATATATATATATATATATATATATATATATATATATATATATATATATATATATATATATATATGTAATACAAAAATTAAATACTTTTGTATTAATAAAAGCATTAAAACTTCATTCGTTTTCATAAAATATCTTTGGTAAAGGATAAGGGTAGAAATTCTATTTTGGGACTTCAAGGCTAAAAACATGCCAATGAATAATAATTAGATTTATACTTCAAATGAGAAGTTATTTTAAGATCTTTCACTTTCATATAAGGAAAGATTAAATGATTTGCTATGAGTAATAAATAAATTGATGAGGCGTAGGAATACAGAAAAAGGCAATAATGACTGACCTCTTCACAACTTTTAATCATCCTATAAAATGCAGGAGCAATGTTTTTGCGTGTGCTTTTTGTTGTTTATAATGCCTAACAAAACTACGTCTATTTAGACGGGATATGTGTTACCCCTCTCCCGCTTTAGAGAGGGGTTAACTGCTATTTCACCATCGCTACTAAATAAAAAAGATTATGCACAACATGGACTCATTAATCATGCTGCTTTGACTTGTAAATTACTAAAAAATATCGGTGTGGATCCACCGATATTACATATATATATATATATATATATATATATATATATATATATATATATATATATATATATATATATATATATATATATATATATATATATATATATATATATATATATATAATTTATATATATATATATAAATGTGATAGGATGATTTAAAAAGAAAGGAAAAGGAAGTACATAAATTTCGGATAATTTTATTTTAAATACTTAGGCAGAGTCCTTAAGCGCCTATTGGAACTTTTTTTAGAATTGGTTAGTTTTGTTTTGTAGTTTGAGGGACAATTTTTTTTTAAGTTTAAATTTATGCCATAGACCTGGTTTTTCGAAATTTTTGAGTTTTTTTATAAAATGCAATGATTTTTTTTATAACAATTTTTATTAACTTAAAAAAAATGTTAGTGTCATAGCTAAACAAATGTTATTTATATGAATAGTTCATAATTTTAATATAATTTATAGTAAAAGAAAAAACTTTAATTCATATTATTATGGAGAACGAGGTGTATGTAGTAAGAGGTGTGAAGCTTGTTATAAATATGAAATTATAGAAATTTGAATGTATATATAATGTATAAAGAATTTTATTGTTGTACTTTATAATCTCATAATAATAACATATTTATATATTTTATATTTTCTTACGTCTATGCAAAAACTGTATTTTAAAATGCAAATTGCATGAAAAGATTGAAAACAATGGTGATTAGGAAAGTTGATAATGATATTTCATTTTGTTTAATTCTCAAAATTTCTGTTTTAATTCAAATTTCAAAATTTAACAGTAAATTAACTGATACGATGTCAACTAACATGATGTAGAAACTTCCCTAAGTAAAAAGTTCACGTAAAAGTATTGACGTTAAAAGTTCCCTATTCCTTCAGAGTAGTATTGTATTTTTTAAAAATTTGTACTCCTTTAATCAAGCTCATCGATGTTTGTGCATTAAATTTATTTCTTTTATATGCCTAATCCCCCCTTAAGTTTGTCTGAGTAACTTCAAACCTTCTCATTTATAGTAAACATTTTTGTCTCTGATTAATGGAAAGACGACAAAGAAATTGCCTTAAACAACTTGTTATTCGATATAGATTAATCTCTTCAGTTTCAGATTCACCTTTCTTATCGCTTTTCTCATTGATTCAGTAATTACAGAACAGATAGATACATACGTATCTTGTTAGTAACTAGATCCCCTCAAGGAAAAATTTGTCCAAGAAATAGATATAACGATTCTATGAATAGTGAGCTCTTTTTTTCTCTGTCTATAGGCAAAAATCTATAAATGGAAATATGGAATTGGAGATTGGTAGCTTACCTAAAGGACTATAGAGGATACTTGTGATTGTTCTTCACTTCCGTATGTTCAATAGATAAAGAAAGTAAATTCAATATTACCTTTAAAAAAATTCTGATTCATTACTGGAAAGTTGATGAATTAGGTTAGAGGAACTCATCAAAAATAAATATAATTAAATAAATTACTTTAAATATTTCCATTTTTGTTATTAACTGAGCATAATTCGAATAACTATAGAATAACTTACAAAAGTATATTTATTTTTTATCTGGAGACCTTCTTGCCTTCCTGAATGAAAAACTTATAGCCGTGAAGAGTTTTTTCAAAAGTTTGCAACATTTCATAATTTTAATATTTCTACACATCTGTTAGAATAAACAATCAGTTTTGGTAAGTTAGGCTTTATTTATTTCTTGATGAAGTAACAATAGTAGATCTCTTCTAGCATTGCACGGTGACAGTTTTTTAAGGATTTTCTGCAGTTGAGAAGGTAGGAATTTAATTTTGTTCTTTTCACTGGACATCCATTTCTAAATTTAAAAATAATATAATTGAATGCGGATTTCTCGTCACGTCATTTAATAAATATCATAGGAATATCATTGCTAAATAGACAAGAAAATTCCATTCTTTAATTCTTTAATTTGAGCAAACACTATTTCTTTTTTTAAATTTAAAAAAAGACGTTAATCGATAACTTTAAAAACATACTCTTCACTATAAAAACAGTGGTTAAGGCGCAAACTCAAATGTGTCGTAAACGATTTCATATAAATTAAACAAGCTAAATGTTTAGTTTTGCCTTTTTTATTTTTCGATTATTCTAAATATATTTATAAAAGCATTTCTCGTTTTCTTTGCATAGTTTTTGATTGCCTTTATTAGATCTTAAAAAATCAAGATTTTTTTTTAGAATTAAGTAAATTCAATTTTCTGCTTTGTAATGTTTTATTCAATCATTCAAAAATTTCCCAATTTTGAAGAATTTATAAATGTAAAAAAATGCTATGATTTCTAGAATGAGATAATTACAGATATATCTTTAATATCTAATATGAATTTAACTTATTTTCCTTTTTGTCGTTTAGGCCTATTGTATCTAGATAAATTTATTAAAATACGCTGACCTCAGAAAATGTATTTGTTCCACATCTAAGTTGGGGAGTTTTTATCGTCTTTGTGTGTCTTCTTACAATATTTTGAAAAGCAAGCAAATTTCGATATACCTGACTTCGCAAAAAGTTCCTTTAGAAATAAAGTTGAAAAAAAGGAGTCATATTCTTCTATTTTTAACAAGCTTCTTTCCTCTTTTTTTTGAAGCATTGATTTCAACCATTCATAAATCACCATTTCTAAGAAACGTGGGAGAAAGAATTTTCATCTTGCATGAAGTTTCTCTTTTGTACTGAAAATAAAAATATCGGAGAAGGTGACAAGACGTTTTTCCAGGTGATGCAATGACATAGATCAATGTATCTTTCCATCTACCTGTTCTATAACACGCTGAAGCAATGCAGAATATGTGGAACAGCATAAATACAATACAAAATATAAAAAGTAATACAGAAGCTCTTCTGTGCAACTTAAACTTGGCTAAAAAATTTAATTTTTTAATTCTTTTGTTTGAGCAAAAAACTATTTCCTTTTTTCAATTTAAAAAAAGAGACGTTAATTTATAGCTTTACAAACAAAATTTATTCACTGAAAACAGTGGTTAAGAGCAAACTCAAATGCACCCTAAGTAACATCATACAAACTCAATGTTTAGTTTTGCATTTTTTTGATTTTTCAATTATTCTGAATATATTTATAAGAACATTTCTCGATTTTTTTTGCATAACCTTTTATTTGCCTTAATTAGATCTAAAAAAATGAAGATTTTTTTAAATATATTTTTTGTAAGAATTAAGTAAATTAAATTTTCTGCTTTGTAATGTTTTATTCAATCATTCTAAAATTTCACGATTTTTAAGAATTTATAAACGTAAAAAAACCTGTGATTTCTAGAATGAGATAATTAGAAAAATCTCTTTATAAAAATTTAACTTATTTGTCTTGCTTTTGTTTAGACCTATTGTTGATTTAAGATAAATTTATCAAAATACGCTGACCTCAGAAATTTTGTTTGTTCCTCACCTAAGTTTTGGAGTTCTTATCTCCTGTATGCGTGTGTCTTCTAACAATATTTTGAAAAGAAAGCAAATTTCTATTTTCCTGACTTTGCAAAAAGTTCCTTTCTAAATAAAGAGAAAATTGAGTCATATGTTTCTATTTTTAACGAGCTTTTTTCAGGCATTGACTTCCACCAATCTTATTCTTATATTATCAATTTCTGGGTCTAAATAAACATGCTATAAAGAGTTTTTCTGTTGTATGAGGTTTCTCTATTGTACTGGAAAGAAAAATATCGGAGAAAGGGGCTGGGCGTTTTTCCACGCGATGCCATGACATGGATCATTGTATCTTTCCATCTACCTATTAACACTCTGAAAGGAAATTATATCAGTAAGCTATATTTTAATCACACTTTTCTTCGCACTTTATATACTTCGCATTTTAAAATATTCGCACTTGATTACTCGGTACTTATTTTGTTTATCTATCATTTTGTCATTTACCCATGACTTTACCTTGATTTTCTTTGCTTAACAGATTAAAGTGTAACTAAGTTTTAATCATAAGTACATTAAATTTCAATAAAAAAACTGAAAATAATATAAACATGAGATAAAAACTGTTTTAGGGATATAATTTTTGTATGAGATAAAAACTGCACTAAAAAAGAAATTAAAGTAGTCGAACTGACATACATACTTGCGTCATCAGAGAGGCATTAAAATGCAATCAGTGCGGGAGCAGTTTCTGCGGTACTAGGTAAATTTCTGCAAATAACCAACAGCAAAAATACAGCAATTTGGATGAAATTAAAAAGTTGCAGGTTCGAGTACCAAATTAGTATTTGTACAAAGTTGTAGAACAAAATTCTATCTATGAATGAAAGAAAATAACGATAAAGATGATACGATAAAGATTCCGATTAATGTCGTGGTATTCCTTAGGTGATATTATGTTATTTCCTGATACTACTTTCGGTTTTCTCCTTTCTTTACATACATATCGTATTCTCAATAAATTCAACATATTTTAAAGTAATATACTATTAGAATAATTTTATTTGAATTAAAAAAAATCTTTTCTTGAAAACGAAAATTTTTTTAAGCAGAAAAAAAGTTATAAGCTATTAGTTTACTGCTACCAAAGTTATAGAATGTAAACGAAAATAAAAATATTGCAATTGTGCATTAAAATAAAATAAGCTTATAAAACAAAACAACTCCTTCTAAAAAAATACGCATCAATACGTTTAAAACTTGAAAAATAATAATAATCACATTGTTTATATAAAATGGAAGTTTTGATTAATCTAAGTCGATCAATATTTTCTGCTTATAAACAAAACATTTAAAAAATGTCTCTTCAAGAATCAAATAAAATTCAGATTGATAGTTTCAGAAATCACGTATAAAAATGCTAATAAAGAGTAGCTAATGTCTTTATTAGATTCCTAGAGAAGTATTAATGCCGCAACGTTTAACTTTTTCTTATTTTGTATATTTCTGATACAGAAAAAAATCTAATTAATAATTTATACGGAGTATTAATATTTTCAAGTATTAAACAACTAATTTTTGTGACGAGATATGGGGATATTTCGCACAAAATACAGATATTACAAAAGTTTTGAAAAAAATCCTCTTTACTTAGTGTTTGTCCCAACCTACATACTATAGCAGTTATTCTATCATCTTGTTATTATTATACCAACTTTTATATTTAAAACTTATATGTAATTCTCTTTTACCCCTAGTGAAATACTTATTCATTTTAAGTAAGAATTGAAGTGCATGCTTCAGTTGCTAATAACAAATATTATTAAGGCATGTTATCTTCAGTTTTCAGGACGCTTCTCTCTTTAAAGATTCAAATATAAAATCCTTATCTGAATACTTTGTTTAATCAATATGCTCTAAGACTCTACATTTGACTCAGCTGCTATGGATTTCTGATTTTTGCATTCCTCTCGGTATGGCAGAAAAGAAATATTACAAAATTTAACGAAGTTGAAACTCTTTGAAACTTCGGGAACGAAATTTTCAAAGACGAAATATGGAAAACTGAGTGATTTCTCGAAATTTTGGAAGCAAACATTATTTTAAAATTCTTTCTGATTTACAGAAAATTTAAATCTACTGTAAATGCATTTAAATAGTCTTCACAGTTAAGTTGTCTTTTACCGTAAATAATCTAGAAAGTTTTATAATTTTAAAACAACTAAACAGGAGCAAATGATTATTGAATGTTGATTTATTTCACAAAATTGCATTTCAAAACTATTTCGTATGTATTACCGCGCATAACCTTACTTTATGTCATTCAAACTGACTGAAAATTGAATTTGCCTGTCAAACTGAATAAAAGTGAAAAATACCCCTCCATAAATTTAGTAAATGAGCTCAAACCATTCGGGAATCACCTCCTGTCAAAGGCCAACAACATAACTGAGAGATAATAAAGTGTCTGCCATTGTTACTGTTCTTTTTTACGCCCACCTGCCATGGTGGTAAAAAAAACTAATAGAAATGAAAGGGACAAGAATAACGCAGGTGCAATAAGTTTAGCCTCAGAATCAGGATATAGTGCTCACTAATTTTGCCACATACTGATTAAATGGTTTCCGCAAGAGTTTCTTTTATCTGGTTGTTCCGGAATGAAGCTAAGGCAAAGGAAGTTGCCTAACATTTCCTTGTATCTAGTTAACGATTCTTCCAGGAGAAAGTTCTTGTAATTGGCGAGAAACTGATTTGTTGAAAATGTTTTCGTGGTGTTAGATTTTTTTTCCTTGGGAATTATGGACGGTAAAATGAAAAGAAGCTAAACATAGTGCTAGTTTGTCGAAAACACACACACATATATACATATGTATGAGTATATATATACATATGTATGAATATATATATACATATATATGAGTATATATATACATATGTATGAATATATATATACATATATATGAATATATATATACATATATATGAATATATATATACATATATATGAATATATATATATATATATATATATATATATATATATATATATATATATATATATATATATATATATATATATATATATATATATATATATATATATATATATATATATATATATATATATATATATATATATATATATATATTTATATATTCCACGAAATGAGAACGAGTGGGTAACGAGATTTTTATTCATAATAATTAGAAAAAAGAATTATGTGATAACAAAAATTTTAGAACAAACGCATATTTTTATATTATTATAGAATGGTATGATTTTTTTCTACGTTGAAAATAAAACAAACATAATATTCGAAACATATTACAGACATTAAATAAAGAAACTTTTATTTGCAATGAATTTAATATCACAATAATGCTTTAAACTCAAATTAAACACAATCAAGAAAGTAATTAAAATGCTGACTTAAATTTTCTATTGTTGTCTGAAACAGTTCTAAAAGTTAATTTCACGCTTGTTTAATGTGTTTGATTGACCGCTTGAATAAAATGAAAGAAAAAAGTTTTTTTTTCTCAGAATGTTTTGGAGAAAAAACTCCATTTAATTTATGGATGTAATGAGAAGTGGAGAATAGAGACTGAGAAAAAAAGTATGTGTCTATTTTAACTCTCTTATTTTTAATTACTTTTTAGGAGAATATTGCTTAAGAAGAAAAAGTGAATGTAAAGTAAATATTTTTTTATATTGTCTCCACTGTTCACTAAAAGAAAAAAATTTCTATATTTTCATTAAACTGAGAAAGAAAGGTGATAATGGTATTTTTCTTAATGTTTACTTTTTTATTCATGACACTTCATAGAAACAGAATGCATAAGTTTTGGTGAGAAGAAGAGTGAAAAAAGCCCATTTTTATTCAAAGAACAATCATATTAATTAAAAAAAGTCTCACCATCATGCGCCAACATATTTTTATATTTGTCACTTCATTAATGGGGACTTGCAAGTCATATCATGAGGGAAAGATGTGTTTTTCTTTACTTATTAATAATTAACTTTTCACTCAGACATAAGTAGTCAAACTACATTCAGATTTCATAAGTGTAGTTAGAATGCACTTTTTCGACTTTCCTCTTCCGAAAATAAAACAAATTAATGCATATTGGGAATAAAAACATTACAATATAACTCCATTATGCTAATCATTACGTAACTCTTATGTAAAAATTTTTATTTAATGCCTTTATTGCAGAATTACTACTATGCAAAGTTATAAAATTCCAAATACAATTGATTTTTTGAGATTAGATGTGAAAGACAATATTTGGTTCTGGTTAAAAAAAGCATTAGTTTTTTAAGAACTTTATGCTGCTCAGGTTTCATTAGTGATTTAATATATGAAGGAAATTGCCCAGATTGTTTAAACTGCTATTGGTAAATGATGCGTCACGCACATAAAATTAATGATTAAACCGCATGAAGATGATTTATCTACCATAAATTGATATTATAATTTTGAGGACAATAGTATCTATTTGGTATAACATCAGACGTAAGGTTTATGCTTCATTCAAATAACTTCTTATTTAAGTGCATTTAAATATAAAGGACCAAGTTTTTCAAATAAAGTTTTTATTAAACTTCAGTTTTCTGCCTCCTTTTTGCTATCTCTTGCAAACCACGAAATAGGTTTACCCGGTAGCATAAGAACAATATTTACGTCTATTCAAACTGAGGAGTTATTCTGATCATCCCGATAGGTTTTTTCGTCAGAGTGATCTGTGACTTTTTTTGGGGACTTCTCCAATATATTTTGTACCGTTTCTCCTAGCATTTGTTCTCAAAACTAAAATCTCACATATTTTCCGCTCTTTCGAATTTAAATACTAACTTTTAATGAAATTTAAATTTCTATTAACGAAGGAATTTGAATTGTGCCAACTATGTTTTTCTTAATAATAACATCTTCTTCTTTATTGGTACTACAGATCAGAGTAGGCCCTAGCCTGCAGCACAATACTTCTCCAGATAGCTTTCTTCCTGACCTTGATCTTCCAGTTGGTGATCTTTAAAGTTTCTAAATCATTCAGGACATCATCCATCCATCCTTTCTTCGGTCTCTCTTGGCCTATTGCCCATGGGTTTCAAATGCAAGATCTTTATCATTCGGTTTCCAGATAATCTCTCAATGTGACCAAGCCATGAAAACCTCTGTGCTTTGATGAATTTTACAATGTTTCTGCACAGTGTTTGACATAAAGAAATATAGACTCTTCAGTTTAATACATAATCCAGCTTTTATTAATTAACTTAACAGCATTACTTATGAACTAACTTAGCAGCTTTAATTAACTTAACAGAAGTTATAATCTAATCAATCGTGACCCTCTTCAATCGTGATTTTAATCTGAGTAATTGTTTGTAAATTAAATTAATAGAAGTTAGGCGATTTATCAATTTAGATGAACATAATGATTAATTAAATAAATTAAACTTTAATTTAAATCTATATTGCTGAACGAAACTAATATATTAGTCAGCTTAGATTTATCACACGAGATTTTATAACACCCACAAATAGCATGGTAAAATTATTTTGAAGGAGATTTATAAAATATTTTAAATATGTTTTTTCACCTCAATATTAAAGAATCATAAAAGCCTCCGACGCCGCCACTGTTTTGGGTGCTAAACCTAACATTACATTTTCTTTTTATTTGCAAAAACTATAAGATTTAGTAATTTGAAATTACAAAGGTTTGTAGAAAAATGAGCAGGAAGTTCCTCAAAAAAAATGATAGTCAGTTTGATAATCGTTAACTTTGAAACTTGTAAGGAAAAACACCATACGGCCAAATGGGAACGAATACCACCGCTGTACAAGCCGTAAGAATACAACAAATTAATATGTTGAAAAGGACATTTTTGCTTTTGAACTTAATATAGACACAATGTGCTTTCCAAAATTTCAATTTGTTCAAGAGTAGTAGCAATTTTAAGAGCTTTTTAGCGAAATATTTATAACCCTTTATTTGCTTTACGTTACTTACGTGTGTGAATTTGACATTACGGTGGCATGCAGAAATAACGTACCAGGAATACGAGTGGATTTCGACGTAAACATACAATGAACGACGTAAAAATTCGATAATTAGTTCAAGAATTATGAATGAACAAATTTGTAGGGAAAAAATATCATGTTTGGCCAATCTTCCGCTTGATCATATGCCATTTTTATTCGTTAACTTAACCCAAATTTTCAAAAGTTCAAAAGTTATGTTCAAAAGTTATTGTAATTTTAAGTGTTTTTTTTTGTGATTCATTTTTGCTTTAAATATTCTCTTTTAGTCTATCGTTGTAGAAAATTTATTTTTTACGAGATCTTTACTTCCTGATTTTACGAGATTGCTCTGAACTCACTTCGCTCACCCATATCACATTTTTATTTTATTACCGTTGTTGAACAGAAAACATAATTTTTGGATTTACGACTACTAATGTTCAACTACGTAGCCTTGTAATTTTGATCCCAATCTAGAAGACAACCCCTGGATCAAACATTAGGAGAAATATGACTTTATGCAGGACTTTTTGAGGGAACTAACCAGTATTTGCGTTACATGGAAATAAAGACCATGAGAACCTCCGACGCTTAGCCTAACGGTAAGGGGACTCTAACCCATGATACGTCTATCACTGAGGATATTTCACCTCATCACTGCTGTCTATACAAGTCGGATGTTCGTATCGATCAGCCATCGCTGGGATTCGAACCCGGTTCACCTCATTGGAAGGCGAACGCTCTATCCCCTGAGCCATCGCGGATCCCATATCACATTTACTTTTTTTTCCTCCGCATTTCTAGTTTTGATACTTAGTTTTACAGTTAAACTTAAATATATTTGGAGTTCATCCTCATGGCCGCTATCGCCCACCAATCAGGAATCACTTGCGCAGTTGTTTCTGAACACGTTTGCCTTCTTAATTCTGCAGATTTTATACATTCTCACTGCATCATATTACAGATCTTTCATACTAGAGATTTTTTTAAAACTTTATAAGAATCATCACGAAACTCACTATTATTAGCCAACATTCAGAACTGCCTGTCCAGTTTATTTCATATTGTTTCTTGGTGTGAGATCGTTTTGCTCACTAATTCCCCGTCTGACATACACTATCACGAATAACTGATAGAGTGAAAAAAACAACAAAAATCAAGATATTAGAGATAATTGATATTAGTTTCTTGCACTATCTCGAAACAAGTAAATTGAAAGTTCTTCAATACTTACCAATTACTTTTATTATTCGAATATATGTTTTAAATTTTTCATGTAAAACAATTGTGCTACACACTTTTGATTATTTAAAGAAACGTAGATAGTCAATTATAGTCATTAAAATAGAAGGGAGCAAGATAGAATTTCAAAAGAAAGACATTTCTTATCTACATTTATTTTTATAAATATTAAAATCAATGTTCGTGATTAAAACAGACTGTCTACTCATGTTATCTTACAGAAATCGAAAGAAATACTAACTTCTTGTGAGTTTTTTGGATTAATAGAAATTGCTTTTAACTAGACAATTGAAAAAAAAAATTGAAAAGTTTAAAATTCTCTTTAACTTAAAATGTACGCAAAGAAATTAATATTATCGTAATTAGATTACCGCTCTTGCATCAAAAAGTCCGAAAAAGTCATGCAAAAATCAAAATAAATTTTATATTATCACTAAACTGATTTGTTAGGCAAAGTGCATGAAAATTCAAAGTACACTTATGTATTAACTAAATTTAATAAAAGAAAAATGTTTGAATAGCTTATTTTTAATAGGGACCTTATTGTTCAATTTATACCTAGGAGTAATGCAAATTTGTAAAAAAACAAAACAATAATACTTCATATAAATCGGTATGAGAGAGATTTTTTTATCTGCATTCAATTCCTTTCGCAAATTAAATTCCGTTTTTCATGTAATTCCAAAGAATATTTTTACGCGTAAGACTCGTAGCGGAATTACGTAGCATGACAGTTGAAAACTAAATTTAAAAGTCATTTTGAAAGCAGTAAAATAATCATGTACGTTATCCCATCGAAAGAAAAATAAATGTCGTGTTTACTCGAGCTAGAGAATTTAATTTGTCACCTTATTTGCGAACAAACTGAAAGAAATGTTTCCTTTAAAAAGATGAATTTTTCAAGTGTCTAAGTCTTGTCTTTTCTAACACAGATTTCTCGTTTGTTTTTGAATGAAAGGTAGAAAATCACTTCGTACCATAAATTTTTACTGCATGGATCTTCTTTTATTTTCTTTCAAGTTAAACTTGTAATCTTGAATTGTTTCAATGGCCTTACACTTTTATTTTGAAGCATTAACTCCACTTTGCTTATTTACAAAATAAAATTTTAAATTAATATCATTTTCCAATTCTACTCTTTTTTTATTTAAATTTAGTGACTTTTGTCAACTTATTCATACCATAAGTTACCGTTATGTGTTATAAAATTAAATTAGCATAATATCAGCAGTGCAGTTTCGTAGCAATCATGGTGTTTCGTAAAGACATCCCTCAATGTGTATTCGTAGAATTATTATAAAAAATGAAAACACAAGTAAAAACAAAAAAAAAGAAGATTGCAAATTAGTATTGAAGCGAAACTTCTATCAACCTCTCACACATTACAATAGTTCAAAAGTTTAATTTCATGTTCAAATTTTAAGGTGTTTCTAATAATTGTATTTCTACCCTTCTGAAAGTGAACTTGTCTCATTATTTATAACAGTCGCTTTCCTGTACTGTAAATTGCAAGATTTCGATAGTGTTTCTGTTTTTTACTTTGTTACATGGGTAATTCTTAGGAAACATGACAATTCGGACCAAAAAAATTCGTAAAATTTTACGTCATCAGAACAATCTAATTTTTTTTGTATATTTATTTATTTACATTTATTAATATCTTACAGACAGCAGTGTAGTTTATTGACATTTGCTCGAGAAAAAAATAAAATGGAAATTCACCACATTTGGAATGCCAGGAAAAGGACATACTAGCTTAGAAGTTTCAAAAAACAGTCATTTTAAGCTATTAGTAAGTAACAAAACCTAAGCCTTTATATTAGATGGACCATAAATTACTTAAATTAATTCCTTTTATTCACTGTAAAAGGAAACAAAAAAACTTTTGTTGCTGATGTGTACAGAATAAAATTGTGTGAAATAATCAATCATTAAATAAATAAATAACTTCGCTTACATTCAATCTTATTTCAATCGTACATAAACTTGTTATTTGGTTGATATTTGCTTTCCCTCTTTACAGTATTAGCAGTTTAAGAAAATATCTGGTAACACTTCAATGTCTTGGAATTCATAAGCCAGGAAAATGACAGCCAGGATAAGGACAAATTTTCCATTTTATGGCATATAACTTTGCTTTAACTTAATGTTTTGGCCTAAGACGTTTATATTATGCAGAAAACAACAGGATTTCTTAAACTAACTCAGATAAATCTACATAGTTTATGTTATTAATGATTTCAAGAAGTAAGGAAAATGACAACATAGAAACCTACTCACCTTGAAAAAATTTTTGAAATAGATTTTGAAACAGAAAGTTGGTTCTTTCTTCATGCAACAAGACATGTTCAGATAGGAGGGTATCTAATGAATCTATTAACATAAGATATTGATTGCTGGCTCTATCTATTTTGGTTATAAACCACTAAATAAAAGTAGACAGGAAAATAACAGATTTTTTTGTGACAAACAAATTATTGACAGAAAAAATTATTTTAAACGAAGTTTTTGTAAATAATACCCTCAGCGTATATTCTAGAAATGCTTACACCGGCTGAGAAAAAAAAAATTAGATATTGAAAATTTTATGGGAAGTTTTGAAGCTAGTTATTATTGGAAACATTGTTTGTGACAAGCCAAAAACATAAAATTTTGAAGTTCAATTAAATTTTTTAAATATACAAAATAGTTGATGCTTGTACAAGGTTATTTCAAAATGCTAACAGCAATGTTATTTATTAAATTCTTTTTTAAAAAAAAGTTCTTTTAGTAGTTTAGCATTAGATCTTGGTGCAAGTGACTGTAAATTGTCATATTTCGTGAGAATCACCATTATATTAACTTTCTGTGTCCTTTCTTCCTCTTTTTTCCCTTTCTTGAAAGGATTCTAAGCATATTTCATTAAGATATGTTTTTGCGCAGCACCCTGTATATTAAAGATTAATGTCATTTTGGATTTTGAATCTTCATGGATCTTTTTGATCTTTAAATTTTGGTGGAGAACTATGAAAAACTATTTCAGGAACTTGAAATTTACAGCCGTATATAAAACTTCACGGTCAATATTGAGAGACCAATTCAAAATACATGATAGACAGCAGTGCAAGGTTAATTTTAACGTCATAAACAAACTTTATCACACAATGAAGTTTACAAAGCTTTATCGCAACAAAGTTTATAAATGACTAGCAAATATACCGCGTAAAACAATGTTAAACTTAACTATGTTAGTTTACACGCTATGAGATTCCCTTTAAATTTACATGAACAACTCTTTTTTTTTGTTGAGATTGAATTTGCCTTTACAAAACAAGGCTAGAAAAGTCTTTTGAAATCGAAAAGAAATCTTCATT
Organism: Parasteatoda tepidariorum; assembly: GCF_982258835.1. Lineage (NCBI taxonomy): Eukaryota > Metazoa > Arthropoda > Arachnida > Araneae > Theridiidae > Parasteatoda > Parasteatoda tepidariorum. Next base: position 81,538,465 of record NC_141761.1, read on the forward strand.
CGTAAATCAAGAGTAGAAAACGTTTTACTACCATTTATAAATACACAGTCTCCAGAATTTTTTTAAACATTTTATGACGATAACTAAAACAAGATTTATAATCATTTATGTATTTTCTTTCACACTTTAAGTGAGATCATTAAATTTTCATTAAGTTTTAACCTAATCATTTAGTTTTCATCACAAACAAAATTGCTTCCTGAATAAAGCTAGAATGACAAAAAAGGCAGAAACAAGCCTTGCAGTTAAAGCTAAAAAATGAGATTTTTCGGAAACTGTTTTGCATTCTTTCATTCAATATTTAAGTCATACTTTTACTCAAGATTGGAATACTAATATTTCGATTAAAATTATTCAGTATATATCGAATAGTCGAATAGTTATATAGTCGATTATATATATTATTAATGCAAAATTTCCACTGAGTTTAAAAAAGGATTACTTAGTCAACCTTATTATGGGCAACCAATTGAAAGTGAAGTATGATCACCTGCTATCTGGGGATTATATCGTCATCTCCACCTGCAAATTACATTGATATTTCCATTTTATTTATCATTTTTTGACAAGGAAAATCTAGTTTGAATAGCATTAAACTCTCACATATTCTGTATAACATCGATTGCAATAAATTTCAATTGGGACCCTATCAAAAAATGCTAAATTTTTCAAATTTAAGTGATAAGTTAAAACTGTGACAAACAATTAAGAGATAAATACAAAAAATCATTATTTGCTCAACCTGCGCCTAACATTTACGAGATAAACATTAACAAATATTAGTTTTGCTCAAGCTGCGCCGCGCATTTAATAGAAAAACATGAACAATTCATGCTAATACTTCTTTTTTTAAAAAATATTTTTTAATATCTACTATTAATAATAGTTAAGAATGATTTGAATAACTATTAAAATGAAAGAAATATATCAAGTTAATTTTTAATCTAAAATATCTGAAGAAAATGCAGCTTAACTGTTTTTCATTTTAAGGTTCAGTTTCCCAGAAAACTCTTTTCATTCAAAAGAAGAAAATAGTTAGAATCCATTTTTCAGAATGCAGTTTTGCATTGAATAAAAGAAAATTTGCATCATTTTGTGATATAGTTGAAAGCAAACCATTCAATCATTTTCCGATATCTCCAAAATACCTTATTTTTTCTTCCTTATTTCCGTCTTTTTGTAACGCATTGCGATCATATTGAGAACTCGATTTTTATAAAAGTAAAGAATATTTCTTCTTATCTTTTATATTAAAAAAATCTCAGCTACCTCATCATATCGTTATGCAAGATATTTTTCAGTTACCCAGGATTTCAATCTCAGTAATTTTAATACATTTTTAAAATATATCTATTGGTATTTTCTTAAACTTTTTTTTAGTATTTATATAATTTTATGTGAAAAAAAATTCAAGATTTTTTTGTGTTTCTTATATCAGTATTGCATCAAAAGCTAACTTACGTTACACAAAAATTAAAAATTCATCGTTCAGAAGAGTTTATTGAAAAAAAAAATTAAGATAATTTTCAAAGTAATTAACGTTTACATTTTGCAGCTTAGTTAACGTTGACTGTAACTTTAAAATTATTCTTTTTCTGGTAGTTACTAACATTGCGTTATTTTGAATATCTTTCCAATACTGTTATTCTGATATAAAGTTTTTATATATGGATTATTAAAAAATGTTTTTCTACTAAATGATTGATTTCTATCATTTTATAAGAAAATGATTTGAAAAAAAAATTACAACATATTTTTCGTGAAAAAAAATTATTGAAATCTAACAGTGTAATAATAAAAAAACAGGCCCAATTGAAAATGAATAGTTTTACCTGAAATTCTGGTTTTTTGAAATTGTAGCCTTTATTACTACATATCGAGTAAAAAAATAAAAACTGATACGAAAATTTAGCTGACTAAAAGGTTTTTATGCCATGCTTGAATAAATCATGTTAAACTTACCAAATTTCACCACCTGAGCCAAATTTTATTGTATATTATAAAACCATATTTTATTGTTAATTTATCAACATTATTTCCAAAGCAATGATTCAATAAATCTTATCAAGCCTTTTGTGCTCTCATAGAGGGAGAAAATGGTAAAATGTACTTTAATCTGATATTTTTCACCATTCTTTTTTCTCAATGTGGTGCCCATACTGATAAAAATATTTCATTTATTAAATTTAAAATTTAAATCCCCTCCAGAATACAAAGAAAATCAATTACTGTTTTCTTTCTTTTACATTATTTCCTAAAAATAAACGATAATATCATATAACGAGTGTGTTGTTGTAATCTGAAAAGTTGTTATCTGATGTAATCTGAAAATCAGTTAAAATTGAGTAGAGTAGTGTAATCTGAAGCTAAGGATGCAGAATGTAAACATCAATATGCAAACAACAAAAATGTTAAAATATCATTATATATTGTCATGTTAGGTCCTGATTTTTGAAAGTAAAAATTTAATATTTTGTTCATCTTTTTGATACTGATATAAATTAATTTAAAATTTGACTCTTTCAATTAAAAGCTTTTATGGTTTTATATCTTTTAAATAGAAGAAATAATTATTTGAAGGTAATTAGATAAAACTATCTAGCTCAAAATGCACACTGAAAACATATGATTAGAAGTACCAAAATATGGTAAAATTTGCCGTGTTTCTAGCTTTATAGAAGCACAAAGATAGTCAAAATTTTGGTAAAATTTTCCTTCAATAAGTGTGGCTAAACTTTTTGAAATTACTATGGTTCATGGCATAAAAAACCTTTTATTCTGCTAAATCTACTTTTCAGTTTTTTTTACTAAATGTGTGGCATTAATAACTAATATTCTGGAAACTAAAATTTCCTATAAACCGTTAACATATGAATTAAAAATATCAAATGAACGGTTTAAACACCGTATATTTTGGTTTTTATTACTGGAACTATGATTTTTTTGGTGAATTTTCTTTTATCATAGAGTATGGTAACAGAACAGAATTTAAAAGGCCACTCAGCAAAAAATGAATGAGTAATTTAAAGAAATTGATTAATTTAAGCTTTAATTTTCGATTTGAAATGCTTCTATAATTTAAAACTAAATCATAATATTATTAATAGTAAATATTTTTAAAATAGTTACTATGTTTTAAATTGCTACAATTTAGAAGAAAGACGTAAAACCAATACACAAAAAATTACAAAAATAATAACTTAAAAAATAACTATTATAATTTTCTTTAAAGAAAACCTTAAAATATTGTTTATTTCGAAATAAAGAGATCAAAAGATGTAGGAAAATATATTGCTACAGCAAAAAAATTTAGGAAATTGCAAGCAAAGAGAGTTAAGGAATTTTTATAATGATGAAAAGAAAATGTATAAATAAGAAAATATTTTGTAAGCATTTTACCGATTCAGATTTTTCAAAAGAATTTTCTTATCTCTCTGTGTAAGTATCAATTTATCACCTAAAAACTTTTATTTTCAACCACTGAAAGTATCAATATTTTTTTCAAGCAACGAAAAATGTAAAATTAGAAATAAACAAAACGGACTTAATATTACCTAATTTAAAAAATTCCTATTGACTACAAAAGAACATAAATTTAAAAAAAAATGCCTTTAGTTGAAGTAAAAAGAATGATGTAAACATTTCTTTCGTACACCTACAATAGCATCTTTAATGACGCATAGATTTAAAAAATATATTGAACTTTCCTGAATCTTGATCCTATTTTTTTCTCCGGGTAACTTTAAGCACCATGCAGCTTTTTTTTCTAAAGAAACTGCGAACACTTTTTTAAATGAAGAAAGAATAGGAAAATTGAGCTAGTATATTTAAAAAAAAATAGGTGAGAGCTACTATGCTGAAAGAAGTGAAAATATAAGAATATTAGAGTAAATTTATTTTATTTTGTAAAATAATTGAACAAAGAATAGTATAGTTCTTTGAAAGTAATAAGCGTTATTAAATGTATTGAATTGAAAAAATATATTTAGAAGGAATAATGAAAATACAAAACCTTTTTTTTTGAAACAATAGTTTCTTAATGAAAAACAACACAGTTTTTAAACACACACACACACACATATATATATATATATATATATATATATATATATATATATATATATATATATATATATATATATATATATATATATATATATATATATATATATATATATATAGATATATATATATCATGATTGGATTTTGCTGCTGGTTGCAAAGTTTAGTAATAGATAGTTTAGTAGATAGCAAAAGCAAACATTTCAAACTTAACGAATTTAGTTCTTAACAGCGATGAATATAATAAGGATTCTGGAAGGAAATTACAACTGCCACAGAAAGGAAACAGAAAGAGGAAGTCGAGGGAGAAGAAAAGGAAAAGAAACAAAAAGAGGAAAGATTGCATGAAGAACTAGGAGAAAGACAGAGATAGCATTAACTGCAGTTGGCGTAATTCCGAGCACTCTCTACCGTAGTAGAAGTAAGTGAAAGTTCACCATTATCTCAAACTAGCGTTAAAAAATGTCACCCAAGTTAAGAGTTTCGACAGTTTTCAGGTAATATTAATGCCATTGCCATTTTAAAATTAGTTCGAGCATATCCAAAAGGATAGTGACATAGCTCCGGAAAACATGTTTTATGTCTTGATTCAAGTCACTGTTTCCGGATCTCATCCTCTAGATATTTTGGAACGTTTTTCTCCAGCGAGAGCCAATTACCCTAAAGCAGTGGGAAACTTGAAAGCACACTTCGGTACGGATAGCAATGATTTTTTAGTCGGGGATTTTGTTAGAGAATTTCTGAAATTAGTAATTTCTGTGCTTAAAAATTTGAAGCTTTCTACGACAGCTTTATGTGATAATCACATATTAAAACTTTAGAAAATTTAGGAGTTACGACTAAGAAATGTGCTTTACTATACCCAATGATGGAATCTTGTTTGCAGAAGATTTTTTTTAATTTCTAAATCGTCACACAACATCTTGTTTTGTTGATGCTAAGGAAAAGTTGTTTGGAAATAGAGGTAAGAAAGAAAGAAAGAAAGGTAAGGAAACTTATTGTAATTCATAAAGCTAGATGTTGAAGGCCCACTTTTTTCAAGAAGAATAGAACTCGATATTAATATTTAATTCAGCAGCATATCGAGCGGTAAACAAACTTTGAACTTGTCCCCCCTTCACCATTCCTAATGACATTTCGAAGATTTAAATTCAAGTATCTATGATCAAGATTCTCAAATATCTATTGTGATGACGGTACAAATTTCAAAGGAGCAGTAAATGCATTGAAGTTATTGGAATGGAATCAAAGTCAGAGGCAAGGATCTGCAAATGGTACTAAATTGACGTTCAACGCTCCAAATTCTGCTTGGTAGGGTGGATGGTGGTGGGAGCACCTTATAAAAATTCTAAAAGATCTGCAAAAAAAGAAAGAGTGCAGGGGAGAGCTTGATTGAGTTGACTCTTCTAGTACATTTACTAACGTCACTGAAATCAAAGCTATAACACCAATGTCCTCATACGAATTGTCAGATATTCAGACCAACATTAGGACGCATTTAGTAACTGGTTCTTGGGAGAGATTGAGAAGTTTGTCTTGTTTTATATATATATATATATATATATATATATATATATATATATATATATATATATATATATATATATATATATATATATATATATATATATATATATATATATATATATATATATATATATATATATATATATATATGTATATATATATATATATATATATATATATATATATATATATATATATATATATATATATATATATATATATATATATATATATGTTTAAGAACTGTGTTGTTTTTCACTAAGAAACTATTGTTTCAAAAAAAAGATTTTGTATTTTCATTATTCCTTCTAAATATATTTTTTGACTCAACTTCATTCATCAAGTACCGAAATATCGCGAGCTCAAATGATCCTCCATATTTTAAGAACGTTGAGTCAATGGCTCATTCTGAGAAATCGAAGTAGTTTAGCCACTCATCCATCATCCAATATGTACCGAAATGTGGCAAGTCTGGAAAAATCTGGTTCCAGAACGACTACGCTTGTAAACTGCATTTACCAGCTCAGGTAAATTTGGTTTTTCTTGATAATCCAGAGGTGGAGAAATGTTATAAACGTTGAGCTAATAAATTTCACCACTTATTTAGCCATACGTTACTAAGTATGAATTGTAACTGCAATCGATCATGTTACGCAAGCGACAGTTCATACTTCAGTAAATTTATTAACATTTCCTTTTTTCTTTTTTCTGTTCTATGATTTCCTTTTTTTCTTTGAAAATTGGTTAAGTTTTAACGTTTGATTTAAGTCATTTATTTACTTAACTTGATTGAATGTGAAAATGTTAATAGCATCCATCTTATTTTGCTTTATGGGATGTTACAATACTAGACGGCTACTTGATAAGATAAGAAATAAATTATTTTACACTTTAAAGTAAACAGATCTTTGAAGATAAAGGAAGTTTAGAAAATGAAATGTACAATGATTAATATAAAACATAGTACAAAACAAACATGGTATATTTCCATATTTGAATAAAGTTAACACTGATTTTGAGACTTAACTTCAACTTCGATTGGAAGTTGATAAGATAAAATCTTTTTCATCTATCTGAATGCACATAAGATATAAAACTACAATTTTACATTTACACCCAAATAAATGTCTCCTAGAGAGAAATCATCGGTGCGGAATAAAAATTCCAGTTTTGGCAATTTTCTCTTACGTTTAAATCTGATGACATCAACACATTAAAATAATTAAATAATGTAAGAAAACTCTCGAAAAGAAATATTCTAAGAGAGCTATTATAGCTCTTTTTGCTCTATATTTAAAGTTTTAGTAAGCTTTATGTAATATAAAGCAAGTTTTTTCTAGTCTAATCTTTGCAAGAAAAAATGAATTATATTTTAATTTAAAATCTCTTTTTTTTCTATTAGCAACACATTTTTCTGTTACATATCAGGTCACTTCATCAACAAAATTTTTACTTTAAGGAGTTTAGAGATTTTTTTAACGATCTGTTCCCACATTATGTGTATGTAAGGTTTAGTGGGACTTTAAAAACTTCCTGTTTTGAATATGATTTTGTTTATCTCTATTTTGCCAGTCTTGACGGAAATCACTGCAAATTTAAAAAAAAAATTCTTATGCGCTTCAGAATAAAGAATGTATTAAAATAGAAATACTATTTATTTTTTTTAAAATGAAAATTAAGTTTGTATAACGCAGAAAATATCATGAAAAGTAATAAAATAACTATATCGCACTCCAAAAAATTAAGATTGAACACTGTAATACATTTTCTCTTAATTTCTTTCAACGTCGACATTATCTTAAATAGGGATCTGGAGAAATACATTACAGATAATCAGTCCAGCGTTTCTTTAATTGAAATGAGGCATCTCATTAAGCCAAAAAATAAATGGCTGCTATTGAATTAACTGTTTTCTATTATCACTGTTAATTGCTGAACATTAAATTTAGTCACGTGAAATGCCTTTGAAAAAATTCATTATGTAGTCATCCCCCCCCCCAAAAAAAAAATCTTATATACATTTTGTTATCATGAAAAGACACGATATTTAATAATTTTTGCATTTTTTTTCTATCTACCCAGTTTTTAAAGCTACAGAACTGCCTGCATTTCTGAAATTAAATTGGTAAAAACTATTTAGTTGAAGTAATTAAACGTATGGTGCGAGAAAAACGACTAAAATTGAATAATGTTTGGATTTTCACGTACTGGGATTCAAATTAAATGGTTCACAGGTTTTACCTCAAATATTCCCATGAATTAGTGTTGATGATGCTTTTAGAAATGAAATCAGACATAAAAACCTACTTTCTGTGAATGAGGATACTCTGCAAAAAATTACGTAAAAAGTAACGGCGTTTAGTTTGCCGGTACTTTTTACTGTAGAATCCTTTTTTAAGAAAACATGTTACGGAAAATTTTTTTGGTAAATTGTAATTTTTACAATCACTCTAATTCAATAAATATTACTCTAAAAATTACGATAGATAATATTTTACAGATGATGCATCCAAAGTTTCGGTACTTAATGCCGTAATTTGATCAAAAATTTGCTTATTGCTTTTTTCTTTGATGACCGAAAAATCCTAAAAGCTCATTTACTAGCATTTGAAGTGTGAATTATTGATTCCATATGAATTTTTCTGCTAGAGAATGCCTTCAGCTCTGTTACAAAATTTTAAATAGGTTGTTTTAGATAATGGGGTGCATGTCATAAGTACCATACCCTTTCTCTGGACCTCAATTCCCCTTTCCCCCAAAAAAGTTGAGGGTAAAGTTCAAAAAAACAGTGTATACAGAAATGAAGTAGTTTCAAAGTCTGTCATCTTTGAAACTTGACATAATAATGATGATATTGTCCTCACAGGAATGTTAAATGGATGACATGTTTCAAGTCACAAAAATATGGTGTTTGCTTTTCTGATATGGCCTTAGTGGTATTATTTTTTGACTTTTATTACACTTCTTCCCTCTTTTTTTTAATAATTCGATTTTTTTTCCTGTCCAGGTGGCTCAAGAAGTGAATCTTTCCTTGTAAATATAGGTTTCAACAGAAACGTTCTCAATATATTTGTTTGTTAGTTTTAATTGAGTCCAATAGTTGCAAAAATTCAGCGTGGCTTAATTAAGCGTGTGCAAGAAGTATTATTGCAAAAGAAAAAAATATTACATAAAATTAGGAACTTTTATATGAGGATGGTGAATCTCTCTTTACAACTCATGGAGAAAAATGCTTATTTTTATTTTCTTTTTCTATTTTTTTTATTTCTTTATCTGTCTATTTTGTTTCACTGAATAGTTCAATGATAAATAATGTTAATGGTAAATCCTCAGAATAATAAAAACTTGTGTACTTACTAATACACCTAAGAAAGATTGAATGCTAAAATTCAATTAAATCTAACGGAAAATTCCAGTGAAGTTCATATTAGACACGACACTATTTAGCTTTGTTAAGTAAAATTTTGTATGAGTTTTTGAAATATTAATTGTGTAAATATTTACTTTAAGTGAAAAATTGTGCTTCAATTTAATTATTTTGCGTCAAATATTGATTTATTACACAATTTTAACATCATTATATAATGTGAAAATGTCAGTGTCCACAATATTTTAAAAAAAAAACGTACAATCCATTATGAACTCCAATTTGATTTTCAAGTTAATGGAAAAGCTTCACTTTACGATGATTAAAACATATTACACATTTCTTTAAAGAGAAACTTGCACATAAAATCTCCACTAAAAGAGGAAAAAAAAGATAATACTTATAACTTTGTTACGTTTCCTTAATGTTTAGTTAAAATAAATAAATAAATAGAATGAGCTTTAAAAAAGCTACCTCATTTTCTTCCAAAACATGCATATCATTGGCTTTTTTAAGTGCTTGTTAAACATTGCAAGGACAAAATAATGCAGCTTAATTATACTTAAAAGTGTTTTTACCTGCATGATAAATAAGGTTGGTTTCATTTAGAAAGCTTTTTATGCCTTCATAAAGCATTAAAAGGATGTTACAAATTAAAGTATTTATTTTCATAAAAAAAGGTATTTCGGGTATCATGGATATGAATTAAACTCAAAGGAACCAACTTCATTTTAACATTTTCAGGAAGGAAATGATATTTGCCAGTTGTCTTTTTGCTAAAATTGTCTTTATTATTATTTTTTTCATTTGATTTCAGTGAGTTTTATATTATGAAGTTAAGCAACTTAGCTTGACGATAATTTTCAATATTTTTGTCAATTGTAAGAACTATGTTTTCTTATGTTGAATGCTTGATAATTTACAAGTAAAATTGCTTTGAAATACTCTTAATACACTGGTGAAAATAATCAAAAGGATGAATTTTTTGTTTAATAAAATAAAACTAACGAAACAAATAAAAACAAACTGGGCTAAAATATCTAGTAAAAGACAGATATACAGGGGAACAAAAATGGGCAAATCTGTACCCCAAATATGAAAACTAGTGCCAATAACCTGTCAGAGTACCACTGTGGAACATATGAAAGTCGGTATATACCAGTTTTCCCATGATGATAATGTCTTCCCAGATATCGTCCCCAGTGGTCCTTTTTGTCAACGTTAGAGGGCCGATATCGACTTCCAGATTCTCCAGAAAAGTCGAAGATTGAAAGTCTCTCCCAGACGTTGCTGTTCAGAATGAATCACGACTTATAAGTGAAGAGAACTCCCTCTCCAATCATTCACTGTCCAATATGCATGCTCTCAGCACCAAGCTAGACTGTCCTTTTTGTGGTTCACAGTCAAAAGTTTGCAGACTACTTCCTACACCTGACTAACAGGCCATCTGCATTAAGTATCCCGTGAAATCGATGTTTCTGTGGCTTTATATGCGTTACGAAACAGTTTAGTTGCTGTCGAGGACTTATTTTTATTATTATTTTTTTTTTGGCTAGAAGTCTCAAATATCATTCTTGAGTTGGTGTTGTTGCTGTGGTCATGAATAGGTCGGCGGACCACTCACTGTTCCTGTTTCTGTGAATTGTTTCCACATAGTGTAAGCTACATTTGTTGAAACTCCGAGGTTTCTACAACAGTTAGCCTGTGAATGGCTTGTTTCGAGTCTTTACGCTGTCCGCCATCTTGTGGCGTCATCTAGGCAATGACGACCCGCCAATGACTACTTGACTGGCATTGGGCTAAACTGCGATATTTCAAAACGACTTGATGTTATAAGATTCGTCGAGCAAATGAGGTATCTCTGCACAAACGTAATTACAGCGCCACTCCCTTTTGACGTATCAGACCACTGCGTGGCATATGTGTTTGCGAAAAGCTAAGCTATCACGTGATATCCTATTTGTGTGTAGGCATTACGCATTTTATTATTTTTTCCTTCCTTTAATTATTTTATTCAGTATGATTTATTCATTAATTGAGTGCAATTCAATCATTCTTTTATTATGTCATACAAATTTCACTGCTGTAATTTCAGCTTTTTTTAATACTTTTTTTAAAATTTTAGTTAATTTTCCATGTGAAAGAACTATATTGAAATAATGATATGAAAGTATAGTATAATGTTAGTATTCGAATATTTTTCTTCAAAAACTGTGAACTTATACAATTACATAGCTTCATTACAACCATTCCTTTACAAATTTTTATATTTAAACTACTTGTTAACTATACTTTAAAATTACTAGTCAAAATCAAACTCGCTATTTTTTTATTGTTTCCAAATGGCAGATGGAGAAGGTGATAGCTGTTTTACCATTTTGAAATTTTTTTAGAGATATTTGTTGAAAAATTGGATTTTCATAGTTTTTCTCATTTTGTAGTTTATTACTTAAAATTACTTGACTAACAACTTTAGATATTACTAACGATATTATTTGATTAAAAACTTCACTCATTAAAAAAATATACAAATTAGAAATAATAGTTGGCATCAAGCGCTCGAGAACAAGTTCCCGTTTTCAAGTTAAGATTTCATTGGAAGTTTTAAAAAGGATTGCCTCTTTTCGAATTCTTGATACATATCGACTGTCATTTCCAATTAGTATACTTTTGAAGCGAATGAAGTTGTTAATCAAGGGACAGCAAATAATGGATGGTAATAAAATAATGGGTAAAACACAAGTGAAACAGTGTGATATCATAGCTTTAAATATAGGTTTTGAAAGATCTTACGACTTAAGTAATTTTTTTGAAAAAAATTGAGACATTTTTTATTGTTTTATATGCTTATAATTTTATTTACTCCACACATACGAAATAAAAAAATTCCAAACTTCATAATAATTAAATGTTATTCAAAGACAAAGTTAAAATTTTTTTCGAAAAACAAATATGTAAAATTCATATAAATATTCAAAAAGTCCATTAAATTACTTAGTACAAAATTGATATTATAAAAACTGTTCCTTTTAATGATTAAATATTTTTTTTTAAATGACCGACTGAAATTATTTTAAAAAACAAACGAGACTACACATCAAGAAAAGCATCATGGTAAATTTGTAAACTGAAAGACAACACAGGTAGTCTAAAAATTAAATCATAAATAAAAGAAAGCTTTTGTAAAATAATAAAAAGGTTTCTATACATTTGAAATAAATTTAATTAAAAGCTCCTTACATCTATCTTAATAAAGACAATTTATTGTTGTTAGCACGTTGCAAGTACACGCAATTAATAATAATTTAAAACATTTTAAGATGGGCAAAAATTAGCTTTTATTTAAAAGCACATTAAAAATCTATGAACAATAAATACCTCATTATAACAATTATGTTAGTCCTAGGCTCCTGTGTCCTGTTTCTAACAATAATTATTTATTATAATGTTTTAAATTGCAAAGCATTTTATTTGTGCTCATAAAATCTAAGCTTGCTAGAAAATAATTTGAAGTGTCCTAGTTCCATGACATAGTAAAAGTTTAATTTCACATGACAGTAAAAACATTATTTGATAATTTCCTATAAATGAGACTCGTTTTATGCCGGAAGGAATTAAGCATATTCGTTTTCAGCTGAAGTGTAAAGGTAAATTTCAATTAAGTGGAAAATTCTCTTACAAGTGTAATGGGTAGAACTTAAAGTTGATGCAACGCTTGAAGTGAATTTAAATGGATATTGAAGTTTATCTTAACTCGTGCGAGGTAATCATGTACTACAAATGAAAGTTCATTTTTATTCAAGTAAAATATTAAGCAACAATATGCATTTATCTAACTATGAATGATAAACAAATTAGAATTTAGAACACCTATGACACCATGTCATGCTAATTTGAAATATGAACATAAAACCACATTTACAACTGAAAGTTGCAATAGAAATGATGATATATTATCAACAAGGCAATAAATCATTAAATATAGCTCATTGTTGGAATCTTGGACATAAATTTAATTTAATGAACACTGATTCGCTTGTTAACTTTATGAGTTTTACACCATTTCTCCATAGAAAGTAGAAATGCATTTCCCCCCGATTTATCTCTCTTGGTCACAGTGGTTTTTATAGTTTTGTTTTACTCTTTTTATTTATTTTTTTGTATCATTCTCAGGGACTGCGATTTTTCTAGTATTGTTATTCCTTCATCTTCATTCATTGGCAACTTAACGTTTTATGTTTCAAAACATTTTTGTTTTCCTAATTCATCTCTGACAAGTCTTGAGAATAAGTGCCTATATTTGAGAGCTTAAAAAATCTCAAATTTTAACTGTATCTTCATATTTTTAAAGATAATGAAGTTATTAATCAAATATATATATTAGAAGGGTTTACCTCAAATTAATGTTCATTTGTCATGCAATAAGAAACGCCAATCATCAATAAAAATCAATACAATTTGGTATCATAAATTTGAATACAAAATTTATAGGACACCAAGCAATTAATTACAAATAGGAATTAAAAAATATAATACCGAATTGAAGTTGCAATAATGCAATTAGCTTTAATTTGATTTTCGATGAAATGGAAGTCTTTTTTCAAATAAACAGAAACGTCAATCAAAAAATGTAATATTTGAGATGAATTGATGTAAAAAGGGAAATTTATAGTATGTATGTCATCATATTATGTTAAATATAAACATAAACTAAAAATTACATCAATGAATGAAAATTGTAATAATGAGTATCTAAGATACGAATGTGAAAAAATAAAGTTTATTAGTTAATTGTATTTATGACACTGTAATTTTTATGTGAGATATGAATTAAAAACCATATCAATAATTGAAAAGTTTTATGATGCTTTGATGGTTTACATCAAATAAAAATTCATTTTGTTACACAATTAAAACACCATTTAGAAAGCGTCAGCCAAGATTTATTTATATAACAGTAAATGATACATTTGAATCTAATATAATGACATGCAATTTTGTGAGAAGTATGAATTAAAATCTAGTTCCGCTTTATACTTTCAGATAAAATTTTAATTTCTTGAAACTCATTTTTGTTAAGAATACTATAGCACTGGTCTCCAACGCCCAAGCATCAGACCTGCACCGGTCCATGGACAAAATGATACCTAGCTGTCCAAGTAACATTAAATTATTTCTATTTTGTTTACTATGGTGTATATCTTTCGGGATTGTATTACTTTCCGTGGGCGAGAGATTAACCGGAAGCAGAGAAATGTCACCGTGCAGCTACACTAATACCGGACACATAAAATTATTAAATCAAGACAATCCAAAAGAAATCAACGTCCCTCCCTCTCCCTTCAGTGATCCGCAGTAAAATTATTTGTTCTTGTCCAGTTGGTCACGATAAAAAGGTTGGGGGGGGGACTATACTATAGTATGTTGTTGTTACACATCCCCTTGGAGAAGGGAAGCCTAGACCAGGTCTAGCAGGTCCCGCGGCGTCAGTTCCCCATATATCTGCAGAATGTCCGGATCAACCAGCAGCTGCTTAAAAGAAGCGCCAAGGCAAAAAATAAGGTGATCAATACTAGCAGAGGTTGTGAGCAGGAACAAGGTTGGAAAGTCTTCTCCCCATTTTGAAACCCTAAACACTTAAGATGGCCACTGCGAAATCTAGCCATGGCCGATTGGAAAGGCCGAGGACCGCAGCATGCTAATGATAGGCCAGGGCGGTTGCCAGCATACCACTGATGGGATGGAGTACGGCGCCACACTGGAAGCAAACGATGTTTTCCCAGGGAGTGGATATCAGTGGGAGTAAGACGGTTCAAACAGTCCATAGGAAAGATCACAGCCATTCTTGGCAAGCACATCGGCTGTCTCATTGCCATGCACCCCGACATGCGATGGGATCCATTGGAGGCTTATTAGATACTATAGCATCCATCAGCTAAACCATGGTTTTAGCAACATATTTATAAAATATGCCATTATCTAAATACTTTTCGCTCAGCTTGCTTTTTTTTCCTAGTTTTCTTTATTTTCTAGCAATAGTCATAAATCAGTTTATATTTGTTTAGTTTATATTTGTATTATAAAGATGAAGAAAATCATTTTCAAACTTATCATTTTTAACATCAAAGGAATGTAAGTTCCTAAAATGTAAATGAACCCTTTTATGTCTAGACGCATTTAATTATACTTAATCTTCTTACCAATTTGATGTGCATAAGAATGGTTAAAAGATTTTATCTTAGTGATAAAGATGAGTCTTATCATAATACAATTTAAAAGTGCTGAGTATTAATTACATCTATCTTTATTCTAAAATACATATTGCTAGTTTTAAGAAAAAATTTTTTTTTTACTTTGCAGAGTTATAATATATTTTG
The DNA here is from genome assembly GCF_982258835.1 of Parasteatoda tepidariorum. Lineage (NCBI taxonomy): Eukaryota > Metazoa > Arthropoda > Arachnida > Araneae > Theridiidae > Parasteatoda > Parasteatoda tepidariorum. The sequence continues at coordinate 81,553,798 of NC_141761.1, forward strand.
AGAACACATTGTATCAGCATGTCTTGTACGAGATAAGTTTTTTTTTATTTATGTATAATGCTAATGAAATACAGAAATGTAGGAAAGTATTTGGGAATATTTAGATTATTATTATGTTCCCAACATCTTATTAACAGTTTCGCTATGTTTTCAGCAAAATATAAACAAAAATGCTTCAGAAAACTAAAAATTTATTTTCAGATTCCATTATTATTTTAAATATCGACGTAAACTATTTCAATACTCTAAGTTTGAATGCTTCTTAAACTCATTAGATAATTGATACTCTGAAATATAATATAAACTTACCGAGCGATAAAAGAAACAGCCAGTAATTTGGAAAAAAATAGAAGACTACGGTTTACTTAATTTTGCTTAGATTTATTCTCACAAAGTTTTGAAATAAAATTTTATGTTTTTTATTCAGTAGCAGTGATAACTGAAAAAAAATTGAAAAATGATGTATTCTGTTGCATATTAGACCATTGTTGCATATTATTAAACTTTCACTCTTGTGTGAGTTACTGTTGCACTAAGAGTGCATCTCATTGTTACTGCATATGGTGCTAATGATGAAGACATTGTTTAATTTATTCCTCAGAAACGCTATTTGTTTAAAATGTTTTAAGAAGTTTCTCAAATTAGACATAAACAAATTTTCTGGTTTTCAGAGCAGAGCACAGAAAATCGCTTATTTCTCTTCAATTCTGCTTATTTTAAATTGATTTTACATATTTAGGATAATTTTTGACACACCCAGTACATATTATGAAGCATACTAAATTAGCATAATACGTATCACATAATACATATCACATAATACATAACACATAATACATAATATATAATAAATATATAATAAATATATAGTTCCTCCGCATTCCATTGTTTTCAGTGTAATAATTTTTTACCGTTAAATATTTCCTTTATCATTTTCATAGTTAATTTCAGTTAAGCAGCCAGCCTTTTCTTTTTTCACTCAAACGCAAAACGAAAAGTTTCGGTGAAAAATTCATGTTTAAAAAAATAAAAGTCTACATTTTATTCAAAACAGTGAAAAATCGTTTTGTCTGAATAAAACAGATTGGATAAATATATTTTCTGGTGAAGTAAGGGCCAGCGAGTAAATATCTCTTTAAATGAAATTTACAACTCTCCTTTTCCAAAAGAGGTATTTTTCAAGTTGACAGTTACCAAAAGAAAGAATCTTTGCAGCAGCGAATTTCCTTGCTGAAAAATATCACATAACGTAAGACTAGAAATGTTGAAGGATTTGTTTCTGTTGCATACATTAGTATTTAAACAGTTTTATTTCTATCATATATATTGACAACGACTTTTCCTCCCTCTTATATTAACAACAGCAACAACCATAACATATTTTAAAACTTTGCAGTAGATAACCTTAATAGATATAAATTCAGAACAGAACTGTTTATTCTATTAATAAAAATATGATAAAATTTCTAAAACATTTACTGTAAGATTTAATGTTTACAAGTACTTACATGTAGAATGAATGTAGAATATAAAAAACTTAAATAAAAATTTTGTTATAAGCTTAATAATATTACATATTAAATTTCTTATTTTGCCTATTTAATAAACAATCCTGCCCGTAAATAGTTTCAATTACTTTTGAATAAAATATTACTGTAAGAAAAAGGATGTACAGTTATATTAGCATAAAATCATACATAAAATGATATGTAATAAAAGTGGTTGTATCTAGCTTTTTATCATTGTGATATCACAACTAGTTTTCAGACATTTCTCATCATCATTATCGACATACGTATCATGTGATAAAAAATTTTCTTTCTTAATTCAAAGTAATTTCCGATAAATGGCCGGTTTGTACAGAGGCCACTGGTATGTGAATCTAGGTTTATATATATATATATATATATATATATATATATATATATATATATATATATATATATATATATATATATATATATATATATATATATATATATATATATATATATATATATATATATATATATAATTTAATTTTTATGTCTTGAATGTTCGTATAGTAGCGGGGGGAATTTGTTATTATAATTTTCCGTACAATCTATGTTAACATTAAAAAATTTAGCAATTTATCTCAAGCATGCTTTTAAAGGACAGTAAAAAATTTAGTTACTTTGTTTAAAAGAAACTGTGCTCTTATTTACTATAATTAATCATTCGAACCAATTTTTTTTCAGTTAGGTTTTTTTCCGCCGAAACGGGATGATACTTTAAGTGAAACGAATGAATTTTCTTGAAGCTAAATAAGTACTTAGATCAAAAACTGTAAACAATGAGCTTTAAGGAATAAAATAAATTTAAAAATATATGTAAAAAAACGAAAAAATGGTGCTGTAAAAGAGATATAAGTCATCATAACCAAGTAAATCATTATTACATTCATATGAAGCGTTTATTTTTTATATAAAATATTTTTCGATTGACGATAAGTTGATTGGCAATTAACTTCTGTTTAATACCGAGACAAAATGCTGGAGTTTTCGTTATACAAATGAATTTTATAATTACAAAGTTATTTTGTTTTGTTTAAAAATTTCCCGACATGTGGTAAAATACGCAAAAAGTAAAATTAAAAGTAAGGGATCCAAGCTTTGGACCATTATCCTCACTAAATTATTGGATCATTAGTTTTCCGATTTTGGCTACTTCCGATATTTTGAGAGTAAGCTATCCAAATCATCAAAAAAGTTATGTTTATTCAGTAAAAGTACATTTTTGTACGTTTTCGTAAGTCTGCACTAATTAATTAGCATGTATGAATTTCTCTCCCCTCTAATCGTTAAGTTTGAATCCTAGTAAGTAAAGATCTGATGATTAAATCAGGGTGTTCCGTTTTTTAATTTGCTCATTGTACATGAAAAAATCAACGCGTCTTTAAATTTACGATTAAAATTTTGGTAGAATATTAAAGATAATAATGAATTGTATATTGATATTTGTGATTATGTTAATGATAGATATATGTCATTACGTCAATAATGATATTTGTGATCATGTTAATATTAGAGTGATAAAAACAATATTGAAATCAAAATTTTTTTATCATTATAACTTCTACAAATTAAATTGTGCATGTAATATTCATGAACAAAAAACATTTTTTACTTAATTTATAATAAAAAATTGATTTTTCTGAGAGAATACTTAGTTTAAACTTTATTCCTTCAAATAATAATTTCCATTAAATTATTTTCTTTTAATTAAAATGTAGCTATTTTAGAAACAAAATGCATCAACTCATTTTAACTGAAATCAAATTAGTAGGATTAAAATATCAAGCTAAACAAAATAATGACTACGAAGTACATTTTCATCTGAGCTAAATGCAATTTTTAATGACAGCACTTAACATGGAGAAGGTTTTAATTAGAGCATGTGCATTTGACATTCACTGAATCGGTTCGCGCTATTAAATGGTCTTTCGGTTTAAAATCTTAAAATTGTTTTTACAACATTATTTATGAAATTATAATTCGCATGTAAGAATTAAACAATTAGTTTATGCTAGAGTTTGTGATGTTTAAATGCATTTATGTAAAATCATTTATCTTACTTTATTTCGACGTTGCAAGACGCATTTTTGAAAACATAATTATTTGAAAGAATTCGCTATAATTTTAAATGTCTATTTGATAATAGTAAAACAAAAGCAATTGTATAATATTGTGCAGTTTAGGATAAATAAAAAGACAATAAACGTTTCAGTTATAAACAGATGAATTCCAATACTACTGCTTTAAAATAGATAATTGAAAATTCATTTTAGTTCGAGATTCAATTTCAAAAAGAAAATTAAAAGAAAATTAACACAATTAAATGTTGCAAAAACTTCATAATAAATTTAAATGTAAAAACTGTTACATGATTTAAACTCACACTAAGAAAAATTGCAGTAAAAACTACCCTAATATGGTAAAATTTACCGTGTTTCTGACTCCTATAAGACACCATACATCACAGTAATTTTTACCGATGTTCTTTGGTAATGACTTTTATTGAACGTATAAAATAATATGGTTCTATTACCATGCTGTTCTGTAATAATTTTGTGAAAGTAAATAATTTTATCATGATGCCTTAGAATATAACGTAAAAACCACTCATTCCGTTAAATTTACTGTTCAGTTTCGCATTTTTACTGAGAAATGAGGTATTAATAACTATAATTTTGAAAACTAAAATTTCCAGTAAACCATTACAGTAAAAAAGGAAGAATTACCGAATGAATAATCTAAAAAGTGTATGTCTTAGTTTTATTGGTAGAATTTGATTCTCTTTTAACCAGTTTTGTTATTAACATTAAAAGTAAGATAATTTTACCAGAATGATTTTCTCCATATAAGTTTTTACCTATTAATTTGTGGATGAAAAAATCAATTAAATTAAAAATTGCCGATTTAAAAGCGATGCAAAACATTTTAGCTAGCTATCTTAATTATGTGTTACTTGTATATTACTTTTAAACTAAGGGAAATTTATATTTTAGTTTATAAATATAAGATACCAAATAAATTATATGAAATTCTTTTCCTCTCTTTTATCTTTATCATTTCATTTTAAAATTCATTAATTTTTAAGATATAAGCGGATAATTTATTATTTTCTATCTTGGATGAAATATTTATATAAATAAAAAATATACTTATAGTAAAAAATATTTTTTGACAAAAAGCTTATTAACTCAGTATAAAACATCAAAACAAATTATTTTTCTAGCAATAAAATGTGAGGCGGTTTAAAAGTTTGAAAAATGAAAAATGCTAAAAATATGTAAAAATTTTTGTTAAAAATATCACGAGGAATTAGGTGGGAATGGATTTTAAGAGATTATAAATTAGATTTTCAAACAAAGAGGTTCCTCTGTCTAAATTAATAGAAAATGACAAATGTTTTTGTTTTTATTTTATGGTTGAAGTGTTTTTGTGTTACAAATTATTAATACATATCAGAATGCATCTCAGAATTGTTTTAAAATACACTGAAAGTCTATAGCACAGTGGTTATTGTTTTTTCTTAAAAGAAAAGAAATATTACTGGGTGATTCTAAAATCATGGGACAATATGGAGAAGAAGTTGAGCACATATCATAAGGATTAAAAAATGGATAGGAATCCATCACCGGAAATTTCATCATTCGCTGCTTTTGGCGGTTTTCTATATATATCATAACTGTCTGCATGCAACTTAATGAATACATTCTTCGAGCGTGGTGAAAAAAAGTAAATATTCAATGAATCGTAATTTATTAACAATACAAAATCATGCGTTAAAACTGAAAAGCATCTAACGGCATGATTAATGAAGCTATTTTATTTTGTTCTAAAAAAAGTATTACTATTTGCTGCCATTCCTGGAGGTTTTAAGTTATTAGACTAACCAAAGCACGTTTTTCACTAACAAAACAATTGTATCTCATCAGTATAAATATTAACTGTATCCAGTATCGTTTGCAATAATGTTTATTTTCGGTCAACTCATGTTAAACAAAATGTATAAATTTTTCCTGCATTTATTCCTTTAACTTTTACTATCAAAACTACTTCTCAATTTTTTGCACCAAAAACGTATATTTAAAATTTTTGTATTTGTAATATGAATATCCTAAAATTCTTTGTATCACAGCAACTTTTTTTCGTATAACAACAATTTTTTTATAATGTTACTATTACGGATTTAATACTTATTTCAATATCATCGTGACTTTTATTTATTTACAAGCAGTCTAAAGGCCCAAAACTCTCTAAACTAAAAAATTTTTTGTATCCATTAATTTTTCCTCAGTTTTGTGTCTTCATACTACAAAATATTTCAAGCAAAAATACAGAGATAAAATACCAATATCAGTTCTTAGCTTAAGTTTAGCACTGTGCTTAGGCACAAGTGCCTAAGCACAGAACCGAATTTCTCGAAAACAAATGCGGAAAATACCGGTTTCCTATAAAAAGGCTTTCTCCAAGGGGAATTTTTTTGAGATTTTCAATGAATTTTATTTATTTCACATGTATGGAACCACTCATTCGGGCAGTGGATAATGTCTTTGCCTTCGACGACTTTGGCCGGGGTTCTGACGTCTTATTAATTTCTATATTCTGTTATCGTGTCTTTACGGTTCAGATTTTCTCTAATATAATGTCTCCGCTGCTCTCAAAGCAAAGAAAAGTAAAATTTTTTAAAAAAAAGAGTGCCATGTAGAAATTCATAAAAATTAAATTACTTTATTTTTTTTAAAAAAAAAATCGAGTTTTCTGTCAAAATGTTTCATTATTTTTTACAGAAGCGTTCCATTTAGTTTATTTTCTATAATTTTAAATGAGACTCTTATTAAAGAATTTTAACAGATTATCCCATAAGAAAATTTTACATTGTGCATATAATACGCACAAAAAATGAACCACCCTAATCGACTTTTCATCTAATGGTTGAATTTTCAAGTACAAGGGCTCAATCTTAGTGGTTAAAGGGGTGACCTTAAATATGATAATTAGGTAATACAGACAATACTTTAAGTTAAGAAATCAGATAAATAAAATTACTTAGAATTTGTAAGTTTTTTTGATGGATTTGGATTCCTTGCTCTCAAAATATAGGAGAGTGGAGCAATGTTTGTGCTCCTTAATTTAAATTTTTTTTGCGTATTTAACTATGTTATTATGATTGCATACAATTATAAAACTTGTTTATTCAATAAATTTAATAAATAAATTGTATTTTATTTAATAATAGTCGACTAGGTTTTGAATTTCAGGGGATATAATGTTTTTTTAAAAATTGCAATTTTATGGTAAAGTGCACAATTTTAGTAAAATCGTTCGAATAGTTGCTGAGAAATTGAATTTTAAAGAAGGCGTATATTTAAAATACAACTGACTCAACGATTATAAAATCAAACCTTTAAACTTTTACTTTTAGGACAATTTTGACTTAAATGTTAAACTACGCCGAAACAAAAACTAAAAAAAACTTTTATGCTTTATTGCACTAAACAAAATTATATTCTTTGCTTACACATTAATTTAGTATTTTGCATTAATTTACAATTTTTCTGTACAGGAGCTAATAATTTTATTTTAATAAATTTGATTTTCGGAATTTTATTGCTTTAGAATTAATTAAAGATTTAAACATAATAAGCAAATGGATTTAGTTGATTTTGATACACGAGGCATGTGTCAAAAATATAACTATATTTTCAAGAATATGGAAAAGCATATTTATGGAATTTAAAATACTGGCATAACTTGCATTTTGAAATTCACCATATACTTTTGCTTTTTCGGTTATCTAGCATTTGAAAAATTACTGCCTATTCAGAGATCACAGAATTCTTATTACACCATTGCTTGTCTTGAGAACCAACTGGAGAGAGTTTAATAATTTACACCGAAGAGCCATTACATTATGACCACTCTTCATCAATAACAATGGGCTCTCCCAGGTTTTCATGGTTTCTCGCCCAGTAACAAGGTTTTCATGGGGCACATTAGGATCCATAATCCTCATAGAACAATCCCTGACTTCTGTAAGCTACTTGAACATAGTTGCAGACCAGGTTCACCCATTCATGGCAACAGTTTTTCCTGCGGGAGATGGTGTTTACCAACAGGATAATCTACCATGTCATAAGGGTCGAATCGTCAAGGAACATTCCAGTGACTTTCAAGTCATGTCTTGGCCCCCAAATTCACCTGACCTTAATCCAATAGAGCATTTGTGATCCTACTTGAAAAACCAAATTCATGCTGCCAAGCTACCCCCTCGCGATGTGAGGGAATTGCAGGATTAGTTGGGGTGAGCGCTTGGTACCAGATAACTCAGACTACCTATCAGCGCCTTGTGGAATCAATGCCACGGCGGGTGCTAGCAGTTTTGAGGGCTAAAGGTGGTCGTACATGTTATTAGCAGGGTGGTCATAATGTAATGGCTCTTCGGTGTATATTGTCTCTGCAGATCAAAGCAGTATTCTGTGAATAACAGTCGGGGCCCGTCTTTTGTCTCGGGCATAATCATTTAGCAAAGGGAATATGAATCTATTTCTGAACCTCTTCATCAATTTCTGAACAAAATCGTTCATGAACCTTCTTGAACCTGATTTATCGCTGAAATCGGAAGAAAATCAAGTAAAAACATCGAAAAATTCACAGTAAAATTTAGTGCCTTGCTCTCCTCTAATTTTAAAATCTTTAAGTTTAAAAATTTTTAATAATTGAATTTCTTACACTTTGTTTTGCTAATAATAAGCAGAAAACAGAAAGAAAGGATCATTAGGGTTCTTCTTTCGTACTCTTCATACGCATCTGTAATCCATTTATTGGAAAAAACGATAATTTCTTTGATGTTATTCAGCCATAAAAAAGAAACTTTTTTCGAAAGATATTAGGTCACTACTATTGATTTTTTGTACATTAAAGAAATTCTAAGATAGTTTGTCTTTATAATAAAAATTTTGCGGTTTTAGTCATGAAAAAAGATATGAATTATTGAATCCATATTGAATTTGTAGATAAGCACATTATGCTATCAATATAATTTGAAACGTTTCGATTTTTTATTTAATTTTGAAAGGTTTTCAAACGGAAAGGAATAAATGGTTGAAACAAATAAGAAAACTTAAATTTATTGGAATAATATTTTTTACTTTTTATAAAAAAATTATCATAACAGTTTATTCTCACATAAGCATTAGTTCATATTATATGCTTATGTTGAAATAAAATTAATCTACTTAATTTTTAATAAATTAAATTATTAAATAACATGTAAAATTAGAAACTTTCTTTAGTATAAAACTATGATACAATGTGTAAATAATGTGCAATGTGTAATTTTCCTGTTCATATATGAAATTTAAATTTGAAAAAATAGTCTCTAAATATTCGAGTTATATATAGTTAAAAAGATTCATAATGTTCAAGTGAATATATTTTTTACTTTTAGAGATTGTAAGAAAGAAAAAAGAAGAAAAATTCTCTCTTCTTATTACAGTACCTATGGGAGTTTGAGATTTATTACATCAATATCTTTTGTAAAGATCAAAGAAAAGAATACTTTTAAAATGCTATAGCATGGTGCTTTTTAGAAGCTTCCAAAGATTTCACTAATTCGTTTTTAGCAAAATAGAAAATACAAAATTCTCAAATTTTCCATTTTGAAAGACTATTTCATACAGTTAGGACATTCAATATTACAGAATACTTTAAATTTCATTGTTAAATTTTTATTCTTCATGTCAGCAGAAATCGTTTATTTTCCTCTGTCTTATTCAATAATCCAATCCATCTCAGTCATTCAGTTATTTGTAGTTTTGCTATATTTGCAGTTTCAAGAACAGGTCAACTGCAAATATATTTTTGCCGATTTATAATATGCTATTTTAGCAAATTGCAAAGTTATGAATTTGTTAGTAATTTCTCTTCTTATCAAAATCATTAGAAACTGTTTTTTTTCTAAGAAAAGACAATGGTATGTCTGCTGTGTCATTATTTCTTTTGAATCACAAAAACAGCTTCGAATCATCCAATACACAAAATTGTCTGTACCAGCCCTCCACGATTGCAATCTGATAACTTATAGTCAAGAAATGGCATCCGGAATTGCTACTAAGAATAAAAATCTCGTTTTTACATCCTGAACATAGATCAAACTATCTACTGGTGATGTGATCTAAACTATTATAATTTGTGAAGCACAATACCTGTCTAGTTAGTTTAAAGAGTCTAGTGTTAGAATGAAAAAGAAAATAAAAGGAAATGTGTCAGACCTATGAGAGAAACTTTCAAAAAATTGCTGAAGTTAAGCATAAATGGTGGGTGGGGCCCATGTTAACGGAGACAAGAATCCAACGAGAACTCCAACTCAATTCAGGAACCAAAGGTTTCAAAAGCAACTCTCAGATCAATGCCATACAAAGCTCTTTAATAGTCGAGCCATTTTTCAAAATTTGAAATTTTTCGCGAGCCGCAATTAAATACTTATTTAAAAGGTATGCAAAAAAAGGTATTAAATTTTTTTTACAGAAATTATATTAATTAAAAATATATAAATAAAAGTACACAATATGTGTATTCAATTTAAATATTAAAAATTAAACACATTTATTTTACTTCTCTTGATAATTCTTTAAAATTTGGTGAATAATTGGTGACAGAACTTCTCAGTAATTCTTTGAGATAATGGTTAGTTGATACTGATCGGTGTTTGGATTTTACTAATTTTAAAGTGGAATAAAATGTTTCACATAAGTACGTTGTTCCGAATATTGAAATAATTTGACAAGCAGCCTTATTTAATTCAGGAAACTTCGATTCTGGTAAAAATTTCCAGTATTCAGTAATCGCCTCAGACTTATATTTTAATTGTAGAGCTTGATCTTCTTGCATCTCTATTAATTCTCATTCTCCAGATGCTTCTTGAGTCATAATTATATTGGAAATGGAGAACTCACCTTGAATTATGTTAATTTCGATGGATTCAGAAAAATCAAGAGACGATTTAAAATACTTCAAGTCCTGAAATCTATTTTGGAATTCCGTAAATATTTCTTCTAGTTTTTTATATACCCGTTGAGCTTTTCTTGTTTAATAGTGGAACAATTTTCTTTAATTTCGAGGAAAATGACAAAATGTTTCATTTTTAATGTCCTTTTGAAAAAGTTGTAATTCAGTTTGAAAACTAAATTTACACTGTGAGAAGTCAGACATTATTTTATCTTTCCCCTGCAATAGAAAATTCAGTGTTTGCAAATGTTCCATGACATCAGTTAAAAACATTAACACATTAAGTCTTGTAACCACTCGTCATCGTCTAATTCTGAATAGGTTATTTCCTTTTCTTTTAGAAATGCAGTTATCGGATGAAGCTAGGTAATGGTTATAGGATGTAGCTAGGTACGTTGTATCTAGGTAACCATCCAACAATGCAAAAGAAATTAATGTCATTTGGAAGTACTTTGTCCTTTAATTCTTTGAGGAAATTTTTAAAATGTCGATGATTTTTTGTACTGGTGCGAATGTAACTTACAATGTGTAACACTGTTTTCATAACATCATGATATTTTAAACATTTTGTAACAAGATGTTCTCGGATAATTATGCAATGTTTACGTATGAATTGTAGAATATGAGAATCATCTCTTAAAAGCCCGATAAGACCAATTTTTAACCAGCATTGGCGGAGCTCCATCAGTTGCAATGCTTCAGAGCACAATGTCAACTGTCCGTTGCAATGAAAAATTACAAATTCAAAATCGGTGTGGAGTCGATCGATTACGCCACTGTTTATGTTCATTCACGCAATTTTCGATGAATCATATCATTTCTAACTTCGACGGAAATGAAATTTGTTACAACGTTGCACTTAGACTTTCATATTTGTTGTCAGTAATTTAAAAGGCATTTTGAAACATATACGGAATGATATTAATTTTTAAAATATAATAGCACAAAAATGAAAAGGGAACTCGGGTACATTTATTGAGAGCCACAAATATTCCATCAAAGAGCCGCAGGTTGGCCCACTCATATATATATATATATATATATATATATATATATATATATATATATATATATATATATATATATATATATATATATATATATATATATATATATATATATATATACAAATATATATATATATATATATACAAATATATATATATATATATATATATATATATATATATATATATATATATATATATATATATATATATATATATATAGATATATATATATAGATATATATATATATATATATATATATATATATATATATATATATATATATATATATATATATATATACCCTTCTGCATGAAAATCTCGTTTCAATGCTATCATTTTAGCCCTTCAGGCCTAAAGGGAAGCACGAAGCACTTATTTTTAGGCCAAATACGATAATGATGAGTTATATTAGTAGGTAATATGAGTCATAATTTTTAAACAATCTCAATTACTTCTTTATTTATTGAAGATGTACGTGCATTAATATAATGAATTAAAATAAATCGAATACATTGAAACAATCAATTTGTCATTTTACTCGTTTACTCGTCTGTTTCGCTTCTAAATTTGTTGATGATTGTTTGATACAATATTTAACATAGAATAAGAACTCGAGCTGAGTGTGCGCAACTCTTATTCAATTTTTTCTAATGTAAGTTATATTAGATAACTTCTTCAGTTTAAACAGAGCAGATTTTGTTTCAAATTATCTTAAAAATACACCAAAAATATTTAGATCAAACGAATTTCTATTTACATCAGTTACTTAAATTAACCTATCAATTAGCTTATTCATTTATTAAATTTGGAAAACAACAAATATAATGTAACAATAAATTATTTCATAACAATAAATATTTTTGTTAAATTGCAGTGCTTTTTTATCAATAGGTTTTAGTTGGCAATTGCACTGTGTTTTTTTTTTTTCGTTTAAAAATACACTTGCAAAATATAAAGAACTGGAAAAGAGTAGAATTCAAAACACGAAAATTTTCTTAGTACTATATTCTGAGTACTATATATATAGCTGCAAAATTAATTGTAATATTCACTTTATAAGGCATTATTGGCTTTTAATTAATCGGCCTAGTATGTTAAAGCACGTTTATATATTCATCAAAGCTTTTAAAAAAAAGCTATATATATATATATATATATATATATATATATATATATATATATATATATATATATATATATATATATATATATATATATATATATATATATATATCTTAAAACATTCCCGTAAAATTGGAAAAAGAGGAAACGTCAAAAAAGAAATCTAAAATTTCTCAAGGGAAATGAAAAAACCTAAATTTCTAAAAGGAGTGGAAAAATCCAGGTTCTTTACAAGGAATGCAAAACAAATCTGAGCTAAACTCAATGGACTTTTTTCAACCGGGATTATTGTTAACAGAACTAAAGCTACATAAATATTTTTTAAGGTAAACTTTTTATAAACATTGCTTCCGGCTAGAAGAAAGCAGGTAAAATTGTCATTCAAATTCTTTACTTGGAAATCCGAAGTTTCAGGGAAAATATTTGGCCTGTTTGGTTGAATAATAAAATTATTTAAATAAATAACAGTAAAATTAAATTAGGTAATATTAGTTCTTTCCCCTAAACATGAAAATGCTAAATATTTTTTTATGATTTTGGGAAAACAAAAAAAAAAAATTAAACACAAAGGACGACTGAAATAAATAAGAAAAACGTTGTTATAATAAGGGATGCTTGTATGAGTAAGTATAGATGAGTAAAGCAAGAGTAGTAAAATATAATAAAAATTAATAAGAAAAGAAGTACGCAACTGATTACTTGCAATTCATTATGCTAGGCAATTCATGGAAAGTTTAAGGGGTACTCAATTTTATATTTAGATATATATAATGTGTGTAGTGAAAAATTATTGATTGAATAGCGGAAAACAGCATCTGCAGAAACTGTTCCTGCACTGAGTTCATGTCAAAATCCTCATGACGATGCGGTCACGTATGCCAGTGCTTTCAAACATTTTTCATTTAGCTACGTGCTGCTGTATAGTTGTGATGCTTATCTAAATAGATATTAGAATATTAGTGCATTGTGCTTCACATTTCTCGGAAAGTTCAAACATCTCGCATGCAGATATAAATTCTAAATTCTCTACATAGCACACATAACCTAGCTACCAAACTCCATAAACCTGCCTTTTACTGTTTAATCTTGATTAGAGAACATATGATTCAGGTCATCATAATCCACTATTAATGAAAACTTACATTTAAACCTATTTCAATGCATTACATATTGAGACTTTCCAGTTTCGACCGGTACATATTTGTCCCGATACCTTAAGGAAGATATATTTGGCCTCAAAGCTGACCTGTAAAGTCAAACATTTTGCGAGAATCAAGCACTTTGCATAATAAGATGCCCTGCATTAAACATTCGCCCAAATGAGGATGCTGTTATGTGAATGGAATTGGTGACATTTTGAACAATCATATTTGTATGCGTTATATTTGCATTTTCAATTTAGAACTTGTACATCTGCGTTTTGGAAAATTCAGTGTGTGCTACAGACTGGAGAGCTGTAAATATTTACACCCTTTGGGAAACGAGGAAAAGTATAAATTTTCTGCTTTCTTCTAACTTTCTGAATGATTTTTACTGTTATACTACATTAGAGTATTTTAAAATATATGAAAACTTTAGCGTTTTGTGAAACTGGTGGTAGAAAATTAAGATTTATTTAAAGAGCGAGAGAGAGTAAGTGAGTTGTCTGCTTTGCACAGAATTTTAGAAACGGAATTTCCCGAATTGGATTTTACACGGTAAAAATATAACATAACGAAGAAGTTCTTAGTAAATTTAATTATAATAACTTACAATTTACTCAATGATATATATATATATATATATATATATATATATATATATATATATATATATATATATATATATATATATATATATATATATACAACAAGATAAATAAAAACAAGAAAGCACTAAGAAAGTTAAGAAAAACAATAAGTTTCATTTATTGCGCATAAGCTGCAAGTAAACAGAACTCATTAGAAAAGTTCAAAAGGAAGATAAAACTAAGGAAAATTGTAGACAAATGAAATAAAGGGGGGGTGCCTTCTGCTATTGTATCTATATAGCCAAAGCAAAATATATTAATACAATAGTGTGAGGAGCACTCAAAAATTTTTTTTAACAAAAATTGCAACAAATAAAGTAGAACACAATAAGTATAAATAACACGTGAAAACAGAAAATAAAATAAAATAAAAAGAAAAAACAGTATAAAACAAAATCTCTAAAGCGAATAGCGAAATCAGATGTACTTACATGAACGGGAAATTTTTCAAGAATGATTTAAAAATATTTTCGCAACAAGATTGCCAGATTACAAAACATGAAAACAAAAGCGCAAATTGAGGGAAACTTGAGGAATTTAAAGTGCCGTTCTTACTACATTGCTGAAGTGATTTGTTATGCTGTGCATTGATTTCCAAGGATGTGTTAGTTACCAAGGATGGGCACGAAATGGATGTGCGCAAGGTAATATTATACTGCATAATTTAAAAAAGTTGACCATATATAATTTCAGAAAATAAATATTTATTTAAGAAAAAAATATAAAATTGAAAAGAGAAACAAGTATTGCCAGTTTTGCACATAATTTTATCTCCGGATTTGCCCGAAATGGATTTGCACATGGAAAAATTATATAAATTATCAAAGAAAAAAAATTTTAGTAGATAATTTTAACACGGATTTTCCCAAAATGGATTTGCACATGGAAAAATTATAAAAATTCACAAAGAAAAATAATTTTAGTGGATAACTTTAGCCACGGATTTGCCCGAAACGGATTTGCACATGGAAAAATTATAAAAATTCACAATGAAAAATATAATTTTAGTGGATAACTTTAGCCACGGATTTGCTCGAAATGGATTTGTACATGCTAAAAAAATTGTATAAATTAATAAAGAAATTTTTAGTAAATAATTTTTCCCACGGATTCGCCCGAAAAGGATTTACATATGGAAAAATTATAAAAATTAACAAACAAAAATTTTCTTAGTAGATAATTTTATCCACGGAATGGATTTGCACATGGAAAAATTATACAAATTAACAAAGAAATTATTTAGTAAATAATTTTGCAAACGGATTTACCCAAAATGGATTTGCAGATGGGAAAATTATATAAATTGACAAAGAGAAGTTTAGTAAATATATCCACAAAAATATACAATTAATTCAATGATTTTACATAAAATTTTATTACTTTAGTTGGGTATCCATTGTTTTTTATCAAATTTTGAAAGAGTTTATCGATTTGTTTTTTGGAAAAGTAAATATTACTACATATTCTTTTAATTCTGTTCATTTCATTAAAAGCGGTATTTAAATGAATGCTCCTAGATCCTTGTGATATTCCATCAAAGAATATTTTTCTTCAAATTGATGGAATACCACAAGGATCTAATTATTCATCTCTCTTAGCTAACTTATTTTTGCATTATTATGAAGAAAATTATACTCTTAGTATTAAATTTGTTTTTAGATATATTGATGATTTAATTATCTTTAATTTTCAGGGTTTAACAATTTTATTAAATGATATTTTCCCTGAGGAATTAATCTTGCCTCGTAATCATGATGATAATATTAATTTCAATTTTTTGGATTTGAGTATTATAAAAGTTGAAAATATCTGCTTTATTGATTTTTACGATAAAAGAAATAAATTTAATTTCAGTATTAATAAACTAGTTACTTGGAATTCAAATATTTCTAGGAGCATCTATTTAAATACCACTTTTAATGAAATGAATAGAATTAAAAGAATATGTAGCAAAATTTATTTATCCAAAAAAACAAATCAATAAACTCCTTCAAAAATTGATAAAAAACAATGGATGCCCAACTAAAGTAATAAAATTTTATATAAAATCAATGAATTAATCGCATATTTTTGTGGATATATTTACTAAATAATTTCTTGCTAATTCGTATAATTTTTCCATGTGCAAATCCGTTTCGGGCAAATCTGTGGCTAAAATTATTCGCAAAACAGGAAATTTATGTTTCTCTTTTCTATTTTATATTTTTTCTAAAATAAATATTTATTTATTTTCCAAAATTATTTATGGTCAATTATCCAGTATAATATTACCTTGCGCACATCCATTTCTGGCCAATCCTTGGTAACTAACAAATCAATGCACAGCATAACAAATCACTTCAACAATGCAGTAAGAACGGCACCTTAAATTCCTCTAGTTGCACTCAATTTGGGCTTTTGTTTTCATATTTTGTAATCTGGCAATCTCGTTGCGAAAATATTTTTAAATCATTATTGAAAAATTTCCTCTTTCACATCTGATTTCGCTACTCGCTTTAGAGATTTTGTTTTATACTGGTTTTTCTTTTCTTTTATTTTCTGTTTTTGCGTGTTATTTTTACTTATTGTGTTCTATCTTATTTGCTGTAATTTTTGTAAAAAAAGTTTTTTCAGTGCTCCTCACACTATTGTATTAATATATTTCGCTTTGGCTATATTGATACAATGTCAGAAAGCACTCTTTTTTATCGGATATAGTTGTGTAGGCTGATGAAAAGATTACATCTCTTATTTTCCGGTTTTTTTAAAAAAAATATCTTCATCTTTTTCTTATTTTTTATTTATATTAAATAAAATATGTTTTTTTATATATATTATATTTTTTTTATATATATTATTATTTTTATCAGTTGTTTGTTATTTTTTTTCATTATTATTCCCCCCCCCCTTTTTTTTCCATTTGTCTATAATTGTCCTTTGTTTTATCTTCCTTTTGAATATATATATATATATATATATATATATATATATATATATATATATATATATATATATATATATATATATATATATATATATATATATATATATATATATATATATATATATATATATATATATATATATATATATATATATATATATATATATATATATATATAAAGAGACAGAAAATTGCCTTCAGAGAGGAATAAAAAAAACTGAAAAATACTAATAGAAACCACATACTCGTAATAACCTGAGTACTTCTCTTAAACATTGTTTCATTTTTCTGACCTCAACTACATACATAGTAAGATTTTCGGCATGAATGGAATCTCTCTATTTACTTGAGAAAAGAATATTTGGTTAACCTCATATCTGTCTCCTCCATATGGTACCCCAGCATCAATCATTGATACACGACAACTGTTCTTTACTCAAAGATTAAGGTGGACTGAAAAGAGGAATAAATCCTTAAGTTGCAAAGCTATTTTTCTTTTCTTGAGTCATGTTATTTTCACCTTGCAACTAAGTTATTCGCGTGTTCTTGCACTTTATCACTTACACATCACGTTCTTTCACTTATGTATATATATATATATATATATATATATATATATATATATATATATATATATATATATATATATATATATATATATATATATATATATATATATATATATATATATATATATATATATATATATATATATATATATATATATATATTTTAATCCTCATCAAAAAGACTCAGAGGCGTCTTTAAGAAACAAGCTTAAAAACTGATGTGTGATAGTGTTTGTTTTTTAGAAGTTCATTAACACTAATTTAATTTTATTCCAAAATCGTCTTGGAGAAGCTGACCCAAATTTTGAGTTTGCAACTATCAATGGTCAACTTCGTAGCCTTGTAATTCTGAACTCAATCCAGAATACAAGGGAATCCTAGATAAAGTATTGAGAAAAATTTGCCTTTGTGGAGAGCTTCATATTAAAGCTAACCAGCATTTGCGCTACATGGAGAGGAAAACCTCGACAACCTCTTACGGTTAGCCTCACAACAAGGGGACTCTAATCCATAATCCGTCTACCACTGAGGATATTTTTTGTCTGCCCTTTTTTTGGTTAGAAAAGTGTGCTGAATTCGCCTTGACCAGTTACAGCTGTGATTTGACCCCGAGTCACCTCATTGGGAGGCTAGCGCTCTATCTCTTGAGTCGCCACTGTCGGCACCAACACTGTTTTTATTTTAGTTTATAACCGTCGTTGAACAGCCGTCTCAATTTATTGCACTTACGACTGCTATTGTTCAACTCTATCGCCTTGTAATTTTAAACCCAATCCAGAGGACAAGGAAACTCCTGGATCAAGTATTGGGAGAAAATTACCTTCCTGGAGAACTTTTTGATGGAACTAACCCGTATTTGCGTTACATGGAAAGGAAAACCGCGAATAACTTCTACCTTTAGCCTGACTGCAAGGGGACTCTAACCCATGATTCGTCTACCTCTGAGGATATTTTTACGTCCGCACTGTGGTCTCTGCATTCCGGATGCGGAATCCATATCTACCAGCCATGGCTGAGATTCAAACCCGGTTATTTTCATAGGTAGGCGAACGCCTTATCCTCTGAGACACCATATCGGTCACTAGCACTAATTGGTACATTTGTATGTTATTGCATTTCTTTATTCCTTCTTTAAAATATTTCGATCAAAGTAAAGTATTTCAAAGTAATATTTGCTCGTTTTTCTTATTTGTATTGAACATAAATTGTAGAAAAAATGAAAGTATCATTTGAGCAACGAAAGCTTAGGCTCAAACTGCATTGAATAAAATTCATTGTATAAAATCAATGATCATTGTATTGATCATTGTGTAAAATTATGCAAGATACACATAAAAACCAAATAGCGTTCTGGCGTCTCAAAATCCAGTAATCATAAGCATTTTTGTATCATTTAGAGATGTATCATAGATCACAATCTGAAATGTTCTATGATAAATAATTCAATTCGATTAGAAGAATTCCGAGTGTACCAAAGCTTTTGTGATGCTTCGTATTGCAATTAATAGAAATGCATCATTTACAACTTTAATCATAAATAATCTTTATTAACTGTAAATTACTAAAAATTAATTATTTCAATTAATTAAATGAAATTTTATTTATTACTCACTGACTCATTAATTGCTTTTTTCGTAAGAGAAATCATTTGTATTTTTTCATTTAAGTTCTAACATCAAAGCTTCTTTGTATACAAAGCAACTTGCGAATGATAAGAGCAAATAGGGCCAGCGTATTTGTTAGGACTGTTACAAATAATTTAAGAAATAAAAAAAGTACCATTGACGTCAATATTTTTAAATAGTAAATTTAAAAAAAATATCTTAGAGAGAATTTTTTAAACTTATGTGAGGAAGTACCAAAGAAGTATTTGATTAAAAGTTAATTATTTTAACTAATCCTTGAAATATTTTTATTGTATAATTTTCCTTTTATGTTACAAATAAAAAATTTGCCTCTTTTACTTTTATTATAATTATTTTTTAATGCAGTTTAATTTTTATTTTAGAATGTTTTAGAGTAAATAATAAAATATATCTAACAAACTAAATCTAACTTCTAATTTCTGAATGTTTCAAAATTTATTATGTCAATTATTTTCTTGAATTTATTAATATTTGAATTTCTTGTTATCCTGTTAATGAAAATTAGATGTAGGCATATCTTTCCTTTAATTTTCTAATTACTGGGACATTAATTAATTAAACATCAAAATTAATAAAACATCTTTCAATTCCTTTGATGTTGATTAGGAGTAAATAGTGTATGAATTATAGATTTGGCAGAATTGTAATTCAGTAATTAAGTGCGGCGTGCACAAATCAGTAATTTTTAATCTATATTTATAATTATTATCAGTTTCTCAACCTATTTTGATCAATCATTTTACTTATCATAAACGCTTGAGGAGTTAGCATAATGGAAACTAAATGTTACACTATATTTGAATTAAAAAATGAATAATTAAAAATGAAACAAAAATTTTTGTGTTTTTAAACTGTTTACGTAACAAGAAAACAAAATTATTGATTTTAGTATTTTCTTAAATTTTTTATTAAAAAAATTAAACTTAATTAGCAAGAGTAAATATTCCTGCAATTGCTTCTTACATTTACAATCCTACAGGTAGAACTCCTACAATTACTTCTTATTGTACATCATAGATCAAGTTTGCTTTGATGAATGTTTTGCTTTTAGGAATTACCACGTTGCTGCTTTTACTAAGTTATATCCATACAGAATATGATACAATGCGTGTCGGCACGGAATATAACTCTATACAGACTGTGATAGAAATTAAACTTTCAAGTAAGTTTAAAATAAATATATACAAATATGAGGTATAATTGTGTCACTTTAAGCTTTTTCTCCGTTTTTTTTCCAAGATTAAACTTGATAGTAACCGTCTGCATGCAAGTATACTCGTTACATAAATTTAATCTGTCGGAACATTTCAATTCTAGTAATACATGTGGCATTACCAACCAAAAAAACTAAATAGTTTACGTTTATATAATATGTAAATATTATATAAAATTTGAACATTTAGAAACTATCTCTAGTATTCTCCAATTAGATTAAGGAATACAACATATTTAAATGCTGTGAAGAGCGTCATTTTTTACTATGTGTTGGGGGTGTCTTGTGCGGTCTTTTTGTATGTATAATGCGTTAGACTATAATAAGAGTAGATATTAAGCCTAATTAATTGTCTTAGAATGGAAAACTGTCTTTTTATATCATAAAAAAGCTATTGAGCTTTCGGAGTCATTCAATATGATATAATAATAAAATAAAATTATAATAATTATTAAATGAAACAATATTTGTTTCATGTTCTCTAAATTATTTTAATTGTTTCCATTGATTTTATTACTATAATGAAGATGCATTAACATTTCTAGTAAATGAAAATATTCCCAGTTGGGTTTTGGATTCGCTTGGGATTATTAGCTAGATGAAAAATTCAGGTAATTTTTGAACACTGAAGCTCATATAATTAATTTAAAGCAATTATCTCATTTAAGAATTGGCTTTTATTTACAGTACTAATGAAAAAGCATAAATGACAGTATCAACCGTTGACTTCATAGAAAGCGTTAACTTAGCAACAATATTGATTTTGTTCCTCTCCTGATGCAATGAGACATCCTAATACGTCCTTAATACAGTTCAGTCTTTGTTTAGTAAATGTTTTGAAATTTATGTAGGGCACGGCATACTTTTTGCTTTTAAAGCTTATTTGACGCTACCTAAATTGTTGCAATTGTCGTCCATGAGCGCATGCCATCTAATAATAATGAAGGACGTAGCATACTTTTTGTTTTTAAAGCTTACTTGAACCAGGCTAAATTGTTGCAATTGTTGCAATTGTCCTCCATGAGAGCGTGCCATATAATTATAAAATACATCGTAAACAATAAATCTCGAATAATCAAATTTGATAAAGCTGATCACATCCCTTGCAAAACTACCAGTTTTATTATTATTATTATTTAAAGATTCAATTTGTATATATTCATCGATCACAAATTTATAGCTATGTTTTAAAGATTTTGAGGGGGAGGAACCCTCTCATATTAAGTTGAAGACAACTATGACAAAAATCAATTAAACATTTATTAACAACTGAAACATAACAAGCTAAAACAGAAACATAAAATTAAGTAAGACGGTGTGGGATAGAGACTGAGTAAAGTTCGAAGCTTCTTAAATACTAGGGAAGATCCAAGGTTGCCGATCGTGTGTTTGTCATCCCGTTGATTCTTTTGGCGCCTACGCACCATGCCTGGCACCACATCACTCCCCATCGGAGTTTCATAGTCGTCAGATTCTGAAACGAACTCTTCTACCATACCGAGTAACGTACTTCTTTGGGTCCGGTTCCTTTTCTGCCATAGGAGACTCGGTAGTTGTAGTTGAAGAAAGGTCAGACTGGCAAGGAGAATCATCGTGGAATAAAGTATGGGGCTCGTCCACGGACAAATACGCTGGTTTCAACCTGTCAATAGAAATCCACTTTTTCTTCGTAGAGATCTGCAAAATATAGATTTTAGATTTTTTTTTAAGAACTGAATATGGACCATCACACGGAGGTCGTAATGGTCTCCGTACGGCGTCATGTCGCACGAACACATGCGTACAAGTCTGAAGATCTTTAGGTACATAAACGACTCGTTTGTCATGCCAAACAGAAGCTACAGGCTTGACCTCACTAAATGCTTTACGCAACTGAGAAATCAATTCAGACTGCGAGATGTCATTTCCCGAGTTAGTAAAGAACTCTCCGGGAACTCTCAATGTTTGCCCATAGACTAACTCAGCAGAAGAGAAGTTCCAATCCTTCCGAACAGCAGTCCTCAAACCCAGGAGAACTAGTGGTAAATTATCAAGCCAAGAATCTGTAGTATAACACATAAAGGCTGCTTTTAATGTTCTATGAACACGTTCAATCATCCCATTGGCCTGAGGATTGTATGCAGTTGTACGAATAATTTCAACACCCAGAATTTGTGCTAATTTCTTGAAAGTGAAGGAATCCAGTTGTCTTCCCTGATCATTGGAAATTCTAACAGGAGCACCAAACCGTGAAACCCAATTAAAAATCACTGCTCGTGCTACTGTATTTGCCGTGATATCTTGCAGAGGTACCACCTCAACCCATCGTGTAAACCGATCAATTAAAGTCAAGCAGTACTTATATCCTCTACACACCGGTAAAGGGCCAATCAGGTCCAAATGCACGTGCTGGAACCTAGCATTAGGCACAGGAATTTTGCCCAATGGAGATATTACGTGTCGATGTATTTTAGCCTTTTGGCAACTTAAACAAGTGCGACACCACTGAACAATGTCTTTTCGAATTGAAGGCCAAACATATGTACTACATAACTGTCTTAAAGTAGATCGGGCACTGATGTGTGCAAGATTATGTACAGAATCGAAAATCATTTTTCGAAATTTCATGGGTACATACAAACGAGCACTATGTTGGGAGACATCAAAATACAAATTTACATCAGAATTAGGCAAAAAAATTAATTCAAGTTTAAGATTGGTAACATCTGGATTTTTTTAAATATTCCTGCAATTCCTCATCAGTCAACTGCTCAGCTGCAACTTGCACATAATCAATTTTATCAGGAAAAGCAATTTCTTCTACTCTTGACAAAGCGTCTGCCACTAAGCTTTCTGCGCCTGCTAAATATCGTAAGTCACAAGTAAACTGTGACATAAATTCTAGTTGTCGTAAACGTCTAGGAGAGCACTTTTCAAAACTTTGGGCAAAGGCGTGTGTCAAAGGTTTGTGATCAGTTATAACATGAAATACCCTTCCTTCCAACATATAACGAAAATGAATTATTGACAAATAAATCGCCACAAGTTCTTTGTCATAAACAGAATATTTAACTTGAGCATTATTTAACTTTTTGGAGAAAAAGGATAGAGGTATATAACCAGATCCAGTTTTTTCATGTAAGGCGCCTGCTACTGCAATGTCACTAGCGTCCGTAAACAGCACTAACTGGCAATCAGGTGCCGGGTGAGATAGCTGAGTAATGTTTACTATACTTTCTTTGCATTTTTCGAAAGAATTTTCTAACTCTGCAGTTCAGCTAATAGTTTTACTATCGCCTTTTTTACTACCCCCAAGTAAAGAGTTTAACGGGGCATGCAATTCTGCCGCTTTGGAATAAATCTCCTATAGAAATTTAAACACCCAAGAAACCTGCGTAAATCTTTTAGTTTTGGGTTTAAAATAGTTAACAATTGCATCTACTTTATGCGGTAAGGGTTTAACACCATGCTCATTTACTAAATGTCCAAGGAAGGGTACTTCAAAAGATCCAAAAATACACTTAGAAGCATTAATAGTTAAACCATACTGTTTTAAACGTTCAAATATTAAACGTAAGTGATACAAATGTTCAGTCTCATTTGCACTTGTCACGAGAATATCATCAATATAAGCAAATACAAAATCTAAACCATATAAAACTTCGTTAATAAAATGTTGGAAGGTTTGAGGTGCATTACACAAACCGTAAGGCAGATACAAAAATTCAAATAACCCAAAAAGGTGTTATAACTGCAGTTTTCTCAATGCCTTGTTCTGCTACGGGAATTTGATTATATGCTTTAACAAAATCTATAATACTTAATACTTTCTTGCCAAACAGATTGAGAAAAATCCTGCAAATTTGGTAAAGGATATTTATCAGGCCGAGTACAGGCGCTTAAAGCTCTGTAATCGCCGGTAGGTCACCAATCAGAGTTACTTTTTGGGACCATGTGTAGGGCGCTGGCCCAAGGACTTTTGGATGGCCTACAAATACCGTGTTGCAGCATGAAATCAAATTCAGATTTGGCAGCTTGAAGTTTAACAAAATTCAATCTGCGAACTTTTGAAGCGACCGGAGGACCAATCGTGTTAATATAATGCACTGTATCGTGCTTAATTTTAAGATAATTAGGACTAACTCTAGTAATTTCAGAAAATTCCTGAATTAAATCGTGATATTTAGTATTGCCAAATATTGTTTTAACACTTTGGATTGAGGAAGGAAAGATTTTACCTTGATGAGCCAGAGACGTTTTCGTATCAATTAGTTTTTATTTTTTAAGATCGATTAACAACTCAAAATGTCGTGAGAAATCTGCGCCTAAAATTGGTTTTGAAACAATCGCAATTATGAATGTAAAATCAAATTTTCGATGTAAACCAAAATCTAGCTACATAAGCTTAACACCAAATGTTTTAATAGCAGTGCCGTTAGCAGCATGTAACACATAATTTGATGTTGGCCTGCAACCTTTAAATGTTATAGGCAATAAACTTACATCAGATCCACTATCGACCAAGAACAGTAACTTAGTTTTGCGATCAGAAACAAAAAGTCGGTGGCTAAATTTTAAATTCTCACTACTATTAACCACCGGACTAATAGTAGAGCTCATCAGTTTAAATTAAAATTGCAAGGCTCAATACATTTGTGTGCTTTTTCAGCATATTTCCTATGATACCAACAAATTTTCGTTGCGCCAGTTTGACTCTCTGCTTCACCTTTAGAAGCGTGAGAAAAATTTTTCGAAACATTTGATTTGGAACGCAAACGACTACGGGATAGACTTCGATATCTACGCATAGCTTTAATTTCATTCTTCAACTCTGCCAAATCCGTAGACATTTGAGCTATTTTTTCTATGAATGAATCTCTATTTACAACTTTATTACAACTTGAAGTTGCAGAAAAACTAGTTACTTCAGAAACCTGATCGGCCAAAGTTGATAAAGTGCCTAAACCTTCCGTACTAACACTTAAAATAGACTGAATAGATGAGGGTAAATGAGATAGCCAAATAGATTTAATAACCTCATTTGAAAAATTAGATCCTGCTAATTCTCGCATATGTCGCAGCAAGGCAGACGGCTTAGAATCCCCCAATGCAAGGTCCTGAAGTAAAGTTTGAATTCTTTTACTCTCGGACAAGGAAAATTCTGCAATAAGTCTATCCTTAATGGCCGTGTATGGCTTTTCCAAATTTGGGTTACTAACCAAGTCTGCAATTACTTGCATAATATTCTGATCAAGAACAGAGATTAAACAGCAATACATAGTAGATTCAGCAGTAATCCCTGATATTTTAAAATTAGCCTCAATCTGCGTAAAATATAGACTTGGATTATCAATCCAAAATCCAAGTAAGCGAAGGTCAATTTTATGAATTTCAGTTTCAGTTCCCGTTTTATCTTTATCAGCCATTGTAACACAAAACTAAGCAACTAGTTAAAGATTCACTTATGAAAATTTTCAAACTAAACTAGTTGTATATATATATATATACGTTAGAACAATTCAATAACTAGAGAATATCTGGAAATATTCACAGTAAAAATAAGTATTTACATAATTAAGAATGTTTCAGAACTATAAATATTATACTAAGAAATATATACAACAGCATTTAAAGTTCGTATATTCAAATTCAATAACTACTAGTTAAAGTCTCTTACAATAATGTTTAAAAATTTCAGTCTAACATTATACAATACAAAAGATATTACTATACATTAAGTTTAAATTTTAAGTAGTGCAAAGCAAAGCAGTTGACAAAATAAGAGAGGAAATTGTACATTACCAAATTCAAGCAGTTATTTCAAATTGTAAAGCAACGGATAATAGCGTATCCAAAAACATAATAAACACAAGGGTCACCAATTGAGGGGGAGGAACCCTCTCATATTAAGTTGAAGACAACTATGACAAAAATCAACTAAACATTTATTAACAACTGAAGCATAACAAGCTAAAACAGAAACATAAAATTAAGTAAGACGGTGTGGGATAGAGACTGAGTGGTAGAATGGTAGAAATCATATAAATCTCGGTGCTCTGCCGCGAAGCGGCATTAACCGATTCATCTGTAGTAGTAATTCGATGATGAGGAGTCGTGAGGTGGAATGGAGATGGGGGGAAGAGGTGGTGCTTAGCACCAAAAATCGAGAGTGTATTTCGTGTGCTAGGGCAACGTCATATCCCTAAGGAAAAAGGCAGTGATTGAGCTAAATTTAGTGTTGTCGTCAATTAATTCAATATCTAGGAGTGAGTTAAAATTGCTGGTGGTACAGGTTTTTGCTTCATCGTAGAAATTTTGGTTTAAATTTTTTATATAGACGTTGATGTCATCAATTTTAAGATCCCTTTTTATACTATTATTGCTAATGCATTTAGGAGCGCCGACGAGTCTTCCTATAATCTTCCCTTCTACCATAGAGAGTTTATTTTTTAAATGATCACTTAGAGTGTTAATGGCGGGGCAGGCATAAGTTAGAATTGGCCTAATTGCCATTAGATAGACAGTGCGCTTGCATTTTAAGTCTAAAGATGACTTCGAGTTTAATATGGAGTTGAGGGCCCAATAGGCACCATTCGCTTTTTCAATAATTTTATTTATGTGTTGTTTCCAACTTAAATTAGAGGTGATGGTGACTCCTAGATATTTTGCACTCTTTGTGGGTTTAATGATCTGCTTGTATAGGACTATATCAGGAATAGTTCTACCTTTCTTTTTACTATTGAAAATAATCATTTGGCACTTATCCGGGTGTAGTTTTATCTTCCATTGTGAGCACCATTTTTCGATATTGTAGATCTTCTTTTGCATGTATTTGAAGGCTTGTAAATGGCTCATAGATTTCGTGATAATTGCTGTATCGTCGGCATATAGGGCTGTGAATTCGTTTGGATTATCGTTATTAATAGGGAAGTCAGCTGTGTATAAGATGTATAGTAGTGGCCCGAGAATACTACCTTGGGGCACACCGGCTTGAATGTTTTTATAAGCTGAGAACGAGCTATCAATTTTAATTCTGAACTTTCCATCAGTAAGGAAAGAGTTAATTAAAGTAATAAGGTCTAATGAAGTATTCATTTTATGTAGTTTTACGATAAGTCCCTTATGCCATACTCGGTCGAAGGCCTTGGCCACGTCGAGCATAAGCATAAGGGCGGTTTCGTGTTTAAATTTAGCATTACTGATGTATTCGAGGATGTTTACAAGCTGCTTGGTAGTTGATTCCTAAAGCCATATTGTTGGTTTGGGAGTAGGTGAATATAATCACTGAGTCTTCGTTGAATAATTTTTTCAAAGATTTTTGATAACATAGGGAGTAGACTAATAGGCCTGTAGTTTTCAGGATTAGAGGCTGTTTTACCGGGCTTGGCGAATAGAATTATGTCTGATTTCTTCCATTCCTCGGGAAGATATAGGTTTTTAATGGAGGCATTATAAATATTAACAATTTGGAATACTTTATTTCGAGGGAGATTTTTTATCATGATGTTCGTAATATTATCGTGCCCAGGAGCTTTCTTATTTGCGAGAGTTTTAATGATGCAGGTGACCTCGTCTTCTGATGTCTGTTCGATGTTGTTCTCAATATGGTTGTCTTGATTTATAATATTATTGTAGTAGTCATTTATAATTTTATCGTTTATAGGGCAGTTATTTTCAGTATTGTTGCTGAATTGGGTCTCCATAGTGTTGGCGAAAATGCTAACTTTATCATCAGAGGTATGTACTGGGCCGTTTGACCCTTTTAAAGGCATTTTGTTCAGAGGTGATCTCTTAAGAGACTTGGTCATTTTCCAAATTGAATTATCACTATTGTTCAGACTTTCGAGTTTCTCATTCCATTGGCTGTTTCTATGTTGATTACATTTTTCTTTTATAATTTTGTTTAATTTAATAAGTTGACGTTTAAGCTCCGGATTGAAGTTTCTCTGGAATCTTTTTCTCAGTTTATTTTTATCCTTAATAAGTTTTTTGATGTTATGAGGTAGTTTATAGTTGTTGAGGTTGATGGGTTTGAGTTCTGTAGCTTCATTATAAGCATAGGTAATGGCGTTAGAGATATTATTAATGGAGGAGTTTATATCATCATTGGAAATGGGGGCTGAATCTTCGTTAGAATCGGTAAGATGAAGGATGTTGTGGTATAGAGTCCAGTCAGTTTTTCGTCTAAATTGGTTGTTATCCTGCATTTCGAGGGTAGTAGTGATCCAGACGGGAAATGATCGCTGCTAAGTTCATCTAGGGTTTCAATAGCAAAAGGTGAGCTTGTATTTGTAATCATGAAATCTAAAATGTCTGGAGGGTGCATTCCACTATGATGGATATAGGTGGGTTTTTCAGGAGCGTAGACTGTGAGTCCGAATTCTTTAATGAGCTGGTGCAGTTATCTTCCAAGTTTGTTAGCGTTTCTACAGCCCCATATGTCGTTTTTAGCATTAAAATCACCAAGAGCGATCGTTGGAAGATTGGGAGGAAATAGTTTTTTCATAAAATCTGTTGAGAATTCATTACACGGTGGGTTGTAGATGCAAGAAATTTTAATATTATTGTTGTTTATTTGTAGTAAAATGGGGGTTTCTTCTCTATTATTTTCGCTGCTCAGGTTGTAT
This sequence comes from Parasteatoda tepidariorum, assembly GCF_982258835.1. Taxonomy (NCBI): domain Eukaryota; kingdom Metazoa; phylum Arthropoda; class Arachnida; order Araneae; family Theridiidae; genus Parasteatoda; species Parasteatoda tepidariorum. The sequence goes on from NC_141761.1 coordinate 81,583,212, forward strand.
ATTGATGCTTTGTACTTCTTATGGATAAATTAGAGACTGAGTAAAGTTCGAAGCTTCTTAAATACTAGGGAAGATCCAAGGTTGCCGATTGTGTGTTTGTCATCCCGTTGATTCTTTTGGCGCCTATGCACCATGCCTGGCGCCACAATTTTATTAAAGTAACCCCATATGAGAAAATACATTGGAACAATTCAAAAAAAGCAAATTTATTTCTATGAAAAAATTAATGGGCTAAATTGCAAAATAGGGTTTACTTTGACTTTTGATGTTTAGTTATAATCTTTAATAACAACAACATTATATGCACTAACATTATATGCTTTAACATTATATGCACTACCCTACAATAAAGGAATAGACACTTTCAGGTTTTGAAATTTTCTTTTAAATTCCTCAAAAAATACATAAAGGATTATTTTGTAACTTTAGAGATATTTTTTCATGCAATTTTTCCTACTTTGCAATATAATTTAAAGCTTTCAAAGGTTAGAGATGCCTTAAAATAACATGTGACAGAAGAAAAGTAATTTTGAATATCCTATACTAGAAAATCAGCCAATAAGCTTGCAACTTGTCGATTATTTTTGTAGTTATTTTTAATTACATCATAAAGTTTCGTAAACTTATGGAGATATAGACATTTTTATAAAAAAATATTTTTTTTATTAGTTTATAGATATTCAAAGAAATTAAACAAACGTTTTGGAAAAATGTAAGATTAATTACAAAATTTTCGATTTAAAAAATTGATTTAAGGAGTTCTTTTACACTGCTTATGGAGTTAAAAATTTTTAAAATGTTTCTTTCGTAATTTTGTAATGAATCGTATTTAGCAAATAATGAAAAAACAGTTTGATTTGAATATCTTAAAAATTTGAAAAGCTTCAAGCAATTTTCTAAATAGTTTTTGTTTTTTTCAAAAGAGAGCACAAAACGATTAGGGGTTTTACACAAATTTTATTTTGTATCATAAGTATAATGATAGTACCTTACAATAATCGTCTGGAAACTAAAGTTTGATGGAATAAACAAAGAAAACATACAAAAGAAAATATATTTTTATGCCCCAATGCCGATCTCATTTTCAATAAATATAACATTAAATTTTTTAATAGTACAAGATGAAATTTGTGGATACCTCCTTACTATTTTGAGTTGAAAAGTACGAAAAATACTAAGAAAATTGCTTAAAGCTTTTTAAATTTTTAAGATATTAATGCTTTTATCATTAGTTGCCATATACGATTCCCTACAAAATTATGAAAAAAACTTGTTTCGATTTTTTTTGTACTTGCACAGTTTATAAAGGATCTAGCTTAAATGCTCATATCGCGAGCAGTTCTTAAATTCACAAATTCGCAATAAATTTAAAATTTCGCCAAAAATTTTGTTGAATTCCATTGAATATTTATGAAGAAATGGCAACAAAAAAATAAATACGAAGGGGGAAAAATTTTTTTAATAAAAATATTCATATTCTCAGAAATATTTACTCTAGGTTTATGAAACTTAATGCAATTATTAAAAATAACAACTAAAGAATTCTACACAAGTTTTTTTTACTGATTTTCTGGCATAGGGTGTTCAAAAATACTTGTCTTCTTTGACAATTTTTATCTTCAATCTTATTGGTAAGTATAAAAGATTGCATGAACTAAACATCTCTAAAGTTGCAGAATAATGCTTTGAGTATTTGTTGAGAAATTCAAGAAATGTAAAAAAATTCATTAATGTCAAAACAAACATTAAAAAAAATACTTTCTTTCTAAAAATAAGAATCAGTATTTGCTATTTTGATTAAAATCTTTTTGTGGTAGTAATAGTTGTTTTTTCACGTCGCTCTAGAGCTACATAATGGGCTATTGGCGACAGTTTGGGATGACATTTCGGAGGATGACGCGAAAACATGCCAACACAATTTTGATCCTCTGCAAAAGGGATGGTTCCCCTACTTTGGTAGTCCAACGACCTGCTAGCGAAGTCAAGCACTTCACGGTAGAATAGTTTAACGAGGACCGATACCACACACCCTCGGTCCATTCGTAGGTCATTCCTATTAACGTAGTCTACCACCCGCACACCTGCCGCAGCCAGTGGTCCGTGACCTCTGTGTTCTAGTGAGAGCCGTGTCTTACGATCACTGTGGGATTACAAATCCTTTTAATTATATCTAAGAAAATATTTTCTTTACTTCCAAAGTCTGTGTAAAATTATACAACTATTTCTAAGGTACTCTAATATTACTAAATGCATTCAAATGGTAAATATTTTAACAATGAAAATGAAAAAAATTAATTTATTGTACAAATTAAATTTGTTTTGATCAGTTTTTACTGTCATTTTAAGAGCATTCAACAAAAACCTTTAGTATTAATTAAAACCTTTGGTTTTCTTTACTTTTAAAATAAAAAATAAAAAAATAAAATTTATTTTAATTCCTGAAAATCAAGGAAAAATTCTAACTTTACAATTTTAATTTTTCGGAAATCACCTACTGATTGTGAAAGAATACTCTAAACTGAACTAAACTCAGGGGGGCGACAGCCCATAGAGGGCCAAGGCCTACTGTGCCCATCTCAGTTTTCTTGACCTTGGGCTCTGGGGTGCAGGAGCAGATGTTCCAGTCAGGTGGTCAGCCGAACGTGGAACCTTGGTCAGGTGATCAACCTTGCCCAGCCCGAGGGTCGAACCAGGGACCTGTGGCACGACAGCGCGAAACGCTACGGCTCAGCCACCGGGCGTCAAAAGAATACTCTACTTTAGATCAAATTTTCATTCCGTGCTTTTAATAAGAATTGAGTTAAATTTAGCTTTCAAAAAATTAAGACGTCAGCAAATTATTAAATAAAGCTATTTTACAATATTTCTTTTGCGCGTTTCTATAATGTATTAGAAATGTTCCTATTATTTTAAATTTATTAAATAAATATTTACAGCAAATAATTTCAAGCACTTTTTTTCCGTTGTTTTCTAATTTTCTGTTTGAAAAGGTTTAAATTTTTAGTTGATAAGGAAGAGACTTTGTGTTTAAAATGTTATTAGTGTATTGTTTATTTATGAAATTGCTATTTTAATTAAACAAGGAACTCTAAAATCATGAAACTTATAAAACATCCAATTGAAAAATCAGGAAGCCATGAATTTTTAATTATCTAGAAAATTATTTACCCTTTTGGCAAAGTAATAAGTAAGATTCATTTCATGCAACTTTTATTTTCATTTACATTAAATTGCAAGAAAAATAATTATATAAGACAGTACAGAAAGTTTATATATCTTAAAATTGAATTTAATAAAATATTAAAATTAAAAAAATACTTTTAAAACGAAATTAATTATATCTTTATTTTAATATTTATGAATATTAAATTGTAAATTTTAAGAAATTTTAGATTTTGAAGATCATTATTTTTTTGCTTAAAACACCTTGCAGACAATCATAACAAATTTATTAGTGAAGTACTTTCATTTTAATTAATTACGTATTTCTGATAAGCAACATTATATATAGCAAATAATTAACAGTTTAATTTGGCACGGAATATAAATACACAACGGATAGTTGGTTATTGCTTTTGGGTAAGACGTAACAAGCAAGAACCGTTTGTATCTGTAAGGGCTCTTGAGACTTCGTAATGCAGTTTCGGGATTTGCGCCTATCACTTGATATGTATAGAGTTGCGATAGGTTTCAGGATTTGACTACACAATAATTACTTGGGTAATTCTATTAGAGAATTCGCAAAGTCTATTTCAAGTTGAAATTAGACTTTTGATTACCTACCGATAGAATATCTCAATAAGACTTAAAATATGATAGTGGAATCATTAATTAACAGCTTCTTGAAATGGAATATAGGAGAGAAAATTTATTTTAGTTGAATTCAATAAATAATTATTTTAAAATCTCGTGAACTGTTGAAATGTAATAAGGTTCTTCAAGTTTTGCCAAAATGAAATTATTTTACACACTGGCTATATATTTTTTTATATGCTCAAGTTTGGTTTGTGTTATTAAGTACCAGTTTCAAACTTTTTGGAGCAAGCATAAAACCAAGTATTAAATAAAATGTATAAGTAAGCTTCAGAAATGCTTGCTTTGAGTTTTTTCTTTACTAACGACACTGAGAAAAAAATATAATTTCAATTGTCAAAATATGGTAAGGTTTACCATATTTCTGGCTCTATGGGAGCAGAAAATTTTTTCGATATTTTTAACTAAAGAGCTAATGAGTTAAGAACTAATGAGTTTCAAGGGAAAAGTTAGTTTGGTAATGAGTTTAAAATTAACAGTTGAATATAGTTTTATAATATGCGATGAAATTTGTTAAATGTGGTTAAATGTGGTTTGTAAATTTATCATGACACCTTTGGCATAAAAATAATTTATTCGGTTAAATTTACTGCTCACCTAATTTTATACATTTTTTATTGAACGTGTGGTAATACTGTTACTAATGTAAGTTATAACTATTGTATGCGCTTAATTGGTTTATTATTGCAACAAAATGTGTGGTAGCTGCAGCATTGCATAAAACCAATTATTCCGTTATTTTTTTTTCAGTTTTGTATTTCTTACAAAATGTAGGGTAATAAGAACTATAACTTTAAAAACAAAATATGAAGAAAAAAATTACCAAATGAATGGTTTAAGTATTTTAGATTTATTAACCAGAATTATGAATCATTTTATTCGAAATAACAATTTCATATGGGATGGTCATTTTACCATTTTTTTATCTCTATGCGGTTATAAATGACATTTGCTAATTATTTAAAAGTAAGCAAATATTTTTATAATATTGTAGTAGTTTAATTGTATCCAGATAGGTATTTTATTAGTCTATACTTGTCCTCATTAATACATCAATAGGTGCATATGGCATTATTTTACATACATTTGTTTACAATACATATTTTTCAGGAAATCTAACAGGTTTTGACCCTTTCAAATTAGCTTACTTTGTTAATAATTCTTCATTATTTTATATATTTTTCGTTTTTTTTCTCTTGATTATATACTAATTTCTGATAATTAATTTCTTAGATTTTTATAAGGATTCTTATCATATATATTAAGGACAGTAAAATAGAATAGTTTCTTTGTGCATTAATGAAAAAAATACATATTTGAAATAATTAAAATCGTTATATAATTTTGGAAGAAAGAAAGTTTTTTAGTTAAATTTTTACACTTTAAAATCTGCTTAAAGTCATTTAAATGAAAGTAATTTTATAATAAAAGTAATTTAATAATAAAACTTGTTCTTATTAGCTTATTATTTATTTACTTATTCAGAATTTATTTTAGTCAAAGTCACGATGACAAAAAAATATTATTTATTGTATTACTTTAAATTTTATTATAAGTTGTTTTGAATTTTTATTTATTATTATTACTGAATTTTTATTAAAATAGAACCATGTTATTCCTAACTGAAACTAATTTATCAATTCGCAAAATAAATGAATTAGATTAGGTTTCAAGCAACTTCGCATCAAAAGAAATATGTTTACATATATTAAAAATTCACATAAAATCTCAAACTTTTTACCTTTAAACATTAACCTCTCCATCATAAATTTATAAATTTCAGTCCGTTTTTGAAATTTGTTTTAAATAAATTTGGATCATAAAGCAAAATAAACTTTTATGAATGAAATAAGTAAACTTACTTTGTAACAATATTCAATCCAATTGAATCTATAAAGGCTAAAAAGAGCGATTAATTCAGAAACGAAAGGGGACCACACAAAAGACGAGAATCGACTTTCGTTAAGTTTCTTTTAGTCGTTCGTAAAACCTATATCAAGCTGCCTACACTACGAATTTTGAGAATGTTCCTTTTCAACAATTTCTCCAGTCCATTCCGTTTCTCAGTCTGAAGTACAGCCAATCACATTACTTCAACTTACGTTCACATGTTTACATTCGAGCATTATGGAAAGAATGGCGCATATTATGGCGAGAAATATTTTAGTAAGTGTATTTTTCTCTTTATTTCTTACTTTTATTTACATCTTTGTTAGTTGCAGAAATATTTAAACGTATGCTTGAGTTGTATTTAAATTTTAAGTAATCTAGGCATGCATATTATTCTTGAATTATTACTGCATGTGCATGCATAGAGTTCATGGAATTACGATTTATACAGACTCCATTGCATGAGAAGAAAGTATTTTTAATGCTTTTTTATTGGGTTTCTTAATGAGACTTTAATAGAAACGCTTTGTTCACATGTTCTTTACATAAATTCCCATTAATATCACCGTTATTTACCAATTAATTACTTATTTAGTTGTATATAATATTTTTAAACTTTGCATTATATTTTAAGTGTTAATCGCAAATTCTTTTGTTATTTTTAATGCTTAATTTTATTTTAAAGCACATAATTTAAATTAGATTTTAATAACTGTTGGTACCCAGAAGTTTCTGTAAAACTAAGTAGCATTTTAAAAACAAAGCAGTTGATACTTAGAAGTTGCATAAGCATAATAAGTTGGCAGCCAGAATTCATTATATTCTTATCTTTGTATATAAAGTGATACAGTGTTCATAGAGATATGAAGTTTGTTTGTTGATAAATTGAATTAGTGGAAAATTTTTGTAAGTTTTGTATCGTATTTACAAATTAATTAAAATAGAACTGAATGCTTCTTAGATTTTAATGAATGTAAAAATATAAGTAAATGTTTAAATATTTTTACTTCTGAGTTCAGCCACTGATTTGTTCAATTCTGAACTTAACGTTCAATTTTTGTTTGTTTAAAGCCTTTAATATGCTTTGTCATTATAATAAATTTTAATCATAATTCAAAATTAAACACAATATGATTTACCTTTACATTTATTCGATAAACTTTAAATTTAAATATTTTACATTTTACACATTAAAAGGGGTGAAGTACTAAAAATTTAACCGGAAGGTGAGAGCCTAAAAGTTTCAAAAAATGAGAACGTTATTTCTCTCATACCGCGGCTTCCTCAACTGACGCCAAGAAGGCACGCGGAGAGGAGCAAAGCGATACTCGGTTAAAGTTAAGTTGGGAATAATCGATTTAGAAAAATCAATTGATCAAGTTAAATTTAGTGGATTGCTATTGTGGTTAAAAGACTGAAAACTGAAAAAACTATTGAGGAGTAGAATAACAACGCGCGTGTGATGTAGCAACATCACAGTATTGTATTGAAATCAAAATGGTAAAAAGTTACTTCAGTAAATTCATACTTTAATTTTTGCATAGTCACTCAGAAAAGTAGATTGGTAATGTGCTTCCATGATCTGAGTGCTTGTAATTTCTCTTGTGTTGTCAACAAGAAGTGGGTAGTATAAGCGATACCTATGTCCCTTTATTTGAAATAGATTTCTTCCAAATTACAAAAATAATAAAATTCTGATAGACCATTATTTTTTCTTACTAGGGTGCGGGAGATATTGGACTTCAAATCTTGAACTTTATAATTTTATCTAAGTTTAAATTAGCTAGTTGAAAAGAATGAGCATATTTGTAGTTGATTGGTACAGTAGTTGAAAAATAAGTATTTGTAATTGTATTTCTTAGTCTTAATAATTATTCTGAAAAATTCTTTAACTGTATAAATTTGTCTATATAATTTGGATAATTGTTTATTCTTAATTATAAATAAAGTTTTTTAAATCTTTTACTTATTTGCTGACTGTATGTCTCAATAGCAAATCTGTAAATATCATCATACATTGTTTGAAATTTTAGATCATATTGAACTGTTATACCATATTTCTTAAAAAATTTTCTGCAACCTTTTAGTATCAAATTAATTCTCATCCTACAAATTAATACTCTGTAAATGTATTACAATGTATGTTTTACTCATTTTGAATGAAAGGATGGTTTAATTTAATCTTATTAAAATAGTATCAAATTTCTATGGTGTTATGTTTCAAGGTCTTAATAATAATATTAAATATTGAATTTAATTTCTCCAGTAGGTGTTGTGTGTAGACAGTGGATTTTTTTTAAATGTATGATTGAACAGTTCCCCGAATATTCGTAATATTATTTATATACATACATATTTTGATTTTTGTAAGAATCACATATGATTAGAATTCTATAAAATCTGTTCCTTGTGCATTCAGGGTCTTTGTCTAAGTTATTTACATCTGTAACAGCTAGTTTTTGAGTTTTTAAAATGCATAAAAGTTAATTAAAAATTGGTGTAAATGTATTACCCTATTGATATAAATAGTATTATTATTTAAAAAAAAGAAAAACATTTTGCTTTACCGATTTTCATTAAGTCATGTAGGTTGAAAAAGCTATGCATGCTATTTGTGTAAGGGTAAAATTTAACATAATTAAGCTTTAAGTTAATATAACTTTAATTAATTTACGCTTACGGCATTTTTCATTGTCTATTTATTTATTAATATGATGTAAAAAATTCTTGCTGTCAATTTAATAGTCAGGAAAAAGTATACAAATGCCAAAAGTGTCTAATGGAATTGACACTGCAATCTGAAATATTAACTCAATTAAATTAACACAGTAGCCTCAAATTTAGAGTAAAAAGATAAAGCATAATATTAAAAGATAGAAAAGCATGCAATGTTAGAAATGAGATTTTTAGAAATTGTTGTTTTATCTACGCTTTCTATATTAGGAGCTCTAAATAAAGTCACTATTGCTGGTTGTTATTTGGAGAATCTTGAAAGATAATTTTACTAAGAGGTTTACATTAAAGAGAAATCTGAGGGATCCGTAGCAAATAGAATACCTCAAACTAGATGGTTGGATGACATCAAAGAGACTTGAAAATAGAATGTCGGAAAATGCATACTAGGCGCAGTTAAGGTCTGCAAGCAGCTGTTGTGTTTGTGAAAAATATGAATACATCAAATTAAGGACGATATAATATTTGAACTATATTAATCTATCAACCATTTGAAAGATCTATGTTTGAATTCACACACAAGTATACTAAAAATGCTTTTCAGTTATTTCGCGTTATAGGAACTACTAAAATATGAAAAAATTGCTTTAATTTGATTATAAATAGATGAACATTTTTAGGCCACAATGGTGAAAAATATATATAAATTTAGCAATTGTAATTCTTCTCTCTTATAAGACAAAGTTAAAATTATGTCATATAATGTTTAAAGGTTTTAATATTTTGTTGTTGTGTGTTTTTATTTGGTATACTATATATTAATTATCTCTTTAAGTTCACACCAATTGTGAGAAAAAAAACTTTGAAGATTTAGGCCTATTTAATACTTTACGAACTTCTGTCGCTATATAAATATTTCGCTCTTGATATTTGATTTTTGTAGGAGATAACTTTTTTTCCTGATTTATTTTTCAGATATTATGCGATATAGAAAATGTGAGTATAACAAATGGAGCTTTTCAAGTAATAGAATCTTACGAAAAAAGTAAATAGAATGACAGAGTGGAATAATTCAAAACTTTTGTATATATTAGTTAATAACTAGAGTCATTTGAGCTTTTATTCGCAGCTATTATTACTACTCAACCCACTATTATGTTTTAATAATTAAAGTTAACTTAAATTTAAAGGCCAAATCTATCTAATATTAAAATGGTTTATATTTAAATTATTTGTAGCAAGAAGGTACATTGGCCACGATGTAATATAACTATTTAATTTTTGAAATAACTAACTATTGTTTTCCTTTAGTACTATAAGGAGTAAAACTTTAATATTTTACTAAGTATGATTAAGTAAATGAGCAGTGTCAAATTCGAATGATTTCAAACATTATTTTTCGAGGCATATCAAAAATTTGTATGTGTGTAATTTGCATTCCATTTTATCTTATCAATTATTTAAACAGAAACCAAAGTTAATTTATTCGAATCAAATCATAATTTTACAAGATTGTTTAAATTTATATATATATGCACTTCACATTGTCTCCTTAGTTTGCATGTGAATTTGCATTTACCGAACCTTTCCAGTGCTTTTCTAACGAAATTTAATACGTCGTTTCAAAAGATATGAAAAAAAAATCTGAAATTAAGATTTTGACTTGTTTATTTTAGTCAGGTTTTTGGTTATCAATAAAATAATATTTCTAATTCCCATTCAATTTTCATTAAATTTGAAGAATCCATTTGCACTTTTATAATGCTGCTGCAAAACATTTTTTGTGTAGTATTGTAGATTCAAATATTATTGACAATTATTTCTAATAATATTTTAATTTATTGTTTAAAAAATTTAATTTATTATAAGGAAAAAAAAGCAGGTTACTTTTTTTATAACCCTAATGCAAAATCTATAGAATTTGATAAAGTGTGAATTGATGTCAGTATTTAATATCTCTGTATAAAACGGGTGACTTTACTTGTCAATTGTATCAATGTTTTATTTTCCCACCCAATCAGAGCTGCTCACTAACAATCCTGTATCAAATTGTAGTACCACACTATTCTTGTTTTAAGAACAAACCGGTTTTTAAAATACCATCCCAGTACACTGGGCAGAGTATACTAGTACCAGTGTATACTATACCAGTATATACTAGTATGATACCAACTGATGAAGCAACAGATTAGGTATTATATTGGAGCCAGTATCCTGCTAACTTGTGAAACACCTGTTCTGGTATAATGTCCGATTTTGTATCATACCAGAGCCAATATGATACTGGCTGATGAAACACCACCATCGGCAAATTAGGTATCTGCTTTTGAATTACCTGTTATGATTCTGAGTCCGGTATCATACTGGAATCAACTTGATACCTGATTATGAAACACAGGAATCAATTTGATTCCGGATTATAAAACACCGATTCCGGTATGATTCTGAATCCGGTATTACTGATGTTTCAGAAGCCAGTAAAATGTTTTTTTATTTACCACGAATTTTTTTCCAATAGGGTACCCTCTTAAATTCACAGTTTAAGTTTTTTTTACAGTTTTTTTTTACGAAACAATAAATTATAATTTAATAAGAAATTATATTAAAAATTTAAAATTAAATTAGAGATATAAAGAGGAAATTAAAAATTAAAGTTAACTTTAATTTAATTTTGTTGTAGTTGTAGTTAATTTACGTCGCACTAGAGCTGCACGATGGGCTATTGGGGACGTCTTGGAAACACCCTTGAGGATGATCCGAAGACATGCCATCACAATTTTGATCCTCTGCAGAGGGGATGGCACCCCCACTTTGGTAGCCCGATGTCCTGCACGTGAAGTCGAGCACTTTAATTTAAAACTAGCATAGTGTATGTATAAAGAAGTGCTGCAAGTATAAAGAAGTATGTGTTTTAGAATATAATTTGTTATTCCTTCCACTTAAGCAGTGTTTAACTTTAAATATTCAAAAAACTTTTGAGGCTTTAAATAAGTATTTTTTTATAATTTTCTTAATTTATAGTAAATTTTTCACTGGCTTCTGCTAGTAGAAAATTTACTATACCATGGTGCATGCAAAGCAGATTACCAATTCAGCTAAATATTGCATATAAAAATGATAAATAATGTTGCATTTTCCTGCTTAAACCTATCTAATATGCTTACATTAATATTGTTTTCCCTAACTAAGAAAAGTCTATGTCACTGATACAGACCAGTCCATTCATCTGATGTCAGTGTCTCATTTCCTTATACAAACCAGTAAATTCGACTGATATCAATGTTCCATTTCCCCATACAGACCAGTTCATTCTACAGATATCAGTGTTCCATTTCCCCGTACAGATCAGTCCATTTTACTGATATTAGTCCATTCTACTGATTTAGACCAATACAATGTATTGACCTACTCTACTGATATCAATTTATCATGACCAGTCCATTGTACTGATCTACTCTACTGATATCAGAGTTCCATTTCCCCGTATAGATCTATACATTTTTTATTGATTTCTATTGGTCATTTTTTGCAGGGTATAGTTAAAACTAATGAATTTCCTTTATCCCTTAGATTCGAACTTGGGTCACTATAAGGACACATCAAAATAAAACGTAAATTAGACAATTTTGAATTAATGTAAACTTTAAGTAAATGGCATACTATTGTACAAAATTTAAAAAATAATATTTACGTAACATAATATCTACAGTTTTTAAATTTTTTGTGTTCGGGAAGAACAATCGTATTTGTTCACAAAATCTAGAGAAAAAAAATATGTGTGTTTAATTATATGTTATATATTTAGTTTATAAAGATTTGCATTACTTGATTTGTTTTAAAATATATCGATTTATCGATTTTTTGTATTTTCATTTTTAATTGCGTCCACAAATAATATATATATATATATATATATATATATATATATATATATATATATATATATATATATATATATATATATATATATATATATATATATATATATATATATATATATATATATATATATATATATATATATATATAAATGAATGTCTGTCTGTCTGTCTGTCTGTGAATGCGTGTGTGTATGTGTATTTTATAGACTAATTAAAAATCCAACCGAAATCGATGAAACTTAAGATACCGATAGTTTGAAGCAAGAGGAAAGTCACTGTCGAAATGAGAACATTCCTTCTACGACGAACCGTTCGAGCGGGATGTGCAGAATATGAAATAGAATTTTTTATTTTGTTAATCATTAGCCATTGCTTGAAATTTAACTATTGACGAATCAATTTGTTCACATATTTTAAGGATAACATCAGTGATAATTTCGATCTAATTTCCGGACGATGATAATTTCTAAAAATTGTTTATTGCACCTATTTAATTATTTTATATTCGTTATGTCAGATGAATTCAATGAACATCAACATTACGTGGTAGCACACGTGAACTACGTCACCAAATTTATACTTTAAAAGATGGCTGATACCACGTGCTTTTTTATACTTATGTTTCTTTTAAAACGTGTTTCTAAAAAAATATTTATCAAGAATCAACGGTAATTGAATCGAATTTTTTTTTAATAGAACGGTAATTGAATAGAATATGCATTTAAAGGTAAAATTAGTGAAACTACGGTACTTTTTCGTTTAGAAGAAATGTAAAAAAAACCTGGAGCCAATGATGCTTAATTTGTTTATGTATTATATACATGTTGAAATAAAAAAAAAGTAAACTATGCATAAGAAAGAAAAAGTAATGGAGTAAAAATATATTTTTGTCTAGAAGAACTGTGAGAAATTGTCCTACTATCATTGACGACAATGATGCTTAATTAATGTTGATAATATATCAATTAATATATTAAAAAACTTAAGAACTAAAAAGCAAAAATAATGGGAAAAAATGCTTATATATTTTGGGTAAATATAAAAATTAAGATATTATTATTGACTTTAAGGCTTTGTTGCAATTGATAATGTGGATTAATTAAAATAAAATAAAATAAACTATGTTCTGGAAAGCCAAGTTAAAAGGTTAATATGAAATTGGTTTAGGAAAACCGTAGAAAATTGCAATTCACAGATGACGCTTAATTTTTATGTACTACTGACAATAATGCGTGTTAATGATATCATGGCAATTAGTGATGTTTTGATAAGAATTCTACAACGGGTTTTCCGTAGTTTCAGAATTGTTTTTTTCTGGAGGTAGCAAAGATCTATCACTTAATGTGATAGAATTAAAAGAACTTTGTTTCTCCACTAATTTGAATTATTTTAAGAGAAAATAAAATACTAGATAGAGAAATGACCCGTAATCTAAACACCTTATCAAATTCTAAAATTTTTTTTTTATTTTTTAAAAATCTGCTTTAGCTGCTACTGCTAAGTATATTTCGCATAAAATTTTAATTTTGAAAGATTATGTAATAAGCACCAAGCATACCAATATGGATGGAAAATTTTATATTGATATATCTGGAGATCATTAAAACGACACCAATACTAAGCAGTTTTAATACCGATACTTCGGAAATAAATATCTTGCGACTCCTCTGAAGGGATGTGTACAGGAGAAAATTACTTGATAATGGTGAATTTTGACTATTATGATCTGGCAGAGAGCAACAGTATCTTACCGAGTGATACTAAATGCATTTTAACTTAATTCTAATCGGAAGAACTGCAAAAAACGAGTTATGCTTACTTCAGTAACGAAAAGTCACCGAAAAGGGCAACAAATAATATTACATAAAAAAAATGGAAATTATTTTAGCTAATTAGATTTGTGTAGTGATATTTTAAGATAAGTAATAATAATTCTAAGTGATATTTTAAGAAAGAAAATAGAGTTGTATCAGAACTATTTTATTATCAATTTGTCAGAAGGCGGGACTAATAATTCTTTGTCTCACTTTGTCTCACATTTCGACTACATAACTGGAAATAAAAATCATGCAAGCATACTAATTATTAGCTTAACTGAGATTGGTTAGGTTAAGATCTAAATATACATTAATAAATACCCATACTGATGCAACCACTTTTTATTTTCACTGATTCATTTACTCCACTAAAAAATTTCACTTTCATCAAGCTCTTTAATTATGTCGGTATCTGTTTTTCAGTTTTGAATATGATTTCGTACTATTTTTGAGCACTGATTTCTTGATTCTTCACTTATTATTTTCTCACCCCTTGCAAAGAGTGGGTATTCAGCTGGTAATAAAAAATTAAATATTAGAAAAACATGTTATTAAGTATAAATGTACATTAAAGACGTCACGCGAATCGGAGAACAAATAAATACAGTTTCAAATTGTCTTTGTTGTTCACAGAATACATGTGATTTATTAAGCTTATATTCTTTTTCAAGAATGGTTAAATTATTAAGAATATGTTAGATAATCAATATATTACATATTTATAAGATGCCGATGAAAATCGAAGCTTGCAAATATGCATGAATCCTTCCGCTGAGGAATTATCTAAGAAATACCAAACTCAATTATTCTAAGGAATTCAGTTGCACTCAGATATTCAAAAATGCATGAGACTTGGATCATAAGAAAATTCCATAAATATCTTTAGATTTATTTAAGATCTCAGCGTATGATGTTTAGAAGATATTCTTTGCAAATAGAAACATTAGCATTCAAAAGCATATTTTAAAATGACGTGAGTAAAAATTTAAAACTACAAATTAAGGATACAGATGAAGCCGTATTATAACGAAAAATGAAAATCTAATTTTAAAAAAAATATATCTAATATTTATAATTTCAAGAATTTTATCATAAATGTGATTTTTTATTTGTAGGACAGCAGTAAAGATAAGTTGTTTGATCATTGATTAATTTAAAAGCTATAGTCCGGTTTTTTATTTTAAAAGAGCATTTAACTGAATTTTGTATATTGATATACATAATTAAAATTAGTACAATAAGAAGAATTATGATTAAATACGTTTTCCGTCAATCACTAGGATTCAAAACGTCTTGGCATGATGCTAGTTTGGATTAACCTTTTTGCCACCTAGTTTTAAAGAATTAAGCTTTAAAACCAGATTAATATGCTAGTGCACTCAGATTACTCGATAACACACAAGTGAGGAAGCAGTTCGTCGCAGTTTCATGCTCCGTCAAGAAATCCCCTTATGTTTTGACAAAATGCCTTCCAAAATAATGAATTTTGGATGATTCATTAACAATGGAAGCTTTATTTATAAGCTGTGGTACTTATTTCTAAAAAAAAAATTGAATCCACTTACATGTTATCCATACGTTATGCACAGAGGAAGGAAAATATTAAAAAAAAAAACAATAAATAACAACAGACTAATAAATTAGCAACCAAAGGGAATTCTGACATGCAGTTAACTCTTTTGTTAATTAATAGCATGACTTTACAAAGTAAATTTTGCAGTCATCTTATAAAATAGCATTTTTTAAATTATTAATCCAAATTCGTCGTGAAATTGTTGTATTCTGAAACTATGTTACATTTTGGTTTAATTTTAATATATTTATTGTTTCGTCTTCAGTTTGAAATATCTCTGCCCTTCAGTATGTTTTGCTGGATGATGATCACCTTTGCATTGAAATTGAAACAAACAACTCAAAATTACAGATGCGTAAAAACAATAAAATTAAAGTAAAATCATGTGTAGTGCGATGAATTTTCTATCGGAAATTAAATTCATTGAAGTTCTAGAAAACAATATCTGGACCTAATACGTAAAAGATTTTAACTATCACCATACTATCACTTCTTAAAATTAGTTAAAAAACCCGTTTTTTTCTTTAAATTCAGAGAATGGTTGAAGTATTACTATCCAGCCACTTTCATATATCTCTTAAAAAGATTAATTACAGCTCTAAATGCATAATAAATATATTATAAATATTTAGTATTTCTTTCATATAATTTAAAAACTTTCCAAGCGTAAATCCACAGTCATTTTACTATATTCATTAAAAGGTGTTGAAGTATAAAAATGCAGTAACGTTTTTTAATCAATGAAAAGTTTCAGAAGGTATAGCCATTCAATACTTTTCAAAATTTATAAAAATGTGTTTTTTATTATAAATAATTAGTAACTTTTTCATATTAATTAGAAGCTTTTTAAGCGTAATCTCACAGTCATTTTACTATATTTATTAAAATATGTTAAAGTGCAAAAATGCAGTAATGTTTCTTTATTAATGAAAAGTTTCAGAAGTGAAGCCCTTCAGTCACTTTTCAACATTTATAAAGATGTGTTTTTTTATATTTACAGAAGTAATAGATGAATAAACAAGCAGTCACTCATAAATTCCATTAATGGTATTTGAGTCTAGCAATTCAGTATTTTTTATAGCAATTAAATTGACAATTCCGCCATTTCCAAAAATAATGAAAAGTTGATGAAGTATAAATATGTGACCATCTTTCGATGCGTAATTAAATATAACACTTCAGGTATTTTTATGTTTTATTTAAAAAAATGTAGTTTCATTACTATCATGAGTTTTATAATGTAAAGTACAAAAACTTTTCATGCTTGTCAATATAAATTTTTACTAGAAAATTTAATGTTTCTAAGTTATTGAAGACTAAATTTTAAGCTTTAACAAAGTTTTTAAAATAAACAGATAAAAAAGGGTACTATACGGGGATTTTACTTTTAATACAGCATTTTAGCGGAAGCACTTATTTAAAGATATGCAGCAATAAACATCTAATAAATTAAACAAGAATTCCTCTATTTTTTCCATCTTCATATAATTCAGGATTTGTATTTTGTGTATGTAATTCAGAATTTAGAATGAATATAGAATTTAGCATTGTGTATTAAGGCCAAATTAACAATTTATTTAAACTTCAAACTTGCAAAATCAATTAATCCTTAATCAACAAAAGTTCGCCTTATTTAAATATTTATTTAACTTTATCATAAAAATAATATCGCATGTAGCTGTACACTGTAAAAAATTCCAGTAAAAATTACCTGCGCAAAAGGTACTTGTACTTTTGTAGTAATATGTTTAGAATAATAATTTTACAGTATTTACATCAATAATTTTTACAGTAAAAACTACCTTAAAATTACTGGATAATTCCAATTAAATAGATATTACTATAAAATTCAGTGAAAAATTGCGGTAAAAATGAATTACGATAAAATGGATTTCATGAAAGATGTACTTAAAGTGCCGATACTTTATACATACCATAATTTGATTAGTTTTTTAACAGCGCACTGTTTTGAAGATGGTAGAGTTCTTTTATGAAATTATCAATTACATTGGAGCTATATTTTTACACTGTATTCTTTATGGGGTAATTTACATTTGATAATACGGAGATGGTAAATTAAGTGATAATAAGGAAATGATATTTAAAAATGTTTTTAACTAGAATTATTTGTATCTTTAAGCTGTCTTTAATTAAAAGAATCCTGATTAAAATCATTATGAAAATGCTTTTATTAACGCTTGATTCATCGAAATATAATGATGCACAACAACATTAAATTTTAGTTTAAAACTATTGATTTTGTAATATAGACTATTAAAAGTGCAGAACTAAATAATGCGGAAAAATAGATTAAAAAAAAATTTTCAAACATTTCACTCAAGTTTAATAATTTATCTTTCGAAATACACTACACTGAAAATAATATGGTGAAAACTACAATATGGTACATTTTATCGTGTTTCTGGCATAGTAAGATATAGGTTTTGGCGGCAATATATTTAATAAATATTTTACTGTTGGAGGCAGAGGTTTATATTTCAGAATGACAGCGATGATTTATATTTTGCCAAAAATTAATGGAATTGAACATTTTTTTAATAGTAAATTTTTTAATAATTAATCATTTTTGCTAAATTGCCAAAAATGATCCTCTCTTTGTGATGTTTAATATATACGATGTAATTGTAATGTGTCTGTGATGCAACAAATGTCGAACTCGGTATTGTTGTGGGTACTGAATTGGAGCGTCAAAAGGTGTTTTCTTTTTTGATCTTTTCCCCTATACGTGGAAAGCAAAAATTAAAAAAAAAATTTATTCTTTATTACTGGTATTAATATATGATTGAGACAGGAAGTTATTGAGATATTAGATGAGGGCAAATTAATCGCCTTAATTTGAAAATAATTTTTTTAATTACTTCGTAACATAAGAAACTGAATTTTTCTTTTCTTACTATTTTAATTCCTGCAATTTTCTTTAATTGAATACGTTCAATATAATGGCACAAACAACTTTATTTGCCAATGAATGCATTAAGTCGAATTTTATTGCAAACATTTGTAATTTCGATACATTTTTTTATAGTTTGAGCTTTAAATATTCATTTAAGTAAATTTGATTAGTCTACTTTACTGATATAAAATGCTTTTTTAAAAAAAAATTAGTTTTCCTTAATTTATAATAATTCAGAAATTTCTTAATTTACAATTGCGGATGATAATTTTATAATTATTGCAATTCCTTTAAATATGAGTTAAATAATTCATAGAAAGGAAATAAAAGTAATTTTATATTTATTTCTATTATATTTCTTTTTTGGTAAGAATATAAATATATGTATTTGATTCAATCATACAGGAATAGAAATCCTTTACACTCTAAAAACTGTACCTCTGATTTCAGAGGCACAAGCTTAATGTACCGTGTATTTTCTCGCGTAAGAGGCACATAACTAATGTGCCTTTAAAAATGAGAGGCACCACGAGAAATTAAAGGCACCAAAGCAAACGCCAGTCAATGCGCGGTACGAAAAGATTTTCCCGCTTCTTTTGTGCCTCTCAAATTCGCTTGTGCCTTTCATTTCTTTTTCTTCGGTACGATCATGTAGCGGAGAATAAGCGCATGCGCACATCAGTGAAAAACCACGCCCCCGATGGAAGCAGTTGTCTACAAATGTGTTCGATTGATGTTATAAAAATGCTTGAATTTGGTAAGTTTAAAACTTATATCTTATTTTTATATTTATTCCCAATTAACGATGGCATTTTTTTTATTAATACATTTCAATTTTTATCAATGCTACAAATCTTATAAAAATGTTTAAGCGAGAGAGCTAACCCTAGTTACGATGTTTACATTTCTGTTGTAGTTGTATCATTTATGTTTTATCATTATAATATTAAGAGGAATGTTTTTAAAGTGCCCTATATTTGTTCTGTAGTGTTTGATTATAATTATGTATGAGGTTTTCAATGTGGCGATTGCTATGAATAAGAAATCATTTTTATTTGAAATACCAATTTGCTTTTTTGTTTATCTTAGTTTATATTCGAGAGCTATCACAGAAATTCTCTCACAGAATGATTGAATAATTTAAAAAACAACGAAGAATGTTTTCGAATTTTTATTATAATTATGAAAAGTATACTTTCAATCATTATCTATTTTCGAAAACAATTGACATTGATACATAAAATTATAATTGTTTCAAACTATTACTAAACTTACAGTTGATATAAACCTGAAGAAAAAAAATAAGATTATGCTTTATTTATATTTTAAACATGGTGTAAGCATGAAAGAAAAAGACAATCTTCTAATGACTTATAGATTTTTAATTAGTTATTATTTATTTTGAAAAAGTAATGTTTAAAAATGTTTTATTCTAACATCACAGCTTTAAGTTTATAATTTCAAATTTTAGTTTTGAATTTATGACTCAAAATAGATAACATGGGATGTATAATTATAAAATCGTAACATTTCAAATTGAAATTTAATTTATTTGATTTTTAAAAAGGATTAATAGCTTGATCCAGGGTGCTCTTGTGGCACAGCAGGTTAAAATATCTTTCACACTGCTTATTAGAGAACTAGGGTAATGAGTTTGATTCTGGCAATGTATAAAACAACTGACGTGTATACTTAGCATATAAACACTGCCACAACTGAAAGTTCTCTCATTGGTTATCGTGCAGAAGATTCAAACGAGCTAGCTCAAGCGGAGTCCACTTTATCTAACCAGTAACCAGCAAATTACATGGCATTTTAACCATGGCCGTTAAAAAGTAAAGCCCTAGAAATAGGATTTTTGGTCATGGTTGAGTGATGAGTACCTTGCTCTTTCTTTAAAATAATATGATGAAAAGTACTTAACAGCTTGAACTTTTTAAAAAATATTAAAGTATTGTTAACTAGAGCAGTATAATTCTCAGAATTTTGTTATCAATAACTATAAATAAAAAATAAAAAAAAATATTTGCATAACATTCATTGGATCACAAATTGATTAGATATGCAGAATCGCTGTTGTGCCACTGGCATTTTTCAAGATAGATTCTTAATGCTTTATCGTTATATACTGAATACTTTATTAAAAAAATATTTGGTACTTCATATTCAATGCTCAACACTTTATACTTCGTGTTTTCCTACCACGAAAAGCTACCTAGTAAAACTTTCTAATTCAGCGTCAGTGATAATAATTTTTAAGAAACCTTTATTTATTTTATTGTTATTGCTACCTTACCTGTGTTACTTAGAAAAGCATTATCAAAAAACTTTCATTAATCTATAACTAATGCTTTTCCTGAACTGTAGTAAAAAAAAATATGAAGCTAAGCAATTTTGATAACAATATGTAGAAAGAAAATATATTGATTGTAAGGTAAAGATATGTGTATAAATTTGATACAGTGAAATTTTTTTTTTTTGCTCTCTGAAAGGCAATGAAATGTTTGTGTAATCTAAATTTATATTATTAGTGTAACTAAATGATTAATAGTTTTTTTTTGTTGTTACTTTCTGTCTTGACTGTGTTCCAGTAAATGCAGAAAAATGTTTTTAATTATTAAATATTTTTATAAATAATTACTTTTCGATTTACATTTGTATTTTCTTTGTTTACTCCAATATTGTTATGTGTTAAAAAAAATCCTTATACTTCCTTATGTATTTAAGCTTAGACAGATTTACATTTTTTTTTATTTAACATGTTGAATGCCACACTAATTGTACATGGCTTTAATTTTTATGGCCAAAAGGATTTTTTAAGTATGTATTACATTAATTTCTTCAAACTATTTTAGTAATAATATAAAAAAAATTAGAGCATTAAAAATTTGTTCGAATAATCTAGGCTTCGCCATTCATCGGTGACCCCTGTGGCTTAATTAAACGTGTTAAATTAGTTCAATAATATTAAATTATCAATAATATTATATATAAAAATTATTTTGGCTAAACCTATTCTTAATGTAATAAAATCTTCATGAATGTATTTGTGTACATTGTGATAGAAACTTTTAACAACTTATTCAAATAAAATACTCTTACATTGATAAGTCCTGTTTTAAATGTTCTAGCCGAGCTGAATGCATGAAAATACTCGCATTTGAGTTACATGGAGAGGAAAACCACTCAAACTTGTCACGGTTAGTCTGGCGTCCAAGGGACTCAAACACATGATCCATCTACCTCTGAGTGTATTTTACGTCAACACTGTGGTCAGTGCGAACGGAATGGAAAATGCTTGCACAATTTGAACTCAATTCATCTCATTGAATCTCGCGAAACGTCTTACGTCGTTCAAGTAAAATGGACTTAAAGTCGTTTCACTCTGTATAGCAAATTTACCTGTATCTTATCACCTTTTACTATGATGTTTTATTTTCTCATTATAGTGCTCATTTTATTTAATTTTGTTTTATTTTGAACTATAATTTTTGTAAATTTCGTTTAGACTATTCTCACTGGTTAATTAGTCATTGTATTAAGTATGATTACCATTTGAATTTTGCTTCCGGTGTTGTGTTTTCTTTGTTTACCTACTCTTTTTCTTTATTGACCTTTAATTATGATATTACTATTTATATATACATAGCCAATGCTAAGGATTTCAAATTATTTGCCAGATTTTAAAATTCTTAGCCAAAGGAAAATTTTAGAAATTTTTTTTGATTGATTTTTTTCGTAGGAAACTTTTAAGCATAATACAAATTTATTATAAATTAATTATTTTATGAAAATGCAAATACAAATTTAGTCATTTTGCTGTTGGGGAGGAGTAAATGCGTAATGAATGGGGGAGAGATTGAAAAATGCAGATGTTTTATCGTGTTTGAGGGGAGGAAATAGACATAGGTTGAGGTTTATTTTTGACAACGTATTAGATTAGTGCAGTAATATAATGATAAATCTGAATCGACATTATGTTCTGTGTTATTAAGTTAGTGCATATATTATTGTCATGAAAAAATATATTTTCTGCTAAGATAATCTGTATTTTGCTTATTGTTTGAAAACAGTTTTCGTCAATACTTTCCTCAAAATAAAAAATTTTGCCAAATTTGCAGTTTGATCGTATTTGGTTAGATGACAAATGCTTAGCGCAGGATTTTTATGGATAAAAAATTGTGTAAACCGGTATACCATTTGTGTGTATAATAATTTAAAGCCTATGGTATACTTTAAGATAGTTTTGTCATTTTTTTTCATTCTTTAATATTGAAACTTTTTATTACCAGAATTCTGTACCAAACACAATGGAAACCCCCCCCCCCTCCATTGAAACAACAATAAATTTTGGAGTGATTATATATGTCAATAAGTTGGTTGCTGAGGCTTCAAATAAACAGTTCTTATCAATAACACATACATATGCTTCCGTTCAGACACTAGGTGGCATGAATAACACCCCCGTGGGGAGCACCAAAGTAACATAAGATTTAAAGAGGAAAAGAAAAACATTTACATTTTCTTCCATTTTTGAACTTTGCAAGTTGTTTAATGAATGGTAATAAGTCAATTTATAAAAAATACATGAGTAACCTTTAATTTATGGTGTTGATTGATGTATCTATTGCTTACAGTAAGTAATACATGATTATTTATTTTATTTTTAGATGGCTTTTGTATTAATTTCTTTTCTTATCAGAGAAATTGTTTATTTAACTAGCTTTCTTAGCATGATGACTTAAAATGCAAATAATTGCTCTTATTATAATTAGATATGTAATATTAAATTCACTGGCAGGTAAGATTATACTGATCAAAGAAGATAAGTAATTGTTTTGAAAATATTTTATGTGAAGAAGGAAAGAAAGATTTGGTCATTTAATAAACAATAGTCTTAAAATTGGGTTCAGGCAATAGAAGCTTAAAACTTGTGGTTTTTGAGTTTCTGTTTTAAATACATACAAAATACATGCTTATTCTGCAATTTGTATTTTGATGAAAAATTTTCTTAGTTTTAATATTTATTCTTAGTAGTATATTTTACCTGCCGGATAGTAAAATTTAAATTTTCTACAAACTGATCATCCGCTTTATAGATCATCCACAGACTGATTCAAATAAATCTTGTTTTTACAAAATGTAATATAGAACAATATTTTTATTAGTACTAAAGAAGGTAAATAATTTTGTTTTTTATTATTTAAATGAAAGGTACTAAATTACAATGAAGAGTACATGAGTTAATTTGAATAATATGCCTTTGTACTAACACTTATTTAAATAAATCAGTCAAAGTATTTTATTCATTGTTAATGGTTTATCTGGAATAATATTAGACCTAATTGTTGATTTAAAAATTATTTTGGGCAATAGATCTTGATTAAATGAAGGCTCATTAAATAAAAATAGCTCTTAAAGAATATAATAAATCTGACTATTATTTTTAAATTTATCAGACTTATAAGTTAAAAATCAGAAAAATGTCTGTAAAATCTTTTTAGAATTTCTTAAGCAATTTTGCTCATATTTTGAAAAAAAATTTTTTAAAACAATTTAATATCTAAAATATGATTATGAATTATTCTCTAGAAAATCTAAAATAAAACGTATGTTAAATATCTTAAATTATTTAGTTCACATAAACCTATATTTTAAAGATAAGATATCTTCAGATTATACTTTGAAGATTTTCTTCAGATTCTATTTTGAAGATTTTCTTCAGATTCTATTCTGAAGATTTTCTTCAGATTCTATTCTTAATATCTTAAGTTATTTGGCCCACGTAAACCTAAATCTTAAGATTATATTTTGAAGATTTTCTTCGGAAAATATTTTTAGGAAAATCTCAAGAATGAGTGGGCCAAATAACTTAAGAAATTCTTAAGAATTTTTTTTAAGAAATTCTTAAGATTCTTTTTAGTGGGGATGCTTCGCCAAAATCGGGCTTTTAAAAAAATTCATTTCAATAGAAAGAAATCTTTGATTTTACACTTGCAAAGTCATTTGATTAAGCATATTTGATGTTATAAAATATACAAATTGTTCAAAATCTACATCTATAATTTTAAAATATTGTGAAAGTTCTATGTTTTTCCATATTTGTGCAACTGTTACTAAATTATGTAAAATTGTTCTTTATGTGTGAAAATAAAAGATATTAGATTTCATGATATTTAGTGCTTAATTTTGATCCTTTTAAAGCTATTTTATTAAATCTCTAAATATTTAAAAAAAATTTCTAAACTTATAAGAAATTTCCATTTTGAGGATGCTTTTTGGAAAAAAAATCCATGAATTATATTGACTTGGCTTAACATAAATAAATATTATCTTTTTGTACCTATATCTGATTAGAAAAGCATCATTGTAGTTGTTGAAGTATCATTAAACGCTACATAATTAAAGAAATGGTATAAATTTACATATTTTATAATTGCCTATGAAAAAGCCGTAGATGGAATTCCTTGAAATGAGCACTTTCAAGTGGCCAATATTCAAAGAATTGAGAAATATTTTTCATTAAGAATTAATTGATATCTTGGTAATAGTGTAAACCCCTTTTAATATGAAGTGCTAGTAAATTACATTTGGGTAAAAAAAAAATTTGTTCAAATCTGGTAAATAACAGGTTTTGGTACCACTAAATGCTTATTTCAATGAGCGGTACATAAAAGCAAAATGTAAGGTACAATGTACCTTTCAAGTTAAGAGGTACATCTGATTTTGCCTCTGAAATCAGAGGTACATTGTGCCTTTCATTTTTAAAGGTACGTTGTGCCCTTAAAATTCAGAGGCACAAACGATCCAAATGTGCCTCTGAAATCAGAGGCTCAGTTTTTAGAGTGTAGAGTGGAAAGAAAGCTAGAACTCCTTACAATTATTAATTAAAGTTAATAAATATCTTGTGAGGCGGTACAAGCAACATCATTAAGCGTTTCTTTATGAAGCTGTCACTTCATTTTAAATCTTGTTTTTAGATGGAAATAACTAATTCTTTTTGAAAAGAAAAAAATCGTGCTTCTGCAATGAAAAAGGGTATATTGATTTAAGTTTTCTCACGCTCAGAATTAATGAAACAGTATTCTTCATATTTTTCAAATTTGATTTTAGTTAGATTGAACTCTTTTGAAGTCATATTTTACGCCCATTTATTTTAATCGATTTCCTCAAATAGAAAAAAATAATAATAGAAAGTTTAGGAACTTGAGACAATATCATAATTATCATTTTATCGAGTCCTTATTTTTTTGGGTATTGATACCAATATGTCATTTCTTCAATAAGGCTATATTTGATACGTAAAATACTTTTGAAAATTACTTAGTCTTATAGATGATAAAACTTTATCGAACTAAGTTTTTAATGTTACTCTTTTATATCTGTACAATGTGAAGTAAATTTTATTTTAGAGTACTGCCTTTGGTATTAATTTATTTTTCAAAACCTATTTCAGGTGGTTAAAGTATTTCTATATTTAGTTATTTATTTTTGTAGTTTTCAAGTACCTAAAAGTATCATGCTATTTAGTGACTGAAAAAACAGATAGAGATAGTTTATTAATATTTTTAAGTTAGAAAAAATGTTTCTGCTATTATTTTTTTAATTTTTAAAGGAGCAAAAATGAATTTATATCAGCTGCATAAAGAAATATCCTGAAGTTTTATAAAACAAATAAAGAGAATTTATGAATTTTCAAATATTTTTATCAGGCAATATGTAACAATTGAAATTTATTAAATGATAAAAATAATTAAAAACACGGAAAAAATAATAATAAATAATTATAAATGCGTTATAAATATGCATAATAAAAACATTTGAACGTAAAAATAGTTTGCCTTTGAACAATTAAAATTAAATTCATTGTTGTTATTATTGTTATTAAAATCAACCCTTTGTAAAATTCAAAGAAAATGTTTTCAAAAAAAGTAGAGTGAACACATGTCCTCATAATTTTAGTTATTATTATAGTTCCTCCGTTAAAACTAGTTTATTTAAGGCATATTCCTCTCTTCAATCATATTTAAAATTTGTGAAGACCGTAAAATATTTTGACTCATAACATATATAAATATATATATATATATATAGAGAGAGAGAGTCATCCTGATTTTTTGAACATATGTATACCTTCGAATTGTGTAAAAATAAATACAGAAATCATAAAAATTATGTTTGATGATTAGCATTTATAATAAATATTGTTTGTAAAACTATTATCATAAATATTTTGTCTGCACATAGAAAACTTAATTTCTCTAAACATAATTAAAGAAACTGCTGTCGATAATTGTAATAATTCTCTAAAGCAAATATTTCAAAATTTAATAAAATATGAATTAATATCATTTTGTGTAAATATTATTTCCCTAATAAGGACTTCAAAAAGTTACCTTCTTTAATAATTAAAGATATTTGAGTTCCTCTCGTATTTTGAGGAAATTCCCATCAGAGGAGAAAAATGTCATCGCACATTGAAAGAAAAGTATAATAAAAAATAACAGAATATGGTAAACTAGATCCCATCTTTAGCTCTTTGGGAACATCACAAGGCTCGGAAATTTTTACAGTAGCGCTTTCTTAAAGATTTTGTTTTAATTAACAATAAAATACGGCTTTATAGTGAATGCTAAAATTTCATAAATGTGGTAAAATTTGGTAATTTTATCATGATACCTTAGATTATATATTTTTTTTACTAAATTCCTTCTTAAATGATCAATAATTTTAAGTACAGAATGTCCAGCAAAACATTACTCCATATGAATGATAAATTACAAAATGACTAGTTTTAGTACCGCATATTTTGTTTTTACTAACCAAAATTATGTTTTTTTTTAATGCAAAACGGTAAGTTTACAAAAGTTTTTTTTTGGTAAGACTTAATTTTTTTTTGGAATTATTTTGAAACAGTTTGAAAAAACATGTAAAATGAATTATTTCAAAAATTTGTGCAGTTGTTTAGCTTCTAGCAGAAAGTTATAAACAAGAATATTAAAATTTTAACAGTTAAAATCGGTTAAAACGAATTTTCATGAAACACTATTGAAGATAATAAAATTTTTTTATGCAAAACAAATATATCTGTCATTGTAGTTCTGCATATGTTACCATAAATGTAGAAAATTTGGCGATAGTATAGCTTTAGTTGTATAAGAAAGTAATATACCATTATTTTTACAATAATATTTAATCTAGAATCACTGAATTATTATAATTAAATGAAAAGATTAGAGTAAAAATATGGGTAA
The DNA here is from genome assembly GCF_982258835.1 of Parasteatoda tepidariorum. NCBI lineage: Eukaryota > Metazoa > Arthropoda > Arachnida > Araneae > Theridiidae > Parasteatoda > Parasteatoda tepidariorum. Next base: position 81,611,027 of record NC_141761.1, read on the forward strand.
AATTTTTTATGGTAACATGGAACGTTACGGAAAAATGGATTATGGGTTGCTGAATTCATGCTACCAGTACTTTTACAGCAATTTGATCTCGAAATTTTTACAGTATATATATAAAAATTTTCACATTTAATACTTAGAATTTCCTACTTTTAAAAACCCCTGTCCTTTCAAACAATGAATAGAATTCCTTACATAGGTGGTATCATAAACATCTCGAGAAATAAAAGAAAAATATACACATTTCTACAAAAGCATATAGCGTATCTGCTTCAAAATAACATAGATAAATATTTTTTCGTAAACTTATATCCTCCGATAACATGTTTTTATAAGTAATGGATGTTCTCAGAATGCGAGAGAGCACTCAGACAGATAAATCTTTACGTGTGCAAAAAGACTATAGTATTTTAAATAAACTTTTCACTGGAAATTTTACTCTGTTTACTATTTTCTCATTTTCTGTCCTCTTGAATATTGTAGTTTTTAAATATTTATTTTCCTTTAAATTTTCAGTTATTTTTTTCTGTGAGATTTTTTGGCAACGGAAAATCGTTGAAATATTGAATAAATGATGGAAAATTGCAAAGAATTTGATCGGCACTAAAGTGGCGAAAGATTTGGCTAGAAGCAATCTAAATAATATTAACTTGTATTGATATCAGGCACAGAGCTTCACATTAAAATTGGAGCACTTGCGAAGGTGGTTAAAAATTTTTTTGATGATAAATTCTATTTGGCGATAAGTTTTGCTTGTGTTTGCACTTGTAACAGAGAAATTCAGTTAAAAATTAAACGCTTTTACTAGTTGGACAAAAGTTAGAGTTTTGATTGACTACAAACACTAATTGTTGATAATTTTACAGTAAATTCAATCAGAAAACAATTAAAACATGTAATATCATGTTAACCAGAATGTAGCATTAGTTAAAGTACTAGGGCTTTTGCTAATTTTAAGGCAGTCAAAATTTGATAGATGATTAATTCCCTTTGGCGATACAATTGCATCAAATTTTGTCAGTATGGCGTAAAGAATAATGAGAATTTATTTTTCCCCTTGAGCCTAGAGTGTCATTTTAATTGTGACTACTCTAGCTAGTTTGAAAAAATTTCAGAATATTTATTGGTGATAAACTTAATTTGGTTATAAAATGAGAAATCCTGTTAGCTAGACAAGAAGTGGTCGAAAATTTAGTTGCGAAAATACGTCAACGAATTTTTGATTGCAAAATTTTCTAGCTTGACGTTTAAGAAAGTGAGTAAATAAAAAGTCAATATTTTGACAATTATTAATTTATGTAATTTTCTGTTCAAAAATTTGTGATTCTAAAATATTTAACTTAATCCAAACAATTATATAGAGTAAAGATTATATGTAGTTTTTTGACAAATATTATTCTGGGTTTTCCTTATTCTCTTTCAGTTGTAATGCTTAGAATACGGGTCAAAAATAAAGTATATTCATCAGGAATGATAAATTATTCTAGGGGATACGAAAAAAAGCTTCATTGCTACTTGTCGAATAATTAGTAAATAAAATGGGATAATAAACATCAAAGTCAATTAGATTAGTAACTTTATTTGAAACAATTTGCTTTTGGCTCTCCTTTTATTTTTCAGTACTTAAGCAGATTTTGATGTTTTTACCACGTGTATCCATTTTGTACATAATTTTAGATAAGTATTTCAGAAATGTACTTGAAGGGTGATCATTACAGCAAACTCTGTAAAAATAAATTAATAAATAAAAATTGCATCACAAAGTGTGTTATTTTTTTCTTTACGTAAGTAAATCAATCAATACTCATAATATTAGAATCGATTTTTTTATTTTCAATTCATAGAAACTTGTAGTCATAAATTATATGCATAGAATGAAAGCGAACACACTTTCTATAAGTATATATTCAGATTTATCGCAAAGAATTATACACCTTACCAAATTTTATTCAATTTGTAAGTATCGAAACTTTGATAATATTTTCTTTATACTTAACTAGCTGTACCCTGCGTGCGTTGCAACGCTTTCAATTTGAATTTGAATTTTGTATTTAAGTGTGTAAATGACATTTGCGATTATGATTTGAAATGCAAATTTTATTTAATGGTGAAAAAAAGCAGTTAATTCTCTAGGATATCATTAGTGCATTTTCAAACAGACATGTATGGTGATGCACACGGAGCATGAAACATATTTTGGACAATGATCTGAAATAAGACTGGATCTATGGTGACATCAAGAATTTCTGCTGATATCTGATCAGTTTTAGAAGGTGGTTTTTTTTCAATAAGCCAAATTAGAATGTGTGCCTGAGGCAATCCTCGTTTTTGCCATTCAATAGAGTACACCCAACACCGTGTCTCTCTAAAAACATGACGCTTCACAATGAAATCAAGTAAAGATTATCATTTTTGTTTAAACACACGTGCTGTAATATCATGACGATCCGATGATGATTGTCCTGGTAACAAAATATCTCTAATTTCAACCCAAGCAGAATTGCACGTAAATGTAATAAATAAATCTAGGAGCCCATATGCGAGAACATATGTCATTGCATCCTGTGAGTATTCATACATGTGCCTTGGAGTCCAAGGCACATGTATGAATACTCAGACATGTATGAATACTACATTTGCAGGGAGTCCAAGTTTTTCTCCCTGCAAATGTAGTCGGCAATATAATCATTTTCCCCACATCATTAGGATTAACGTTACCATCATTAATTATTGCATCCCGTAAATGAATGCATTCTTCTGAACGTAATTTGGTTTGATTTAATTTAATATACAGTAGGCGTTCAGTTTCAATTTTCGCATACATATCGACAATGTATTGATGAACTAATTGTCGACATTTTAAAGTATGATTATCAGCGTTTTGGCAATCATTAATCTATATGCATAAAAACTTATTGCACTTGCTTTCTTATTGGTTTTCTCGCCTGTTTGCGGACTTCTTAATTTTATGTTAAAATAATATCCCTCCTCTCCTCACCAAAATAAAATAGGATATTGCAATGCATCATATGATCGATACGTTTCTGAGAACTCTTTGAACGTCACGATTTCTGCGATGAAGAACTGTATCGCGGGAGGTAAATTCTTCGCCAACTATAACAATAGCCACTTCATCCAATGTTGGCGCATTGTATTTTTCTTTGTGGTGGCCTACAGGTGTTTTTTCAGCTCTAATAACAACTTTGTAAATATCGGATGACATTTAGTCTAGGGCAATTGTGAACAGCCTAATTAACTGATTATGTTGATCGAAAAAATTTTGTAATACGGTAACAATTTTTCGTTTAGTGCCATTGTTTACCTGACAACGTTGATTGACTTGATCATTTGTGTTATCCATGAAATAAATTTGTAGAAATTTATGATCTGCGTTAGGCATTGAAAGAAGTGATCCTTGCACGATGATAAATTTGGCCTTGCACTTTGAATGTTGGGATGTAATTCTCGTTCAGGATACGTGTAGCACCGAATAAAGTCATTTAGAAACACGAATTGTACCGGCGTATATGCGCCAAAAAATGTTTCGATTGGTTTGTTTGACCTGATACGAAGGTTGATAATGTCTCGGCAGGCGACGTAAAATCTTGTAGTTTCTGTATGCTTCTAGAACAGCAAATTTCAGCTGTTTCATTTTTAAATTTGAGAGCATTACAAAACATACATAATTGATATATTTCTCCGATGATGACACTTGGGGGAAGACTATAGTTTGTTGTCGGATCATAGTGAAATGCACTGAAATTCAAATCAGAGTATTGGCAGCGTCTGAATAGCGAAATGCGTTCTCGGTCGGTTTTCATTCTTGCTTCCCGTTGCTCTGATGTTTCCGACGAACGGGCTTGTGTAGTTCGTAGTTGATTTGTTGACAGTCTTCTTTCCTGTTGCTCAGACGTTTCTAAGGAACGGGCAAAAGCATTCTGTTCTCGATTAGTTTCAAGTCTTTTTCCCGTTGCTCCGATGTTTCTGAAACACGGGTAGTTCTCTTTTTGCGCGCTTGAGATGTTGACCGACTAAGAGCGATTTGCTTAGGCGGCATATTTTTGCAAATATTCTTTCTGACAACGAAAAAGAAATGTAAAAGTTGGCAGTGGTCGCAAATTTGCTAAATCGAAATATCACATACATATTTTAAATAATAAAAAGAGCAATAAAAATGAGATGAATAAGAAATATGAAAATTATAAGATTTAAAACAAAAATCAATTTTATAAATGAAAGAAATAAAATGGATGAATTCGAAAACTTTGCATAAATAAACAAACAAACTAATAGTTTTCAAATGACAACTGTCACAGCACTGAAATCTTCGAAAAGTATATTTAATTTTGCTAACCTAAAATTACGTACTAAATATAAATATTTCTGAAAACGTGCAATTTGAATGAAATTTGCTTTTGTCTTTATATTTATTAAACAGTTTTCACAGTACTGAATCCGTGATACGACCAACAATTAAGAAATCTATTCTCGTTGATTTTACTTGCTTGTGCTCACCTGACATAAAGAAAAGCGCGAATTAAAAATTAAAGTATATGCAATTTACTTTAATTTACTTTTCTAAATGAATAGAGTTATAAGATAGAAAATATCACTGTTGTTATCTTCAAGATATTTGAAAATTGAATCGTTTATAGCAAAATTTAAAACAATGGCTAGCTTTTAACCAATCAGAAAATTCCATTTCGACTTTCACTGATATCGCTGGAACGGTTTATCGCACGGGATAAAAAGTATCCTATGTCCTTCTCCTGGCTCTAAACTACCTCCCTGCCAATTTTCAGCTAAATCGGTTCAGCCGTTCTTGAGTTATAAGTGAAGTAACTAACACGACTTTCTTTTATATATATAGATAGACAGATTTTCTTATTCTTTCATTTTACCTAATCTTCGCTTTTACTTCGACCAAAGCAAACAAAATAATTACAAAAAAGTAGGATATATCATATTAAATTTATTTTTGTGTACTTAAGTTGAAAGAAAAAAAATATAACCTTAAAAATGTTTTAATAGGAGACATTATACGCAGGAAGGACAAACTAATGTTTGCTTAATTAGCACTTAAAAGAAGTTTTTACCTAGAAGAAATAAGGTAATGAATATTTTTAATGGTTCACAAAAGATCTTTTGATGTTGCCATTCCAGGGAAAATCTTTTTGAAAATAATATGTTAAATAATCATAAATTAAGGATGTTCTACACATTGAAGATTTTTTTCTTCCAAATTGAGCATTTACAGATTTAAAAAAAACTCTTTTTTTTAAAAAAAAGATATATATATTTCAAAACAAACATTCAGAGTATTTTACTGAAAGGTCCGGGTACCAATTAGCCAATTTAACTTAAGTTTTAGGAATTTTGTTCCAAATATTATTTTTTCTCTTTATTTTTGCTATTTTCAGTTTTAAAAGATAATCTTTATGGTAATAAAATAAACAAAGCTGTCATGAAATTTTAGTTGAGCTAGAGCACAGAATATTTTAATGGAATATATTTTAGAATTTTTTTTATTCATATTGATCTTGTTTTGAAAGCCGACATTCTTTTTATGTATGAACATTTTTGCTTTTTTTCTCGTAAAATTTAGAAGCGAATATGAAAACTAAGTTGCCATATATAAATTACCATGTTGCTTTTTATTGGTTTGAAGTTGGATATTATATTTCACTGATATGCGTAATGATATTTCCTCAGATTTATAAAAAATACGGTTAATAGCTTATATTAGAAAATATTAAAGCATTTTTTGAAGAAATGTAAACTGAAAAATTGTGGAGAGTTTTATAAGGGACTACGCTGTTATGTGCGATGGTGAATTTAGATTCAAATAACACACCGAAAAAAGTATTAGCATCAAAACTAGCAGAATATAGTAAAATTTACCATGCCTCTGGTTAAATGGGAACACCACAAAATTGCATAGTTTTTTCCGCTTCGTTTTGTAATGATTTGAAAAAAATATATATATATAATGCAGTTTAGTAATATGAGACAAAATGTGATAAATCTAGTGAAATGAGTTATTTTTATCATTTTACATTAGAGTTATCAGGTAAAATTTACTTTTAAGTTTTGTATAATTTAGTAAATATGTGATGTGTGGTACTACAAACTATAATTTTAAAAAACAGGAATTTTTGGTATACTGCACATATGAGAGGAAAAATTATCAAATGAATGATAATATTATAAGTATAAGAAAATATTTTTCTTCCTGCTTAATATCGACGATAAAGAATGTTTTAGATTTATTTTTAATAAAAATGAATTAGGGATTAAAACGCTTGGATCAAATATACATTTAATATATTTTTTTCATCACATCAGTATGGCTCATTATGGATCCCAATTCGCCGTTGTGGTTAATTAAGAAGTATCAACCAGCGAGATATAAATTATATTCTAAATACAGGAATAGTTTTATCAAAAATGTATCTTTTTAAAAAAAATAGTTGAACTATCATCACGTTAAAATTAAATTAGCAAAATCTTTATTTTCTACTAGCTGTAGCTATGAAAATTATGTTATGTTATATAAATTATGCATAAAATTAGTATTATTTTTTTAAATACGAGGGTGGACAAAATATAAATCATACTTTATACTCACTTCGACCAACGTTTTTGGATATTTTTTTTAATCCCGGAGACATAAAAAGGAGAAGACCGCGCAGTGAAGCAATTGCGCACAAAATCTCTTTATTGGATGAAAATCTCCCACCCCCTCTTTGAGGGGTCTAACCAAATGGATAACTGAAGGAGCCAAGTTCAAGCTATATGGAGGATGTTTAAGTGTTTTCGAGTGTATTGCCTGTAATTTTTTTGGGTTACTGCTGCTTTATGGGGTGTTACATTATCCTGCTGCAAGAGTTTTTTGTGGATCAGTATGAGACAAGTTTTCAACTTTTTCACAACCTTGTTTAAATAACTTGTGAAATTTGCATACTTGAGCCCTCAACGGGGTATAATTGCTGAACTGTGCCAGTATTCTGCGCAAAGTTTTAGTAGGTTTGACATTTTTTCTTGTAAAAAGTTAAATTATTATGCGTTTAGCAACTGCACTAGGAATGTTACGCTCACTTATAATTAAAGCTACTTAAACAAAGGAACATACAAAGAACTAAACACTGTCAAACAATTGTTTAGACTCCAAGTTAAAAGTCTCGTCTGCTGCCAAAAATTGTTTATTTATATATTTGGTTCACCTAAATAATAATAGCAAATTTGAAAATAATATGGTGCAAAAATATGTATTTGAGTGTCATACTTCTGTAGCTTGCTTACGTAAAACTATGGTTCATTTTGTATCGAAGCATGGTTCAATTTAACACATTAGATAATTTCGCAAAAAACTTGCCACACAGTGCGGTGTTAATATAGTTAATATAGTTTGATGTTAAATGGATTATTCAAAGATTGCATTTTATAAGGTAAGAATAAAAAAAAATCAGAGCTTTAGAGGTAAACACTATAGAAAATTCAGAAATCACATTACAGGGAAAAGTACTTGCATCTTGAGTGCCTTTGCTTTTTACTGTAAAATTGCCATAATTTTACCGTAAAATTTCTAACGCTAAATTTAAAGCAGCAAAAACAGATATACCGTAATTTTTAAAATAATAATGCTGTAAAAATGTATCACAGTAATTATATAAATATCACTGAAAAATTATGGTGTAAAATGTGGATTACAACTCATTCAAGATGCCGGTACTTTTTATCGTAAATCGTAATTTGATACGAAATTTTTTTACAGTGAAGCAACGACAAGCGTATTTAATTGCATTCTCGAAGCTTACACGAAGCTCAAAATCTATTTGCCCTACTCAGTTTGATTTATATTTTAATTGGTATATAAATCAAATTAATTGTATGAAGCATAAATATAAGTCAGCTTTTCAAAGCCCACAAACTAGATCAAGCAAATTAAACAGTGTTTTCTGTTCTCTATAGGATTGCTTCTTTCGTTGAGGAAATCAGATGTTTCAAAAACAAAACAGTAAAACGTTTTACATTCCTACTAGCACTTTAAATACTTTATTAGCTAAATCTGTGCTATCGAACTATTAAATTTAACAATCTCTTTCTAGTTATTTCATAATCTACAGCTGACGTATATTGCGAAAATTTCTAGACCAAATTACGGTAAAAAGTACTAGCACTTAGTGTGCTGCTAGTTTTTGTCATAAAATCTATTTTTACCAGAACATGTTACGAAACAACAACACATTATGCACGGTAATTTTTACAGCAATAATTGCAGTAATATCATCACTCTTATTAAAAATAAATCACTTTAAAAATGTCGGTTTAATATTTTGCAGTAAAGTGGATTTTACGGATGATTCACCCAAAATGAACTTTGTACCGTAATTTGATCCGGAATTTTTTAAATTTTAGGTAATAAGTATTTTGAAAAAATCTGAAAAAAATTGTTACGAAGTTATAAGTCAATAAAAAATTTCTGTTGTTTTATTAGCTTTAGAAAAGTAGTGATAATGAAAATGGCTATTCATTTTCAGTTTACTCCCTATCTTTTTCAATAACTATCTTATCTTCAATACTTTTATTATAGTTTTTTTTATTTTCTGACAGCAATTTTTTTTTAAAAATAAAGATGAACATTATTTATCAAATAAAAATGAGTTCATATCGAATTTTAAAAATGGAAAAGGTTTATATAAAGATTTATTTGTACTTTTTTTATTTGACGAAATTTTTTTTCGTTCAATGTCTCATTGAGATCATTTTGTCTCTTACAAGTTGTTCCAAATAATAAATTAAGAATAGTTACTGTTTCTTAAGACTTACATCTTTTTTTTCTTCAAAAAAATGGCTTATAATAGAACTATATAACGGTAAAAAAGTATCTATTTTCTCAGAAAGCAATTACTTTGTTATGATTCTAAAAGTAGATAGTAAACCGATTCAAATATTTTGAGACGGGAAGAATTTGTCTAGCCTTTAACAAAAAAAGTTAACTTATTTTTATATCTAGTTCTACTTAGAAGACTAAATCATATTTCATTTCCTTTATAAAGAAGTATCTAAAAGAAAAAGAAGAAAAAAATAGTACTGTTAAGAAGATAGGAATTTGATTTGAGAACAGTAATAGAAATAACAGTAATATAATGATATCAATAAAATGGTGTAGCAAAATGACTTCAGTGAAGGTCTAAATATGTATATAATGTTAAAACTTATAAACAAGACAAGAACTTTAATGTCGGATATTATCTTCCATTCGTGCATCATACTTAAAATTAAAAAGCTATTTTTTATAAAATTTTAAATAAGCCTTTTTACACTATGATTTATAATTTTTTAAAAGCCTTCGTAAAGAAAGCATTCTTAATTTAATGCTTATTTAATGGTCTTAATAAGCTAAATGAATGCAAATCCTATACGATAATTTATCTTGTTTCGCTAACGCAACGTTTTAACATAACGGAGGTTAACCAATTTTTCGTAATTTCCGCTGTGCATCTCTTTGCTTAGAATGCTATATCAGAATGAACCAGAACTTGCTCTGGGAAGATATCTGCAATCTCAAGTTCCACCTACACACTATCCAATCTACCATCCAATTTTTCCCAATTTTTCATCCATTCTATTTTCAATTTATTACTGTACTGTTAAGGCTTACTGTACTGCACTATTGTCTTATTGCACAAATAAAGTTCCTTTTTTGTAACTGCTACACATTTACAGTTTAGTAATATAAATTGTTTTCTCAAGAAATAAGATATAGCTGATTTAAACGTTAGTACTACTCGGACATATCCATCTCTAGCGTTGTGCTTACACACTTCATATGTCACAAGTTTGACACGCCTTTCCATAACTTGATAGTGACCAGGTAACTTTAATATTTCTTAAATGCACGTATTGTCAGAGTTGATAAGTGATTCAATATTGTTTTCCTAAGTTTTAAAACATTGTGTTATGATATTCCAGGCAAGAATTCCAATTAATGATTTCAAAGTAATGTGAAGGTTGAAAATTTATTTTCGGTAGTATGAAATCTCTTTTTTACTTCGGAGTGGTTTGTCTTGCTAAGATCCTTTTTATATACAATGAACGGACTCGATTGACAGCAGCTAGTCTTTAGCAACGATATTTTTGGTTCACAGACCACCCCCCGAAAAAAGAAAGAAAGAAAGAGATAAAAGAGAAAGTTCAGAAAAAGAAAATTAGAGACACCATAACATAGATATACCTTTCTAACAAAAATATACCTTCCAATTACTTTGAAATCGTTAATTAAAATTATTTTGTATTATATTCTCCCCAATGTTGCAAGACATAAGTAAAATCACTCAATTCTGACTCTGCGAGCATTAGAGAAAAACCAGTTTCCCTATCTCTCTCACGCTGCTAGGAGTCGTCTGAAACTTACGAAAGAGGCTTCGAATAAAGTACGTGAACGTGAAGCTAGCGATGAATGTCTCCAAGAAACAATAAGGTCAAGTTCAGTAATGCCTCATTTGTCCAAAATTTTAGACTTTAAACCGTAGAAAAAAAATGAAAGAAGGAAAAGAAACCTTGGCAACACCGTTCGAGAAAGAATCCTACTCTATTGAAAAACTTTCTAAATAGTTGAAAAATCCTTCTATATTGGAAATCTTTCTAAAACCGCTTGGCTGGAAACGTTGTAGGTGAATCTCGTCCTGTAGCCATCTCCACACTCTTGGATATTCTGTTTTAACAAAATGACTGAAGAATTTCACTGTAATAAATTACGAGAAATTGATAAACTTCTTTTTTTTCTGAGCATTGCGAGATGGAAAAAAATGAGTTATATACCAAAATTAAATTTATTTAGGTCATTCAAGCCAATAAAAAGCAATGCAAAATTAAGAACTGTAATTTGAAAATACAGGTATAGTGTTCCAATTACAAATTTAGTAAAAATAATAAATATAGTCCTGTAAATCAATTGAAATTGTCGAGGAGAAACTTTAAACTATATTTATCATGCAAATTTAAGTAGGTGAAATAGATTAAGGAGCTTGAAAAAATTATTTTTAATAATGCTTTTATTTACTGCACTTGAAGAAAAAGTAAATATTTTTCTATACATTTTTAAAGCAAGAACTACTGAAAATATATTCAATTGTTTACTTTCGTTTTCATAAACTATTCAGTATCGTCAAAATGTATTTTTCTTTTTAAATAAACCTGACTTTGAAAGAATTCTTCAAATCTTAGAAACAAACAGCGAAATACTTTTCTCAATAAAATACTTCGGGAATGTTCTAAGATAAATTTTTTCTTCTTAAATTATTTACAGCTAGTGATTATATCGAAAAAATATCTCCAGATCTAAATATGAAAGAAGTTTTGAAATAAAAAAGTGAATTGATCAAATTATTTAAAACAAATTCCTGGATTTTTTTTTCAGGTTTGCAAATTTTATTTTGTTTTCATAATGGTATAAATGAAATTTTTTATAAAAGAATGACCTATTTTCTTACACAATATATAAACGTAGAGCCATTAAAAGCATGAAAATATATAAAAAATAATACATTTTATTGCTCTTAGTTTTGGGGTAATTTAAAAGCACTTTTGATAATTAAGCTTTATGTGAATTAATCTTTTATAATACAAATTTATTTCACATTAAAATGTACAAAATTTGGTAAGAAGAAATATATTATGCACATCATAAACCTAAATAAAATCCTTTCATGTATAAGTGAATATTTTTAACAACTGAAAAAAAACTTTTTTTTACCATTTCTAAAAATTTTTACTTTTTTGTTCTTTGCTCAGCTGTTTAAGCTGTTTAATCTTGTATACATTAATTACTAAGAATTAATCTTACTTTTAAAATGGTTTTCGTTTTCAAGAAGTGTAATTTGTTAAAACCTATCTAAAAATAACATTAAAATCTTTCGACTTATATACCTCTTATCAGAAGAGGTATATCAGTATTAAAAAATTAGAACTATTGTAACAAACTACATTTTGATTGTTTTCCCCAAGTTTATACATCAGAGCTAGCAACTTTTAATAGTACACTGAGATAAAAGTATGGTCAAAATTAATAGAATATGGTAAAATTTACAGTGTCTCTAGCTCAATGAGAACATCAAAAAGCTCGGTAAAAATTACTGAAGCACTTTGTTGATGATTTTCTTAAAATGAACAATAAAATATGGTTTTGTAACATGTGATAAAATTTGGTAATTTTTTCCTAGGCATCTAACAGCCATTCATTCGGACTATGTATGCTTTTCAGTTTCGTATCTTTTACTATGTAAATATTAGAATTAGAATTTCTAAAAACCAGAATTTCCGGTAATCCGTTACTAAATGAATGGTTTAAATACTGTATAATTTGATTTTTCATCTGGAATTATGCTTAATTTTACCAGAAATGGCGTTACCATTTTACCAGAATTTGTCTCTGAAAATACGCTTTGAAAAACAGTTTAGTTTTTGATATGATGTTGTAATATTTTAATATAGGTTGTTTTATTCAAATGATTTCAATTGTTAAAATTAATGTTATGTTGTAAACATAAAAACCAGCTCTGCAATATTTTTCAAGAATCTTTAACTCTTAATTCTTGCATTTTTATGTTGTTGTTATAATATTAGAATGCTCATCGTGATTTACTATTGGAAAAATATATCCACCATGGTCTTATAGCCATACAGTACGGTAATTTTACCAGAATTTGTTTTTGATTGAAAACGCGCTTTGAAAAATAGTTTAGTTTATGATGTTATGTTGTCCTAATATTTTAATATAGGTTGAATTATAGATAAAAAATGAAATTCACAAATAATTTTATTCATTAAAATGAATCCTATGCTGTAAATATTAATATTATCTCAGCAATTTTTTTCAAGAAAATCTTAATTCTTAGATTTTTATATAGTTGTTATAATATTGGAAAGGTCATCTGTGATTAACTATTGTAAAAATATATCTATCACTGTTTTTCTTTCAATAAATATCAGTAAAGCTAATTAATTATTTACAATTGTTATTTTTAATACTCAACCATAACCCTAAGGTAGAAATCTAGATATCATTATAAATAGATTCCCCCATCAGGCAGAGGAAAGAAATCTCCAGGTTCTCATTCGCATACATAATGCAAATCCAATGTTTTGGTTAGAGTAGCAGTTCTTTAGGGAACAACATCAGGTACTTTATACGATCTTTGAAGTGTAATCTTTCATGTTTTATTCAGTTTTAGTATATTCGGTTTCTAACGAGCTATGCAACCCTTTTCGTAAAATAGAAGAAGCTACATGAGGGATGTGATTAACAAAACGATTCTACTTCAATTCCCCCGTCATGAAAGTTACAAAACGATCTCTTTAAAGGTGAAATTCACTTTCCCAATTGAGCAATGCAACTTTCCTAACAGAACCAAGTACCAGCTTAATGAATTAATACAAATCTAGAGATATTCATTGGTTCTAAGTTTAGTAGAGACAATTTCAAAAAATGTGTTTATTTTTAATGTCCGAAAATAAAGCTTTTATCATGCGCTGTAAATTAACTAGTCTATAAAGTCATGTCTAAATCAATAGATAAAATATTAACATCCCAAATGATTAAGTAGAATTATAATTAAATTAAATTAGCATTTTAATCAAAAGTTCATGCAGCCTATAAAAGTCAACCTCATCTTTGAGGCACTATAAACCGGAATTTATGTCAAATGTGCATTCTTCTTTGATACACAATAAACTAAACTAAGCTAAACTCAGTGGCGCGACAGCCAATAGAGGGTTAAGTCCTACTGTGCCCATCTCAGTTTCCTGACCTTGGGCTCTGGGGTGCAGACGCAGATGTTCCGGTTTAGTTGTCAGCCGAACGCGAAAACCCCCAGTGTTTAGTTCCCAAGCTTGCTTGGTACTCATTTATTGACCCACTGAAGGGATGAAAGGCTGAGTCAACCTCGCCCGAACCGGGGATCGAACCCAGGACCTGTGGCACGGGAGCGCGAAGAGCTACCACTCAGCCACCGGTCATCTTGATACACAATAGACGAGTATAAACTAGCAACGCAGTTAAAGCCTAAGAACAACAAAAAATACTATCACTATATTTGTAATCACCATCTCTAACTCATTCATATTGCAAAATCTAAAAACCATTACAAATGTTAGTCGACTCATAGTCAGTATGAACAATGATATGAAGTACTTTAACCGAGGCTGAAGAAATAAGTGCATATTAAAGTATATTTTATTTTTCAAAAGGTGAATGATAGTCACCCAAGTGCTAAGCTCACGGATATCTGTACTCAACACCTGTAATTTCGAACCTTATCCAGAAGACTAGGGAACTTTTGATCCAAACATTGGCACAAACCTGCCCTCACATCGAATTTTTTGATAGAATTATTCCACACTTGTTTTATCTGAAAACAATGAAAACTTATCACAGTTAACACGATGACATAGATTCTAACGCATGATCTGTCTACCACGGTGTATGCATTTTTATGTTAGCGCTGTGCTCGGGATGAGCTGGGAGTAGAATTCGTATTGACCAGACAACTTTAGGGTTCGAATCTGTTTCACCTCATTGAGAGGAGACGAGGTGAGTGCTCTATCCCCTGAACCAATGAATTTCGCATATTAAAGTAAACAGGTAATCTAGAGCCTTGTAGCATGATGTAAAAAAAAATCAATAGAAAAGTCACTTTACGAAGCACAAAGTATAAAATATGTGATGACTCATTTATTGATGCTATTAAAACCATCTAACAAATCGATGTTTCATAGAGCGATTTCAGTAGCAAAAACAGAATATAAATAGAAAAAAAATAATTAAATTAAATTAAATAAATAAATAACGCAAAAAATAGTTGTAAGCAATGATTGTTATTTTATCAGAGAGATTTACGACAAAACAGTCATTTTAGGGATATTTTGACACAAATTTTAACATTAACTACTCTAGTACACGTAGAATTACGAAAATTTAAATGTAATAAAATGCCTCTTCCAGCAAGTACGAACAACCAATTCATAAGAGAAGGTCTCTCTTATGGCGTACGCCTCACATTCCTCATAATATATCTTTCTATCGTTCCACGTTTCAATCGCTGTTTTTTGTTATGCTTTATTTTGAAAAAAAAACTGGTAAAACAAATGGCACTGGTACAATCTAAATGTTTAAAAAAAAATTTTTGTTTTAGTTTAAGGAAATGAATGTACTCAACAACTTTTTAAAATTTTTGTTCTTATAAAAATGTTAATGAATTAAAAATTGAATGTATAATAATTTAACGCTAGTAAATAGAATGCATAAAACATGCAGTTTTTCCTTATGCCTTACTTTGAAAAGAAAACTGGTAAAACAAATGACACTGGTACAATCTAAGCATTGGAAATATTTTTTCTTGTTTTAGTTCAAGCAAATGAATGTACTCAAAAACTTTTATAATTTTTGTTCTCATAAAAATGTTAGAGAATTAAAAAATGAATGGAAAATAATTTAATGTTAGTAATAACAAACGCATAAAACGTACAGTTCTGAAGGCTTAGAATATTTAATCAATAAATTTTCTGAAAAAAAAAACAATTAAAATGCAAATGCATAGAAAATTATGTTTTTTAGTCACAATTAACGCAAACAGTACATTCTAATTCAACAAGTTCAAGCCTATGTGATGGAAGCTTTGAAGAGTTTATTTCGAAATGTAATTAAGGTTGTAAGGAAATAATAAAACTAAAAGAAAAAAATTAAATTCTATTAGCCAAACGAACCGCTTGAGAAAATTTGCTAATTTACTTATTTTGATAAATCTTTCTCTTTGACAAAATGTGCTCTTTTTGGATTGATCTTTAAATGTTTGTCACACAAAGAATATATTTACAAAAATTTATTTGAAATAAAAAGCTATAATGATTACTTAAAATCAAGAAAGTCGAAAGTTTCCAACTGAAATACTTATGATTATACTGAAAGCAAATCCTTTTGTAAGTTCAGCAATTTAAATAATTTCCTCTTTAATCAGACACTTACTGAAGTGTAAATCGTTGTTCCAATTAAATGAAAAGTTTTCGAATAGAGGGCGTAAGCTTGAGTAGAATCAAGATTCGGTTTGATAATGAGGTGGTATTGATCATGGTTTCTTGCTGAGAGAACATTCTTTTTCTAATATCGCAATTGTCTTGGAAATTACATTTTGTTTCAAGTCTCAGGCCTAATTATTGATTTTGTGCAGATTTGTGGTATTTGTTTATTGAGAAAAAGATTAATGATGGATGTTTTAATTTTTATAGCTTGTTTGTGTGCTGAGCATTAATAAACATTATCAGGGTGCTTTAAATTGGGTTTAATTAATTTAAACACATTTTGTTCAGAAAATTCAAATAATGTTAATTTTAACTATAGTTTTTCCAATATACGCATATGTAAAGTTTCTAATATACATATAAAAACAAGTAATTTTTCTTGAAAAAACGTTCCTTTTCATTTTTATTTAACATCTTAAAGCATATTTTTTAACGATGTGGTTTCGCCAGTCAACGTCCTATTCATGTCGAAGACTTACTAGACGGAACATCATGAAAGATCTACGCAAATTTGATCTGCCTTTTGTGTTAGAATTCTAAAAGTGAATAGATTGCAAGATCTTGCATAAAGTAATCGAGTGTTATTCAAAAGGGAAAAATTTCCCCATTTTGATTTGTTGTAACAGATGACGTCATATAGACAACAGAAAAAGTTTGGAAGAAAATTTATTTAAGAAAAAATATAGGAAATTCGCAAGTGGTTCTCCTTTATGCTATCGATAAATATCCTCATACCGTGAGTAAACAAATCCGTCTTGAAAATTTTGAGTACTAATTTCTTGAAACCGGAAACAAGTTTCAACTGAATTACTCTTTGGAAAAAGTAATAAAAAATTCCAAAATTGTTAACCCTATATATTTTAATTTGACATGGTTTAGATGGTGGCTAGTTGGCATAGATAAGAAAGCGTCGAATGTTTAAAAAATCTCCCATAAATGTGAAGAAATAAATACCAGAAAGTTTTAAAAGGCGTTTGTTTAGTCCAAATCATGTTACGTAAAGCGCATATATTTAGAAATATAGATTTAGAATAGAATTGAACTTATGTAGAATATTAAAAAAATTGAGGACATTTTGCAAATTCTTATAATTTTTTTGCACGTGGAATTCTTTTAATAAAATTTTTCAGATTAAAAAATGAGTGCCATCTTTTTCCAAAATACTCATTGATGTGTAGAAATAGATACCCAAAACTTTTAAGAAGCAATGCTACGTTAAGAGTAAGTATATAATTAACATAATGGAGGTCATTTTAAGAATTTTTTCTAACTTTTTCCAATGCGAAATTCATTTGAAACTTGTTTCAGATTTCAAAGTAAACAGGAAATGTTTCAAAAATATCCACATATGTGAAGAAATAAATACTAAAAAACTTTTAAAGAGCATATGTTTAATCTAAACCATGCCTCGTTAAGAGGAGGTACATGGTTAAGACAATGGAGCATGCTTTGCAATTTTTTTATAATTATTTGTAATGAGGAATTCATTTGAAACATGTTTCAGATTAAGCAGTTCGTGTCAAATTTTTCAAATATACATGTAGTTCTAGAGAAGTAAGTATCCAAAACCTTTAAAAGGCATTTGTCTAGTCCGAACCATGCAATTAGGATTTTATTTTTAACGTTCTTAATATTACAAAGTGAATGTTGTTTTCTTTTGTTGCAATAATACTCCATGTGTTTAGAAATAAGTAATAAAAATGAAAAGTTTTAGGAAGGACTTGGTTACTTCAAACAATGATGTGTTAAGAGTATGTGTTTAGCTGACGAAAAGGGCGATTTGGAGTATTTTATAATTTTTTACAATGAGGACGACATTTGGAACTTGATTAAGATTAAGAAATGAGCGTCAATTCTTTCAAAAATATCCATATGCATCAAAAAATAAAATTTTTAAATTTTTAAGGAACAATTTTTAGTCCAAACAATTCAAATTAAGAGCATATGTATAAAAATAAAAGAGGACACGTTACGAAGTTTTGGTAACTTTCTTCAGTGAGAAATTCATTTGAAACTTGTTTTAGATTAAAAAGCTAACGTCAGATTTTTCAAATATGCCATAGTTGTAAAGAAGTAAATATCCAAAACTTTTAAGAGGCATTTATCTAGTCCAAACCATGTTACGTTATCCCTACTAAGAGCTTATCAGTGAGGTTGACTTCTCGTCCCTACTGAGGAAGTTGAATGAAGCGCTGATCCCATAGCACTATAGGAATAGAAGTCATCAACCATAAATTGTCAAACCTAAACTAATCACAGGTACTAAACTATTACAATAGATGATACAAACTTTATTTGATTCGAAGAAATATGAAAATTTTAATAAAGTTTGCGTAATTCGAACTTTCGAAAATAGGTGCCCATTTTCAAAATTTGCCACACATTAATAAAAATCAAAAATGATTTTAAAAAAGTTAAATTATTCAACGAAAGAAATTAATGGTAAAAAGCCACAATGGTTGGAAAAGCTAATCAGGTCAAAATGTATTTCCACTCGCTGGTAGGAAGTGAAGAATTCATACCATTAACGAAGGAATTGAGATTCATAGGAATGAAACCAGATTCCATGGCATCAAGATGGGCTGATATGGCAGGAGTGGAAAACCCTTGACATTATTCTCGTCTGGCATGTCTTGAGAATGGATGTCTATTTTTGAGTGCTTAAAATATGTCATATTTTATAGCCAATTTTGTATATTTTGAATCAAACGAGGCTCATACCATCAAGTATATCTTATCAATTCAGTTCTTTGGGTTTATTCATTTAATATTATGATAGATATTACAAATACATTTTAGGCCCAAGCAATGAAACTATTCCTTGCATCCATAATAAGCTTCTGAAGTATTCCTGCTGGTTATATTTTCAGCACTACTGCCAGGTTAAAGTGTTTGCAAAATAATACACAATGCATTTTTAATATAGCAAAAAAGAAATGGATGAAATAAAGTAAATTGAAAATAGGTAGTAAAAATAAGTAATATTTAATTAAAAGTATTGCAAAAAGAAAATATTGTGGAGAGATATAAGGATTTATTAATATATTTTAATGCCTCTAAGCTAACTCAAAAAGTAAACAGCTTACTTGAAGTCAATATTTTCGATAAAATTGATCTAAAAGTAAAGGAATATATTTCATTTCGAGCACTTGTCAAACTTGGATTCCGAAATGCAACTCCCGTCTCACCCTATATATTTATAAGTCGATACAGAATTTAGACATAGGAAGACCTGTTTGTTTATTTAGCGGAAATATTGTGTCAATATAATGTTATTTTTATTGACATTTCTCACAGTATTCCTTAGACTTTGCTCTTGAATTTTTATTTTCATGGGTTGGGTTATAAAGTTGAGCAAAGTATTATGTTTAAAATATACAGTTACATTAGATGATACTTAATTTTTTGTTTAAAAACGCATATTAAAGAATCTCCAAGTTATTTTCTTAGGAGAAGATAATAATGAAAAGAGAAAAATAATATATGAAATAAGACAAATTATGACTAATTAACATTACGACTGTTTTTATTGCTTACATGCACATTCATCATCTTAGTGTTCAATGCATCCATGCTTTCTTTGTAATAAAAGTGGAGCAAAGAGGCTTTAAAAAAATAAAAGTGATTTTTAATACTATATATATATTCTAATTTATATATTTAAGTTCATATATTATTAATTGTACGGGGGGAAAAGTTAATAATCAATAAATTGGTGTTAATCAACACTACGGAATTAGACACAGAACTGATGACATAAATAATTAATCTAATACAATTCTACTTTTTTATTAAGTGTTTCCCATCTCGGCTTTCTTTATGTTATCAGATTAAGAAAAACAAGTTTTTAGAAGTTCCTCAAATCAAAATAAATATTAATTATACTCAGTTTAATTTTTCAAAAATGCCATTGCTCGATGTCATCTCCCAATAATCAAATATTACCATAATCCACAACTTTCTCTGGTACTTATTCCTTTCAACGGGATGTAAAAACCGATTTCCTCAGTACCTATTATAGGTAGCTTGAACACTTATAAATTTATAACTTATTTACAGCACCTATTAAAAACATAGCAGAAGTACCTAGTACTAAAATTAATTAAACATAATTGGCTTTAATAATAACATCGTTTTTATCGTTCTTGGATACAAATATGCATCTTTTCTCTACTAATTCAGCTTTTTAATACAAATTTTTTTTATCTCAATTAGTACTGATTACCAAAACTAAATAATAGTAATCCTGTAAACTATTGATAACTAATATTTGTATAATCATTTTTCGCGAACGAACTTAAATCGGCATTTAGCACATACCTAATTAAATACTAACCACATACCTAATTAAATACTAACCACATACCTTATTACTACATACCTAATGAAATATGGTATTAAATATTTATCTATATAGAACCTTAATAATGGTACTGTGGTAGCAGGTTTCTTACTGCTATTCGACACAGATATAAGTATCCTAGTACCACCCTACTACCCATTCAGAGCTTTGAATAAACAAGCTTCATTTTTTTAAAACATTTTTTACTGTATATTCTGATGTGGCTTTGTACTATAAGATTTACCATAATATGAGTTCGAATTTGAAACTACCAAAATTAAGAACTACACTTATAGTATAATAAAAAATGTAATATTGAAACTTTCAAGTTCATCTTCGCAGTTTTTATTGAAATTCCATTATTTAAAATTACACAAACAAGCTTAAAAATCGTAACTATGTAAAAAATACGTGACTTCATGTACCTTTTGAATTAAGAATTTTGTGACGTCATCACTATGCATTGCGAAATTATTAATATTGATTTTACTTTTGATAACATAACATGGAAAACTAAATATAAATAGTTCCTAAAAAAACTATAATAAAAAACAGCTTTAAAATCAATTAGAGCTGCAAGTTTATACTATAAAAATTGATCAAATCCCATGGAACTAATTTTTGCCATATAGCGCAGGAAACTGTGGTTGGATAGAGTTTTGAAATAAACAGTTAGGTCGGGAGCGTCTTGGAACGTATTTGCACCAAATTTGGTCCAGATAGGTTCAGAATCGTGGATTTGTGTAATGTACATAAAAATTCATATAAATATTCTGCAGTTATTATACAGATAATATTGTTTTAATTTTCTTAATGTGATAAAACACCAACCTGTATTTTTAATAATATTATTCGTAACTATTTGAAAAGTTTTATTTTGTTGGTGCTTCTTGTCCATGTAGGCTGTAGAATATAAAATGAAACGGTTTCTATTTTATAATATGTTTTTATTATTTATTTTCTTAATAATACTCATCAAGTGTTTGAATCGTTAAAAATAAAAATTGCAGATGAAGAGTATCTCCTGGCTCATGAACAGTGTCATACATACGTCTTGACTCTTTCAGTGAAAAACTGTAATGTCACCCTATATTTGAGATTACCATGACAGAAATGCCATAAATTTGTCAAATTCACTTCCAAGCAACAAGAAATGCTGTAAGTTTCGATAGGAATTAATTCTAGCAGAAATGACAGTTAATGTGTAATATCATCAATAGATGGCATTTTATAAGTACTTATCCCAGATAGAAGACAGCCTTATGGCAAATGTATTATTTTAATTTTCATTTGATTGTCAAAAAAAGTCTTACTAACTAATCATTTTTTTAAATTTAGTAGAAATATTAGTATGCTAAATTTGTTTCTTTAAATGCAAAATAAAAGCATACAAAAACCTTTTCGAAAAAATCTGATTTTTAGATTTTATTTTAAACCTTGTTTTAAAATAAGTTTGTTGTTAAACCTTGTTTAAGTTCTCAAATGCAACATTTTGTTTGTATTGAAAACTTAATAATCAGACCAACTTTCACTTTTAAAGAAAGCATATAAAAGCTAGAGCAAATAAACCTTGTTTCAGTGATTTTCATAAAATTTAAAGCAAACTTTCTTCTCTTGATTTGCGATAAATAATTCTTCCTTGATTTCAGAAGGTTTTCCTTACCATTTATTAATTAAAAAGTTTGCTGGACTTAGTGATAAAGATTGCTGTTAACATTCAAGTAAATTTTATATTGCTATGGATACATCAATAATTATAACCAGTGTCCCATCAAAAGCTATTCCAAACTATAAAAATCATTGTTTTCGGCTACTTTAGTATCCGAAAACGATTAGTAGCAATTGTCAAAGATAATGTGCTTTACAATTAAGAAAAGCATCACCTGAAAAATGTTGAACAAGTTCTAAAAGTCTTCATGCACACGGGGAGTCATCGGTGATTGACACTGAAAATTTCGTTTAGGTCCCTGCTGCCCTGTTTTATTCACTACAAATGAAATTTTTACGCATTACTATGTTAGTAATGTGCTTAGTATTGCTCCACTACAATATCTTTGCTTCAAAGCATGGCGCGGAGCTTGAAGGGGATATCCTTTAAAGTATGCGTCGCACTCAGCGTGTTAAAAGGGTTTTAATGATTAAAGAAGTTAGTTTTCCAAGTCAATGTGTATTTTTTTTCTTTTTTATGGAATTAACATTTATTCAAAATGAAATAGTTTGGGGTGCTACAAGATAATGAAATGTTTTAAAATTATTAGAATTTTTGAATTATGAGCCACAGATTTTTATTATGTTTTGTGAAATCAAATTTTCTATGTGTAGACAAAATAGTCATTTACTTTAATTATTTGTAATACAAGCCAAAACTCATCCCAATTTTAATTAAATCTGCTTCATTCAATCAATTCATATTAGTTTTGGTGATTTCTATGTTTATTTCTTATTTTAACAATTGCAAAGTGTAGAAATATATATATATAAAAAATTAGAATGACTATTAAATATTTCTGTGTTTTTAGTCAAAGTATATTATTGTCTTGAAGAGTTTAAATATGAATGAAGGGAAGAAAGCGAATTAAATAAAGTTGTAAAATGCTTGCGCATTTATCTATTTTTAACTGAGTAAAAAATATACTAATTAATAGTAGGATACAATACGTGCGTTAGATTTTTCTTTGTAAGCATTTCTTTTAATGAGGCGTGCAAATGGTTGTATTAAACAATAATAACAATAATTAGCATAATTTTACTAGTGTAAAGGCATTTTTGTATATAAAGGTAAAAGTATAAAAAGGTATAAAATGTAATTTATAATTCAAAAGTTCTTATTAAGCATATTTATAACCCATTTCTAATATTTATTGCCTGATAAAATTAATGAAAAATTCTTAGAATTAATTTTATTTGGTTTAAAGGTTTGACAAGATATCTTGTTTCTATATGTGTCAAGATATCTGTTTTTGCAACTGATATTAATCCATTTTTGTTTCCGAAATATTTACAAAATTAAACAAAAAAATTTATTCTTTTTTAGTTGAAATATTATTGAGCTATCCATTAGGGTTAATTGTTTTTCTAAATGCTAAATAGCATAATTATTTGTGGTAATTGGCTGTGCTAATAGAATGATTTTTCATAAATTGAATACATTCCTTTCTGTATCAATTCTTTTAGGCTCACACAATCTGTCAAAAGTAAAATCTAAATATTTGGGGTGAATATTATTCCTTTCCTTACTTTAACATGACAACCTTAAAATCGTATAAATGACGAAAGAAGATAAATAAATATAGAAATGCATTAAGCACAAGAAAAGGGCACTGAAAAAACATTAATGCTTCAGTCAGTATTCTAAAATAAAATTTTACTTTCATTTTGTAGATACAGAAGAGAAGGGTTAAAAATTTTGTTTCGTAAAGTTTTAAACATTTCTAAAACTAAGTAGGTACTAAAAATATTTCAATTAACTGATATAGTATTATTAAAGAAATTACGTATTGGTTTCAATACTCTTAAAAATAACGACTCGATAAAATTATATTTCTGATATTATCTCTAGTTCTTAAACTTTTTATTATCACATTTTTTCCCATTTGAGGAAATCGATAAAAATTAATGGTTTTAAAGTATTATAGCTTCAGAACAATTCAATATGTCTAAAAACAATCAAAACATAAAACATAATAAATGCTGTTTCATTAATTTTGAACACGAGAAAATTTATATCAAAATTATTTTTTTTTCTTTGGAGAAGCGGAATTTTTTATTTATTTTAAAAGCGAATGAGTTATTTGCAATCTACAAACAAGTGACTTTCAAATTAAAACGAAGTGACAACGTCATAAAAAGCGTAATGATATTTCTTGCATTGAATCGCAAGATCTTTATTAACTTTAATCAATAATTGTAAGGAATTCGATATTTTCTACTTTTCTTCCCCTATTTTATTTCTCTACGATTGAATCAAATTTATACAATGATATTCTTTCAAAAAAGAAACCTGTTAGAAAGAAACGAAGAGTTATTTTTTATTGAGATTCTGTAATTTATTTAACTCACATTTTAAAGAATTACTGGTTAAAATTATAAAATCATATGTTTGAATGTAGTAAATGTTTTTTTTAAAGTGATGACAAATACTTAAAACTTATAATAGTTCATTAAATTTGACTAAACTAATCCACTTAAATCAAGATTTAAAGTACAAGGTATAAAAAAATAGTGAAATTACATGCATCTTTAGAATATTTTTCACTTAATGCATTTATTAGTTTTTTAAAAAAAGTCGTTTTTTTTTTTAAACGACTTATATAAACGAAATATTTTTTTCCTAATTTCGAAGAAAGGAAGTTAAAATCTCTATTGTTTGACTCTCCATTTTAATATTCACATCAGTACTGAGTCACACATTTGTTACAAATCACAAATAGTGTTTCACAATTTTCAATTTATCAAAAATAAAATCAATTATTATTGAAAAAAGGTTTTCGATCTTATTTAATTAATTTTTTTGGTGAAAGAAAAAACGTCTCCGACATTCTAAATTGATATAAACTCTGGCTTTAAACTGTTAAATATATATTGAATGTATTTAAAGAAATATACTCAAGCGTTTGAGGTACTGAAAATATTCGAACTCCACACAAATGTGAAAATTTGGAAAAAGCTTATAAATACTTTTATTGTGAAAATGGTTAACTGATTGCTTATAAACTTGAGAATTAAACGAAAAAATAGGAAAACTGCAAGGGCTATAATAGCAGACATTATTTATTGTTAATACTATTATGTGTTTTGAAATAATGACTTTAACAGTATGATGAGTCGTCCTTTGTGGACTGGCAATTAAATAGCATCACATTATCCTCCTCCTCCTTATAATTAAAACCTAGACATTGACACAATGTTTTGCAAAATTCGTTTTTCACTGATGATCTTGAAAATATAGGCCTTGCAATACGTACATTTTTCTTAAATGCAAAATATAAACTTATATTCCTATGCTACTTTTGTACTATTTCACATTTATTTATAATTAAACAACAGAAATTATTTTTTTTTATAATTTAGTATTCCCATTATAATTATACCATTAAAAGTTTATTTGTCTTTGAAAATTGCAGAATTATGTAACTCGATTTTGGAATGTTACAATTTACGAAGTATATTATACAATAATTGTGCTGATGGCAGTTCTCTACTGAGTCTATAGTTCCCAAAACACCATTAACGATGGCATTAAGGAACTCCAAGCTTGGGCTTTCATCTATTTCATTGAGCCAGAGAACCATAGTAAAAGAAATTTTTCCACTAAATGGGAGCTTTAATTGAATTCGGAGTAGAAAAAGGAAAGAAGCTGTGTCTTGAACCTGTCTCAGAAAATCCAGGTACTTTAAAAGTATTTCTAAAGCGAATAATTTATTTATAAGCTACAACTTTTCTGCGGAGGTAAAATTACTCTTTCTGAAAGCGTTTTAATCCTTTAGTGCACGTTGAGTACAATTTTTCTCAAAAGCTATCAAGTTTTAGCACTTTTGTTTTTATAATTATTTATATAATTAACTTCATTATTTAATTATTTTTAAAATATTTTTTATTAATCTAATTTATTCTTTAGTGCCGTAAAAGGGGTTAAAATTTTTTGTTATATTTCAAGAAAAAAAATCGAAAACTTAGGTTAAAGATATGAAACATTCTATCCGCTTATGCCACAAATATTATTCATGTTCATTCGATAAGTTAATGTCAATTGCATTAATACCGAATGTCACATATGAAAGTAATTTAATAGTTTAAAATCTTAAAAAAACTGCAAAAGATGCAAGAAAAATCCATGCGACAAAAGAGGAATTAATTAATAAATTTAATTTAAATTCAGAAGATGAAATGAGTTTGAGAGAAAGTCAATTAATTCACTGAATAAAAATCAACTTTAAACTTAAGATTTGATGTCAAAATAATTCAAATATAAATTTTTTTAAAGAACTCTAAAATAGAAGATGAGTAGGTTCTACTTGTAAATACAATAAAAAAAAGAAAGGTAAATTTTTCATTCTCAGTTATTTACATTCTCTATAGTTAACACTGTAATTACACAAATATCATCATATTTTAATTAACAATATACTTAATTGAAATGCCAATGAATGTTATTAATATCATATATTCCTTTTTACGTAACTGGAATATTTATCTGTTAAGGATATTTTCAAAGCTTCGTAATTCATTTTTCATGTATTTATAAGAACTGATGATTTAATTTAAGTAATATTTATTGAAATAACAGCATAAAAATTCATTAAAATTATTAAAGTGAATTAATTCATTAAAAGTGAATTCTAGAAAAAGAAATATAGCATTCACTAATTAAATACATGATCTTGAACTACTTCCTATGAAGCAGTATTTTTATTATTATTTTTCGTTGTTTGCAGACTAAGAAACGCTTTTTTTGAAGTTATAAACTTAAGTTTCAAAAAGTCATTGTTCTACGGAAAGAAAAAGAAAAGAAAAAAAAAACTCAATCAAAAATTTTTTTAAGATTACAATAAATTAAAAAAATTAAAATGTTAAAAAATTTCTTTGCAAGAAGTTACAGAATATCCTTACAAACATAAACCTACATTAAATTGCTCTGTAAAATACTTATATAATAAATCTTTGACTAATGTAAAATTTAAAACGGGAAAATATATATAGTTTTTAAACCAAACCCTGCATTTTTCTTAAGGAAAACATAAGACGTTTCTGCTATCTGAAAACTATTTAAACTATTATAAATTAGAGCTCAATTATTTAAATATTAATTATTTTTTATCCTTAAGAAAAGAAAAATAGGAAATAGACTTACAGAATGGAATGTACCAGATTATATTTGAGATTTATCCGATAAAGATATTATTAATGTTTAATGTTCTAAATTATGATTAAACATCTACTTTAGATTCTTTAATGTTTAGAATTAGTACAAGCCGGCTAATTACTTGACTTCCAATTGTAGTGAAAGAGGTTTGAAAGACAGAGTTTCATAATTACAGTTTCCTAACTAACGATTCATTTCCTCTGACATTTCTGTATTATCATGATGAATATTGATTTTCTCAATAATAACGAATTTTTAAGGCTGTCATTTACATCGTTTTATGTTTTAATCTTTGGAATGATTATTAAAAAAATAATTGTTCATAAGGATTATGAAGCTACAGAAAATGCAAATGTCAATTGTAATTTGTAACTATAATGAAGTTCAGAAAGTATAAATGTCGGATAAATATTGCAGAGTATAAATGTTGATTAGAATGATACTTAAATTTTAAGGAAAAGAAGGATTACCTGACTGAATAAACTACCTGATACATCGGATATTAATACGATGAAATTGGAGAATTTCTGACTCTACTGTATTTTGGATGATTTTTTAAATGACTATTTACTGTATAGTGGATGCTTTTTTAAATGACTACTATACACTTAAATGTCGATCACAATTTTTTTAATATTCTCATTTATGAAGGTGCGTCAATAGTAAAAATGCAGCTTGATGGAATGGAATGGAGTTCGCTTCACTAAGGCGAGACCCAGGTTCGAATCTCAGTGATGGCTTGTTTATACGAATTCTGGTCCGGGCTTCGGGCTCTGGTCTGACGCAAAAGATCCTCAGCTGCACACTGAACATTAGTTAGAAACCACTGGAAAACTGCGGGAGATTTTCGTGTAGTTCCTGCCCATGTGACACAAATGTTAGTTCTATTGAAACATTCAATTTAAAAAAAAGCTAAGCACACTCGACGTAAGTTATTATTTAGTAATTAATTATTATAATGCATTTCTAGAATCATTTTGGACTAAAGGATTCATAAAAAGTAAATAGTCATAATGTAATCAATGATATAAGGCACTATATATTTTCAGATAATTAAATGTTTTAATTATCTCTTAATTTATTTCTGGTAAGCAAACAAATTATGAAAGTGTTCGTTTAAAAGATCATATGGAATTAAACTTTTAATATATTTTTAATTATTTTGCATATTATCTTCAGAATTGTGATAAAGATAATTGAAAGATTATAATTAAAATAAAAGTAGCTAGCCGACCATAAAACAAATTAGAAAGCTGCATATGCGATCAAAATTGCATTGAAATGAAAGAAAGTTCTTAATTCAAGAAACAAAATTGGATAAAAAACGGAACTTTAAAACAATTTATTTACCGAAAATCTTATTAATCTAAAACATATAAGCTGTAAACTCCGGATGAATTAAAAAAGACCTATTTGGCAAATATCTACTTGTGATAATGTTTGAGCATTTGAGTATAAGGCATTTAAAATTTATACATCATTCCGTTCAAAGTTGTATCAAAGTATTGAGAAAGCAAGTGAAGCTTTTTAAAAACAGAAAAATTGTTTTTTTATCCCTGACTAATGATTCAAAATATTGATAAACAGATTAACAACAGCTGTTTAAATCAATAGCTTTTTAGATGCTTTACATATTGAAGTTCTGGATTTGAAAAGTTTTTTTTTTCTTTAATATGTAGTTAATACTTTTCTATTCCATAAGTAACTACTTAAAAAAAATTTTGCTCTATCTATTCATTTAAATTTGTGTGCAAATTACTTTTGCATAGAAAATATCTTAAAAACATATTTAAATATTGAAATGTTTCTGAGCATTTATAAAAAGAAATATTTCTATAGTTCCTTGATAACGTTTTACTATCAAACGAACATTTTTATTTTAAAAAAGTCATTAATCGTGCATAATTTTGTACTTTTTTTTATCTTTGACTAACATTAAGAGCAAACTTTTGTGTTACATATTTATCATTACGCGCTTACATTTTTCTTTGAATTATACACAAAGAAAATAAGAATAAAGTTTTCAGTAGTAGACAATACATATTTTGTATTTATATATAAATTGTAATAAGCTAAGTTTTATGTTTCTCAAGAAAACACTAATATATGGATATGGACGTATTCTAAAATAAATTATTGTTAAAACATTTAATAAGTCTTTGTGAAAAATACTGAAAAAGTAGAAAATCATCTGTTCAACATAATTTAATAACAAAACTGGAGTTTGAATGAGCTGAATTTTAAATATATTCCATTTATGCAAAGTATTTTTCATAGCGAGATTTGATTAAAATAATTATACTATGTTTCGAATACAAAAGTAATCTAAGCATTTGCCAAAAGTCTCTTCAGTTAATTTCAAACTAGAAACCACTGTGAATAACCTCTTTTTTGGTCATTTCTAATGCAGCTGGCGGAACAGTGACAGTAATCCTTACGCCTTACAGAGATCCAAAAAATAAATAATATTTGAATACAACAAATAAAAGAACAATAGAACAGATAAACCAATTAAAACAAAAGGATATGCGAAGTGTAAAGAAGATTTACCCTAAAGAGTGTGGAAAGTTGCAAGAACGCAAATGTGTAAAGCGCATATAAAAGTTAAAACTATTCAAGTGGACAAACTGTCTAAAAGTAGCGTTCCTTCATGGTATTTAAGAAATCAGATCTGAGGGAGAGCTAAGCAAACAAGGATAACAACAAAGGAGGACATGAACAACTGAAAGGATCCATCATACATTGTCGTTTAATGGAAGACGGCCACTATACTATTTCCTGGGTAATAAGATAGAACTAAATTAGCTGCCCACATTGTTATATCAAAGTTCTATCTTTCAGCAACTTTTTGGTAAAAAAACGAAGGTGAACCTCCAGTGTATCCACTATTCCAGCTCCATTTCTCATCTGAGCAAGCATTATTCTCGTATACACCTTCATTTTTAATAAAAGCGAAAGAAGATCGTCCAAAATGTATTACTTACGTTGTGCAAAAATATCATAATTTCGTTTCATAGTGAAAATAAAATAACATAAAAAAGGCTGTTTCTATAACTAAAACGATTTTGAGATTTCAAAATAAATTTTACTAGTTTTGTCATTTCGATAGTTATGAATGGTAAAAGAAACAGTTTATCTCAAATCATGGCTAGTTTGACAAGCTTACTGTCCAGTAAACTTCCAAGATATGAGTGAACTCAGCCAGTTGATTGCAGCTGGTTTAAAAAGTGGCTGGTTTTTTCATTCTTAACCTAAGTTTGCAATTATAGCTGATATAGTTTCTAAACGCTTATTTAATTTTGACAAATTTGAAATAAATAGCTTTTTTAGTCAATAAATATGTCATTTAAAAAAAATAGATTTGTCTTAATTGGATTGAGTAAAATGTTCTAGTGTTATTTATTTTTCTCTTGTGTCTGATTAGAGCATGTTCAATGAAAATGTGTGAACGCAAAATCTGCTACGGATATATAAACGATACAGAGCAAACTAATTCGATCAAATTAGTTTAGTTTCCCTATTTAATACATGAGCATAAAGGCAAATTTTTCAATAATATAGAAAATATTTTGGGTTCTATTACAGTAAAGTGATTTAAAAGCTTAGCCTTCCTAATACAATTTCTTTTATTTTTCTTACTTTGTCTTTGCTTCATGGACTGCTTAAAAGTTTTCTTTTTGCATTGGTTTTTGCTTGAGCAAATGACAGTTTTAAAAATAAAGTTACTTTTGTATTAAAATTCACTTTAAGGAAATATTAACACCAAAATTGATTTTTATAGACAAGCGCCACAGAAGCAAGTCAAAAGCTAATACATCAGGATTTTGAATTTTTGATAGACTCAATCTGATAAGTAAGGCAATATTTTGCTGTTTTGATTAACATTGCATTTCAGCAAATATTGAAAAAAATATTAAATATATGGAAAACTTCTAAAAAGATATAATATTATGCACAATAGAACATGAATAAAACATCATACCAAGCATAAATAACAGATTCCACCCAATGAGGCTAACAAATTGTCCGTCGACAATGGTCAAATCATTCTTCTTCGCAAAACAATGGAAAATAAGCGAGCGTGAAATATATTAAACCTACTCCAATATATTCAATCGCTTTAAAGTTTGACAAGAGAATAAGTTTGTGCGCAGTATAATGATATTCAGTAAAGCCTAAGAATAGAAAATGTATTTCAGATTTCTGACAAAAACCACAGATATTTCATATTATTGTCATCATATTTTCATTTAAGACCTGTTATAGTTCAACTCTATTTCTTGACGGATACAGAATATTTTATGCGCAACATAAAACTTTTCTTGGTTTCACGTTCCTCTAAATTGGATTATTTTAGATAGTAGCAGTTAAAGGATGATAAAATCGCTATATATTTTGTTTTAAATAAATATTTAAAAGATCTTTCGAATAAATGTTTTCAATAAACTTCGCGTGCAAAATCAAATTTAAAATACTTTTATTAAATGAAATAAAATATGGTCAAAATAATATTAAACAATTAGTGTAAACTAAAATCTTATTTTACATATTTTAGAGAATCGACTGCTGATGAAATAAATTCAATTTTAGTCAATTTTCCGACGTATATAAATGCTTCAATTACTTTTATTTGATAAAAAAATTTAAGATTCGATCGTAATAAAAGAATGTAATCTTATAACATGAAATACCATAACTGAGGAAGGCCCGTGAAGGATATTCTGATTTTAAAATGAATAGCAGTAAATTTTCAAGAAATTTATTTATTTGCTTGCATCTTCATTAAATAGAAAACAATTAAGATATTAAATGCTATTATTTATATTAAAAGAATAAAAAAGTTCAATTTTATTCAAAAATTAATTCAGTTCGTTCTTAAAGTGAGACAACTTTCCTTTTAAAAGTGTTGACTTATCATTTGTTCCTAGGAGTGTATTTAAAATAAAGCCTAATTCTAACTTAAAAATGTTAATTTAAAAAAATATAATAGAATATGTTTTTTTTTTTTTGTTATTTGGAGGGACTTTGTTTGAATTTGAATTATAATACTGGTAATTTGATTCATCAGTATATCAGTTGTTCTTTATTTATAAAATTTACCTTTAAAAATTTATCGTTAGAAAATATTTTCATTCATTAGCATTTAAGCTTTTGATTTGGATAGGAAATTTTCCAATAAATATATTAAAAAAATATATATTCAGAAACATTTAAAATATTATTTCGAAATTATTTAAATCATGCGAACAAATTTTAAAACTGCCTTGAAAAGTAACAGAACATTGGTTTCTTTCAAAACGATATTTTATGAATTTTATTAAAATTTTATCAGAACTAAAATGCCGTTTATTTAATTAATTGCATAATTTAGAAAGTTCCTTACGTTGGAAATTTTTCTTTGGATATTATATTTGGATATTATTTCTTTTAGCAAGTTTTCTATGAGTTATTAGATTACATTTATTTGCTTTCAATTGTATTTAAGTACTTCATAATTTAGAATATTTTCTGCTAATAATTTTTTTTATATTTCAAATCAGGTATCTCTCTCATTTAAGTAGATGCATTTCTTTAAGAACTAATTAAAAAATATATGAATCAAATCAAATAATATCGATACGTTTTATTTTAATCATTAAAGTTTTTAAATTCTTTTGAAAATACACAAGCATGTTCATGACATTAAAGAAATTCGGGAAATCAGTTGTAAATGAAACATAATAGATAATATAGGTCACAATTTTTAGCACAATAAATAATTCTATGTATGTAATACTATAAATAAGTCTATACGGGGAAATAGGTAATTATTTTATCCTAGATGCTTAATAATTCATATTTATTCCCCTGAATTTTCGAATCCCTCACATAATCAAATTTTTTACTTGAAATTTCAGAGTGATTGTTGTAGTTGTTGTAGTTCATTTACGTCGAACTAGAACTGCACAATGGGCTATTGGCGACGGTCTGAGAAGCATCCCTGAGGATGATCGAAAACATGACAACACAATTTTGATCCTCTGCAGAAGGAATGGCTTCCCCGCTTCGGTAGCCCGACGACTTACACGCGAAGTATAGCACTTTACGGTAGAACAGTTTAACGAGGACCCATGCCGCACACTCTCGGTCCCCACGCAGACTGATCTAAGTGATCACCCAACCTGTCACTGACCGCAGCCAGTTATGATTGACTTCGGTGATCTGCTGGGAACCGTGTCTAAACGATCAGTCCACTGTGGGACAAATTTTAGAGTGAAGTACAAATGTTCTATATGCAGTTTTCGTTTTGTTTTTGTTTAAACTTACGTAGAAATAAATGATTTTTTTCTCCAAAAAAAAAAAAATTATTATTCAACACAATAACGCCATACAGCAGACAACACCACAAATAACTTATTAAGAAGAGCTGGGTTTCGTTATAACACTAAAAGCTGCAGGTCACGCTGCTGTTGACTGGGCTTCCAACTATCAATTTGAATTTGAGAACACAAAACAAGAACAACATTTAAATATATCATCGAGTTTAATCCGAAATCATTTACCGACCGACTTCTTTCTAACTCGCAATAGAATACAAATCGGACTACAATAATTTGATTACTAAATACAATCGGACTAAAATATGATATTTCTTGATTATTTGCTTGAAAAAGAAAGTCACAGGGGCATTTTACAAACATTCAAGATATGTACCCGCTGAAAGAAAATCACCTAGGTTCAGTGCCTTTACTGAACATTGAGCAAACCGATGAAATCAAAGTATATATAATAAAAATAGATCTATATTCAATTACATATTTAGAATAGTTAACCCACTTTGTGTCAATTGGTCTGGAATAAAATTTTCAAGTATGGAAAAAATGAGGGAAAATGTGGTCACGCCGAAGAAAATTCACTATTGTTAATAGTCCATGTACCCATTGTGTTTGTTCATGATTTGGGAAATACGATATAGCATTTCTATTATTATTCCGTTTTGGACAGTAGCATCAGTATTAATAGCTTCCAATTCTATCACTGCCCATACCTCCCTATATTTGCATATACATATCTAATGAGGATTACTCACTCTCGGGTTTCTTTGTTAGAGTCCGGGAAAAAGAGCAAGCTGTAGCAATAATTCGAAATCCATTCCAATGAAATAGTGCAACTTGAATGGGGACGTTTTCCATCTGAACATTTCTATTAAAATTCTTTTTGAAAGTACCAATAAGCGAAATATAAAAGAAGAAACTGTAAATAATGAAAAAAAGAACATATTTCCAAACAGACTGTCTTGTGAGGTTCATTAATGGTGCAGGAAAACTTCGATAACTGCGGTAAACTTATTTTGGATCTATTCCTTTGTGGCATGAAATCTGACTACCAGAAGAAAAAGCCTTATAAACTGACTACTTGTTATTACTAGGGAGAACTAATAAATCTAGTTGGAATTCCCAGCTGGAGACAACGCCATCATTTTCGTTGTAAAATCTTTGCGGATATGGTTTTTGAATAAACGGGTTCACATTATAGAGAGTCTTGTTATTCCTGATATCAATCCCCAAAATAACGTGACAGGACAAACCCTGTAGGTCTGCATATTCCAATGTTAGAAAGTTTTATTCTGCAGCCGATTCGAAGGTTACCATCAGTGAAACTTAGATATATCTTGAAACCAGGGATAATGTTGCTGTTATTGTAACCCAGGGATTTATAAATGGCAGGAAACATCGTATATTCCTTGTCCGTTGTATATTCCATCATAGATACATTATTTAGACAAGAAATTCCCCTTCTTTTTATGTTTATTATTTATACTTACCCATGTGCTGCAGGAGTTGAATTATTCATTATAAACACATACTTTCATATTAGATTTTTTAAATTTACATGTTTCGCTCTCACTTCTTTTCTTCTTATCCAATTGTCGCATAAATTTAAGGTAGCTTTATTTGAGAGAGAAATAACAAATTATAAGCATGATAATTCAAATAAACTAAATTTTTGCCTCATTTAGTTCCAAAAATAATAATAATAATTTGGCTGATGGCGTCATCTGACTTTACTTCAAAAAATAATTATGGCAAAACATTTTTAAGTGCCATTGATCAACAAGAGGTACAATATTAAACCTAATATTTTTTAAAGAAGAACGTTAGATTATTTTGAAGTTAGAAAAATAGAAAAAATTGCGTTAAATTCTGCCGGGTATGAAAATAATGTGGTTTAGCATCTTAATTACAATTAATTTGATTTTATTTACGCGCAAGATATATTTCATATTAAAAATTTGTCATTTTATAAACCGCAAGAATAATCTTTTACATTCTCTTTTCCTTGCGTCTGTGGACAGCCTGTATTCAAACAGGCTTATAGGACCAATAATCTTATTGTAATCCTATTTCAGAACTTGCGACTATTTCACGTCTGAACGCTTTTACTAAGATCTAGTTTGCATGGTTGCATGAATGAATTAATACATTCAAGTTGTATTCAGCTTTGGGATTTTCCAGAGTGTGAGAACAACGTTCCAGCGAACATTTTCAGGGGGATTAAGATGCAGAAGATCTTATTCATACTATCATTGTGTCTTATAGTAGGGTATCGAGAGGAATACTTTTCGTTTTTAAATTTCTCTTCGATAAACAATATTTAAAACTACAAGAGCGTTTATTTTATTCTCTTCGGTAACTGGAATAATTCATGCATTTTAAAATATGGTAATTCCTTAAAGATATAAAATTATTATATCATTCATTCCAAAAAAAAGCTAAATAAAATTTTATATAAAAAATAAAATTTCAAAATTGATCATTTGTATTTTAATTTCAATTAAGTTATACGACTAATACACGGTGAAAAAAATTTCAGTATACCAGATCGTCTGTAACTTTACCATATTTCTTACATTTTTAAATTTTAATTTTCTCTAATGAATGATAATTCTCTAATTCTGATAATGAAATTTCAGGTAAGAGAAACCATAATTCAGGTTAATAAAACCAAAATATACGTTCTTTAATTCAGTCATTTGGTTTATTTTAGTTCATATGGTAGCAGTTTAAAAGAAATACTGGTTTTCAAAATTATATTTCTTATTACCAAAAATTTAGTTGCAAATACAAAACTGAAAGGTAATACAAATAAATGGTTCTTATGCCATGCCATATTTAATTTCCAATTTTACCAAAATCAAAGAGCCTCGCTGAAAAAAGCCGAGTCTTTTGGTGTTCCCATAGAGCCAAAAACGCAGTGAGTTTTCCATATTCTGGCAGTTTTAAGCATACATTTTCCTCAGTGTACTGTAGCTGAAAATAATGTTTATCAGTGGTAGTTTTATGTAGAAATATTAGGCTTGCAATCATTTAAATATTGTTTTGCTTTTAATTCAAAATCAGTAATTCAAAGAAATACATATAGAAACTATTTGTTTTGCAATTATGCTTTTCTGTGTTAGAAAAGTAGCTTAGTTTTAATGAACTTAATACTATAATTATGATTTTGCAATCACTTCGGAAAGTCTTTCTAAAAGACCTTACAAGCTGTTAGCTATGATAATTAAACAATTAGAAGCAAAAATACGTGGAAGATATTCTTGCTATTCATTAAATGGTTAATAGTTAATAAAATAGTTGTTCAAGTTAGAGATCGTAAATTTGTATTAAGGCTAGGAAAAAAGCAAAAATACTATCGAACTCTAAAGGCGAAATACTTTGTCCTCAAACTTTGCCTTCAAACTTTGTATTATTGTGGGAGAAAACAGAGGAGCATTACAATCACCTAAGTTCTTCTCTCAAGACAAAAATTTTCAATTTTCTCCATCCACCCTCCTCCTAACTGATTTGAAAGATTTTAGTAGAGTTACTATTACTTATGATATAAACTATACCCTTTAGCACGCCTAATTTATCGTCAAGAATTAAAAAATAAATGCATAGAGCAGTGGACAAGAAGCACCCTGTATAATAAATACCCTGGACAAAATGTGCACCCTGTATAACCCATATAATAATAAATAATAATAAATTATAATTAATGAAAAAATAATAAATAAAAAATGGAATTATTTTAGCATTACTAATTGTGTCGGCAAATCTCTTTCAGTTTTGTGCACGATTTACTACTATTGATAAATGCAAATTTATTGATTGTTTAATTATCATGATTATTTAATGATTATTTCCCTCCCGACAAAAGACGAGCATTTAGCAAAAAGTTCGTAAATTTGACAAAATTTAAACTGATTGCAATGCTTTGAACAAACATTTGTTTAATCAATATAGGTATATTGTTTTAAAATGCCTGTAATATAACACGGATATTATTTTTCTATAACAGTTTGTTATTATATTCTGATGTTTTTCTAAAAGAATTTTAAATATTTTTCCGGAGAAACTATGTATTTTTTACGATAAATCGTTTGAATTTTATGACCATTGCTTTTCAGTATTCTTGAGCATGCCTCTTTATTCTTGAAGCAGGATATCCGGATCACAATAAAACGCATCTGGCATTTTCCGTATTGTAAACATACCTGTTCAAATTCTGTTTCATTCCCCTTGAACAACATTTTCTTCATTTTTATGAATAGATTCTATATATATTTATATAAACTCATATTTTGATTCTTCGATAATTCTTATTTGGAACAATTCATTTTATTCTAAAAATTTAAATTAAAAAAATAATACTGATATCATTGACAAAATTATCAAATTTAATACTATCATTATACGTATTATATTTTATTTTAGATATGTGGAACAGTAAAAAAAATTGAATTATTCATTGGTCGAAAGATATAAAAATTTTCTTAAATGTGTTGATACATACACAAAGAAAGCAATTCTGGTAAAATTACTGCACTGTATAGCAATAGCATTTCTTGTAAAAAAATAAATAAATAAATAAAATTTAAAAAAAAACATAATTTTTCACAAAATTAAAATATGCGTTATTTAAAACATTCATTTGATAATCATTCACATAGATTACCGGAAGTTCTGGTTTTCGAAATTGTAGTTCTTATTACCACACATTTAGTAAACAATGCAACTTAAAAATTTTAACTGAATAAGTAGTTTTTATCTCAAGCT
This sequence comes from Parasteatoda tepidariorum, assembly GCF_982258835.1. Taxonomy (NCBI): domain Eukaryota; kingdom Metazoa; phylum Arthropoda; class Arachnida; order Araneae; family Theridiidae; genus Parasteatoda; species Parasteatoda tepidariorum. Next base: position 81,649,383 of record NC_141761.1, read on the forward strand.
CTAAAGTAGCATGATAAAATAACCAAATTTTACCACATTTTTTAGCACAGACAACAAAACCATACTTTTGTTAATTTATCTAAATCCATAATCAAAGCGCTCCGGTGGAAATTACCGAGTTTTATGGTTTTTCTTAAAGAAGTAGAAACACGCATAATTTTACCATATTCAGATAGTTTTGACCATGCCTTTTTTTTTCAGTGTAAAATTAAATTTATCATTTTGTTTCAAAAACCATTCTTTATTTGAAACTACAGATCTTTTGTTAAATTTTTCTGAAATTAAAATTAGATATAAATTTTCCTAAAAAAATTCTAAAAAAAATTAAAAAGAAGTTAAATAATCCAAAAAAACTTTTAGAAAAAATTAATAATTCACATAAAAATTCGTATTTTTTTCAAAAACAATTGCTCCTTTTGTATAATCTAGTATGACGCCGTTCAAATACACAATAAATGTGATGAATAAAGCTTTGTATCGTAAGACGTGCCATCCAACTGGCAAATATTGTTCTTCAAATATTTGGTTATTTTCTTCTGAAATTTACATTGAAAAATTGTAGCTTCAATTACAATGAAAAAACAACTCAAAATTTGAAAACAATTCAATTTTCAATTTATAACAGTTCAAATTTTCAAGTTTTATAACTCTATGGATTACATATAAATGAAAAAAAAAGAAGGAGTTCGAATCAAAAATAGATTCTGAGGAATCATCTCAAAGCACATTTGAATAATTTATTTGAAATTTTGATTGTTATGAAAATAAATCTATATTCTCCATCACAGATGTTCCGAACACAAATAAGCGCCAAACTAGAACAAACTCAAATGAACAAAATAAAGGAAGAAAACTCTTGGGGCACATTTTCTCCCTCGGTTTCGAACAACTTCTTCCGGATAATAAAAGTAGTGCATTCTGAAAGAACGAAAAACTCTCAATAAATTATAATTCTTTTTCTCGCTGGTGGATGAGTTCGAGTTCCTTTTTTTTCCTCACCAGGCTACCTCATTTAACCTAAGTGAACCTGGCAGTCGATAAGCGGATAAGTCTGCTATAAGGAAAAGCGCAATAAACAATAAAAAGAAAATACCGCAATCCTATAATCTCTTAGGTATTGAATTTTTCCCACTCTCTAATAGTGTTTATTCCGATAAAGAGCAGCGATTTATTTTTCGAAAACGCCTCTGCCAATTTGATGAATATTAAAAAGTTAAGTAATTTCTAGCTACAATGAAGTATTTGGAGGAAAAGGAAAAATATTATAATGATTGAAATTATTAGCTCTCGTGGGCTTAGGTTAAATACTCGTAAACTATTTTGGTGGATGACAAACTAAGAATGATTAGTCTCCGATAAACATCATTTACTCTTTGTTTCTCAAAAACCACTATTGGTTAAATGTATTAAAAAATATCTATTTATCTGCATTGTAAATATTTTACATGAAGAAACTGTAAAAAATAACTGTAATTTCTACAGAAGAAACGGGTTGTCTCTTTTTTTCGGATAATAAACGGAGTAAAATCTTCAATTCAAGTTCGAGTTTTTACAATTCAATTCTGCTTACCATGCGATAACTGCTTAAAATCAATTTACGATTATTTTCTTTACTAGCACTTATTTTTCGGCAATTATTTTATGGTTTTGAACATCGTATGAAGAAAAAATTTGATTTTACTTAATAGAATCGGTACTCTATCTGATTATTAAATTTCTTCAGATATAATTTATTGGTGAGTTATGTTACCAAAAATTTTTATACAGGTGAGCCACTATATACGTAAATACTTAAATATTATTTTAATAAGTAAGACTTCTAAGAGAAAAACAGTTTAATATTTTTCTTCGTACTGAGACACTAGAGCTCTGGTAGCCCTTTGAACAGCTCCTTCGTCTCCATATGAGTCATAGTTACTTTATAGATATTTTTTTTAAAATAACAGTACTTACCAGGATAAATAGCATGCATCTGTTTTCAAAGAACAGTATTTTCCGGTAAATTTATTTTTTTTTTGCAGTGTAAGTGTGTTTCAATAGTTGCATGAATAAAAAAAAATCTATAAAGCTAGCGAGAAAAACACATAATAATGCCACACAAAACACATACTGTAGTTTTGGTTCTGTTATGAAAGACTTTCTTTAGTTACCAAATAAATAAGGAAATAGAAAGAAAAAAACTGAAGCAAAGTAGAAAAATACAAAGAAATTGAAAAATGACGATGTCTATTTAGGTTGTGGGAACATGATTGAAAAAGATCATCAAACAAAGAAGCACATGGAGGATTGTGAAAGCAACAAATGAGGATAAATGTAAAAATTAAACCAACATTAGAAAGGAATTGAATTCCAAAAAATTCCTTAAATACATTACTAGAATATTTCAATATATAAAATGACTATGACCTGAATTTTTAAGAATAACATTTCTACGAACTTTGTCCTTTTTTAAGGTCATATTACATTTTAGACATTAATTGCTAAACTATTGGTGGATAATTTATTCATTGTTAAATTAATTTGCTAATAATTAAGTTAAACTGCACCACTTTGCGTTTCTCATTTTCTCATCATACCTGCTTCTTATCTCCCTTCTTTTGTTTATTACCTTAAGAATATTTCCGATTCCCCATTGTTTAATAATTTTGTTCCATGTTCTATTTTGTTAATACTTCGGGACCCTTACATTTGCTATTTTTAAATGCGTTTGAATTTTGATAAAAGATCTTCAGTACAGAACTAAAACTGTAGAATTGTTTATTTGGTACTATATAATTTTTTTTCCTTCTTTTGTAGGGTTTTATTAAATACAAAATGACTCTCAATAAACAAATATAATGATAACAGAACTTATAATAAACAGAAAAATATCCTAATATTGAAATCTCTCATTTATAGAGTTTTTCTCTGTGTTTAATAGTCATAATTTTGATAAAGAAAAATAATTTATTTTTAGGTAACATCTCGAAAAATTCAATTAATATTTCCAAGTATGACAAAGTTAAATACAAGGAAGTTCGTGAGGAAAAACAACATTTAGTAACAATTTTAATATCCGCAAATAATTGTTTTTGAAAAAACCATAGTTGGCAAGGAAAACACTGGTGTCAAATATTGTTTTTCCTATTGATGTAGAATAGTTGCTGATTAAAGTTTAAGATAATAAAAACATAGTGGATTATTAAGTAACTGCAACTTAAAATACGTGATTAAAAAAAATTAAAATTCATTCTAAAAAACTGAACTATTTTGACAATGATTGTAAAATTTATACTAATTGCTGATATTCAAATTTGGAATTGAATGATAAGATTTGAGCAGGTTTAAAATAATAAGATATGTTATAAATTGAATTATATATTGTAAAATATTTAAAGCTAGCAAGATATTTATCTGTCAAGTTGCGATCCTTACACTGTGCAGAATTACGGTCAAGAGAAATGGTATCCAGAGAGGCGGGATTTCTCCGTAAAATTTAAAAAAAAGAAAGAATCTGATATAGTATTGTAATTTTTACAGAAATATAATCGCTGCAACTGAATAAATATTACAGTGAAAATTACGGTATAAAACTTTACGGTTATGGTAAAATCATAGTTGAAACGTTTGCTGTCAAATAATGTTTTCCTTATTATTATAGAATAGTTGCTGATTAATGTTTTAGATATTAAAAAGAGAACTAATTTTTTAATAACTTCAACTTAAAACAAATAAGTGATTAAAAAATTTAAATTATTCTTAAATTGAAATCGAACTCAATTGTTAATACTTAAATTAGGATTTGAATGACAATTTTTGAACACGTTTAAAATATTATATATAATAAATAAAATAATATATTATAAATTATTTAAAACTAGAAAGATATTCCTCTGTCGAGTCTACCGCTCGGCATGATCACTGTGAAAAATTACGGTTGAAAGTACTGGCATCCTGAGTGCTGGGATTTTTACTGTAAAGTTTTCTTATATAGTAAAATTTGAAAAAAAAATCAGATATAGTATTGTAATTTTTGTAGTAATATAATCACTGTAACTGAATAAATATTACTGTAAAAATTACGGCATAAAATTTTACGGGAAAAAAGGGCTTTCATGGGTACTGCACGCAGGATGCCAGTACTTTTTATCGTAATTTGTTTTGAAATATTTTGCAGTGTACAGTTTCCTTCATAAAAATATTTTGTATCCTAAAAATCAATTCTTGAAAATATTCACTATGTTTTATACTTACAATACATAAATTCGTTATTTTTTACATCAATATGATTATATATTTAATAGGTATATAATTTATAAATATATATTTATTATGTTACGTTTATAATTTGTTTATTATGCACTGAGAACTTACATTAAAAAATAGTTCCTAAAATCCATCAATTCTATTTTCTTTTAAATAAAACACTAACAGTATGATAAATATTTGCTATCTTTGAATACTTGCAATTTAATTTTTCAAGTAAAAGGAGAAATATTTTAACTGACATTCATTTCAATTTTTTTCATTAGATATATAAAAAAAAAAATTAAAATTTATTTCAATATATCAAAATAAAATTTACGAAAAATTTGTTATTTTACGTTGTTTGAATGATTTAAAGGAATCCGAGCAATTTTCCGTCTTCTAAAACCAAACTATACTCAACGAACAAGACTCAATGTCTAAAAGATAAAGTTCAAAATTTCGAAACAGAGTTAAGTGAAATCTATTTACTCCAGCACGCCTCATTGGTGTGTTGAAAGGGCCTTTCTCATTCAATATTTACGTTCAAGCTCCGTGTATTTGGAATTTCGATGGGATACTGCTTGATTAAAGGAAAGAACACACTTTCTTACCCTCGATGCATAATTCACACAAGATTTAAGCGTTTCATCTAGTCAACTAGCGAAATCTTCTAGGAAATCCTACGTGAAGTTAAATTGTATTTTTGTTTCTAAAGATGTTTTTCTTTGAGTTGAGAGTTTGCTTGGCGAAAGTTTGCTGAAGCCTAATAAAAGTTGCAGCTATATGTGATTGTAGATATTAGCTCTCACTGGTTTCGCTTTAAGGCTAGCCAATTGTTTGATAGATGGCAAATAAGGAATGTGTTTGACACATACCATTTGTTTTCTCAAAGTTCACCTTCATTTGTGATATAACTCATAAAATAGCGCATATTATAAAATAATAATATAATAGCGTATATCATAAAATAGGGTAGTAAAAATATAATAGCCCATGATATAAAATAACGTAATAGCGGCATTGAAAGGTCATCTTTCATTCCATACTTACGTTTGAACTTCGTGTAATTCGAATTTCGATGGAATACTGCTTTATTAAAGGAAAAAACACACTTACCCTCGATGCATAATTCATACAAAATTCATGCCTTTCATCTAGTCAAATAGCTAAATCTTAGATGCAATCCTAATTGAAGTTAAATTGTATTTCTGTTTCTAAAGATGTTTTTCTTTGAATTGAGAGTTTGCTTTGCTGAAGTTAGCTAAAGCCTCATAAAAGTTGCAGCTATATGTGGTTGCAGATATCAGTACTCATGGATTTCGCTTGAAACCCCCTGACACGTAAAAAATCGCATTTTAACCTGAAGTCTTCCCTGCAAAGCAAAACTGGTTTTTACAAGTTAATAAATAGGGGAATAGTGTACAGGGGAGAAACATTCTTCCCAATATTGCCCATTCGCTAAACCGCTAGTGGGATTAGCCAATTGCTTGATGGATGGTATATAAAGAATGTGTTTGACACATATCATTTGTTTTCCATCTTCCAAGTCCATCTTCATTTGTATTATAAATTTTAAAATAGCATATATTATAAAATAGCGCAATAGTTGCATTGAAAGTTCCTCTTTTATTCAATACTAACGTTCATACTCCATGTATTTAAAATTTCGATGGGATACTGCATGATTAAACGAAAGAACAATCTTGCTTATCCTGGCTAGATGCATAATTCGCACCAGATTTAAGCGTTTTATCTTGTCAACTAGCGAAATCTCAGAGGAAAACCTACTTAAAGTTAAATTATGTTTGTGCTTCTCCAGTTGTTATTCTTTGAGTTGAGAGCTTGCTTCACGAAAGTTGGCCATAATCTAATAAAAGTTGCAGCTATATGTGAGATACAGGCTCTCACGGGTTTTGCTATAAAACTAGCTAGTTGTTATGATGGATGGCAAATAAAAAATGTGTCTGACACACACCATTTGCCTTCAAAAAGGAAGGCTTTATTTTTGATACAAATCATAAAATAACATTACTTTTAAGCATGTGAACTAAGAATAATAGATTCTGCTCTTTGTGGGGGTACGCTTTGAAAAAAAGAGTCCTAAAAATGACCAGATAACATAAGCATTAATAGAAAAACTGTAACAGTAGATCCAAAAAATTAGAAGAAGCAGACAATTTTAAAATCATTTGAGAGTTAGTTGTTTTTTGTTGAGATAGTGTTTTTAATTTTATTTGATTACTTTTTGGTGTATACAAACTTTTTATGATAATTGAAAATATTAGCTTTGTTGATGCTTCAAATAAATGTTGTTTTATAAAAACTGCCTCTACACTGTAAGAAATTCCGGATTAAATTAAGGTATAAAGTACGGACACTTTTGATGCATCATCCGTATAATTCCTTTTACCGCAAAATATTATACCGTAATTTTTACACTAATATTTATTTAGATTGATTGAGTGAATATACGGTAAGTGTTACTGAAAAAAATATGTCATATAATATTCTTGATCAGTACCATTTTCTGGGAAAGTACCGGTATTTTATAGAAAAGTGCCAGTATTATTTACCGGAATTTGATCTGGCATTTTTTACAGTGCAGTAATGAAAATTCGGTTTTTTCGGTTACTTAATTTAAAAAAAAACTTTCACTTGCATAAAATCACGTACCTTTATTATTTCTTTAAACTTTAATAATTTCAAGCATGTTCTTCTGCCAATGTATTATAATTTGAAAATTTAAAAAAAAAAATATCTAAAAATTTGAAAAATAGTACACCTAAATCATTGCTAGGCAAGAACCAGCATATTCCCTATCACTAAAAATTAAACTGCTATTTTATACAATTCCTTTTTCAATAAATATAATTGTTAATATCTTTTTCTTAATAAACTTTGCATAAGAAAGGAAAAAAGGTTCTATGTATATATTACTTCTTACACCTGATATAACATTTATATTTAAGTTTTACCTTTGGAATCCATGGATAAAATTTTACTGCAATTCTTTTCATCATGAGAAAGTTATTATTACTTCCCTTAACTCTTCATGACCAACACATTTTAAATGCTTAAGATCAAAAAACTGGTTCTTAGTTATAATTTTTAGCTATCAATAGCCAAATAATCAATATTTTAACTCATAATATCCTTTCTTCGCTTTCTTAATATTATTAAGAGAGGATGTACTATGCACCATTGAGAGTTGATCATCTTTCAGTTGCTCGTGTATTGCTATTTTAAAACGTATTATCTTTACTAATAAAAAGAGGTAATTCTTATGAAAAATATCAAGACAATTATGTATACATACTTCTTGATAAAGAGTCGATTTCTTATTGTATCTAAAGCTTCAGTAGCAACAAAATGAAATTTTGATTTCTAATTTACTAAATGATTCAACATAGTATCAAAAGTAAAAAAAAGGGTTATTAACATTTTAACTATGCGTAGGTTTAAATATATAAAAGGAAAACTGAAGTTTAGTTCAAAGGAGTTCAACCGAATAAAAGTATAATTGTACCTAACCATACTTAATGCTTTAAATAGTTCACAAAATAGAAAAGCTATAAGATCTTCAAAAATTTGATTTATATCATATAAAAATTTTGATTAGTATGATTTAAAGCTTCTAAATTTAAATAGAGTCATATCGAGCAGCTTTAGAATTTTCTAAATCAGTATCGCGAAAGAGAATGATTCAAAATCAGCTACAGCACTTGGTGATGTTTTCCTCAAATCTCTTTTTCTTTCTGAGCAACAAAATAATATTGCTTGCATCAAGCTTGTTTCTTTAAAAAAAAGTAAAGAGAGAAAAAAAAACAATTTCAGTGAAGTTGCATAAATTATTAATCAAACGAATAAGTTCCAGGTATTTTAAAATTAGCTTTATTTTTAGATCGCTTGCAACGTTTTCCACATGAAAAAAATATCAAGAAAACAAAGTTTTATTAGAATAAAACTTTATTTTTTGATTTACGGTAAAATTAGAAAATCGATAAAATTGACCTGTCTATTTATTAGTAATTTTAGAAGCTAGTATTTTTTTTTTACAAAATGTATAACTACTTTATACTAATTTTGCAATTAAATGTAAAAGATACTGTAAGAGTTAAAATTAATTTCAAAAAGTCAAAATGGAGTTGGATCAAGTATATGGCCGATGCATTCCATCTTAATGCTACGGAGAACAACTAATATCAGGCATTTTCCGGTATGCCACAGCTAATAGGAGGCAGTTAACCACGGGCTGTAGTTTTTTTTATCTATGTTTAGATATATAAATTCAGTGTCAAGCTAATGTCAAACTTTATAGCTAACTGAGGATAGTGCAAAATTCTCGCTGTGTTTAAGTAAACCCTGCATGCATATTTGTCTTGAAAAGAATGCTATTTTCAACGTATAGCAAAGATCGATTGTTTCCAATTTTGCTCTAAATGAGTTTTAGTACGCATATGAGAGAACAAAGCTCATTTTCAGTAATTTATAAATGAATGCAAAAATGTGCATCTTGAATGCTTTGCAGTTAAGGTTATGATGCAATTAAAGACATACTTTTAAGCTTTTAGTAACATTGGTTTGCTGATTAACTTGCTTAACTAATTGCTAGATATAAATCTGATCCTTAAGGGTGTTTACTTTGCTCTTACTTGCTCATTTTTGCTAAAATAAAATTTATTTTCTATGGTAAAGAATAAATTTAAAATAAAAAGATAAAATGTTAGAGTCTATTTTTTTACACAATGCCAGGAAAAAATGTAAACACCTCTTTATCGGATTGAAAAAGTGTTAATATATAGACAAATGCATTCTGCATGCCTACTGCTGTGTCATCAAGGCAACGCATATTCTAAAGTTTGTTTGAGCGAATATTTCAATATAACTCCCAATTAACGTAAATACGAAAAATTTAGTTCAAGTTGTAGATTTGAAAAGTAAAAAAGTGTACAATTTAATGCTTCTGCTTTATTTTTTTACTCACTCATTTTTTTCTTCTTTATTTAATTTTGTTGTAAGATCAATTCTACTTAAAACAGAGCAAAAATAGTAATGAGAATTTATCATAAATATTTAAGCAGTAGTTAAAATAAATAACACTAGTCCGTATATATTTTCAAGCAGTTTAAAATAAATAGTGTAAATCCATTTGCAAATATTTGCCACAGAGAGTCACTGCATGTGTTAAAGCAGAAAATTTAACGATCTTCATTCGCTATACTACTTTGATTACTTAAAGAGGACAAGACTTCTCTGTGGTTTCGATTAATCTAATTCATTACCAAATATTTCTGCTGGAACTTCAGTGTTTTTTAACACTCTAAATTGAATATATTGTTTTAATTCAAGTTTTTGTAAATTATTAGTTAAGATCCTGAAACGTATAAGAAAGTGCTTGATTTCCATATTTTATCTATAATTTCTGCTTTTATAAATAATTTTGATCACTATAATATTCGAAATAAAATAAAAAAAACTTTACTCGAAACAACGCAGAATATAACAAGATTCTAGAATTCTGGACTATTAACAAGTTAAATAGACGAAGAGAATTTACAAAAATATTTAATTAAAATATCCATAATGAAAATGATAAGCACTGGAAAAATTGTTTTCTTCACATTTTCTCTAAATTTTATGCCTATTAATTTTTTGGAAAATAATATTTGCCCACATACGAAATCTTCTTTCATACAAGACTGAATTTTTATAGAATTTTTATTCATATTAATAGGCAAAGAATGAAGGAGGAAGTAAACATTAACTTAACCCCTTGGAATAAAAAAAAAAACATCGAATGTAAACTTCTCAAAACTGTGAAAGATAAAAGTAAAATGGAGAAAGTTTGAAAAAGATAACCGGATTCTTTATGGATCATTGCTTTTTTCTACTTGGTCAATGAATCGCAAAACTTTTTCTATTTATGTGAAGTGAGGTCTGGCAATGAGTTCGGTCTAAAGTGTCAGAAGGGGAAGAGAAATCCTAGAAAGAGAATCAATCAAAAGAAAAGGTACTCTTACTTTTCTAAAATAAAAGACAGATTGTTTCAAACTTGAACTTTTTTTTTTAATGAATAAGTAAAATAATACATTTCTTTTTCTTTTTTTTAGTTGAAATGAAAAAAGTAAGAAGAGGAAAATGATATATCAAGAAATATCATCCAGTGCCTATATATATATATATATATATATATATATATATATATATATATATATATATATATATATATATATATATATATATATATATATATATATATATATATATATATATATATATATATATATATATATATATATATATATATATAAAGAAGATAAAACAAAGGAAAATTATAGAAATATGCAAAATAGGGGGATATAATAATCAATGAAAAAAATAACAAACAACTGATTAAAAGAAGAAAAAAAAGATGAAGTTTTTTAAAAAAAAAGCGGAAAATAAAAGATATAATCTTTTCATCAGCCCACACGATTATATCCGCAAAAAAGAAATCTTTCTGATATTGTATCAATATAGCCAAAGCAAAATATATTAATATAATAATGTGAGGAGCACTCAAAAAATTTCTTTTGCAAAAATTACAGCAAATAAAATAGAACACAATAAGTAAAAATAACACGTAAAAGCAGAAAATTAAAAATAAAAAAACTGTATAAAACAAAACAAAAACTATAAGGCTAGTAGCGAAATCAGATGTACTTACATGAACGGGAAATTTTTCAAGAATGATTTAAAAATATTTTCGCAACAAGATTGTCAGATTACAAAATATGAAAACAAAAGCGCAAATTGAGAGTGTATATATATATATATCTGGCAAAATGACAAATGCTATTTAGGCTAGGTATGAAAAAAATGTCCTGATGAGGTTATTATGTAAATGATGTGCATTTCTCAAAAACAAAAATGCTATTCCGAAAAATAATGGGAGTGCCATTAAAAAAAAATTTTCCAAAATGCTCAAAGAAAGAAGACAGTTGTACTAAACATATTTTATGCCTTTCTTGTTAAGGGAAGCAAATTTTCCATATAAAAAATAAGAAATTTACCTTCTTGTTGTAACAGTGTAGGCTTAAATGTCATTTTAAATTATAGAATTGAATTGAAATCAGAGATGTATTTTATACTTAGAATAAGAATTTTCACAAAAATAGTAATTTCCTATTAATTATCTTATCTTTCCTAATTCAATAGTTTATCGTAGTAATTCATATTTCATTATTTCGTAAACTATTTTGATGAATATTATATAGAAAAGTTTTATAATATTCCTACGATTCCGTTGACCCACTGTAAGAAATGGAGACTCAAAAGAATCAAATATCACGAAAACTTTTTCTGTCTTTGATGAAATTGTTTCCTAGATCATGCTCCAAGCCAAAAAAAAATCGTCAAAATGACGAAATAACTATCGTCACTTCTTGGAGGAAACGAATTTCGTCAAAATTAAAGAAATATTTCTTAATTTCCTTTTATACCGTAAAAAACTTTTAGAGCCTAAAATATTTAACTTCTCCAATTTCCATTTCATTCTCGGAGGATATTTATCACCCAAAAAGCACCAGAAGGACAGATAAGACAGAGAGATAAAATATACCCATATTTGAAGTGAAGTTCTATCCCGTTTCGATCCATTTTGATTCATTTTTGATCCGGCATTGAAAGGTTGTTGCTAACGATGGTGAATACATTATTGATTCAAAATAAAATTTTGATAAAAAATATCAAATACAAAGAAACAACATTACTTTCCGGTCCCCCTAATATTTAAAAATTTACGTTCCGTCATAAATCACATGATTCAGGGAAGAAATTATTCTCTGATTTAACAAATAGCTCAAGGATTGCTAAATCGTTAAAATTTAGAATTTTATTTCCGAGAGTGTGTATTATCAAGTGTAGAGTGAAGCTCATTTATTGAAAAAAATGGTAAAATTCACAAAAACTTGCCATAACTAAAGCATCTTTCAAAGTTCGCCCTTCTGTCATGCGGCAAATGAGGATGTAAGTCATACGCGATGCATTTAAAAAGTGTTAAAAAAATAGTAAAACATGACAAAAAATACCGTTTTTACCCTCAACGCAACACCATTAAGCCACAGTCTGTTTCATGAATTGCTAGAATCGATGAATAATAAAAAATGTGATGATAATAACTGATACAACTGGAATATATCTACTGATAAAGAGGATGGAAAGAATTTGTGCGAGACTCATTTGAAATCAATTGAAAAACAAATACCACGCATCTCAATTGTGTGAAGAACAAAATGGGAATCAACTTAGCTCCTATTTAAGCTTCTGTGAATCATCTGTTATTGCTAACTCCAAAATGATTCGATGCTACAGTATATGAGACATCCATTTAATTTTATTGATCACCACATTTGTTGCAAGTCGAATATAACGTTGTTTATCATTCATGGTTTTCTTCCACCCGTGAAACATTTAAACTACGTAGTTGCTGCCATATTTTGCGCTCACTGTATCTGCACTGCAATTATGTTCAAATATTTTACATGATTTTTGAGTTTGTTTATTCAATTTCTGACGAAACTTCATGATTATCTGTTTTTACTGGTCTTGTTTTCTTGGTCTAATTCTCATAACTTATCTATAAAAATAAAATGAAGATTATAAGTGTCTAGGTGTGTCTCTTATAAATGCAGGAATGTTTATGATAGCATTTTCAAAATTTGGATAATGGGTTAAATGAGCAATTTCAGCCCCGATTCTAAAAATGTTTCGAAATTTTAAATTATATCGTTCAGAACAGATGTTTGAGAAATGGATTTCTCTTATTGTTTTAGAACTAGATAACATAAGTGATATCTGCTAGCTCATAGCACTCATTATTAAAAATATTAGCTTATTAAACATTCCTAAATATTTGTTTATTAATTATTGAACTCAATGATCAAGGGGCTTGCAGTAGCACTGGAGGACTGCATCTTCAAGTTAGTATTTATTTTGAAATATTGCATTTACTCTTATATATGTATGTCCCCTGAAGAGAGTGTTTACTTTAAGTTGACAGAAACCACTTTTTAATTATTTTTTACAGTTATGATTCTAAAACTTGTTTCTGAAAAATTTAAATTTATAATCGTTGGTAATTAAACTAAACTAAGTTATGTCCTGATAAGCAAAAATTATCAAAAAAAGTACTAATTCGCTTAAAAGAAGCATAAGAAATTTTCATATTATTAACACCCATGATGTTTAATTAATTTTGATAAGAGTCATTTTTTGTATTACAGCAATTGGTGCAGCTTTAATAGGTACCAAATATACTAATGTATATAAAAAGAAACAAATTTGTACACTTAGTACATATTAAAGCTGCATCAATACTTTGCACTACGAAAAGTTTCTGCTCAAATTAAGGCATATAGTATTGGCACTTTGTGTGCACCATTTGTCAAAATCATTTTTACAGTAAAATATTATACCTTAATTTTTACAGTAATATTAATTTAACTATAATTTTTATTGTAAGAAAATAAGATATAAGACCTTTTTTGTTCCTAATCATGTTCCGGAACAAAAAATATATATATATATATTTCTCAGTAAAAAGTACCGGCACCCTGCTGGTACTTTTTACCGTAGTTCAATCCGGAATTTTTTACTGTTATACTATTGATACTGTGAAGCTAGATTTTCTTTTAGCCCCTTAAATGGAAAAGTGTTGGAAAAATTTTTTATGATGGTAAATTTTGACTATCTTGAATTTGTGTTTGGCATCATACCAAATGGCATAGAATGCAGTTAATCTTTATTTTGATAACACAAAGTACTAAAACATATTTTGCTTATGATAATGCTCTTAACATGCATAATACTATATGTTCTTAAGAGTCAATGTTATAGTTTCTATTGTAGTAAAAGCTAGTTTATAATTTGTATTTAAAGTAGACACATTTCCTGTTTTTTAACAGATCTATGCATTTGTCCTCAGATTTAGCTCTTGCTATATTTTATCTCAAAAGATTATTTAAAAATAATATTGAATGAGCCGTAAATCTGAAACTAAATATAATTTTTAATCTTTCTTGTCTTATCATTTATTTTTGATACGAAATTATTATTTACTGAATATTAGGGCAGGAAGAATCGACTATGAATAAGCGCTCTTTTTGGAATGTCTTATGATAATTTACAATTATAAATTTCTAAATAAAATACTAATATGGGTCAAAATGTGTGCATACATTGTCAGATTTATTTTAAATAAAACTCATTTCTTAAATTGTCTGGTATCAATTTTATATTCATTGGTATGAGAACAATAAATATAAGAACTTTCAAAGGTTTATAATGCACAATTTATCGATTGCTTGCTATTAAGTGCAAAAATGTTCCATGAGTCATTTTCTCCTTTTTTACAAACGATGGATGTATATTTCAGCAACAAAGTTTTTTATACCCTCTTATCTAGGGCAATCGTTAGAAGAGTCGGGTTTATGAATTATGACTGTGCTTTAAAAGACATTACTGCTTGGTGATTTGGGCACTAGTTTCATCATATAGAGCATCAGTACTAAGATAAAAAATGACTTCATGATGTGCATAAGATGTGGAAGAATTTATGGAAACATAGGTTCTTCGAAGAACATTATGAACATTTTTCATAGCAGCGTAAAATTGAGAAATAATCATAAATGTTGGTATTTTTAAAATTTGTTGGGAAGAAATGTTTGTATTTATCTTTATTTCATTCAGTACAAAATGAAATGTTATTTTTAGAGTAGTTTTTAGTTATAGTGTCATTTAATTATAGGGTTAGCATTTAAATTAAGGTACAATATCTATATTTAAATTAAGGTATTTAAATTAAATTAAGTAGTATTTAAATTAAGCTATAAATTCGTATGTTTATTCTCTAACTGTTTTTAAATTCAGATTTTAAACACTTAAAATTGGTATCAAATCACTTTATTTAAATATAAAATTATTACCATTAAAAAAATTAAGGTTTTGAGGTGTCAAGGTTGATTTAAGGTATATTTGATGTTGGTTTCAAAAACAACCTTAAAAGATGAACCTTTCAAGGTGTAGGAAGTTGTTTTATGCAAACTTGAGGTTGGTTTGAGGTTGTGTAAAATATACTTTAGAGCAATCAGCTTAGAGAAGTCATTTTTGAGGTATACAGACTATTTTTTCTGCACTTCAAGGGAATAAGTATTTTAAAATTGTGAATAATTTTCTAAACTAAAAGTATTGCTGTGTTATATATGAGTTTGATTTCATGAGGTGTAAATGAGGTTGTTTAGTAATGAAGTAATTTTTGGTTCAAAATATAACCTTATTTCCTCACTCAGGTGTATTTTTCTACATCTGTGAACCTCAAAACAACCACAAAAACACCTTAAATTTTGTAAGGAAAATTTCTTGTTATAATTAAAGTTTATGTATCAAATTATATAAACATTATTATTTTCATTCTATATTCATAAATTAGATGATTTCGATGTTTTCACAATCTAAATCATTTTTGCAGTCTTGAGACTACATTGCAAAAACAAAAATGAACACTTAAATTTCACATAACTTTCTAACTTTTTTGACGAAATCATTTCCTGGTATATGATCCAAGCAAGACATTTTGTCAAAGTGACAAAATAACTGCCGTCACTTCTTCAAGGAAAAGAATTTCGTCAAAGTAACGAAATGTTTTGTCATTCGACTGTTTTTCCAGAAAAAAAAGCAGCATGTGCTTGATCATTTCCTCGATAGCACCATGCAGGTTGACCAAATGAAGATAAAATAGATAGAAAAATTACATTTATACCCGAAGCGGAATTTGAACCCCCTGGTAAGAGGTCCACTTCCTGACTATCATACCGGCCGGTGGGTTTCTATCATCATTCCAGTTTTAATCATCTAATCTTCTTAATCGTCCACATGGCTCTGCAATGAGGTTTCGAGTTGAAGAAATAATTTCGTCATATGTTTGAAAGTTCGCATTTTGTCACAAACCAGGGGATTTTTTGATGAAATGGTTCTCAAAATATACCGCAAGGATGGCTGAGTCACCAAATGTACGAGTTATATCTCTGAGAGTGTAAGCTTCTCTTTAAATATTTGCTTAACTTTTTATTCGCTGTTTTATTCAAGGTCATTCAGTAAAAGTAAAATAATTGCAAACTTATTGAACAAGCAAAAGTTATAAGTGCTGGGAATTGCATAATATACAATGGTTGGAAATACCATGCTCCTCAAGGGGTGCAGCACTAATATCAACTGGCTGCCCATGCACATTCATAATTGTAATTTTAAAATTTGTCTCAGTTAGCTTAATTTTATATTTTATAATAATTGTTGTCAAAAATTGTCCAAACATAGCTGTTTCATATTGTAGTTTAAGGACTAGGTGATTAACGTGCTGAGGTTAAAAATTTAATTTTTAAATCATAATATAATTTTTGACTGTATCATTAAAAAATATAAAAAATAATTTTAATTTTAAAAAAAAATACAAGTACAAATGCGAATGAACAACTGGCTTATAATAAGGAAGCATTCTTAGTTTTAGTTATGTAATATGACCTGGTTGCTAAGTTATTTTAATTGTAACTACTTAATGAAATCGTTATATCAAATCGTCCTGCAGAATAATATGTCATACATGTAAGAAAATTTTATTTTTCTATAAAATATTTACCTAATTCAATTTTAAATTTTATTTTTCAAAATTTTTCAAATTTTATTTTTTAAAATTTTTTCATTTTTATTTTAACTTTAAATTTCGCTTTCCAAATTTTTTAAATTTTATTTAAATTTTTTATTAAAAATTTTTTTTTTGCCTTTGTTTAAATTTTAAATAAATTTTAATTTGTAATTAATTTAAAATTAATTTTTTTATAATTTTTAATCAATTTAAAATGCAATTTTTCAATTTTAATTTGTTTTAATTTTAAATCGATTTTATTCTTAAATTAATTTTATTCTTAAATTAATTTTATTCTTAAATTAATTTAGAACTTAATTAAAAAAATAAAATATAATTGGTCAAGATAAATACATTGTAATTGTCTTCATCTTAAGTATTTATCTTTGCAACTTGTCAAAGTCTGTTATCGATTTTGATTAAGGAAATGAAAATTAATTTTATATTAAGAGGGGCTTTAATTTCACTGATAACAAAAAAAGGTCATTGATTTGTTTAGCATAATGGATAAATGTAATTTCAGAAACGAATGGTTCTTAGATTAGCTTCACATTATAACGAGACTTTAATGACAGTTTAATTACATCCTTATCATCGGTCAATGGAAATAAGTTATAAAAGTGATGAATCGAATCAGATTTTTCGCTATCAAAAATAATTATTTGAAAATGGTTTTTATTCAAATGATCTTTAATTTTACAACTCAGCAATCAAATTTATTTTATTAACACAATTATTATCATCGCATTTGTATTTATTCGCAGAGAAAAAAATTCTAGTAAACTCACCATAGTGCATAGCAATGATATTTCTAGAAGAAGAAAAAACATAATTTTAATAAAACCAATCTATGCGGTATTTAAGCCCTCCATTAGGTAATTTTTACATTTATATGGTATCCGTTTACCGAGATTTTGATTTTCAAAATAATTGTTCTTATTATCACACGTTTAGTATAAAATATAAAACAGTAAAGTAAATTTAACCTAATAAATGGTTTTCATGTCATTCTTTTAGGTATCATGATAGCATTACAAAATTTTATTTCATCATATAAAAACATATTTTATTGTTAATTTTACCAAAGCTCGTTGTTATAAACTATCAAGGTTGGTGATGCTATTCTAGGTGTCGAAACAGGGTATTACCATATTCTGATAGTTTTAACCGTACTTGAATCTAAGTGTGAAATTCTTAAAAATAAGCGATTTAATTTAACATTTGTTACATTAAGGAAAGCTATATTAAAAAATAAAACTTAGGATAAAATTTCACGTAGTTTTATAATGTTTAAATATTTAATAGCGTATTAAAGGTTTCGACAAAGGTTTTAATTTTAGTGATCTCTAAACCAAATAAACCTACATTCTAAATAAACTTACATTGATATTTATAAAACAATTTTTAGCAACACTAAGCAAAACCTTTTAAAAATTATATAGCGAAATCTTCGTCTCAGAAAAGTTGAAAATCCCATCAATTCACAAATTTACCACTTACACAATTCAGCATATTCTACATATTCTTGAAAGATTTAGTTCAACATTCGTCACATTGGGAAGAAACTTAATAGAAAAACTAAACTTGAACAAAAATGCCTTTATTTTATATTGTTTAAATATTTTAATTACATAACAAAGATTTTGAAGAGAGTTGCTATATTAATGAACTCTAATCCAAACTAAACCTATACGCTAAATAAACTTACAATTATATTTATCTAGCAATTTTTAGCAACACTAAACAAAATGTTTAAATAACTAAATTAGTTTCTATATAAATATCGCTGTAGGCCTAAATAAACATACAGTGATATTTGCATAGCAATTTTTTAACAACACTAAACAAAAAGTTTTAATAACTAGATTAATTGTCATATACGTAATACGGTAAGTCTAAATAAATTTGAAGCGAAATTTATATATAGTAATTTTTTAAGAACACTAAACAAAAAAATAAAGTTTATAAAGCAGCATCTTTGTCTCAAGTAAGTTTAAAAGCCCATCAATTCACAAATTTACCTCTTTTCTTCATATTTTTAAACGATTCAATTCAATGCTCATTGCATTAGGAAAAAAACTTAATTTGGAAATAAAACTTAAGATAAAAATAATTATGCTTTACAATGTTTAAATATTTTAATAACGTAATAAGGATTTTGACAATGGTTGCAATATTAATAAACTCTAAACCAAATAAACTTATACTCTAAATAAGCTTACAGCGATACTCATATAGTAATTTTCAGCAATACTAAGCTAAATGTTTAAATAAGTTACGATATAAATATCACTGTACGTCTAAATAAACATATTGTGATATTTATATAGCAATTTTTTAACAACATTAAACAAAAAGTTTCAATATCTAAACTAATTTTTATTCAAATAACACGGTAAGTCTAAATAAACTTACAGTGATATTAATAAAGAGATTTTTTAAAAACACTAAACAAAAAGTTACTAAGTTTATAAAGCAAAATCTTTGTCTCAGGAAAGTTGAAAATCCCATCAATTCACAAACCTACCACTTCCCTACATATTTTTATACTGATGTTGGTGAATACTGTATTTTTCCAGACATTCTTTAGATAATTGCGTTTCTGACTTCACAGAAACTTTATCGAAAAAGAAGAAAAACGCGGCGAGGAAAAAAAAAAAAGAAGATAATACACCTCTACCTTTAACAAGCTCTTCCATCCAAACACCGCCTCTTTTTCCTTTTCTTTAAAATCGTCTCATCTTCCTTCCAGAATGCCAGGTAAGGCAGGATTTTCAGCATGAATGAAGTTCCCCTTTTGGCTGAAAAGAGGGTATTTGGTGTACCTGACATCTGTCTTCACCACATGGTGCCTTTGGTATCGATCACTGATATATGATCTTTCAGTCTTACTCTGATACTCTTATATAAAGTGGAAGAATGGAAAGAATAAATTTATTCATGAATCTTGAAGTCAGAAATATATTTTTCTTTCTTTGTTTATTTGGAGTTTGTTTCAAGTTCACGAAGTTATTTAGTAATCGGCTTGTATTATATTTTATAATTGTCAAGTAGTTATTTAGTAATAGTAGTTAGAAAAGTTTATTTAGTAATCGGCTCGTAATCGGTATTTATTACAAATTTGTATAATTTGGATAAAGAAATTCAACACATACTCCTGTACTATCTTCTTAAACTAGTAAATCTGAGATATTTTTTCAAAAAAATTATGCAAACTTATTATTTTTATAGAAAAGAAAATGATTAAGATACTTGGATTTCAATGTCAACAATGCATTTATCAGTTTATTTCATACAGTTTATTTAATATTTTCTTTTAATTTAAAATAAATATAGTACTGCCAAAATGATCTTATTACTTGTTTTAATTAAAATAATAAAATGTGCAAAATGTTACACGTGTCTGCAATCTTAAAAATATAGGAAAATAAATCTAAAAAAAGTAATAAGATAATTGTTAAAAGTAAAATTTTTTTACGAGTCCCAGAGAACTAAAACTTTTTTTGAACCATTCAAAAAATCAAACTATAAAATAAATAGAATTGACTAATCAGATATATTTATCAATAAATAGTAATAAAGCATCGAAAAATAATATTTCACATTAATTGAAAACGAAATAAACATATAGCATTGGTTTAAGCTTGGAAGTTTTATGAGTGAATAATAAAACTTAATGTATTAAGAATGTGAATTAACATCAATTTGTTAAATTAGATAAAACTAGTGAATCTGTCAAATTTTCTGAATCCGAGAAATGTGAAGCTGAAATAATAAGCTTATATTTAAATACTGGAATCCGAATTACCTTCTTCTTTTTATTTAAATATTTATTACAAATTTATGTGGAAAAAAATCATTTACTAAACAGTTTTCAGTAAATGTTTGTTCCAGATTTATATCTTCCTGAAAAAGTATTAATTAATGAATTCAAAGATGGTTCCCAAGCAGTACAAGATGAAGCAACTACATTTCAAATGATTGAAAAATGTATCAAGATTCAATATAATTCCAAAACTATTTTTGATATATTATAAATGCCATTTTGATTGTTTGTGTGATATAAAGGTATTTGCAAAATATTGATAAGAATTAATGAATTCAAAGTGTTTATAAAATAGATACTAAATCAGCCCAACTGCGTTTGAGGTAAAATCGTGGTAAAATATAACTAACAAATCCTAGTAATTTATAATTAAAAAATTTTTAGAAAATGTGTAAAATAATTCATGAACTTAATGCATGTAACTATGCTACTTAAAACATCTCAACTATGTTTAAGCTAAGTAAAAAAGAATTCAGATGTTTCTGACATGGTTGAAATTTTTTTAAGTTTATTTCTGATTCAGAAATATTTATACAAAGTTAGTAATAGTTAATTAATTCTATAAATACAGCCCTGAAGTTTGTAACTGCGTTTCTGGAAAGTCAATATTCTAGTAAAACAATGCAGTAAGAAATATTTCTAATATAAAATTTTGTAACCGTAAAGTTTACGGTAAAGACCTTTTGTATGGTAATGGATGATGAAGTTACCTTTTCATCGAGTTGTGTTTACATCAAATAAACTGTGGTCTGTTGTTAAATACAAAACTATACTGCTTTGTGACGATTTACAAGTATTAAGGATCATGAAAAAAACTTAACTGAGCATTGGAGCTACGTTTTTATTTAAGTTGTAGCTGAGTTGTGTTTTATCAAATCAACCATGAAATGTGGTACAATTAAGTTAACTGGTAGTTTCACCACTCGTAAGGGAATTGAAATACTAGACTTTTTTTGCTAAACAGCTTTATGTTGAGGCTATTTATGCTTTGGAATATCGTTTTATAATTGTACAGGCTCACAAATTGGGAGTGCAGAGCACTAGAAACTCTTCGTGTATTGAAGATGAATTGACGAAACATTCTGATGTCAACGCTGGAACTCGAATTCCAGTTCTATTGGTCATGATACACTCAGATGAATTCTCTCGGTTATAATATGTACCCAGTTGCCAGGAGCTAAGTGACTTCATTAGGTGCACCTAATTGGTGCGATAAAATTATGGTTGTTCAATCATACTAGGCAAAAGCAGTTTTTCTCATAGATAACAATTCGAATATCATCTCATTTTAGGTTATTTGACTGTTTTGATTGAATATGGAAAAATAACAAAAGACGGAAAATATACGAATTGTTGCTTAACCATTTTTCCGACAAATTTCTAAGAGTGTAAACATAAGGATATAAGAAAATGACGGATATTTTTTGAATTACCTGAAGAATGCTTCATCGCTGAAGAGTCTCTCAGCAAAATGAGAAATGTATTTACCATCCCATCTTATCTTTAAGTTAAATTTAGACTTTTGTGTAAATATCTGCTGCTTTGAAAGTTAGTATTTGATTTTCCTTTTTTCTCTAATTTTTCTGTATTGGACTTATCACTTACAATTTTGTTTACCTTACTTTACTTTGAGAAGTTTTATCAGCGAAAGAAGGAACTTTCCTTTAATTATGTCTGGAGGTACTTTACCCTTTTGTACACATAGAGAAAAAAATGAAGGAAATGAAAACAGTAGTTGTAAAACTCAGCTATAAAAAAAGAACCCTTATTGATGTGGTTCATTTCAAAAAAGTTTTTTACTGATAAAAAATTGCGAAAGATTCACAATTGTATGCATAAATTTATGCTAAAAACTTAAATAAAAGCAGAATTACTTACCAAACTATATTTAAGCAAGTTTAGGCATAGCACTTTGTTTAAAAAAAAATTCACATTGCAATAATTCAAAAAATAATAAACTCTACTGTTTTTTTTAAAAGCTTTAAAATATGTTTTAAATGCATTTCAAAAGTATATAAAACATATTATATCAAAAGTTTTTGTTTTTTAAATGTTAAATTTTTTCCAAGTCAGTTGTTATATCATTTATAATTAAGATTGACAAATATTATATGTGTGTCAATCATATCATTTATAATTCAGAATAATATATATTATGTCATTTAGAATTCAGATTATAATTTATTTTACTTTCAATAAATATGATCAGATCTTTTAATTCACCAATCTTAACTTGAAAAATTTGGAATTAATCTATTTCTAGATATAATATATACTCCAGCTTTAGGCATTTGTATAAAATTTGAAAACCGTTGCTTGCTAATTAAAATGTTTCGTGAGCCGCAGTGGCTCAGAGGATAGAGTATTCGCCTCATAATGAGATGACTTAGGTTTGAAGTGCTATGCTAAATATCCTCAGTCGTAGATGGATCATGGATTATATTTACCCTTGCGTTGGGCTAACCACCGGAAGGTTTTGTAATTTTCCGCCCTCTCTAAGGCGAATGATGGTTAGTTCCACCAAAAGTCTTGGTTAGTTGGCCTAGATGATTCATTCGAAAATTTCTTTGTCATTTAGATTGGGCTCAATTTTTCAAGACTGCGGAGTTGAAAAATGATAGTCGTAAAATCAGAATTAGATCGGCTGTTCGACGGCGGTTGTAAAATAAAATAAATAATGTTTCATCATTATTTAAACGACGTTATTGTTTGGAATATTTTCTTCACCATCGAAACATTTTAAATTTGAACCTCAAGATATGGATAATTTTTTTTATAGCTGATTAAAAAAAAGTTATTTATAGCAAATTTAAAACTGTTTACTACTGATGCATAGATTCCTCCTCTTCTCTTGGCGATACAGAAAATAGTGTTTTACTACACTGTGATGATTCCACGGGAAAGTATAAGCTATAATGAGAGTTTGTCCCCTTTTAAGTGCTGAAATTAACTGAGCTATAAATTGGACATAAATTAATGGTTAAAAGAAAACAATTCATTTAAACAAGTTGTTCAAATTTTTTTTTAATTAAGCTTATTAATTACGCTGGACAAATAATAATCTGCAGCTATATTTATGTTTTTAATTATGCCAATTTTACCAACTAACATTGGCAAGATATGATTTTTCCTTCATTTTCTAATTTTTTATTTGGTTTTCACATAATTTTTGAGTTTCTGTTAGTATAAAAAGAACTAAAACCGGTGTGTCTTAAAACATTAAAATGTATAACATGTATATTAAATACTTCATGGATTATTTGCTATATATAATTTCTAAGTTGCATGGACATGCAAATAAATCAAATCGCAGTGTATATAAATTGAATGGAATTTTTAAAAATCAATAGCTTTTCATGATGCACATGGTGCATATTTTCAGAACTTCATTTCGAAAAGTTCTAGTATGCATATAAAGTAAGACAAAATCACTTCTGTAGTCAATCAGTTGAGTAAGCGAGTTTGGAATAAGAAGCAACCCAAACGGAACTGTGAATGCTATTTCAGAATGTTGGCTAGATGAAGAAGTAGAGAAGATATCCTAGTATTTTAAAACTAGTATTTTAAAAAGTTTACTATGTAAGATGGTTTTGAAATGTCATTTAAAAAGTATTACAATACGCTCATCTTTTGGAATCTTCGAACCTTTTGGATTATAACAATAAATGTTATGATAATATTAACTGTATGTTATCTCTGCATTATAATAAAATATACAGGCACTATAGATTTCAAAAGGAAATAATTTGTTGCATGAAACCAGTATAAACAAATTAAGTAAAGCAAAATAATAAAAAATAAAGTTGTTATCGAATGCAATTTTTTTTCAATGAAATGAAGTATGAACTCCTAGTAAACTGTGATTATTGATTGAAATTTACTTAAATTTCTTAATTTTTACCACTTTTTGAGATGAATTTTGTACTACAGTTAATTTTGCTTTTGTTACGAATTTTTTTTTTCTTTTAGAAACAGGAATGGTCCAAGAAACACAGTAACGAGCGTTATAAATCAAACTCATATTTTATAAAACAATGGTTTTTTTAGAAGTATTTATGTATATTGATATTATTTACGATTTAATATACCTTCCCTTCAACGTCATAACCCATTTGCTTGTTTTGATAAAGATCCTACAAAGTATTTTCCACAGCATATTCTTCTCTATATCGTACTAGAAACCGTGAACGCAAATTAGGCTTTTTTTTGTTTGAAACTTCTATTTAAAATGGTTGTGGATAATGTTACTAAAATTTAGATGTGATTAAGAAACCGAGATCTTCTCGTTCTCGGCAACTTAAAATGCCACTTTGGTTTGGGGAATTATTGGTGAATATTTCCTTCTTTTTAAAAAACACATATCATTTGGCAAAATCTTGTTCAAAATTTACAGATTTGAATAGCTACATCTTATTTAATTTTTTAATTCATTCTGTATTTTTTTCGAGTAATTGTCACTGTTCATGATCTCTCCAGAAATAATAAGTGAACCAATGTTATCGTTAGAAAAAAAGAAAAAAAGTAGAAATTTAAACGTGAAAAATTCAAAAAATTTCTTATTTAGTTTACAGTGCGAAATTTTTATGTATATTAATACCAAGAATGGTAGCGATTACGTTACACCATAGTAGTGTTCCACTAAGTCTTCTACTACGCCAAGAATTTTCTGTCCCACTACTTGGTGTAAAATACCAACCACCATTTTTTTGCGTTCAGTAGCAGTAAAATTATAAATAAATGTAAAATTAGATGCACATACAAGTTAGTAAATGTATTTATGATACAATATTAATAGGAATCATCAATTTAGAAGGATATATATATATATATATATATATATATATATATATATATATATATATATATATATATATATATATATATATATATATATATATATATATATATATATATATATATATATATATATATATATATATATATATATATATATATATATATATATATATATATATATATATATATATATATATATATATATATATATATATATATATATATTACTTTTCAAAATAAAATCAGTCATGTAAATGAAACATTAAGAGAACGGAGACTTATAGGTATGTCGGTTAAAATCACTTAATACAGTTCAAAGAGGTTTAAAAAAGATTTAATTATCCTTATTGCACAATTAAAAGCTTACATGCCTATTTTAACGACAAATAACAAATCATCGAATCAAATCCCTAACAACAAAATCTCGCCGACTAATTCTCGATTTCAAACGCAAACTTCTGGCGATAAAAAAGTAACCCGACACATCGGTGTATTTGGAAGGGAAGAATTTGGTTAAGCTAATTAGATTATAAGTGTTTAGATTTAAAATAAATCCATTAAATCGTATATAAACACGTGATTTGGTGTTAAAATGGAATAAAATGTTTCGTCATTCAGTTTTTTGTGTAAGTAGATATATTACAATACAGTTTCTAGTATAATTACACTCAATTTTGTATACCACACCATAAAAAGTAATAAACACAAGCATAGTTTAAATTTGTTTTTGCAGAATATGCTTTTATGATTTTGAAACATAAATATCTGCCCTAAAATATTATCGCAACGAATGAATTCAAATAAAGCAACAGATGTAAAAGTGAAAAAGGACTGTTGTTTAGCCATTTTACAACAGCGTAATTCATATAATGAATACTAAAACAATAACTTATTTTTGTTCAAATTCTTCTAAACGACGAACAATAAACGACTATTCCTCTATTTTATCGTAATTTTTTTTTCTTTTACTAGTCACTGTTCATGATTTCTCCAGAAATAATGATTGGATCAATGTTATCCCATGAAAAACAAAAGTGAAAAGTAAAGGACCCAAATTTGGAGGTTCCTAAAATTTTCCATTTACTCCCACTTTTGAATGCCACATATAGCACAAAAAATAATAAAACAAACAATGCACATCTTTACTTATTAAGAACATGCTTTTACGATTTTGAAACATGAATATCTACATTACGGTATTGTCTCAACAAGCTTTAAAATCTAAAAAATATTAATAAAAAAGATTAAAAATCTACAGTCGCTAAGCTCTTTTACAACAACGTAATTCATATAATGAACACAAAAACGATAATCCATTTTTCATCAGATTCTTCTAAACGAAGATCGATAAATGACTATTCTTCCATTTTACCCGGCTCAATTGTTGGACGTGTTTGGATTATATATCATCTGGAGGATAGTAGAGATAGACTTATAAATACTGATGCAGTAATAAGTCAGAGAAAAGGGATTTCGATTCTTGGTTAAGATTAAGAAAGTGATATTAGATGGTTATGCCCCAAAAAGCCATCTATTCTTTGTATAAGAACATTTCAAGAAATATAGTAATAAACTTCTTCAACTTAGCTTAAAAAACAATCTTTCATTGAAGGACACTAGAAATCTGTTAAATCCGATTTTTTTTTCAAGCCGCTTACGAAATTCAGTGTATTCCATGATAATTCCACGGTAGCATTTAAAACTTTTATTAATGCATGTATCCCGGTTTTTTAATATCAACCAATATAGTGTTATATTAATTATAAAAAGAACGCAACCAGTTTCTTAAATATACCTGATATAAAAAAATACGCTATCTATTGGTAAGTTTATTTGGTATATCTAGTTATCTTTTAGAAAGAAAAATAAACTGTTTTTGATCAGAAATTTAACCATAATTTTAAGTATGTAAGTACACAATGTACGCCACATTTTCTCTTTATAAATGCGTTAGTTTAAAGCTATTCAATTTGAGCAGGTAAAACTTGAAAAAACTTGAAAAGAACGAGTGAACGTTTTTGATGATTATAAAACAAAATATAGCATGCAAATTGATAAAGGGCAGTTTATATTATAAGTGTATAAAAGAATGTAAATCTTTACGAAATGTTTCAGATTTTCAATTAAAAAGAGATTAAAAAATTAACATTAATTCCTTAAAAAGTTTTAATATCTAAAAAAAAATACATTTAAATGATTAAGATATAGAACAATATTTTTCTTCATGACTTGTTCTTCATTATTTGTTTAATAACTCAAAAAATATTTTACAGGATAAAACATAATATTCGCGAAATTTTCATAAATTTGTCGGTTCATTCTAATTTAATAAAAGTATGAAGCCATAAAAATAATTTATCAGTAAAATGCATAATATTCATTAAAAAATAGTTTTTTTTTCAAAAAAGAAGCCTTTTTATTCGCGATCAGCTTTAAATTTCTATTAGCGCATTTACGCAGAAAAATAATTCTTTGACCAAATTATACATTAAAAAGATTGAATTCATGTTATCTAACTTACTTATTTTAGTTATTACTTTCAATTAAAATTTTTTAGATTTCGTTGAAAGATAAAAAAAAAACTATATGTATAGATATATTTTAAATATATTTTTTTAGTTTAAAGATATTTTTTTGTTGTGACTCTCAATCCATTATTTATTTAATAACACGCAAATTATTTAACAGGATATGCCTTATAGGCGCATAATTTTCAAAAATTTGTCGATTCATTAGAATTTAATAGAAGCTTGAAGCTATAAAAATAATTTATCGGTAAAACGTATAATATTTATTAAAAAGTGTAGCAATTCATTTTTTAGAAACAGAATCCTCCTTATCTTTTTCCCCCAAATTCATTAGCAGCTTTGAATTTTTTACGCTGAAAAATAATTCCTTAAGTAGCGATCTTATATTTAAAAAAATTAAAATTCGTGCTATCTGACTCATTATATGTCAGTTATCACTTTCAACAAAATCTTGTCATTTTTGCTCTGCAGATCATCATCGATCGTTTCAAAAACTCATTGGAAACATTAAGAGGCGGTAAGCTTCCACGTAATTACCCTATCCGGGTTATTGTTCTTACTCTTTGCATCGACACTTATCTCCGCATCGTTATAATGACCTATTTTCCCTTTTTTTTTACAAACATCCATTAATCTCACTTTGCAGTTAATGTTGTATTATTGTTTCACTAATTAGATAATGTGGCCAACTATTTAGCTGCAGATCTTTTAGTGTTTTATTTTTCTTTTAAACACTCACTAGTATATACATTTTATTTTTTTTATTTTTTTGTCAGGATGATTAGTGGAATCAAAGTCATTTATAACTTTTTGAAAAGCAAAAGTGTGAAATTAGCCATTATACTCATTTTATTTGGTCTAATATTTTAGTATTTTCTAAGGCAGAATGTAAAATGTTTAAGTCAAAAAATACAAAAAATATAATTTGCAAAAGTGATTTAATAAAAGTTCCAAAAAATTATTTGAATGATTTAAAAAATATTCACTACGCTTGAGTTGGCGAGGAGGGTTTGTGGCAAAGGGGATAAAATTTCACGAAAATTATAATCTTTGTAATTAATTACTTTTAAATCAAAAGTAATTCAGCTAAAGATCTTTGGTATTTTATTATTATTTTTGTTCCAACATTTACTAATGTATCCTTTTTTTGATAAGATAATTAAAAGAATCAAAGTAGCATATATTTTTTTACTAAACAAAATCTGAAGTTAGCAAACTTATACTTATTTTACTATACTTATTTTATTTAATATAATATAATTATATTATTTCGATTGTTTAGATGAGGAAATACAAAAGTATATTTTACAATCACAATTTTTCAAATGTTTAAAGCCCAATTTAACAATAGAAGCTCCGATGGCGTAATTTAGATTTTTTTTTCGTATTTCTTATTTGTTTTTTAAAGATACAAGTGTGCTTCAAAGCTAATTTTTTTTCTTTTTATAAAATTTTCACAAGTATGTATACTGTATAAAAATATGTTAATTAATAAACTAAATAATCCCAGTACTACCCTAAACTGCCAAAAGGGGTCGCTTAAACCTTCATGTAAAAAATCACTGATTTTGAAGTGAATCCCTGTTTTCGATACTGGAAAACTAATGAGGATGATTTATAAAACAGGAATTAATAACTTCGTTCAAAAAATGATTTCAATGAGATTTATTGATATCTTAGATTTGATGTTCAAAGTACCTGAGTTAAGCTCCTATTCTCCTTATTCCTGATGGAGGCTCTCTCTATTATAAGCAGATGGCAGTACAATAAGAGGCGTTTGCAACTTCCTCTTGATTATATAAATGCTGTCTATCTAAGACGTCCTAGGAGGACTGCAATGCTTCCAATTTGATTTGATTTTTTTTAATACTAGGTGAATTAAATAACAAATTCGTAATCATGTTTGAAATCCGGTAACATGCTGATTGTAACTAATTATTAGTGTGATAATTATCTGTACATAAATGATCGTTGGTAAATTGGCATGACCACGTAAATCAAGATGCAAATTTAACCAACGGCAAACAAGCTGTATAATTTTTAGAACAATTTATAGTTTTTATCTAAACTCCTGTTTGTGAAAATTTCAACACCAAGAAGGAATCGTCATAATTGAATGAAATTTAATACACAGTTGAGTGGTAGTGGTACAAATAAATGATTAAACTTTCAAAGCAAACAAACAATAACAAGAAATCAAAATCAGTATTTTGTGTAACCACCACGCTCCGCAATAAGTGCTGCTACATGGCGTGGCATGGAGTCAGGGGAACTTTGAATGTCTGTCTGAGGAAGAGAATTCCATACTATTTGTATGCGTACCCAAAGTTCGTCTGTAAAAGTAAGAGGACGAGGATTACGAGCGAGACGCCGACCAACGAAATCCCGCACATGTTCAATCGGCGACATATCCGGGGAATACGCTGAATAAGGAAGAAGTTGTACCTGTCGCGATACAAGGAAGGATTGAACAGTCCTAGCAATATGAGGGCGGGCATTATCCTGTTGAAATGCAGCACCTGGCAAGGCTTGAAGGAAGGGAACAGTTTGGGGCTGTAGAACTTCACTGATGTACCGGTTGCTGTTCAGATTACCCACAATTCGTAGCAATTGAGATCGTCCATGATATGCTATGGCACTCCAGACCATAACTCAGGGTGTTCTTCCACGCTGCAGCAGACGTCTACGAATTGATAAAGCACACAATGAAACACCTGTAGCTATTGACCACCGCGCTGCCAGTAGTCTAGAGGGAGCCGTACTGTCCGTTAGCGCAACGCCGAACAGGTGTCTATCATCGTGAGCTGACTTGACATTTCGGGGTCCACTCCCGCATTTCCGAGTTGTCCGACACTCGTCCATCCACTGCTTTCAAACACGCATCACTGTGCTGCTGTTACGCTGCACACGAGCGGCTACTGCACGATAAGATAATCCAGCTTAACGAAGGCCGATGATTCTCCCCCGTTTAAACTCCGTAAGTTGTTGAAATCTCGCTCTCTTTCGTCGAATAGGCATCAGTAATGACTAAGCTAACGTTTACCACTAGCAGATAACCACCGATAACCATACTCGTTTGGCTACAGCCGTCTATTTAATCGGATCCATCCGCCGTTCAAAGGGCGCTGCTCAGCATACGCATGCGCTACGGGTCTGAAATTCTAATCATTTGCATATCATGCTCTACTTTGCATTTCCTGAAAATTTCAGCTCACTCGCGTAAGTCCTTCATGGTGTTGCAATTTTCACAAATATGAGTTTAATATAAAATAAAATAAAAATTAGAATGGCTTCATCTATTTGGGCAAGTTGAGAAAAGGCCACCAAAATTTAAACGTAGTGCTCATATTACTGGAACCAAATGAAGTGAAGCCAGGAACAACGTGACTATTAACCAATTTTTATCGTTGTAAAACATGTTGATAAACTTTTGTCACGAAAAAAAAACATAATTGGATACCTGCAAGTGATGTCATGAGTAGGTCAGCCACTCAGGTTCAACACACATGTGTGTTGCCAGTTCCAGGTAATCCAATCAAATCAGAAGCAAAAATTAATTCTACGTGATATTGAACCCGAGCCACAAGGCAGTAACATTAACACGTTATGCCCAACCACACGGTCTAACACGACCATTTGTTGCCAGTACCCAAGTATTGAAATGGTACGCCTAAACAGGAGAAAAAAAACCAACCGTTGTCCGAGGTCATTTCTTCACCATGCAATTATATGTTTGCTCGGAAAACCGGAGACAAAATGATCGGAAAATCGGTAAGACTCAATATGTAAGAGCAAAATCAAAATAATGCGAAAATTCTGAGTAATATGCATGCCAATATTAGGCAGATGTCAGCACAAATTAGAAATCTAAGTAAGAGTTGATCTTAATCACTTACTAAAACAGTACAATAGATAACTTAGATGTTGCAAACTAGATGCTAAGAAAATATAGTATAAGACTTATAATTTGCAAGTAACCTGTATGTTTTTTTAACGTCTGTGAGATTACGTTTCAATTAGTCATGACTATTTATACTTCCGTTTTTTGAAGAACTACAATTTAGTGGGCTCATCAGAGAGGGCAAAATCTTTTCGATTCTTTTAAAATTGTGTTGGGACAATAAGTAATAAGCGAAAAGTGAAATTAACCATAAGAAGTCAAAAATTTTGACTGTTCTCAAAACCAAACAATTGGAACCATAATTTCCAAATTGCTCTCTATCTCACATTGCGAGAATCAACATTCCGAATCCATCGAAAGAAAGGTATGCTAATTCAAAGATAGTACCCATTTTTACCCTGATTCCGTAACTCAAAATATTGTCTGTGCTAACTAATTATCATGCTTGAAATCATGATTTTGAATTAGTAAAATTGTCTCCTGGTCTTGAATTAGTAAAATTGTCTTTGGTACGTGAATTTCCTGTCAAACAATCAAACGTAAATCTGAGTGTTCCATTTCGTTTATTTTGCGCACTGTACATCTGTACACTTTTTAAGATGATATCTTGCAGATATCTGGTAAATTAGGATATATTTCCAAGTATATATTTACTATGCCGAATTAAGAAAATTATTTTCGAGTCAATATGATAAATTATTTGTTTTTAAGGATTTTTTCTTACGAAAAAAAGTTTATTATCACACTAAAAAAAATTATGTTTTAAAAGTTGTAACGTTTACAACATTATAATCTCATTTATTCTTGGTCTCCTTAGTTCAGTGCGTAAGAATTCGTAGAATATGGTTCACATATCTGTATAAAAATTTAAAATACATAAATATATTCAATTACAAAATCGCAGGTTTTAAGCATAAAATATTTATAACTTCTAAGTAATTTTTTCTACAGTCTCTTATTTGATTTCATTTATATATATATATATATATATATATATATATATAGAGAGAGAGAGAGAGAGAGAGAGAGAGAGAGATAAAAAATTATTACCCTTTGTCACAGTTTTGAATTGCTCCACCGTTGCTTATTTCCCCACCGTTTTAAAATCTCTTTTATAATTAAATCTGTTATAACAGGTGATTTCATCTTTGAAAAATTGTCATGCCATTATCGATTGAAATCTACTTTGCAAATAGCGGTGCTTGTTTCGGTCTTACTCTTCATTCCTCTTCAGACAATTTTCGCCACATTTTATTCTTGCTGTAACTCGTAACTAGTTCATTCAGTCTCTTCCTTTACCTTGATATTAATGACGTGACTTGTGAAATTCTGAAACTGCCATACATTTTTTTTATCATTTACCCTAAATAGAGTCTAATTTGGGCAGATTTCTTCTTAGTTTTTGTAAAATTTGGGCCATTAAAATGAAAAATAATAGTTACAAGCTTTTCAGTTATAGTTAAATTATTTTTCTTATTTTCGCTTAAAAAAGCATTTTATTGTAGTTTTAGTAACCAACCCATAAAATTGTTTGCTTTTTTATCTTAATAGCAACTGTGCAAAGAATAAATTTCAGTTTGGAGGAAATTAAACCATGCCAATTCGAACTAGAATTTTCTATTATTTAATGGTAATCTGGTAGATTTAAAGCAAATCCTAGTAGTGAGTTAAATTAGTTAAACATTTCCTATATTAATAAATTGAAGAGTTTATCTGCATTTATCTCTCACATAATCCAGACCTGTTCGTGCTATAACTCTGATAGCAGGCTCAAGGGGTATTTTCCGATCCCGTTTATACTTTAAAAAAAAAAAAAAACATTTTAAATAGTTCGTTCGGGGGGAAACTTTTGAAAAATAAATTTTTCTGATGGTTTTAACGAAATGCATAGTTATAAATTACCCTTTTTAAGATTTGGTTTTTAAAATACTTTAAAGGTAACATTTGTGCTTTTGGTAAGTTCACAGCTCTATTAAATCAAGCCAAATACGGGTACTGTAATATTTAATACTTTTTTTTGCTACGCCAGATAAGCTCAATGATCTACGTATATGATATACGATGTGACAGTTATATTGTTGAATAAAGGCTTCGAAATATAGCCTAAGCCATGCGTTTATTTTGTTCATCGTTTTGTTTTCAAAATTTATTATTTTAAAATTAAGTAATTTTAATTATTTTAAGTAAGAGCAAAATTTATGAAGAAAAGGTAGTTATACATTTAGGGGAGCTGTAAGAAATTGCCATATTATTATTGATGCCAATGATGCTTAGTTTTAATAATAGCTATTACTAGAATTATTGCAATTATTTTAATAATTAAAGAATGAACTAATATGTGTTCAGAAAAATTATGTACAAAATATAAAATTAACGAAGGAAAGGTACGTATTCATTTAGGGATAATGAAAAAAAATTACCATACTATTACAGACGCAATTCTTAATTTATTTTTGCAGAAAATTCTGGCCCTATAGTATAACAAATAAAGACCTTTTAGAAAAAGCTAATATCCCATCTGTTGTTGAAGAAATTTTAAAACAGGATGGATATGGCTCGGCCATATACTAGGAACAGTCAGAAACAATCCTGCAAATGTCGTAAACTCATGGGCACCTCGCGGAAAGAGAAAAAGAGGGAGATGGAGACTAACATGATGAGACTAGCAAAGATGCATGAAGGAAGATCTTAGTGAAGCAGGATTAACTGGATGAGAAGAAGAGCGTTGCCTAGCCATAGACAGAAGGGTGTGGAGAAAAAGACTCGAAGTCTTATGTGCCACTTCGACACGAAGAGGATAAGTAAGTATTAGATAATAATTGATTCTGCTAGAATAGGTACTAAATAAACTTATATATGTATAATGTTATCTACTATTGTGGTAATATATTTTTACGGTCCCTCGAAAAGGATAGATGCAGTAAAAAAAAATGCTTGCTGTGATAAATTTTGACTATCATCAGTTAGCTTCGAGCAGCAGCATAAAGCTTAATGATTTAAAATATAGATTATCTTTGCTTTAATAGGTTGAACTTCTAAAATATATGTGTTGCTATGACATCCAGTCAAATAGAAGAGCTAAAAGTAACAATAAGTAAAAATGAAATTATTTAAGCATTATTAAGCACGTCTGTATACGTATTTCAACTTTGCGTATTATTTTATTGTGTTGATCAAATCCGACAAATTGATTATATATTTCTTTAAATCTTAAGGGGCATAGTTTTTCCTTTAGTGTTTAAACACCAACATATTTAATAAATCAAGGATATTACTGTTTTCTTATGGTTGACTCAGCAAAGTACAAAATTAGTATGGGTATTATCTCTTTAATCTTATTTATTTATTTATTTTTTGGATTCTAAATATAATTTCCAATTATCTTGAGTATGGAAGAACAAACCTGGTATAGAGTTACTTCTTTTTTCATATACAAATATGCCACATTAGTTTTTTTTCAGTGTGACTCCAGCAAAAACCAACAATCGATTAGAAATAAATTGAAATACAGTTTCTGCTATTATTAGAAACAAAACCATTCAAAGTGTCTAAAATGCAGTAATAAGGAAATTATAAAGCGTAACCACAAATATCCTGAACAATTATAATTCAAATGGTAGTAAAACTTGACAAAACCAACTGAATATATATCCATACCATTTTGATACTCCTGATTAAGGCTCGTCACCATTTTCATTTTGTCTTTTATTTTGAGATCCTCATTGGAAAAATGATTAAGCAGACAATATTTCAGATAAGCGACAATTTGGACAATAAATCGACATTTCTTTCAAATAGTTTTAAAATTTTAAATCGCAAGGAAGCTGTTTGCGTGCTTGAACAGTTTCACTGCCTTTGGCATCTCATACACTGTAGAAAATTTCAGATCAAATTGCGGTAAAGAGTACTGGCACCTTTATTTTTATCGAATTATGTTACGGAATACAAAAATACGATATTCCGTAATTTTTCAATATTAATTTTTGTAAAATTACGTAAGACTTACATAATAATAATCATATTTTACTGTGAAAATTGATTTAATTGTAAATTGGATTTGATGGATGATACCAAAGAGCTAATACTTTATACTGTAATTTTTTACAGTTTACACCATCCGGAATTTCTTTACAGTTTACACTGCATAGCTGCGATAACGAAAGAAATGTTCCTTAAACTTTCTCATGTTCTACTAGTTTAAGACAGCGATAGATCTCAGAAAATGTATTTTTAAAGAATAAACTGACCTTACCATCCAAAGATCTTGATGCATCTAAGATTTCATGTTTATTTAAAGACATGACTCGAGTTCGAATGCCGGCGATGACTGGTTGATATGAATTCCGCACTCAGCTCGCACTGACCACGATGTTGAAGTAAAATATTTTCAGTTTCAGACGGATTATGGGTTAGATTCCCCTTGCCACCAGGCTAATAGTGGGAGGGTTTTGTGGTTTTCCTTTCCATGTATCGCAAATGCGGTTAGTTCCATCAACAGTCCTCCACGGAGGCGAATTTCTCCCAATACTAGATCGAGGAGTAACCATGTCTTCTGGATTGGGATCAAAATTGCATGGCTACAAAGTTAAACATTGGTAGTCGTAAATTAAAATTGGTTCGGCTATTCAAGAACTTTTATAGACAAAATACATCCTTCTGAAACATCATTACTAATTAGGTAAGATCTTCTGATTCCGGCTCTCTAAAATTGTTCATTGAACTATTTTTTTCCTAAATAATTATCTCTCTAATATCTGTCTCGTTTAAATGTTGATCCACGTGTACTTTTCCTTTTCTAATATTAATAGTGTCGTAATTTTCCATTTTTTTCTCAAGTTATGAAAAGCGGTGTAATAAAAGAACAGATATTCTCGAAAGACTAAAATATTTTTTTGCCCATTGGCAAAGCGGGTCTTAGTTTGGATTCCATAGCGTCCTCACTTTTCAACTACAATAATCAAGAGTAATAGTAAATAGTGCGCTGTTTAGTGACCGCTGCTGTTTGATAATTTTTTCGAATTCTTTTTTTTTTTTACTTTTAATTTTGTTATGTATTAAGTTGGTGAGTTTATTTTCGAGATGTGGGAGACCAGCGAGATCCCATAAATACTTTTTAAGTTGTGAATAAAAGGGAATTTCATCATTTGAACGATATTTTGGTTTCTATTGCTTTAATTTAGTATTAGAAATTCTAACCTACAGTTCAAGCTGGATCGTTTTCAATACTAATTCAGGTTAATATCACAAATAAAGAGGGACCAAACTGATTGGCATGGTCCCAAAAATTAGTGTTGAAGCAAGAAAAAAGCGGTGCCAAAGTCTAAACTTATCAAGACTGAAAAAGACAAAGCCAAAGAACATAGACAGGAATACCTTAAGCATTACACACAAACGGAAAAACGAGAGGATTCCGTTCTCAAACTCAAGCATGAAGTTCGTCCCTTACCAAAGTGATTGAGAGAATTGAAACCAACCGAAGAGAACCTTTGGGTTAATCACCAGTTAGGGATAAAAGGATCCATTGTCAACGTACCCAATGACATGCACAAGACCGCAGACTGTCATCCACGCAATATACTTGTAAATTCATTCACTATTCATGTAAAATAAAACTAAACCTGCTTTTCAAATCATATTTCATGTATGAACTTGTGAATCCGCAACGGATGTATGATGCAGCTTGAACACCATTGTACCGATCCGAGAAAGTTAATATTGTTCTCAATTGGCTGTTTAATGTTTATCCAGTCATGACAAGAATTTATCTGAGCTGCATTCAAATATATCTGCGAAACTGGGTACGGAGCAGTTCAGGATTAACAGTTAAAAATGTCAAATAGGAAAACACAAACAGTTTCTTTTCCAAAAATAATTAGATAGCAACCATATTGCCAATGGGTAACCTGTGATCACGTTGCTGCTATAGCAATTTTCCTCATTTTATAGTGAATAGCATTTTTATTTATTTATCTATTTAT
Organism: Parasteatoda tepidariorum; assembly: GCF_982258835.1. NCBI lineage: Eukaryota > Metazoa > Arthropoda > Arachnida > Araneae > Theridiidae > Parasteatoda > Parasteatoda tepidariorum. Next base: position 81,687,316 of record NC_141761.1, read on the forward strand.
TTATTTATTTTTATAAACGTCGTTTTAGAGCCGACCCAATTTTGGATTTACGACTACTAATGCTCAACTTCGTAGCCTTGTAATTTTATACAAAGCAAGAAGACAAGGAAACTCATGGATCAGTACCCACAGAGGTATAATTTTTTATGGGAACATGGAGGACTTTGTGACCTGACATATTTAACGTGCATCAGCCAACATTTTCTACACAGCGAGTCTTCGGCCGGCAGGGATTGAACCCACGACCTCTTCATGTTAAGCACAGATATTTTTGTTTTTCGATCAAGGTTAAGCACCTGAAAATAATCGCAGTATATTGATAAAAAATCATCAGTCGCAGGACTGACAAAAAGCAAAAACGTAAATAAACAAATATTTTTATGTATTCAAACATAGATAAACATTAAACGAAAGAATTTTTTAAAAATGTCTTGTTAAATTTAATAGAACAATAACACGTGTAATTAGTTAATTAGTAGATGGTAAGTTTATTGTATTAGCAAAGGCACATGATGAGAAAAAATTTTCTTTTTTAAATTTTAGTCCTTTATATTGGAAACAAAATGTTCCTGATTTTAAATTGCTACTGTCTTACAAAGAAAATATGAATTATTACGATTGTAATAAAAAATTTCTGAATAATATGGATCTATACTTGTTCGTTGTCTTCTGCTTGATATAAATATTATTGTTAATCGGTGTCAATAATCATTTTCTAATTCGTATGTTAACAAACGTTATTAATTAATAATAATTGTTTAATTATGTTTATTTATTTCTTTTATTTATGTTTGATATTAATAATTTAAAAAAATTAAAAAACTGGTTTTAAAAACATATATTTCCAACATATACATTTATAATCACAATAATTACATTTATTTTTACAAAAATGAGTTTTACAAAATTTAAATTTTATTAAATCCATATTTCAATTTGCTCATTTGTACAGCCAAGAAAATTCAAAACAATACCCCAAAACCAGTAATATCCACATAATTTACAAATATTTTCTTTTGTATTTTATACAGGTTTTATTGTAAACGTAAAATTTCAGGTTTACACTAAAATAATACATTATATTAAAGTCTTGTAAAATAAAATCGAGTATTTATAAGATGTGAATTTAATGAATAGAAATATAAAAGTTGCGATGTTTTTTTGGTTACATATTTTGATACGAGGAAATATTTCTGATTATATTCTGAAAACGAATTCTAATTATAAATACAAATCACTACAAAACATAAAATTTACTTTTTTTAGTAATTTTTGTAACATTTGTTTGGAACATCACAGAAGTATTCCCAAGTTTAAATCCCAAATACATTTCAATGATAATATAGTAGAAATACTTTTTATTAAAAATTTATCATTTTTGAAAGATAGTAGAAATATTTTGCGTCAAATTAGGAATTTGAAATATTAAATTCAGAACAAAATATTTAACTACATGAAAGTTGATCTTTATGGTTTGTGTTAGTTATGGAAAGTACATAGTAATTCAAGAATTTATTTTGAAATAAAAACGCATAATTAAACTTTCCGCTTGGCATTAGAAATATTTTGTTTGCAATTCAAGTGCAATTTACAAATAAATATGATAAATTTTTTGACAATTACGAAAAATTATTCTAATTTTTCAGCATTTTAATATCAGTAGGATATTGGCACGGAGAATTAAATATTCTTTCAAAAGCTTTCTCACTACAAATTATTGCACGAGGAAAAAATCTATGGTAAAATTACCTAACATAAGGTAATAGAATTTTTATATTTTCTGGTAGTTTTACTATACTTTTTTCTCAGTGTGTTTTTCAAATTTAATACAAATTTATTTTTATAATGATTTAGATGTATTTTTAAACCATCAGATCAAGTGCCAGCTTTTCAAAACAAATAGAAAAATACTTTTTATTTTTGGATATTTATCTTGCAATAAAATAATAAAATTGTCAAATCAAATATATCTTAATCTACTGAAAGTATTTAATTTTTTTGTTTGCCAACTATGGTCATAATGAATTGTTTTAGTTAATTATTAAAACCCTCTGATTTCATTACTCATATCATTTCTTTTTTATTGCGTATAGCGAAAATCGATAATTTAACTGAAATATATTTCGTGACATTACTTTATTAAAATTGCCTTGTCACAATATGTCTGCGATTATCTCTAAAAATATAGTATCTAAAAAGAAATTTAAATCATTTTCTATTTTTATTTCATATAATGAATAATAAACATGGTTCTTGAAAGTAAATGTAATTGACAGAAATTGTAATGTTAAAAAATGATGCTGATTTTAGTAAAATAAAACAACAAAACAAATATGATTTATTGCTTAATTTAATACTCATCAGTTTAACAATAATTTGTTCCTTTTTAAAAGTTTGAGGAAATCATTTAATAAGCGAGTTTGATACAGCAATAATTATGACCATTATATTTACAAATAGAGTTGTAAAGTAACAAAAATAGCGTAATATTTTTCTCTCATAACCATTGAGAACATATTTAAAATATAAAAATCAATAAATAGCAACCTGGTATTGTTTAAACGAAGCACCAAAAATTTAATTCTGCAACAAAGAAAGGCAAGTCACTAAAATTTCCTTTCTTTATATTCTCTGTAGTCTTTCTTTCATCAAAAGATCAATTTATTTTTCAACAAAAAAAGAGATAATAATACCTTTTTAGTTTCAAAATTTTAAATGATATTAACGCTTAATTTTTTTTTGCTGGACTATTTAGATTACACAGTTTACTTTAGTTAATTTGAACAACAGAATGCTGTGGCATTTAAAACCGTTATTCCTTCCAATAAAAATACCTCAACAATATAGATTTGAATTATAATATGTTTTAAAAGAACAATATATTTGAATTCTATTTTAAAAAAATATAACTCTTTTAAAATAAATCAAATTATTAATTGACTATTTTTGAAATATGTGAACTCATTCAGACATATTTTAGATCTCTCATTCCTTTAAATGCTATTCACGTGAAGAAAAAAAATTAGATGTTCAGTTAAAATCACACATCTCAATTTAGGAAGTATAATTAGTTTGCGTATGTGCTTTATATTTTACGTATTATTTTGTTGATAATGGTTTTTCATGTTAAAAAGTATTAAAGGATAAATTTTCATTGATGGTAGACTTAAAAAATGACTTAATTTATTTATTCATTTTTTAATTTCTCACCGATTTTTATTTCAAACTAGAGTTCCCAAAACTCAGATAATTAAGGTTAAATTTGATGAAAACATAAAAAACTGAAAAAGCCTTTTTGTTTTGCTTTACAAGTAAATTTTTTTTGATATTAATTGAAAATCACGTGATTTGTGCATTTAATGGTGAAATTGAAAATCTTGCAAAAATAATATCCTTAATTTCTTACAGTTAGTAATCACTGTGATCACCTTGCATCGACTTTTTTTAAATTCTAAGTAAAATAACTGCGTCTCTTTAAATCAAAATTAATATCGTAAACACTTAGAACAAATTTTTAAATCTGCATTGTAAGGAAAAATTTTAAACCATTTATATATTACTCTAACCACTTACATTATGATTCGGGAAATTTACGATGAAATAATGGGCCTTATTAAAGTTTTCAGAAAAAAACTTATGTACAGTAATCAGTATGAATAATTTCTAGTTAATTTAAGTGACTATATAACTGAAATAATTCAGGTTTAATTTGTATTGCATCTTCTTTCAATTTTATCAATAAATATGATTTTTTCCAATTTTAATAAAAATATAATTGCTATGAAATATATTTTTTCTTGCTTTTTATGAACACTGATATACTATATGATAAAACAGCTGTACCTAAAATTCTGAATTACATAAATAATTTCAGTTATGGTTATTTAACTTTACTATAAGAGCTTATTGTAATAAATTTAATATTTTTCTTGCTCCTTATAATTAATCATCACTTGCTCAAAAATATAAACTTTGGTTTCAACAAATAGAATATTGTCTATGTAATATAAATAATATCATAATTTTAATTTCACAACTTTACATCGAAGCAAAATATCTGATCTTTGAAAATGCTAATTTTATAATCATTCTATTAAAATACACATGTCTAAAGAAAAATTACCTTTAGCTGAAGGCACATGTAAAACGAATATTTAAATTGAAACACTTAAACGTTGACGCCATGTGAATCACATTTGAAGATGTCTTGTTTATACATTTAAGTTCACAGTAGACAAAAATACATTAAATATAAGTTTAAAACATATAGTTTTACAGCAACAGTTGTTTATTAAATACAGCAATTGACAAATTTTAAGATAACTTGAGCAACATAAAAAAGATTTCTTCCCAGTCATTGTATATAGCTGTGAATTATCTTACCCATCTTCCCCTTATCGAACTTTAATGCATCCAACAAACCTTCGTACCACATATAGTATCTCCTACTTACTATTTTCAGTTCATATAAAATTTAGAATTTATGTAATTAGAAATAAATATGTCACTCTTTATTTGCATAGATTTCATTCTAATGTATCGAGAATATTTTCTGTAGCTCCCAATAATATAAATTTGCAAATTTTTGCTATAATATCTTACTTAACGATTTATAAAATTTGAAAAGTTGTTAATTTTGCATAAAACTTTAAAGTCTGTTGGTCTGCTGCATTATGCATGCTCAATTATAAAATTTTGATTGATTTTTGGATTAACTGTTGACCATGAATTTTCATTTTAATACTTTTTTATTGTTTAGTTAACAATACTAATTAACTTTAACTAATTCAAAATAAGTGAGAAATTTTATATTTAACATTTATGGGTATGAAATATAGCATGGAACACAGACTTCTTTTTTTTTCGTTTAAGGAAAAAATTTTCAAACACGGTTCACTTTCTTCCAAACAATAATTTTTCAATTTCGCAATTATTTGCTGTTATTTAGAAATAAGTGAAACTGTAATTCGTCGATGAAATTTCATACGCGTGAAGACACATATAGCTGAAATTCAAGTTTCTCTTTAAGTAATATAAAAATGAGACGAATTACTGAGCATAATTTCATTTTGAAATATTTTCAGCACTTTAATATTGTTTTATAGTTCTGAAACATTTTTTTTAAATTTTCTTTAACTCTAGTCACCTTTAATGCTTTATTAAAATGCAATTGAAAAGTAAGAACTTAATTTAGGTCAAGTTGTCAAAAGCAACTTGTTGTAAATTTAAAAAAAATACATTGAAAATATTTTTTATCAAATTATTTCGAGATCCTTAGAAATAAAGTTGTAACAAGATTTGAAGGTAAGTATTCAAGTATTATTTCGTACAAACTATATCTCTAACATTTTGTGGAACACATATTTATTCAATGTGCACCGCGCAAATCCTTAACGTTGTCATAACTTAATCTTAAAAACATTAACTGTCATTTTTTCTCCTTGAGCCCAAACATCTTGTTCTTCTCTTTATCTGAACATCTCGGAACCAGGAGTTCAACTTCAGAGGATTTTGGAATCAGTCAATCTAATGAAAAATTTCAATTGTTCAAAATGCAGCAAAAATTTTCATAAAAAAGTTCTGCCTAATCAATATGAAACAGAGATTTATACGCAAAGTCTTTTATAATTATTGCTCTTTATGATTATTTTTTTAAAAAGAACTTAATGATTTTAAGAGTATAAAAATTGCCAAAAGTTTCAATCATTTCATGTTCTATTCACTTGAAGCATGTCTTAAGGAGTTTCATTATGACAAGGATTTCAAGAATGAACTCAATTTCAAAAACAATTAGAATTATTCCAATTTATAACAGTTGATTTTAACTCAATTTGGCTAAAAATTATTAATATATATTTGCTAATACTATAATTCTATCGAAATATATTATCAGAGTTAAATACATAAATATCTAATTTATTGATTTCAATCTATCTTTTAATTCCTTTTGAATTGTATTATTTTGAAATATATTTAAAGAAAACAGCATATTCTATGCTGACTACATCAGAACAAAAAACTAATTATGCACACGAAATGTTACAATGCCTTGCGAAAGATTTTTTCCTCGCCAAAAAAATTTTCATTTGTCATCACAAAAGTATGACAAAATAAAATGTCAAATTATAAGGCAATATTTTTACAGAACAATTCTTTCTGACATCATTTCTTAGACATGAAATCAATTTTCTCCGCTATCCCATCCCATGTTTTTCAATGTTTTTCAATTATAACCCATGTTTTTCAATGCAAAAATTTTATGAGGATTTGTGACAGTGACTTTCAAGCTAAAAGTATATTTAATGCTAATAGATATCGTATTATTAAAAATCGTATTATTTAAACTCATCTTTAGATAAAATTGCAATTTGTATTTTGATATAATATGCTACTTCTTATGTGATATATTTTAAAATATGAGGGCAAAAATTATGCATACCTTTTCCACTTTGTTCAATCTTTCATTTTCTTCTTCGTCTTCTCCGCTATAAAAAGAAAAAAAAATTACTCTTAATAAAAAAGGAAAAATAGCATTGATAGAAAAAAAATTACTATCAATGCTATTTTTCCTTTTTTATATGTTATTATGTTTACAAACCTTAGTGGGCACCTTATATATCATCAAACTTTATTCAATTAATAATTTAAAATATTTTGATTAAATTAATTCATTTTAATTTAATTATTATCGAAGGATAAATTTCGACAAGAAAAAATGAAGTGTCAAAAACATTGACTTACTCTACGGTGTCTTGTTTTTGTTATGAATTCAACGACCACCAAAACACAAGCACTTCCAGTTCCCGCTAAAAGAACTAAAAATATTCCTCCTACATTAACAAGACTGAGCTCGTTTGTTACTTTTCCAACTTTTTTCTCCTCTGGAGGACATGGGTCACCCGCTTTCCACCATCTCTCTTTCAAAGCGTGCAAGACACCATCCTCTTGTAGTCTTAGAATAACACTTGAGAAAGGAGTTGTATAAGGTGATCCTGCAATATTTAAAAAAAAAAGATTTTTATGGTTATTAAGGATCCGAAAGAAATTTCTAAAAGTAAATATGATGATATTTAAAGTGTCCAGAAATACTCGACACAATTTGTAAAAGTTTAAGAATTTTGTTTTGGAATTACATATCATATATTATGTTTTCCAAGTCCATCGCTTCTGGTTTTAGAGAAAAATTGTTAATTCTAATAATAAATCTATTAATTTTTAAGTAAACTTCAAAATAAATTATAGCATTTCTTAAAAAAACTTTAATTATTTAATTTTAATTTTCCTGTATAATAAACAGTTTATTTTTTATTTTTTACTAATTTTTTTGAAAGAATGGAATGGGCTCTGGCTTATGAACAGCCACCCTAGATAAATACAGGTAATACGTGTAGTTTTTAAAATTATGAAAGGATGTATGAATGAAGGATAAAGCCTGTAAACGGCTTTCTATCCATGTATGCAGGCTCTGATTTATAAACAGTCACCCTATGAAATGTGAGATGCTAATTAAATGGTTTATTCCTAATTTAAGTCTGCAATTTAAACTACAACAATGATTTATTTTGACTGTTTTTTTTATTTATTTACTTCGGAATTTAAAAAAAAAAATTATTTAAGATTTTTTATTAATTTATTTATTTTTCCATTATTAATTATATTTTCTTCCTATTAAGGATTTTGTTAAATAAATTTTCCAAAAAATTTTAATTACTAGATTTTTCTCATAGATGTCAGCACTGAAATGTTATTTGCTTCATATTTTTTCTACCAAATATATTTTTAAAAGTATTTTGTACGATTTAAGCCATAAACACTGCTTAATTCTGTTCTTCGTCTCGAAATTTTGTCAACTGTAAAATTAGAATATATATTTATAAATTTTTTTTTACTTTTGCTCCATGCCAGTAAGTTTATTTTCTGCTTTATTTTATTTCAAATTCTATTTCCATTGCATTTTTATTTTTTAGCGATATAGACACATTATAAAGAGTAATTTTTATCTTGGAATAATTATTCTTCATTCAGAAATATCGCATTTATCGTAAAGAATGTGTCCTGATGAAGACCTTTACCTTTTCGCATTAAAAGTTCTTCAAATTTTATTTTATTTTATTATTATTTTTTGTGTGTATATACATATAGAAATTATTTAATTAAAAATTTAATTTCAATTAATATGAAGTTTCGAAAAAATATTTTTTAAGTATATTCCAATTTTAATTACGCTAAAAATATTAACCAAAGTAATTAATCTACTAATATTTTCTTCCACTGACATATTTAAAAAAATTACAAATTTTGTTAATAATTCAATTTTTAACTAAATCAACTGAAATCAATAAGTTATTATTTTTTTAAATTTTTCAAAGACAATTTCTTTCAATAAATATTTATTTGAATCTTTTATTTGCCAGCTTAATATTTCTTACAACTTAAAACTTCCTACTACATTAAAACTTCTTATACTATTATATTACTATTATATTAACGTTTCTTACATATAAAGTTACAAAGCAGCTTGATGAACTTTCGAACTAGTTCCATCTATCTCCTGTTTTAAGTATCTGATTCTTTTGTATTAAAGTCCAAAGCCTCCACATGCATTTCCAGTATTCATACTTCATGATTCATACATTCATGCTCCCTACATTCATACCTCATACTTCATACATTCATACTTCATATATTCATAAAGCTTCATAAAAATAATGTATAAATTTGTCGAAATAAATATGGATACATAAATGTAATTTTTCTAAAACCACTCTTTCGCAACGAAATTTTTGTTCCATTGATAATTGTTAAAAGGTAATGTTGTTGTTGTTGTTGCTATCGTGTCCATGGATCTTCATATCATATCAAAGGTCTGGACTAATGTTAAACAACATAGATTGATTGCATCGCTTGCAATACTAACACAAGATTGGCACGTTTTGACTATTTGTAACGGAAGTATTATTTATTTGTAAGTATTAGAGCTACAATATATTAGAGTTATCATGCATTTTAAATTAGAAGGATACTTTAGTGTTATGCATATCTAAAGTAATAATACTTTAAAGTTGAATGTGCATTTAATAATAAACTCTTTATTATTACTATAGATGCACAATATCTGACTTACTCCTTAGGTTCTTGCAAAAAATAATTTAATATGTCCAGGTTTATATTTAGAAAAGTAAATCGGTGTTTTTAATAACTCATGACATTGACTTTTCCCCGGAATTGGTTATTTTTGAGTTATCAATCATTTCTTATTTATTTAAGAAATTATGCTAGGATGATTTTAGTTAGACCGGAAAAATAATTTAATATAGAAAAAAAAATGACAAGAAATATAAAATTCCTATCTTGTAATCTACCACAATTATAGCATATGAAGCATTAGAACATGAAATTCTTTGTCATTTTTTTTTCTTTCCTCAGATATGTCTCTTTTTAAAAAAACTTATTGTAGAAACAATCTTTACACCTTTCTCTAACCTGAAAAGTTTTAAATTTTCTAGTAATTAGTTAAGTTAGTAGATCTGGTTATTAGGCTACGTTGCAAAGCTGTACCATGGGCTGTCTGCATGGTCTGGGAAACATTCCGGAGATAAATGCAAAGAATTTGCCATCGCAATTTGATTCTCTGTAGATGGGATGGCTTCTCTACTTTGGTAGTCTGACGACCTGTGATTGACTTACGATAGAATAGTTTAACAAGGCTAGATATCGTGAATCCTTGGTCCCTAAGCGGGATAATCAAAGTGGTCACCCACCCACTAATTGACCGCAGGTATTGATGCTTGACTTCGATGTTCTACTTGGAAAGGTGTCTTTACAATCAGTTCACTGCGTTATTTTGGTTAATAAAATCCCCAAATATAATACAAAAATAGAATGTTTTTTTAAAAAAAGAAAATGATCTTGCAACGGAAACTTTAATTTTGACTATATTTTATTTAAATGCATACTAAAGATAATAACAGAGCTTTAAAAAAAATAAGGACTGATTTCGACATGTTTTTAAAAACATGTTTTTAATTTTGCTTGTTTTTGAAATAACTCTTTCTTACAAAACCAGTTTATCAAATTCAATTTAAAATCAACCCATTTAAATGAACAGCAATTTCTCGTTTCATCAGAGAAATATTTTAAGAATACATTTTCAAAGCATATCAAAAGTACTGTTCGAATCGGGATTTCAAAAGCCCTATCAGTTTTAAGTAAAATGTTGATCTAGCCAAAACCTCATGCATTGCTTTAGGCATAGGCCTGGCGTGTTTCCTAATTAGAAATATCCAGAGGGGAAAGGGGTGGATACGTACGTATACATGACGATGCGAAATGATACTATCCTATCACTCGTTTGCTATTGGAAATCAATGACGTAAATCTAGGTGGGGTGAGGGGTTTTACAAGGTCCCCAGAAGTTATTGATTGGGTCAGCAGAAAAGGCTATAGTTTTATTTTTAGATCTTCAGATTCGTTTTCATCTTCATGAATGCAGATAAAAGTTTCAGAAAATATTCTGATTAAGGCACGTTAAAGGAAAGATAAAGATTATTTCTGAAACTTCAGAGTAATCAATGTACTTTGAAATAGTAATGAATTGAGCAGAAGAAATTGTATCCATTTAGAAAATGAGATAGAGTTTTCTTGGAATATGATTACAATTCCTATAAATGTGTGCATTTGAATTAAATTATTTTTATAATAAATTGCTGCATACTCGTCTATATTTCTCTAACTTATACGTTCGCATATTTTTCCTTTTTAAAACTTATTTAAATAAATTAATTTAAATATTGTATTTTGGAAATAAATTTTTAATTTCAAAACTGTTAATATTGTTTATAAATGTTTGATTATTTATTTAAATTGCATAAGTTCAAAAACTACTCAATACTTTGTTTTTCAAATACTTTAAAATATTTAAGATAAAAATGCTCAAATACCGGTTTGTAGTTTTAATGGCCAATTATGTAAATTAAAATTATAGTCTTCTATGAGTTCTCAGGTTGATTTATACATATATAGCTACTTTTTAGAATTTCACCATGAAATGGATTTCATGGATAAAGAGCCTAAAGTGCCGGTACTTTATATCGTAATTATATCAGGATTTTTTGCAGTGTACGGAACTTAAAACTATAATGAATGGTGAGCATCGATTGAATTTTCTTTGTTGGTACTAACTGAAAAATATTTTAAATTTTTTGAAAATCACTATAGCTGCTACATTCAGAGCTATGATCTCTTTTTAGCACTTCTCATACTTGATATTGGTAGTTTTCTTATGTCAGTAATATTATGAAAATTTTTATTTATTGGTCCTTTTTTTGTGAGATTTAAGTTTAATGAAGTAGTATAGTTAACACAATTTCCACCCCAATCGAATTTAAAATACACAACTTTAGAAATGCGGATATTTCAGATTTGATTCCTCAGGAACTATTCTACCAATTTTGCACAAATTTTGTATTTTGCTATGTAAACATACTTATGTAAAATATTTTATACCTTATTATTCAAAATGTTTTCGACTATTAAAAATAAATATTTACTGAAATTCATTTTTACATGGATTTTTCTTTGGACAAACAAACTCTAGAGTTGTGAGCAAATTTTTTTCAATTCGCTTAAGAAGTTCTCAAGATATGGTGAAATACGCAAAAAGTAAAATTAACATTATGGGGTACAAACTTTGAATCGCTTTCCTGGTCAAACTGCGGGGACTATATTTCTCAGATTGCGGCTTCCTTTTTATTCTACCTTTTTTGCGGCTATGTGAAGGGTCAGAAGTCCAAATCCGTTGAAACAAAGTATGTTTATTCAGAGAAAATACTTTTTAATGTCAGATTTCGTAATTTAAAGTATCATTAGCACTAATTTATTAGCATAGTTGAGGTCACTACCTCGAATCACTAAGATTGAGTCCTTAGATCATGCAGATCCGATCATTAGATCAAAAGTCATTCTGGATGGGTTTTTTTCTGTTTTTTTTTTGGTCACACTGTACATTATTTTTTTCAAAGCAATAAAGTTAACGATTTTTGTAAATATAAATATAACATTACAGTTGCAGTTAATACTTTATTTTGTAATTAACTTATTATACTTAATCTATAGTATAAAATTTGTTTCATTTTCCGCACTTTATTATTCATTTCTTTATTTGTTACTGTTTAGGACGTTCGCTTGTCTTAGATGAAGCATTTTCTGAGCAGCTCGGTTTTTTCTGCAATTGTCGATTGCATTTTGAACGGAAATGAGCATGAAAAGAAATTCGAACTATACGAAGTAAGATGTATTATATATGATGAAGAAAATAATCAGTGATTTAACAATGGATAAACATAAGGCAACATCCAATGAAGACTAAATGCCTTTTTAAAAAATAATGATTGAAAAATAGCTATCCTAAAAATCATGTTTTGATCTAAACTTGAATCCTCAAACATTGTTTTGATATTTTTTTAAATGACTCCTACACGGAATAATACCATGATCTAGAGATCTCAATGAAGGATAGGACTAAGGGGATTATATTGTATTGAAGAACTAGTCACGTTTTCAAGATTCTTGGTTGCTATGGAGATAATATGTTATCTTTGTAGATGCATCAAGAGGCTATTTTGTGACTTGACACGGAAATCTCTGCCTTTAAAAGAAAACTTTGACATAAGTTTAAAATGTCAAATATGAAATATATTTTTCAGAAGAGTGATGGAAGAATATTTTTTCTTTTAGTATTCAAAAAATTAGGTATTTATATACTTCCTAATTGTAAATGAAAAGAATGGAATTCGTGATGAAGTAGGCGATAAAGATACTTTAAGTTATTAGTTATATTATATCCTTATTATCTATTATATTTGCAAGGTTCGCACTGCGCTAACTTGGTTGGCACTGTTTGGTTTTCGTAGATTTATTTTTTATCTTTTGGGAAAATATATGTTCTAGGTTTTTCATGTCCACATACTTTTAAACGAGATAAACTTCAGCACCATAATCTATAATGAAGATTTGTTAAAGTCATTAAAAATCATTTTAACATAAGCATTTAATAAAAAAGCAGAACAAGATGCAATAAAAAATGCACACGATAATTTTACAACTTCTTGGAGTTACTGGGCTTAATTAATTTTCCAGACTGTTTTTTTTTTATCATCAGCAATGATTTTCAATTTTTTCACATAATATTAATACGAGGAATTTTTATGACTAACTTATTCATAATGACTGCCTAAGTGGCAATTTTAATGTAAATAAGATTGCTGATAAGGAAAAAGAATTTGTGACATCTTAAGAAACGTATATAGGTTGGAATTGCAAACCAATTCATCCCATTAGAGGACAAGAGAACAAACGCAAACTGAGGGTTTTGCTACCTATGCCTAGAAATATTTTGACGTTTATGAAAGTATTTTTATTGAAGAAAAAAAATATTTAACTAATTGGTAACCATAGATTGCAATAATAAAATCACAATTTCTCTCCATTTTAGTTATTGTCAATCAAAACATCATTGACAATAGAAGGGGTTGCTTCAGTGATTCGGTATGAACATTAGTGTCCCCATTATTAAATTTTATTTTATTTATAACCGGCGCTGAATAGTCCACCCATTTCTGAGCTTGAGCTATAAATGATCAAAACCGTAACTATGTAATTTTGAAGGTTACCTGAAAGATAACTGAAATGCTGGATTGGAGCAAGTCAACGTGGAGGACTTTTTGATGCAGCTAACCCGTACTCGCGTTACATAGAGGGGAGAAAAACGGAAACCTCCCATGGTTATCTCGACGGCGAGGAGATTCTTTTCCTTTATTCGTCTACCACTGAGGATATTTTACATCAGCATTGCGGTACGTGCGAGCCACTAGCGGATTTCTTATCGACCAGCCACAGCTGGGATTCCAGCCTGGATCACCTGATAAGAAGGCGACTGCTCTATCTCTAAGCTACCACTGCTCCTATCATAAAATTGTTAAACCCACTTCCTCACTCATTGGGTTTTTGCTGTAAACCTCTAATAAATTCAGCTGGCTTGACTCTTTTACCGTTTAAAATCCATAGTAGAGTAAGCACTTCGCAGTCGGGGAATTCGGCAATAGTCTAAAACATTTTTAAAGCTCATAAAAGCATGCAAACACAATACAATCTAGCTGTGATGGGAGAAGTGGACAGACACTATCCAAAGACATGAGTGCGCAATAGCGTAAAAGGGAAATTGAAACAGCGATATTGGTTGAACGGAATGGTGCCTTCGTTTCAGACAATCCTCGTAATTCTTACTATAAAGTGAAATATAAAGTTTAATTAGCTTTGAAGAGACTAAACTTTTAACCATTCATCTGACTAAATTATATTTACTATATTTTTAGATTGTAACTTTCTCCCCTTTTCCAGAGGGTCAAATACCCGAAATCAACGAAAAAAAGGAATGCATTATTAAAAATTCTGATCCAAACAACAATATAAAGCACCGACACTTCGGGTGCATCATTCGTAAAATCCACTTTTACAGTACAATATTAAACCGTAATGTTTACACTAATATTTAATTAATTCGAGTGATTCAGTGATTTTACGGTAGTTATTCCTGTAAAAATTACGGTATACCAGATTTCCTGTTCCACAACATATTTCGATAAAATGGATTTAACGGTAAAAGGTACCAGTACTCTGTTTCGGGTACTTTTTACCGTAATAAGATCCAGAATATTTTACAGTATACTTACTCAGTAAACGCTCATTTTAGTATCTGATTTCGTATGTTAAATACCCTCTGCAATAATTCACTAGATGATAAAAAGTTAAAGCCTAGAATCATAAAGATCGCATCTTAATACGAGGCTATCTAATGGACAAATTTAAGTTATTAAACTCTTTTTTATTTTTTTATTTTGAGTTCTGTATAATAACATTATAAACGATAAAGATTTTAATTAACCATAACAAATCTAAGTAATATAATAAATAATCTGTTTTTTTTTTAAACTTGCTTTTCAATGAATAAACTGAATTGAGGATGCACTTTAACTTTACCTTGAGGAGTTGCAATTCCGTACCCTTTTGTGTCAAGCAATCCATCAATTTGAGTCAGCTCACAATTTCTTTGTGTTTCATACTCAATAGACGTTGACTCCATCAAAAATGCATAATCCCCGGCTAAAACTCGTTGTTTTCCTTCTTTGTTTGATTTTGTAAATACTGACGGTCTGGCAGACTCCATAAATGACCACATTTTCTTATATACAGGAATTTCAGAGTTCTAAAAATTAAAAAAAAAAATACATACGTAGATATTAATTATTTGTATATTTGCAAATAAGAATAAAAAAATGCATTAAAAATATTGCATTAACATATCTGGCAAAAAGTATTTAGAAACATGTAAAAAATGTGCACAAATATTAAATACCAATACTTTGATCAAATTTTCATTACGACAGCTTTTTCTACCTCTACGAATTATGATTTTATTTTAAGTTAAAAAATGTTTTTATCTTACCTAATATTCCCGTATATTACTCACGATATAAAAATTAAGTAAAATATTCATTTTTAATTTATTTTATTTAGAAATTTTAACCTTGCTGTTTTCTTGCATAATAAAACAATTTCTCTACACACTGTTCAATGAGAAAGTAAAAGTGGCTTATTTAGCCGAAAACTCTTCACAAACTTCAATGATCATTAAATTTGGAGCATGGAAATTTTTTAATCTTGTGCTTCAGAGTTAAGAGAAAAGTACATCTGCACATTTCTTAGATAATGTGGTACCTTTTTTAGAAAAAAAAAATTAACATGTGTTTTGGTACAATTAATTTCACTAAAATATCAAAATAATAGGTTAAAACAACAAATATAAAATTTTGGAAAGGAAATATGTAAAATGGGAAAAATATGTCACACACACATTGAAAAAGTACTTCAAGATTCAAAAATCCATTCATAACATATCATAGATTATAGTATATATTCATATTATAATAGTATACATTTATCATATTATATATTATTATTAACTGAGATGTAATCACATGTAGTCTAAGATATATAAACATTTAAAATTTTGGCAAAAAAAACCTGTTTTTTTATCTGTAATTGAAATTGATATATTTCAACTAGTGTTGATGAAATTAGTTGAATGTAGTAAAACTTGATCTGATTGCATTTGGTTGAGAGAACTAGTGTTTTGTGATATTTCTGTTATTTCTGAATTCGATTATATTCTGATAAATATTATTATTCTGATATTTCTGAAAAGAATATTTCTGTTTCACAATCTTATTTAAACACATTTGGACAGCTGAGATGTTCTTAAAGTTTTAGTAAAAGTGTCGGTCTAGAAAGTGTCTAGACTGAAATATTTTGTTTTTAATGATTTGAAATGAAATAAAAATTATTGCTGCAGTTTAACACTGTAATATCTGGTACAATAACTGAAAATATTTTATTCATGTTTAGTTTACAAGCATATCTTTAAAAAAAATTATGAATTAAAATATTTGATATTTTGTGTCATATTCATTTCTTAGGCCTATTAAATCATTAGTACTAAGCTCATAAACCTTAAAAGTTCGTAGTTGCGGTCTTGTTATCCTTTTTTATCACGGTGATTTAGTTAAATTTTCAATCTCTTCTCAAATTAATTCTTAGATTTATTGAGAATTATTATTTTTATAGGTTAACATACATTTTTTTAATTTAATACAATGAGTAATAAAATACAACATATTATAAAATTATGTACGTTAAGAAGCACAACATCTTTCATTTACTTGTTTCTGTCTTAGAAACACATAATACTAAGCTTCCTTTTTACTTACATTTTAGAAATACTACAATTTTAAATATATGTGCAATGGTTTTAAAATTTATATAAATTAAGATTAAGTTTATTTTTTATAATTCTAAATTGTTTGAAAATTTATTTGCGTCACTTTATGTAATATTGTGTTTGCAAGACAAAATAAAACTAGACCAGAACAGTGCTAACTATAGTTTCCATATAATTTGAATCACGAACACGAATCACGAGGAAAGTCACTGTCGAAATTAGAACATTCCTTCTACGACGAACCGTTCGAGCGGGATGAGCAAAATATGAAGTAGAATTTTCTATTTTGTTAATCGCTAGCCATCGGTTAAAATTTAACTATTGACGAATCAATTTGTTTACATATTAAACACCTCTTATTTCATAAAAATGTACACGCTTCCTAAAATAATTAATTTTTTTCGATGAGAATTGTGAATGATTTAGTAGCACATTTGCCGCTCATAGAATATCAAAACTTATATTTCTGCTATCTATTCATACTTTACATTATATTCTCACCTTAAAAAATGATTTTGTTGATCCAGATTGCACGCATCCATATTGAATTTTAGTTTGCTTTGAAAGATCATCCGCATTTTCTATGGGTGATTTCATTCTCTCAACGGTAAGAAATGCAGCAAGATTTGCTGTATAAGATGATATCATTATCAGTGTAAAAAACCACCAAGTAGCAGCAACTACACGTGTAGAAGTTGCCCTGAAAAAAAGGTAATATCAAATATGTTGAAGATATTTAAATTTTTTAAGAACGTGAAAAGTATAAGAGAAATTAAATTACTAGCTACTGTATTAGTATCTCTAACATTTACATTTACGTAACAATTATAGAATAGTTACATTTTATTTTGCTTATATTTTAATGTTTCTTTTCACTTAAATGCTTAGTATCAATATTTGGAAAACTTAATTCTAATATTGCATCAATCATGTACTTTTTAGTTTTAGTCATTTTTAGGGAAACAAAACACTTACCGAAAATATTTAGTTATCATTATGATGAAAATTAAGGGCATTAATTCAAAAAACAAATATTTTCCTTGGATAAATGCTATAAAATGTCTAAATAATAAGTTACCTTAAAGGAATGCGTTGCTTATTTCATTAAATGGTGAAACATTAGTTGTAAAATGTGTCAAAATAGTTCAATAATTTAATTGTATAGGACTAGGTGAAATATAAGTAACATTTTCAAATTATTTAGGAGAGAGTCTTTGGTTAAATCTGCATTAATTTCCCAGTAAAATGATTTTTTTTGTTAATTGGGCTATTATCTAATAGCTATTCCAGAAACATTTAAAATGCTTTTCTGGTAGCAATAGTAATTGAAGCAATTTTTTTTTACGTTTGGTGAAAGCGATATCATTTCAATAATTTATATACATTTTAATACTTATACATATAGGTTGCTTATATTTATCAGTACATGCACTGTAAAAATTACTGACATCCTGATTGCAGCCTCCACAAAACTCATTTTTACTCTAACCTTTTATACAGCTATTTTTACAGTAATATTCAATTGATTACAAAAATTCGTAAATTTTATAGTAAATATTACTGTTAAAATTACAGTATAACATATTTATTGTTTTGAATAAGTTTAAAGTAAAAATCAATTTTACGATAATAAGTACCGGTACTTTCTACTGCTCAGTATTTTTTTTACAGTGTAATCTGTCTTCAGTTGTTCTTTTATTATTCCGTATTAACGAGAATCAAAAGAAAATAAATATGTATGCTTGAACATACCTCGGTGTTAGCTCTGAGCTTTGCCTCATTAAAGATCCAACTGCAAACCATAGGCTATTTTGCATTGAGAAACAGTTTCTGCAAGCATGTATTGTGATACCCTGACAAGGATGAGGTTTCGCCCACTCATATGGACTAAACCTTGAAACACCATAGAGGAGCAGGCTCACGCTCATGTAGGCTGCTGCCATGTACATCCATACCTCTAGACTTAAGGGACGGAGAAACCAGAAAAGCTTAGGAACCTTGCGAGTTGGACGCCTGAACAATATACTTATCCCTAGATTCATAAAGGGCATTGTGAAATCAACAACTTGTTCTCTTTCGTATGTGATTGTAAAATCAGCAATGGCAAGATCAGCCTCCTATGAGAAAAGCATTTTATAAATATAATATGCAATAACGAAAAAAGTAAAAAATAAAGTAAATAAATAAATAAATCTAGTAAAATTAGCTTACTGCAAGGTTAAGACATTTCAATTAAGAAAATTTTCAGGTTAATAAAAACGAAAATATATGGTTTTCAAACCATTAATTAAGTAATTTTTCCGTTCACATATTAACTGTTAACAGGAAATTATAGTTATAAAAATTGTTTTTATTACCATCTTTTTAGAAAGAAATGCAGATTTGAAAAGTAAATTTACCGAATAAAGGATTTTTATGTCATCCTCTTAAAGTTATAATATAATTATCAAATTTTACTCTATTTACCAAATGTTATCCCTCGTTGTACAACCATATGTTCTTTTTAATTTTATCAAAATCATTACCAAAACGCTTCATTAACGATTATCGAGCTTTTTTGAGTTCCTGTAGAGCCATACACATGGTAAATTTTACCTCATTCTGGTAGTTTAGATCATTTGTTTTTATTTAGTCTATATAGTTTCTTAGGTGAGTCAAATATAACATGCCATTTTTAAAAACTGCTTGTTCCTTTTTTTCACATATTAGCATTAAATGAGTAAAAGAATAAGCATAATTCCTTTATTACATTTTTGCAATACAATTGTACTTATTTAATTATAAGTGGTAGATTTAATTACTTGGAGGATTTAAATATTTAATTTAATTTCTGCAATGACCCCATTTCTTAGTAAATCTTAGAAATCTGGAAGTTAAATTGAAAATAAAAAATAATATTTATAATATCATTATGCCTCGATATATTTCAGCTTCAATGTTTTATTCATCTTCTTTTTCCGGCCTAACCACGCGTATTACTCATTCAAATTTATATCACTCGTTCGTTATATGTTATTAAGATAACAAAGCATGCATTAACTAATTAATGAAAAAAACAATACTGTTGCTCACACAATTCACGAGAAGAAATATACCTATTAATCTCTATTTAGAAAGACAGTATGATTTTTAAGAAGAAAACATTAGAAAAAAATGCAAGCTTTTTATGATCATACGAAATATTATTTTATTTTAATAAAGAATACAATAAATGAATAACAATATTAAATTACAATTTACCAATTCCGCTTGATTAGAAAAACGAATTTCTTAAATATTTCTAAATATTAACACAAACTGCCACACTTCAAGAAATGAATTTAAGAGATTAATTACAAAGTATTCTTAATACAGCGAAATGAAAACTTTTTTAAAACCATATCAAGAAACAACGGTTATGAAAATATTTTTATAACCGTTTGTTACATAACCCAGCTATATAACTATGAATGAACTTGTAACCCCATTAAATCAGTATATGTAAGACTGAATGAATCAATGAAGGAAAACTTTGAGCAAAAGAATGAGCTATACTTTGACATAAACTTCAATAATGAACATATACCGTATGGAGAAGGTTCTTGTCAAGTTAAATTAACGTTACTGTGATGTATGGCAGACTGTATATTTAACGAAACTGTTTTATGTTTTCTACGTGCCATTTAAAGGAAAAGATACAATAAAAAATAGAAAAAAGAAAACTTATTTATATAGGATAGGTAATTAACGATAGTTCTCACATTTTTCTCAGAAACTGATTATATTCTTTACCCTCGAGGCATTTAAAGACCGTTCCATCGAATAAGTTAATTACAAAAATCTTCTTTACAGTTATTTATGGGGTCATGTTTCTTCTAAATGCAACAGACTACATGAAATAAATGGAATATTGAATAACTTGTGAATTGAAAAATAAAATTTTCCAATGAGAGTAAACTTTAAGACATCTTTATTGATATTCTTCTTTTTTTAATTATGTAAGCCTGTCTTGCAGCATTTGTAATTTAAAAACTAAGATTACAAGAATTTATAATAATATAAATAGTTAAAGAAGTAGATAGTTTTTTATGCACTAAAGTTTGCAAAACTAGAACGTATAAAAAATTCAAATTTCTAAGTTATCGATATAAATTAATTTATAAAAAAAGAAGGAAAAAATATACTCAAAAATCTAAATAACCCCGTGCAATTCCTTAAGAAACTATAACCATTTTAACTAGAGAGTTTGTATTTAAAGTTAGTCGGTGAAAATTTGCTCGAGTAACGAGTTTAAACGCCTTAAAAAAACTTTTTCAAAGTTAGGGAACGCTCTAAATAATCTGTAAGAGGTTGCTTAAATAATAAAAATTCATGTACTTACTACACCTAGCACTATGAGTACGTTATTTTAGGGTCCTTGGGCACTTTTTAAGATTTTAGAGTGGTGCTCTCAACCCTTAAAAACTACGCTTTCAGCAAGCATTAACAACTTAAGAAAATCTCATACGAAGGGTTTATTGTATTTCAGCGATTTTTTTTTTGTGTTAAAATTATAATACTCGGAAAATTTCTCAACAAGTTTTAACATTTTGAGGAAATAAAAAAGTGAAAAATAAATAGAAAAAGTTATTACTTGGTTTCGGCTTTGATTAAATATCACGCGGATTAGATATGAAAAAAATAAATAAAGAAAATAAAAAATTAAGACAAACCATTTTTTATGTTAACAAGAAACAAATTTTACTGTAAAGTATACTTAAATATAAAAAATATAACTTTACTGTAAAGTTACAATACAATATTCCCATAAAGTTTTTAAACAGGTAAGGTATGTTATTTTATTTATTATATCACACTAAATTGATAATAATAAATTCAAAAGATATAACCAATTTAAAATGTTCAAAATACTGACTGTTTTAATAATTTTAAAATGGCGAAATTTTTGTTAAAATTATTAGCTAATCCATTCCCAATGTATTTGTGTCGAAGATACTTATGGATAAATACTGCAAGGAATTTTGTACGAAATTCCTTGCTGTATTTGCTGTATATTAAAAATTTGATATGTATTAAATACATTTGGATTTTTATAATTTACGTTTGACGAGAATATCCCAATTTAAGCTAACCAAAAAAAGTATTTTATTATAATTAATTTGATGTAGCTAAATACCTAGTTTTACCCGGTGAAAACAATTCCAGTAAAATTACTGTACTGCATGATAATGACATTGCTTGTAAAACTAAATAAATTAAAAAAACAGTTTCGGTTAGTAAAATCGAAATATACAGTCTTTATATCTTTCATTTGGTAAATTTTTCTTTCATATGATAACAGTTGACCGGAAATTTTGTCTTCAAAATTATAGTTCTTATTACTACAAACATAGTTATCAAAATACCGTACATAAAAGTAGATTTAACCCGAATAAATGGTTTGTATTGTATGCTTTAAAGTATTATGATAAGCTAACAAAATTTTAACAGTCACCAAATTTTATCTCGTGATATAAACCCATATTTTATTGCTAATTTTAGTAAAAGTCATTATCTCATTCATTCATCGCTTCGGCAAAAAAGCTGAGCTTTTTTCTGTTCTCATATAACCAGAAATAAGGTGAATTTTATCATATTCTGGAAATTTTGACCATGCCTTTCGTCTCAGAGTGGCCGTAATATAACACGCATTCTTATAAATTTCCAAATGATGCAAAGCATTAAATTACATTTTTAATTTAAAATAAAACATAATTTTTAGTCATTAAATTATATTCTTAGAATTTTAAAAAAAAGTGGAATTTTTTTGGTTTCTGAAATAGTACTTTAAATAAAAATCTTAAAAATAACATAAACTCTCTACTAATTGTTCCTTTTGTTATCTGACAAAAAATAAATGTCGTTAATAATGAAATTAGTCAAGCTATTCTACTAAAAAAAGGACAATAAATAAAAAAAATCTTTCTAAAAAGACTAAAATGGAAATTAACTGGATTGTCGGGAGACTTTTTCTTCTGAATAAATACCATAATAAGGGTGCCATTTTTGTTCTTATGTCTTAAATTAAAATTCAGTAAATTAGAAAAATCAAAAAATTAAGAATTGGGGAATAATAGGGATAAGAATAGGAGGCATTATACTCTCAAACAGTTCGATTTTTTAATCAAATCTTAATTGTATAATTTGATGTTTTACGTGTTAGTTTATTTCTTATAACAGTTTATAAATTTCTTTAGTGTTAAATGAATTTGCTTTTAGATTATTTTATATATTATAGTTTTATCAAAAGTTCTTAATGCTTTGCAAAATTATCCATACTAACACGTAAATGAATAAAAATAGGATAATATGTACGATTTTAGCTATTAGAGAAACGTAATTTTAATAAGAAAAGTCTGTTAAATCCGTAAAATATGTATTTTTGTGATTATTAAAAATGTAGATGTGTTTTCAATACATAAAATAACATTGTTTAACAAAAATGTATGCAATCGTAATAAAATATCGTATATCATAATAAAAGTGTTTGCAATTACATCTCGGATAAATTTTCAAGCAAAAATCTGTTTTTGTAAGGACTAAGTCTTGTCTCAAAATAGTATGAAGAAAATTTCTGTTGAGTACGCATTTATTGCTAATGCAACTAAACTAAAAGAACAACCACACAACATAAGAGTTACAAAAAAAGATTTTATTGTAAAAAAATCTTACCCTATCCATCAGCTCCCGAACCATCCCATTCCACTCGTTTCGATCATTTCTTGTTCCGTAAGATCCATCACGTACTAGGCGAAGCTCAAACTTAAATCCTAAAATATTTGACATTTCTTTTAAGAGATCCACACAAAATCCCTCATATTGTTCATTGTTTCCTTTGGTTTGTTTGTCTGGTTTCTTAACCATCATATATGGTGGATTCTAAAAACAAATATTAGATTAAGAAATTTAAGAATAGTTCATATTTTTAGCATTTAAAAGCATGCATTATCTTATTATAGGGGTTGAAAAGTCAAACCACGAGTTTATATTTGGCACTAAAAGGTCAGCTATTGAGTCTTATTATTTTGAATTTATTTCAACATACAAGGGAATTCTTGCAACTAGGCTTAAAATAAGCAAACTCGTTGGAAGAATTGTAGAGTAAAACTAATTTATATTCGCTTATTGTTAATACGAGTGAATATTTTTTCAAATTACAAAAAAAATTATTTCAGTTGCTTAATTATACGAATGATGCCAGAACCATTCAATTTATTGCATTCCTTCGGTTACATAAATAAAATAATCATAAATAAAAATAATCATTTTATGCAAGGAATGAACTAGGAAACTGTTTTAATCAGAGTACTCACTAAAGCCCGTATTATCCTGTTGCACAATGCAAAACAAATTGAAAACTCAGAACGTTAATGCACTCAGAACTCACTTTCTTAGAACTGAGAATGCACTAACATGACGCGTAAAAAAGCAGTTTAATAAAATATATAAAACTTTGCTTTTTGTTTAAAATTTGCAGAATTCGGTTGCAAAATATTGTCAAAAAAAAAAAACACTGATCAAAGATATTTGAGTATTCTGGGAAAAGAGAAACATCTAATGCAATTACAATTAGTGCGATTATTTCGCAATAAAAATTAATAATATTAATTGCAATGTTACAAAACTACAGTATTTGAATTCAGTGCAAAGTTGGTTCCCTGTTTAATTGCATCGCTTTACACCACAGTGTTTTTTCCTGAAATTCCTTAGAATGTTTAAAGTGTTTTATTTTTATTTTTTTGAAATTGGGGAACAGGATTCGAAAACCAGTAATGGCTGGTCGAGACGAAATCCGCATCCGGCTAGCATCGACCACAATGCTGATGTAAAATATACTGAGTAGTAAATGGATCACTGGTTAGACTCCCCTAGCCGTCACAGTGACCGAGAGACACTTTCGTGGTTTTCCTCGCAAATGCGAGTAATTGCATCAAAAATCCTCCACGAAGGCAAAATTTCTCCCGATACTTGAGTCATCCCGAAGTTCCCTTGTCTTCAGGATTGGGTTCAAAATTACAAAGTTACGAAGTTGAACATTAGTTGTCGTAAATTCAAAAATTGGGTCGGTCGTTCAACGACAGTTATAATATAGAATAGAATAAAATTCTTCGCTTTTCTGGAGAGAGAAAACCGTTGATAAATATTAGAATGACGATATTTTAAAATACTATAGTTATACGCATGAAAAAAAAACTCAACATCTTGAAGTCGAATGTCATTTTCTAGATTCAGATAGTTTCAGATAGGTCTACTTTTGTTCAATTTTGAGTTAATAATTTCAAAAATCTTATAAGTGAGTGCTTTTCTTAAATTTTCTGATATGTAATGCCCTTTGTTTGGTAATAGAAAAGAAACTGATTTAGATATGATTTGCATAAACAGGAAAGAAAAGCTAACAAAATTTCTTCAATAATTAGAGTCTGATTAAAGTTCAAATAAACCATTTATATAATATTAATAGTATAATACCAAACAGATATTTATTTCACTACATAAATATTTATGTTTAGTTAAAACATTACCAATATTTTAGTATAGCAAAACAAAGTTATATTCTTCTTGGGTCATTTGAAAATGTATGTAATAGTATTTATTTAAATGATATTAATTGTTAAAAAGTGTCAAGAACTTCAACGGGTATATTCAGCACTGTTATAGGTTTTTTTTATTTTTGAATTTTACCTACTTAATTTATCTAATATTTAACCCACATATTTTGGTAAGAATGGTTCGATTCTATCTGAAATTCCACGCTTTATATTTTTGTGAAACGTACATGCGAAACGTATATGTTAGCTAGTAGCAGCGAGCAGTTACATTATATAATTATGTCCAGCATCATAACAAACTAATTAATCAATTTAACATAACTTAAAATCACCGTTATTTCTCCAAGGTAAACTCAAAACATCAAATAGTCCTTCATCAGTTTTTTACTGAAATTGCAACTTGATCTCTAAATCCAATGTCAATGTTTAGATAAAAAAAAAAAAGGAAACGAATAAAAATGTTACTGCAGGAAATTGAACCCGGAAGAAAACGGAAGTTAGAGATCTCAAACAAAACAATTCCAGGAGCATAATCGATTGCTTGATGGATAACCAATTGGTTGTCGTCTTCTAATCTCGGTTTCCAATCTCAAAAAGTTTAGTTTTTTTTCTTCTTCTTCTGCCATTGGAACACTACCGAAGCGCAAGAACACGGATAGGGAGCTAAAGAAATACCCCTGCGGAGTTTCAGCGATTTCTGATGTTGAGATAGATAAAAACATTAACCAACAGATTGCTCTTTTCTAGACAATGCCGTTCTGAGAACTCGAAGAGAGAAATACTGAAGTAGTGGTACTCGCAATCGAATGAGATAGAACAGGTCACTAAATCAATGATCAAATTGATTTTGCTCTCGGTTTTTTCGGAAAGGGAGAAATAACGTTGTCACTTCATTGAAAGCTGGTCGTTAAGAATTTATATCTTATAGTGGTTTTCTGTCACGTTAAGATTTATACTTGATGTATATTCAAGTAGAAATAACGTTTAAAAATCAAAAATCTGATTCTTCTACTATCTATCTATCTATCTATCTATCTATCTATCTATCTATCTATCTATCTATCTATATATATATATATATATATATATATATATATATATATATATATATATATATATATATATATATATATATATTGACAGATAGATAGATAGATATGTCCGCCCTTTATTAAGACCCCCCATTAGTGCTACAATTCCAATATTCCATTATAATAATTACTACATTGAGTACCGTTTTCTGCTGTTCCATGGGCTAAATGAAACTTAACTGCCCCTTTATACCATCCGAACAGAACCATTCGTTTTAATATAGCAAACAAAAATTTTTTTTTTTTAATTCCCAGAAAGCAAACTAAAAACATGTATGGAGAAATTCCATGGGCTAAATGAAAATTTACTGCTCCTTTATAACATCCGAACAGAACCATTCATTGAAATATAGCGAACAAAATTTTATAGATTTTTTTTAATTCCCAGAAAGCAAACTAAAAACATGTATTGAGAAATTTTGCGGTTTCAAAGCTAACATTTCTCCATTTGCAACAACAAGTTATGCAATGGGTAACAAAAGTCACCCGAAAATTATTCAAACCACTTTGGTCTTTTGATTTACCGCTCAATAAAAGAGGAAAGAGGAAAGAGGGACAGGAGCACTAAATTTGGTATCTGTTAAAACAAATAGCAAATGAGTGAATTTTTCAAAAAAAGATGGGGCAATTAGAATAAAAATAGAAATTCTGTTAAACAAATCATTATACTTTTTTTTTAAATAGTTCAACTTATTGTTGTTTGTTATAATTTTTAGAAATTTGTGCAACCGCGAAAAAGAAAATGATTCCTTCAAGTAGAGGCCAGCTTTATTTGAAACGAATGGTTTTTCATATTTCAGGCTTACGTAACCAGTTTCAAACTCATCTTAAATGTTGGAAATTTTTTGATTTAACTAATGTCCTATGTGGCGAGTAAAAGAAAACTAAACGAACATCTTACACTTTCAGTAGCACAGAAACCAACCCCAAAAAACAATTTCAGTTTCTTTGGAAGCATCAGAGTTTAGTTTAAATAATTCAATATCATTTACTAATTCCATAATTCTATTAATAATTGCTTTTCTTTAATGAAAAACTCTTGCGAAAGCAAAATTTACTAAGCGAATTCGACATCTATTTTGATTGATGCAAGTCTTCATTTCCACATAACCTCGATTTCTGATTTTTTTAAAAATTACTAGAACCTTGCGTACACTGCAAAATATACCGACTGGATTTTAAAAAGCACCGTAAAATCCATTTTTCCTGTGCACGTTATGGAAGCAAAAATCTAATGTACGTTAATTTTAACAGTATAATTATTGTAAAATCACTAAATCACTCTAATTGAAGAAATATTACTGTAAAAATTGCGGTATAATATTTTACGGTAAAAAACGATTTTATGGTAAAATAAATTGTTGTAATCCTAATATGATCCAGAATTTTTTTCAGTGTATAAGTGTAACGCAATTTACATTCAAATAGTTTCTTTGAATTGAAAACAAAAAGAAAAGAATATGCATTTGTTATCAATCCATGTGCCTGAGAATACAAC
This sequence comes from Parasteatoda tepidariorum, assembly GCF_982258835.1. NCBI lineage: Eukaryota > Metazoa > Arthropoda > Arachnida > Araneae > Theridiidae > Parasteatoda > Parasteatoda tepidariorum. The sequence continues at coordinate 81,715,306 of NC_141761.1, forward strand.
TGTCTAAACTTTGAAGACAAACAATTTCTTAACCTTAATGTATAGTTTAATAGTTTATATTTGAATACATTATTTGTTATACAAACATATTTAATATTTAGATAAAATTTTACTAGCAAAGATATATGACTGTCGGAAAATATAATTTACTAATCAATTATCTGAGCTAAAGAGTTTTTGAATCGAAAATAAACATATAAAGCAATTTTCTTTATTACATCGCTAAACTCAACTAGAGATTTATTTCGCATAAAGCTGAAAAAAAAATCGTTAAAAAATAGGCGAATAGACGTGTTAGGAAACAATAGAAATCATTTCGCTTTCATTCTCCATTGGACATAAATTCTATTAGTAAGTACAAACCATTAATCATCCGTATCTGTTAGTGGGAAATGTCATACGCTTCCCTAATGTTTATTACCTACTTGGAAAAATGATGAGAATAAGATGCAATCAATTTTTCCTTTGGCCGTTAGAAAAGTATTTTCATTCTTTTCTAGATGACTTTTCTTCGTCAATTTTTATTTCTCATTCATAATTTCTTCCCTGCTGTGAGCACTTGCTATTAAATAATTTAGCAAAAAGCCTCTTCTCCAATTTATAACATTTATTGATTTTTACATGATTATTCACAAGCGTTAATAATTCCTGCAATATTGATATTTTCTATGAAGATGTTTAAATGTAAGCTTTTCAACTTTGCATATAACAGTTTATAACTGTCATTGAAAGGGCCACTAAGAAAAAGAGAATTAAACAGTTATTAGAACAAATTAGAATAATGCATTTAAGACAATTATTTGTGGGAAAAAAAGTGTTTAGGAAAGCAAATTTTTACATAATCATGCTCTTTGGCTAGAATGTAATTTCGATAAAACCAAAGCTCTTTCCACTCCTTTTATTTCAGATCATCTAGATGTTCAGAAATCTTGTTTCATATATGTGAATATTGATTTCCTAATTAACGACCTGAATTACTCATCTCTTCACCACAACGCTTGGAAATGCTCTCTGCCCTGATTTACCTCTCTCAGCTCCCGCCATTTTTCTAATGTGTTTCACCAGTATTTTATTATTTTTTTTCGTTGGAAACTTTATATTCTTTATTTCTAAGTTGTTTTACATTTTCTCATTTCCATTTCATGTGCCTTGAGAATGGGTGACAGTTTTTAAATTGCTTGAAACATGTTAACTTTTTCCCTGTAATAATCTTTGAAGCAAATTAAGTTTTCAAATCATAAACAGCAAAACCTTACTATTTAATGAATAATGTCACAAATGTATTTCCATTATAAATGTAGCTTTTAAGTTGCACTTTATCTGTAAGATAGTTTCATCAATGTCTCTGAGAAAATATAAAGATTTTTTTCTTATTCTAAAGTATTAAAAAAAAAATTTTGTCTTGAATCTTTGCTTTGCTTCTTATAAAATGTAATATTTCATGCGTCTAGCTATTATTTTTTGTAATCAATTAAAAGGTAAAGAATATTGGTTTTTAAAACTTACAAGAATTGTTGTTACTTTGAGAGTTCTGTTCTTCAGAGATTGAATAACTTCAGAATAAGCGACCGTATAGTTCCACGTGAAGTGCAGGCCCTTTGAAGAGTCCCAAACACCAACCTGAACAGAGAAAATAAAAATATTTTTTTCTAGAAGAAGAAAGTTTGAATTGAAGCATTGTACCTTGGACCAAGGAAATCATCAGCAGGGGGAGAGATTTGTATCTTTTTGTGCCATGCATTTGATTTCTCTAACAGGCACAATCTTCTGTCCTTTCTTAAACATGAGGTAACCGATATTGCTGAAGTAACCGGTAGCTTGTTATTGAACAAAAAATTACACTGAGGTTAAGTACATTTTATTTTAATTTTATTTTTATTATATTTTTTTTCTATTTTATTTTTATTTTTATTTATTTTTATTGCATTTCTGTTTTATTTTTATTTTACTTTTATTATATTTTTTTTCTATTTTATTTTTATTTTTATTTATTTTTATTGCATTTCTGTTTTATTTTTATTTTACTTTTATTTAGATTTTATTTTATTTTATTTTATTTTATTTCATTTTATTTTATTTTATTTCATTTTATTTTATTTTATTTTATTTTATTTTATTTTATTTTATTTTATTTTATTTTATTTTTATTTTTATTTTTATTTTTATTTTTATTTTTATTTTTATTTTTATTTTTATTTTTATTTTTATTTTATTTTATTTTATTTTATTTTATTTTATTTTATTTTATTTTATTTTATTTTTATTTTTATTTTATTTATTTTATTTTATTTTTATTTTATTATTATTTTATTTCCATTTTATTTGAAATTTATTTTTACTGAATTTTTACTATATTTTTATTTTATTTTAATATTATTTTTACTGTATTTTTTTTATTTTATTTTGTTTTTATTTAATTGTATTTATTATTTTATTATTATTTTATTTTGATTTCATTTTAATTTTGTTTTCACGCTTATTTTTATTTTATTTTTAATTTATTTTTAATTTATTTTTGTTTTATTTTATTTTTACTTTATTTATTTTTATTTTCTTATTACTTTTTTATTCCATTTTTTTTCTCTTATTTGTTTTCATTTTATTTTATTTTTTATGTAATTTTATTTTTATTTTATCTATTATACTTTTTTTTATTTTGCTACCAGCAATTTTTCCAAATATATTATCTCTTTCTTCCCTTAGTTTAAAAAAAAATATTCATTATTATGTAAGTAATAATGTATTATTTGCCATTTTAAAATTATCCGGGACATTTGCTTATCTAAAATCGAAGTGGAAATGAATTTCTCGTGGAAACAAATTGCCATATATTTTTAAGCGTTAAGAACTATTAATTTTCGTTCTGAAAACCAATTTTTTTTAAAGTTATGAATAACTAACATCAGTACATTAGTAGACGAATTGTATCGTTAAACTCTGATTATCAAAAAGAAATTCTTACTCAACTTATACAGACTGGGCCATTTTAATATTTTTTTTAAATGTATGCCATTTTAAATAAAAGTTATTGTACTAATTAAAACCAGAAAAACGAACTATATTTAGTTTGATATGAAGTCTTTTAGTTTCCTTGCATTTGAATAATCTATAACGCATACTATACAATGCATGTTTATTAATTATATATATTTATAATATATAATTTTAAACTAAGTATTTATAAAGCATCTATTTAAAATCTTTTCATTTGATTACATGAATATCTTATATTTTATTTTAATTTTTGCTTTAAAATTTAAAGTTTAAATTTCATGCAAGATAATTTCTATTTGTAATTGAACTTTTCCCTCTGCTAGTTAGGCTGTTTATATATTACTTATCTTTGTTTGGTATTAATTGAATAAAGTAATGCAAAATTCATAAATATAATATTTTCTTTCTGTAAAGCATTTTTTATACGTTTCGTTATTCATTTCGAATAAAAATCTACCAAATGTGTTAATTTTCTTGTAAGGAAAATAAACCGAAACGTAAAATTCAACTAAGTTTTTCATAATATTTTATTTAAAAAGATGTTTAAAACGATACTCTCTGTTTTTACGGAATTAATGTTTGGTAAATTTGGTATTCATTAATTACTAATGCTTGTCTCATGATATTTAATTTAGGGAAATATTTTAATTTTTCTTAATTGTTTATTCAGTCAATTTAGATTTATGTTAATTTATAACAACAGTAAACGTATTTTGAGTACTTCATAAAATGGAGATATTACAGTGCTTCATAAAATGGAGATATTAATCTTAGAAAATCTCACTCCAAAACAAAATTTTGAAAATTTATATTTTACTTAAGAGATCTAATTAATAATTTTAATTAATTTTTTTAATGCAAAAGAATTTTTATAATGTTAGTTTTATAAAATTAAAAATAATGGATAGCACCAAATGGAAAATAATTTATTAGTTATGTTATTTCAAAATTATAACTTATTCATTCTTATATGACTTTTTTCCTGAAGAGACAGTTCGGCAGCTTGCAGACGAATGATTTCGAATTGGACAGGTTAATTTCATCCCTGGTCCTTATTTGATGTAACTTAAATATTTATCTTCTCCTATCCTTTATTTGATTCCTTGATTCGTCTTGTTCCACAGAATAACACGCGCATGTAAAAACAAAACAAAAAAAAAATGAATAAATAATAAATTATTAGTTTCCACGTTCCACCTCCTCGTTATAAAACATTTAAGTATTTCTCCTTGAAGAAAGTGTATGGTATTCAGAGCTAATAATCTATCAGGGGATATGATCATGCAATATACATGTTTACCAAAGAAATTTTATAAGGAATTTGAAATGTTTTATAATAATTATTAATACGTTATTTTTTATTTTTATATGGCATAATTTTTATTTTTATGCTCTTTAAAATAATTTTGCTTATTATGGCCATTTTTTTGAATTTTAACTTTTACTTATTTAAAAAAAAAGAATGAGGCTGTGGCATGCTTGCATAGATTGGATAATCTAGTGGATGAAATTAAATTTTACTTTGAAGATTTAAAATTTATGAACATTAGTAAATTCAATTTTTGGATTTTTAATATTTAAATGTGTTTTTAAGTGAATTCCTAATTCGATTTTAATTTGCTTCGAAGTTTAAAACGTCTTCTTACAACTAACAAAGTCTACGTTTAGTTCTCCTAATTATCGATAAAATGTTATGGAAAATAGAAAGTATTTTTGCATTTTTGATTAGAAATTCAATATATATTTGACAATAAACTCACTTTGGAAAGCCCATTTCTTTTCAATTCCAATACATCTAGACTGAAATTTGTCCGGTATCCTTCTCTGTCAAATTTAAGAAAACCTGTCATGCCATCATAAGTCATCTAAAAATAAATGTATAATTTTACAGAGTTATATTATCTTAGTAGTTTTATTTAATATTTTATTTAAAATATTAACAGCAAGAATATTTATTAGTTTTTCGTCGTTATTAGCAGATAATTGCATTCTGGTATACGAAAACATACTAATGACAAGAAAAATTGTGTGCTTCATGAAAGAATTAATGTTGTATATTATTACGACAGGATATTTAACGTGTACTAGTTACAGAATGTACTCATATCAGAAAAATGAATTTAAAATTGTTTAATATATTAAATGATGAATGTTGTATATTTTTATGTAAAATTTTTAACGTTAACTATTAACAGAAAAATTTAAAAGTGCGCACGAATCACTGTACGAAATAATCAATTTTATATATTATTATCTAAACACAATACGTACTAAATCAAAAGATGGTGATTAAGTATAATAGAAAATTATAATAGTTTTAACTATATAAATGTAAAATGAATATTCTATGCAACTACAGAGTTTTCTGCTTATGTTCTGACAAGTAAATAAACTAATTAAAATAGTTTAAAATATACCAGAATTAACAATTAAAAATTTGGGTATAATATTTATCATTTATACTTTCTTATCTTTTTCAAACAATTTTTGACTCATAAAATCAAAATCTCACTTTCTTTATTATTTTTTTTACGTAGCTTAAGTATGCGTTTTAATGTGCTCGTATTGAAAATTGTAACATTTAAATTTAATTTTACAAGCTTGATTTATACACAACATTTTAATTGATACGCAGTTTCATGCTTGCTAATTTTTTTAAAAGTCTTATAGCCTCAATGTTGGAAACAGTGGTTCAGTTTTGCTTGCTCAACATCTTTATCTATGTAGTCATTGAAAAATAATTTATCATGTTTTGAGAATACATTAATAAAAATGATAAATATCCTCCAAGTTTGACATTATGCTTGAGCTCCAGGGAAGCGATGTAATCCTATTGTCATAAATACATCTTATATCTTTTCAGTTTAGTTCAACGCGTTTGTGATACTTTTGGCGCTGACATTTTGGCGTTACTTAATACTGCTTCGTCTTGCGGCTCATTTTGGGAACTGTAAGCTGCTCTAGATGTTTCCGTGTCTCTCTTGATAATTTCAAAGGATTATTTTTAAATGTAATTTTCATTCTTGCATGGTAAAAATTAGTTAGCCCTGGAATGCCATTGAGTTTTAATAGATTAAGCCTTTGAAAGTAGCTGATAGGGATTTGTAGTTATGTTTCATTCGCAAAAAAGTCATTAAATGAAGTTTAATAGCTTTGAATAATTTTAGTAAAGATATCAGTTCCATAAAGAGAACCTCTACGATTATTGATAATATTTTTAAATCGTTCAAACAATTCTCTCTTTCCGTCTCAATTAGACATGTGAAAATTAGATTAGATAGTGATTTGTGTTTTTTTTAATGAGTTGTTTAACTTTAACTGTATGTTCATTTTAAAACTTAAGAGCTATAACGATACAAGCAGTAAAAATTATTCTTCTGTATTGTGACATATTTTAGAAATTAGATTGAAAAATATAAAACGCATTCATTTTGAAGTTATTTGAATTATATACTTTTCTGATTGATACTATATCAGTTTTATTCACCATTTTCAGATATTGATTGTTAAGCCAAACGGAAAAACAGAATAAGACACATAAATATATAAGGGGAATTAGGGTAAGACCGGGTGGCTAAGTTTTAAAAGCCTGTTCAAGCTGAATTGTTCAACATAGAGACTGTCAGATTTATTCAAGATATTCATTGTTTTGTAGGGAACAATATATCATACCTGAAAATTCATGAATGTGCTACTTTTTTTCTTGTAGTCATAAGTGTACTACTTCTGCTCTACTTACCCCACCAATGCACAGTGGGCCAGAAGACCATGATCTTTGGCCAAAAGTCAAAATTAAATTTTCAACTAAAATACGTGTAGGCAATTTTAATATTGCCCAAATTAAGCATTCATAATCATTCCAAACATTATAATTTACTTTTTGGAATAACGAGAGTACAATGTAGTGAAAAATATATTTAAAAAAATTTTTTTTCAATGTAACTTTTAAATTTATATTTCAGAAATATGTATAGGAATTTCACCTTACTGTTGCATTTTTATCAGAGTAATTACTCTGAAATTATAGTACAATTTTTCAATTTGTTGGATTAGTTAATACTCTTGACAAACTTATGGTTTATATCTTATCATTTGACATTTTACAATGTTTGAATCACTTTCGAAACTAATCACCAAAAAGTTCCACGAGGTAATTAGCTAAACTTCTTTTGTTGTCTTCTTTAATGTTTCTTCTTTCGAAAAAACCTGCCCCATTTTGCCCATATTGCAAAGGTGGACTAAATATACCGAGAAACAAAAATTATGTTTTTTTTTCATGTTTTCGCGCTATTTTGTAATATTATTTCGGAAATATAATTTGCTTTTCACTTTTAATATAAAATTACGAAAATTATTAAACTTTCATTGCTATATTTAATTTTTTAAACGTACTATATTATTTTTTTTAAATTTTGCTCGCCATATTTCAGCTGCCATTTTTTTTCTTTGGTTTCTTCAGTGTATTTCAAAATTTCAACTAGGAATTCAATTTACCTGCACATAAAAAACCCCAAATTTTGAAACAAATTTTATCGAAATACTAATTTTTTCCACGAAACCTTGGATGCCGGCCCACTTTGGAATGGAGTAAATCTGGATAAAATATTTGAATTTCAGTGTAGTTCAGCAACGGGATTAAAGAGAACAACGGAAAGTGAAACTAATAACCAACCTATCGAGTACACATTGACCAATTCCGTTGATCAAAAGCATCCAAACAACGAGTAGCAAGAGAGAAAACCGATCGAGAATGTAATGCAATTTAAACTCCAACCGTTGCGACGGGTACAGGGTACAGCTAGAATTGTATAAAAATCATCTCTGTATATTAAAAATTCGTTAGCACCACGTCGCCCTTAGCGTGTTCGACTTTACGTTTACGTACTGCTTAGCTCTGCTAAACCTATAAGACTTTCAAACTTGAAATTATGAAAACGAGTAGAAAAATGTAAAATAAGGGCGAATAAAAAAATAAAAAATAAACATTTGATACTTCGTTCATGAATTATGAATTGTAAAAGTTGTAGGAAAAAATATTACGTGTACCACTCTACAGGCCGCAAGAATATAACCGCAGAGTTGAAATTCAACATGCTAATTTTGTTTAGAAATTTAACTCAAAATTTTTGCTCTGAGATTATAATTTGTTCGAAAATTATTGCAATTTTAAATGCTCTTTTTGTGAATTTAGTATTTTTTGATGCACGTTACATTTTATTTTGCAAGTTGTTTGATACACTTAAGACATTGTAATTAATTGGAAAGGGAAAAAAATATCAAGCCATAGAAGTCTTATACTAAATGTCAATAATTTGTTGCCAGACTTAAATTGTAGTACCATGATAAATTCATTGTAAGAATACTGCTGACATTGGTAATATCACAATACTCCATTTCGAGCTGTTATACTTAATTTTAAAACAGTTACTGACGCGAGTCGTATTTGTGTAAGTATATGGGGTAAAAAATGAATGAAAAACTATTTTTTATTATTTTTAGCATTGGAATATATTAAAACTTTAGTCTTTCTCAGAAAATGAATAATTCAAAATTAGGATATGGATTTTAAGAAGTTTTCTCATACTTAGTTCAGATTTTTCTTAATATTTAGTTTAAGAATTCTGAAATGTAAATATTTTACATCATTTTGAACTAAGTAATTTGAAATCGCAAACCTTAATTTTTTTCTTCCTCAAAAATGGTAATATGTGAACATTTGTTTTTAAATGTTCTTTTAAGGGGAGTTGGTAGGACATATACCAATAATGCTAAAACTGACCTTTTTCAATGTACTTTTATTCAGCATCCAAACAAGATAATGCTTAATTTTTTTTCGCAGAATAGTTACATATGCATGTTTACTATGTCATAACTGTTATTACATATCTTAGGCAGAAGTTTTTTTTAAAATTACAAACTGAGATTTTTAATTTTTTTAAAAAGCCATCATCTTTGAGCATAAATCTTCATATCCCTGTTAACGCTAAAACTGTATCACGGCATACAATTGATATAATCTCAAATATCCCCCCCCCCAAATAAAAAATTCAAATCGATATAAGTAGTAACTTAAAAAAGGTACATCGATATTATGCTCCACCGACTCCAAATTATCAAAAAAATATTATTTTTGAATTTTTAATTTCCGGAAACAATTCGATATATTTCGTTTAAATTTCAGTTTTTTTTCGTTTGAGTGTTAGATTAAATTTCGGATTCTATCTTTAATATAAGTTGTATGATCTTATTCATTATTTAATCAAGCCAAAACACATAAAAATAAACCCTTACCTTTGAATATTTGTGAAAAAAATCACTCTTAGAATTTAATTTAATTTTTAACTTGATCATTTATAATCGTATACTCTCAGTGATGCTATTTATTTTACACTAAATATCTTATTTATTAATTATTTTTGTTACTTGCTATATTTTTAATATAATATGAATGAAATTGTTTTCAAAACCGAGAAATGAAACTTACTGTTTTGAGGTAGTTGAGCAACTGTCGGCCTTGTGGCCAAGATTCTGCTTTGGAGCAAGAACGACTGTTAAATTTTAGAGTTTCATTCATTTCTTGTATAGCTTCCGTTAGCAACTTAATGGAGTCATACAACATCGCTAGTTGTGTCTGAAAATACGTAAAACCAATTTATACTATTTTGAAAAAGAAAATTTTTACATACATTTTTAATCATTTTAAAACATACAATGCAAAAATGTTATTTCATACAAATACAAAATGAAAAAATCATGCATTAAACAAAAATAATGCTTTTAAATGTATTTTTCAAAAGTAACACACATTTTAAGCACTTGCATTTTAAAAAGAAAGAATCGACATTTATTTTATATAACTCGGTGGTTAATTTCGTGGAAAGAAAAATAAATTAGAATAATACGAAATTAATCATTTTTTAATGAAATGAATTGTCTTTCAATTTCAGTAAATAATTATTTTCTCTGGTTGTTTACAAGCATAAAAAAAGTAAACTATCGGGAAAGAAATAAAAACCGATATTTTAATCTGTTAATTGTACAAACTTTAATTTATTTAATGAAAATGTTTCTTTTTTAATTTCATTTATGTGAGCATTTACTTTTTTTCTTTATTTATTTTCTGAATTTAACAAAGAAATTTTCCAAAAATTCAATGTTTGAAACATTTCATAAAAGGAATCTTTGTTACTATTTATAATTTAATAATAAATATTTTAAAGATAACTTCTTTTAAATAATGCTAATTAGAAACATTGATTTAAATAGGAAAATATTGTGCCAGTTAAAGTATTTTTTTTATTAATAACTTATTTATTTTCAAAATGTGCACCAAATATACTGTGCTAAACACCCGATAAACAGACTCACGATTTCAAATAACATGTGAAATGAAATTTGCTTTCATAATAATATATCTAAAATATGCTTGGTTAATTTTTCTTTGCTATATATTTAAATGACACGCAAGAAGTATATATTTTTACTAACTGTCATTAATAGTTAAGATATCACTGCATTTATCAAAATCCCAACTGCAGCACATTTTTAAAATAAAAAAAATAAGATAAATTTAATTCCTAACAAAAATAATTTTAAAAACTTACATTTTCCTATTAAATACTATAGAAAAATCTACGCAACGTTTTAGCGTGTATTTGAATAAAACATAAATATTTTAATTAAAAAAGCGTGTCTTTGAATGAAACTTTAAATTTCTTAGTTTTCATCGTTTTTAAAATAAAGACATTGATAAAAGATATCTTACATTTAGCCTACCTTCACAGGAGGCAACTTTTTATTTATACGGCCGTAGTAAATATCCCCTAGGAGCCATTCTCTAGGGACATATATACTATTTGTTTTTGTGGGCTGAACCAGGCGAAACCCAGAAATGTTTGCTCTCCCATGTTGAAAATCTTGTAAATCAACTGTATGCAAATCCTATAAATAAATTAAGAAATTAAAAAGTGCCAATTCCTTATTTGTAATTGTATTTTAATAATATGACTACAAATATACTGAGGTACACAAAAATGACTGACGCAACGATTTTCACTAGGAACTATACAGGGTGATGCAGGGACAACCAATGAAGAAGACACAAATGGACCTGAGCAACGGGAAATTCCTAAATGGCTCTGACAGCATGTGATTGGTAAGTCCGTAGATTTAGAGAGAATTCCCTTTCATTTTGCTGTCGCTATTGATAATTACCAACTTAGAAGGTGTTATCATGACTGGAGTTGAAGAACGTGCTTCCAGTGAAACGATGAAATTTAAGGTAGTGGCACCCATAGTTAGCTGATGTTTATGAGTGTGGCAAAAGCACACTCATTGCGTACCACTAACCGACTATTGTCTAAGTTTAGTAGGGAAGTAGAGGCTGCTTCCAAAGGTGTCAGTACAAGACGACTAGCAGCATCGCACACAATAAGAATTATGGCAACTGTTGAGCTTCTCTGAATTGCCTGCATACTTCTGGCCAACGTCTTGAATCTTAGGAGTAAAGTCATTCAATGGAAAATTATTATCTTTTTATTTAGTTAAGTAATGAAGTTAATTATTTGAGCTCATTGCTAAAATATAAATATTTGTCGCAACTTCATTCCAAATCTAAACAAATATAATTCTGGATTAATTGGTTTTAAATTTTATTTAAAATTGAGACAAATATTTTCACAAAAAGCGAAGCAGTTATAAGTTTCTGTCTATCACGCGTTGGGCATTGTTCATATGTTCTGTGTGAACATGCTCAAATAATAGTTTGCCAAAGCCATACATGACCATTTAGTCACTTAAGCGCAATTGCCTGAACATGAGCTGGTGTTGGCAGGTCCATATTAGTTCTGCTCCTAACCAACACCACCTAGTATTGAAGTAAAGTATTCTCAGTGGTAAACGGATCATGGATTAGAATTCCATTGCCGTCGAGCTGATCGTGAGGGATTTTTGTGGTTTTAATTTTCATATACCATAAATGCGAGTTAAATCCATCAAGAAGTCCTCCACGAAGGCTAGATTATTCCAATGTTTGATCCAGAGGCTCCTTTGATTTTTGGATTAAGTTAAAACTTAAAAGGCTAAAGAGCTGGTGTATGAAACTTACAAGAAAAATGTCTGCCAAACTAAATTTTTTTTATAAACAGAACTTTAGCCATTCGAAGTGTTGACAAATCGAATGCCGATTCATCTTTCATGAAAAATTTTAAAATTATTTTAAAACATGCTCTTAATTAAATTATATTAAGTCAATATCAGTACAGAAGTTATTATATTATTATAGAAGTTATGACAACAAAATGATCAGCTTTCTTAGTTTCCTAAAAATTAAAATCGTTGTGCATTTTGTAAGTAAGATACTGAACAATGTTTTAAAAGCATAATTTCTTTATCGTAAACTCAAAATGTCTTTTAAGGGAAAATTTAGCAAAACGATTCATAAAAAAATTATTTAAAAAAAATATATCACTTTAAAATAAGTATCATAAGTAACTCTTTTTTTGCAAATCTGGAATTTTTGAATGAGGTTAAGTTTTAAAAATAGTTTGGAAAGTATTCTTGACGTATATCATATCAAAACCACATCAATCATGTTAAATATTGCTCATGGTATGACAGGAAGAGCATATTTGCCTTGTACTTGGTTTATCTTTCCACCTATATAAATGTATAAAACATATTACTTTTAATTAGAAAGTGAATTTTAAAAATTTAAGTAATTTGTACTAATCGAATTATACAAAAGTCAGGAACATTTTTATAAGATTCAAGTTGTAGTTTTATTTAGTACTTATTATTATTTTGCCTGAGTTCTCATTTTTTTATTTCTTAAATTTCTTTCAGTTTTGATAACTGTGTTTCAAATTTTTCGGATTCTCTGTTTTTTTAAATGTAGATTACACTTATGTGCTTTATTATTCAACGTATAGAGTCTAAAAGATGCTATCAAGAATTCGATTCTTTACCATTCTCTTAACTAAATTTCTCTATAACATTTAATTCCTACTAATTTACTAGTTGTGACACATTTAAAATATGCTATTTAAACAAATACATACCAAAGATGTGATAAAGTAATTGTGATATTCTGTCATCATTCCAAACGTCTGAGCCTAAAAGAATATAATTAAAGATTTTAAACCTTTATAAAGAAAACATTTTGCTTCATGATTAAAGTTTGTACAGCGATTAATAAAAAAATTATACATGGCCTATAAATAAATTAAGAAAATACCATTACTATATATTGTTTCCATTAATTATTCTAATTTTCCTTTAAATTAGACAATATTATTTCAAAAGATTATATGTTAGTCTCCACTTTTAAAATAGGTAAACGGGTTTAATTTTTTATAACGATTTAGCTTGAAGTAATGATCTCTAGAATGTTGCTTACCATTGATAAAATTTCTGTTATTTTCGACGTTGGGACATCAAGAACAACATTGGTTTCGCCTTTTTTACTGACTTCTTTGAGCAAATTTCTATAATGGAGGCCTCTTTCCAGCACCCTTAATGTTATTTTAACATCACCATCATTTGCCATCATGATAAGATGCTGCAGGCGAGGAAGTGCTAGAAAAAAAAGTAACTCCATTACAGAACCAGAAGCTTGAGAAAAATTACCTATTGACACAAGCAACTAACTTAATTTAGTAAGCTCTCATTAGAATGAATTAATTATATAATCTCTTTTTTTTTACATATTAGGTTTTTCAAGTAATTTCAAGACAGATAGGGAATATTTTGGACTTGAATACATTTTGAAAACTTTTGATTCTCGTCTTTGCATCTACCTTATCGTTTTGAAGAAAACCGTATCAATTAGTACTGAAAATCACATTGACCAACAATGTGCTTCTTTAAAGTAAATCATATATAAGCGAATGAAATTAAAACTCAAAGAGAAAAAATATTTCCTAATAACTCCCCATTTTTCATAAAAAAGTAAGTCTACTTTGCCAACTTTGCCATAATTCTTTTTTTTAACAATCGTTTAGATAGGTCTATATTAACTATCAATGTATTTATGTTATTGATGACCATTTAAATGAAATTAAAACACACACTCAAGACTTCCAAAAAACGTTTAGAGTTTAAAGAAATAAAGTGCTTAGGTCTTGCTAATGTTAAAACAAATAAGTTGAGTGTAAGATTTTATAAAAAGAACTAGTAAATTGTTATTATTCAAAAATTATTTTGATATGAAATACTCTTTACTATATTATAATGCCATTGTTTTTTATGACACTTTTAGAAAGCTCTCGTAATTCACTATTATATCATAATTCTGTTCAAGTACCTAATGTTTAAGTCAGAGACATTGAAACTGTATTGGTAGCAACATTAAAAATTTTTCATCATCATCCGTTTACGGGGTCTACACCTAATCTCCTACCTTCTGGCTAAACTTTAATTTGCTCCAAAATCAGAGCTTTTTAACACCACATATTTAACATAATCCGTCTTCAAATAAATGTTCGTTGGTCTGACTAGTACTCATGCCAAATATGAGTATATTCAACTATAGATATCCCTATCTTTCTAGCAGTGAATTCTTACACTCTCAAAAATGTATTGCTTTAAAAATACTCTCAATAATATCAATACTTTGAATCATGCATCGAGAAAAAAGTATGGTGAAAGCTATTAGAATATGGCAAAATTTACCTTATTTCTGGCTGATTGGGAACATAAAAAGCATGACCATTTTTTAAGCAATTAATTAAAGGTTCAATTGATAATAAAGTATGTTTTATAATCTATGATAAAATTTTGTAAACATGGTAAAATTTGATGATTTTATCATGACGCTTTAGAGTATGGCATAAAAGCTATTTATTCTGTAAAATTTATTTTTGAGTATTGTATTTTATACTAAATTTATGATAATGAGAACTATAATTTTTTTAAACCTTAATTCCTGGCGATTCGTTACCTTTTGAATGGAAGAATTATACCAAATGAATGGTTTAAATACCGTACATTTTGACTTTATTTGAAAATATTATGTTTTTTTATTGGAAATATTATTTCCATACAATACAATAATTTCACCTGATTTTTCCTTTTTTCTTGTACTATGAAAGAAGTATATAGCAATATAACGTAGTTAGTAAGGTAAGCCACTTATTATCAGAGTTGAACGAAAGAGGTGCCTAATCTAATGTCAGCTAGATAAAGCAGTTCATTAATTCGGTTTTACTAGGCTAAGAAAGACAGAAATCGTGCAATATTATGCTTCAAGGCGCATAAATATTACCAACAATGTTCTCCGTCTCGATGTTTTAATTTCACTTCATCGCAATCCCTGCTGTGTTTCAGCATATAATCATCAGTGCTTATTGGTTCATAGTATTAAACAAGTCTCTATCCTTGTTATTCGACTTGAGAATTGTTCATGCTGTAGCACAATTTTAACCGAAAGCTTAGCGCTTAGATAGTAATTTATTTTCCAAACAACACTCCTAAATTTCTATGGAATTTTCTCTTGAATGAAATACGTTTTGTGATATTTACGTTCTTCATCATTGTCAATAGATTCCTGCTTAGGTCGATAACGAATGAATAGATGATAGGCAAACTTAACAAAAGCATGATAGATAACTTATAATTTGCATCGATAATTTAGTGCTTCAGTGATTTATGAAAATGAAGCAGCTATGTAGATCAGATAATCAAATAGAAATCCTTTAAATCATTCCGTTGATGAGTTTACACAAGAATCTTTTCAAATAATAATGAATTCCTCTAATTCAGAATCGAATAGCTTTGACAGTTAGCGGTGTGAGTAATGATTTAATGCTGGGAACATGCTGAGATCTTTTAGATTGCGGTTCTCTTAGAATATTTACTACTTCTTCACTCATTATTTCATTGGGAATAATTATATTGATAAATGGATTTCAAACAAACTGTAGGTTAATCACTAAGCAGATTTATTTTAAAATCACGTAGAAGTAGTGTAAAAGTGTTAAAAGGGATAACATTCTGAATTTCAAAATGATGAACCAGTGATGACGCAATAAGAGTACATGAATTATTACTGCACATCATGAATATTTTATTCGCATTACAAAGTAAATGCTAATTTAGACACGTAATTATTCTTCTCAAAGAGGTCATATACTATTTTTAATTATCATCAATTAAATATTTAAAAACAACTATTAATTTACCTTAGCTTTCTTTTCATGATATATTTATAGAAATATGCGGTAGTAAAATGAAATGCAACTAAATAATCAGTTCTTGTTTTAATTTTATGAATATTTTTTTCACGTTTAATGCTAATATGATGTCTTCATTTTAATTTATTGTGCTTAATGAAGTGTGTTACAAAAATTAGTATAGTAGAGTAGTTCGTAGTCCTTATTGTTACAAAGAATATTAATTTCCGTTAAACTTTAAATATTCTATAGGCATTTTTAGAAAAATCATTTTACTACAAAACTTTTCAGAAGAAGAATATTTAAAATAAAAAATTCATTTGATCATTTTTTTAAACTGAATCAAAAATAATAATTGTTTTCAATAAAAGCATTATCTAATGTTTGAGTATAACAATTTGTGAGTATTAGATTTGCAAAGGAAAAGCATTTTTGTCGTTATAGCATAAAATTTCCTAGCGAAATAAGCTAAAAAGGGCAACGACAGGTATGAACGGCCTTTAAGCTTCAGTAGAAGATAAGTTGCAATATCCAAATAAGATGCAAATAGATAATTTAAATAAAATGCTATAGATATTCCAAATAGATAACCAAAATAAGATGCAATGCTTTTAACTTCTTATTATTTTCCACAGATCAAATTTTTATTTGCAAAGCAATTGTGACTGTACCCTTTTCAAAAATGATATTAAACCTTAACCGGTTCAAAAAAAATCAAAGCTGCACATTTTGATCATGAGGAAAACTAAATGATCTGACTCCCGCATAAGATACGCTTGATCCCGTTAAGCATCAAGTTGGTCCAACTTAAAATTTGAATTCTTGTTCATTATTGAACTTGTTTGAAGATTCCGTATCAGCGCTTATGTAATTCATAACCTCAACATTAAGCATAAATAATGGGTAAAATGTAAAAATTATTTAAATTAACATTAGATTAAATATGAAAATAGGTCCCATAGATGAAACATTCAATTTAAATGTCATACGAGTTTTTTTTATCATCGGAGAAGTATATTAGATTATATACAACAGAGTTGACATTTTGAGAAAGACGCATTAGAGTAATTTTTATCAGACACATTTTTCCTCTCCAAGCAGATTATCTCTTTTTCTCTTGAACATTACAAAACACAAAAAATGTATGAACAATTTGTGAGTATTAGATTTACAAAGGAAATGCATTTCTGCCGTTAGAGCATAAAATTTTCCAACAAAATAAACTAAAACAAGCAACAACTGATAGGAAGGGCTCTTCAAGCTTCAGTAGAAAATAAGTCGCCACTCTGTGAGACGCATAGACGCTTTGGATAAGCAAGTTTTCTAAATCTAGGCTTTGGAAGCTTTCCAAGTAGGTTGTTAAAGTACTTTTTCTTTCTTTTGCTTCTACTGAATTTCAAAAAAAATATAGAACCATTGATTTCAAATGACATCAGAATCTGCACGAAAGAAATGTATGCGGGTAAATTCCTATTTCAGCATTCTTTTAAGCTTTTGGGTTAATGTTACGGCTTACACTTTTTCACATCTTGAATATTTGGAATAGTTTTGATGCTAAATCTATTTTAAAGTAAAGCAGAATATATTTTCTTTCTAGACTTTCTTTTTTTTAGTTAAAGAAATGGTTTCATAGTTAAGGCACTGTTTTTTTTTCGTTTTTGAAAATAAAAAGAGCTTATCTATTGTTTTCGAGAAAATTTTTTTACTTAAGATAAAACTTATTTAGTTAAAAAATTCTTTTAAGAATCCTTGAATAAATTCTCTTTTTGGGATTTATTTCAAAGTAAAAAATAAATGCAGTTCAGTTTCTAAAATTTGGAATATAATATGTCAAAAATACATTGTCTGATAGTTAATGTTTAAAAATCATTAATAGATAAAAATAATAGTATAATATGATAATAATTAGTATAATATGAAATACAGAGTGAGAATTTTTGATGGAATGTACTGTGACAGAAACTTAGATAACCGTATATCTTTTAATTGTGAAATGTAAAATACATACACTGTAAACAAATTCTGGATCTAATTACGGTATAAAGTAAAGGGCCTTTGGGTGCCTCAACCGTAAAATCGATTTTACAATAAAATATTATACCTTGAGTTTTTACAGTAATGTATATTTAATTAGAATGATTCGGTGATTTTAGGTTTGTTATTACAGTAAAAATTGAGGTACATTAGGTTTGTTCGGTACATAAGCATATGTTCGGGTAAATGGACTTTACGATAAAAATTACCAATAAACTGAGTGCCGCATTTTTTTCTCCGTAGTATGATGCGGAGTTTCTTACAAGTTTCTTTCAGAGAAGTTTATTTTCCTAGCTCAAAACTTTATAAGCTGATTTGAAGTTTAACTAAGAAATATTCAACGAAATAAGTCTATGCTAATCCAATAAAAAATAATAAAAACTCGGGAATTTTAAACCGAAGAATGGTGCAAAAATTTATAATTTTGCTTTATTTTCATATATCTTCCAAATAATTAAAGAAATATGCATTTTATGAACCTCATTGTTGTTGCTAGAGGTGATTAGTTTGAAATCAGTCTTTTATTGTCAGCTTAGTTAGCGGTCCCACTTGCAGACGAACTTCGTTGATAATTTTGAAATTTTGTCTATGGTCTCTTCATAGAATGCAGCTAACAGTGTATGTCTGTTTTCTTTAATTGATTTTTCAGTTTGTCGGTCCTTTTTAAGATGTCTGTTACGTTAATCGAAGTATTATCTTCGTTGTTCTTCTGCATTCTAATAAATCAAATTCATGTTAAATATAATCAAATTTATGAATACGTCGGAAAAGAAAGATCGCCTAATGTTTCTTGCTAGACTGCGGGACTTTTTAATGTTATCTATTTTATCATTTACGTCTAATACCAATACAGTCGCATAATATATAATTTTTTTTTTAAATTTTACTCAACGTATTTTGTTATTAATCGCATAAAATATTTTTTACCTTCAATTTCGATTTTGGATTAGTAATGAAACTTAACATAAAATAAATTTAGCCTAATTAATTTGATAATAATGTCAATTCGTGATAAAAAAAATACTTTACTTGTGTAAAACTCTATACGATGAACAAACTAAAAAACCAATGCAGGAATTTTACAAAACAAAAAGTGCTAATCATCAAGCATGTTGTAATGTCAAATTAAATAACACTTACATCTGGCATCTTCGTATATGATGGTGAAAGATTTCCATCCCCTTGACATGATAATGTCCCTGTGGGCTTGACTTAAGGCACTGTCTGGTGGATGCAGATGCAGAGTGTATGAGCCATGAACCCCCTTCTTTGTTACAGTAGTAGTAGTTGGTGCTGTGCTAAGATGAGGCACATTCATAACGCTGCAAGTGGATTGGACCACAGGAAGTTTGGACGGAATATGTGGACCCACGATGGCCAAGGTACCGACGTCGATTTGTCCACAAACTGAAAAGCAAACGAGATTGCTCTTGTTCATATTATAGGAGTGAACCTTTACATAAGTTGCCTTTTTTCAAATTAAAACTACGAAGTCATTTTCATATTCTTTATTTTAAACAGGCAAGAAGAAAGATGATTATGTTATGTTATTGAACAAATTCAATTATATAATTCATAATGTATTTTTTATTATTTATGTTATTTTTATATTTCTTATTATATACATATTATGCATTATAGATATTATTTTTATAATATTTTTAATATTATTAATTGAAATATTTGATTTGTTATTCATAATTTTGTATATTATTGATTAGTGTTTGGTGAAACTAGCAAAAGTTTTAATAGATTTCAAACGCATGTAAAATGTTTTGTTAATGTGCAAAATTTTGAGCGAGTAAAAACGATGCCACAGTGTGATGAGGTGAGGGGTAACATTAAGCATTTGCAATCAAAAAATTTTGGTTTTGGCTAATTTGTGCTAAGACTCTGTCAAATTACCTTTAGAAAAAATTGGAAATTTCCATGAATTTATTTTCAGTTTTTTTCTTACTTTTTTAAAATTTTAATGCATTTATGTTTGATTTAGAGAAAATATTGTTCATTAAGTAAGATATAAAAAAGCTGTTTCAATTCCTGTTTTTTATTTAAAAGAGTACGTACAAAAACTAGTAAGTGTGCATTTAAATGCTATACTTTTCCTTATTTTAATATTATTGACATGAAAAAGATGACTGAGTTCGTTGCAATAAAGGCTAAACAATATAGTTGCATTTATATGAAATAATATATAGAATATAATTCATGTTTTATTTTACTTGGTAATTTTTACCATCCACGCTTAATGTTTATTTTTAAAACTTTTGTCAAAAATAAAATCAGAACAGAATGCGCATTAGCGATCCTAAATTTAAATTTTAGATGAGGAAGAAGAAAAAGAAAACGCTTTTGAAATTTTCTATATCTCTGCCGAGGATCTCAAGAATACTTCGATTGCCGATAAACTTAGAGATGTTCCTAATATTCGCCATCCGAATACTCTCTGTCTTCTGAGTGTCAAACAAGCTTTGAAAGTTTTACTACTACCATCCTTAATGGTTATTGGTGGGATATGAATGGTTCTTTTGTCCATTTTCGCTTATAGGTGTGTTTTCTGATTTTTTTCTGTTTAATTTTTTTGAGATTGTTTCTAAAACATACATAAAAGATCATTACGGTTAATACTGCGTACTTTTTCGTTTCAGCAATCCTACAATATCACTTTTGCACATTCTAAATCTTACTTAGTTTAAAATAATCCTATATTTTAAATTTAGAGGCCATTTTGTGTCTTTTTCATTGTTTTTATATCTCAATCATAATAAAACGGTCCTTTTATCCATAAAAAATATAACATGTAAACTATCTTGCAAAATTATTATTTGACTTATTTAAGTGCGAGAGATTATACTAGTCAGTGTTTTCTCAACAAAAATCACATTATCTTGATACATCTTAATAATCGGAACTAAGAGTTTCTTTATAACATTTCTAGATTCTAAACTATTTATAAGGAGTCAAGTGGGGTAAATATGGCAATGGGGTAATTGTGATCAGCGTGCTGTTCACAATGATTGTGCAAATTAAAAATTAAAAAAATATGCATTTAGTATAGTTTAATTTATTTTACTTTGTTTCACAAATCTTTAAATAGTTGATAAATAAAATACTGATACAATATTAAAATAGTTTTAAAAGTATATGGAAAGTTTTGAAAAAAAAGTATTAGCGGTAGTCGATTTAATGTGATATAAATAGTTTATAACTAAGCACTTGACATTTATTTTTATTTTTAATCATTGTGTCTACATTTTAAAGATTATTTGTTAAAAGTATTTGATAAATATTACCCCGATTTTTGGCTGATTTTAACCATGTGGAGTGCTTACTCAAAATGAATGACTTTCACGCTGCTCTATTTAAAAAAAAAGCCTAAAGCATTCACAAAAAAGATGACTTCTCCATTTTATTTCTTAAATCTGATGTTGCCATGGTGATGTAGAGACCTCAGAGTCAGAAATAAGCTAGATGAAAACATGGCGTAGCAAAATATAACAATCCATCTTATGGAAAAGTTAACTCAGAGAATCAAAGAGCTCAGAGTCTAACCCCTAAATTTAATTTTCTTAACAATTAAAGAAGATCTGGAACTTGTGGAATGTTTGATGACTATATCCAAATTTGGTTATATTTCTGACAGGGAAGAAACTGTGCATCTTGTTGAACCATCGTGTTAAAGAAAAATCTATTTCCAAGGTATTAGAGAATGAAAAATCTAGAGGAAGATGGGTATCTAGGCATTAGGGAGAAACATCTTTGCTTGTCTTTGGAAAAAGCAGAGCACCTTTAATCATTGTTCCAACCTAACACTTTTCCAGAAAGTTTCAGCAATTTTAACCATAAAGACAAGAATCAAAAGTGGTGTATGAGAAGGAAAAACTAATATTATCAGAAAAAGCCCACTTTGTATTCTATATAAATAATGAGGGTTCAATTATAGCCCTGAAATGTGCATGGCGAGAGCAAAAGTCAGAAGTGTCAGACCATGAGTCAATTACAGTTCTAAAATGTGTATCAACTGGTGGTCATGACCTTGCCATAAAAAATCCACGTAAGCAATTCAGAAAGTCTATTTTTCGCTACATTACTAAAGAGTTAAAAAACACTCCATAACCTTTAAAACATTTAATTAGACGTGAACGGGTTCTAAATGATAAAAAAAAAGTCAATAGTGGTCATAGTTTCCCCTAACTGTTTCTACGTCAGATATTTACGCCTTAATATAAATGCGCTTACCTTTTTTGCCAACATGAAAATTATCGTTTGGTTGTATTCTAACTATGTGAGCTGATAGTCTTATTCTGGGTAAGATTGTCTTGTTGCCGTTTAGTTTGTCTATCGCATATCTCATATGCTTTTCTGACTCCGTGTCTTTGCCTTCAAAGAGACCAACTAAAACATAAACAAGAAAAAAATCAATTAGCTTGAAAACAGGTATAATTCAATTGTCTTACGACTAGTTTTCATGTAAAAAATTTATGCAATAATTACAAGGTAAAAAAATATAAAGCATTTTTTTCACTTCTTCAATTCTCCAGCTATTATTTTTTTCCTACCCTGTTTCAGTCTTAATTTTACCCCAATGAATTTGTATTCATCTCGTACGTATTTTCGAACACATCTTCTACCTGTTTTGGTTTGCAATGTTAATTTAGTAAAATTATTATAATTATTAGTATACATATTTAGTATATATATTTGGTAAAATAAATAAATAAGCAAAATATATAATATAAAATTAAAATAAATTGAAAGCAACTACAAAACCTTTCAAACTTCACTTTGGAAATAAACTATCAAAAAATTACAAAAATATATTAATAAAAAAAATTGATCGCCGCAAGGTGATCACTGGTTACCCATTGGAAAAATGGTTGTTGTCTAATTTTTTTCGGAAAAGCAACTTTATTCTGTTTTCATCTTGGACATCTTTAACTGTTAATCCTGAACTGCTCTGTAAACAATTTCGCAAATATATTTCACTGCAGCTCAGGCGCATTCTGTGTAAATTCTTTTGATGACTGAATAGACATTGAACAACCAATCGAGATCAATATTAACATTTTCGGATTGGTACATGTCATTGTACATGTCATTGAGTACGTGGGCAATGGATCCTTTTATTTCTAATTGGTGATCAATACCCAGTTCTCGTATTTGCATGAAAGAGGTTCGCAGAGTCACCATTTGCTCTTCGGTAGGGTTCATCTCTCTCAACCACTTTGGTACTTTTGTGAGGGACGGGCTTCATGCTTGCATTTGCGAACGGAATCCTTTCGTTTTTCTGTTTGTGTTTCGTTAAGGTATTTCCGCCTGCGTTCTTTGGCTTTTTCAGCCTCGGTAAGTTTAGGCCTTGGCATCATTTTTTTCTGGCTTCAGTGGCCGATTTGGGACAGTGCCGATCAGTTTGGACCTTCTTTATTTGTAATATTCACCTGAATTAGTATTGAAAAATATCCAGTTTGAACTGTAGGTTTGAATTTCTAATTCTTAATTAAAATAATAAAAACAAAAATATCGTTCAAACGATGAAATTCTCTTTTATTCACAACTCAAAAAGTATTTATGGGATCTCTCTGGTCCCATATCTCAAAAATGAACTCACCACCTTAATGCATAACACAATTAAAAGTGAAAAAGAGAATTCTAAAGCAAATATCAATCAGCAGCGGTCACTATAGTAACGCATTAATGCCGACGCATGGTTACTGTTTACTATTACTCTGTTGTGTTACTAAACTTCCTGTATTATAATTACAGAAACTGAATTATGCAATTATAATCAATTATTAGTATACATATTTAGTACTTATAGATTGTACTTATAGATTAGAAAAGTACTTCAGATATTAAATAATTATGGTTATTCATTCATTTTAGCAGAATTATATATTTAATAAGGATGGAAGAAGTTAGGTAAAAACAACCTTGAATATGATAAAACTTGCTGTGTTTCCAGCTTTTTGGGAACTCTTCACTTTTTTTGTAATGCTTTCGGTAAAATTAAAAATAAAAAATACTGTTATAATATGCGATAAAATTTAATAATGTTATCATGATACCTTAAAACATGGCATAAGAACCATTCATTCGGTTCAATTTACTCTTCAGTTTTGTATTTTTTACTAAATGCATGATTAAAAGAACTATAATTTTGAAAACTGGAGTTTCCAGTACACCGTTATATTATGAATGGAAAAATTAGCTTATTAATGGTTTGAAAACCGTATATTTTGGTTTCTATTACCAGATTTTTGGACTTCATTTCCGGAAATATTATCACAATTCAGTTGGGTACTCTTAAATGAATATTTTTTCTATGAATAAGGTCTGATTATTCAACAGCATAAATTTAATAATTTTACGTATTTTCTGTAATGTAACATTTACATAATTTCAAGGACCTGGCTTAGATTAGCTCTAAACCTGGTCCTTGAATAAATCTTACCACAACATCTTATCTGTGAAAGTGTTACTTCTAAACTAGATAATTCAAAACTCATCCAAAAAAATTCAATTTAAAAACTGATTAAAAATACCGTTATTAAAATGCACATGATTTATTGGTACGAGAACTTACAGATTGTCAAATATAATTCAAAATAAAAATTTATAAGTTTTTCTTGCTTGAAGAATTTTCTCGAGAGCAAACTTAATTTATTAGAATAATGAACACAAAGTTACAACCGGGAGGACGCGCCTCCTAAACGAATGTTAAGAGGCGTAGGGCCATGGAATAATCCCAAATGAAATTTATTGATACGCTGCTGAAAAACGTTACATTTCTACCTAAAATTTAACACTTGAGTTGAATTTTTATTGATTAACTATTTGAAACTTTTTACCATTCTTTTTGTGATAAAATTTAACAAAATATGATAATATTTACTTCTGATATAATTGATATATAAATGATTACATTGTACATGATATTTTTGTTTTAATATTAACGTGCATAAATATAGCATTTTTTACTTTTGTATAATTTCTTAGGACAATAAATGCAAATAGAAATTATTTTTCTTGAGAAAAAATAAAAATATGGACAATATTAAACTTTTAGTTGATCTTAATTTATCTATTGCAGGTAACAACAACTGTTAATATCTGAACTTGTTCATCATTAAAACTCTGATTGACAAAAAATATGCTGATGTTAATCACTAATATGTGGCATAGCGATGCAGTTTTTATATACAATTTATACATTTTATACACAGTTAGTGTATTTTTGCTAGATAGCAAATAGTTCTTGTGCTCATTGCGATTTAGTAAACCAGAAGAAATAGCGTTAATCGGGGACGAAAAATCATGGAATAAACTTATTCACAACAAGAAATAAACTAATTTGTAGAAAAAAACGGAAAGACACGTGGGATATTTCTATGATTCTAGTAACTGATAAAACGTCTATTGAGGGAGGAGAAATGCCGAAAATAACTTAAAAATTATTCAGAAAAAGCAGATAAAGCAGAAAAACTTATTTGTAAATAAAAAGGGATGATCAATTGTCTAGTATTCTAGGAATGGGTATTTATAAATAGCATGGGGTCCTAAAATGACCCCCGCGAGAATTTCCGGGTTAAACCAGATTTTAACATTAATCATAAATTTAAACATATATTATAGAGCACCAATTTTATCTTTAGTGTTTAATAGAGTCAAATAATTTCTGAAAAACTTTTAAAGCATGCAATTCTTAAGCCGTTTTTTATGTGTGGCAATTTTCTTCGCAATCTACAAAAATTTGTGTAGTTATATATTTCAGATATTACAAGAACAAAATGTTTGCTTCCTATAAAAATCTTAGCGTATTAAAATTTAACTTCAAAAGTTCACTTCAGATCAAAAGTAAAAATGTCTTATTGGTGAGAAATACTTCTTCAAACTAAATGGCAGTTCCATTAATCCTAAAAGTAATAAATGTCTTGTGATAATTTATGAAGTTGAAGGTATGCATTGTTGAGTTTTTCTATTGAGACGGTCATGAAAATATTTATGAGATTATAAAACTTTCTTGTGAAAAAAAACCTCTCTCGCTCTGACATATTTTATACCAAATAAGAAGCTTAGGAAATAGTTATCCATTCGTTATGAATCAATTTAATAAATAAGTTTGCACAGCATTTTACCTCTAAATTATTTATATTTTACGTTTAAATTACTCTTTAAACCTAAATTATGCTTATATCTAAGATTACAAAGGATTAAGAGTAATATTTTAAGGGAAAAAAAAGCATTATGTAATAGAAGAAATTATAAAGACGTGTTTAACAAAATGTCTAGTATTCTAGGAATATGTATTTATCAATAGCATGGGATCCTCAAAAAACAACTATAAAAACACAAAAAAAAACTTAAAAGATGGAACAATAATTAAGAAAAATATAACATTACTAACATATATTTAAATTTATAATTTTATTAATACGTTATAGATTAATTAGTGTTGCATTCAGAACAGTAAGAAATTATTATTTTATTATAACATTTTATTTAAAAGGGCTTTGGATTCATAAGTACCGAAATCAAACATTTTTATGTAAATAAATAGCTTTCAATACAGAAATTTATGGTATTGTTGAGGTTTATTTGAGATTGTTTTGAGGTGTCAAAGTTGATTTGAGGTTTATTCGATGTTGATTAAAAAAAAACCTTAAAGGAATAACTTCTCAAGGTGCATAATCTAGGTGTATGAAATTGTTTTATTCGCACTTAAGGTTGATTTGAGCAACTAGCTTAGGGAGGTTATTTTTGCAGTGCATGGATTATTTTTTCTACACTTCAAGCAATTTTGCATATTTGAGGTGTGGATAATTTCACTCGTTCTAAATTAATTATTTCTGAGTCATATATGAGGTTGATTTAGGGACGTGTAATTGAGGTTTAAGTTTAGGTTTATTAATGAGATTGTTTTTGGTGCAAAATATAACCTTATTTTCCACCTCACGTGTTTTTTTACGTCTGTCAACCTCAAAACAAACACAAGAACACCTTATTTTTCTGTAAGGGTTAATACTGAAGCCAGATGCTACTTAAAGATTAGCTACTACAACTTCAGAAGGAGCAAGCATTCAATAGATTAAATCAAAACTCTGAAAAGTTTTCATCATGCATCTTATGAATTGTGAAAAATAGTTTTTTTATTATGATACGAAGCAAAATAGCGTCTGTAGAGATTCTTTGACTAACTTTTTGAAGAGTATATAGTTAAAGCGGAAGCCGCTTTTTATGCAGTCAAAGCAAGCAAAAGCAGTAGAAATGTTTTTGATCTAACATTTATTTAACAAAAATATGTTTTAAAAGAGCAATTGAGTTCCGAAACAAAATACGAAGGAATTCATAATTATAAAAAATGTGGAATCTGTTATGTACAGTTTATGACTAGGCAATTCTCATCTTTCTTTATTGGCTTTTTGCTGCTGTATATAATATTGCCAGCCAGGCATTACATGCAATTACTTAGTATTTTATATAATGTCAGCATTTCATTAATCGTATCATATACAAAATGCTGTGTTTTTATCATTTTAAATGGCCGATTTGAATGCTATTCGGTTAAAATAGTAAAATAAAATTGTAAAAAAAGAAAAGAAAAACAAACTTTACGAACAGCTGATATACTGATAGTGAGATAAAACTGAAGAAAAAATGAAATTCAAATACTGAATATAGTAGATGCATTCTGTAAGAACAATCAGGGGAAAAAAACTTATTAAAAAGTTTTTTCAATGCTTTTATTTAAGAAAAGAAAATTATAAAAAAATTATTTATTAACTTCAAATGTTTGGGAAGTAAAATATATTATTTTTATAATTCATAAAATGAATTTTTATTTTTTTTTCATTTTTTTAACTTTTGTAGTAAATAATATTAAGTATAATTATATTATTCATCTAGATTTATACACCTCATACGAAACTGATAGTTTAAATTTAGTTGCATACAAATTAAGTTTTCTGCTAGTCCGAAATTAATTCCGTAAGTATATATTCTAATATAAATTTTATTTCGAATTTAAAAAAAATATTTTGAAATAAATTATGTTTCAGAATTGCGAAAAGATTATTTTTGAAACACGTTAATAGCAACTGTAGAGAGAAAGTTTGTAATATCAAAACAAATATTCCAAAAACATGAATTTCATGGAACTCAAAGGCATGTAATTATAAAAAAAACTACTCTGAGAAAAGGGTATGATTAAAATTATCAAACTATGGTAAGAATTACCGTGCTTCTTATATCATCGGAACATTGAAAAGGCTAGTTTTTTTTAATCGAAGCACTTTGGTGATAACTTCGGTAAAATTAACAATAAAATATGATTTTATAATAAGTGATAAAACTTGGTAAATGTTTTGAAATTTGCTAATTTTGTCAAGAGAGCTTAGAACATGGCCCAAGAAAACTTCTTTTTTAGTCAAATATACATTTTAGTTTTAGATTTTTTACTAAATGTGTTGTAATAAGAAGTGTAATTTTAGAAACCAAAATCTGCTATAAACTATTTCCATATGAATGGAAAAATTACCAAATAAGAAGTATAATTTTAGAAACCAGAATCTTCTATAAACCATTGCCGTATGAATGGAAAAATAACCAAATGAAAGCGTTAAATAGGTATATTTTTGTTTTAAAACAAGAGTAGCGACTTCTTGTTTGCCGGAAAATTTATTGACATAGAGTAAGGTAAATTAATCAGATGTTTTTCTTCGTGTACTTAGAAATGTTTATTTGCTTAGTAAAAAAAAAAAAAAAAAAACTTTTGCTTTAGAAACTTTCTTGCAATTGAATTCAAATGACGTCGTATTATGTGCACAGAAATCTGTAACTTATCTTCGCAATATTAGCATTACTGACAATACTATAAATATTTTGATTGAATTCAGATCAGAACAAAAGTTATAAAATGTGCTATTTGGGAGTGATATCTGCAACTTTGCTGTTACGTGAATGTCATTTTAGTCGTAAATGTTGACCTTAAATAGGAATAAAGTTTTATTGAATAAGACGCATGCCAAGTGACATCCAGATTTACTTTAACATCGCCAATATTGAAGTATGCTATTTGTGATATCGAAATACTTGTCACGTTCATTCACGGGGTGTGAAGTTTCCATCAAGCACATTTTTTTATTATTATTCATTCTTTATTCGGGCAATACTACGCATTAGAACATAATTTTATGCTTGTAACATTATTTTACGCGTTTCCTTATTACGCTTTTTGTTTTGAATTTAAATTTTAGCTAGTGTGTTTTTTATTGTGTAATAATATGTTACGACATTGCATGAGTTAAACACAATAGAATTGTATATGAAAGCGACAAAAACTATAAATACTCATGTCAATTTAGTAGTCCGACACTTATTAGCGTCGTGGATATAGAGAAACAAATGATAAAGTATTTTGAATAATATGCTTCAAAATTTGAACAATCTAAGAGAGCAGTGTTGTGTTAGATGGGTATTAATGTTAACAGCAACCCTCATCACAAAGCTTAGCAAATGCCAGTAAATGATTAGCAAATAAACCACGCAAGCTTAAAACAATGCTGAATTTTAATACAATAGTTTACTTGTCATGAGGTTCACATTTAGCTTGGATAAACAATCCTTTTATATCTAGATTGAATCTGTCTTTTCAAAACAAGATTAGAAAAGCGTTCTCTAACCGAGAAAAATTCCCCAATTTAAGTTTTATTTCAGATTTTAGGAATATCACTGAAGTAAGATTTATTTGAGCAGGTTTTTATATGCTATATATTCGCACGTACGATATGTATATTCGCACGTACGTCAAACGTAGAACACTAGAACTTATCTTAACAATCTATTAATTTTTAAAACAAAATTATACATAATTTTCTACGTTTGGTAAATTTTATGTAAAAAAAACTATGATGGAATGAATCTAATATTCCACATTAGTCGAATATTTCACTCTGCACGAACTTTACCTAATAGTATGCTTCCTAAAAAGATTTATATTTTCTAAATTGATGAAACGCATTTCGACTCAGGGTGTTTATTTGATACCAAAAATAGATAGCCCAAGCTATTTTTCCTGGTTTTTAATGTAAGCAGTTAATTGAGACATGAATAATATGGAAAAAAACATATTTTTTTAACTCGCAAATGTTAAAACGTACATTATAACATATCTTACAGATCCATGAAAAAAATTTTAAATTCATTTTTAATAGTTTTGAAATTTTATGTAAACAACAATGTAAGATTGAAACTAATAGTCCACATGGCTTGAATATTTCAATATTTACGAACTTTTATATAAATTTGTCGATTAACTTAATTAATATTAGAACTAGGAGTTGACAGCATTTTGACTCAAAACGCCTAAGAACATCCTTAATTTTAGATTTTTAGTCCGAAATACTTTTCTTATTATTTACTGCAAGTGGGTATTTAAGGCATTTAGTAATATCCAGAACATAATTTTTTAATCCCTGATACGTGAAAAAAGTCCTTTCAACAAATCTTTCAGATCTTTAAAACTATTTTTTCGTTTAATTTCTATACATTTTTTCCATGCTGGGTGAATTTTATGTAAACGATGCATTGGTTAATGCCATAAAAAGAGAGAGAGGGGGGAGGGAGCAGACATAAAAATAATTTCAGAATGAATTTTCTTGGATACTTTATTGAAATATTTTTTCTTCCTTATTTAAATACTTGGCATAAAAAATCCTGACGTTGCGCTTTTTAAAAGGAATCAATATTACATCCGGTACGTTGTCCAATAACGTTTGTTGCTTCATTTTTTCTTTCTTTTCGAATGCTTCCTATTTCTCCTATTTTAAATAAAATTTTATTTTGTGAAAGTAACATTTCATGACTAGAGATAAAATTTGTTGTTATCCCTTTTTATATGATTCTGTTAACCCGCAACTTTCAGTGCTTTTTTTTCATCCCCTTTATAGATTTCCTTTATCTTTATCAAATGGTGAAAACTATTTCAGTTTTTTTTGCACTTTGGTATCTGAAAATATATTAAAGATAAAATTGCTTTGCATTTAAATGTAAAATGCCACATGACTTATGCACAATTTCTGGAAGAGATACTAAGTTATTGGAATTATGTTATTGATGCTCTTATTTTTTTATTTAGTGAACTTTATTTTTTCTTTTTAATGGTAAAATAAACAAATGATACATTACGAATAAATGCTAATTGGTGTAGTAAATCATACAATAAAAGATATTTTTTTCAGAAATACCACAGAAAAGACTAAGCTACAAAACTATTATTTCAATATTAAATGCGTACATAATCTTTCTCTATTTTTAACTCTTTACGATTTAGCATTTAACTGAGACATGTTTATTTATTTTCTTTTTCTTTTTCCTTTAAATTGCAATTTAAGCAGGCAAAAATATTGAGAAAACTTTTATTCTCTTTTTAGCAATTTCTCTTCCTGTTGTAGTCTTAGACTCTTTTAAATGTGCGAATTTTCTTTCTAATAGCTATTTAGGTTTCCATTGGTTTCACCTTCCAGTTGCAAGTAAATCCATACAGAAGTAATTGGTAAATATGGAATTAAAATGTGTGAGAAAAGGAGTAAAATTTTAAGAAACGCGAACATGTATGCATTTAGAGCCTGTTTCTCAATAAGTGAATAATATATTCGAAATGAAGTAGTATTACGATTTGTTATCGTAATCAAAAATTGTAGTCGTTTGGTGTGTAGTCAGTGTGTAGTCGTTTGGTTAACAGTCTTTATGGAAACACAGTTTGAAAGAAATATTATAAGCAAAATAAACATGTGATATCAGATAACTTTAAAATTATTAATTTGGTAACGTAATCCATGAATGAAACCACGTTAATGCTGCTCATTTAATCTATCTGACATAGAGTATAAAGGATAATTAAATGTTAAACTATATGTAATAACTTTTCTGTGCAAATAGAGCTATAAGCTAGAAAATATTACTGATGGTATCTTCAAAAAATATTTGAATAATTTATAGTAAAATTTAAAACAATGGTTAACGTTTAACCTATCAGAAAATTCCATTTCGTCCTTCACTCATCCCGCTTGAACGGTTCGTCGTAGAATGTTCTAATGATATATATATATATATATATATATATATATATATATATATATATATATATATATATATATATATATATATATATATATATATATATATATATATATATATATATATATATATATATATATATATATATATATATATATATATATATATATATATATATACAAGGCCCGGCTATTAATTTCCAGGACTCATAGAATAACTCAGAAGAAAATAAAATTAAACACATAGCCATTTAATATTATTCGAAGTAATCCCCATCAG
The DNA here is from genome assembly GCF_982258835.1 of Parasteatoda tepidariorum. Lineage (NCBI taxonomy): Eukaryota > Metazoa > Arthropoda > Arachnida > Araneae > Theridiidae > Parasteatoda > Parasteatoda tepidariorum. The sequence continues at coordinate 81,747,855 of NC_141761.1, forward strand.
CCGTAATGCACGTCTGTGCTCGGCTGTACAAATTTCGGAAAGAAGTTTTAAAGTCCTCTTTCGGAATGCTCTTTAATAATGACGTTACAGTCTTCTTGATGGCTTCGACATCTTGAAATCTTGTCCCCTTCAGCGAATTTTTCAGCTTAGGAAACAGTCTGCGGGTGCTAGGCCTGGAGAGTATGGTGGATGCTGCATCTTAACGACACCATGCTGGGTTAAGAATAGCCTCACAGGCAACGCAATGTGTGGAAGCAAACTTTTTCAATTGCTTCCGGCGTGCGTAACGACTGCAGCCAACCTGTGTGTGGATCATCTTCCACGCTTTCGCGCTGTCCCAAAAGCTTTTAAACCATTCAAAAGTTCTTGAGCGACATAATGCTTCCTCGCCGTAAACTTGTTTTAACAATTTGTTGGTTTCCGCAGCTGTCTTGCCCAATTTGAAGCAACATTTAATGTTTATTCTTGCTCCATTTTCACTTCGACAACAAGAATTTAAGAGCTATGTTTTAATGCGCCTTTCTACGAGAACCACTTACTTCAGTTTGGTGCCGATTGCACTGCACATGCGCAAGAAAACACTCTTCAATATGCAATCATTAGCACCATCTTCCGGCTTTTCGTTCTCCTACAGTTACGTCAGTCCTGGAAATTAATAGCCGGACCTTGTATATAATTAAGGAATACTAGCTACATCGTATAGTTTGTCTATTGAAATTTAGCTTATTCGTATGGTAAAATAAAACAAAACGAATTTTCTGATTTATTCCTGTCCTTCATAAAAGTTTTTTTTTTCTTGCATTTTCCGCATCGTATTTCTTTTAGCTAACTGAATTATTTTCATAAATGAGAATAAAAAACTAGTTTTATTTTGATATAACTGCTATTATATGCAAAATGCATAAAGAGAGAAAAGTTCAAAAAGTAACTCTCTCATATAAAAGAGAACAAAGAGTTCAATTTTGAAAGCATTTTAAATTACTAGCCATTGTAGAAAAAATCCCAAAACTCTTAATTCTGTGAAAAAGAACTTTTGCAACAGACAATAGATACTGGGTCGATATAATTACGAATGTGATGCATCGTGTACGTGGAGGTGCATTATAGAGTGCAAAGGAGCTTAGGGAAATTTTATCAAGTTGGGGGAGACTGAAAGAGATTCTGGGCGTGATTTGAATTTTCAATTTCTCTAAAGAATTTCGCTACCAATTTCCGTCCTTTCTCGTACAATCATCCCTGTTAATATATTTCAGTTTTAACGTATATAATCATCTGCGTTTTCCATTAAATTTCCTAATAAAAAGGCTAAAATTCTTTTCAAGAAATATACTTTTATACTTATTTAAGAGTGAAAAGCATTGAATGGAGTATAGATTTTGTCGCAAGTAATTCTCGTAAGTAGAATCACCACATAAAAGCTATATGCTTTATTACATTATGAAAGTTATGAAATACGTAATAAATATTCAAATGTAGTCTTTTTGACCACATAAATAATTTTTATTATTTTTAATAAGAAGCAGTAGCAAATGTAAGACATCGATGTAATAAATATTGAATTGGTGTCTTTATTGTTTTGTTTTCTGTTGCCATTTTTTAGAAAAAGGAAGAAAAAAAATGTTTTGTTTTTGTTTCCCGTTGCATGAACTTTTTTTTAAACAGATCTTAGATTCCTTCATATCGCTGATTTCTTATCTGTAATCAATTTCTCTCTCAAAGCAACATTTTGTTTTAAATAACACTTCTAGTCTATTTTTTGTCGAAATATACGTGTTTTAAAACATCATAAATAACAGGGATGGAATAAATGTTACGACAAATTTGGGGAGTCAAGGCATATAATTAGGAATAAAACTGCATTAGGAACGCATGCCCTGAAATATTATACTCCACTATGGGCGCTACTCTATTTGAACTATTATACCTACTATACACTAATTATGAGAAAATTCGATGTCAATATTCTGTATTAAAACATGGCCCTGTACTTCACCTTAATTTTGATCCATAATCTTCAAATTGAACCACGTATTATTTTACCGGGTACTAATGCACCCTAGGAATAATTATAGGCTTATTTGAACTATGCACTAATTATGAACTATTTCATCGTGCTTCTGAACAAGTCATTATGGGGGAAGCGCCCCTAGTGCCTTATGACGGCATTTACCGGCATAGGTTTCTTGTCAGTTTTTACCCTAATGATATGTTTGAACTCAATTAGAAGTTTGTCTCAACATTTATGCAACTCTCTGCTATATATGATGCTTTCAAAGTTGTACATTTAGACAAAAAAAAATATTATTCAAAATAAAATCTGTAGCTTTAGGAGCAAAACTAATTTCAATTTTAAAGTTCCCTCACCGGATATAGGCAGGATAAAGTATTTGTTTAAATGCAACGAAGAGTGGTTCCCCTGTGTTAATAAGAAGAAGAGCAATAACTTTTTATTGAAGTTTCTGAACTCTTATAGTATTACAGCGGCCGGCGAGAAACAAAAAAAAAAAAAAAAAATCACAGAAAGGGACCAACTCGAAGGGTATAACATGTTGCTACTCCCGGGCAAACATTTATAAGTTATTTTTTAATGCTTTAAGTTTAAAAAAAATTTGGCACTTAGCGATTATAGTTGGCGTGGCGGATCATGATTCAGAAATATCCCCAATAAAAACACGAAAGAATGACGTTGACCAAACTTCTTAGGTTATAATTAATAATAATCAGTTAACGTGATAAATTTGTTTGAATTGTTAACTTTAACCGGGTTATTTGGTTATTATTATTATTGACCAGTTAGTATTAATAATAACTAATGATTCCCATTGACCGTAACATATACATAGATTCAGGGAGAGAGATAGTGTTCTTTACTATACCAACTGGAAAAAATAAAAAAATATTAGTCTGAATTTGTCTTAAGGATAAAAGTCATCAACTCTTCTCGTGAAATAGAGATTTAAAAACAATTCTTGATGACATAGCTAAACATGTTGTGGCCAATTATCAAAGCTACGAAGATGCGCTATCAAGTTGTCCAAAATTTATCATTCGCGACTTAATTTCAAACGATGTGATTTCTTTATCTTTGCAGAGAAATGTTGCAGTTCATATTTGCTTATTTTCTTTACTGCGTATCGTCAAAAAATGGTTAGCCTGTTTTTTTTTTTGTTTTCTTATTACAATATACACCTAGTTTTTTTTTAAAATTTAATGATAGTTTTCAATAAAGTACGGGAACTTATTGTTTAAAGAAAGTAAATAAGTTATCTCCTTGAAAAAAATAATAAACAACAGTTTTTTGGATATCAAAAAAATATTTTCTATATATGCAATAACTTTTAAAATGCAATTTTTAACTTCTTTGTTCAAAACGAGTCAAAAATTCTATTTTTCTTAATACGTTAGTATTTGCTTCTATTTTGATCGTGAATACACGGTTCCCAGTAGTACACCGAAGTAAAGCATCACTAGCTGTTGCCAATAAGCTGGCGGGTGACCACTTTGAGCAGCTTGCATATGATCCGAGGGAGAGCGGTATCAGTCCCGGTTAAACTGTTCGAATATGAAGTCGAACAAGATATCATGTTCTAATATCTTGTTCGACTTCATGCACAGGTCGTCGGGCTGCCATAGTAGGGGAGCCATCCCCTCTACAGACGATCAAAATATCGATGGCATGTCTGCAGATCATCCTCTTCACGTGTTCGACTCCAAATAGCTCATTGTGCAACTCTAGCGACGTGAATAAAGCACCTTAAGTATCTGTCTTCTTTCTTTTCTTCTTTTTCATGAGTTTTAAGCGTGTAATAGCAGAGACTCGTGTAATTTATATTTTTATGATTGTTATGAACAGTGTTTATACATTCATTCAAATAATTACTCTTTAATAGTAATATTTGCTCCATATTAAATATACACTGCTTTATTTAGTTATTCATTTACTAATTCTCTCATTTAAAGCCACTTATTTTATTATTTATCCATTTATTTAATCATTTAAACATAGACTACTCTATTTTTTCTTTCATTTATTTGTATCTTCAAATGATTCATTCATTTATTCCATCGCCGACCGGCCTGTGTAGGGGGCAGGGAACTGTCCTTGCATCGGAAAGGTCGTGGGTTCGAATCCCGGGCGAGGCATGGACGTTTCTTTCTCTCTCTGTGTTCTGTGTTCTTTCTCCTTTGTGTGTGAATGTGACCCGCCCTATAAACCAATTGTGGCAGTGTGAATGGCGAGGCCAAAGTCGAATTCCTGGCCATAGATGGCGCCACTGAAAAACAGGAACAGTCGCACCCCCACTACCTAAACAGGCATACAACAACAACAAAAAATTCATTCTATTAAATTATTAATTTGTAATTTTTGCTAGCATTTGTAAATTTTCTTCAAGTTTGTGGAATAGAATATGAGAAAACTCCTTTCGTATTTAAAAATTAATAAAAATATGGAAGAAAATACCTTGCAAATAGTTTTTTTTAATTTTTTTTTATTTTAATCAGTAGTAGATGAAATTTTTGAATACAGAGAGCAATAATTACCGATTACAGACTATTTTTTTTTATTTATCTTTACATGAAATAACTTACTACCGTAGTTTAAGCATTAAAACATTGGTCACTTTCAATAAAAAATAAATAATGAAGAAAACATGACTAAAGTTCCTTCCCTGACCACATCAAATGTATTTTATTATGAGTATATCATGTCTTTTTGGTTAATTATAAAAATATTTATAGTGTTAAAGGCATGTATTTGTTTTCATTTATTTTATCTATATTAATGTAACGAATAATTGTAAAATTGAAAAATCGTGATAATAAAAGCTAACAAAAAATATTTAAAGGTAATATTTTCTTACACATTTATTAAAATTGAGCTTAAGATAATTAAATTTTTTTTATATTGTAAAAACAATTCCTGATAAAATTACTGTAAATACTACTGGCACCTTGAGAGCAATGCCCGTAAAATCAATTTTACCACAAAATCTACTTATACAATTATTTTTATATAGTAAAGTTTTTTGGATTACAGTTATTTAGTGATTTTACAGTTTATATTAATGCAAAAAGTACGCAATATCAAAAATTTTCTCCATTAAATTTTGTTCCGAAAAGTACCGGCACCCTGAGTGCCAGTTCTCCAATACTGTAATTTGATCATAAATTTTTTAACGGTGTAATGTTTCACGATCCATGAAAAATGACATATTTCACAACTATTTGAGAAGAATATACATTTAAATGATGTAGTAATTATTATAGATTTTAATTAATAGTTGTTTAACACCAAATACTAAACGAAACATTTAATATTTATTTGAAACACAACAGTTGTTAATGATTCTAAAACTATATCACTATAGACAAAAATGCATTTTATTCTTTATTCAAAATTCCAAAAAGATAAAAAGAACACCACGCACGGAAACTTTTTTTCCCTTTTCTGATTAAATTATATGAAATTCCATAAAACACACTTCTGGTAAAATTCAAAATAAGATTATTTTAATATCAAATATTTCAATTTCATGAAACAGTACAGGTGCGCTTTTTTCTAATTTCATTTTGGGGAAAAACCACAATATTTTCTAGAAGAAAATAAAGACTTTTCTTTCAGTTCATGAAAGTGAAATTAACATTTGAATAGGATTCTGAAAATTTCAAGAAATTCTCGAGTGAAATCCATGAATGAAACATTTCGATATTTGAATTGAACAAACACAGAAACAGGAAACTTATTGATTTCTCAAAGCAGATTTTCCTTTAAATTCTCCAATCGTTGGGAGTCTAAATCAATAGGTTCTAGTTTAAATATTTCTTCAAGAAGACAACTTTCTATTCCTGTGTTTTTCAATAAGGCACTTGAGGTACTTGTTTGTGTAAGTTTTATTTTAATACACAATATTAAACAGAAACTATGTGTGTAGCAGTTCATCACATTATTATTAAATTTAACTCCAAAAATGTCATAAAAATAGTTTAATAAAAAATAATTTCTTTGTATTGAGTAATAAGAAATATGAGATTTCGTTAACGCAATTTTAGATTTTGAAATAGTTTTGACATTTTGCGTTATTACTAAATTTAATTGGCGTAATTACCACTACGATTATTAAAGATCAGTTCACTGGTATATAAGGCATGCTAACTTGATTCAATCATGAGGTATCTCTTGATGGATGAAGGTTGTCATTGTCGATAACTCCTCCCCCCACATTCATTGGTGACTTACGGACGTGATATGATCACGCCAATCTTGACAGTAACACCCACTTCGATCTGGTAACGCCTACTTCGATGGATGATCCACATTGAGCAGTTTACTTGTGATTGCCTCATTATCCTCCTTCTCACGCTGTTGCTGCTCTGTCTCGTCTCGACCATACATAACGTCAGCCTGCATACACTCGACTGCTAAAGGTAACACAGGAGCGACTACGACTGTGAAGTTAATACACCTCTCACAATTCAGAACTAAAAAACCCGGTGATCTTAACTCCAGCTGTCCCGGTCTTTCACAAGTACAGCAACTAGTGGTATCCGTTCATCGAATTCTATCCCTGATAAAATTCTGGTGGGGGAGTATTGCGGCGTAACTACCACTACGATTAATAAACATCAATTCACTGGTATATAAGGCATGCTAACTTGATCATGAGGTACCTAAATTTATTTTCTGAACTCATTAATTTTTTCTAACTGAATCAAAACTCTTTTATGTGAGAATTTTAAATTAGCTTTTTCAATGGAATCATGGCGTTTATTTTGATATACAAAATGTAGAAAAATTGAGCTTTAGTTTAATGAGTTAATGAGACTTAATATACTATCGAATTAGTTTTTATGTAAGAATGAAAAAAAAATAATAACTACGTGCTGTAGACTAAAAATATATAATTGTGGAAAATGCAGTTAATGTGATTATTATTCTTTGTTTTGATTGCATCCCAAAAACATCATTCATTTACTTTAAATTCCTTCTGAATAAGTCTCAGTTTATATTTAAAAACAATCACAGTTTTAAAAAGAAGTAGACATCAAGAAATACAGCACTTTTAAAAAAAAATAAATAACTAAGCTTGTCTAAAAATTATTATAAAAATACATGTACAATTAAACGATTTTTTTTCTAACTTAAAACATTTATTATAGTATTTAAATGAAGTAAAAATAAATAAATATTATGAGGATAAAGTAAAGGAACCTTAGAGTTTTCTAAAGATCAATAAATTTAATAATCTGAATATAATTTGCAATTTTTTAGACATTAAATTAACTGTCTCTCTATGCCTAAAACAATTTAGTTTAATAAACTAACTTTCATATATAAGCCATAAATCATTTCAAGAGAAATCTATATAATTTATCTCTGCTATCTACTCAGCGGTTTGAAACAATGATTGATTAATTTTGAGGAGTGATATCCCGCATATGTAATAAGCCTTTTGTGAATAGAGGAGTATATTATTCAAATAGTGCAAAGCATTCAATTGAAAATTTGATTTCAAAGTAAAGTTTTATTATTAAATATGCAATGGTTAATGTGAATAATAATTAAATCTAGGCAATTATTTATTAGATTATTCTACATTGAAAGATATTTTCTAATTTCAAATCTCTATGAATGTTTCAAAGGGATTGCCTTATCCTAATTTGTACTTTTGTGAACTATTCTTCTCATTTCAAACAGTTTTTATTCTCCAAACATTTAAAACTTATAAAATATCCTCTCTGTTGCTTTTTCTTTACGCTCAATTAACTGGTTTTGTCTCATACGATCAAAGTATACAAAGCGTTTTTTTGCAAAACAATTTCTCTTAATTTAAATTTTTATTTTTTTTTAGTTATTTTCTTCTAGTTTCCAAAAGAAGTATTTCGAAAAATATTTAAACATTTCCTTTTTTAGAACATTTTGGAAGTACAAATATTTAAGTCGTATTCAACTCAACTTCAAAACAGAGTCTGCAAACTCATAAATATTTTTTCTGTAAACGTCTTTTTTAAGCCTCCTTTTCCAGCCCCGTGTGCATTAAAAATTGAATTTTGTATCAAATAAGTTGACATTAAACCATTAATGCCCATTAGAATATTTCCAGTTAAAGGTTGTAGTCAAATTGTGCAGAAAAGACAATTACTCATTTGTGTCTGGAGGTTTGTCCTATTGCTATTGCAAAACGATATTCTTTGATTTAATACACGTAAATATAAGTGATTATAGATTATGCTTTTCATTTGAGATTCCTAACGCTAGACTAGTTGTATGGTGTTTCCATTCATTTAATCTAAGGTTCCTACTCTACAAGTAAATATGCAAATAATCTGTCTATGCTCAGCTGCCATAAAACTGTCTGTAGTTAGTGGTTTACATTCATATTTACCCAATTTTCAAAGTTAAACTGAAGAAAATGGTCAGGAAAACTGATATTTTAATTTTAATAAATTGCACAGGACAATAAATATTTTGTTGCATTTATGCAAATAATTGATCTAAGCTAATTCGAGACAGGGGATTTCAAATCTGAAATTAATTTTACTTCTAAAGCTGCAGATACTTTAAAATGACATTTTCAGTTTATTTTTTGTCGAAATGTACAAGTTAAAATACGTTATATATAACAGGGGGGTTGCGTAAATGTGGAGACTAACTTCCTGGGGAGTTAGGGAACAAGATCAGGTACCCCACTACGAGATGCAGGGAATCGAAAATGACTTTCTTTAAGGAATATTAAAACTGGAATTTGAGATTCCTTACCAAACAAAAACGGTGCCATGAACAGACTTTAGGAAACTAGTTTCCTAGGGAATAAATGCTTCTTGCAATGATGCTTCTTAAATATCACATAACTAAGCATGGCAAAAATTAGCCAATCATAAAATTCTCTTTTTCGCTGTTCAGTAGTTACTTTTCACTGTTGATAACATGTGACCAATTTTGTTTCAATTTCCTAAATCGGGCATTGATTAGTGTTTATATTTGACCTAATTTCTGTGTTGTGAGCTCTTTTTAGAAGGGCACGTTCTTTTTTACAAAGTTAAATAAAAATGAATGCAAAAAAACAGACAAACCGCGATTTACGATAAATGTTGAAAAAATGGAAAAGAACAAGGACATAGTTTAAAAAAAATAAACAATACAATTACTGCTGGGGAAATTAAGGCAGCGCATCTTCAGGAATGAAACTGCTTAAGAACCCATGCCTGGAAATATCATCCTACATGGCTATGGGCGATTCTATATTATGACCTGTACAGAAGTACAGGCAAAAATTTCAGAAAAGGGAATTATATGCCCTAACTCTCCTAGAAACTTGCCGCAGCATTTATTCGTCCCATTTTTATATATAACGATTTTAAACTAGTACAATATAATATTTTTTTTTGAAAAATAAACTAAAAATATCAGTAAATTACTAGATGTAAAGATAAATAAATAAGAAAAAAACATTTGCTGCATAGAGAAATCAACTGTAATTCTGAAATTAGCAAAGGGAAAATATCCAAGATCCGTTAAAAAATCTAATGCAACAGAAAAAATATTATTCCTTGGTGTTATTTTGATTTTATCGTAAGGAAAAAGTTTTAAGTCCTTTGTCTTAATTAAGGGTAAAACTTTCCAAAATTGTTTAATATAAATACTATATATTTCCTAACATCTTATCAAAAACATTACTGAAATTGTTAGATATAAGTTATGGCTTTATTTGAAATTGATCCAGATATGTATATTTGCAGTAAAGAAATATATTTTTTCTCTTTACATAGTCCCATTTTTTTGCAAAACATGGTGCAGCAATAATATTAATTCTCAAAAATCATTATAATTAAAATAAAAATACAAATAGAAACATTCTGTAAATGTTATTTTAAATTATTTTATTCCATGTCTTTCAGCTTTTATTCCATAAGAATTCATTTAAGGAGACATTTCGCAGTAATCTGATTTTCTGTCGAGTCTTATCAGTATTCCATAAAATGCTTGGAAAACAATTTCAAAGAAACTTTAAAAGCATTATTCCTATCAAACTCTTATTCATGAGCAATACGTTGTTCCACGTTGAGCATCATCACAATTCCATTTGGAAAAAGTTTGGAAAAAAGGACAAATAAAATTCTGAGAGACATCTCATCTCCATACTTGTATTGAAATTTGGTACCTAAAGAAAATTGAGTTGATATTGCTTTTTGAGAGGAGGACTTCAATTTTATTAGCTCTTTCGTTTACTTATTCTCGTCACAGTGGATACACCAATTCTTGAGCAATGCCGAAATGCGATGTGAAAAATAAAACAGTACACAGTATGTAATGCAGTGAAAGCTTTTGACATCATGTCCGCTACAGACGAAAAATAAACATGTACTTTTTAATAGTTTAGGATTGATAAAAATATTATTTTTTAAAACTCATTTATTTTTATTTTTCGTAATAGGAAAATATTTGGTTTATTTAACCATACTCTATTTAAAATAAAATCTTTCAGCTTCTTCTTCCCATTATATTACAAATGGAAAATTCTTGTGTAATATTATAGCAAATATATGTGAAATGTGAAATGTGTGAAATGTGTAATAATATGACATGTGATAATATGAATGATGTAATAATATGTGAAATGTGTAATAATATCGATATAAAAAAGGGAAAAAATTATCAATCAATTTTAAAATAAGCAATCAATATGCAATAGAATATGTATTATAAAATGTATATCTATCATCAGTACATGTTGGAAAAAATCTTGTAAAATTATCGTACTGTATGGTAATAACTATTCCAGTAAAACAAAACAAGGCAATAAAAACATACAATATTTGAACCATTCATTTGGTATTCTTTCTGTTTATATGGAAACAGTTTACTGGAAATTCTGGTTTTCAAAAATATAGCTCTTATTATTACTCATTTCATAAAAAGTACGTAGCTGAAAAGTAATCGTAATCGAATAAATAGTTTTTATACCATGCTATAAGGTATCATGATAAAAGTTCCAAATTCTACTTCATTATTCTATTTTAATTACATGTTTTAAAATCTCATTTTACTGTTAATTTCACCTAAGATCATAGGTAAAATTACCAAGCTCTTTGGAGTTCCTATCGAGCCAGAAACATGGTATATTTAACCATATTCTGGTAGTTTTGATCATACTTTTTTCTCAGTGTATAAATGCATCGATACTGACTTTTACAAAAGGCTCTTTTTCTATAAGACATTTACAAAAATTTTGTGTATAACATTATATCAAGCATAAGATGACGATATTCTGTGGAATACCAAGTTATTGGACTAACACAAAAAATATGAACACTATTTTATACTTCGCACAGTCGCTGTATCAAATGCTTTGTCATTATGTATAATGACAAATGCTCTCGTGGTAAAGTATGTTAGAGGAGAATTATCAAATGATTTGCCCTGTCATTGTATAGGATGCCTGAAGGTTTTCCTATAGACATTCTATGAAATGCCGAAATTCATACTTGGATAGTAACATTTTACATGGTGATAAATATATTGATATAAACTGAACCCAGTTTTGAATCAATGAAATGTTCATTTAATGTTCTTTTTAATCAAATAGCACCTAATGCAGCCATAGATAGGAATCTAGGTCTTTAATAACAGCCGTATTTTAGAAGTATAACTTAAGTACTCCAGTAAAATCTACGAGATTGAAACTTCTGTTGGGATACTTTTTTTATACCATTCACTTAGCTATGATTAGGATTGATCACGAAAAATTAGAGCGGACTTGGCATTTACATGACACTAAAAATTTTGTGTTGAACGCAAAATTGAGCTTATAATACTAAATATGCTAATAAAAAATCATTTAAATGCTTATGCAAATACTGAAATTGCACTGTCAGTCGTTTTCAGTCAATTGTTAGCATTCACGAAATTTTTAGAGCGTATTTCTCGTTGCTGAATTTTCAGTTAGGCAATACTAACTCGGATAATCCTTGACAGTAGTACAATTGTATATTTACATTGCATTCTTTACGGAATGTAAGTTAGATTGTTTCATTGTATCTTATTAAAATTTTTAATCGGATAATACTTTTTTTTAAATGGATGACATTTAAAAACCATTTTAATAAAAAAATGTGTTTTCGAATTTATATTTATTCTATTACATTGTTTAAAATATTATGACACTAGTTTTTCGTCTTTACAATTTATTTTACCCCTGAAAAACGAAACAACTCTTCAAGGATATTGATTTCCAAATTAAACGTAAAACTCTATAAATAGAAAACGACAATTTACATTTAAAGAAATGCAGATTTAATATGGATTGCTATTTTTTTTTACCAAGTGATTTGAACTTCTCAGTTTATGTATGGTGGATAGAAAGTACAGTTAAAATTTTATTTAATAAATAATTTTATTTCCTTTCAAACAAAATACCTAATGATTTTACAGAAAATTTATTTTGCTTGATAAAATGTAACAAATTCAAATTAACAATTTCAAGGTTAATTACCTACTTTTTATTGAATATAATACTGTAGCTTAATAAAATCAACAAAATAAAATTATTAACTCCTTATTATGCAAATAAAATATATAAATTGTTCCATTTTATTTTCTACTCATTTTATATGTAGTAGAATTCCTTGTCAACCGAAACTAGTAGTGAATTTTTAAAGTTTAAGCAATATCCTTGTACTTGGTATCATTTCAAAGGAAAATTGTTGTAATTTATGAATTAAAAAGTTATTTTTTAGAGTTATTCATGATTATAGTATAATTTATCATAAATAGGGAACATTTTTAATTTTGACTTATTCTACCAAAAAAACTATCTATGATAAAGAAGGATAAGCTATTAAAAATATTGCGATTTTGCGCAGAATTTGATTTATATTGAAAAATAAATGTTTCCTGAGTCTAATTATGCAGTGATTACCGTCAAAGAATTTTTTTTTCTTATTTTTAAGTCAAAAATTATCTCAAATATATATTTGTCCCTTCTGTTTCAATTATTCTTTCAAGTTCATTTTATTCCTTACACAAAAAAACTTTTTCACTTAATATTTGATTTTTACAATATACTATCTACTATTAATACAGTCATGTTATGTTATATTTTTGTAAAAAAAATTAAAATTTTAAAGTTTCTCATATAACAGAGGGGATGTAACAGAGAAGACAAAACTAAATGTCCCCTCAGTTACACAAAATTGATAGGTTGACCATTAAAAAGGAACTCTAGGAAAGTAAACAAGTGCTAATGTATCCTGATTAAACTAGTTTGAACCAGTTCCTCTACTAGTAGAGCAAATTTTTTATAGAAAGTTGTGCCGTTTTTATTTGATAGTGTGTTAGAAAAGTATTTTAATAGAGTAATCAATATGGGGAAAAAGCAGCAAAAAAATGAGAGAATATGGAACTAGAATGTTAAAAAAAAGCAAAGACATTTGTAAGAAGAAAGATAAAGAAGATAAAATGAAAATTTGTGATAACATAAGTATTTTGAAGAAATAAAACTTGGCAGAGAAATAGATAAATTGGAAAAAAATACATAGTAAAAGTGGAAATGCACTGATACAAGCAGTAGAAATTCAGGAAGGATATTTTCTTTATAATATTCCTCAGGCATTGGGAAAATCTATTAAAAAAGCCAACCGTGTATGACCTGTACCTCCAAGAAAACGCTGTACTGTTCTACGCATACTCTTGTAACCTTACTACTAAAACAAATGATAAGTTGCAATGAACAAATAAACAGTTGTAATAAATTTCTACTCATCTGATAAATTTTCTTACCAGACTTCTGGTAGAGCTGAGTGCATGATTGTCAGAGAAAAGTGACAGGAAAGTTCACAAAGCCAAATTTGCACCTTAATGGAAGCATATCAAGTATCAAAGCAGATTCATCCAAACATAAAAATCAGCGAATCTAAGTTTGCTGTACTACGACATATCCATATTTTATGCGTAGGTAAAACACCATATAAAATGTGTATGTGCTATTCACGAAAATGTGAATTTACTTTTAAAATCACAGTTGTTTGCCTAATAATTACATATAAGTACAAAATATAGCGACTTGTGACAATCACTCATGAGTAGGACTGGGCTATAAATCGATATATCGTGACATATTAGATATATCGTGATTTAACGGCTGTATCGGCAGGCCGATACAGCGACTTTCGTTCCAGGCGATGCATCAGAAATCTGATTTAAGCCGTCGAATAAAGAAGACGAACGATATAGCGATATACGATATAGCGATATACGATATAGCGATATACGATATAGCGCTATACGATATAGCGATACAAGAAACGCAAGGATCTCTTACGTTCCGATGCCAACTAGCGCTGGGGAAGACATTGTGTATCGTTATATTGAAATGGCCTTGATTGATGAGCAGTAAAATCAGAATCAGTTTTGAGAACATATATCGTGATCTCGCATGTTCATTTCCGCACGTCTTATATTTTTTTTCTGCTTTGTCGCGACTTGATATCGTTTCTTGTAGATTATTTTCAGTGGGACTGACTTTGCGATAGCCGTCGTTACCTTGTTCTGAACGTAATCTATTATTGAAAAGAATATATATAGAATATATCTTATTTAATTAGGTAAATTTTTTTTTGACACAAAACTTTATTTTTTATTTTTAAATGCGAAAATTAATTTTGATATTATATGCTTAAGTATTATTTTACATTATTAAATTTATGACAAACGGAAATCTAATTTAAGGTGCCCATAAAGAATTAAATTAAAAAGTAATTAAATTCGTTAGGCTATTTTTTACTTTATTTTAATTTATTAAAAACTTTTTGGATAAAATAATAATTTATTGGGTTTTTATTACTGATTTTAAATTTATAAATCTTTAGTTGTTTTCATTTTTATAAATAAAATTATAACAAAACTTATTTTTCCTCTTTTGGATTTGGACATTAGTCAATCAACTTTGTTTATTCAAAAAGATTTTAGCACTTCGTTTCTTTAAAGAGTATAATCGTGTTTTTTATTTATTTTTTCAATATTGTCAGTTGAATATATTATCGAATTTCATAATTCTTTTGTTTTTATTTTTAAGAAATTAAACCTTACTATGTATTTTCGTTCAGAATTCGGTAATTATTCAATTTAACTTTATTATTTATGTGAAATAATAATGATGAAAAATAGTGTTGTTTTAAAAGTGTTTTTTTGTTTTGTTTAATTTACTTAGCACTTTGTTTTAAGCATGCAAAAAATTTTTGACAAACTTATTTTTCAAATTTTCTTTCTATATTGTTAGGTAAATATATTGATAAATTTCAGTTTTATTTATTTTTTTATCATTTATTTTTAAACTAAGAAATCTTTCGTTATTTGCGTGATCATTTTTAGAAAATATAACATTAATATCTTTCTTAAGCAAAACATATACATCAAATTCTTAAATTGATTTAAATCAATCTGAGTATGAAGTTTTGATAGAAATCCGACTTTCTGCGCCTTACAAGTAAATGAATTTCTAAAATACTACATCGCGATACATCGCTATATCGCGATGCAAAACTGACGATGGATCACGATATAAAATTTCTTATATCGCCCAGTCCTACTCATGAGACTTTTTATTTTATGACCGTCGTTGATCAGCCGACTCAAATTTGAGTTTACGGCTACCAATGTTCAATTCTGTAGACTTGTAATTTTGAATCTAATCGAAAAGACGAGGGAACTCCTCCATCAGTATCCACAGAGGTGTTGATTTGTTTTGAGAACTTGAAGGACTTTATGACTCGACATATTTAATGCACACCAATCACCATTTAAAATATTGGGATATTTTGATGTCACAATAGATAGTTTTGCAAGTGTAAAAAGTTCTGGTAAAAAAATTGGGTGGTTAACTTTGTTGCCAAATAACTGAAAATGAGAAAGAAACAAACAATGCACTTCTGGTAAAATAAAAACCTTCAAATATTAACTACAAAGATGTAGCACGGGTTTCGATTATGGCAGTGCTGCCAACTCCAACTTTACATAACGGAAGAGTCACTTTTAACAGTGATAATTCCCTTTTACTTTTCGTCAAATTTGTCAGATGTCCCCTCTGTTACATCCCATGCCCTCTCTGTTACGATGCATTATTTGGACTTAAGAAAAATGTGTTTGCAGTTTTAAAAGTCTTATAATAATTTATTTTACATTGAAATTTGATAATTTAAAAAAAAAATTAACGATAATGTTTAGGATGGTCCAAATCACAGAATTTTGCATGAATTACAGTGTATGTCAAAAATGTGAGATTTTATTTGTCCCTTCTGTTACAAGTACTTTTAATTAACTTGCAATTTTATGAGACACTTTTATAATTTTATGACAACTAATTAAACATTGCATCCTAAAGTAGCATATTCTAGTAAAATTTTTGTTTTCAAAAATATTAAATATATTTTTCGGAATAAAATACTTGTCTGATTTCCTTTCTGTTACGCTTGGAATTCAACTGTAAGCTTTTTGACGAATTGAATTAAACAATAATTAAAAGACCAATGTAATTATCTAAACTAAAACATGGTTAGATATGTTAACGAATACTAACTGTTTTGGGTTTAAAACATCAAAGATAAATTCAGAAACGCTCTTTTTTTAAAAGAAAAGAACTCCTGCCTGGGTAAATTATGTATTAATGCTTAAATGAAATCATTACCACGCGAATATAATGTTAAATTTCTTCCTATACAATGGATAATTACCGAAGAAACTGTAGGTTGCATTGATGACTTCATCACATAAAGACATATATCATTAACAAGAAGTGTATGTGGGCGAAACAATAGTTGTCCTGATGGTTATAACAAGACGCCTAGAGCTTTTCAAACACATTTTCTCTGTCGTTTATGTTCTCTTTTATATAATCAATAGCATCAAAAGGTTACTTTTTCTGTGCACGAATGGATCTCGAAGACAATAAAAGAAAAATAATAATAAAGAGAAATAAAAGAAAGAAATGGACATACGTGAGTAAGAAAAAGAAAGAATTTTCTTTCCCAAATCAGCACGTTTTCAGGAAATGGAAGGAAGACAGCTAAAGCAGAAGAGTTTATCTAGAAATGGTCAGTTCAGACCAAGATCAATTGCTGGACAAGAGTAACTT
The DNA here is from genome assembly GCF_982258835.1 of Parasteatoda tepidariorum. Lineage (NCBI taxonomy): Eukaryota > Metazoa > Arthropoda > Arachnida > Araneae > Theridiidae > Parasteatoda > Parasteatoda tepidariorum. The sequence goes on from NC_141761.1 coordinate 81,764,981, forward strand.
GAAGGTTAGTTCAGAAGAAACAGATTACGTGAGAAGAGACAGAGGGCAGATTGGAGAAAGTAATATTTTTCTTAGATTTCTTTCCAAATAACTTTAGATTCGGATTCAGGTTGAATTTAAAATTTATAAAGTTCTTCAATAACCCTATCTCTCGAAGCAGTTTTTCAAAAAGATTTCTTTAGAATTTAATAATGTTCGAAGCTACAGAAAATTCTAAAAAAAAGTTTGTAATGAGACGGTTAAGCTGAAAGATATTGGAACTGAAAATAAATATTAATCAAAATAATTTTTCTTACTATTTCAATTCAAAATTGTAGAATAAATATATAAAGGTTTGACAAGAAACGTTGACTAGAAAAAAATATATAAAGGTTTTATCGTAAGGAACAATTATAACATAATAATATTTTCAAAATCATATTGAAATATTCTAGTAAGTTTTATCGATTTTCCATCTTTCTATATTTAAATAAAAAAAATGAAAGCAATAATCCAAATAAGTTATGTTTCGGATTCAGGTAGATTTTAAAATTTATAAAGTTCCTTAATAATCATTTTTCTTAATGTAGCTTCTTTTTTTCCATTTTTGTTTGGCTCAGTTTTTATTAAAATTTTATAATGTTCGGAATTTTTTGGAATTGTAAAAAAAATTTCCATGAAACTGATATTTCAATTTAAAGTAAAAATAAGTAGTAATCAAAATAATTTTTCTTTACTATTTCAAATTAAAATAGTCCTAGCAATAAATATATGGAGGTTTTATAGTATATAACACTAACATATAAATATTTTCGGAGTCATGTACTAATTCAGCAAGAAAAAAAATTATGAAAATGATGATGATAATTGAAAAAAAATTGAAGTTAAAGTTTTAGTTATCCTTTATATTTCTATGGTAAAATCTTATATCTTCTTATAATTTATATTTCTATGTTCTAAAGTTTGAATTTCCAGATATTCTAAAGAAAATTTGCAATAAAAAAGTTATTTCAATAAAAAGAATGAAAGAAAAAATAAACATTAATCAAAATATTTTGTCCTTAAATTTTTAAAATCAAAAAAATCCTAGGAATAAATATGTGAGATTTTTTTTTTATCAAAGATAAAAATTATGATATGAAAATGTCTCTGAAGTCGTAACCTAATTTTTTAGGATGAAAATAAATTACATAAGAAATTTTAAGTTTTATCAATTCCATTTCCATTTTTATTTCCATTTTTCCATATTTCCATTTTTAAATAAAAGAAATTTAAAGTAAAAATTAATCTTTGCTTTCTAGACTTCTACATTTTATTTTCACTTTTATTTTTTTTTCGTTTGCATATAAACTTTATTGCGAATTTCCTTTAAAATTTCATTTAAAACCATTTTTAAATTTTGATACAAAACTTTCCCCCGAATCAGCACCTTTTTAAAACATTATAAAATCATTATTTAATTTCGGATAGTTTATCAGAATAAGTTTTCACTGCTATTTTGCGTCAAAACTTTAATAGAAATAAATATATAAAGTTTTATCACGGATAACAATAACATTTTACAAATATCCTTTAGGCCTATACTATTTTTGATTAAAAAAACTGTTGCCTGAGAAAGTTTGAATTTTATGAAATTTTATCATGAAAAAAAGAAATTGGGTCTTCGTGCGGGGAGGCACATAATTAATAAGCTCCACTGTGCTTACGCGAGGAAGAAGAATAAAGAAATTTTATTCATCAAATCAGCACGTTTTTCAGAAATGTAATGTACAGCAAAAACGGAAGAGCTTGCTGGATATGTCAGTTCTGACCAAGATTAATTCCTGGACAAATGTAACTTGACGGATACACTGTAAAAAACTTCGGTTCAAATTACAGTAAAAAGTACCGACACTCAAGGTACCGGTACTTTTTACCTTAAAATCCAATTTAACTGGAACATGTTACGGAACAAAAAATCTTATGCACTCTAAAAATTACATAAAAATGGATTTACGGTAAAATGCATTTTACGGATGATGCAGTCAAAGGGTCTGTAGTTTATAGCGTAATTATATCCGGAATTTTTAATAATGTAGTTTAAAAGATCCAGACTGCATCAGAAAAGGCTGTGATATTTTTCTCAGATTTCCGTTCAAATAAATTTAGTTTAGGTTTCAAATTGAATAAAATTTTTCAATGCTTTATAATAATCTGACTTCTTAAAGTTTTATTCGTTTTTTTTTTATTTCTGCAAAATGTTCGCAAAATGTAGACACTCAATAAAGTTTCTACATTCTGATAGATTCTAAAAAAATATTACTATTTTTTTAAATAAAAAATAATATTTAAATTAAATATTGGAACGAATATTATCAACAAGTTTTTTTTTTATTATTTCAAAACAAAATTGTTCTAAAAATAAATATACGTTTCAACATAGATTACAGTAGTATCATATAACTTCTTTCTCTTATCCAGGTGCACTAATAAGAAAATGTTGCATAAGATATAAAAAAAGAAATTCCATCGAAAGGAATAAATTAGATATTTTTCAAATTGTATCATGAAAAAGCGAAATCATTATAATATTTACAAAACGTGCCTTGTGCACGAAAGCTAATGTTTATCTAACTAATTCTTCAATTAATATTAATGAACAAATAAATCTAGTAGTTAACAGAATATTGCTATGAATAAAATTGTTTCAGTAGTTTAAAAACGAAAGTACTTTTTTGTTGTTGATATTTTAGCCATTTATATACTAACATGTCCTAAATTCAATGAAATTTCTACAATAAAAGCGTAATCAGTATCATTGGCAAATTATGTACTATTGTATCAGAAACCTTAAAGACACTGATAACTCGCGTAACTTGATTAAATAATAAATTATTGTATTGTTAATACAAGAAAAATATAGTAATATTTTTGTCTTATTATATGGAATTTTATATGGCTGAATTTAACATCTTTGTGCAGGGCTTTTAGTAAGTTACTCTGCATAGACCAACAAAGTGTTTGCTCAGGTAAAAGGATCTCTATGAAATTTGGTATGCGCATTTTATGAACCACGAAATGGGAAATCAGCAATAAAAAATACTTCACGTTTTAACCGTTAGATGGAGATGGTTTATCTGTGACCGAAACAGACTTTAGGGGGGACTATACTGGGTAATTATTTCATTATAAGCACCCTATTTTGTGAGTGCTTTAGTGTAACATTTAGAACAGAATTTATTTATTCTTTGCAGTTAAATAATCTGTTTTAATTTAGCAAAATTGGAAAACAAAATTTTATTTCAAATGCATACATTTAATAGCGTGAAATGGGAAATTTAACCTTATAACTTTCTTAAATTCAAGTAATACATTTTATAATTTGAATTTTAAAATGAATAAAAGAGCGTATAAGAAATATGTAGTTGAAAAAGTTGTTAAAAATTAGGTTCAATTAAGAAATAAAGTTTATAATCTAATTATATGCAAAATATTTCATGTTCATACAGTGGTTTGTTATGATAAGCCATGCATGCAATAATAAGGTAAAACATTCTAAAAGTATAATTTTGAAAACATAGAAATAATAAATCAACAAGTTATTTATGTCCAATAATTTAGTATTAAAATTATTTTATAACAAGTGAAGATCTTCTAAATTCGGAATATAAAAAAGTATAATCAATCGGCATTTGAAATTTCATCTATGAGAAAAAATGCTTAGGTTGATACCTGCGAAGGTTTAATAATCCTTGAAAATAAATCTATAAAATGTCGCCAAACTTTCTTTTTTTCTCTTTTTAATATTAAGCACCTTAAAAAGATATAACTAAGAAAATTAGAAATGTTCTTATTTCTAAAATATTCTAAATGTTCTTCCTATTCTAAATGTTCTAAATAACTTGATGTTCATCCAAAAAAGATAAGAACAAGTATGAAATTCTGTTTTAATTAGAATATGACTATAATTAAAGGAAAAGTAACCATGTTATTGAAAAATAATTGAGATTACTTTTCAAAAGTAGCCCAAAAAGATTACGATATTCTTTAAGCTTTTTAATTATTTATAAAATTCATTAAAAGTTAATCATTACAATCTTATCATTCTATGATATTGTATTAGATAATGCAAATTTATAGTACATATTCGAGAACATTTATTATAATTAGAATTACTAATCAGGGCTCAATGATGCAAGTTTTTGTATAATATTAGCTATTTTAAAGCAACATACGAAATAATAAAAGTTAAGGGTATTTAAACAAATTGGTGACCGAGAAATATTATCTAAATAATTGCAATTAAATAAAATATAAAGCTTAAACAAATGCTATGTTATTCTTATAAAATGGGGAAATAAAGAGAAAAATATGTTGCTTTAATTTTCTAGTAAAATTTTTCTTGAAGTGTTAATTTGAAGCATTTTAAGAGAAAAATTAGAATTTTGAGTCCTTTAAGTATCTAAAATCGAAATTTTTTTCAAAATTTATAATTTTTGTAAACATTGTACACTATTATTTTAATTATTTTTTGCATGTTAGAATGCTTTTTTTTTGTTTCATCTGAATGTTTTAAGAGTATAAAATCAAAACATTGTGTAAACTGTTTTTTATTAAGATTAAAAATCCTTAAATAGGGAAAAGGGAAAATTATTTCAGCATAAAATGGCCTTTTCTTAAATGAGACTAAATATTTTGAAAGTAAAAAAAAAATTCATTATTGCATAATCTTCAAAATAAAAGGTAAACTTAAAGACTTTTTTTTAACATGTTTCTTATAAATTGGGCAAAAAGTTGTCGTATTAAATAAAGTAGGGGAAAGAGATAAAATGACTAAAAACTAAATTCTACTACAACTTCATCTTTTGTTATTGCAACAAATTAAGAAAAAAACAAAGTAAACCATCTAAAAGTATTAAATCCACATATTTTCAGAGAAGTCATTTGTCCAAGTATAAGTTTCAAGAGTCATTAAGTCACTATAAAACGAACAAAAGTTTTATTATTTAAATTTAAGCACTGTGAGTAATGATTTCTGTGAAATGTTCAAAGTAAGAGATGCTTTCGAAATGAATTAGAAATCATTTTTGAAATGGGGATCATTCAAGAGTGATAGGAAACATAAAATGTTAACTGCTTTGCACCATTTTAAATAAGAATACCATTAGAAGAATGAATTGCGCTATTAACGAGGCAATTACCTTAGGAGATAATTATGAATACAGCGCTTCTGGAAATCGGTAAAATTGCAAAACACTCAGCCTGACTGTCATATTCCATTAATCAGGGCAAGGGTAAGAATTATTGATGGAACATTTTGGAAAATTCTCGTCTGAAAGCTGGTTTAGTAATTAATTGACGTAGCTGCTCGAAAAGAGTATTATAGTGCACATTAAATGAGGTTCAGAATAAAAAAAAGAAGAGAGATAACCATACATACGTCAAGAAATAATATTTTACAAAAGTAAGACCTTTCTATAACATTCTTTTTAACACTGTTAAGAAAATTGTAAAAGATTGTTTCTTACCGATTTTACAGAATTTACCGGCAGCTGGTTGAGTTGTGCAAAACCGTCAAACGTTTGGCACAAATACGTAACACCAATGGTTTTATACCATACAGGAAAAAAAATCTTAAAAATTACTTACAAAAACCTGAATTTAGACTGTTTTTTTACCGTAACAAGACAAGTATATCAAAAATAACGTGTCGTAACATTCTTTTTTCTAATGGGAACAAGCTTTTTAACGTGAAAGTTACGAAGTATGTCACACAATTTATATCGTCCTGCCATTGCAGGGATTCTAGTCGGGGTCATTTCACTGAAAGGCGCGCATTCTGTCACTACATAGAAGTATACATCTGAAGTATTTTATTATGATGAAATAGTGATTATGAGAATTTTGCTTCAATATTACATCAATTTGACAATAAAATTAAAACTTAATTTTATTTATGCAATGTTCAAATAAATCAATTTCTGAAAATTGCAGCAAGTTTGAAAATAATCTCTAAATGATCGTAAAAAAATGAAGTTATATTACGGAACTCAAAACTAACTGCGTAGCAAAAGCTAGAATTTCAGCATTTTTAACCCTTTTGTGATTAAGTTGAAATACGGAGAAAAACCCGTTGATAACAAAACTTCTTTAAATCTTAAAATATACTAGAAAATTCTGAAACATACTTGTCGTTCTTACAGTGTATAAAATCTATAATAAAGGTTAATAATAACACCATAAAATGAATGTAACTAAGACTAATTTACATTATTTTTTTTCAAAAAATTTAACTTGGATTGCATGAAAGTACATAGTACCAAACACTTGCCTCTGTAGAACCATTTAAATTCTCCTCAGTTCAACGGCAAATATAAGAAAATGGAGGGAAATTTGCTGTTGTAAATTGCTGTTTTGACCTTAAACATACACGTAAAAACATTTTTGGTAAAACTACCTTAGAATACGGTAAAAACATTCTTAGTTATTCTGGCTAATAGAACCATATTCTGGCTAATAGAACCAAAATATACGGTATTTAAACTATTAAGCTTTTCTGTTCATATGGTAAGGGCTAAGTGGAAATTCTGGTTTTCAAAATTAAAATTCTTATTACCTCACATTTGGAAAAAAATACAATAAAAATTTTCTTGAAATAGAATAATATAATTGATTAAAAAATGCTGCAAATTATTCAAATTTCCCCTAAACCGTATTTGAACCATATCATAATTTTGAACTTGTCGAACTTATTTGAACTCGTTGATATTGAATATAACGAACGATAAACAAATTTCTGACATCAAAACATGTAAATGCGTAGGCAGAAACAACAAAGCAAAAACAAATTAAAAATGACAACATGTAAATAATAAAAAATACTTTAAGGCTTACAATATAAAAAGAAGAACTTTTCAAATTTAAAACAAAGCGAAGTGAATATTACACTTTTTTTTATCAATTCCTTGACTGTCAGTAAAATATTTCTTTGTACTATTCAGACAAATAATTTCTTTTTGAAAAAAACCCAAATAGTTTCTTAAAGTATCTTAGAGTAATCGTAACCTTTAGAATACAAATAAAAATGCATCTAACATAGATATTTTTTAGGTATTTGTCAGAAATTAAAAAAATACAACTTCCAACAGGGTTTTTTAAATGTAAAACGAACTTGAAGTTTGAGAGAACCGATTCATCTCCTAATATTTTGCACATTAAAAATGTTTTAAATGAGGACGAGATGCAGAGTACTTTCTTTTCAAAAGTGTAAAAAGAAACTCTTTTAACAAAAAAAAAGAAAAAAGAAAAAAAACTCGGAAAGTTTTCTTCAAAATTAAAGATAAAGGAAGAGATAAGAGGAAGAAGCTTTAGGGAAAACATTATTTTAAATAAAACGCTTTGACCACGAAGACTAATGGTTTTGTGAAAGAAGAGAAACATCTTAAAAAATCTCTTGAAGAAATCCCCGGGCATCCTTCAGAGATATGAAAAAAGTGCCTTTTGTTACAACTTTCTTTCAAATGAAGAGTGCCATTGTGATAGCCGTTGTGTCATAACGGATATATTAAATTTTATTTTATTACGGAACAGGAGAAAATTCTATTCAATATCTTCATTTTTCCCCCATCTAAAATCAAAAGAATGTTACAAAAACTTACATAAATGAGTAAATTTGAGGTTAAAAATATGGTAATTTTGCATATTTGTAGCAATGAAGAGAAAAAGTGAAAATCTTCTTTAAGGTTTTACATTATACTTACTTAAGTATTAGGTGTCGAAACGGATATAATAAAAAATTTTCTTATACAGCAGAAAAATAATCAATTGAAAATCAGAAGATGTTTCAAATACTTACATAAATGAGTAAATGGGAGGTTAAAAATGTACTGAAAATGACGAACAAAGGAAGAGAAATCTTCACTCAAGTATTATGTTATATTAATTTAAGTACTTTAGTTTCTAAATTTTAAAACGTAATTAAGATAATTTGACTATAAATTTGAATGTGACATAGTTCGATCACAAAATATGCTTGCTGTAAATAAAGTAAACAAGTTATTTAAATTTTACTTAAAAACTATGCAAAGAAATTGAATATTTTTCATCATGCACGATTTTAGTTTTGAAAAATATTGGGGATTAAGAAAAAAGTCTCCAAATGATACGCATCTTAACTTTCAGTTTAAATAATCTAATAAATAGTTTAATTTTATGTAAAAACTAGCAACATGATTTGAATGCAAGAAAATTATACCGTAATTAATTAGAATATACCTGAGTAATACAAATGAGGCTTCCCACTATTATTTATGATAAGAACACAGATTTTGAATTAATTTAATATTTAATTTACATGTTCCGTGTTTATATATATATATATATATATATATATATATATATATATATATATATATATATATATATATATATATATATATATATATATATATATATATATATATATATATATATATATATATATATATATATATATATATATATATATATATATATATATATATATATATATATATATACAGATATACAGCTAAAAATAAACTGCAGAAAATCTACAGAAAAAATACAGTTTGAAGACTGTGGTGATTTGGCCCATTCCGCTACAGAATTTTTGAAGTCGAAACACTGTAAAATTACTGCAGTTTGTAAACTGCAGTAATTTTGTAGTAGTACCAATTTCGAAATTTTTACTGTTAATATACAAAATGTCTGTAATTAGTGGTGACATCTATCGTAAGCGTTAGAAAATAATATAGTTTTTGTTAAAAAAAAATCCTTTTGAAAAAAAGTTTTTGACAGAATTTTTTCCTTATCTTAATCTATTCTCACCTTAATTACCTAATTAGGAAATATAATACTCGGGAAAGTTATCGTTGTGAATATGTCGCCACCTGGAATCCTGAGATTCGATCTCGCTTCTTAGCCCTCTCAGCTATAGCGCTGTGTCAAGCAGACTGCAGAGAACCAAATAGTTTCATGAGCTAGGTCTTGTTGACAAGTATAAAGTTTTTGTTTGTTAAATCAAATAAGGTGAACACATAGTTAATAAATTTTCTCAGAGTTACGAGTTTGAATGCATAATTTTATGATTATCCAATTGCTTGATTGTATACGGTAAAATAACAATTAAATGAATTAGTACTTAAAAGTGTTTTTCATGAAAAATTCCTAACAATGTAGATTTGAGTTTTTTTCCCCTAAGTTATGTTATTTTTCTTCTACGTTTAATTTTTAAAATCAAGGAGATCTAAACGAATTTTTAAAGGAAGCAATTTTATAAATATTATGCTCATTTAGGTTCTATTGAAAATACTATGAGTTATTACTTTTTTTTTAACAAAATTATTTGTTTCATTTATAAAGCTTTATTTTCAAGCAATGAAAAAAGGTATATTGTTTTAAATTGCCTAAATTTACTTAAGACAAATTTCTAAAACGGAGTGAAATTAATAAATTTTTGAAGGAGAGGTTTGAAGCTAAAAAATCTGGATTAAATATCCCTTTCAAATTCAATTCTGCAAACTCTTTTGATATAAATTTGTTTAAATTTTGATTAGAGGAAATAAGTATAATATTTGTTCTGCAATAATCCAAGCGTAGTATGAATTCGAATAATAAATTTACCTAAATGACATTAACTACTTGCTTTTACTTTAATATTGTTTTTACCATAAACTTTGTGCAAGCATAATTTTCTTAGGTCGAAAATAAATAAATAATAAAAATAAAATTCGTAATGAAATTACTTAAATGCAGAAATATTTAAATACCTAATTTTAGGCATATTTTAAACCAATTAAATTGAGTCAAATTTTTACTTAAAAGTTTTTGACGCTTCTGAATCATAAATAATTACAACTAAATCAAGTATGTATTTTATGAATTTTAACTTTTATAAATATAGATAGTGTTATTTCCATTATCAATATATATGTTTAGAATTTTTACCTAATTATAAGAAATTAATATATAATAAAAAAAAGACATAAACATTATAAAAAGTTGATCTACCAACCAGGAAAGCAAGATATAAGACATCAAACTCTTTCAATTTTACAACAATATAAAGTAACTGCAGTTTTTCTGCAGATTCATCAGAAAATATACTTCTGAAACAATGACTGTATAATTACTTCAAATTTACAGCAGAATAACCACGCATTTAAAGTTTCTGTTTTTTCTAAATTCATGACTATAAAGTGACCTCACTTAAAATGCAGTAATTTTGTAGACAGTAGCTAAAAGTATTTTCGAAATAAATTGCTGAAAAATTACTTCGCATAAGCTGAGAAGTAAATGCAGTGTTTTTACAGTTAGGATTGCACTACAGAAAATCTGCAGTTAACTCTAGAAAAACTACAAAATTATTTTTCTGTAGAAAAACTGCAGTTTATTTTTAGCTGGGTGTATATATATATATATATATATATATATACAAAGAAAATAAATAAAACAAATGAAAAAAAAATTGCATATAGCATGAAAAAGTACATAAATGAACAGACTTTAGTTTTACACAGCAGCGAGAGAGAGAAACCAGATCGACGAGACAATTAACGAAGATACAATTAAGATGGTATTGGATCAGGATAAACAAATTAAATTAGATTTTCTTACATTCAGAAACGAAAGAATACTACATAGACAATTAGCAAAATTATTAGAAGTTATTAAAATCTGGAAAGATTCCCCAAAATCAAATTGGGGAGATGAAGAAAAATTTTAGCAGAAGAAAACTCGAACCCATGAGTAAAATTTCAACTATAAAGGGGGATAGATTATTTAATATCCTGGTTTTGGACTTATCTTTTATGTTCTTTCAGTCAAAATTTAAGGATAAGTTTTCTTTCCCAATATATGCAAGACCATACTGATGAGAAATTTGATGAGTAACCCAGCTATTAATGTCACCACTAGGATATTTAAGGATATAATATAATAGTATGGAAAACGATTCTATACTAAATTTTATATAAAATTTCTGCGATTTGTTGACTGGTATCTGGATAAGATAATAAGCTAAAATAATACAATTTTCAAAATTCGGATCAGAGAATTTTTTGGATTGCGTGATTACTTTTACTTTCGGAATCATTTGGTGTTTAGACATTGAAGCAGGCTTTTGTTTATCTAAAGCGGAATGATATTATATTTATTTTTGTGTTTTAGTTGTGCTTTATTAACGTTGCTGTTTTCTTGAGTCCGCTTAACACGAAATATGCCCTACCTCAAGCAAAAAAATGGTTGCGATTTTATCATTTTTCCTGTAATAAATGATTTTTGAGATGGAAAATCAGTTTTATTTCGAGCTACTGAACTCTTTTGCTATTTCTACTCTAAGGAAAAGTATAATCAAAACTACCAGAATATATGGTAAAATTTCCAGTCTTTCTAGCTCTAGGGGAGCAACAAAATGTTCGGTATTTATTTTAGTCGAAGTGCTTTGGTTATAATTTTGGTAATATTAACAATAAAATTTGTTTCTTTCTATGTAATAAAATTTTTTTTTTCGTATATATATCTCCAACGCATATATTCAAAATATAGATCCAACAACCTTGCATTTTTTACTAAATGCGAGGTTGTTGGAGCTATAATTTTGAAAGTCAGAATTTTCAGTTAACCGCTACCTTATGAACGGAAAAATTGCCAAATGAATTGCTTAAATACCGAATATTTAGGTTTTCGTGACCAAGATATACATTTTTTCTTACCAGAAATGCCATTACTATACATTGCAGTAATTGTTACAGATTTTATTTTTCTGCGTAAAGTTGACTCAATTGTCACGTACCCAATAAAATTTTTAAGAAATATCCATTTTAAAATTAAAAAAATAAGGATAATGCATGTTTCGAGAAAGAAAAGCAATTAGGTGTATTTCATTAACAAAAAGTAATTTTATTTATACGTTTATAGAGAAGAAACGTATCTATAATCTGTTTTAAAAAAAGCAAAAATCAATACTGGATCTTCTTTTATTGCGTGTTGCATCGCAATTGTTAATTGGCTTTTGTATATCACGGTAATACTACATAAGCATAATATGTACATTCTTTTTCTTTTATTATAAAGTTTGTGGGTTTTAAATTTTTTTCCGTTTAATGATTTAGTCACTGCTTATGAGATTAATAAGGCTTTCTAAGTAAAAATTCTATCAAAACTGCTATCTGTATGTGTGGCCATTTTAGCATACTTACTTCAAAATTAAGAAAAATAGTAAGAAATTTCAAATAATACGTTAGTTTAAAAAATTTCAAAAATGCATTCTGTAACTCCTGAATCGAGAGTTGCATCACTATAGCATATGACGCAATGAATAGTTTTAGTACATAACCCATTTTAATCAAAGTGTTTTTTTCCTTTATTACAAACATGGAGGCCTGTAAAATTTCTACAGTTAAATGGTTGCACCGAAATATGGTGGGTTTAGATTAATACAACAATCCAACCAAATTAGCATCGTAATTGTTGACTACATATGTGAGCTTCTTTAAGCATACATTGTATGATATAAAAGCGCAAAAAAACCAAAATAATACATATTCTTTCAAAAAAAGAGTCAAAATCATATTCTGAACCTCCTTTAATTTTGCATATTGCATCTCAATATAATATTGTTCAATATAATAATGTCATATAACCCTTTTTATATAACTTTTTCTTTAATAGTTATCGATTTGAGATGGTTCTTAATTAAAAGATTAAATTCTTGTAGTTGAGTTTAATTAATCATTCTCTTCATTGTTTACATACTTCAGCTTCTTTGTATACATATTGTTTAATACAACAACACTAATTAAAAACAATAAATGCATTTTTTTAACTCCAAATTCGTATACCGGATCGCCTTAAATTCTGTATAGCATCCTTATATAATATTTTTCAATAGTGATGTTGTGACAATAGTGATATAGTGATGTTTTGTGGTAGAAATGTTATATTATAACCTATCTTACACAACCGTTATGCTTGCAATCGTTACATGTAAGTATAAGAAATATTCTGGATTATATTAGAAAAAGTAAATTCCGTGTATACAGCATAAATAATACAATCCAACTAATAAAATACAACTAATCATTTAAAGAAAGAATGACTCTCGAAAACGAATGGATACGAAAACGGAAAGTGTCAAAATTATGTTATAGAAAATATCAATTTGAAAGCATTTTAATTGGTTGTACAATTGAATTCAGAAATAACAAATATCGAAGAGTTTATATAAAACGAATTAATTTGTTTTTGTTTAGCATGGAAGTAAACTAGTAGAAATTAAAGAGGTGACGGAAAATGTTTTGTACTTACTCAAGATTGGAAACTAAATATTTGAAGAGTTCCCAGAAAAGTTTAAAAAAAAGTCATTTTCGAACTATATTTATTTTTATTTAAAGCATAGTAAGATGTTTACTATCCATTATTTATCAAATAAACATATTTGTTTAGTTTTCATCCATATTTTCAACAAGTTGTTATCATTTCATTTGCTCGATGTTTACAGAAAGTTGTTTTCAGAAATATATATTGTGTATAGATATATTTTCTTAAGCTGAAAAGAGTATTTCAAAATTGCTGTATATTTTCCCGAGCATGACTTTTTTTTAAAAAAACTTTTTAGTTTATGTCTGTAAGGAGGAAAAGCAAAGCTCAAAAACATCAATCATTTTTGTTTTTCGTGTAAATTGATTTGTCTCAGAAAGCAATACTTTAAAAAAAAACATAACTGTAGAGTTCAGAAGCAAGAGATAAATATAATTCTACTACTGATTCCATATTTTAGAAGTTTATGGTCATGAAGGTTACAAATATTACAACATATGCACATACGCTCAATTAACCATAAAGCATTTTAAACCAAATGCTTACAATAGTTAAATTCAAAACTATTTAATATTTAACTATTGTAAGCAATATTTTTAACCTGTTTTCTGTATTTGTGTTGCAATCCTATAAATAACAAATTTTTCGAAAATATTTGTTAAGAAAAATTATTGGTTTTAAGGTCAATGTTATAACATATAGTAATAAAATTAAGATTCTTTTGTAGTATTGCGAAGTAAATAATAGGTAAATGATGGGTTAACTATAATGTATCCATTCACGAAATACTTTCAAGAAAATATTGCCACATAATCCAATAAATTCAATATTTATAATGATGTAACGAGTTTCTCCACACGGGATACCATAAACGAGAAATGCATTACTTTACTACCCCCTATGCAGTAATATCGGTCATAGTTTTGAACCTCTGCGTAGTTTAGTTACCCGACCGTAGTGACATCTTTCCCATCCCCCACTGCACAGTTTATTTACAACCTTTATTATTTGATGCAGAAATCCACGAATAATTCCGATAGCTTCCCTGATGGTTAATGTCTATACTGCATTTTCAAACAAAAACAATATTGAATTAAATAAAATGATTTTTATATTTTCTTTAAACCTTAATTTTTTTTAATTTGTCATTGAACTTCTCAGATTTTCGGCCACATTTGCTGAATCGTAAGCGTTACATAATACAAATTTTGAAATAGCAAAAATATTTGATAAAAGGTAATAGATATTCTTTATTATTTTGAAAATTAAGCTTTTCACAATTGTTAAAAAGCCAACCGGCCTGTGTAGGGGTTAGGGAACTGCGCTTGCATCCGAAAGGTTCTGGGTTCAAATCCCGGGCAAGGCATAGATGTTCTTTCCTTCTCTGTTTTATCTGTCCTTACTGCGGGAGCAACATTGGCCCACCTAATATGATGCACCTGAAAGAGTGGCCAACAAATCTGCCCTTCAGATGCCTGTATGACCCAGGTCATTATCCAGGTGGACATTGGAGAAAAACAACAATTGTTTCAAGAACGATATAAGTTTAGTTTAGTGAATAATACTGCTAATTTAATTCGCATTCTATTTCGTTTTTTTTTCTATGAAAATAAGTAAAAGAAAATATCCGGTCAAGCGCTAATGCTCCAAAAATGGAACACCATTAAAACACACTTAAATTGTTTTTAGTTTATTTGTTTCTTGATTTCGTTATCTTTAGCTATTCTTTAATAATATACCTATCAAATTTCAAGATATTTGAATAATTTCTTTTTTAATTCAGCATTTAAATTATTAATAGAGTATCTCCTTAAAGGTGGAAAAGCACTGCGGCTTATTCAGAAAATTCTGCAATTGATTTTGAAAACTTTCCTCCTTGATGTATTCAAATTTGATATTTCAGTCATTTTTTGCGGTTCCAGGGCAACGAAACTATTAAATTTGATCTAAAAACAATAAATAATCCAATTATCAGCGACCACTATTCGTCTAATTTATGTAATTAATGAATAAATTGTTTGAAATACAACAATACTATTATATTTTTCATTAAATCATATTCTTACTTATACATATTTATACATTTTTAATACGTAATTACCTGTTGAAAAAATACGCGTCAATAAACTTCATTTGCATACAAACCTGGTAGCAGAATTCACAGTGCCAATCTATGGCACTGTTTTCACAAAATCAAATTGTCTGCAACTTTAACGCAAATCAAGCAGAGATATTATAGTGAAAATTAATCTAGCCCAATTTTAAAATATTAGTATTAATGTATGTACTAAATATAAGAACTTGTAGTTAAATAATGATAACACTTAAAAAATTTGTACGTGATTAGATTTACTTATAGCTATTGTAACAGGATGTCTATGAGTATTCTCTGTGTTTATTATATATAATTATGTCCCAGTTAAATAAATTATGCGGTCAAGATATTTGAGTTTAACACTTAAACTTTGAAAATGATTAAAATATACAAAAAATTAAACTTATTTATGTTTAATAACTTTTATTTCAAACTTTGATTTTTGGCATGTTTGTGTATAGTTGATTATTAACAATTAATTATTTAGGATTTTTTTAACCCGTGCGAATAATAGGCATTATACAAGTACCTTAATAAAATTGATGCCTAAATACAACCAAATAGTTCAAAATAAATAAGGATTTTTACTATAAAAAATGAATTAAAATCCTAAAATATCCGATTTTAATTTGCTATTAATCAATTCTGAAAATAACCATTTATGGATTGGGTTTTACTTACGATATAACAGTATCTGAAGTTATTCAACATGCTTACCGCAAATTCATTAGGATACATTTAGTTACGATCCAACGTAATTCATTAGAATACTAATAGTGACCAATGAGCATAATTATTTTGCACGTCTATAGTGACGATCGAAAGTAATTCATTAACTTACATTTAGCAGCAATCAAACGTAATTTACTAATACGTATATAGTGATAAACCGATGTAAATCCTTAGTTCACATTTAGTGACAATCGAACAAAATACTTTTTCATATATATAGTGAAGACTGAACGTAATTCATTGGCATAGGTATAGAGACGATCGAATGTAATTCAGTAGCACAGATATACTGGGGATCGAACGTAATTCATTAGCATATATATATATAGTGACAATTAAACGTACTTCATTAGCATACATTTAATTACGATCGAACGTAATTTATTAGCATGCATGCAATGACGATCGAACATAATTCATTAACATGCATATAGTGACGATCGAAAGCAATTCATTAGTTTGTATTTCGTAGCGATCGAACGTTATCCAATAGCATACATATAGTGACAATCGATCGTAATTCATGAGAAAGCATATAGTGACCATGGAGCGTAGTTCTCATGCATACCTATAGTGACGATCAAAAGTAATTCATTAGCTTGCATTTCGTAGCTATTGAACGTAATCCAATAGCATGCATACAGTTATGATAAAACGTAATTCTTTAGTATGTATTTAGTGATTATCGAAAAAATTCCTTTACAAATATATAGTGATGACCGAATGTTAGCATAGATATATCGAACGTAATTTGTTACCATACCTACAGTGACGACCGAGCGTAGTTCACTAGCATACTTATAGTGACGATCTTATAGTGAGCATACTTATAGTGACGGTCAAACTTAATTATTTAACATAAATTAGCGTTGATAGTATTCGAAATTATAAAACTTTTACTTTGCTGATTTGTTTCTTATAATTTGAATCGAAGAAGGCTAAAAAATAGACGAAGAATGTCATTAAAATAATCAAAATATTAAATATTATCCATATGACCATACTGTTTAGACACCAATAAAGTAATACAGTTCATTTCAATATTCAGAAATACTATCTTTCTCAATAGTCTACTTAAACTCTTTGCGCTTCAAAATCATTAAAGTATTTGATGTAATATATATCTATATTTGTTATAGTTAAATTAACCATAATTTCTCTAGCATATACACTAAAATAGTAAATACATAATATATCTCACAATATTACTCGAAGTAGAAATTAAAATGTAATTCAAGATTTATGGATATTAAATTCAGAGTCTTTCGATCTTAAAATACATTTGGGCACATTGATATTCAAAGCATGGATGGTTCATCAAACTTATGAAAGATTAATTTTGCGGAAACAATTACATTCCATTACGGTTTTGTATAATGGTAATATTTCATGAGGTTCGTTTCAAACAACTATTTATGTTTGAGTAATAATTAATTTTATCCATATTAGATTGTCATAAAAGTATTTAACATCTCATTATAGCACTTTTCCATTTTAGTATTTGAGTAAGTTATCTACGATTGATGATAAAATAAGGAAATAGATAAAGTACATCGAGTTACAAAATAGAATTATTTTAAACATGATTAACTAGTTCAGCGAAGTTTTTTTTCCACGTCGTAGAAAGTAAAAATAATAAAAAAAATATTTTTTCAGAATTTATACGAAAATCTCCATGGGCTAGCCCGGCAGCAAAATTTCTGACTCATGATCTACAACAAAAGATATTGTGAATCAGCACTGTTTCAGGAGTAAGGTGGGATCAAAATTCGTATCAACCAGCCATTGCTGGGATTCGAAACTGGGTCATCTTATTGGAATCGGAGACCTCTATCCCCTAAGCAACCGTGACTGAAATTGAAATTAAGAAAATTCAATATTAAATATGCACAATGTCATATATTTTCATCAGTAAATTTTGTTTAGTTTTAACAGCCTCGTCAGAAATGCTATTCTTATAATATTAATAATGTCCATTTGCACCATTCTTGATAGCAGTACATTCTCGCGTCCATCGTTCGAAATTCTACAATTCTGAATTTCATTATGCGAAGGAAGAAAATAACTCTTCATACAAATAATGTAAATAATGGTGACAGTTTGAATTAAACACTTCAGTCAGCTCGTTTGATGTTTATGCATCAGTTGATGAAGTTGTTGGAACTTGTGATATTGTCAGTTCAAGAAAAATATTAAAGAAGATCAAAGTGACACCGACAAAGAATACGAAATGAAACCACTACCAGTGCCAGTATTTTTCTGTTACAAATGAGGAAATTTATTGTTTGCACCTAAGAAAAATATGTTCGAAGAAAAATTTCAAAATATTTTTAATAAATATTTGTGTTAATTCATCTTATTTTGCATTACGAACATAATAATTTCAAATAGATAATTTTTTCAACTTTTATTTTCCAGGTCTCTTTATTTTTTATTACTTTTCATACCTAGGACAATCGCAATGAATGCACCAATGACAAATGAAATATCAAGATTCTAGCGTAACCAATAGTAAGAAACCACTTTTTTTCAGATTTAAATCAAGTGCCAAAATCTCTAAAAGAATCAGTGCCAACAATCAGAAACAACAACGGCTAACATCTGTTACAAAATATTGAAAATTTATTTTTTTTGTATTTTGAAGGAAGTGTGTTCAAATATAAATTTCAAACTATTTTAAATAAATTTGTGTGTTTATCCATTTTTGTTGTGCTTTACGAATATAATAATTTGAAAAGTTCTTTTTATTATTGTATTTTCTAAGTCTGCTCATTCTTTATTAAATTTAATTCATTTTCATTCATTTCATTCCTTTATGATAACCACATTCGTCATTTACCCTTATCGTTTGCAATGAAAGTACACATGAGAAACGGAAGATTGAGGTTCTACTGTAATCGATTGTAAAATACCACATCTTATTACTAACGAAAGTTAATAACTAAACAGCATGTACAGTTCTTCAATTAAATTCAATGTTTTTGGGCCAAAGCAGTGGTTAACAGATTGAATTTTAAATGGAAGTAGCACACATACACGTGACACACATGTTACTTTAAAATACTGAACCGTATCTTAACTGGCGCACTTATCAAAAAAGTTCGTCTTCTTTGATCTAGTACGTTGACCGACTATAAGTATAATTTTTTTCCTGCTCTTTCATTTATAGTAAAAGCACAAAATAGTTTAATTTATATTTAGTTTTTTATTAAGATAATTCAAGGACTGCATCTTTTTCTGCTTGCACCGTGTTTAAAATTCAAACTGCTGCGTCATGCATTTGCAATTTTGCATGCAGCATCGAAACTTCCAGCGTAAGCGTAAGAGAAATAACCAATTCTGTAAAGTCAGAAATCAAACCAACCTAAAAGCGTTATTCCATGTAACACATTTTTATACAATTAGAACAAAAAATCAGGTAATAATAGAAGGACATGATTTAATTTTTTTTTTTTTTAGAAATGAATGAAGAATAGATTGCAGACTTAAAGTCATGCTGTAATATTTATCGAACAATTTTTTACAGTATAATTATGAAACGACATTTTTGACTAATTTTTCTTCATTTTTTAACTGTCCGTTTTTAGATCAGCTTTTAATTCAGAGATAAGTTAATAATTTTAAAAATTGAACTTAGTTATACATCTTTAATGAAATATTTTTTCATTACATTATTTTAACTTTAATAGAAAAAGCGCAATACAGATAAAACACATTTACCGTGGTGTATGCAATAATAATAAACCTCATTTTAACAATAAAACATTTATAGATATTTTTTTAAAAACAGTAAAAAAAAATTAAAGTATCAAGGTCTTTAATTCAAGGTTAAAAATATTATAATTTAAATTGTAAAATTCATGTACTCAAAGTAGAAAAAAATATTATAAAACTTGCATAAAAGCTTTTTACGTAATTATATTTACAAAAAGAGTATAGGAACAGTTTTTCATTGCTTATATTGTGACGGTTTACTGAAAATGAATAATATTTAAAATATCATAGCAATCAATTATATTTTTAAGAATTTCATAGAAAATACTAATTATGACAAATTTTCTACATATGGATGAGGGAGCATTAAAAAATATTGTGCAATGTAGATACAAGAGGATAATGAGAATATTACTTAGTACATATATATATATTACAGAAATTTAATTTTTATCTTAATTAATTTAGTTTATAGTACCACAGTTGTTTTTCTGAATGGGCAATTCATAAGGAATTTTAAAACTAAATTTTAGTTAGGAAATTATAAAATGTCTCAAAAATGTTATGCTTACAGAATATTTATTGAAAATACGTGTCTTATTTGAAGGTTCAAGCTATCATCTTTTTCTTTAAAAAAATGTGAACGTGCAATGTTTCAAAAAGTTCAATTTCTGCTTATTTTAGTTTCTTATAAATTTCCTTTAACTAAAAAGAGACATGTCTGCAAATAAGTATTGGTTACGAAGCGTTTTGTACAAATCAAAAGTTATTGATGCTTTTATAGCATGAAAAATCATAGAAAATTATAGCGAAGTTGTCGGTTATGAAAAATTAATAGTTGCTTTGAAAAAAAAACTATTAATGAATAAAAAATCGTTTCATTTTCATAAAATATAGAGAAAGAAATTTTAACTTTAGATGGCCGATTTAGGTACCTTTAAATACTAGTTGCAAAAAAGAAAAGAAAATTAAATGTTAATTGACTTGCCAAATGTGTTGACAACTGATTAATTTTCCTAAAACCATGGAAAAAGTAAAATCCAAATTTTTGTATATTAATTGAAAAGAAACTTTTGTAAAAAAAATATTGTTTGCTTTAAAATAATGCAAGTTTTTGTACCGTTTAAGCCATTTTTTCTCTTCAATAAATTAAAGTAATGAGTCATAGGGTTTTATAATGTTGCAGCTTTAATAAAATATTCCAATTCCTTATTTTTTTTTTTAAAAAAAACAAAAACAAATGTACATAATAAATATCTCAGATAAATATTAAATCAAATTTAGTTATTCAAGATACATAGTAAATTTATTTTATCAAATACCAAATAAAAATATTTGTACCATAAAAGTGAAAAAATGAATTTTTAAAATATACCCATTTTAAGGTAAAACAGACAAACCACTTAAACTTGGTGTAGATCTAATCGGAGCAACAGGTATTTGAACTTTCTCCGACAAAATAGAAATATTTCTTCGAAGGAGAGAAAACAAGTACTCACCGATGCGAATATTATCCGGTCTAGGCGAAACGGCAATGAGAGAAGAGAAGAGTAGCAAGATGATCCGAATGAATCCAGCGTCCATGGCCGGAATTCCGAACCGGCGTCGGTACATTGACAGCGGGACGAACAATCCCCAGTCTGCTGAAACACCACTCAAAAAAGAACTTCGGTATAGTTCGGTAGAGGGCGCTCTGCACACAGCCCCTTTTAGTCAGTTTTCTTAGTGGGCGTTAGCAATTTTCCTCGCATCCGAGCCCTTGTTAGATCTTGATTGATAATAAATATCAGGTAAAGGAAGGGATGTCAAATCTAATGTCATTTTTTTTGTCAGAGCACATAACAATGCAGCATTAAAACGTGAATATAAAATTTTTGGTTTGGAAGTTTTTCTGCGAAAATCAAGGAAATTAGAAATAAAATTTTATTTTAAATTCAAGCAAAAAATAAATTATATGGTTCGGAGAGAATAGTTGCCACCTTATTTTTTTGACTTATGTTTTTAAAAATATAGTTTTGGTGGAAGTAATACTATTTATTATTTAAACCTAGAGAATGATCATAATTATCAACACTATAAGCGATTAAAAAATATTTCTGGTAGAAACATGTGGATTAAATATGACTTTGTATGCTTTCTATTAAAAATTTTATAACGTTATTATTTTAAATCCTGGACTAGAATTTTTGACTGAACGTCAATTTCTCCATATAATAATAGTAATTATATTAATGATAATAATAATATTACGAATGGTAATAATCAAGCATAATTATTGAGTCGTTATCAATTAATGCTACTCAATTTTGCACAGAATGAAAAGCCCGTACAGTAACAAATAAAGATAGCACAATGGTTTCTTTACCAATTTCATAACTTTTTCACTTTCTTCACCATATTTATATTAAGTAAAATACTTTTTTTAAGTGGAATTCATCAAAAAAGAGATAAACTTTACTCAATACAGTTTGGCAAGAAAAATTATATCATTGATTGAGGTAAATTTATGACATTTAATATTTAATAAAGAAACAAAATGATCCTTTAATATTAGCGGGACCGGAAAGTAATGTTGTTTCGGCGCATGAAAACAATTTTTTCGATCCATTTCGATTCATTTTCGATCCGGTATTAAGGTTTTTTTGCTAACGTGGGTAAATACATTATTGATTAAAAATAAAATCTTGTAAGCAAAAATCAAATACAGCGAAACGACTTTTCTTTCCGTTACCCCTAATATACAACTTAATATTTTCGTTTTACTTTAGTTATACATAATATTTAATAGTTATACATTATTTATCGTTATAGATACTTAGCATGTTAACTTCATAGTTTCATAAGTGAAAATTTAAACAAAATAAGCAAGAGGATGCAATTGTGACTCCACTGGCCCAATAAGTCAACAATGTTGATCTCCGATAGTAATAAAGAAAACTAATAATTATGAATGAATATGCAATGAACTCCTAGTTAAAATCGTTATTGAAAGTCAAACTTGGAAATAATATTGATGTTCACTTTCAAGTGATTGAAGATGGACATGAATATTTGACAGTTCTAGCAGTAAAAAAGCATGATGCTAAATTTAGAAATATAATATTTTTCTCAGACCCCTATTGGAAAAGTGACTAACTAAAATACTTAATTAATTATACATTATTATAAATTAGAACTGGCAGGAAAAATTAACCCTTTTTTCATGTTTTTCATGATTCAGATTCCTATCAGAAATGGCTCTGGACTTATATGTAAGGCAAGTACATATATTTAGACACATTCATCATTTTACTATAATTAAAATATATTATTTAATATTTTTATCCTTTTTTACAAAAAGGGGTGCATTATTTTAAATTTAATACTTTGTACTAAGGTCACTGTGCATGCTTGGGCATGCACTTGTCAATATCTTTTAATGCTTCGTCTGTTGTTCACTGATAGCCACCTCAAATCCACAATTTATTTCTTCAATAAATTCGATAGTAAATAAAAATCAGTAAATATTTACTCAGTGTAGAATTATTAATTAATAAAAAAAATATACGAAACAATAATATTAAGTTTACAAATAATTAGTAAAAAAAACTAATAGCATTTTTAAATTCACCAAATTAAAAACTAAATACGTTAGAAAAAACATAATCTACTTATCAACACCCACAGTTACATACACAAAGCAAACGGTTCTTTCTAAGGTTGCATTATTATTACATAAATTAGTAAAAAAAATTAATAGCATTTTTAAATTCACCAAATTAAAACTAAATACGTTGGAAAAAACATAATCTACTTTTCAACACCCACAGTTATATACACACATCAAGCGGTTCTTTCTGAGGTTGCATTACTATTACCAAATCAAAATATCTTAATATAATAGTGTAAGGACTATCAAAAGCATGAGACAGATATTCAAACAAAGTTGAAACACTTTCCCTACGAAACGAAATGCATAAAAATATTAAAATGAAGTATACATTAGTAATATGTTTATTTTAATGACAAATTTTAATAATAAGGAGAATTCCCTAACTGTAAAGAGTTACAAATCTTCAATATCAATTTGCGCTTCTCTAAGAATCTACTTTCCATTCTTAAATATAATATTCTAGTTGAATATTTCTCGCTAATAGAAATACTTTAAATTAAACAGCACACAATAAAAAAAAGCAATTTTCTTTTTATGGGATTTTTACAGCGGAAAAAATCATTTGTCACTCGATAGCTTCTTCCCCAAGAAAAAAAAATATTTCGCAAGGGATATAACAAGCTTATTGTTTTCTTAAAAAAAGAGATAAAATAATAGGGTAATATGAAAGATTTTTTTATTATTATTTTCCGAATAAGAAACCAGTGATTATTGGATTTACGTTTCACTGGATTTGAATGAGAGTATACAGCTTCCTTCTCTCAAAATTTTCTCGAAAAAGATTTGGCTTCAATCTTTAAAAGTATTTTTTATTTGCAGAAATTCTTTTTAAAAGGATTTGCAAAATTAAATGGTCGCCATTTTTTTTCTTCTTGTTTACATAAATAGGGATTACATAAAATATAAACACAAATGAAAAACAATTGTAAGCGAGGTATTTTCTCTTTACTGTTTTAATATTTTCAAAAAGTGATTTTGAATTTCTACTTTTCTATAAATTTAATCAAATTATTTGTATTTTAGGTGCATGCTTTACAGCAAGGTATTTTTTCTTTCATGTTGTAATATTTTCGAAGATTAATTTTGAATTCAAACGTAGCTATAATTTTAATAAAATTATGTATATTTTAGATGGAAGTTTTATAGCATATTTTTTCACTGACTGATTTTATGCAAAACTATCTTATACATAAATAGAAAACAGAAAAAAAGATTTAAAATATGTTTCCGATTTATGAATTTTTCGTATATATTAATAAATCATAAAATTCTAATCTAATAGTTCAGAATTTTGTGTTGTTGTTATTTCCATTTTTGAATCACCTTAAATATAAATTATTGCTATAAAAGTTTTATACTTTGCAATACAGGAGACTTAATTTCATAAAATTATTTTTAAAAAGACCAAAATGATAAATATATCTTTATTTCAAGGATCTTTAAAATTCTAGGACAATGCAACAACTGATCTTTTCATTACAATATACCGGAAATCTTTGCAGAATTTATTTTTTTCACTAATAAAATTAATATTTCTGCAAAACAGATAGAATATAATAGAATCCGCATAACAATACTTCATCGTAAATAAAATTATGGTACAAGAGATAAGATCTTTTAAAGTTATACTTAGAAAATGTAGTTTTTTTCATGTATTATTTATAATGCAATTAAGAGTATAGTTAAGAAAGTAAATGCGTTTAAGATCTTGTAAAAATGTAACGTACAAAGTAAATGTAACTTGTTAATTATGTTTAGATCTTTATTGGCTCAGTTTAAGCAGTACGAACAATTATTGACACATGATAAGAAGTATTTTACGACAAATAAATAACATATGTAACTGATTGAAAAAAGCTATGTTATTTATAAAAAATTATTAGGATAATAATTTTTTATAAATTTTTAGGATATAAAAATTTAGGATATAAAAAATTATTATATAAATTAGATATTTCTAGAAAAAAATATATATTAGGTTTTAATTGGTACAATTTAAAGTTTATTTTAAAATTTGCTTTTATTAATACTTTATTAATATTAGAAAATTTCTTTAAAACTATTAAATATGCTTCGATTTTTTCAAAAGAAAAACATATTTTCTTTTTGCAACAAAATCTTGTAAGAGCTTTGCCTTCTTGGAATAACAAGCAATTTTTAGCATTATTACATTTTGGAAGGGGGTTTCTGAATTGACTGTCATTGCAAGTTCATCTCCTGTGACGCTTGACTCCCTACCTGCTTTATATTGATCAGTACTAGTTTTTCCAAAAAGTAAAGGTGGTAAGGGCACAAATCTGACCAAATTGCCACCTTCCTGCTGTTGCCATTGATTACAAAACTGTGAGGCTTCACTTTTGACCCCCTGTTTCCAATTGGCAGTTGTGTGAATGCCTTACTTTTATATAAAACTATAAGATTGAAGACTTTTGAGAGACATATTTAAACAGAAATAAATTAATTTTTTTCAAAAAATGTAGAAATTTTTATTCATTGTCAAAAACTTCTGATATTTCTTCTTGAATTTAAAACTCTACCAAAACGAAACAACTTTTGCCATTGCCATGTTTTAAAAGTTTTAATTTTCAATTGTGCAAACGCAATAACATACATACTGAGAACTAAAATAAAACTTTGAATAGCGATTTAAATAAATATACCAAGAAATATTTCTTACTTTCATTGTTTAATTTTAATGCCACTGTTGAATCGACATTCAATCTTATTTATTTGTCACATAAAAATGTCTTTGTTAATAGAAGTTATGAGAAAATCCAATGATAAAAATGCATTCTATGAAAACCAGCAAAATTGAAGACTTTTCATGGAAAACATATTTAAATGAAAATAAGTAAATTCGCGGGAGGAATATTGAAAGAATTTTCAATATTTTCCTCACTCTTTCTTTATAGAAAAAGATAAGTGATAAGGAGAATTGAAAATAATAATGTTTCTTTCTTCCACAAATGCCCTAAAGCAAGTTTCTCCCTCATGGCCTAAAACGAACTTCTATTGTTTGCAATGATTTCTTTCATACGTATCTGAGAATTTTTGAGAAAACTGAGCTAAGTCTTATTAAATCAGATATATTTTTCATTATGAACTTAACCTTTTCTTCTTTTAGATAGATGTTTGAAGAGGTTGGAAAAGGAAACCAAAAATACATACTTTGTTAGTAATTTAGAAATATTTTTATTTTGCAACCTATATATATATATACATATATATATATATATATATATATATATATATATATATATATAGGTTGCAAAATAAAAATATTTGTATATATATATATATATATATGTTCGATCGTCGGGCCGGGCAAGGTTGACTCAGCCCTTCATCCTTTCAGTGGGTCGATAAATGAATACCAAGTATGCTTGGGAATTAAACACTGGGGGTGCCGCGTTCGGCTGACCACCTGACCGGAACATCTGCTCCTGCACCCTAGAGCCCAAGGTCAAGAAATCTGAAATGGGCACAGTAGGACTTGGCCTTTTTGGGCTGTAGTGCCACTGAGTTTAGTTTTCTTTTTCCTTTTTTTTTTTTTTGAGAAAAAAGAAATCAATAGTTTAATGATATTTAATAGTTTTTATGCTTGAAAGATCTTACATATACGGTTATCTTTTAGTTTTTTAATTCATTTTTACTTCTACAGCTTTTAAAATTTATTTCATATATTTTTCAAATAAATATATATAACATATATTGCCCAAATTAATGTTTTTATTTTTAATTATTATTTTGCTCTTTGCAAAAAAATTTTGTGATCCATTTCTTAAGTAAAACAAATAATTTTAAGACACCATTTTATTTTCTTCCTAGTGATTTTCATGACAGAAAAATATCAGTACACATATTTTTTTAATTAGGTTAAGTTAATCATTATGCAATATTATTGGAAGACGATTTTTCATATTCTTATTTTGTGAAATAAGCTTCTTGAAGATTATTTTCTGATTAGCATAACTCAAAACTATTGCTTTGCAATCTTTCCTGCAAATATAAAATCATTTTTAATGAGAAGTGTTGCATCTTTCATGTACACTGATTTTGGAAAGATTATAAAATTTATTGAATTAAAACTAAAAGCTTGAAAGCCATTGTTTGGAAAAGTTTAGAGTTTTTCAAGTTCCATTGTCTTCTCATTATTAAAGAAACTAATAATAGTAATTTAAATTGAAATGAGGAATTTGAAATTCCTGAAATATTTAAAATTTTCAATTTTTTATGAAACAGATTTTATGTTTTATAAATTTGATTTATGGAGAAGCCTTTTTCTTGAAGAGTCTGAACTATGGAGAAAACTTGTTGATTGATGTTAATGATGTATTTTCGATTCTCCATTATTATGTCTGTCGCAGAGTGATACAGGGGAGCAATTATATTGAATATCGTAAACTACTTTTCATGAAATCAAATATGATAAGAATCAAGTATGATATACTCTAAAAAATCTTTCATTTTATGAAAAAATGGAGCTCAATCAAAATGAAAAGTATTCTTAATTTATAATTTGCGTGCGCATTTTACTGAAGCAAAATTTTGAAAATGATGGGCTGCGACGAAAGCCCCGCATGACACCTTCGTCTATCAAGATTTCAGAAATGCAAGTGATAAATCACAGTTAGAGAAGTTTTCACCGTGGAAAGTTAAGGAATCCATGGATTGGCTATTAATCGCTTTAATTTTTACCAAAACTCATTCCTTTAACCATGCTCATTAAAATCTACTGGTGAAAAAGAAAGTATGAGAAATAACAATGAAATTTAATAAAATCAAACATCTAGCATCCAATCATGTAACAGTTTTCGAAGTCAATGCTAATGTGTTAGGCAGATATAGAGGGAATTTCTAAAAATAGATTTCATTCTGTTCTGAATTCAAGATTGTGGTTTAAAAATATTACTGATTGTGCTAGTGATTTTTATTTGTTGCCAAAAGGATGAAATAAAATTTTTGTTTTCAAATGTTAGGAAATATGTTGTACAAATTTCAGCCAGACAAGGTCATATATCATGTTATTATTATGGAACACTTTCAGATAAATATAAATTATTTCAGATAATGTAAGTTAAGGTTCATGTAAAAAAGAATATAGCCCTCTCATGAGAAAATTTTATTGAAGCAGCATCTGAGATACTTCTCGCGTTTCCTCAGATACTTCTCGCACTCGATTCGTCAGATACTTCACTAGATTTGTAAGATACTTCTCGAACTAGATTTGTCAGATATTTTTAGCACTAGATTCGTCAAATAGTTCTTTTGAATTTTGTTTTAGCCACATTAAAAATGTAGTTCTGAGATAGCTTATTTTATTTATTTCAGCACTTTACTTAAACGACTGATCTCTACATTGATGAATCTTTATTTGTGTAATGTTAATTGTTCAAGTTCTATTTCAGCATTCAAACAATAGGATGAAATGTTACTTTACGAAAATCCTCAAAAATTAAGATTATAGAAGTTAATCTAACAAATATGATGTCATTTTATAGAAGATTCTTGTTTTAAAATTAAATGAACTTCAATTTGAAAAAAAAATATTTTATTAAATTTGCTATTTTAATATCTACACAGTTTATACTAAACAGACTGATACAATTAGAGTGCAAAAATTATGTTTCTACTGAGTATATTCTGTGAAAAACAATATAGTGTTTTTTTTAAATGCATTTTATTGTTTTTAACTTTATATCTATAGCAATTTCAGAACTTCATTTCGCATTTTGATCTATTTCAATAAAAATATCTTTTTACATACTAGTTATAATATAAAGACTACAGAAAATTCTTAACGTAAGTTTTCTTTACAATTAACGTTAGTTAGAAATAGATGAACAGCAGTATAATAAGTGTATTATTTTATAAGTAAGTGTAGTAATTTATTTCTATGTTTCGTAAAAAAATTATAATTTACGTAATGCAAAAGCGCTTATGCTCATCATATATATATATATATATATATATATATATATATATATATATATATATATATATATATATATATATATATATATATATATATATATATATATATATATATATATATATATATATATATATATATATATATATATATATATATATATATATATATATATATATACAATATATACAATATATATATATATATATACAAAAACAAAAAGAAATAGAACAAAGAATGCCGTCAAAATTTCTTACACAGATCATTTACATATTGCACTACTGATCGGAAAAAAATTAAACAATATTGTTTTCTGAGTGAGTGTCTGTCCGTCTTGTCTTCAGACTGCATCAAGTTGTTGCTACAAGTGATACTTATTTCTTTAACATTGTCTTTTACATTTTCGTTAGCAGGAGCATTTATTGAGAAAACTTGAGCTATTTTGACATTTATACTACTAATATCAACAAAAAAAAGAAAATATAGCCAAATATATCAGAATAATTTTTAATAAAATTTAATCAAAATAATTATAAATCTAATAAATCAGAATAATTACAAGTAAAATAAAATAGAATACTTTTTAAGGTAGTTGGCAGTCTCTCCATCCATTAATCATAAAATTTACAGTTAAGAACTTTTTCCCTTTTTCTTTGCGGTTTTGAAACCGTTTACAAGTAGTATGGGACAAAAACTATGATTACAAAACTGCACGGATCCTTAACCATTTACAACTAGAATGGTTTCAAAACTGTGAAAACGAAATTTAACTGGGCATTAGAATTAGGGTTTTCGTTAGGTAATGGGCATTGGAGTTAGGCTGTCGTTGAGTTGGACTTTGTAAAATTATCCGTGAAATATGGTTCAATTAGTTTATGTGGTTGTTTACCTATCGTGAGAGATGGGAAATACAGGACTTTTTTGTGACAAGCAGTTTATAGTGCTGCCATCTATTTGTGGATGAGAGTATTCTAATAGTATGGGACTAATAATACTTTCTAATATTGCATGGATTCTAATAGTAAAGCTTCACAAATTGGGGAGTGCAATTCACTGGAAACTCTTCATGCGTTGAGGGGAATGGAAAGTTTAAATAAATTAATAACTTTTATTTCAATTTCATTTCGGTTTATAGTTTAGCTGTCATTTCAGCAGGCATTGCTTAGAAACACCATGAGGATAGGGTATGTTTTGTGCTACATATGAACAAATTGAAACAACTTGAATAAAGAGCAAATAAAGGTTTAAATACAGACAGGCTATATTAAAAAAAAACCTACCTTAGTGTCTGAATAAGCAAAACAAATGTGCTCGCAAATTGAGGAAGGGTATTGTTAAACGAACGAAAACTATATTATGTCCATCTTTGTACCTACATTTTTGCTTAATTTATGTTGTTTTGCTTTATAAATACACGAAGTTAAATTCTGATAAAATTACCACACTGTATGATAGTGACATGTTTGTAAAATGACTATAATTCTAGTAAAGTAAACCAACATATACAGTATTTAAACCATTTCATTTGGTAAATTTTTTGTTTGCGTGGTAACGAAATTCTCCTTTCCAAAATTAGAGTTTTTATTACCACACATATAGATAACAAGCACGAAACTCAAAAGTAAATTGTACCAAAGTTTTAATAAATGGTTTTTGTTCTATGCACTAAAGTGTCATGAAAAAATTATATATATATATATATATATATATATATATATATATATATATATATATATATATATATATATATATATATATATATATATATATATATATATATTATTTATTTTACGTTTACTAAGTTTTATCAAAAAACTATATTTTGTTAATTTTACCAAAATCATTACCAAACCGTTTAGGTAAAAATTACCAAGTTTAACGGTGTTTTCATATATCCAGGTAAATTTTTCCATATGCTGGTAGTTTTGACCATTCATTTTTTCTCAGTGAATGGATGCTAAATTTTTCAAAATCAGGCCACTTTTCTGCCAAATGGCAGTGCTCTCAAATAAATCGCTAGGCGTGAATAACACTGAACAAAACATCCTTGCAAATGGGGGAAAAGAAGTTTAGGCGAAACCTAAGCTCAGGAAAAGAAATTCTCTTTGTTCTAGAAAGCTTAGCTAAATCCTTACCTTTTGTTCATAACACAAAGCATCTTACTTGAAAGAATTTCAGCGGAGTATTAGGTAGAAACTCCCATCAAAAAAGAACGGTATATAAAGAAGTATAAAAATGGGAAAATGCAATTTACTTTTTTTCTATTGAACCTTTTTCGATCTGAGAGTTTTTAAACTGAGAGTTTATTGTTTTATAGATGCCGTAAGCTCATGATGCATTGTTTATACATATATGAGATTAAAAATGGGCTCTAAAATTTAGACAGAATGATGGTAGAATCCTAAGAAAATATCTATTTATTTTCCTATGTGTATGTAATGTTTCAAACAGTCATTTATTATAAAAATAATATTCTCATCATTGTTAAAACCAACAGATTCGCTTTCAGAATTTTTTGTAGCACTTTTTTTTTACTTAAACTTGCTTTGATCTGTGAGTTTTTAAATGAGGATTTAAATTATCGATTATTACCTTATTACCCATTTTTCATACGGGAAAAAGTAAATAATTACTAATTTGTTATTAAACATAACTGCAGAGTCAGACATAAATAAACATGATTAAAAAAGTGAATTCATAAATTATTTCTAGCACTTATTTGAATTTATTGTTTTATGGAAGCTCTAAGCTCGTGATACAATGCTTATGCGTATATGATATTTAAAATAACCAGCAGGATTTAGATTGAATGATAGTAGAATCCTAATAAAGTAAATATTTAGCATCTATTTATTTTCCTTTGAATACGAAATTTTTCAACCTGTCATATTAATGTAAAAGAAATGTAAAAGAAATATTCATAAAATTGAAAAATGATTTAATACGTTTTCGGAATCTTTTAATTTTTTTTTATTATAAACTTGTTGAATTGGAAGTTTTCAAATTAGGAATCGAACTATCGATGATTAACATATTATGCCTTCTTCATTTTGGGGAAAAGTTAATAATCAATAAATTGGTAATAATTATCCCTACAGAATCAGATATAAATAAACTAAATTAGAAAAAAGTAAAACTATGAATACTTCTCCATGGCTTTACGTTATTAGATTACGCAAAGCACGTATTTATAAGTTTATCCTTTTAAAATAACGATTACTTTTGCACGATGCTATTGAATGTGGAATATTCGTGGTATTCATAATTTAATACACTCAAACAATTTTCCCATACTTATTCCTTTCAGGGAACCATAAAAATCCAATTACCACTGTACATAACTTAAATACCTACATCAATTATTTATCGGATTATAGCGTATTTAGTATTGATAACAGCAAAACCTATTATACAACACCGACTGCGGGAGTAGGTATTTAGTATGTTACATAAATTATGTTTAATAATAGAATTATAGGTATGTAATATTATATTTAATGATACATAATGAATTCCGTTGGAGTAATTATCGAAATTAATTAAGCCTCATGGACATGGAGGATCGTAAGGCAATTTCTAACGTTCCATAAATACTTTTGATTTAGCTTTTCATTCTACAACTTTTTTGATTCCAATTACCATGAATTATAAGCGATTTAGTTATACAAAAATACGTTTCAAACGTGCAACTATAAACATAATAAATGCGTGGTTTCATATAATTTTAGGAATGCTAAATCAATGCTGTAGTTTTCACGTTTCTCTTTAAGGTTCTATTGGTCTCAGTCTCCATTTAAAGCAAATGCGGGTTACTTCCATCAAAAAGTGCTCCACGAAGGCCCAATACTTGATCCAGGAGTTTCCTTGTCTTCTGGATTGGGTTCAAACTTACAAGGCTTTGTAGTTTAACATTAGTAGTCGGAAACCCAAAAATTGGGTCGGCTGTTCAACGACGGTTATAAAAAATATGGCCAAACAAAGGATAACACTTAAAACATGACAAACCTTACACTTTACTTTCGTTGTGATATTAAGTTTCTTAAATTAGTTTTTGGCTCTGTATCTGTTGGAATTTTTAAATTACAAAACAGCTTTTATTAATGGTAAAAATTACACTTAAATTTAAACACAAATCACAATAATTAAACTTCCTAGAGTATTAAACTATCGTATCACATACGCATCAGACGTATCACATAAGCGGATGGATACGTAGGAAGCGGAGGGATACAGAAAAAGTTTTCCAAATTTCTTCCTGTTTCAGGAAGCTAGTTATGGTTTACATTCAATCAACCATCCATACTTCGTTTTTGATTAAATAGAACTTGCTAAAACTATTGATGTTATCTTTTGAATATGTGACGATTTCAGAATAATCTAAAATTTTATTTATAACAATGCCTAACGTAATACCTAGCACATCGGCTGATAAGTTTCCGGTCTGACATGCAGATGGCACCCCAAATGCAGAATTAGTATTTTGTTTAGCAAGTCCCAGCCTTCAAATAAAAGGTGTCAAAATTTTATAGTGATCTGCCGATTGATTTTAAAGTTACAGTGATAGTAATCGAACACCAATTTATATTATTGAAACAATAGATAAAAAAGAGTTTCGTGTTCTTATTAAATATTGTTATTTGATGGGAAAAAACACGGTAGAAACTAAAGCTTGGCTCGATAAGTGTTATCCGGGTTCTTCACCAGGAAAATCGACCATTATTGACTGGTTTGCTGATTTTAAATGTGGTCATACAAATGTTGAAGATGTGCCACACTCTGGGAGGCCCTAAAGATGCGATTAATCCGGAAAACATAATAAAAGTCCACAAAATTATATTAAAAGAATGTGTAGGCTTTATTTTACACGAACATTTGTTGACGAGAAAGCTTTTTTCGAAGTGGATGCCGCGTATGCTAAAAGTTGGCCAAAAACAACAACGAATTGATGATTCCGAGAGCTGTTTGACGCTGTTTCGAGTTGCTTCCGCACCCACCCAATTCACCAGATTTGGCTCCTAGTGACTTCTACTTGTTTGCAGACTTGAAAAAAATGCTCGTGGGTAAGAGATTCAGCACGTGTGAGGAAGTAATTACCGAAACAAACGCCTATTTTGAGGCCAAAGATGGTTCTTTTTTTTAAGAAAGGTATAGAGATGTTAGAGAGGTGATGGAGTGATTGTATATCTCTTAAAGGAGACTATGTTGATGCATAAATTTGAATTTTACTAAAAAAGTTGTGTTTACTTCATTAGACAAGGAACTTATCAGCCGATGTATTATAAGAAAAGTTACTCTTGGGCGTGAACTCATCAATATTTTTAAAATAATTTATATTTCTAACAAGTCTTAAAATCACCTCTTGCACCCTCTTTTCAAATTTGAATATCTCTGCTCAGATGTTTTAGGAACAATGACCTGTTCCACACAAGAAAAAACCCATAATTTTATTATTTTCAGATATATGCTCATTTCGCCGTATTAATGACTATCTAAAATTATAAGTCAGTTGCAAAATTTTAGCCTATTATTTGCCACACCTTAAATAAATCGTTAATAACTTTATAATCATTTCGAATAGATAATTTTAGGTTGTGTTTTTTTAACTAGTCATTTTGTCATAAAAAAAGTTCTATAGTAATAAAATAAATGAAATTAGCTTTCCGCGAAAGTAATTTCACTTAGCGCACTTTTTCTATTGAAGAACTTACTTTTATGTAAGATTTAATTAGAAGTTTATTATTTTCAGAATACTTGTAAGCTCACAGTGCATTTTTACAAGCAAATTAGATTAAAAGTAAGATGAATTTTTTATACCTATTGGTGGCAGTATCTTAAGAAAATAGATATTTAAAATATGTTTAATTTTATAATATTTATTTGTTTTTTAGCTTTCTTTTTTTAATAGTATGTTAAAATTTTTTATTGCTTTTAATCTCTGTTCATACATTGAATTAAAACGGAAATGAAAGCAAGAATTTTTAAATCTTAAATAGTTAACTAGTAGATATTTGAAGTTAAGAGCCTTGATGTAGGCATATTAACATAAGAAATTATTTTAGGGGATTAAGTGATTTTAACTTTAAAATTTCATTTTTGAAACTTTTTCCAAAATTATGATTTTGCACTTGTCAAATACTTTAAATAAACTGTTATGTTTAACAGTTAGTTATTCTAATGAGAATTCGAAGTATTTAATTTACTTTCAATTTCTTGAATTAAAAACTTTATGAGAAATGCAATTTTTTAGTCATGATATGGTATTTCTTATCACCAAAAAGTTTTCATTCTAAAATAATACTTTACATACCTGGGAGTAATAGAATGATGCTTATTCACATTGCAGTAAAATTATTTTCTGCATTGTCTTAAAATTGCTTTTTTTTAGAAATGTAATGCCAGCAAGAAATATCTGTGATTTGAGAGTCAAATTTTTCAGCAAAAATCAAAGAACTTAGTTTTCGGCCTACAAGATGCTGTTGGAAATCACAAGGTTTTAAATTTATGTAAAATATTAAACGCTGATACAATTATAATTTATGTATTTAAACTAGCTTCTTTTTTATAGTATCGATTCATTAAAAATATGTTAATTCCAATTAAAAATATTTTAAATTAACTAAATTAAATAATGTCGATTTAGGTTTGAAAAAAATCTAAAAACGTTTATTTACTTATTTAGCACGAATATCTCTGTACACATTACAACTTAAAAATATATCTAGGGCCACGCAAAGTATTCGCCACCTCGCCAAATGTGATAAATTTGCCGAAAAATATAGTGTTTTGGCGAAAGTATTGGGGAAAGATTTCTATACTGCATAGAAATTGCCAGTAAAATTAAGTCAAAAAGAATTTTTCTAAAAAAATCAGCATTTTTTTTTATTCGAATACAGTAATTTTTGGTAGCTGCACACCATAACCAATTAGAATTGGATCCAAATGTTATAAGCATGAAACAGACTACCGTAAAATAGTTTCAATGGGAAAAAAATTAATCAAAAGAAAATTGTTGTGATTTGCATTTGGCGAAGAGTTTTGAAAATTGGAAAATACTTTTGATATTTGTCGAATTTCCTGACTAATAATTTGAAATCTTTAGTGCGGGCCCTGCATTTCCATAATATTTATAGCGTATGCTTTTATTTTGCACCACTTAAAGCGCATAATGTACCTTAAAAAATATTTGAATAGCAAAAAGTAATCGAAATAGTAATATGTCAAAAGAATTCCTTTGATGTCATTCAAAACAGATTCTGAAAGCAATTACTTTTTGTTCTTCGCAAATGCATGTTAAATTTTTTTCTTTAATCTTTATGTCACTAGTTTTTATTTGACATTTACAATCGCTTTTACTTAACCAGCAAAGTTGCAGTTTTGGATAAAACAAAATGCATATAATTTTTTGCGAAAATATTTTTTTTTATCTAATATTTTAATAGAATTCGCGTATGTTATAAAAATTTAAGAAAATAGATAGACATAAAAAATGAAAAGCTAAAATACAAGAATGCTTATCCTAAATCCAAACATAGATGGGGATGTTTTTTAAAGCTTTTTCCTAAAACTATTTTTTTCAGTTAGATATCATTAAGAATTATAGATTAAATTAGAGATAATGTACATTAAGAATTAAATACTAAAACAATTTTTTAACATGATTTGAAAACAGTGAAAGATATTTTATAAAATATTTAAATTATAACATCATCTTGAATTTTTTTCTAGACCTTTTAAATTATTGGTATCATAGATTAACTTTATTGAAGTACGCAATTTATAGCAATTTTTTTCTTTTTCATTGCATTAGATTTAAGTTAAATTATCTGTTTTACTATTACGTATATTTAATTTTAAGCATTTATGAATTTTAATTGAGAAAAAAGCATGGTAAGAACTATAAGAATATGGTAAAATTTATAGTGTTTCTGACTCTATGTAAAATCAAAAAGCTCTGTAATTTTTGCAGACGTGATTCGATAATGATTTGGCCGAAATAAACATTAAATGCAATTTTCTAATAAAAAAGCAACATTTTACCGCATATACCGATAAACTGCGTTAAATATGGTAAAATTTAGTAATTTTATCATGATACCTTAGAGCCTAACATTAAAAAAAACACTTAGTTCAATAACTTAGTTAGCTAAATTTGGTTTTCAGTTTTGAAATTTTCTGTAAGACTAGGAGGATTCGCCCCCTGCTCGCTGGCGCTCGCCAACCCCCCGAACTGCTTTCGCAGTTCATTTCGGATTGCTTCGCAATCCGATGCTCGCTCATTGGATACGTTCTTAACGTCTAGCTTTTGTATACTTTTTAGAACACTAAAGTTCCGAAAACTTTTCACTGTAGATAATTATAAACCTGTGCATTTCAATATTAATTTGAAATTGCAAACAGTTCACGTATTTTTCTTAATCGCTCTAATCTAAATTTCTGTTGTTGAGAAAAGTAACTGTTGTAAGTTTTGTTTTAAAGTCTTTCCCACCAGAGGGCTAAAACCATGTGTTGTAAAACAATATGAAATAGTACTGAACGCCGGATGTAAAGCATTGGCTTCGATGAAGATAATTTTGTGAGAATTGTTTTGATAATTCGGTGAGAATTCACCCGATTAGACATATGATGCTCACTACGTGCTCCTGCGCGCCGAAGCCTATCAATTAAAAATAAAAACCGCTGCCAACGCGAGAAAAGAAATATCATCGGTTTTATTGATACATACGTACGTATTAGCGTTTTATATAAAATAGATGCGTGGTAATAAGAACTATATTTTAAAAAACCTGAATTTCTTATAAATTGTTACTAAACGAACAAAAAAAGTAAAAAAATGAAAGTTAAACAGCTTTTATTTCGATTTCATAATTCAAAACTAAGCTTTTTTCACTAGACATGTCATTACCATAGAGTAATTTTTTTACGGTAATTTTAAATTAGAATTTTTTTTCTCCATGTATGAATCCGAAAGAGTTCAAGTTTTTATCGACAACACTATGTAATACAATTTAGAAATAATTAAGAATATATTTCTTATGAATAAATATTTTTAAGTATATTTTATAGCTTTGCCTTGCATCATATAATCATTCAGAACAAGAGGTTTTCAAGGTATAATATTCTTTCCTTTTCTATTTTAATCTTAATTTTGGATAATACAGCTGGAACCTAATCAAGAGTTACTACTGTTAATATTATTTACTACTATTAATAAAAAAAAATATCACACACATAAAAAAACAGAAGACGTTTATATAATTAGTCAAATTTCGCTTTTACAGTACCATTAATTTTTTTTCACTTTTATTGAACAGTTGAATATACTCTTTTCGAACTTACGCCTATCAAAAGTTGCCTGCGTTGTTATGCAGCTTTGAACCCAATCCAGAGGACGATGCAGCTTCTGGATGAAAAATTGAGATGATCTAATTTCCTCAGTAGAAATATTGTGGAATTTGCCTCAAATGGCGATACTTTAAAACTGGTTAAAGAAGTTACTTAAAAAAAATTCCTTGGTTAACCCGATGACGATGGGAGCATAACCCATACTCAGTCTAACTGTGGAATTATTTTATGGCAGTCTGGAGTAGTATTCGAATAAGCCAGTCATCACTGGAATTTGAATTTGGGACACCTCACTACGAAGTGGGTTTTCCACCTGGAGCATTTTACTTTAACAGGATATTGGAGAAATAAACTATGATTAGTGCTATTTGAAGACAAATAATTTTACTAAATGTAAAAGATAAAGAAAACCGCCTTATGCTCATACCCTCAGTCCCTCTTACTCAATGCAAGTTTTTTTTGCCTTCCCCCTTTCCTGTGGACAACAAATTAAAATAAAGAAAAATATTTTTTAATCTTTTGTGTCTTTGCAAAATGCATCGAGTACTTATCTTTATCAGTATATTTTGCTCATCTTATTTTTAACAGTGCTCTTTTTGCACTTTAGTCACACCCTACATATTTTAAAGCATTCTAAAGTAATTTATTATTATTTTTTAAATTTTAATATAATCCAGGAATTAAAATTGGAATTTTCAGATTCCATTTTTCATGTACTGTAAGAAATTCCAGATCGAATTACGGTAAACAGCACTGGCACTCAGGGTGCCAGTACATTAACGCAAAGTGTTATGGACGCAAAAATTTGCTATCCCGTAATTTTTTACAGTAATTTTTCTTGTAAAATCACTTAATCACTGACATTTTTCTTTACATAAATATTACTGATACAATTACCTTATAAAAATTTTATTGTAAAAGATGATTTTACGCATGCTGTCTTTAGGGTGCCTGTACTTTTTACCATGATTGGATCAGTAATTTATTACGGTGTACTTTATTGTGCTTCCTTATGCGAAATTGATTCTTAGTTACGTCATGTCATATTTATTTTCGTTTGTGTAATTTAAGGTCTGAGTCTCTGATACATACCCAATACGAACTTGTTTCATTCATTCAAGCATTAATATTCTGGTTTATAAAAATATGAACTAGGTTTGAATCTGGAAGACGTCTACCATATTTGTGTTTTTTTTCCTCACCCACACCTACTCAGGTTCTGAGAAAAATATGTTTTAAATAGATGGGATGAGTTAAAGTATTAATTATTTTTATAGTTGTTATTAAAAAATTATTGTTGAATTTCCAATTTTTTTCTTCTTCTAAAAAATCAAAGGCCTTAGTGGTGCTGACTTTGTGCGATTGCTTCCTAATCGAATATATATTTTAGATTTTTTTTACTTGGTTCATAATTTAAAGAAACTTTTCAGCAGAAAACAATTTTATTGACTAGGTACATTTTAACAAAAATGTTTCCTTTTTATCTTTCCTACTATATTTTCGTCAACTTAGACATTGCCTACTGCATCCTTTGAAATATGATCAATTTCTTAAGAGATCAATATATCTTGCTTAATCTTCGTCCTATAATGTATTACGCAAACTTTATTTTTTTATAAATGAATTATGCAACAATAAATGACACATGATTTTATTGCTATAACAAAAATATGTACATGAACAGTAAGTTATATTTCATTAACAACCGGAGACATATTTATGGAAATAGAATATTTAGGTCATAAATTGGGACATTTTTGCTGCTATTTTGAGAATTTATTTGTAAAAAATATAGCGTTTAATATACCTTAATGGCATACAAAATAAAACAAGGGTATATGGATGGCTGACAATAAAGATACAGCATTGCTTATGAAATATTTATAATTGGCATGAGAAAGCAAATATTTTAACTGCTGTTCTGGAAAAATTTAAAGTTTGCTATATTTATTCCGAGAAAAAACTTATTTTCAAAACCATCAGAATATGGTAAAATTTACCGTGTTTCTGGCTCTTTGGAAAAACAAAAACTTTTGGTGAATTTTACCGCAGAGCTGTGGTAATGATTTTGGAAAAAGTAGCTATAAACTACGTTATTAACTTATAGCATGTATTTAACTTTGGTAGATGTGGTAAAATTTGGTAAAATTTTTATACCTCGGAGCGTGGCATAAAAACCAGCAATTCGGATAAATTTACGTTTCAGTTTTATATTTTTACTTTGTAGTAATAAAAACTATACGCTTGAAAACCAGAATTTCTGGTAAACTGTTAGCATATGAATGATTTAAATAGACTAAATATTGGTATTTTTACCAGAATTATAGCTTCTTTTTTTTATTAGGAAAGTTTTTATTTAACCGTACCGTATTTTTGCTAGATTTTTACCGGTATAGTCCATTTTAAAATTCAAAGCTGTGAAGTAGAATAATAATAATAATTAATAATATATAGCAGTAATATTCTAAATTAAAAAGGAATATTAATTATATCTTAAATTCATTAAGGGAGTTCAATTATATTCTCAATTAAATGATAAAATTTATTAATACTAGGAGGCTTCGCCCCCTGCTCGCTGTCGCTCGCCAACCCTCGGAACTGCTTTCGCAGTTCATTTCGGATTGCTTTGCAATCCGATGCTCGCCTTACTCGCTCATTGGATGCGTTCTTAACGTCTAGCCTTTGTATACTTTTTTGAACACTGAAGTTCCGAAAACTTTTCACTGTAGAAAATTCTAAACCTGTGCATTTCATTATTAATTTTAAATTGCAAACAGTTCACATATTTTTCTTAATCACACTATTCTAAATTTCAGATGTTGAGAAAAGTGACTGTTGTAAGTTTTGTTTTAAAGTCTTTTCCCCCAGACGGCTAAATCCATGTGTTGTAAAACAATATGAAATAGTACTGAACGCCGGATGTAAAACATCGGCTTCGATGAAGATAATTTTGTGAGAAATTTTTTGATAATTCGATGAGAATTCACCCGATTAGACATATGATTCTCACTACGTGCTCTTGCGCGCCAAAGCCTATCGATTAAAACGTATTAGAGTTTTGTATAATATAGATTAGCCATATGATGCTAACTACGTGATCTTGAGCGCCGAAGTCCATCAATTAAAAATGAAAACTGTTGCCAACGAGAGAAGAGAAATATCATCGGTTTTATTGATACATACGTATTAGCGTTTTATATAATATTGATAGATTCTCAATTCATTTATGAAAATTAATAATATTCTGAAATAATTCAATGCTATAAACATGACAAAAGGGCAATATATAATTTTGCAATCCAAGGAGCTATTGATATATTCCTCATTGTAAATTACAGCATATTGCATTTTTAATGCATTATTTAAATTCAATATATGAATAACTTTAATTTACTAATGCATTAATAATTCTATGCGATGTTTATTTCTAATAAAATATAAGATAGAATTATCAGCTGAAAAAATCATTTTTTAATAAAATTTATGCCGTAATAATGAATCTTATTTCATCAAAACAAGTATCACGTGGAATAGAAATTAATGTTTCTGACAGAAAAAAGTTCCTAATTTAAGTCTGATAATATAAAACAAAGGTTCTGTCTTCTGATCTCTTAACAACGTTCATTGTAATATTACCATTTCAGGTGGAAAATCTAAACTTAATATCTGAGAAACAAATCCGCTCATTTAAGCAACCAAGAAAAAGTTTAGCGAGAAAACGA
This sequence comes from Parasteatoda tepidariorum, assembly GCF_982258835.1. Taxonomy (NCBI): domain Eukaryota; kingdom Metazoa; phylum Arthropoda; class Arachnida; order Araneae; family Theridiidae; genus Parasteatoda; species Parasteatoda tepidariorum. The sequence continues at coordinate 81,807,466 of NC_141761.1, forward strand.
AGTTAGATACAAAAGGTTCCAAGTTTCGAACTAGTATTAAAATGAGATTATTGGACTTATAAACTAGTTTAATGTCTCTTTGAATTGTTATTCGGAACGATTAAAACTGCAGTCTTGTTCTAAATACATTTCTTGAAATAGAAATGAGAAATTATTTTGGATGCCATTTATTTAGCTCCTTAAAGCTTTCTCAATAAGGATAATTAAAATGGTTGGGAAATGGCTATTCCTTTTAGTGATAGTTAAAATTTTGTTAATTAAAATAAAACTAAGTGTGGTAGGCTTTGGAATTTTTTCCTTGTCTACATGGGCAGGTAATAATTTACACGATCTTTTAATTATATCTGCCTAATTATTACATTGGCATGTTATAATTATGCTGATATAATGTAAGCAATCGATATACTTGTTTTTTTTCTACGAAATACTGTAATAAAGAAAATATCTAATTTCTCTAATATTGATTGACACATAGAACAATATAAAGAAAATAATAACATATTGTATTAAATCAAATAATATATGTTGTACTAAATCATTGTATTAAATAAGTAGATTGTATTTAATGAAACTTTTAATATCCCCAATTAAAATTTTATATAGTTACAGAAAATTTAGTAATTACGAACAGATCTCATATTTGGCAGATAAGATTCACATCTGATGTTTTATTGAACGATCTATTCCCTATGTGCTCCAATTTCAAAAAGAAAAATGTTCTAAATATTAAGAAAAAAATTAAGCAACATTCAAATACAAAGTTTAAAACGCGTCAATATTTTTATAATTACGATTTTTCTCATTTATCTTATTTGAGGAGACGCTAGGCCGAAAATTTCTGAGATTAATCGTTTTGCTTATTTATTATTTTGAGGAAAAGTTTGGATTTTGAGGCTTATTTATTGATACACAAGAAATGTACAAGCAGATAATTTAGTATGTATAATGTTTTATCTCTGTTCTGGAAAAGTCTCATGTTTCGCCTAGTAAACCTATGTTCAACATTTTATGATACGACCTGTTAGTACGAGTATGGTTGTGTTTTTTATCTATCTGTTTCTGCCTGGCGTGAAAGGTAGTAAATAACTACTGACAACTAACTACTGACATTAACTGCGTGACAGTAAATAACTCTCTTATCTCTAACTCAATGAATCAGCATTAGCTGATTTAGGCAAAGATTCATAACAACGAGAGGAAATATACTATAAAGAATATGTGATCTAACTACTGTAATATGTGCTCGCATTTAGAGTACTGGTATTTCTCCATTTTTGTAAATATGTTACGGAACAAACTATCTGGTATATCGTAATTTTTACAGTAAAGGTTATCGTAAAATCACTAAATAAATCAAGATAATTAAATATTATTGTTAAAATTGCGGTATAATACATAGCGGTAAAAAAAGATATTACGGGAAGATGTACCCAAACGGATGATTTTCCTGATAATGCTCCTACACTATTGGTACTTTATACCGTAGTTTAATATGGTATTACAGTGTATTATAACTCCAATGCATGGGAACTCGAATCTCATTGAGATTAAACAATAGTTCAAGTTGTGATGTGCTGATGATAGAACTAAAAGTATTGCTAATTGTTTGCCATACAACACTCTGGACTGGTGGTCTCGTAACAGCAAGCAACGAAAAACGTAATTACTGTTGTTGTTTTCGTCACATGTCCTTAAGGCAAGTGGGGTGCGATTCTTCTTGTTTTCCAGTGGAGCCTTCTTTGTCCAAGAATTCAACTTCTGCCACTCACATATATTACAAAGCGTTTAAAGTGCCGAGCCATTCATACATCAGTTCATTCATCCACATATCGTAATTTTGATCTGAACCAAAGAACGATCAAATTCCAGATTAGTACCCCCAGAGGTATAATTTGTTAAGGGAGCATGTAGGGCTTTGTGACTTGACTGATTTAACGTGAGCTAGTCACAATTTACTTCACTGGGAGTCTTCGGCCGTTGTGGATCGAACATATGAGCCGACCAACCAGGCTGTCCCAACCCCCCAAAAAGTGATTGCAAAATGGAATAAAGATTATCCGCTATAAATTGTAATGAAAAGAAGCATATCTCAATTTTTTTTTTTTTTTTATAATTTTATCAATCAGTGACATGTTAAAAGGGAAAAATGTTTAAAATATTTAATTGTAAGTAATTCAATGATAAAGGGAGATAATAGTGTATAAAATATTATCGTTATTATATTTAATTAAATAAAATTTTTGCGGTATTTTTTCTTATTAATCACTTAGCAGTCGACTACTTATCGACTTAGCTACTTAGAGTTAGACTACTTATCAGCACTTTTGGTTTTTACAAATATTTTCACGAGAGTGTAAGATTTTTAGCTCATGTTAGATCTTAGATTTTTGTTATTCATTTATAATAATATTTTTTCAAAGGATATTACATTCACACAGTTTTAGATCAGGGTCATTTTCTTTAAAAATGATAGTTTGTATTGTTTATTCAATTAGCTTTTTCATCAAAAATTTAACGACAAATAAGTACTCTGAATTTTTTTTTTTCATATTTGTTATATTTTTCTTTTAGTTTCGCCTTTATATTGCGTTTTCATTCCAGAGACAATCAAAAAAATTTGCATTCCTAATAATGTATTTTCCTTTTATTCTAAAAACAAGAGCTACATATTTCATGACGGAATAATTTTCAAAAGTTCTATTTCCTGAATTTTCCTATCGAAGTTCATTTCTTCAAAGTTTATCTCATTATCGACTAGATCCCTCTTCATTATATTCTAAAAACAATATATCCTGTTTCTAAGATTGAGAAAAGAAATTCCAAGAAACTACATGAAGTGTCATCGCGTGGTTGGAGATGATAATTTATTTTAATTTTTTCCTCCTTCTCTATTGATTGCATTGTTATTATAATCTCTGCTCGTTGAAAAGAGAAAAGATGCATTCAGATTTTTTTTTCATTCTTTAATATTTTTCGATAATTAAGCTTGTTGTGGTATCCCCAAATCACGGTTCTTATAAAAGAAAGAAAATGGGGATTAATTTTTCCTTGGGAAATGATTTAAATATTTTTAAGCTTCTTTAATTAGACTACCTAAATATAGTTAAAATATTGATCCATATTAAATTTTTAATTAATCTTTTTATGATTTATTATATATTATTACTTATAATAATAATTTTATTGGCATAGCTCAAAATTTTAAATTTTATTATATTTATAACTAACGTTCGAATTACAAATTTAAATTTTTATTTCAATTATTTAATTTATTTTCAAGTTTTTATGTAAGTAATTATTAATTATTATAAATTTATTATCTATTTTAATTTTTTTTAAATTTATTACAATTTGTTATTGGTTTGAGTTGTATTGAAGTCAAATGATTTATTGCATACTTTAGTCTATACAAGCGTTTGAATGTTTCGTAATGTAACAAAAATGAAGCTCAATAAAAATAAACTATAAATATTTCGAAATGAAATTTAATACATTTGGTAATTTTAAAGTGCAAAATCGAGTTAAGAAAATTTTAAGGTTATTAAGCTGAAGAAAACGAGGTAACAATGATGTCAGCATCACCCATCTATGACTAAGCACCTAGCCCCATTCTCAAATCTATATCTTTTCACGACTATGGTAAGAATGACATGTAATTTTGACCCTTGTCAGAAGACGTAGACAGTGCCTCAGCAGGTAGCCCTCTCTCCAAACTCCTGCAACCAACGAAAGGACATTTAGCCACGGCAGAGTTAACGAATACTACTTATAAACCCTACAAAAAATGATCAATAGAAATCAATAAAAGCATTTATTGATATCAATAGATTTCTATTGGTCTGTACTTGTTTCAATCAATAAAAGCATTTATTGATATCAATAGATTTCTATTGGTCTGTACTTGTTTCAATTGGCATCTCAACTGATGTCAACTGATATCAGTAGTGTATTGGTATCAATAGATGTTGAACAGTAGGGTATTCTATTGGTCTGTACTTGTTCCTATTGACATTTCAACTGATATCAGTAGTGTACTGGTATCAATAGATATTGATCAATAGAATTTTATTGGTCAGTATTTGTTTCTATTGATATTTTAACTGATATCAGCAGTGTATTGGTATCAATAGATATTGATCAGTAGGTACTCTATTGGTATATACTTGTCTGTATTTCACACTTCAACTGATGTCTGCTGACATCAGTAGGGTACTTGTATGATGTTGATCAGTTATGTATTCTACTTGTTTTATCAATATATGAACAGATATCAACAGATTTTTTTGACACCATCCAACTAAAAATAATATTAAGATTTTCTTAAGAAAATGATATTTTCTTAAGAAATTCTTCAGAAATCTGAAGAATTTCTTAAGATTTCACTTTATCTCCAAAATATCTTAGAATTTTTAAAGACATTTTGAATATCTTTAAGTTGAATTAAGTTTGAACAAAGATTTCTTAAGATTTTTTTCAGCTCATGCAAAATTCGTCTTGTGATATTATAATCCGTTTTGTGATATGTAATCCGTTTTGTGATAATATAATGATCAGACATTAGTTTCTAATTAATTCTGTGAGAATTTCAATAATTCTCTAATTAAAAGTATACATTTTAATGATTTTCTGCCTTTTTTTTCGTTCTTTCATGAAACATACAAAATAATAATATGAGATTGAAAAGAAAATGTTTTGTTTAACTTCTATTTTAAATGTTTTGTTTTATTGCTTTTGTCAAACACCAACTGGTATCTAAAGAATTCAATACACCAATCAGAAAAATTTTTATCAATCAAAAACTCTTTCATTATTAAAATTTGAATGATTAGAATTTTTTCCAAGTTGAAAGTATAACCAATTCACTCTCCTAGTTTCGAATTTTAAGTTTATATTAATTTGATATACCTGATTAAGAAAAAGATCGCATATTTACAGTAGTTATTAGTTTTATTTTTTCATGAATTGGTGTAAAAGTTACATGTAGCATTCACATTAACAAAGCCAGTTTAATTATACGTATTTTTAAAATTTTTCTTCATTAATTTCGTTTCAAAGTACATATGTTATTTCTTTACTCATTAAACTGTATGAACCGTTTTCGTTCACAAATGCTTTAAGCTTACAGTTTAATTCATTTACTGAAAATTAACAAGCCTTTTCATGAAATAAAAAGCCATCTGAACAGAACTTTTTAGATGACTCAGTCCTGTTTCCGTTTCCTGCCCTCTCCCTATCCATCCACCACTTGAAACAGTATGTTTATGTTCCGATCGAATGTTGCGGGTCTGTTAAAATACTGGAATTTGGTAAGTTCAAAACTTACGCTTATATCTTATTTTTATATTTATTCCCAGTTAACGATGGTATCTTTCTTATTAATAAATTTCCATTGTTATTGATGATTTATTACTGCTACAAACTCAGTGGCGTGACAGCCCATAGAGGGCCAAGGCCTACTGTGCCCATCTCAGTTTTCTTGACCTTGGGCTCTAGGGTGCAGGAGCAGATGTTCCAGTCAGGTGGTCAGCCAAACGCGGAACCCCCAGTGTTTAGTTCCCAAGCATGCTTGGTACTCATTTATTGACCCACTGAAGGGATGAAAGGCTGAGTCAACCTTGCCCGGCCCGAGGATCGAACCAGGGACCTGTGGCACGACAGCGCGAAGCTCTACCGCTCAGCCACCGGGCGTCTATTACTGCTACAAAACATATAAAAATGCTTAAGCGATGCTGCTAACCCTAGTTATGATGTTTACATTTCTGTTGTAGTTGTATCATTTATGTTTTATCATTATAACATCAAGAAGAATGTTTTTAAAATGCTCTATATTTGTTCTGTAGTGTTTGTTCATAGTTTTGTATGAGGTTTTCAATGTGGGTATTGGTATGAATAAGAAATAATTTTAATTTGAATAAACCAGTTTGCTTTTTTGTTTATGTTAGTTTATAATCAAGAGCTGTCACAGAAATTCTCTCAGAGAATGATTGAATAATTTAAAAAACAACGAAGAATGTTTTCGAATTTTTATTATAATTAGGAAAAGTTACTTTCATTCACTAGCTATTTTAAAAAACAATTGAAGTATTTTAATTACAATTATTTTAAACTGCTACTAAACTTACAGTTGATATAAACCTAAAGAAAAAAAAAAAAAAAAAAAAAAAAAAAAAACAAGATTATGCTTTATTTATGTGTTAAATATGGTGTGAGCATGAAAGTAAAAAGCAATGTTCTAGTGATTTATAGATTTTTAATTAGTTACTATTAATTTTGTTTAAGTTATGCTTAAAAATGTTTTATTCTAACATCACAGCTTCAAGTTTAAAATTTGAACTTTTAGTTCTGACTCAAAATAGATAACATGGGATATATAATTATTTACGACTGACAAATTTTTATTTTAAAAAAATTTTAACATTTCAAAGTAAAATTTAATTTATTTGATTTTTAAGAAGGGTTAGTAGCTTGCTCCAGGGTGCTCTTGTGACACAGCTGGTTAAACTGTCTTTCATATGGCTTATTAGAGAACTAGGGTAATGAGTTTGATCCTGGCAATGTACAAAACAACTGACGTGTATTCAAACAAGGTGCATATAAACTCTGCGATGGCTGAAAGTTCTCTCATTGGTTATTGTGCGGAAGATTGAAAAGAGCTAGCTCAAGCAGAGTCCTCTTAATCTGACCAGTATCAAAATTATGTGGCATTCCAACCATGGCTGTTGAAAAATAAAGCCCTAGAAATGGGGCCAGGTGTTTGGTCATGTTTGAGTGATGGCGGTGATGAGTACCTTGCTCTATGTTTAGAATAATAAAAAGTACTTGACACCTTGAGATTTTTAAAAATATTAGATAAAGATAGTATTGTTAACCAGTGCAGTATATTTTACATAATTTTGTTATCAATGACTATAAATAAGAAATAAAAAAATCATTTGCATAAAATTTTTTGGATCACAAATGGACTGGATATACAGAATCGCTGTTGTGCCACTGGCATTTTTCAAGATAAATTCTTAATTCTTTCTCGATATATACTGAATACTTTATGAAAGAAATATTTGGTACTTATATTCAATACTTCACAATTATCAATACAATATTATCAATGTATCAGTGTACACAATATTATCAATGTACATATTCAATGCTCAACACTTTATACTCCATGTTTACCTGCCACAAAAAGCTACCTAGTAAAACTTTCTAATTTAGCGTCAATGATAATAAACCTTTATTTTATTGTAATTGCTACCTTACCTGTGTTACTTAGCATTACATTATCAAAAAACTTTTATTAATGTATATCTAATGCTTTTCCTGAACTCTATCCAAAAATTATAAAGCAAAGCAATTTTGTTAAGAATATTTAGAAAGAAATAATATTGATTTTAAGGTAAAGATATGTGTTAAAACTTAATACAGTATTATTTTTTTTACTCTCTGAAAGACAATTTAATGTTTGTGTAATCTAAATTTATATTATTAGTATAATTTTTTAATTATACTAATTAGTATAATTTGTTAATTATATTAAATTTATATTTTTAGTATTACTAAATGATTTATAGTTTTTTTGGTACTTTCTGGTTTGCTGTGTTCAAGTAAATGAAAAAAAATTTCAAATATTAAATATTTTTATAAACAATAATTACTTTTCTATTTACATTTAAATTTTTTTGTTTACTCCAATTTTATTATGTGTTAAAAAAGATCCTTACACTTCTTATATATTTAAGCATAGCTGGATTTACACTTTTTTTTGCTAATAAGATTATCAATAATATTTAATTTAAAAATTACTCAGGCTAAACCTATTCTTAATGTAATAAAATTTTCATGAATGTATTTGTGTACATTGTGATGAAAACTTTTAGCAACTTATTCAAATAAAATAATCTTACATTGATCTGTTTTAAATTTTCTAGCCGAGCTGAATACATGACAGGAATGAATACATGACAAGCTGAATATATGTTGGCCCACTTTTGAGTTTGATGGAATACAGCATTTATTTTGGAGTTGACAGTTTGCGCATATAGAAGGCTAGATACACTAATCATCATTAGAGTAAATTAAGTACATTTTTTGTCTACTTAGGAACAAGCCAGTAAATAAACAAAAAGACGGATGCCGAATGACTCTGAACCTAGACGATCTATTGGCAAAGGCATCTTAGTTTCAAGTGTGTCTATCTTAGTTTTATTGGCTCCCCAGTTACTTTATTTTATCACCATCGTTGAACAGCCGACTAATTTTTTGGGTTTACAACTACTAATGCTCAATTCCGTAGCCTTCTAATTTTGAACCTAATCCAGTAGACGAGGGAACTCCTGGACCAAGTATTAGAAGAAATTTTGATGGAACTAACCCGCATTTGGGTTACATGGAGAAGAAAATCTCGCAAACCTGTCACGGTTAGTCTGGCGTCAAGGGGACTCAAACCCATGATCTGTCATGATGAATCATGAACCCGATTCATCTCATTGAAAGGCGAACTCTATTCCCTGAGCCATTGTGACATTCCTGGAAATGTAAAGCTGATCCACTCGCTTTTACTCTCCCCTATAGCCAAATCTTCTCCACTATTGTGAGAGAAATGGACTAAAATATAAAGAATGTGCCAGATGTGGATGCTGTGGGAAAGATTTGATCAGGCCTCCTCTGTTCTGCTTTGCCCTTGTACCTCCTCCAGCAAGTTTTTTTAACTAGAGCATTTCTTCTTCCGGATACTACTTTTAAATGTCTGTTGCTATTGCTCTGAATTATTGTGATTGTGACTTTACTAGTGAAAAATTAAAGAAAAAGTGTTTGATTTTGTTTTTTCAAAATTAGAAAAATGTTTTAATTTAGAAGTTCTCTGCGAAACATATGGACTTTTATATAAATGCCTACATTAAACGAGTCTTACCATCTCTTCAAATAAAATAGACTTAAAGTCCTTTCACTCCGTGTAGCAAATTAATCTATGTTATCACCTTTTACTATGATGTTTTATTATTTTCTCATTATAGTGCTAATTTTATTTCATTTTAAACTATAGTTTTTGTAAATTTGGTTTAGGTTATTCTTACTGGTTAATTTTCCATTGTATTAGGAATGATTATTATTATAATTTTGCTGCTGGTGTTGTGTTTTCTTTGTTTACCTGCTCTTTTTCTTTACTAACCTTTAATTATGATATTACTATTTATATATTCATTGCCCCTGCTAAGGATTTCAAGCCAGTTCTTAAAATTCTAAGCCAAAGGCAATGATTTTTTTATGATTGATTATTTCAGTAGCAAACTTTTAAGCAAAATACATATTTATTATAAATTGAATTATTTTATAAAAATGCAAATACAAATTAAGAGTCATTTTGCTGTTGGGGAGGAGTAAATGAGCAATGAATGGATAAATTTTTCTTTTTGTTCGAAAACACCATTCGCCAATACTTTCCCCAAAGTAAAAATTTTTTTTGCCAAATTTACAGTTTTATCGTATTTGGTTAGATGACAAATGCTTAGCACAAGCTATGTATAGATAAAAATCAAATAAATAGGTATATCATTTGTGTATATAAGGATTTAAAGCCTATAGTATACTTTAAGATTGTTCTGTCATTTTTTTCTTTTTTAAGTATTGAAACTTCTTACAATCAGAATGCTATACCAAACATAAGGTGTGTGTGTGAAATGACAATAAGTTGACTTGTTTATTTTAGTCAGGTTTTTGGCTATCTATAAAGTAACATTTCTGATCCCCATTCCATTTTCACAAAATCTGAAGAATCCATTTGTACTTTTATAATGTCGCTCCAAAAAATTTTTTTGTGTAGCATTGTATATTCAAAAATTATTGACAATAATTTTCTAACACTTTAATTTTTTGTTAAAAACAATTTCATGAACTATAACGAAGCTTAAAAAAATTAATTGGTTTTTATAAACATAATGCAAACTATAGCTTTTGATAAAGTGTTAATTGATGTCAGTGCTTTATTTCTCGGTATAAATCAGGTGACTTGACTTATTTACCCAATTGTGTATGAATGTTTTATTTTCCCGTTCAGAGCTGTTCACTAACGTTCCTGTATCAAACTGTAGTAACACACTATGCTTGTTTTAAGAATAAACCAGTTTTTAAAACACTATCCCAGTATGCTGAGCACAGTACTCTAGTACCAGTATATGCTGGCTCTAGCATGATACTAGATAATGAAACTAGAATTTAGGTATTATACCGGAGCCAGTATCCTGCTAACATGTGAAACACCAGCTTCGGTATGATACCGGCTGTGTACCGCTACCCCTTTGGCTGTGATCTCAAAATTTAAATTTAGTAACGGTTACCCAGGTTATTTAGTAGACAAATATCTAATGAATTACAAAAAACTTTTAACATTTAAAACTCATTTTTATTGCACCTCTAAATCTTCAAAAAACATATTTTCACACATTTCCAAATGCTAACATGGGAATAAACATTTATACATTAATTAAAACAAAAATGCAACCTTAAAACACTCAAGCATAACCTTCAATTTCTACTGTTCAAAAAAAGACATTTAAAAAATAAAAACTGCTTTTAACATTACTAAAAACACAGACTTGGTTTATGATATCTATAAATCACACTTAAATACTGATTGTTCTCCTACACAAAAAAACACTACATAACTGTTCAGAATTTACGGTAAATGATTCCTCTAAAAGGTTAACGAAATAAAATTTAAAGTTTTATAAGTACCCAAAAGAATTTACTGTTTGCTCTCTGGAACCGCCCACCGGAAAGGTAGATGAACTCATGGACAAACTCCTCGGCTAGGATCTCGAAATTTCTCCAGCTATTCTAATTTCAAGCGACTTAGGCATGTAGAAGGGGGACAGCGGACGTCCAGCATAGATTCCCTCGGACTTGGCCCATCGTCTCGAGGATATCGGCTTTTGGCTAATCTCGGTAGTCCTTCCCGCTAGAGAATTCAGTTTAGTCTCCCTAAGGCTCTCCCCACCATCTCCGAGATACTGTCACGAACCACTCCTTCAGCGGACAAACTCCGTATCCCCAGGATACTTCTCTGGTTAACTGCTTACTGCTGATTACTACTGGTACTGCTCTTAGCCACATTCATCGCTTCTCTTTTATCCTCCCTTCAACAAGGCGAAAGAATCTAGACTGACCTGTTTACCACGTCCAGAGTCATCCCGCATCCGGCGGACGTCAGAACCAAAAAAAAAAGATCCCTGAGAAAAACCGTCATAAATCCACCAATACCCTATACAAGTTATAATACCATCCTCAATAAATATTAATAAATTTAGTTACATAGATTTCACCCCAAAAATCCCTTTTTAAAAGACTAATTCAAAATTTCTAAAAAAAAATATTATTATGATTGAATTTACATTTTATCATAGTGGTGCCATCTACAGAAAAATAACCTATCTTTAAAAGTATTGAAAAAAAACCTATAATAAATTTCAATTTATTACAGCTGATGAAACGCTGGGTCTGGTATAATTCCCGATCCAGTATCATACCAGAACCGGTGTTTCACACGCCGGCATGATTTTTTTATACCAGGAATTTTTTCCAACAAGGTACCCTCTTGAATTCACATTTTAAGTTTCTTTTTATAGTTATATTAAACAATAAAATATAATTTAGCAATAAATTATATTTAAAATTAAATTGGAAATATGAAAAGGAAATTAAAGTTAACTTTAAAACTAGCATAGTGTAGGTATAAACAAGTATGTTTTTTCAGAATATAATTCTTTTATCCTTCCACTTAAGCAGTGTTTTACTTTAAATATTCAAAACATTTTTAAATGCTTTAAATAGGTATTCTTTTTATACTGTCCTGTTATATTTTATTAATTTATATTAAATTTTCCACTGGCTGTAGCTAGTAGAAAACTTACTATGGTGCATACAAAGCAGGTGACCAATTCAGCTAAATCTTGCATATTAAAAGAGATAAACAATGTTACATTTTCCTGTTTAAGCCTATCTAATATGCTTACATTAATATTGTTTTCCCTAACTTAGACCAGTCTATGTTTCTGATACAGACCAGTCCATTTTTCTGATGGCAGTGTCTCATTTCCTTGTACAGACCAGTAAATTCCACTGATATCTATGTTCCATTTCCCCGTACAGACCAGTTCATTCTACTGATATCAGTCCATTCTACTGATTTAGACCAATACAGTGTATTGACCTACTCTACTGATATCAATATATCATGACCAGTCCATTGTACTGATCTACTCTACTGATATCAATGTTTCATTTCCCCGTACAGATCAACACATTTTTTTTTATTGATTTCTATTGATCATTTTTTGCAGGGAACTCTGACGGCCACCAGTATCTGTTGTTTTGTTGAGGAACACAAAAGCAATGCCGGCAAATAAAGAGTTTATTAAAATACAACTTGAGGAAATAACATCTCGCGCACACAATGCTATGCAAAAGGAAATACATTTTAATCAGTCATCATAGCAACCGGACGAACGAATCACCTCTCAGACAGCTGCTTCAACTACTACATACGGATTTCCCCTATCGGGAAGTCGTTACACTAACTTGCGCAACTCGCGCAACTTACCAGAACTTACCTCGCGCAACTGAACGGAAAAATGGAGTTTAATAAAAGTTTCTTTTGTTGCTAACAATTTTAAAAATTATGTAAAAAATATTTAAATCAAGTTTGTTAACTTTAAATAAACATTTAAATTTTGATCACAAATTAAAAATAAATCTAATTTTGAATAATTCTAAACAAATTTAACTGTTTCAATTTGTTGCATTTGTTATTGTTCCCACCTTTATTTTTTGACACAAGTACTTGAAACTAAATATCAAATGTTCAGTGATTTCAAGAATCATATAAAACGCATACTATTTTTAATGTTATATTTGTTGTATTTTAAATAAATAATAAAATTTTATCACTGAACTGTTACTTACAATTACGAAATTATTTGAAATTATAACTTTTTTTTTACATCAATAGACACAATAATAGCTGCATCGATGCAAGTAACAAAAATTAAAACACGCAGGGAATTAATTTCATATATTGCTATATTTATGGACATACTGACTGAACTCGAGCTTTTCCAACTGCTTTTTTTATTCCCAACATGTTTAAATAGTTTTAGAAAAGGTCTCTACCATAAAATTAATACAAGTTAAAATGAGGTTTTAAAAATTAAAAGACTTAGAATTCATTGCCAAAATAACTTTAAATAATCCATCATTTCATGAGTATTTTGCAAATTTAAATCATATCTGTTACCATGAAAAAAGAAATAAAACAAATTATGCTTATCTTAACTATTGTTATTAATATTGAAATTATTTTCTTGTGAGTAATATATAACGTAAAACTATTTTTAAATACATTTTAATCACCTTTATTCTGACCTTTTTTTCCCCATTAAATCAGGTAATTTGATTTTTTACTTCATTATAGTTTACCCAGAAATGAAACAATAAAAAAGTACCAATAATAGATGCTTTCTTTTACTTTGTATGTGTCATTTAAAGCTTATCTACAATCCATAATCTTGCACGTTTTATTCCAATATAAAGTTAGAATAAATTCAAATATTAACAATTGAATTATGTCTTAGAAAATATTTGGTATTGTTTGTAACTACATGCTTGAAAGTTAATACGAAAGGTTTAAATTCTTACATAAATTTCAAAACCATACTTAAATTAATTCCTAAGAGAATTGTTTTCTAAATGAAATCGTTTTCATATTTTAAATATTTGAATTACTTGTCCAAAGTTCAATTATTTAAAAGCCGTTTTAGCAATTCCTTTTGAGACTAGACTAGAAGTATTGATGCCCTGATTTTAAATTAATTTGCTTTTAAATAAAAAAATTTCTTCCTTTTTTTAAATAAAAATTTCATGCACAGATTTTTCATTTTCATTACGTTGGGCTTTGAAGTTTTATTTTAGACACACTTAATAAATGGAATTTTTAATTTTGGAACAACTAATTTTTCGAGCATTGGCTTATAGACAAAATTAATTAAAAGATAAATAATTTCAATCGTTATTTGATATAATATGATGAAATGATTTCGTTTTTTTAATAAATAATATAAAAGGTAAAAATTGTATAATATAATTATCTTAAGGTTAAATTATTACTTAAAGCCAATTTTTTGTAGTTTTCAAAAGAAAATAGTTTCTATTTTATTTCTCTTGAAGTCGTAAAGGAAATACTTGCTTCAAAATTTTAAATATTTTGTTTTTCAAATATTTATATACGTTATATATTTTATATTTTGCGTAATATATGGTAATATGTAGCAGATTATATATTATATATTTTATGGTATATATTTTATATATTTATTTCACCGAAATATTAATTAAAAAAAAATTAATTTTCATCATAACTTCCTTTTTAGACAAGTTTTTTCACAAAAATAATAAAACAATATGATTATTCATCTTTTTGTTATGTTATTTTGTTATAAGTTTTACATTAAAAATCATTGTGAGTTTTTTCTTTACATATTCCGGGCAAATATTTTTCATTCATTAAAAATTAAAGAAATTAAATCATGCTATTTTGAATGAGGGAATTAAGAAATATATTCTATGTTTCTCTGATTCGAATCCTAAGAAAATTAATTCAAATTAAATTGATTACCTTGTTAAGAGTATTTCGAAAGAAATCAATGATTTTCTCAGTAAAGTCGTAACATTCTTATTTAAGTTTATTATTTACTTCTGAACTAATTACAGTTATTTCATTCTAGGACGCTGTCAATAGATACTGAACAAATTTTCCGTTCATGAGAATTCCGTCTTAAGATAATGTACAGTCTTATAAAAAATAAAACAAAAGATGTCATCACATTAAAATAATCTTATAAAAACTGAAAAGAAAAAATTCAAAAAGCTATTGTCATATTACTTTTGATAAAGATATGAACTACATGAAATATTTAATTGAAATTTATGCAAGAAGAAAAGATTTTCTTTGTAAAAATATTTTAATTTAAGAAAAGCATTTTTAAATGGATGCTTGATTTCCTTGATCTCTATTTGCAACACATTTTTGCCGCATTTTTGTCTGCTTATAGAGGATAATACTTTTACGTCACCATTTATTTTACAAAGAAATTGAGAAAAAATATGTGATATATCCTATCCAACTGCATCTAGGTAAATTTATTTGCCGCATGCAACCTTCCTTTATTATATTTACATTTTTGTACAAAGAAACTATTAGAAATATTCATTTGTATAGAAATATTTTCTTACGAATGTTCCAATAAATGCACATTTAAAAAATGACCATACCACAATTTAATTAAATATTTTGTCCATTTCTTCCCTTTACAAGCACAAATATAGTCCCTATGCTTATACAGACAAAAATACTTAAGTTGAAATAGGCGGTGAATAATTTGAAAGCTTCAACAGGAAATCTTTGAAATATGTCTTTCAAACACCTATTTCTTTGTCTATTTTATGGATGTCATCATCTTTTAACTTTATGTTTTTGGATGATTACGTTTGATAAAAACTAATATTATTTACCAAAGTTTTTGTCAAGGTTTTCTTAATTTCACGTTTTAGACTATGTTTTTCCAGCGTCAATATCCGATAGTGAGATGACTGAATTTTTTCAAAACTATTATTGTAGGTTGTAATACGAAAAATGTTAATCTAAAATTTTATATCTAGTCATGTTCTATTAGCGAGTGATAATATAATAGATAAGCAAAATATCGCTTAATCAATGGTGGATTCATATTATTCTTAAATTCATCACCATGCTTTATTAATGGATATTTAAGTCCAATGATATATACGCTATATTTAGTTTTTAATTGAAAAAACATTCATTTATTCATTTATTCAGATAACGATATTAAAGTTGAGAGTTCACTTTTATGTTTATCATTTATAAACACTGGTTTGGAACAAAAAGTTATAAAACAATTGTAAAACAAAATAGCAGGTAAAAAATATTTTTAAAGAAATTTAAAAAATGGTGTTTTAAAAAACATTCTATATAAATGCTTCCATTTATTATGCATAAACAAATACATTTTTCTTCAGTTCTTCTTTTACAAACTAAGCTTATTAACTGTCTTTTTATCATTCTTCACTATAAAGGGATAAATATGAAAAAACACGAAAATAAAAAATATTTTTTAAACTTGAGAAAAGATCACGAAGCTAGAGAAAAATCTCGTTTGTTGAACAAAATAACGTGACTCAGTCAAGAAATTACATTCTTAGCACTACATGACCTGAATAAAAATTGCACATCATAATGTCTTGAAAAATTCTGTGCTATTCTTTCCCCTTATTTTTTTCACAAACTTACTCATATTTAAATATATCATGTATCATGATTTTTCTTGGCTAAGAGTTCTCCTTTGGGTGACACCTTGAATAACTTTATCATATTGAAACGATAATAAACATTGTTATATATTCGTATTGTATGCAGATCATATGGCTTACAGAAGTTTGTTTCCCTTGAAAATTGAACTACTTACAGTGAAAGCAGAAAAAGGAATTTGACATATAAACAAATATTTTTATTTACCGATTCTTCTTTTATTTTAATAAGAAGCATTAAATGAACAGCACTAGTTTATCTATCAATTATCTCAATTGTATGAATTTTTTCTTAGAAGGCTGTAGAGCTTAGAGCTTCATTTATACATAGAGTGTATTATGGGGTCAACCATTAATATTTTATTTTTTAAATTTTTTATCATAAATGGTGATATGAATTTCGTGCTTTTTGTTTTAAATTTACTACCGAAATTTATAAGTTATTAAAGTGAAATTTGAAATGTAGGAAAAATATGGAGACATTTTAAGAAAAATGTTGACATTAAGAACATGATGTAATTTTTTTCTGTTCACGATGGTGATTAACTCAAATAAAGTGAGGGCACATAGTTTGCAATTGAATTTAAGTATTAAATATAATTTTGCGTTTGAAAAATATGTGTAGAAATGTTAAGAAAATATCTACTGTTTTTACATGCATTTTTAAATTATTAATGCATCAAGAAATAAACTTTTCTATGGAAAAGAAGGAACAAATATATTTTGCACGTGTTCAAAATATCACATTACTAATAAATATTACATAACATAAGGTAGAAAAAATGACAGGTAAGTACAGATTTTTTATAGCTATAAAAAACTATTATAGATTATTAATAAGAAAAAACTTTTCAAAACAGGTTTCTACAAAAGTCTAAAGTCAGATGGGGATTGTCTAACCTAAATTAAGCAATCCGTAGGACTATTTTTAAAGGGAATCTTAAATGGCTACTTCAGGGACAGTTATGGACTAAACACATTTAAACTGGCCCAAAAACAGCTGTTTCATCAATTTTTAAGAATTTTAGTGACTGACTTTACGAGCTTCTCAAATTTTGCTTCCGATGTCTATAGGTTGAAACTTGCCTACCCTTCAATTAAAATAAAAGAAAGAATTTGGTGCCGATTTGAAAGCAATTTCGGACATTAATTACTGGAGAAAATATAAATTTAAGATTATAAAAACGAAAAATATAATTTGTATTTGTGTCACTCTAGGAAGGAATGCGTATTCCTAGTGTCGTTCCTTATGGTTTTGGTTTATGAAGCTCGATCTGAAAAATATTTTTTCGGAAGATTGAGTTTTATTTCTGTTTTAATAATATACTTTAAATCCTATAAATTTTCTATGTAGTGACGTGATTCGTTTAGTTTCATGTTTTAAGGCTCTGATTTTATGTAGAAGTGGATCGTTTTCGCAGCCGTTGTTCCCGAAACAGCATCTGGTCTTTGATTGGCTCCAAAACAGGATATGGTCTTGACTCTCTGAGAGACGATCCTTTGATTATCTTCAAAAGACGAATATGAATTTTTTATTTATTTATTTATTAATTTAATTTTTCTAACCTAAGGAATTTTAATAATACTTTGACTTCTGTTGTGGTTTTTAAATATACATTTTTTAATGAACTATAAGAGTATTTCGATGTACTGTTGTACGAAGAAAAGCAAAATATGGTAAAATTTAAAATTTTTCTGGCACTATGATTTGAGTAAAATTTGAGTATAATTGAGTAATGATTTGAGTAAAATTCAAAATAAAATATGGTTTTATAATATGTGATAAAAATTGGCCAAAGTAGTAAAATTTGGTATATTTATCATAATACATTTAGAGTATAGCATAAAAAGCACTTTTTGTTTTAAAAAAATTTGATTTTTAGCTTCATTTTTCCTTCTAAATGTATTGTAATGAGAACTATAATTTCAAAACCCTAAATTTCTGGTAAAGTGTTGCAATACGTGTAAAACCAAATTAATAGTAGAAATACTGTATATTTTAGTTTTTATTAATCAGTTTCGTTATACAAGAAATATCATTGACCATACAGTACCGTAAATTTTTCAAGTACTGTGGAAATACGTCTTTTATTTTATTGATTTTTGAAATAATATTCTAACATATTTTCATAAAATAATGTATTTTTTTACTAAAGCAAAATGGGTAAAAAGAACATAATATTTATCTTTTAACATACTAAACCGACTTATCAAACCTTTACTCAATTTCAAAAAATATCCATCTGCAAAAAGTAAGGTATGTTTGCCAATGAATTTATCAATCTATTTTAAAACTCAAGGCAATTCTTAAAGTGGGTAAACTAAGTTCTTCATCAGCAAAAGTCCTTCGAGTGGAAGCAATAAAAGAAACTAGACAAAATATTTT
The DNA here is from genome assembly GCF_982258835.1 of Parasteatoda tepidariorum. Lineage (NCBI taxonomy): Eukaryota > Metazoa > Arthropoda > Arachnida > Araneae > Theridiidae > Parasteatoda > Parasteatoda tepidariorum. Next base: position 81,826,223 of record NC_141761.1, read on the forward strand.
TTTTCTACAATAGTTCTCGTGAATTCTCCCTTAACGAACTTTGATGCTGAGAAAATGGAGAGCTGATTTGTGTGGGTGAATAAATTTAGGATTTAGTTTAGAAAGTACGTGGTGAGAATTTCAATAAATATTCGACGTGAAGGGACTTAAAAGTTCATTTTGGAAAAAAAGATGCATGTAATACACCCCAAATCATAAGTATGATCTGAATATTAGGTGAAGTAATGCAATACTTTCTAAAATTTATGCCATTTTTTGACATTGAATTCTCATTTTATTATTTACAGAAACTATTTTTAATAAAAGTATGAAAATGTATTTTGCACAGAGAAAAACATTCTGGTAAAATTGAACTACTGTATAATAATGGCATTTCTGGTAAAAATATTAAAATTCTGGTTAATAAAACTAAAATATATGGTTCTCAAACCATTCGTTTTTTTATCTGTTCATATGATAACAGTTAATCAGAAATTCTGGTTTTCAAAATTATAGTTCCTATCACATATTTACAATAAAATACAAAACTGAATAGTAAACTTAACCGAATGATTTGGTTTAATGCCATGATTTTTATCATAATACTTTAAAGTATCATGATAAAATTACTACATTTTGTAAATTTCATCTCTTGTTATAAAATTATATTTTATTGTTAGTTTTTTCCAATTTCATAACCAAAGAGCTTCGGTAAAAATTTCTGAGGTTGTTAATGTTAATTACTGAGCTCCTATAGAGCCAGAAACGTGGTAAAAATTTCACCATATTCTTGTAGTTTGACCATACTTATTTCTATGAGTACGTTAGTGAAAAGTACATTTCATATTCAGAATAGTTTTTAAGAAAAGAACCAGAACAAGTAAACTTCAGAAATAAAAATTATTAGAAAAACGTATAACTGTTGGAAAATAATAACTGATGGTCAAATGAAAATGGGAAAAAAAATGAAGATAAATGATAAAGCAAAGAAAAATGCAAATGAATCGAAGTAAACACGTAAAACAGTTTTTAAATAAATATTTTGGACAAACGAAGTTTGAAAATGTTAGAAATTATTTTTAATTTTAACTCCCTGAGCAAAAACGATAGCTTTTCACACTGAAAATTGATAAATTAAGGAAAATATTTTTGCTATTATTTAATTATCCCAATAAGGGTGGCTACAGATGGTACCAAAAGAAACTTTCTTACCAATAAAACAATTTTTAAGAATTCCAAACATTAGGAAAACGGCACTCTCGAGAGTCAACGTGGGTAACATTTCAAAATCTTATAAAAACAATCCTTGGTTTTTAATGGATATTTGCATTCTCCTGGGGAAAAAAAACTCTAACTTAATTTGACTTAGACTTATACACGTTTATATGTTTATATTATGGTTCACAGATTGCTCAGTCTCAACAAATGGGAATAGGAAAATATTGTTTAAAAGACGGATACTTTTCAAAATTACTCATCAGCTTGCAAAAATAAAAGTATGGCTGATCCATTTTTTTAAAAAAAAGAGCTTATTTATTATAACACCGATAAAAAACTCCATGCGGCGGGAACGACAATGTGACCGATAGTGGAGCAAGTTGGAAAACTATATTATTGAATGTTATCACATCAGAATCCATAATTGTTTAATTAATTGGAAAATTAAGTTGAGTTTCGTAGTTCAGAGTAGGAGCAGTATTTTTTTTGCGTTGCACAGGATCTGCACCAGGGGAAATTGTTGACGCTCTGGATAACCAGTGATGTAACGAATAGTGATTTGGATGAATAACCGAATACCGAATATTCAAAAAAAAAAAAAAAAAAAAATAGATGAATACCGAATATACGGTTGTGAGTAACTTTTTTCAAATCATAAAAAAATTAAATTAATTGAGTAATTATTAATAAACATAATTTTTTATATATAAATAAGTTTAGTCATTATTAAAAAATAATCAAAACCTAGCTGGATAGAAGGTATGGGATAAAGAGAAAAAATCTATAATACTTATTAATTAGAAATATTTATGATAAATAAACGAAACTGACTGACACCTATGAAAAAACAGAAGCTGTAAAATTGAAAAAAAAGAAGAAGATAATAAAGAAAAAGAGAAATAAAGAAAAACTCCTCTTAATTCACAAAAAAGCTTGAATGCTAAAAATATTATTTTACGGGAAAAAAATTATCCATAAAGCGTTAATAGAAATATAATCTAGAAATATTAAAATGCCTATAAAACGCCCAAAATGAAAATGAAATCAAAATCTATCTTAAGCTGCAATTTTAAAGCTGAATATCTCAATGCTGAGCCATGATAAAAACGTCGAAAATAACTTTTTTTAGGATAGGAAAAGCTAAATGGAAACCAAATCAAAAATCATTCTCAATCTTTTAACTAAGAATTTAATGCTAAAAATATAAATTGAACTTTTTCACATTGCCTTATATTTGGAAAAAAAAATACGATAAGTGTATAACGCCCATGTGAAACGCTCTTTAAAAAATGTTGTATCAAAATGAAAACACTGATAACATTAAATGTTAATGAAAAAAATCAAAAGAGAAACCATAGAAAACAAGATATTTTCAGTTTTTAAAATGTTATTTTAGCGTTCAAAATCACAGTTTTCTATAATACCGGTTCTTACCGTATAAGAACAAAAAGTGAGAATAAAGTCTATCGGAAACGCTTCGTTAATATGTCGCTCTATAATAAATACCGAATAACAGAACAAACGGAAGGAAGCTTATCTCTTTCAAATATTTTAAACAAAAACATTTAAAAATGGAGAAATCGACTTGTCTAAATGTAATTAAAATAAATTAAAAGTACAAAACTTATGGTTTAGTATAAAATAATATATATATATATATATATATATATATATATATATATATATATATATATATATATATATATATAAAATTAAAACTCAGCGGGAAAGTACTTTGCCAAATATTTGGCCAAACAAATATTCGTCAAAAGGACCGAATACCGAATAGTGGCTGAATATTCGTTACATCCCTATAGGGAACATTCTTGAGGATCATCCGAAGACATTTCATCATAATTTTATTACACTGCAAAGAGAGTAGCTTTAAGCTTTGGTTGTCCTGCTCGATGATATGCGCGTAAATCTAGCACTTTGCGGTAGAACAGTTTAACGAGGACCAATATCGTGCGCACTCAGTCCATTCCCATGTCGATCAAAGTGGTCACTCACCCGTGCACTGACAACAGACCAGTGGGGCTTGACTTCAGTGATCTACTGAGAACCGTGACATACGAGAACTCTAATGTGGGATATTTTGAATCAACTAAATTAACTTAAAAATATACTACAGACTTAAAGAACATAATTACCTTATATAAGAATACTCTTTGTTTTTTAAACTAGTCTCAATAAAATATTCTTAAAATAAATAATGAATGTTTATTCTCTTAAACATTTTATACTTTTGCTGGAATATTAATTCAATTATGCATAAATGTATTTTTATTTCTTAAATCTCTTTAAATTGAATAAATGAAAGTTACGTACTGCAAAAATATATTGAAATATCTTATTCAAAATAATGCTTTATAAATTTTTGAATCCCGTTTCACCATTGAAAGAGAAATGTTGTCTAAAGAAGTTCTATTTATATTATTCTAAATCAGTTTCCTTTTCCGAAGAAAATGTTAATTACTGATATAAAGCTTGAAGTAATCTATGCTGGTGAGAAAAAACTTTTTTATACTGCAGTATTTTTTCTGCTTTGCTTAATGGCTTACCCTAATTAACCACAAGTTACACACTTAATTCGATTCCTTCACGATCTTAAGCAGAAAAAGATACCATTTCCTACTGAATAATTCTGCAGTGCATATTCCAGCAATAGTAAAAGTAATTCGTGTAATTAACCAAACGCAAAATCTAATTATAGATAAAGTTTTATGGCTATCTATTACTTTCTAGTTTTATTATACAAAAACGCGAATTTGTCGGGCGTCATTCATTTAAATTTTACTTGGAACTTAATTTATCTAAATATATATATATATATATATATATATATATATATATGTATATATATATATATATATATATATATATATATATATATATATATATATATATATATATATATATATATATATATATATATATATCTTTTTACATGCATGTTTTGCAGAAGTATTTGTTTTTAAAAGTATGTATTTTTTCTTTTTCTTAAATAATATAAAAATATATCTTTATCAATATAGTAGTTTTCAGTTTTCATTCTTTTTTGCTAAAAAATGAACTTTATTTTATGATTTTTTTTAGTTTATTTATCCGATTTACAGAAATGGGGGACAAATTGTTCAAGAAACAATGAATACTTTGTTGAATTAGCATTCAGAACGTGTGATAAAATCTTTAAAGTCTGATATTATTTTTTTCTGTAAAAAAGAATAGCAGGCTTACGAAATTATGTTTCAAAAATATAGAGAAAATACTTTCATACAAGGAGAATTCAATGTATTTAGAGGTGAAGAATAAAATTATATGTAATTTCTACTAAGTATTTATCGTATTTGCATATTATAATTGTTACACTGGAATGGGGGAAAATAAAGGGAGGAAAATTTCCGTAATCAGAGATAAATTTCATTTTTTGTTTTGTACCCCGATATTTCGATTGATTTTTTTTAACATACTCCATTTTCATTCCCAATGAATTCCATAAATTATGGCTTATCTGTAATTTAAGTAAATTGCAATTTAATGGAGACTAATTAATATTTGTGTAGCAATTAGAAATGTTTACAGTTAGGTGGGAAATAGTGCAATAACGTTTAGATTTGGGGGAGATTCTTTTAAAGGGACTTAAGAATTGCAATATATCAGATTTGAATAATAGTACAGAATACGACAGTTTTCACCTAGCATTATTTTTTACCATACAATCTTAGAAATGAGCTTTCATACTATGTAAGGTGTAAGAGTATGGTTTTTTTAAAATGTATTTTCTATTTTTTTTATTTTTATGAGCATAAAATTAAATTAATTATTATGACTCATCATGCCTAAAAGATTTGTTTTATATTTCTTTCTCAAAAGATTCAGCACCACAATGTGTTCTCCATGTTATCTTGTTGCATCAGCCACACGCTTTTAGAACAATATTTTAAATAAGGGAAGAGAACTCATAGAAAATGTTTAAAGTGATACAACAGCACACTGTCAAAAATTTTTCGTATCGGAACACCAAAATAGATGCATATACTTTACAATGAAGTGGTGCTAATCTACACCAAAACCCAAGGATAAATCCTGGTACTTTGAAACACTTTAAATAATCTGACACTCGGAGCTGCCACCAACTGTTATTACGAATACTAAAAATTTATAACTACAGTAAAATAGGATGCACATAATAATCAGTTAAGTTATTTTCACTAGACAATATAGAGTAATAATTATTAATACATACATTAATATTTAAAATAAATTAGTTTTCGAATCAAACATACACGTAGAAGAGAGAATATTATGACAATCTCGAACTAGGCTTAACATAGCAGAAGCAAATGTAAATTATACATTGATATAAAACTATTTAATAAAGTTTAGATATAATCCGAAATTAAAATATAAATATCTTTATTACGCAACTAAATACACACTGTTATCAACAAACTTTAGTTTCTGCAGATGAACGGAACATTGAAGATAGCTTTAACACGCTGATTCGTTACTGATTGTAAACTATTATAGAAGAAATTAAAATGAGAGAACATTGGAGTTCTCGGAAAGGAAAATATTTAACGTATAACATAAAAATGAGTGATCTTGGTGTAAGCTTTTTGCTATTTCTGTGTTTATAGCCTTCATACACCTTTTAACTTGCTTATAAATGCATAATTTAGTGTTAACTTGAAAAAATGTTCCTTCACACTACTTTATGGTTGTTCAGCATCCGATTTGAAGAGATATTACGCTAAATATATTATTGTATTCAAGGTGATGATTTAAAAAGAAGTTATAAGAAATATTTCATTTTCTTTAATTGTCTGCATGCATAAAAATTTTACTTCATTTACTTAAAATATCAAAGAAAACGAATATTTTTAAAGGAGATGTGAATCCATAGTTATATAAGTAAAGAAAATTAATATTGATATTTTTGTTTTAATAAAGACGAATTAATTTCTAATGATTCGAAATACACTTTATACATCTCTTTCTGGAATAATGGGGGTATCTGAGAACCGAAACTTCGAAGAAATAATCTGCTTCCCCAACATTTTTCAGAATCTGTTTTCTAAATTAATTATTCTAATATTAGTAGTAAACTAATAAAAATATGCTTATTAATCTCATGTCAACACTGTTAGAATTTGCATTCAGAAATTTTGGCAAAACAATCGACAACTGCTTGTCCATCCAATTAACCACAAAGTTTACAGTAAGGAAGATTTCTTACTCTTACAGTTTTGAAACCGTTTACAGACAGTAATGTTAGAAAACCATGAATACAAAACTATGTGGTTACATCTAGAATAGAATGGTTTCGAAACTGTGAAAACGAAATTCAACTGTGCCTTGGACCTAGGCTTTTCGTTAAATATTGAGCATTGGAGTTAGGTTGTGGTTCAGGTAACGTTTTTATATGGACTGACCGAATGTGGTTGAATTAGTTTATCTGGTTGATTTACCTATTGTAAGAGATAGGAAGAACTTGACTCTTTGGGTCAAGCAGCTTTTTCATGCTGCCATCTATGCTTACATGATAGTATTTTATTAGTCCGAGTTTCCGAATTGGGGAGTTCAAAAATCTTCATGTGTTTAAGGGAATGGAGGAGATATTGTGGTATGAACTCTGAGATTCAAACTCTCTTTCTGTCGTTTAAGAGATTGATAGATTAGTCCCCACAGCTATAATATGTGATTGATGGCTAATTGGCTAAATAGATGGGCCTAGTCACAACCACCTAGAGTAGAAGGCCTGGGAGCTTGTTTGTGACGTCACGATCAGAAGGCAGAAAAGTGCATTGCTGTTTTCTACAGATCAGAAGAGTGATCAGAGGAGGTTGTGAAGATATGAGGATAGTCGATTCCTTATTAGTTTTATTGTGTTTCTTTCATTTTTAAAAGCTAAAAATAAGAATCCAAATTTTTTTATGATCCGAATAATTGTGTATATATAATCTTTGCCTTAATATAATAAATTTAAAAGGAATTAAAAAAAATCATGATAAAAAATAAGTACATAAATTAATACAGTAAGAAATCTTAGATTAGTTTTTAAAGATTTTTTGTGGTTATTTTCATAAGATTTATCCAAACCTTTTTTCAAAGGATAAATTTCAATTTCAAACTATTTTATGAGTAATCAATCATATTAAATAAATATCAATTGATTAAAAATAAAAATATTTTACTAAGAATTGAAAATAGTACTTAACATTACATTCATGGAAACAAAATGTTATTGGAAAGAACACTTAACGTAAAATTATATATAAAAAAGCATAAAAATGTTTATCCTTTAAAAACCTTTGAAATATTTATAGCAAATGTATATAATTATTCTGAAAATTTTTTTTTACTGCAGCAAACTGACAAATTAACATCTGTCCCTCCAATTTCTTTCCATGTTCTTTTGTTTTGCATACATGTGATAAAAATGATTTACTATGACTTATTAAATAAGCTGAATCATTACTTCGATGATATAGACTAGAACTTTATGAATGAGGTATTTAAGTATAAAAAGATTAATTTTATCATAAAGTATAAGTATGCTTTAATAATGACACAAACATATACATAGAACAAAAGCTTTATTTAAATCAGTAAGGAGAAAATATCTATACAAAAGCAAATAACATTTTTAAAATTTTTATTTTAAAACATATATCATTAATTATGTCATTACTTGCAATTTCAAGATTACTATACTTCTGAAGAAAACATTGTAATTGTCATATATTTTTAAATTACCAAACATTTTATTTTAAAACATAAGGCAAAAAAAAATATGGAACCAGGGAAAATTTTTACTTTATCAATTTAATTTCATTATAATCATGGGTGCAAAGGCAAAAAAATTTTCTGACTAAAATTCCCAACATACCTCCCCGACATACATGGCATATGCAAAGTATCTACAAAGCTCCACCATAATATATCAAATTTATATACTGACCAAAATTTTTTTGTTTATCTCTTCCCTTAATAAAATAACAGGAGCATAAAAAGTACACCAATATAAATAATGAATGCAATTTTTACTTATTATATTATATCATTACTTGAAATTTCAAGATTACTATACTTCTGAAGAAAACATATTGTAAATGTCGTATATTTTTAAATGACCAAATTTCCAAACATTTTATATTAAAACATACCCCAGAGAGCAAACAAAAATTTGGTAAAAAAATTTTATGGATAATTCAAAGTATTTGCTTACATACTGTATTTTTCCGTGCATGTTAATGAAACAATCTTTTTCGAAAATGCTGCCCGTTGATAAAAAGTATGTCAAAGTAACACAGTAAATTACTAATGATTCTATAGTAGTTATTAAATACTTTACCATATATGAACCATTCAAATTACCCGACACTTTTGCGCTTGTAACAACATATTTTAAAAACTTGTTGATTTTGAGAAATTTAATTATCCGAAAGAAGGAAATGAAAAAGGATAGTAAATTAAATAAAATATTGCATGAAATACAAAAATGTCTTTACATAATCTAAATTTCCACTTATTTTTTAAATACTATTCTATATTATAAATTAAATCTGGAGTTATAAGTAAATTGCCAATTAAATTTTCCTTTAAGAAAAACACACAAATATCTCATGCTTATGGAGATTTAACTATTTTATGAGATAATAAGAAATATATACTAGTAAAAACAAAATTGTAGTTTCTTAAAATTGCAGTTTCTGATGAGATGTACCACAAAATATAATGAAAATAATGCAAAGTAGTTACATTACATCACCCAATAATTAAAACCAAGAAAAGTTTTGAAAATAAACAAGAAGTTTATGAAAAAAAGACTATTATTTACAATACATTTTGAAAACTTTAAAAACATTAGATTAAATTGAACCTTTAAATTCCTATGACCTTCCAATTAGTCATTTTACAATTTATGATAATAATTAAATATTTGTTTTTAAAAGTCTTGATGTAAGACATCCTATTAATCATTTTACAATTCACAATAATAATTATATATTTATTTTTAAAAGGGGTGATGAAAAACAATCTACTTTAGGAAAGCATTAAAAGTGATAATCCTTATTAATTTAAACATATAATAAATCTTTATAAATTTAAACAAATATTCTTAGCTTAAAGTTAAATACAAATTTAAAATATTGTTTGCATTAATGAATCACACCACAATTGCTGCAGTTGTGTGTCTTGGGGGAAATGAAATACCTTGTGATTATCATCATAGTTCCTTCGACACAAGAGAACACAGCAAGCATAAATCATGATTGATGCCTGAAAAATAAACAGACATTAAGACTCATGGCTGAAAGTAAAATATTAAATTATCAACACTTACCTTAATTTGTCATTGGAATAATGAAGATAAAAAAATGTCTTACTTCCCAAAAATTATGTTAAAAAATATTTTTCTGAGTTATCTGAATCTTAAATAAATTTTCTAAAGTTTTGGTTAATATAAAGTTCTGCTAAATGTAGTCAACAATCTCTAAAATAAGTGTTCAATTAAGAAATGTATTCACTAAAATTTTCTTTATTCAAAATACTTAAAAGTACATAAACAGCACACTAGAAGAACTATAAGTTAACAATGACACCAAACCTTGATATAGAATTAGAAACAAATATTTTTTATCCCCGAACATTGGTACATTTAGAAATTCTTCAATATTAAAATTCTTCTCAGGCATATTTAAATTTAAAATTCTAATAACTAAATATAAACAAATGTAACTTCTATCAGCATTCTTCAGATAAACACATATGGTATTTTTTTTACTAAAATTGGTTTAAATTTAATTTCATTAGAGTTAAAAATAACTACTTTTCATCACCAAAACAGTTTAAATTTCCTTGTAATGCTTGTTTATAATAATTAGTGAAAAGTAGTTTTCAAATATTGCTAACATTAAACCAACTGGTAATTCTACACTTCAAATAATATCTTAAAAAATATTTTTCTTAGTTTACAGATTCTTAAATAAATTTTCGAAAGTTTTGGTTCATAAAAACAAAGTTCTGCTAAATGTAATCAACAATCTCTAATATAAGTGTTCAATTAAGTAATTTATTCACTAAAATTTTCTTTATTTAAAATACTTAAAAGTATTTTAACAGCACATTAGAAGAACTATAAGTAAGCAATGACACCAAACCTTGAAATAGAATTAGAAACTAATAATTTTATCCCCGAACATTGGTACATTTAGAAATTCTTCAATATTAAAATTCTTCTTAGGCATATTTAAATGTAAAATTCTAATAGCTAAATATAAACAAATGTAACTTCTATCATCATTCTTCAGATAAACACTTAGGGTATTTTTTTACTAAAATTTGTTTAAATTTAATTTCATTAGAGTTAAAAATAACTACTTTTCATTACCAATACAGTTTAAATTTCTTTGTAATTCTTGTCTAAAGTAGTTTTAAAATATTCGCAAACATATACCAATAGCTAATTCTACATTTCAAATTATTTAGTATTTTTTCTGAGAAAGATATATACAAATCTCTAATCTAACATACATAATGTACAAAACATTACGAACATCTTATTAGTATTTCAAGAAATTGCATATTTTATTCTTACAAACACTAAAAAGTTCAGCAGTAAAACATGTTGGATTGTAACTAATATATTTTAATTTGCTTATATAAATATATAATTCAAACATATTGTTCCCGTCAAGTAACAATTTTCTTCTTACGTAGAAGTAACGACGCGCATGCGCAATGAAAACTTCCTGATAGAATTTCTAAAATCAGATTTTATAGATGGACCACCGTTAGCATTTTGGTGCATTCCGCCGCGAAACAACATTCTTGTTGTTATAGATTGTTTCGATTTCGGATTGATCAGGAAGTGTAAAGAAAAGAAAGGTAGGAATATTTGATAATTTGATCTATATGAAGATTTAGATAATTTGATGCTTCAAATTTAAAGCAGTTGTTAGTTGTTTTGTAGAAAGTTGCTTTGTTTTGATTGCGTGATGCAGTATTTGTTTACATGTTTACTAAATATTGAAGCATCATACAAATTATAAATTTGATTATTAGTGTTGATAAGAATTTTTAAAATATGGAAGAATTAACTAAACAGAGAAAAATTAGAGGCGTTTTGCGTTCTAGCATAACAAAATATATTAACAAATTAGAACAAGAATTTGATGAAATAAATACTTATACTGAACTAGAACAACATTTAGATTTTTTGACTAGTAGATTAAAACAAATAAATGATTTAGATAATACTATACAATCTCTAATTGTAGATGAAAATGATTTAGATGCAGAAATTGAATCTGCAATGGAATATGGTCAGAAAATTATTTTATGGAATTCGAAACTTTCTTCTAAGATAAAATCCTTTCTTCGTAATGCATCTGCTAATAATTATGATAGGGTAAATTTAATTCAGGCTCAAGAACATTCCAACAATACTATAGCCACGGAAGTTTTGAATCGGAAAAAAAACAATAATGTTAAACTTCCTAAATTATCGATAGAAAAATATTATGGGGATCCGAGTGTTAGGATAGAATTCTGGAATCAATTTCAAAGTACAATTGATAAAAATGAAACATTATCTGTAATAGACAAATTCTCGTATTTAAAATCACTTTTAGGAGGTGCTGCAGCTAATGTTGTTAATGGGTTTTCGCTTTCTGAGGAAAATTATGTAAAAGCTGTTAAACTATTAAAAGAAAGATTCGGTAGAGATGAATTAGTTATAAATGCTCATATGAACAAATTGTTAAATCTCTATCCTGTTAAAGATGCTAATAATGTTTTAGGATTAAGAAAATTATATGACACTTGTGAAGTACAAATTCGAAGTTTGGACTCTTTAAAAGTAACTTCCGGAATGTATGGACATTTATTGTACCCCATTTTGATTAAATTAATTCCTGAAGAATTAGCTTTAAGCTTTAACCGTAGAAAATTAGATAAAGCAAATCTAAGTGATTTTGATGTAATGGAACTGATAAATTTTCTAAAAATTGAAATAGAATGCAGGGAAACTGTTTCATTCCAAAACTCGAGGGTAGATAGAAAGAGAAACTTCATTAATCATAATACTGTCGCAAAACAACAATTTGGCAATTAGCGTGAGTCACCTCGAAATCAAAATCGCCCTTTCAATTCAAATGTAAACAAAACAGTAGAATATGTAGCTCCTGTCACAGAAAGTAATTGTATCTTTTGTAAAGAAACTCATAGTTCGGAACACTGCAACAATGTAAATATTGATGAAAAAAAGGATTTGTTAAGAAAAGAAGCTCGTTGCTTTTTGTGCCTTCAAAAAAATCATAGAATTAGAGACTGTAAGAAAAGGACATTTTGCGATATTTGTAACCATAAGCACAATAGAACAATTTGCTATCAATTTGGTAAAGCTGGAGATAAAAACGAAACTAAAATTGTTACTGCTATTTCGCAATGCCATGAAGTTTATAAAACTGATTCGTTGATTAAATCCACTATTGGAATTTATTTGCAAACATGTACCGCATGATTAAGTCATCATTAAATGAAGAAACTTCACCTGTTAGAATATTATTAGATAATGGATCCATGCGAACATTCGTTTTAGAAGAAGTTTCAAAAAGATTAAAACTTCCCATTGTAAGATCGGAAACCTTATCTGTTTATGCCTTCTGAGCTGATGGAGCTCAAGAGAAAATTTATGATGTTGTTAAAATCAGATTAGCTAATAGGGATCAACCTTCTTTAAATATTGAACTTGAAGCTCTAGTCACCGATCAAATATCTGCTACTAATTTACCAGCATCTGATAACAACATTCAAAAAGCATATAAGCAGTTCAGAGGCTTACAGTTAGCTGATTCCTATGACTCTAAAGAAAATAAGATAGAAATTTTAGTTGGAGCTGATTTTTATTTTGACATTGTCAGTGGTAGAATTCGAAGATTGAACGACAAACTGGTCGCTTCAGAAACCATTTTTGGCTGGTGTCTTCAGGGTCAAGGAAGCATTCATAAAGATCTATGTAGCTTCAAAATTATCGTCGAAGAAAAATCCATCTCCGATCAACTAAGAGAATTTTGGGAGCTGGAAAACTTAGGGATTAATGTGGACTCAGAAACTAAAGATAATGTTGAAAAGGAGATAATGAAAAAATTTGAAGAAGGAATTTCATATGCAAATAATCTCTACAAAGTGAAGTTGCCCTGGAAACCTGAATTAAAGAGTATTTTACATAATAATAAGGTAGTCGCCAGTAGAAGATTTCAGTCTTTGAAAAAATCTTTCATCAACGATCCAGTCTATTTTTTGAATACAACAAAGTTTTAGAAGATTATCAAAAAGAGCACATTATAGAGCCTGTTACAAAGGAAAACGAAACTTTGAATGAAGAGAATTGCTTCTACTTGCCTCACAGAGCTGTGGTCAGAAATGACAAGAGTACAAGTAGATTACGAGTCGTTTTTGATGCATCATCGCATTCTGCTGGACAGATTTCACTAAACCAATACTTGTATACTGAACTTAATTTATTACCTGATCTTTTTCTTCTTTTAATTAGATTTAGACTTCATCCTGTAGCTGTGACTGCTGACATCAAGCAAGCTTTCCTGCAGATTGAAATTGATGAAGAAGACCGAGACTACACCAGATTTCTTTGGAACAAAAGCCCAGACGATTTCAGTCCTGATGAGACCTACCGGATGACAAGAGTTCTGTTTGGTGTGACATCTTCTCCTTTTCGACTTAATGCCACCATAAAACATCACTTGAAGAGGTATGTACAGAAATTTCCTCATACTGTTCAACTGTTAAATAAATCGTTGTATGTTGATGATTGCCTCATAGGCGAAGATGAGGTAGAAAGTGCTCTGACTACTTGTTTAGAGAGTTATGAAATTTTTAAAGATGCTAGCATGTGTTTGAGAAAATTGAAAACAAATTCCCCAGAACTGTTTCACAAGTTGAAAGAACATAAATTAGAAGTAGATGACATAACTGATTCTTTTGATCAAACTTTAGTACCTTCAAAGGTCCTGGGAGCTGCATGGAATCCCAAGGAAGACTATTTTTACTTTGATACTCGAAATGTTGAATTATTCCTAAAGAAAAATAAGGGGACTAAAAGATATATTTTACAAATTGCAGGTCGCATATTTGATCCTATTGGATACATTGGGCCATTTACTATTCGTATCAAATGCCTGATACAAGAAATATGGTGTTTAGGCTTAGATTGGGATGAGGTTTTACCAAATAAAACCATTGAGGCATTTAATAAATGGTGTGATGATTTAAAGAAATTGAGTAACATTCGATTACCGCGTTACTATTTCTCACATGCATTACCTAAAGATATAGACAATATCCAGTTACACCTATTTTCAGATGCTTCCATCAAAGCTTATGGAACGGTAGCCTATCTAAGAGTAAAGCTAAACGATGGAAACATCATTGCTAGTCTTGTTGCCTCTAAAGGACGAGTTGCGCCGTTAAAGATGCTCTCTTTACCTAGATTAGAACTTATGGGAGCACTTTTATCTGCTAGACTGAGTGAAAAAATCATAGAAGGTTTGGAATTTCTAGTTGAGCGAATTTTTTGGACTGATTCGTCTATTACGTACTTTTGGATAAGAGGTTCACCAGATAGGTTTAAAATTTTCATAAAGAACAGAATTCAGGAAATTCACAGACACAGTAATCCTTCAGAATGGTTTCACTGTCCTGGAACGAATAATCCAGCTGATTTAATATCACGTGGACTTTCAGTTTCAGAATTAGAAAACAGCGACTTTTGGTGGCAGGGTCACTGTGGCTGAAAGAAGATGAATCGTCGTGGCCAAAATCTTTAGAAACACACAAAGAACTTATTGCAAATCCAGAGACACTAGAAATTCGGAAAGTTTTAACTTTAAACACAAACGTCGCAGAGAGAAACTAAAACATCAACAATTTCCTTAATCGATACTCCTCTTTCACTAGGTTGGTTAGAATTACAGCTTATTGCTTAAGATTTCTTAAAAACTGTAAAGATACAAATAGAAAAAGGGATAATTTAAGTACATTCGAGCTACAAAATGCTACACAGGTGTTAGTAAAATGGGTGCAATCTATAGAGTTTAGCTCTGAGATTAAATGCCTAAAAATCAAACAGCCAATTCCTCAAAATAGAAAAATCATATCATTGAATGTGTTTATGGACGACAATGGACTTATGAGAGTTGGTGGTCGCTTGAAATTCTCCGAGTTAACAGAATCACAAAAATATCAAATGCTTTTACCGAAATCTCATCACCTTACACAATTAATCATCGAACACTTTCATAACAAATCATTACACTCGGGAGTTCAGACAACACTTTATTTGATTAGACAATTTTACTGGATACCTTCTGGACAAGATAGAGTCCGAAGATTCATACATAAATGCTTGACTTGTTTCAAGACTAAGACACAAACTATTAATCAAAAGATGAGTAACTTGCCCAAAGATCGGATCGTACCATCACGACCTTTTGATAAAGTTGGTTTAGACTTTGCTGGTCTCATATTAACAAAACCTAATTTGAAGAGATCTAAGGTTGTAATTAAATCTTACATCGCTATATTTATTTGCTTCAGTACTAAGGCTACTCACTTCGAGGTTGTCTCAGACTTGACAACAGATGCTTTTTTAGCTTGTTTGAGAAGAGTCATTTCGAGACGTTCAAAACCGTCGATTATTTGGAGTGATAACGCATCTAACTTCAAAGGACCAAGAAATGTTTTGAACTCAATGCTTGAACTTTGCCAGTCAAACTCTGTGAAGAACTTTAGTGCTGAAGAGGGAATTCAGTGGCATTTCACACCGCCTGCGTCTCCTAACTTTGGTGGTCTGTGGGAAGCTAATATTAAATCCATGAAGAGAATACTCTTGAAAGTCACAAAATCTAACTTACTAAATTTGGAAGAACTGACTACGCTCGTAGTACAGATCGAAAGTATTCTCAACTCACGCCCACTTTCGCCCATGTCATCAGACCCTAACGATCTGCAGCCGTTGACACCAGGACACTTTCTAGTTGGAGCTCCGATTATGTCATTTCCTGAACATCATACTGCTCCAGATTCTTTTTCTCTTTCTTCCAGGTGGAGCCTGATTCAACGTCTGAAACACAGCGTTTGGAATAGATGGAGCCATGAATACCTGAGTCAACTACAAACACGTGCGAAATGGACTTGTCAACAAGAAAATCTGAAAGTTGATCAACTAGTCCTTCTTAAAGATCCTAGTAAGACAGCAATGCAGTGGAATCTGGCTAGAATTGTGAAAACTTATCCTGGAGAAGACAATCTTGTTAGAGTGGTTGACGTCAAAACAGCTAGAGGAACTTTTCGCCGAGCCATCTCTAACATACTTCCACTACCGGATGATGTTGGACTAACATCCAACGGGGGGCGGGATGTTCCCGTCAAGTAACAATTTTCTTCTTACGTAGAAGTAACGACGCGCATGCGCAATGAAAAAAAAAAAGAACTGAATGTAGCTGTTGAGCTAAAAATTGCAATGTAATCTCTTTCTTTTCTCTTCTCTTATTAAATACTTAAAATATTCTTAGATTTGACTGTTGAATTAGAATTGCGTTGATTTCCTCTTAATCGAATTTTTACAATTACTTTGATCACTTCCTGATAGAATTTCTAAAATCAGATTTTATAGATGAACCACCGTTAGCACATATTTTAACCGATTTATTGAAATGTATATTTTATAAACAATTGTAGGGCTACTTAAAATCTTGAGCAGTCTATTTAAATCGCTTAGATTCATTTAAGATGCTTTAGCTCATGAAGTATGAATATAAAATACAATCGAATGCTTTTATAATTTTATATTTGAAGAGTAAATTATGTTATTTTATAATTCAAATGGAAATAGATCAGATAACACATTAGAGACTCAAATAACGTCTCACAACACAACACCAATGCAAGTTAAATTTTATACGTGCTTTCAATCCGATTTCAAACTTAATTTACAACATATTAGAGAAAAATCTATTGAAATTAAACATAACACATTCATAAAAAAATAGTAACTTTTACTTACTTCGATATCTCTTTAAATCTTCGATATAAAATCAAATTTTGCTGCAACATTCACGTGTAAACAACGCTCGTCAATGGCGTTCCTATGTTAGAGCTACAGACGCTATTGCCTTCTCTTCGTGTCGTCACGGGGTTGAAATCGTTGAGCCAGCAGGCCTTAACCTTCTAGTAGGTGTTGGCCAATTCTCATTGTTTATCTGAATTAGGCGAGACCTGTTAATAAACGGTTTTTCTCAGAGTTTCCAGGATGGATACCATATTATTTAACGGTATGTGGGGGCGGAATTATCAACCATGCCAACCTTCATCTATCAAAAGGTATCTCGAGATTGAATCAAGTTAGCATGTCTTATATACCAGTGAATTGATGTTTAATATTCCTAGTGGTAGTTACGCTACAATACCCTCCTATTAGAAATTTATCAGGGATAGAATTCGATGAATTGATAACACTAGTTGCTGTACTTGTAAAAGACCGAGAGAGCCTGAATGTGAAAGGTGTATTAACATCACGTCGTAGCATTTTGCAGTCACAAGTAGCAAGTCAACTGTTCAATATGGACTATCCTTTGAAGTAGGCGTTACTGTCATGAGTTTTGCGAAGTGGGCGTTACTGCGTGTTCAAATCACGTCCGCAGGTCACCAATGTAGGGAGTTAATTATAGACTATGCCAACAAACATCTATCAAAAGGTACCTCGTGATTGAATCAAGTTAGCATGTCTTATATATCAGTGAATTGATGTTTAATATTCGTAGTGGTAGTTAAGCTACAGGTATATTAAACTGTTTTGTTTAAATATCTTAAAATAATAAATAAATTGGCTATTTAACCATTTTTTTCTGAAACGTTTCTAACACAATAGAAATTCATAGTTGATACAAAATATAATACTTAATAATTAGTTTCTAATTTTCTAAAACTAATGTATGCATATTTATTTTGAAATTAAGTAAACAAGATTTGTTCGAAATACAATTAAGTAGCATTAGCTCAATTTAATAATATCTCTATTTTATTTATCTAAAGCTATATAGATAAGTTGAGCGAAAAATTTGAAACATTCTTAATGCTTGAATTATTTCTTATTTTAGTATGCATTGAGATATGTTTTTCAAGTGTGAGAAATAAATGTAGATCACATATTTTGGGAGGTAGACCGTTATATTTGTTCAGAATCTCCAATCGATGACGAATGGGAACTCGAATTCATTTTTTCATAGGCATAAATCACCAATAAGTTTCACCCTTTAAAACTCTTATATTCCGATCTGCTTCGATAAAGGGAGAACTGAGTTATTTGTTGATGTTTTGACAGTATATGCAGTTATAAATTACTTTCATAAAATGATTTTGAAAAATGATAAATAACTAACATAAAAGTCGAATTTTGATAGAAATGTTTAAGCGTGTAATTTAAAATTAATCATTTATATAAGAAATATGCATTTGCTTCAATAAAAATCATTTTTGTAGCGAGATGTTACTGCAACACTCTTGTTTATTTGTTAATGTTTTCGATAAATTTCATTGTCATTTTTCTGGATTTCCGAATCAACCATACACAGCTAAGCGTTTATTTATATATCATCATAAAGGTGCTTAAAAGTTTTCCTGTCCGATCAGGAATCATTTAAAATAATACAGAAAGAAAGATAATACAAAAATATCGTATTTTTTGCATGCTATTTACTAAATAAACACAATAATTTACTGTAATTTAATTT
Organism: Parasteatoda tepidariorum; assembly: GCF_982258835.1. Classification (NCBI taxonomy): domain Eukaryota; kingdom Metazoa; phylum Arthropoda; class Arachnida; order Araneae; family Theridiidae; genus Parasteatoda; species Parasteatoda tepidariorum. The sequence continues at coordinate 81,845,236 of NC_141761.1, forward strand.
TAAGTATCTATGTAATTATCTTCTTTAATATATAATCCAATCTTTCAATTTATTAATTTATATTTCGAAAAAGAAAATGAAAGTTCCAGTTTTAGTGAATGTCAGAAATTTCGCTATGGATAATTATTTTTCGGATTTTTAAGTAATTTTTGAATGTTTAACTAATGTAACTCAATTTTTCAATTGCTTTACAAATTATGTTATAGGTGTGCCATAAAGACTATTTAATATGGTTTATTTCACTTAAGTTAATCCGCACGAATTTTTTTCCAGATATTTTTGGAAAAAAATTGGAAATACAATTTTAAGTTTATCATGGAAATTTGATTGAGTTATGGGATTAAATCATGTAGACTTTAGATTCAATTCTGAAACTGAAAGTTATTCTGAGTGTAATTTTTTCTTTGATATAGAAGTTTTTAAGGGAGCACTGCACATTTATCTTAAAATGCTTACTTTTTCATTTTTGAAAAAAGTTATATGATAAAAGCAGCTTTCTGGTGCTTTTATCATATCACTGTTATTTATCACTGTTATAAAATGAAAACAAACCCCCAAATAAAGTCTTTTGGGTTCAAGCATACAAAAAAAAAGACATTTTATAAGAATATCTTCACCCATTAAAATGGTTAAGGTACATTTATTTGCCAATGTAATTGCTAAATTGGGACATTAAATGTATGTAATTTTTTGACAGTTTTCTATCATCGTATCTAACCAACATTTCCTTCAGAGAACCAAGGAACTTTACTCCTCATTGACAAAACATAAGCATTTATAAACGTTGCATTTTGAATTTTATTTGCCATTGTAATAGTTAAATTGGAACATTAAATTTATGTAATTTTTTGTCAGTTTTTCGATCATCGTCTCTAAAAAGCATTTCCTTCAGAGAACCAAGAAACTTTTCTCCTCATTGACAAAACATAACCATTTATAAACGTTGTATTTTGAATTTTATTTGCCGATGAAGCAGTTAAATTGGAACATTAAACTTATGTAATTTTTGTATAGTTTTTCTATCATTGTCTCCAACCAGCATTTCCTTCAGCGAAATAAGAAACTTTTCTTCTCATTGACAAAACATAAGCCTTTATAAACGTAGTATTCTGATTTTACCCCTTCTGGAGCAGCAATAATCACTAAAAGATACCGTGAAATATAAATAGCACCATAAAATTCTGATGGACATTTTAAAATTGGAAAAGAAGAATTAATATTCTTCACAGGTGGAAAAGAAACTAAAGATTTTCTGCAACAGAATCAATGCTGACTAATGGAAGGGAGTTGATATGACCACAGTATATAAAATCTTTCGAAGCGTCAATGGATATGCATAAATTGATTTGGCAATTGTGTGAAACAGAAAAACGATAAACTTATAAGTAAAAAATTAAGTAAACTTTATGAAAAAAAAGTATTCCTGAATTTGTAACAATTAGGACACGCTACTCTTGTATTATTTAAATATATCATTCAATTATAATTCTTCCCTTTATTGTGAAGCAGCTCTTTTTTATCTGAAATAAATAAATGCTTATTTGTTTTTCTCTTTCATATAGAAATGAAAATCTAAAATCGAAACTGCTTTCAGATATCATTTCAAATATTTTCATATAATATTTTGTCATGTTCCTTATCTTACTAAAAGCGTATATATCATATTTCAATTTTGTAAGAGTTCAATTCTCACAGCGTTCCCAGTAATTAAATTTCTCCTTCAGCGTAGAACGTCAGAAACATATAAACAGCAAAATAAATTTAATTTAGAGAACATAATTCCTTGTTATTTTTCTGTTTCTCTAAGAAACGGTACCGAAGTTTTGTTATTTCTTTTTTTTCACTAATAGATAATTTTGCTTTCTTTTAAGTTTTCTATTAAAATTTTTTTGTAATGGAAAACAAATTAATAAAATGTATTTTTAAATTAAATCGAATAGTAGGTATGGGATTTAAATAAAACAGGAGTATTGATTATTAATTTTGCAAAAAGTGCAAAAAATGTAATAATATAGGTTTTTTTGAAGTTGAATTTATTCTTTTCATTTTCATGTTTAATAATTGCACATTTTATAATCATCTATTAAAGGCGTAATAATCCTTTTTAGATATCTGAACAATATAAAATACTATAAAATAAAGTGTTAGACAACTAATTTGCGTATAATTGCAAGAATAATAATGAGTATAATAAAAATAAATTAACGGTGAATTGAGATATCTGTTCGGGTATTTCGAAAATAAGTGCCGATGGAACTTTAAATTTGTTGTATAATATATTTTTCTATACAGAAAACAATTCTCTTAAACTTACCGTACTGTATGGTAATGACATTTCTGGAATTTTTTTTTATTATAGCTTAAAAAAATAGGAAATTAAAACATTTGCCATTTTTTTCGTTCTTGTGATAACGGTTTGCCAGAACTTTTGATTTTCAAAATTATGTTCATTAATACCGCATTTAGTACAAAATACAAAACAAACAGGCAAATTTAAATGAATAAATAGCTTTTATATCATGCCATAAAGTATCATAGTAAAATTACAAGATTTTGTCGCATTTAGGAAACTTTATCACATATTATTAAACAGTATTTCATAAAATAATAGCTTAAAAACAAATGAATTTTAACCAATTTTTAAAGTATGTTTCAAAGAGAACTGAACAAATTTTCAATGTTGGGTTGACCCTATACCATAAAGTAAAGCTAAACATTAAGGTCATCCTCTTCTGAAGCGACTGCCCATCCACATTTCCAATTATATTGTTTAGTTTTATTTCTTTAAAAAATCTTTTTCGATAATTATTAGTCTTCATATTTCGCATGTGGTTTTAGATTGTTTACTGAACCTTATTCTTTACTTTTTAAACCGCCAAGTTTTGACTTTTATCTTAAAAACAGAGTTTCCCTTCTGTTGAATACATATACTTCTACTTCAATTTTCATCGTTTCATACGTATGTCAATTATATCTTTTATGTTTTCCTAATATTTTAAACACAACCCATTATAATTCAATTGCCCTAAGCCCTAAAACTCTGTCTTATCTTCAAGACTTCTCTAACACTATATTGCTGCCCTACCTTAACACTATACCCCTTGCTGTCCTGACCTTTGATGAAACAAAACATGTTTTACAGTCACTGTTACCAGCATGTTTTTCTGATCTCCGTAAAGCTGAAACTGTGTTTTTAGTAATTGCCGAGCTGTTGACTCACGAATACTAGCAAACCTAGAATAAGGTAACTCAAAACCATTTATTCTGTAAAATATACTTTTCAGGTTAGTATTTTTTACTAAATATGTGGTGATAAGAACTACAATTTAGATATAATAATTTCCGGTAAACAGTTAACATGTGAACAGAAGAATTATGAAATGAATGTTTTAAGAACTATATATTTTGATTGTATTTACTAGAATTATGATGCAGTTTTTTTTAACGGAAATACTATTTCCTCCCTTTGCTATAATTTTATCAGAATTTTATTCGCTGTGCAAGTTTTTTTTAGTAAAGTAATCAAATATCTAATGCATTGAAAAACTAATTATTTCCTGGATTTTTAAAAGTGTTGTTTTGTTTAATTATCTTTCACAAAGTAATATATATAGATATACATAAATACATTAGTTTTCTTTAAATGATACAAATAAAAAACATCAACTAAAAAACTTAGAATGCTTCCTTAAAAAAAATTCTAAGCCTCTTTCTCTTTTTATTTCTAAAAAAAGCATCAACCACATTAACTCTCCCTTAATTAAGTCGTCTTTAAATTATGATAATATGCTTAAAATCACTTTAAAAATATAATGAGAGCAGTTGTCTGTGGAATAAGAACATGTCTAGAAACACGATACTATCTACATTTTTAGCTCTTGGATAAACACAAACTCCCAAGTTTACAAGAAATAAAAAAAATAAAAATTGAAAACTGTGTAGATGCAGAAAAAATATTCTAAGAGAAAGACGCTTCCATACATTTAATTTATACATTGAATTTCGACCATAAGATTTAATTACGCAATTTCATTTATTTTTCTTATTTTTTATCCAATGACTTGTCTACTAAAAGTTGTTACTTTATGAGTTGTTTCATGCCTTGTCAATGGATTTCTCAATTTCATTACAGTTCATTTGAATTATTAAAAAAAAAATTTTTTTTGTAAGTTTTGTTATAATATTTCCAAGAATTTGAATGAAACAGCATGGAATTTCAAATTAACCTGTTTCGTATGTAGTTTAAGAAAATAAAAGCTAATTAATTTTTTTTCACAGAATTAAAGTATTTCTACCCTATAAAAGATTTATTGTTTTAATTATTTATATGTCAGCATTCTATATTATTTATATTTTCTGACAATTCCAATGTTGTTAGAAGATATATTACTTGCAATATTTTTTTCAAATTTTATGTAATATTTAAGGAATATTTGAATATAACAAAGAACTTTTTAAATTATTATCTTACTCTGGAAAACTAAAAAATAAAACTAAATGGAAGCAGTAGTTACAAAATGAATTTAGCTATTATTTTTCCAGTTTTAATTATTTCTGTTGTTTTTTATTAAACTTATACTTTTGAGGTATAAATGAAAAAATATGTTTGGGTAACTATTTTAAATAAGTGTCAGGGAATTTTTTAAAAGCGATTTATTGAAATATGGCTCTATTATGGCATATATAAATCATTATCTTCGAGAAAAGAATTAAGAAAATTATTTCATTAACAATATACTCAGGGTTGAGAAAGATTCTATTTAAATATTCAAATAATATGATTTTACCTTCATAACAATATTTACCCTTGCAAAGATAAATAAAAGATACTTATGCCAATAATATCTCACGTCATGTTTTTGAATAAATAATAAACGTGATACTTATAGTTATTTGACGATAGAATGATAAATGGAACAAAGAAAAAATGTAGATAACTACATAAGGTGATAAAATAAATTTGTGTATTTTAAACAGGACATTTACTCAAAAATACTGTCATTTCATTTTTTTACCTATACATTCGAAAGTAATTGATTGATTATAGGTTTTTGGATCATGCAAAATACTGTTCATTATTTCACATATTTTGCCTCGTTTATACATTGAAATATTTTAGTGAAATAATTTTGACCAATATATATAATATAAAATTGTCTCTTAAAATGTGTAAAAAAGTTTACTTAATAAACGAACTTGTGACATTCTCGATTTTTCATTGGATCATTTAATGGATATTGATGGTCTTTTTCAAAAGAAAAGAAAAGAAGTTTTTAATTTCGTGGGTAAATTCCCTTGGGTATCTAGTGCCTTGTATTATCTAAACAGACATAAGTGGGTTTTTATATTGTAAGGGGGTTTAAAAGGTTATATTGATTGATTGCTTGCAGAGGGTTTTACTGGAACTCATCTCAATTTATAATTATTACTACCGTAATAAAACTGATGACATTTAAAATCAACGTATAAATGAACAGTTAAACATGTTCTGATCTTATTACGTACTTTTTTAACTTATTTATTTCTTTTCATCAAAAAAAGCATTTAATTTAAGGCTTATGATTCCAATGCTTAAGACGTAGATAAAAATACATTAGAAGAGCTTGTTTTTATATTTGTTGTTGGCTATGTAATGCTTTGGTGCCATTTGCAAATTAAAATTTAAAAAAAGTAAGTTACAATATTGAACTATGTTAAAATATTATACAATCTAATTGCAAGGGACAAATTCCAAATTCCTGAATATTTAAAAGCTCTAATTTTAAATTGGCGTTGTGTGACAGATAACAATACACAGTTTAATAGCTTTTCAACAACTACAAGTAGTCATCATATCATTATTGAAAATTTCCTATTATAATTATGAAAAAATTTAAAAGTATGCACACAAAATTTATTTTATTCTTAACATGTTTGTAACAGAAAGCGTGGCATTCATAATTTTTGTGTTTCCATATTTTTTTGAATTAATGAATGTGAGTTTTTTTAATATGTTACAGAGTCGTATTTTCTTTTTTTCCTGTTCTCTTTAAAATCGTCTTTTTAAAAAACTGCTTTTTTAAATTTGAATTTTTATATAATTACACTAATTTAAATTGTTGTACTAAGTATGATGGATTTTGTACAATTCCCGATAATTTTTTTTTTGTACATAATTATTAAAATTTTCAGTATGTGCAGAAAATGAAATGAATAATATAATTATTCGCATTTTTACAAAGAATCCATTCAATAATTATAATGAATGAAAGAGAATTAACTAAGAAACAAAACAATTAAATATAACTCAACATTATTTTAAAGTTCAAATAAGGTTTACAACTCTAAAATTTTAAAAATGTTTAATATTTTGAGAATTTCACTATAATGTTATTTAGTTTTAAAATAATTCTTTGCATTTAAACAAAAAAAAATCATTCAAAAAATCTAATGTATTTAACAGAATTAATGAGCAAAGTAATTGTGAGAAACTCAAAATTATTTAGTAATTATAGTAAAGTTTACACCTCTATGGCTATACTTAATATTTTGCGAATTTCACTACAGAATTACACTATAGTGCTATTTAATTATGAAATTATTCTTTACCTTTTAACAAAAAACTCATTCAAGAAATATAGTTAATTAAAGAGAATTAATTAGCTAAATAATTAAAAAGAACTAAATATTTTATATTTAAATTGAGGTTTACAACTCTATAGCTTTAAAAACGCATAGTATTTTGAGAAATTTACTATGGAGATTCATTTTAATGTTATTAAATTATGAAATAATTCTTTACATTTTAACAAACACTCATTCAAAAATATAATGTGTAAAACAGATTTAATTAAACAAACAATTAAGAACACAAGAATATTGTGAAATAATAAAAAAGTTTGCAACTCTATGGCTTTAAAAATGCTTAATATATTTCGAATTTCACTATAGTGTTAATTAATTATGAAATTATTCTTTACATTTTAACAAAAAACTCATTCAAGAAAAATAATGAATTAAGGAGAATTTATTAACAAAATAATTGAGAAGAAATCAAAATTATTTTATAATTAAAGTAAAGTTTACAACTCTTTAGCTTTAAAAATGCTAAATATTTTGCAAATTTTACTACAATTTAGAAGATTCTCATTTTGAACTAATTGCTAAGTAACGAACAAACTTTTAACAATTTTGACCACTTTCTAATGTTTTACTTTTCAAAACGTAGTTGGGAAAGTTCTCCGTCGATTCATTTATGCTCCAAAATTTAAATATTTACACTCAAGCTCATTTCCGTTTCTCTCTCTTTTAAACTATGCCGTTTCACTGATTACGCTTTTTAATTTTTGTTTCGTTATCTCTTGACGACGTGATGTGATTTTACGAACGTTCAAGTGTGCTTAAATAAACAATCCGAATTTGACTTAAAGTTTGTTTTAAATGTGAATGCCACACTTCCATTATTTTGAAAGAGAAACATTTCATCCCAATTCTTTATCAGTTAACTAGGAGATAATTTGGTGTATTTTCGCCCTGTAAAAATTTAAATATTTGGATATGATTTGAAAATTTATTAAATTAAAAGATATAATAAATTAATTCTGTTGAAACTTTCTTAAGAGATAACACTGTATAATTTTCCAAAAAAGTATGCTTACCTTGAGGTATGAATCACATATTTAATTAAAATAATTTATATACTTTTAGCGTAAAAGGAACTACTTTTAACATACTTTCAAATATTTTTATTAAACTAAAAAATATTAATAATTTTTCAAAATTTGTGTTACTTAAAAATAATAATAATCCTTTTTTAAAGCTATTTATCTATTACATTTTTATCTTAACTCTCTTCCAATTCCTGATTCTGAATGATTCTGAATTTGTGTTGACTTTTTAACCATTATCAATTTTTATACCTGTTTACATTTTAAACAATGCCTGTTTTTCAAAAAATTCAAAACTTAATTGTAGTAGAATTTAATTTCGAAAGTAATTTTAAAAGTTAAAATTTTAAAAATTATATTTAAGTTGTTTTACTATAATTTACTTTCTGATAATTTGAAAAACATTTTTATGATTCTCTAATTTTTTAATAAAAATATATTAAAAAGTAAAAAAAATGTTTTTATTGTTTTACGCATTTTTTAATCAAATCGCTTGAGACCACGTTTAATTTTTTTACAACTATTTAAAATTTCTATAGCTAGTATGAAATTTTGACGCATTTTAGAGAATGTAAAATGTCATTTCTTAAAAAAATAATTGCAAATATTTCGGCACTTCATTAAGATGAATGTTTAATTAATCGGGAATAGAATCGAACTCAAAACGGTAGATTTACGAAAGTGAGATGTGCACTTAAAATCTAAATTTTAACTAATATGAAAGCTAAATAAATTACTGAGGTGTCAAGGAATATAAAATTAACTGTTTGAAGTATTATACCTCTTATAAATAATTTTATTGCTACATCAAATGCTTATAAAAATAGTCTGAAGAAACTTTTAAATAATGATTTGGCTTTAAAATACATTTTAAGAATTAATAGCGGTGTTAGTTAATTTTATTGAACTGAATTACTTGAAATTAATTTAATAAATAACAGATAATATTTAGTTATTTTATTTAAAATGGGTTATGAGAGTTTTTGATAACGTCATTTCTTTATATAGAAGAACAGAATTTATTTATACAGAATTTATTTTTTAATAATTTTATGTAATAATCTATTTATGTAATAAAAGAAATTTTGATTCAATATCATGGAATCATCGATGGAAAAACTTTCTCAGGACCTAAGATAACCGACAATTTCTAAAATCAATAAAATTAAAACTAATTGGAATAAAAAAAACTTTTTCCTGCGTTTTCTAGACATCTGCATCTTCTACTGGCAAACTTTCTATCCAATTTTTAAATTTTGTGGAAGCATTTTGGTGACCTAAGCAGAATATACTCTTCTATCTCATATATGTATTTTTTAAGTTATATTAGATGATTGGTCTTTTCTGAGCATGCGGTAGAAAATTTCCATGAATCACTGAAGCATATTTCTTTCAGGCACTTATGTCAGTACTTTGACTAAAACATAAATCCTCTTAAATATTAAAGCAAAGTTTAATTTCTTCAACCAAAATATTTACTTTTATTTCTTTGAAACTTAAAGAAAAATTAATAAAAACTTATCTTTATTTAAAAAGATTCAGGATAAATAAAATTCTAATTATAGTGATTATTTTTAAGGGTATTGAATCATAGATTGTTTATTGCAAAAGTTGTAATGATTTTTATCTGCACGCTATTTGATGTAATTAGTTAAATTCCACTCATGATCACTAAAACAAATATACTATTAAAACAATAAGTCTGATAATAGTTTGTGGAATACTTAATTGATCTTAATAAACTATAATTTTTATTATAAATTCCCGCAGCAAAAAATATATGTTAACCTTTAAACTGATCAAATGCAGTTGAGTTGAACTGACTGTCGCAGTTAAACTGATCTAATGCAATATATTTTCCGAAAAAAAAAAGAATTTTTCAAATACTTGTTGTTTGGATTCCTTTCGCATTTAGAAACATTTAAGTAGATAATTATTTATTTCAGAAGTATTAAATAAATACGTTTTTTAACAAATATTTAATAATAATGAAATGAATCTTCTAGTTTTAAACAAACTATCTAAAATACCTTTTTAGTTTCAGTTTTTCGCATATTTTTTTATAAATTTTGCTCTTTCAATTTATTAAAATTATTTAATTTGTCTTTACTTAAAATATTTTAAAACAAATGCATAAAAACTTTTTTATTGAAAAGAAAAGTCTTATTCCGATGTAATTATTCTCATTTCTCAATATTCAAGTTTTAATTTTCATTTTTGTGTACCTGAAATTTCGGTTCAAAACCAAATATTAAGCTCAAAAAAGTGCTGTAAACTTTTCATTTCAGTTATATGTTGGTAAAAATCTAAAGAGAATTTTGAATATCAAGGATTAAAATTTAAGATAAATAATGCGCTATCATTCTCTATACAATTCATTAAACTTTAAATGGTATTGAACAAAAAGAGGCACTTTTATGAAATGGGAATTATTTCATTTTTTTTACAATTCTGTGGAATTGGTAAAATATATTGAATGATGAATAATAATGTGAATAAACGAAAAATTTTTTTTTCACGCATTTCATTTCTTTTCTTTTCAAATAACTAAACATTTGTCAGTATTATTTATGGATTTATAAGCCAATGAAGTACATTTATTATTGCCTTTTAAATTGTTTTTTGGACAGGATCAGATGTTTTGCTATCCCCAAAAAATAATCGATTGCTCAGTACAGCAAAACTTAGATACGCCAATTTTTAGGTTTGGATTCATCTGCTTTGATACTTGATAAACTTCCATCAAGGTGCCCATTTGGCTCTGTGGACTTTCTGTCCATTTTCTTTGACAATCATGCACTCAGTTCTACCAGAAGTCTGGTAAGAAGTTTATCAGATGAGTGGAAATTACACGTTTTACATATACGATTACAGATGAGTAGTATTACAAGTTTTTTTTGTTTCATCAGAAACTTTGCTACTAGGCTATACAGAGTATGCATAGAGCAGTACAACGTTTTCTAGGAGATACAGGTAAGGCACGGTTTGCTTTTTTAATAGCTTTCCCCAAATCCTAAGGAATATTGTAAAGATAATATCTTTCCCGAATTTCCACTGCTTGTATTAGTGCCCTTTCATTTTTCCCTTGTCTTCTTTTTTTTCAATTTATCTGTTTCTCTGTTAAGGTTTTTTTTCAACATACTTCTGTTATCCTAAATTTTCGTTTTATATTCTTAATCTTATTATATTATAATTCTTAGAAGTGTCTTTTTTTTTAACAGTTCTATATTCTTTCATTCCTTCTGCTGCTGTTTTCCTCATATTGATTACTCTCTTAAAAAACTTTTAACTATAAACTAAATGCACTATTAAATAAAAATGGCACTTTTTAGAAATGTCAGCTTTGTATAAAAAGTGAGCTCTAATAGTGGAGGAACTGGTTTAAACTAGTTGAGTACATTAGCACTTGTTTACATTCCTAGAGTTTCTTTTTAATGGTCAGCCTATTATTTTTGGGTAGCTGAGGGGACATTTAGTTTTGTACTCTCTGTTACATCCCCTCTGTTATATGAGAAACTTTAAAATTTTTAATTTTTTTTCAAAATTATAACATAACATGATTGCACGAATAGACTTTATTGCAAAAACCAAATATTAAGTCAAAAAGTTTTTTTGTGTAATGAATAAAATAAACTTAAAAGAATAATCGTAACAGAAGAGGCAGTATATATTTAAGGTAATTTTCGACTTAAATAAGAAAAAAAATTTTTTTTGATGATAATCACAGCATAATTTGACTCAGGAACAATTTATTTTACAATATAAATCAAACTATATGTAAAATCGTAATATTTTAAATAACTTATTCTTTAAAATAGACAGTCTTTTTTCATATTTTCATGACTAGATAAATCGATGCCAAATCCTAACTATGGAAACCCTACCAATGTAATTCATGCAAAAATCCAAACCATCAGGAACATTTTTGTTTCTGGTAAGATGTGTTTTTTAACAGATCTTTACGCTTCGCTAATATTTTTATCATATACATCTTCGCTGATATTATAAGTTTAATATCAATGGTACATTCGAATCACTGATTTTAGACTTAATCATCGAAGAGAAAATTCCGTGTTACACAAAATTTTCACGATACAACTTGTGATTCATGACAACCATATCGATCAAAAAAGTATAAGCCTCTAAAAGAGGTAAATTAGTCATACACAACCCAATAATAACGGAGGAAACCATTTCAGTTTTTGACACTCTTTTTAAATATCTGAAGAAATACTTAAATGATTATTTTGGAACATTAGAGGGGCATAGTTCATGTAATTTTTCATACTTAGCAATAAGAATTAAAGGTTTCGGACTCAAATTTCACTAAAATAAAATTTTTGTTTTATTTAATGTTTAACTTTAACGAATGAACTCTAAAGTAATTAATGAAGGGCTTATAGAAACGGAACGTAATTAGTCATTGAGACAAATAATAAAACTCATAACAGCGAAATAAAATTAGCAGTATTGAAAATTAAAGATCATTTCTTTTTATTATTTAATAAAAATATTTATGAAATACCTTATTTGAAATTTGAAACTTTATTAAATTTAATATAAATTGTATATATATATATATATATATATATATATATATATATATATATATATATATATATATATATATATATATATATATATATATATATATATATATATATATATATATATATATATATATATATATATATATATATATATATATATATATATATATATATATATAAAATAAAAGCTATGGAGTATTGGCTATTGATGAGGAAACTCAAGTCTTTTACTAAGAAATAAATAGACATTTTCTGAATGAGTCGGATTCCTAGCTCATTTTGATGCATTGATAATTAACTAATTACATAATATTATTATGTAATTAGTAATTCTTAAGTAACAACGAAAGTTTTTGTATTTTTGTAAGAATGCCATCCTAAAAAAATTTTAATTATCTATTGAAATCTTCTTTACTATTTTGAAAGTATGCTTGGATCTAAAGAAAATTAAAAAATGCAGCTTAATTTTTTACTTGGTAATTGGGATCAAAATTGTTTAATAAACTGAAACGAAATATTGATCTTAGGATAATTCATGATTTTCATATTGAAGTATCTTTTCATAATTTTCTTCCTTTATAAAAATGACAGTAATATTTTTTTGAAGACAGCCAGTGCAAATCGACTGGAAACTCATTTCTTTCATGTCCTTCTAAAGAAGACTTGCATGAGACATCATCAATAAATGAAAAAGAGAAAAAACACATCATTTTTATCGATTAGTGACTTATTTTTACAAATCCAATGTGCAATTAGTGCTATTTAAAATCTGTTCCATTTCATTGATTTTCGCGAAAACTATTTTATTTAATAACGCGTATAATCGTGTGTAAAAGATAGATGTTTCGTAAAATATCTTTCGACTTCTTTTACTTCTCAGTGGCTGTCTGATGAGAAAAATAACTAAGGTTTGTATATTAAAAGAGAGAAAGTAGGAACAATTTGAAATATTTCAAAACTGAAAAAATAACTTACATTTTAAAATTAATTCTACTTATGAGAGAAACTGCTAATTTTTTTCTTATTAATCTTTTTCTACGCATCACTTCATTCTATTGCACTATGTTGTGTTTTACATGAATTACTATGAGGCAAGATAAAATATAGCTTGAAAAACTGCTAAAATTCTCAATTGTAAAAGTTAGTTACTAACAAAACTTTTAAAATCAATCAATGCCTAAATTTATGCTAATTAAAGAATATGTAAGTTAATCTAAGTAATTATGTAAATTATGGAGTGTAAATTATGGAATAAATTATGGAATTTATCTAAGAATACAAAATATAACTAAAATATATTTTCAGATTTTTTACAACATATTTTAATTATTTATAAAGTTGAATAGGTTTTTTTTATCAAAATAAGCTTCCTTAATTTTTTTGCCAAATGCTTAGGGATAGCTTAGCCTTTTTCACATTTTCCCCACATTCTATATACTTTTCAGTTCTGAAAATATAAAAAAATAAACAATTGTCTAAAAAATTTGAACTAAGTGTGTCACTAACAGAGGGCGTTGTAGTCTACCATAAAACATTGTGGATGTGTATCACTGAGACAGGCAACGGATCGGAATGGAATGTTAGGGTAACCTAAACATATTTATCCACACCATATTATTTTGCTGTGTTGGTTATTATTAATTTTGATTGTTAATTAAGTTTGACCTTTTTATACATTACAACATTCTATCATAAATCATATTCGTTATATCTTTTAAGTCAAATTAAACTTAATCAAAATTACAACAGTGGCTACTAAAATATGATTTAAAATAATACTTAGTGGTAATGTCCGAGTTGCTTTTGTGAAAAATGATGCAATAATTTTATCATATTTTAAGTAACCATTATGCCATTATTTTCATACATTTCCATTAGCATCGTTAAAACTTAAGAGCTATTTGTTTGAATTAAGACATTTCTCGCAGAAAATGAAGAATAAAATCGAGTACGTGATAGCGGGGAATCATTACTTACATCAAAATTTCCATATCCAGCTTAAATGAAAGTGCAACAAAATATATTTTTATAATTAATTTATCAAAGCATGATGCAAAATTATTTCCCCCAAACTAACTTTAATTTTTGTCCCGTCATTTTAAGAACGCATATGATCTTATATTTAAAAACATATATTTTATCTAAATAAAGCAACATGCAATGCAACATATATATTATGTAAAGATGTTATAAATAAAACATACAATAATTTAAAAAAATTAATTTACTAAAGTAATTGATATTGAAAGATAAAATAGTTCAATACGTAATATATTTGAATTATTAATCTAATAAATAAAATTAATAATTACAATATACGCATTAAAAAAAATTGTGTGCATTAACAGAGAAAATAGTAGCAACTGTTTTTCACCAAAATAGTGTAGATTCAAGGACAGTTCCTGGTTTAGTGAAGCATCATGAATATGTTCTTTCACATTGTTGACTAATGCACTGATTCGGTTCTAGCTATTAAATAGCTGCTTCTATATTTTGGTATTGAGTAACACTATAATATTTATAATTAAATCAAGATAAAGTGCGCATAAGAGTCGGCTAGAGTATAGTTATTTTTATGAGACAATATATGGTAAGAGTTGTTAAATCAGGATGCATACAATCTCAGAAATAAATCTCTCTTTATTGACGAATCAGCAATTCTTGAGTAGTATTTCGTTGATTTTAAGAATCGTTTCGTCTCGAAATAGCGTGATTTGTGACGAAATGCGAAATCTTCAATATATGACAAAAATGTTTTCGCAACACGAAAATCCATCGTAGTGCGTTATGCGAGTTCGTTAACTAGAATGATAAAACTAGAATAAAGACGAGATAATCGAAATAAATGACTAATTAAGCTGACCGGACTATGTGGAGGTTTAAGAGTTGACCTCGTACCAGGAAGATCCAGAGTTCGAATCCCTGTTTGAACATGGGTGTAAATTCTCTCATTGTTCTTTCTGTTTTTGTTTTGTGCCACCTATATGGTATGAATGTTAAAACGACTATTAGAAAATTTCGATACATTAGGCACTACGAGGTTATTTTATTTTTATTTTGGAAAAATAATTAGAATGAATTTTTTTTTTTTTAATTTTGACGAAATTTGTTTCCTTATTTCGTCACCTTGACCAAATGTTTGTTCAGAGTATATACTAAGAAATGTTTTCGTCAAAAACGAAAAAAGTTTACTAATATTTAAGTATAATTTTTTTTCAGTGTATATACACTTGTTTTAAAAATAAAACTGGTATTTAGTAAAATACATGCGTAGAACAACTAGGCTCAACAGAGCAAAAGTGGCTACAAATTATAGGTGTCTTGGGATATTCATCCATTTTCAGATGTACCTGGATAATTTTTTTTTACATTTTTTTCCGCACATGCGCTGTGTAAAGCAACTACTTCAATTACTCTTATCTGGTGCAGTTTTTATTATTATATTTTTAATATTAAAGCAATAATTTCGCTATCAGTTTAACATTGATTCAAACGCTTTGTTTAATTTTTTTTTAAATATTTAAGCTATAGCAAAAATGGCACTAGACCTAGTATATATTTCGGACATTTAACAAAGGTCTAGTCATACCCGGTATATCCTACACTAATGTTTTTTTAAGATTCAGTGCCATTGTCCGGTATACATCTGCCTTGTATACCCTACACTGATGTTTTTTTATGGTCAAGTGCCACTGCCCGGTATACATTTGCCCGGTATACCCTACACTGATGTTTTTTTTAAGGTTAAGTGCCACTGCCCGGTATACATTCGCCCGGTATGCGAATTGACAAAACATACCGTAGATTGCCAAGGGTTGGCGAAAATTTCTATTGGCGTTAAAGGAGCGTTCTCGCAAATCGCCAAGCAGCTGTGTGCTTATGATTTTGTTTTGTTTTCGGTATCGCATTACATTCAACAAGTTAGATATGGGTGCGGCATTTCAATTAAGCGGGTCTTCATTTGATTCTTCTGCATCAAATAAAATATAAAGCTTATTTTTTGTTATAGCGCCGACATAATCGTTTGTATCTGTTGACTAAATCGTGTTTATTAGAGTTTTTTAAAAGGTCGTAATAGAACTAAGATAGAAAAATTACATATTATTACATATTCTATAGTTTCATAACTTTCATTAAATGTATTTCGAGTAGTGAAATTCTTTTCCTACTCATCCACTAATTCGAATTAATAATTTCACAATAACCTTTAATCCTTAATAATGAAATGATTATTATAATAAAGTTTGTTTACTTAAAAGATTTAAAAAAAATTCTTTTATTGTTTAGCAGAGACTTAGTTTCCAATTCTATATTCATTAATTAAACTTAATGGTTCTGCTCGATAACCATTTACAATTTTTTTGAAATTTTATTTAATTTTCTGTTGTTATGAAATTCTTTAAATATTTTTCGACGTATTGATTATTTAGCAATAATGCGAAAAGCTGAAATTTATAAATGTATAATATTTATAAATGTTTAAGAGAATTTTTTGCAGCTATTTTGTACTAATTATTTTAATTGAAATGTTCATTATACGCAGTTTTATAATAATAATCGTAAAATTCATTGAACAATTGAGTATTACATTTTAAAATGCAAGTATAATTTAATATTTATTTCATTTTATAACTGCAAAACGGTAGATAAGTAACTTCGTTATAAAGTTTTACATGATACGAGAATATTATACGATTGCTTTATAATGAAAGAACAACAATTTAAGTTTTAAACTGTTTGCGGAAAAATTTTTTTTAAATTTCTCCTGTCATCGGTGTTAGCGATTAGAGAGTCTTTTATCGTATAAATATTAAGTCAGTATTGTTCTATTTTAAATAAAAATGCATTTTGCTCCGGAAAAAAAACTACTTGAATTTCGTCGATGAAAATTCCCTAATTATCCAGCAAAAACTTTTAAATTTCTAATCAAACTTTCCTTCATTATAATTTTGTGTAAATAATTATTATTCATAATATAAATGACTATTGAAAAGAATTAATTGAGAATGTCCAATTTTAATGAATTAACTGTTTACGCAATCGCATTAATAATTTTTTTCATAACAAATGGAGAAAAAGTCTTTACAGTATAAAAGTAAAGAGAAAAATATAGTTGAGATTAAATTTATAAAGTAAGCACAACCCGAAGGAGATTGAAGTAATGGCATTAAAATCAAAATTTCAAAAGATAAAAAAAATCACGCTTTAGTCTACAGTGAGCAGTAAACAAAAATCTAAAACTAACTTTTGATCTAATGATCAGATGTTTACGTTCTAGGACTCAATCTTAATGGATCGAGAGGGCGAATTCAAATATGTCGCTTAATTATAGCAGACAATATATTTCAAGTTCGGAAATCAGACACTAAAATGAGCCTACTTAGAGAAATTTTTTTCCTGCGTATTCGAATTTTTGATCCCCAGTATATAGGGGTTGCCGCAATCTGGAAATATTATCCCAATAGTTTGGTCAGGAAAGCAATGCAATGTTAGGACCCTTAGTGTTAACCTTACTTTTTGCACATTTCACCATATCTTGGGAACTTTCCAGTGAACTTTCAAGTGAATTGAAAATTTTTTGCACTCAATGTTTTAATGTTCATTTAATTCAGAATTTCCTTCATTCCCTACCACTATTGTAAGATATTTACTTTTCACCTAACTTGTAAAATTAAAAAGTTTAGAATTCCTTACAAAATCACTCAGGCGAAGTGATTGCCTTTCATTTAAATCTTATTTAGAAGGTATTTATCTTAAAGTATTTCATTTAAAGTTTTTATCATTTTAAGTTGAAATGAATGTCGCCCTGCTTTGCATAGTTCAAAAATTATTTCAAAGGAAACATAACTTAACATTAAACACTCAGGACTTACAATTATAAATCAAACAATCACTACATTTATTTATTAAAAAACACTCTTATGAACTGATAATAAATTGATCTAAGTCCTAAATGTGAGTTCTATAATATATAATTTATTTAAACTCAGTATATACATCTGACCTCTGTTGTCGCCAATAGCTCAATTTTAAAATATAGTTTTTCTTTTACAAATTTTCGGATATTTTCATATGAAGGATAGTATTAAGTTTGAGAATTAAAAAATTTTGTTTAAAAAAGTTGTTAAAAATTATAATTATTATTAATACTTGACAACAGGAAGTTTTCAATTAAAGGTTGAAATTTTTTTTAATTATGTTATTTTTTAATTATGTTATTTTTTTATTTTGTTATTTTTTTAATTATGTTTTTAATTACCTAATTCATATAACAGTATTTAGGAATCTATAAATTTATGCTACGTATGATCGTTGCAGAATAACCTGCACCCAATATATGTAAATAAAATATATTTTTAAGTTTGTGCATTTTCTATTAATTGCATTTATTATTCGTATGCTGAAAGAGTATCAAGGTATCTGTGACCTCCATAATAAATGAAGTATTTACGGACTTTTATATATATTAAGGAATTGAGTCAATTTTTCATGAAGTTTAAGATCTCATCCCATTAAGAAAAAGTTATTTAATAAATATTTTTTTTACAATAAATGCTTCTAGTAATAAAACAAACGCGATATAGGTCATTGAAGAAAAATCCATTCATTTGTACATTTTTCCCTTCTTGAAATTATTTCACATATTTCTTTTTTCAATAGCGAATTTCCAATTACTTTAAAATTTTAAAAATATCGATTTTCTCATTTGAAAAAATTTTTACTTTAAAGCTTGATAACATTTTTGAATACTCCAATTTTTTTTTTCTAATAAATAAAATGTCTCTATTAATTTGTAATAAAAATGTTCATAAAAAAGTCTACATTATTCTTTTATCAAGATTGATTTAACAGAGAAAATCACTAAATTAAAACAGGTTATGTTTTCTTACAATAAAAGTTAAATAGAATTAATTCTTTAAAATAGCGTTCCAATAAAACATGGTATTAAAATGTTACGTTATTTTTTGTGATTGGTTCAATAATAAATTATTTTTATTTTTTCACAAACACAATTCTTGTAAAAAAAATTAAATCTGTTATATCAAAAAACTAGATCGTTTTATAAAATATAAATTATTGTGCTTAATAAAATTTAAATACAGTTTATTTGTAACGTGATCCTAAGAATAAAAAGTTTATTTTCTTTTTTAATTCGCTACTAAAAGGAATTAATGAGTTATTTTTATTCATCTTGGCTAGTCGAGGAGGAGAAAAAAAAGTATCGAATTTCACTGTTTAGGTTAATGTAATTTCGTTCTCCCACCACATTTACGCGTAATCCATCGACAATCCCACTTGCAATCGCCTAGTTTATAATCTACGGTATGTTTTGTCAATTCGCGCCCGGTATACCCTACACTGATGCTTTTTTAAAGTCAAGTGCCATTGCCCGGTATATATTAGCCTGATACTCCAAACACTGATGTTTGTTCTAATCTATCGTCAGTAAGTATTAAAATATCGAATAAGTGTAATTATATCCACGAATAAATTAATATCAAATCGGATGTAATAAATATTTCGGACATTCACCAAGGCGACTAATTTGA
The DNA here is from genome assembly GCF_982258835.1 of Parasteatoda tepidariorum. Lineage (NCBI taxonomy): Eukaryota > Metazoa > Arthropoda > Arachnida > Araneae > Theridiidae > Parasteatoda > Parasteatoda tepidariorum. The sequence continues at coordinate 81,864,982 of NC_141761.1, forward strand.
TTGTCAACATTCACCGATGAAAGTCAACAACCACCGATTTCGGTCATGCACAGTAACTTGCACATCATTTACATAATAACTAACCACACCAGGACGATTATTTCATACTTTACCTAAATAGCATCCGGCATTTTAAAAAATAAAAGTAATTGGTTTTGTTGGCGATGATCTCGTAAGGCGATAAAGAATCATGCATAGTGCAGGTAAAGAAGTTATTAACCTCGAAGGAAAAGTGGATGAATACCCCCAAGGAACCAAATCATAAACCATAAAGTTATTTAATTATATAATCATTTTTCAATATATTGTAACTTTAAAAAAAAACGTTTTTGATAACTTATTTAAAAACTTAAATTTTTCAAAAAAATTAGACTTTTTGAGTATTTTTTATACTGTATTTTCTTAAACAGCAGAAAATGTAACTAAATTTTTACTTTAGATTTCTTGCAAATTTGCATTTTGAATTTTTAAATATTGGTATACACCTGGACAGAATTAATTAAAAGTTTATATTATATGAAACACTTCCGTTAAAAATATAATATCATTAATATACCTGAAAAATCATATTTAACTTTAAATAAACAAAAGTTTACAAAGTATTTTACTTAACAATGAGAATTATTTTCTTTCATTTTATTATTTTACTATCAACATAAATTTGCTTCATATACCTTATGAAAATCTACAAGCACAAAAAAAGCTATGTGTACAGCATAGATAGATATTAATTTAAAAATTTAGGAATTCATACAAGCTTAATACATAAAATAAGTGACGTTTGCAGGACGTATGCCGAGAAGTGAAATACCATTTTGACGTTAAAAAGGAGCTAAAATAGAAATCCATACAATAAATACGTGAATAAAGTTAAATTTTTGTTCTTTATTAGGTTTAAACTTTTCGCTAAAATGATTCCATTTCAGCTTAGATAATAATAAGTAACTGAACCGTAAATGAGAAAACTGAATAAAATATGAATCACTACAACACTTTTTAAATGAAATATCTGTTCTCAGTTAGTCACCATTTATTTATTTTTAAATTTTTAAGCGATGGTGTATATTATTTATTTATGCTAACTACGGAACATATCTGTAGTCATTAAAAATTGTTTCCATCAATTCTAGCTATTTTTGTTTTTTTGTTTTTCAAGAGGCTTTTTTTATTTTAGATTTATCGATAGAAAGTCATGTATGAACAAGTATTTGAGATAAGGAGATAAAAAAAAATTACACAAAAATATAGAAAAAAAAACATTCTGATTGAAATGCTTCATAAAAGTTTTATAAATGGTTGGAAACAGAAATTTTTATTAAAAGTTGTCATCGTACCTCTGTATAAACCACATTTCGTATAGAAAATTATTTATTTTATTTTAACTGGAAAAAAATGATTCGGACTGATAGAAAAAATTCCAAAAAGGAAATTCCAAAATAGATTTAATAATTCAAAATTTAACATCAAAATTATTTAAAACATATTTTTCTCTTTTGAAAAAAGAAATACTGAGAAGGATAAAAGTGCTGGCTCTTTTCCATTGTACACACGAAATAGCTATTTGTGTGACATACTATTTAAGATATAATGTCACTAAAAGTATGTCAAGAATGTTGACATTTGTGGAACAATCCGTAGGAGTGTTTTATGTGATTAATTGATATTTATCTTTATTGAGTTGAGTCAGTCATTAGTGATTACTTTTTTCACTAACTAATTATTATTTCAAGTAATTTATACACAAAATATAGAGATGTTACCATGTTTAAACAACTTTTTTCAATAATATTTTTGTAGCTTATTTATTTTACAATAAATATTTATTTTCAAGCATATGCTTGATTATCAGCTCAAATTTAAAATGCCATTTTATTATGCAATATTTCAAATTAAAATAACCGGGTTTTAAAGGTAAATTTAAATTTCATAATTCGGCAATAGATATTTTTTTTCCTATTAAAAACTTTATTTCCTATTTACTGTAAACAATGTAGAAGCATTAAAAAATATGTTACAATACATCTTCAATGTGTTACAATAAAAATAAACAGCATCATTCTATAAATACAATCTAGCGAACTGCTTTCTCATAGTATAAAGAACAATTTTTTCCTCTATCAAACTTGGAATCTAGATACTTTAAACTGGTTTGATTTTCTACGGAATTTCTTAACCTTAATATTACACGTGCTAGAAATCTTTTTTTCTACTATGTGTTTTCTAGTATGTTCTAGTATCTGTTGCTTCAGCATAGTAAACAAAGCTAAAATTATTTAATTACCAATTTTAAATTATATATTTTTAAACTTAAATTATTGTTTTTTTTTAATATTTTTCTTTTTTATAATTCCTTAAACCTAAATTTTTGTTGTTTTTGATATGTAAAAAAAACTCACTTCAATATGATAATTAATTAGCATAGAATTTAAGCTACATGAGTAACTAATTAGATAATTCTTAAATAATTAGGTCACTAATTATTATAACAAATTGTAATAGTTAGTAGTCTAATTTATTTAGGAACTAATTAGAAACTCAATTGTTGCTATGGGATCCAAGCATTATTTTCGCAAAAAAGTATTATAAAGTACAAAATAAGTGCTTGTGTGTAAAATTAAAAATAAAAAAAAATCTAGCACTCTCCTGTAACCTAGGAAAACGAGCATTTTGTAGTCACATTTAAGAAATAACTCTTAAAGTTTTTTACATGTATAAAAAATTGAAAAAAACACTCGTCAAAATCTTTCCTTCTTATCCAATATGATATGTAATATTATGAGAAATGGCTAGTATAAACGGCAGTTAAATGGCTAGTATAAATGAATGACTAGTATAAATGCATCGATAAATATATTCAATAAAAATGGCTCAAGTCATATTTAAAGACATTACAGTTAAAAAAAGTAATTAATTTATTTTTAACCTAGTGTTTCGTTATATTTAAAACAATTCATCCTTAAAAAATATAGAGGAATAGTTTTATTTTGTGACGTTGCTGTTTCTATAGCAGATAGATAGTAATCTTTATGATAGTTCTCATTCAATATTGCTCATGAAAATGTGAAAAAATAAATAAAATTGGCCTTTATAACTTGGTGGTAAAGCTACTGAGCGGGAGCTGTGAAGGATCAAAGTTCGATCATCAGTGGCCAGTTGAGATCTATCCATCTTCATATAAATGGGTTTCAGTTTGTCAAAACCATGGGTTCACAATCATCTGTTTTTCACAACCATGAAACAGTATATTCTCTACTACCATAACCCCTTGGCCTATCACACTGGGTTTTGCTGAAATGAAAACCCCGGAATTTCCTTACATGAATACTTAAATTAACAGAGCTACAGTGTAAAACATTCCGGATCAAATATCAGTAACACGTATCGGCAACTCAGGGTGCTGGCTCTTTTGACCGTAACCTGGACATAATAACTGATTTAAGTCATGTTCAAAGTAATATTCTTGAGTTCATACACTCAGAGTGTTTAGTTCTATATATTGAGAAAAGAGCACACGTAATATTGAATTGCAAACTAGATAAAGCACTAATACATAATTCGTTGCAAAAAAACTAATGAGCAAATATGATTATTATCATAAAAGTTTCTTTGTTTATTCAAATTTTAGTTGCCATATTATACATATTTACGTAAAAATGCAAATACATGAAAAAAATCCGCTATTTATATTATTCTCCTTACAGCATTTAAATAAAAACATCATAAACATGTATTGTAGAGGCGTAAAACGATAAGATTTGAAAATTTAAAATCGAAACAAACCCCATTAAATGTTTGGCAGTTTCTTTTATTCATCTTTTTGAATGTCTTTTCAAATCTTTAGTTTAAGAAAATAAAATTGCAGTGTTTCTTCAAACCCATTTTCCTTTCTTTATATCAAACGCAAACAATAAAAGAACTGTGGAAACAAGTAAGACAGTTTTATGCAGAAAGCAGTTTTGTTTCCAGGGACATAAACATAGAAAATTTCCTATTTCTACGTATTTATTTTTTAAGAACCTTAGTAAATGGAAAAAAATTTTGTTATATGCTTACCAAAAACTGAACTAGACAGATATTTTGTTTTAACTAGTGCTAGGCAAGTTGTAGCTCTTGACAGTTATTTTAAATCATTATAAATGTAAAAGTGCAAACAGACATATAAATATTGCTAACAATGTACGCTTTTCTATGAAAAATCTGAATGATTATTATTAGTATTTTAAGCAGTGTTATTACTTGCGGCACTAAACAATGTGACCAAAATTATACTGATGTATTTCAAAAACTTATAGCAAGAAACTGAATACGATTAAATATTCAATTCTTGCAAAAAAATGCTTTCAATATAAAAACATATAACAAGAAAAAGGTTCGAAATGCTGCAATCTCCTATTGTAATATAAAGGGCAAATTTAGAATATGCAACAAGCAGTACATCCTGGCGGTGAATTTTTGAAGGAAGTTAAAATGTTTTGGAATAAATTTTATAGCCAGTCATGTTAACTGTTTTCCTGTTACTAATTAAGTACTACCAATCTATTTTTGGACAATTTGTATTTTTAACGACTTAATATAGGTTTCAAAAAGAAATATTTTATATTATGAATTTAAAATTAAAGAAAAAAATACAAAAAATATGTTTAATAAATTACTACGATTCAGCTCTTGGAAACTAAAAATCTATAACAGAAACATGGTTATATCTGAAACATTTCTTGCCTATTTATAAAGCATTAAAAATATTTTATTGCCAGATTCTGTAGCTTTTATCAAAATTCTTTCAGCAGAGGGCGCTGCAAATAATTAGACCTATAATTCAAAAAAAAAAAAAAAAAAAAAAAAAAAAAAAAAAAAAAAAAAAAAAACAGCCGATAATTGTGTTTGCGAATGCTCCTACTTTTCAAACTACAATGTTTGGGCCGGGATAGCCTGGCTGGTAGGGCATCGGGCCCATGTCCAAGAGTTCGCGGTTTCGTTCCCCGACGGCCGAAGACCCCAGTGTAGTAAATGGTGACTGATGCACGTTAAATCTGTCGAGTCACAAAGTTCTCCATGTTTTCATAAAAAAGTAATACCTCTGGGGGTACTGATTCAGGAGTTTCCACGTCTTCTGGATTGGTTCAAAATTAGAAGGCTACGTAGTTGAACATTAGTAGTCGTAAACCTAAAATTGGGTCGGCTTTTCAACGACGGATATATATATATATATATATATATATATTAAAAAAAACTTCAAAGTTTCAAAATACTTGGATCTCTATTTGTAATTTGGAGGATAAAATTAGCTAACACATCGGAAAGTACAGCTTGATAGGAAATTTTTGTGGGAAAAATGAAATAGTCTGGGAGGAAAGTAAAACCCAGTCACATTAAATGTTTTCCTGTTATTATTTAAGTACCGTGAATTTAATTTAATGCAACCTGTGTTTTTAATAAGTAAATATAAGTTTCTAAAGAAAGATTTAAAGTAATACAATAAAATTAAAGCAATATAAATCAAATGCAAGCAATACAAATTTTGCTTAGAAATTAAATTTGTTTGCTTAAAATATTATAACTTAAAAACGTTATTTAAAACATATTTACGAAATGTGTTAAAAATTATAGGAACAATCTGTAAATTACTGTGCATAAATGAAATAAAAATAATAAAACTGCTATGAGTTATTGCTTTTATAAATTTCCGAAGGCTTGTATGAAAAGTTTAGTGAAACTGACAAATGAAAAAAAAAGGTCAAAGTAACTAACTCTTATTACTTCTTAATAATAAAGATTTCTTCAATCAGTTAGAGATCTATAAGAACAGATTGAGAAATATTATCTGACAACAGAATCAAAATGCATCAAATGAAATTGAAAAGAAGAAATTTCGCTGCTAATGATTTGGTTTATGTATTTGGTGAAGGGTTTCCTCAAAAATATATGTTGGTGGTATGATTAATATACAAAGGCCCTAAGTAATAAAAAATTAATTTTAGCTTAAATTATCCATTCCTATATTATTTCGATTTCGATTTATTTTTTTCTAGTCGCTGCTCTTGATTAAAAAAAGTGAAATAAAGAATGTCAAAAAATATTAAAGTCCTTTTTATAGAATTGGTGAATCGACTAATCAAAGAAAATATACAAAAGCGAAATATACTGATGTTTAAATTATGCAGATAGGCAATTCCTATTTTCTTTACATGCTTTGAATATGGAAATCACTTTTATAACCTTAAATTTAATATTTATAGATTGTTTTAATTCAGTTACGGTTTCAAATATAGGTTTTACAACTTTATAAGAATAGTTTCTAAATGTTAATGCAAATTGCATATTTTAATTATATTAAAAAAGAAGTAATTACTATTTATAAGTTCGTGGATTTGATTGATTGAATGGTTTTTTCAAAAGCAGGAAAAATTGAAGTGTAAAATGTGTGAAGAAGCTGCTTAGGTATTTCCTTAGTTTTGAAAAAAGTTCAAGTCAAGGTTACTTACCCCTGTCAATGTCTTTAATATTTTTTTTTTCAAAATGTAATGAGTTTAAAGCAAAAAAAGGATCTTACTGTATAATATCAATATTTTTTAACAATAAAAAAATAATGTAATGAGTTAAAAATGTATCAAAACTATTATTAATGATTAAATTTAAATTTACTTAAGGGATTTTCTTAAAGGCGATAAAAGTACACGAAGGTGGTAGATAGACAAATCCTAACGTTTTGGTTACAAGCTTTATTTCATTTTTTTTTTTAAATTTTCACTCTATATTCAAATAAATAAAGCAGGAATTTTAAGTTGAATAGACGCGTGTCTTGGAAATAGAAGCGAACTGTGGATTGCAAAAACTAAATAAATGAATTAAGAAAATATTGTTCTATATCAAAGTTGTAGGACTATTTCTAACTAAAAAAATGCATTGACGTAATATGGAGTTCAAAGAAATGTCCCTATCGTTGAAAATAAATGTTCAAGCTTAAAAATTTCCATAATTTTCACTTGCTAACTTTTTTAGTTCAAATTTTTAAAAAAAAAATTCTTGATGGTAAAAATTAAGGAACTAAAACCCCTTTAAAAGCCATTTACTAAACTTTTGCTTCAAAGGCAACTAATACTGTCGTTTAAATTATACGAATATATTAAGCAGATAAGAACTATATTTATAAAAAGTTCTGGCCTCAGTTACTCAGTTTTATCGTTTTTATTCTTATAGTTTCCCTTCGGTTATTTATTCGTTTTTTTAGCAAAAAAAAAAAAACGAGGTTTTACAGTTGTATTGGAGCACGTTCTTATAATAAGAGCAAGAAGTAGATAGTTTTTGTTTTAAAGGTTTTAAACATGTATGTTTACGGCATGTAATTTATTTATGATACTTGCGGAATCACAGAGATTAATCATGTCAAACTGTTGTAAAAATACTTGCTGATAAAAAGTATTGTTTAAAAGCATAAATAAATTAAATAATTTAAAGTTTTTAAAAGTTTCGAATATATATTTTTCATGTCTCATGTATTCTCCTCTTTTCTTCATAAAAACAACGTTTAAAAACTTATACTACATATTTAATGATAAAAAGTTATGCATTTGACAACATTATATTGTTTTTACAAAATGATGTGAAATATATTTTTATTTATTTATTTTGCTTTATTCAAAAAATATGTTTATTTCTATTACTCGAAAAATACTTTTACTTTTAATTCGATAATATAATGTTTATTTTATCTCGAGGGTTGCTTATGAATTATAAGCTTTATCATACAGATTCAATTACGTGATAATATAATTGTAATAATGAGGTGTTTAAATATGGCTTCATATTTTAAATTAACTGATTTCTTAAACTACGTAAATTTGAATCTTTAAACTTGAAATTAGGATAACGAGCAAGGGTGTGTGCCATATTTTACAATTGGAAAATGCAACATTTTGTTAAAAGATAGCATCGTAATCATTCAATAGCATCGTAATCATTTTTTTTTAGTATGATATTTTAATGTTAAATCACGAAGTGTGAAATTGTTAGCACCTTATCAGTAAAATAATTTATTATTTTTAAGTTACATTAAATTTGACAAGAAATTGGTTATCATTTATTTTTTGAGTAAATTGTAATGGGAAAGAGCTGGAAAAAATTAAAATCATTTAAAAAATTATATTTTGATTCCGCTTTTACACTGTAAAAAATTCCAGATCAAACTAGGGTAAAATGTGTACTTACGGTAATTATTACTGTAGAAATAGCGGTATTCCAGATATTTTGTTCAATGACATGTTCCGGTAAAAACGGATTTGACGGTACCCCTAGTGCCGGTACTTTTTACAGAAATTTTTCTGTGGGGAAATTGAATGTATATTTAAAATAAATAAAAGATTGAACGAATTTTGCTGCAAAGAAAATAAATTATTTTATCAGTTATTCATCGAGATTATTTTCTAAAACATCCTTATAGCAATTTTAATTTCATTTCATATTTATGTTCTTTCAAAGAAAACAAATTAAATAAAGTATGATGTATGTGACGTATCTAACTTGTATTTGATGTATAAACTAAAAATTAGTTATATTTATTGAATAATTAACATAATATATGGAAAACGAAGGCACAATCTAGTTACATATGTCTCACTATACATTTAATTATACATCTCATATTGTAAATCTTATTGCAGTTTAGTAATAATGTTTTCATGGAGATTCACTTTTTTCCTTATACATGGAGAACTTAATTAGCATATACATCAAATCTTGATAAAATACTCATATATTTGAATATTCTATATATTAGATAAATCTAATTCTTTGAACCAGAAAAAAGTACCGACATAAAGAAAAAACAAAGTAAATTTAAAGAAAAGTATTCATTACCGGCGACAATGATTTCGATAGTGAAAAGATGAGCATATTATTCGCAATACAGAGTCATAAAATTTCTTTAATACAAATTAAGAAGAGCATTTACTGTTCAAATGGATTTTTTCTTAAGTAAAATGTATAGAGAATCTCTTAATGAATCTCTTTTAAATTTATTAAATCTTTAAGATTGATTCTTTTAAGTACCAATCCTTTTACAAAAAGATCTATTTTACGTTAAAATAATTTAATTTAAACTATTAAACTATTTAAAATTAAAATTATTATACAGACAAAATAAAATAATGCGCTGTATAGTCGATTAGACGTTTAGCATTGCTGTAATAAAAATGTTATATTTCTCAATATTAAGAATGAAAATCTGAACAGAATTAAACGAATTAGTTTTACATTTTTCCTACAAGATGAAATTTCTCTATTTTTTTTTTCGGATTTCAAGAATTAAAAGAAAAAGAATAATTATGTTCTCTATAAACATAATGAATATATATATTTGTGTACATAATGAATATACATTTATGTTCAGTAATTTTTCATAAAAAGGTTTTACTTTTCAATAATAATACCATAATTTACACTGATGAAGACATACATAGTTACAGAAAAATACTTGCAAAAACATTATCCATGAATTATAACTAAGTCAAGCAATAACCATTGCTTTTTTTTAGAATTTCGGTAATTAATTTATTCAAACAACTTTTATATATTGTAACAACCAACTGACGTTATTTTTCTTATTTTATTTATTAAATAGAAAAGCAAACTGGTTAATTAGAATTGGAGAAAAAAATAAGTACCCTTTAAAAGTTTTTATAAACATTAATCTCATTTGAAAAGTCATAAAAGCACAAGTTGTTTTTTTTCCTGAGGAATTAAGCTGCAGAATTTAAAGTAATGGCCCTGTAATGATACTATCTAGTTACTTTAATTGCGTAGTTAATTTTAAAAACAATTTTATGAAAATTTTTATGGCTCAGTTTTAAATCATAAATGAATTAAAAAGCTAGTCCACTTTCTGATTAGGTAAATATTAGTTCTTACTTACTCTCATGGATTGAAAACATAATGGCTTTTAATCTGCAGGCATTCGAAATGTTATTACATTTTAAAAATGTTTTTATTTAAACTAATTTTTTATACTTTGTTTATCGAGTCCGTAGTAAGAAAGCTCCCTAATTCTAGTTAATTGTTTATTTGAAAAAGAAGAAAAATATTTTATTGATCCATAAAGTCTCCTTTTGCTTTAGAATTTTCACTTTTAGGAAGTGGAAAGAAAAGGAAAACAGTGTGTACAATTAATGTTTATCAATATATTAGTCTTTGAAAAAAATAAAATATTCGTCATAATTTTGAAGCTTTTAATGGAATTGCATAATTAATTCAGAGCATGTGTAAAATGAAAAGTAATTATCGTTAAGGAAAATTGTTAAAGACCAATAATAACTAAATCATTAAACTTCTTCAATACAAGAATTATTTTTTATCTTTCCAATACCATTTGAAATTAGTTGAAACTAACATGCTGAAACCTGTCTGGTTATTTTTTTAAAAATTTTTTAAGCATATATATCTTACAACAAAACTTATATTAACAATATATTTTACAACCAAACTTGTATTAACTTTATATTTTACAACAAAACTTATATTAGCTATATATTTTACAGCAAAACTTATATTAACTATATATTTTACAACAAAATTAAAATAATAATAATAGAATATTTGACCATTATTTTCATATCCGATGCAATATTGGCAGTAATATGTTAATGCCTAATTGCATATTTTGCTCTAAAGTTTCCAAAGTCGTTTACTTTGCAGAATGCTAAAATTGTATAGAATAATTTATAGCAACTCTGAATATAAAAATTGGAGAAGTTTTTGAATAGAAAGAAAATAAGGCATGAAGCAAATAGTTATTAATAAAATTGTATTCAATAATGCTGCTTCATATTTAACAAACCTCACGACACACAAGTTCGGTAAAACAGATTTAATATATATCACTGTTTATTTAACTTGATACAAGAACTTTAGAGCAAGCTAATCTAAAAACGTAGCAGTTTGTAACAAAGTTAAGCACTTTCAAGAGTGCTAACGAAATTTTTTCACCAAAGAAAATTAAAAAGCTTCAGAATAAGTAACTGAGGGCCAAAGCAAAACAATAATTTGAAATTTTATATACCATCTTGCCGTAAGGAGTTAACTTGAATTAAGAGGGGACGATTAGATTTGCTTGATAAAGATCCAGCAATTAAAAAATCACCAATCACGCATGAATTTGAAACCTCTATGGAAATTACTAAAATCAATCAATAGCTTTTAAAGATAGAAATTTTTTAAATGCCTGCTGATAATGGAACGGCGCACAAACTTGAAATGACGGTGAGGGCTAAATATAAAAAAAAAATTCGTTAAAGTCATGAATAATTCTTATAAACTTGTAAAACTAATTAAATCGCTTAATAAACTTTTAAAAATAACTTTTCATTTATGAAAAAGCTTTTCAATGTGACAACAATCTTTAACTAAAGACACGTTTTTATCGAAATTTGATTATACCTACCACGATTTTATATTTTTACGTTTCATTGTACGATTATGTCTCAGCAATTAACTCATCTATAAGTTAAATTTAAAAAAATTCTGATAAAATTATAAGCACTTCAAAACGTGATCTTCAATAACTTTTTAAATAATTACCTGTAACTACTTAATGAAATTTAATAATTGTGAAGTAAGGGCGGTGAAAAATTCTTAAATTTATAATTTATTGACGGATTGCATCAATATTGAAACATGTTAACATCAATAGTAATATACAAAGAGCTTCATAGTTATGTTCTTAAAGCTTAAAAAATGATTTTTATGCCTCTGTCATTATTTCTAATTAGACCATTTTTAAGGACAAGTTTTATGGAACTATTATGCTTTAGAAAATAATTCATCAGTAAGTCATACTAAAAAAAATCTGCAAAATTTTTACCATTTCAAAATTTGATCTTTTAAAACTTTATAAGTAGATTTATTTCGCTGTAGTTCTTAAAGAAATTTAATAATTGCGAACAAAAGATTGTAATTCATTTCTTAAATTCATAATCTTTTCAAAGAAATTTTGAGCTAGATGAACAAACTAAATATCTCATCGGCTTAAAATTAAAATTTCGTAATGACGATTAAGAATAAAATTTAAAATTTTACCATATTTAAAATTTTCGTTCCAAATATATTAATCTTAAAAACTAACTAAAATTCATAAAGCTTTGTTTTGTACAATACAATTTATTCTAATCACGCCAAGATTTTCAAATTAATATTTCTTTTATAGAAAACTAAAACAGAAAACAGTCAATTCAGCAGATATTTTTTTAACCAGAATTACAGTTTCAAATCTTTTTTCGTCTCCAATTTGCCGGGATTACGTAAACGAAGTTACGCATTACGTTATATTCAGAAAAAGTTTTCCTTAAAAGAATTGGAAGCTGCATAAGAGCTTTAAGAATGGAAAAAAAAGTATTATTGAAATACTTACTCATCATAACAACAGAACATTTGCTACCGATTGTAAAATAAAGTATATTATTCAATTTTAGAATATTGTAATAGATTTTAGTTGTAGCTCATGTTTGTGTAGTATGGCATCTTAAAAATTTAAACTTAATAATTAAAAAAAAAGATTTATTTATACAAATATTATACGAAACTTGAGATCATTAATTTTACATTTTAAACTTTGTTTTTTCTAAAGATCATGCAACGTAAAAAATTCCAGATCTTGTTGAACTGTACCGGCACCTTGAGTACCGGTACATTTCATTAGAGTTCAATTTTATTGGAACATATTACGGAACAAAATATCTGTTATACTGTAATTCTTACAGTAATAATCATTGAAAAATGACTGAATCATTCAAAATAAATAAATATTACAGTAAAAATTGCAGTGTAATTGTGTAAATGGATTTTACGTGTGATGGACTCAAAGTGCCGGTACTTTATACCGTAATTTGATCCAGTATTTCTTGCATATACATTCATAATATATGATTTTACATAACACTTTGTGACGTTTTTACTCATTAGCAAAAATCATTTTGCAATTGTATTCACTTAAATGATTTAAGCATTATTTGTCCATTGCTTTTGATGCTGTTATACCACCTTTGTCTTATGAGGTTCTATACTTTATTTTATTTAATAAATTAAAAGTATAAAGACTTCTAATTGTGGTAATTATATTTATAACTTTAAACACTATTGAACTTTGAAAATAACATTTACATCAAAAATATAGAATAGTTATGTTTTTCAAAAGTAAAAAAAACTAAAAATATTTATAGTTTAAGAATTCCATTTATTAGTAAAATGTAATCATCTTTAACTATATTGGGGAATTAGCAAATCATTAACGATTAAATCTTAAATAAAATAATGGCTAAACATTTTGTTGAAAATGAACGTTGTAAGTAAATTAGTAATTGAATATTACAGTAGAATTTAAAGTACTCTGCTTTAAAGATCAATTTAAACCATTTAATTTAAATAAAGCTTAGAAAATCAAATTAAATGGCAATAAGTTATGACAAATATCCCTTTATCTCAATTAATGGACTAAAACTATATTATATTTCATAATTTTTTTTTTTAAATTATGAAAAGAAAACCAAGGAATAATAATTTTACTCTACATTAAGAACGCAAAGCAGTGTCCTTGTAGCAGTTTAGCATTTTCAACTTTATCTTACATTTTATTTGCTGTCCAATAAATCAAAGTCGCAGAAACTTGATAATATGAAATCGTGTAAAAGATGTTTGGGTAGATAAGATGTAATAAAAATTAAGATTTTATAATTAATTAGAAAATTAATTAGTTACTGCTAAATTTGTAACAAAAACTAACGTGTGGGTTACGTCACTTTGTAGCGAGCATAAATGCAACTGAAGAGTTTAAATTTAATGTAACAAAAAAGTAATTTTTATTGAAAACTTACCCGATTTTTTTCAAAATTTTGATTTACTCAAAACGTATTGCTATTTTATTTTCATTTTTATGATGGCTAAATCTTATGCTGTAGGAAACTTTATTTATATTTTCCGAGATATTTATTTTATGAGCTCGTGCTTTATTTGAAGTTGGAAGTAACAGAAAAAAATAGAGACATTAGATGTTGCCGGACAAAAATCTTATTGTTTGCATTGAAAACTTTAAAAATATATTTATAAAAAATTTAATTTTACAAAGATAAAAACAACTTCTAAATTTAACGTTAATCCTTGTAAACGTTATTTAATATAGAATAATTTAAAGAGATAATGAGTTTAAATTCCTTTTCATTTATTTCTCCTTGTTAACTCACACATTTTTAAAGAGACGGTTGACTGTTTTTTCCATCACGGTTTTCGTTCCTTTCTTAAACATTAACATTATAATAATAATTTATTTTGTTAAGTAAATAATCTTTTTGTAAAAAACCTATAACTGAAAACGCAAACAACTTCTGAAGCAATAATAGCTTTTGGCATGCAACGCACAGTGTTATTAATAATTTAATAATAATATTGTAATGAATTTATAAGGACAATTTATTGTTCAATAAATTTAACCGATTGTTAACAGTAAATGAATCGCAAAATTGAATTAATTTATAAATTCAAGTCAGACGTACTTAGTTGGGAAATAAAATTTAAAAAATCTCACTTTTTCATAAGCTGTATATTTCTTTTAAAATTAAAAAATTATACATTGTTAAAAAAGAAGTAATTTTTGAATGTGTGCAAAATTTTTTAAGTTTATTTATATTTTACTGTAATCTAAATGTGTTTTTAGTGTTATCGGACTGCTCGTATTCCATCGTATTCACATTTCATAACTTTAATTGCATTCCTCATTTCAGCATCCTACTGATATAATTATGAGTAAAAACAAATTTACCATAATGTTTTATGTTTACATTTGCATTTAATTTTATGTCATAAGAATTAGTTAGTTTCAAAAGATGAGGCGAGGCTAGTTTATTTAAAATGCTTAGTTTTTCTTTCGAAAATATATATTTCTTTAAATGTAACTTTCACCTTAGCAAATAAATCATTAATAGCATCAACTTTAAAGCATTTTAGCTGCAACATGTGGTTGTAGATCTCTTTATTAGAGATCTAATCTTCTAATTTGTTTTGTTAATACAATTTGTTTCGATATTTTTGTGTTTCTTTATTCGACCAATTCTGAATTTTCAGCTTTAAAGAAATTTTGCACGGCTGATGGGACAGGTTTTTATGGTCTTAATTAAAATTTATTTTTAAGTTTGACTTACCATTTTGAATGAGGTTTAACTTACCCCAATAAAAAAAGAGCTGTAAAACCATACTTTGATAAAAACTTTCAGAACTCAGCAGCAAACTATAAAAACAAAAAATCAGCTAAACGGGTCCCAAAAAAACTAAGGTATCCCCTGTTCATATTTTCAATTCATATTTAATGTAATTCTTCGAAAATTACTTCGAAATATATATATAGAACAAATAAGAAAGCAATAATTTACTACAAATCTATTAACATTTCTTTGCATCTTTTAAAAGCTTAAGTTTGAGATAACTTCAATAAAAATATAAAAAAGTCCACTCAGTTTGATAAGTTCAAAATTTTTGACATTATATAATATTTTCTATCTTTATAAAATATTACGCATAAAATAAACTTATAGTCCTCGCCAGAAAGTAAATGTCACATTATCCATCATACTTGACCCTGAAACTGGATAGATGCTTATTGAAGTAAGCATATGTCAGATTGTATCAACGTTTGTTCAATAGCTTTTAAAGCTGAAAACTCTTTGTCAGTCAAGGCATTGTAATATCTTTTCACGTCAATGGTTACTTCAGGTGTTCCGGTTATTTTTCAAAGATCATGCACTTCAATATTATTCTGTAAAGCAACTTTAGAATATGAATTTTTTGGGAAAAAACTTGAACATCATTTTGATCTTCTGGTCTTATATCCAGAAAAATGATATTTAGTATTATGAACAAGAAAACTGAATCCTACAAACTTCTAATTTGTGTTAGAAAAAATTATTCTTGCATTTTAGCCGAAATTCTTTAAATGTTTTGTTTAAGAAGTCACAGTACCCTTGAAACATTTTTTTTTTAAATAAAGGTATAATCATTCATTTTGTGGATGCTCCACATGCTCATTTAACTTATAATAAATAATTTTTCTTCAAAAAATAGTTATACTGTTTACTTTTCTTAAAATTTAAAATTCATAATTTTTAAATCCTTAAAGTTTTTTATATTAACATATTTCCAAAATTTTTCATTTCTTTGTGCTTACATTATTCATCTTAACAATTTTGTGCATTCATTTGTAGATATATCAATTAGAATATTTTTATACATTATTTTGTAAAAAAGTGGAAAAAAAAGTTTATAATTTCCTGTTAGGTACATATAACAAAGCTTTATCTTAAATAGAAAAATTCCTTGGAGATTTAATTAAGATTAAAACACAAAATTATCATATATGAGAAAAAGAACTTTAAAGTCTGCCTGTTGTGTCAAGTTTCTATTTTAGGGCAATCTAAAATCATTCAAAACTTTTTTAAAAATGTTTTTTTCTTTCTTAATAGAGGGCACTTGGAATGTATTGTCCCATTGGCCTCATATGCCAGGACTGCTACTCTCGTCTCGTTACCCAGTGGGCACCTGTGACGAAGCCACGGCGGTGGAGCACCGTCGCCCACGTCACACAATCACAGACCCGTTTATAGAGCGAGTCACATTCACACAATCACACACACTAAGGAGAAAGGACATAGAACACAGAGAGAGGAAGAAACATCCATGCCCTGAGCGGGATTCAAACCCGCAGCCATCGGCACCATTTTTAAAAATGTAGATAGCGAGATGAGTTTTTTTCAGTGCATTTGAAATAGTTTAAGTTTTATTATGAGAAATGAAAAAATATCGTTATTTTTCTACTTTTTCTACTTGTTTTAATGATTAAGTGAAATACAAACTCTTAATTTTTTATGTACATTAATATAATATTTTACATAATATTAAAAAATGGGGAAGTGGAATGATATTTACGGATAAAAATGTCTTAAAATTGTTTACAAAAAACCTAATTTATTTCAATAAAGATTTTTAAGCCTTTGTATACATGTTTCCAGAAATCTAATAGGTGAATATAGCAAGAAATTAGCAAGACATTTTAAGCACTAATACCAAGAAATTTTAAGGCATAAAAATTTTTACTACATTCTAAAGAATGTAATTTTTGTATAAAAATACAAAATATAAATAAAATTGGTCAAATACTTTTTAAGAAATCGAGTTTTAGAAATACAATCTTTCAATAATTTGATACCACAATCTTTTCATAGTGTTTTTAATGTACAGATAAAATTATGTAGAATCTAATAATCTAATCAAGAGTTCTTAATAGTCAAAATTTTTAATTTCTTGTAAATCTTTCTCTTAACGTTAAAGAATTGCGGTATTAAATTAGGGTATTAATCAGGGTAAATAAAAAATTGAGCTTAAAAGATTTCCCTTGCGAAAAATTAAAGTGTTTTTAAGGTTTAATTTAAGTTATTTTCAGGTGTTAAGGTTCATTTGAGGTTTACTAGATTTTACTAATACTGTCTAACTTTACTTTTCTGTCTAATTACAGCGAAGGAAGCTGTTTGATTCACAATTTAGGATGTTTTGAGGTTGATGAAATCTACCTTAGAGCAACCAGCTGAAAAAGGTAGATATTTTGGTTTTCATGTTATTTTTCCTACACCTCGAACAAATAAGTATGTTTGAGGTGGGAATAATTTTCCTCGGTTTCAACAAAAGGTACAGCTTAGCTACATATTAGGTTGATATTATGTGATGTAAATGAGGTTTAAATTTTGGTTTATAGATAAGGTTATTTTCGGTGAAAAACATAACCTCATTTTTCTACTTCAAGTGAATTGTGCTATACCTGTCAACTTCCGAACAACCTGAAAAACACTTCCCCTTAGAAGTTAGCCGTTCTTTCTCTTTACATTAGTATTAAAATATATAATGAAAGCAGTTTATGTAAGTAAAATCAGATCTGTCGAGTCGTTATCTAAAGGAATCTTTTCGGCTCCAGACTTTACTTAGAGTTTGATTCCAAATTTAACTCCGACTCCAACATCTATTCGATAAAAAATTTTACTCAACTCTAGATGTGTAAAGAAAATTAATTCGAAGCAATTCATTATAACTTATATTTTTTTTGTGTACAAATTAAGGGTAATTTATTCAGAAATAATCACATTCATGGCTGAGTAAGTTCAAATTATATAAATTTAGCTGTTATAATTTAAATTATTCTATTATTATTTTTAAGCAATATTTTTTTTCATTCATTACAAATAAATTTGTGATAATAATTTTTATAACATCTTACATGCATTTTCTCTCATTAACTCCAATTCTAGTTCCTACAAAATTTTCTCCAATTTCTCGACCCCGATTCCAACTTCGACTATCACAGACAAGTATAAAATTTGTTTGCGTGCTCTTTTTGAAAATCCACAATTCTGAATTACCTCAATTTCGATGATGGTCAACATAATATGGTCGACATGAACATCGAAAATACTTTAAAACTACATCCAATCCATTCTTAGGCTATAGCTAAAAGAAATAGTTTTCCATGGGATTTGGCACGCATTTAATTTAAGTCGGTGATATTCTAGCTTATAACTCTATTTCGCAAAACATGAGTTTAAGCCCCAATGGATCGGGAGATAAAGAGTTGGCCTTGCAATGAGGTGAACCGAGTTCGGTCCCGGCGATGACTGATCGGTACGAATTCCGCAGCCAGCTTGCACCGACCACAGTGCTGACGTGGTAGATGGATCATGGGTTAGAGAGTTCCTCTGGGTGGTTCTCGTGGTCATCCTCTAAATGTAACGCAAATGAAGGTTAGTTCCATCAGAAAGTCCTCCACGAAAGCAATTTTTTACTAATACATGATCCAGGAGTTTATTTGTCTTCTGGATTGGATTTAAAATTACAAGGCTATGGAGTTGAACATTTGTAGCCCAAAAATTGGGGTCGGCTATTCAACGACGGTTATAAAAAACATGAGTTTCATCTGGAGTTAATAGCAAATTTTATTAATTGTCATCTTTAATTCCCCATGATTGGTTTGCTTAAGTGAATCCAACATGTACGCTTTATCTTAAAAAGTAACCAAAATGTTAAAAAATGTATATATGACAGTAAAATAAATAAATAAATGAAAAAGTATGACATTTTTATTCTAGAACTTGACTAAAATTGATTTTATTCTCATTCTCCTTTCACAAAATAAATTTTGTGATAATATCATAGTAAATTAATTATCAGTCAAAAAATAATCTAAGATTAATTTCTTTTAGTCTAAATTGCTGAATTGTTAATAAAATTTTAATTGCTTGTAGAATTATAACATTAACTAATTTTTAATAAACATATTCAGTTCAGAAATTATTTTGCAGAATTATTCTTGAAATATTAAGTCCAATTTAACCCACATTTATTAATCGCATTCTCCTAAAACTTCTCCTAAATGAAATAAAGCTGTTTTCTCCCTGAACTTGGCAGACATTAACAAGTAAGATTATATAATGAACTCAGAGTTCCTTAAAACTTTGTACACATAATAAATGACCATAACTTCAGAATCTTTATATTTTCAGAGTCTATCTGTCCATCAATCTAAACATGTCATATAAAGTTCGTGAATGGAACTCGATTACTTGCGTGTCATAAATTCCATCTACGATATGCATTTTGCTCGACAGGTTGGAATAAAACATATTTGCCCTAAGAAGTAGGTAAATAGTCGGAATTTTTTTTCTTCTTTTAAATATCATATATGATTTATTTTGTTTTCCTTTTCTCTGGAATAAAAATGTTCTACTCCAAGCATAGGAAATTTATGGGAATTTTTTTTCGATGCTAAAAGTGTTTTTCTTTTTATTAATAGAGCGAAAATTAATTGTTGTGAATAATTTTATTTTATTTTAATGTTAAATAAGTTTTAAACCATATTAAACCATAGCGGGGCCATGAGACAAAACTTTTTTTTCTTCATTGATGCGAAAAGTGCTGTTAAGAAAATAAGAGGAGAGAAACCTTTGATTAAACTAGGAGAGTATATTTTTAATTACCACTTAGTTTTTTTATCTTTTAAATCATTTTTTATCACATTACATGGATCGAGCCTGATCGGTAGGGCGCTGGGCTCATGTCCGAGAGTTCGAACCCCGCCGACTGAAGACTCCCCGTGTAGTAAAGTGACTGATGCAAGTTAAATCTGTCGAGTCACAAAAGTCCTCCATGTTCCCATAACAAATCAATACCTCTGGAGGTACTGGATTGGAGATCGATCGTTCTCTAATTCAGGTCAAAATTATGATCTGTGGATGAATGAATGGATGAATGAATGGGTCAGTACTATGAACGGAGTGTGACGTATGGCGTGGCAGATGGCGAATTCTTGGCTATAGATGGCACCACTGGAAAACAAGAACAATCGCACCCCCTCTGCCTTAATGGCATACGTCAGCAACAACGACATCACATCACATAATGATATAAAAATTGTGTAACTTACAATTCAAAATTGTATATAAATTTTACCCTTGCTTAAACTAGGAGAGTATTTTTTTAACTACCACTCAGTTTTTTTTAATCTTTTTAAATCTTTTTATATCACATCATATAATGATATAAAAAATGTCTAACTTACAATTCAAAATTATATATAAATTGTACCTTTGCTGAAACTTGGAGAACATATTTTAAACTACCACTTAGTTTTTTTTTTATCTAAATCTTTTTATATCACATCATATAATGATATAAAAATTGTTTAACTTACAGTTCAAAATTGTATATAACAATTCATAAGCGGCTTTCCTAACCAATCTATTAAGACCATCTTTCCCGGATTGCAACTACGCCCAAAACTTCAGTGGTCAGAAATATGAATCAGTCGTAAAAAAAGTATGTTTATTAAAAAAAAGTACGATTTTGTTTAAGATTCCGTAACTTAAGATATCCTCTGCACCAATTAATAAGCCTATTTGAAGTCACTCACTCGAAACAATAAGATTGATCGTTAGATAAGAAGTTATTTAAAGTGGTCTGTTTCCTTTGCGTACTGTACATACATTTATAAAAAAAGTCTCATTAATTTGATTTTAGAGTTCCTACGCTGATATTTATTTAATAATGTACTCATTTTATTAATATTTATTCAAACGGCAAACAACAACAAACATTTGTAAAGGTTTGATTTTTTATCTTTTCTAAAAGCTAATTATTAAATAAGTGATAAGTAGACATAATTTTCTGAAGCTAGGAATTTTGGAAAAATTACAGAGCCTAGTATATGAGCGTATATAAAATCCTAGTTCTAAACTTTATTCTTCTTTGAAAGACAAATTTTGTAATCTTCAAAATTGCAGGAATATATTCCTTAATAATATAGTTTTATTCTAAGTTTTATTTTACAAAACAGATTCTATTATTCCGAAACATTATTTTTTTACTTGTACTCGAATTAGCGCTTTACTTATGAAATTACAAAATTATAAATGAATTCTGTTACAATTTTTCTAAAATAGTTTACTAAACATAAAGTGCACACATTAATAGAGAATAAAATTTTAATCATTTTTTAGATTGTTAAGAAGCGCTTCAGTTCCTAATTATCAGATGAAGAAATTTTATTCATATATTACTCAATTAATCAATTACGTATAAACTTGTTTCAATGATTCAAACTGAAGATATATTTCCTTTCAGTGTAGTTTTATAATTTTAAACCTATTAAAAATCCCCTCTTTTAGACTTTTGTTTATGCTTTCAAAATAAAGAAGCAGCTAAAATTCAATTCCATGAAAAGTTTAAACCTTATTCTATTAGAAAGGAATTTCAAAACTAAATTAGGTTTTTGAAACTTGTATGTAGTTTCTGATATCTACCTATTTGTTAAAAAGAACATGCTTTTGTTCGAGAATTAAATGGAACGCTATTGTTTAGTTGAAACTTGATTTTTTAATGAATATCCATTCAGTTTGTAAAGTCAGTCTGCATACCTGTTCCGTCTATTCAGAGTAAGAAACCAGTTACTCAGTTTAACGAAACTTATTCTTCCAATTTTAGAGTTATGTTATGTGTTGTATCTGACTTTCTAAGTTTTGTTTCAAGTTAGAAAAATAACCTATAGACATAAATACAGAGCATAGTAAATAAAGCATTATTTTAAGATAAAGCGATTATTTTGAATGGGTTTGCTGTAGAGTACTAATTTTTAATTATACTAATTTATATTAAAACCGATATTCTATAAAAGCCATTTTTAATTATGGATAATATTTGATATTTAAATTAAACCATATGCTTTACTTAAAATGTAGCCTTCTGATCATTTGATACACATCTAGGGAAAGTAGTTCTAATACCCAATATTCAATATGTTAAATTAAAACTTAACTTTAATATATGTAATGAAGGTAGTCGGCCGAGCAGGAAAACAGGCACAGGATTTCAAAAATGAGCAATTTAATTTTATTTAATCATTTTCAGATGAATCCCCAGAGAGAGTGGACACAATTTCATCGTGATTCAGTCTAAATGTTAGGGTAAATTTTGCAAAGAAAATCCGTAAAATGTCTCGATTTAGGGAAAGAGGGAAATCTTAGTAAATACAATTTGTTTATTAAATAGGTCGCGCGATTCCCACAAAGAGTAAAGGAATAAATGCTTTTTTTCCTTTTAATTGATGCATGTGTGTACCAGAAATAGATATAAGGTCAAGATGTGAGTATAAAAATGTGGGAAAGTGCTTCGATTAGAATAATAAATTAAATAAAGGATTTACAGAAAAGAAATAACGTAAAAAGATAAATTGAAGCTTTTTATGTAACATCCCCCTTTCCAAAAAAATGCAATTCTAACAATTTTAATATCTAAAAATTTTATATAATAGTTAAAATTATTAATTTTAACATGATATAAAGTAATATGACTTATAAAAAATACACATTTGTACCATTTCATCGACTAGGTCATTTCGTCGACAGAGTCATTTCATCGACAAGGTCATTTCGTCGACAGGGTCATTTTGTCGACAAGGTCATGTCGTCGACAGGGCCATGTTATCGACAGGGTCATTTCGTCTACAGGGTCATTTCCTCGACAGGGTCATTTCGTCGACAAGGTCATTTCGTTGATAGTGCCTTGTGTAATTATATTTTAGATATTTAATATAAATATTTCTATTATTAATTAGAAAAATGGTATTATTTAATTTTTATACGAAAGTAAAATTCTTTATTACTGTGTATTGCTCCAATTGCACTAAAAGAAGTCGCTTTTTAAATAAACTGATAGGTAGTTGAGAAGCGTTTATTAGAAACCTACTTTTCTATATCCAAATCGTAATAGCTCGACACTTGTTTTCAGGATAAGTAAGGATCGTCTCCAGAACATTACCAAGCATGATATCCGGATTTTTATAATACTAGGAAGTTTCGCCCCTTGCTCGCTTCGCTTACAAATCATCGTAATAGCCACTCATACATCTTAGTTCGTTTTTCCCTATATCGATATTTTTTTAAAGAGAAAATATATATAGATTGTCATTTTATGTAAGAAAATTTTGTTAATATGTCAATCGTAACAAAATTAATGATTACTTGCATAAGAAAAAAAATCAACTGAGCTTGAAAAAATGAATATATAAACACAGAGAATATTTTAATTTAGTAATTTTACTAGCTAACTGTCTAAAAGATTTCTGATTAAATTCCTTGTAATCAACACCATTGTTATCATCGTAAAAGTTTGTTCCTTTTCCTTTTTTTTGACAAGATTTTAAACTGTATTAATGTGTATTACTCATTGTGGATGAACAATATATAAGTATAATTTTCTTTCTATCGACAGAGAATTTTTGCAGCGGAAATGGCCTGTTAAAGAAAAGACCTTGTCAATGAAATGACCTAGTCGATGAAATGGTTTGTCGATAAAGTGGTGTCGATGAAATGGACTGTCGATGAAGTGATTGTCGACGAAATGGATGCGACCCATTTATATGTATGATTGATTTGATAAGAAAGAACTGACGTATAGTTAATTAGTGGATTTTTTAGTGAATTGACATATAAGTGAATAAGCAGAAAAATTAGGAAAGGAAGAAAGAAGGAAAAAAATGATACAAAATAGACGAAGTGAATCAAACAATAACTTAAAAGATGAAAATGAGTTTGAAAATTTTTAAAATTCGAACTCATGAGATCAAAATTAGCTTTCTATAATAAAAATGACTTAATATTTCCAAATATTTTGTGTTGAGTCACGGTGGGTCTAGGGATGGAGTGTTGACCTCCCAATGAGATAACCCAGGTTCAAATTCCAATGAGGGCTGGTTGATTCAAATTCTGCTCTCTGCTCGTATCGACCGCCGTGCTGACGTAAAATATCCTCAGCCATTGACGCATCATGGGTTAGAACACCTTGACATGTGGATAATGGTGGGTTTCGCGAATTTCCAAAATATTAAAAAGTGCTTCACAAATGCTTGCTTGCCCCAATGCTTGATCGAGGAGTTCCCTTGACTTCTGGGTTCTGTGCAAAATGACAAAGCTTTCGGAGTTGAGCATTGATAGTTTTAAACTCAAAGTTGAGTCAGCTGTCCAACACCGGTTATAAAACAAAATACTTTTATGTTGATATAATATTTATTCTGCGTATTCTAGAGATACGTATTCTAGAAAGAGTCATGTACTCGAGCTTTTCTCTTTTTGTTTTGATGCAGCAACAGTACATTTTTTAAATAATAGAATAATGAGTATATCATAAAACAATTGGAATGCACAAGTTACCTCCAGATCAACTCTTTTAAAAATAAATAGAACAGTAGCTATTAAAACGAAATCTCAATAAATGAATTTGACATTCTGAAACACAAAGTGTCTTTTATTTTTAAAATATATCGTTAACAAATCAAAATTTCTTTCACAAACATTAGCGAGGAATTCATGCTTTATTTATAAGTCAACCAACTCTATTCTTTCAATAACTTATGGTACAAACATGCCAAACAATTTAGCCGGGCAAGATTAAAGAATAGGTATTTATTGACCATTAATAGAAACTATTTGTGGATGTGATGTTGTAAAAGATATGCTACTCTCATATAATAACTCTCAAAATATGAAACTTTATTTACGCAATTAAATTGTTTTAATACAAACTGAAGAATATTTTTGTAGGACACATGTAACGCCTTTTTGAATATTTGTGAGTATACTTTTTGGATTTCTAGTAGTTATTTGCAATAATTGGGACTTAAAAACGGACATATTCTTAAATACAATAAAAAGTACGCAGTAATTATTCGGGGAAAAAATTCTGGTAAAATATCTTTACTGTAAAGTTTACTGTAGTGATATTTCTGGTAATAAAAAAATTGCCATAAAAATTTAAATATACGGTATTTAAATCATTCATTTGGTAATTATTCCTGTCTTATTGTAATGACTCACCGGAAATTCTGCTTTTCAAAATTATAGTTCTTATTGCCACACATTTAATAAAAGATTACAAAACTGAAAAGGAAATTAAACAAATAAATGGTTTTTATGCCATGATATAAGGTATCGTGATAAACTTACAAAATTTTTCCATTTAGGAATTTACCAATTACCAATTAGGAAATTTACCAACTATTATAAAGTCAAATTTTATTTTTAATTTTACCAAAATCATCTCCAAAGTGCTTTGGTAAAAATTATCGAGACTTTTGGAGTCCCCATAGATCCAGAAGCACGTTAATTTTTACCATATCTAGGTAGCTTAGACCGTAATTCTTTTTCTCTGTGTATTCACACACACTCAGTGTATTCAGTAATTTTTTTAGTACATCAATTTCATACTTTTTGATCTTGTTCACAGAACCATCTGCCAATTTTTTTTCCAATTACCTCCCTTAAACTAGCCTTCATTATCAGTAATGCGCATGCGTTGAACACTCCTTCAAAGGACTCAATATAAGGTTCGTCAAAGTCACACACCACTGTAAGAAAAACAGATATTACAAAGAGAAGAAGGAAACATCATCTTGCACCTGTTTCGAAACCCAAGTTTTAGAATTTAGGATCTAACATGCAAGATTTTATTACCTGAATTTATGTTCTATCAGTTAATAAGCTGCATAAAAAAATTATACAATGGATCCACAACATTTTATTTGAATACACACAGTGTGTCGAACTTCTAAGTGATTCTCTTCATTTCACCCGATGATAAAATTCCATTGTTAAGTTAAATAAGTTAATTAAAAGTTGCGTAACTTACAATTACACTATTTTTCCCCTTCCATGAAGTATATAAATGGGCAAGGATAAATCTTCTGTTCAGCACCACCTTTTTATGTCATTCTTCTATTGATTCTGTAATCATGGAACAGATGGTTTGATACGAATCTTGTTAGTAATTATATACTCCGAGAAACAACTTACTTCGTGAGGAGAATAACATGTCTGTATAGATCACAAAACAATATAACTATTGTTATCTAAGATATTCTTGTTCTTTTCTTCTTTTTCCCAAGGAGGAAAAACTTTGATGGTGAATAGAGAAAAAAAAAGACATTGCCGCCACTCTTTAGTATTTTTTTATTAGGTCAACAAATAATTGGAAGTAAGTTAATTTAATAAAACTTCCTTATATCCAATATTTTCTAAGTTGTACGCTAGTTTCGAATATTTATTAATTTGGTTTGGATATTTATTTTGAATATTGTGCTAAAAAGAACGGAAAATTATTAAATATTGCATTAGTTTTTTTTTTTTTTTTTATGAAAATGCTGCCTGTAAAATGAAAACAGTGCTGTTTTACGTAATAGTTTAAAGCAGAGAGTTTAGTTATTCTCTTAAGAAGAAAAAGGACTGAGTTAAGATGAGAATTAAAGAAAATAACCAGTGTAAAAATCTGAAAATATGTTGTTTTAAAATTACTAAAAATCACAGTAAAACATATCCTCAAAGTTTAAGAAAAGAATTTAGGATAAAATATTGTGATATTAAGGGTGTCTGTACATATTGCCATAAATTTAATACTTTTGGCAAAATTGTTTGAATAAAAGTATAAGTTTTGGGCATAAAAGTAAACTTTTGGGTATAAAATTCTCAGGTCAATGCATCTACCATTGCACAAGAACGTCATGAATTTTGGATAGTTGAAAAAAATCGATTAAATATGTCGAATAACGATACATTGTGACGTTATGTTTTATAAGAAAAAAAATCCCTTTAGCTCTCTTAACTTCGATCTAAATTAGTTGGTCCATCTAATTCTTTTTGAAAGATGAATAGTATAACTAAGTCAACATTTTATAGTACTGACCCTAAAACAATACTGAGGAGAGTTTTCTGATTTGTTTTTCTTGGTAGACATAAAATTTTCAAGCTAACTCTAAAAATGTTTACACAAATGAATTTTGTTCATATTTTCAGTGGAAAATAAATAATTTCGAAATAAAATCATTATATTTAATTTCAAACTTTGAATAACTCGAAAATTTACAAATTGGAGGTAACTGTTAAATGTTCGGCTTGTTTCAAGCGCTTAAGAGTAAGCGCCCCTTTTTAAGACTTGCCAGACATGAACAAGAATAAACAAAAGTGACTAGAAATCTAAAAAACCTAAACATAATTATATTATTAAATACATTAATTACATTATTAATTACATTATAATTAATTATATTACTATTATTAAGTATATTGTTGTTATTTATAGTTACTCATTAGCAATTGCACTGAAAAATTATTAGAATTTTTGTTTCAAAGTAGAAACTTTCTTTTTATAGGGCTTATTGCATATTACACTACATCATATTGGCCTCCTACGTCTAATATATTTCCTACTTTATTGCCTATATAGCAGAAACTGATTGGCTCTCCACTCTCAACGGATTCTGCAAGCGTCCTTGCTGGGTAGTTTACTCAAACTGAAACAATGAACAGCAACATAGAGCAAATTATTAGTTCTTGAGTTGTCACCATTGATCCATAATTCATTATTCTCAACCTATTTCACTGCTATTGGGACACAAACGAACCTTACTCGTACATTTAGGATTACTGATTTTAGAATTGATCAGCACATATATAAATGTGCTCTCAAAGTCAATACCTCAAGTGCTTAGTTCTTCGTCAAAATGACATATAACTTAAAAAAGGCTTAAAGAGATTTTTAATTTTAAATATCAGGCAGAACCAGGAATTCTGTACTACAAATTTGAATACTAAAGTACCTTATCAAAATATGATATGTAGGTACTTCAGCTGAGATTTGACAAATTTCAGGGCAGACATGCTGTATAAGAGACTAAATCAAATGGCAATTTTTCTAGGTCAACATGCATTACCTATATCACAATAACGACAGTTTTTTCATAACCTCTGTAACTTTAAAACAAACTTTTTGTGCCAAATATATTAGAACACTATTAATTTTTATTTATCTATTTAGTTACAAATTATAATTACAGATTTCTATGTAGCTCATTATTATTACATAATTATAAGCCCGCAAAAGAATTTTAATGGCCAATATCAAGATCAGCGAAAACGGAGAAGATTCATAAAGGGGTGTATACATAAAATTGATGCAAACCTCAAGAGCTTTAGAATAAGAAATTTGAAAACTAAAGCTCAAAACACACTGCTTTGGAGTCGAGAGTGGTAATGATATACCAGGAAGTCTGTAGTGGATATATATGAAATTACTTATTATATGTTAGATGTTTGAAATTATTTATTATAAATTTTACCTGCGAACTAATAACCGACTTATCGTTCAACTAACTATTTTAAAGAATAGGCAAAGTAGATACCTTTATTTGCAATATCAATTTGCACAGGGAAGATAATTACACAAAATATGTAAGGAACTGACTAGAATAAAAAATATAATGTATTAAAACATATGCTAGATATTTATTCTCCGAGAAATATAAAAAAATACTTAAAAATATATGTATTATTCCTAAAAGAATTCGTTATTTGAATAACTGAGGAACTATATTAAATAGCAATGTTTCAATTAAAATAATGATGAATTAAAATAAAGCAAACCAGAACCCTTTTAATTCCTTTTTATCTTATTAGAACTTTTAAGATCTAAAGAAGGGCACAAATGAGGAAGAATGAAATTGTGTAAACCTTTCTGCAAACACTTGAAAAATGAATTATTCTGCTCCTTGAGATTTCGTAAGAGTTCAATTGTGCTAATTATACTTACCATTTAATTTATAATAAAATAGCTGAAAAACTAAACAACTCTTATATTTTAGAGAATATTTCGACTAATGTAATGTAAATATCATGCTCTTATTAAAATTTTATAAGTTATTTCTTTTCTATTTCTAATTTTTCAAGCAGATTAAGTTATTTGCGATGATAGTAAGCATAAATTAGACACTTTCACCCTCGATTACACATTATTACTAAAAAGATCTGTTTAAATAGTTTAATTAATATTTTTAACTCCGTAAATACTTATTTTAAGACATTTAAAAGTGCATTAAATTTTTAAATTCGATAAAATTTCTCGCCCCATTTTTACTTTGTCGCATTTACATACCGTATGCCTCACTTAAGTAAATCTACTTTTATTTTTTGTCATAACTGAACTCAACGGAAACCAATGCTAACCGATCATTTATATTAAGAAAAATTTATCTTTTAACACTAACTTACTAGGACTAACTCATACTCTTCTATACCTGGAAAGGATAAAAAAAACATCTAATAAGTAAGAACGAAGAAAATTTTTTTCGCCAAAATAAAACTACTTCCAAATATGACTAATAAATTCACCATGTTTATATATTACTCGAAATTTATGAGCCTGCATATCATTTACTAAACTTGGAGAACATTAGCATCAATATTAACCCAGGTTTCAATGAAGGCAGTCTTCAAGTCTGCCACTACCAGAAACAGCTACATTTTGGCATGCACAGTCTACAGAAGAAATTCCGGTAAAAAAGCAGGCCGTTCATGTCATGTACCCTAATATCCATAAACCAACATTTACTTCTTACATTTTTTGATTATACAGCATAAGTGGATGCTGGAAAATCCGACTGGGGGAAAAAGTCTCTCCTCAGGTGACAATTTTTCTTATAGTCAGTAGTTTGAATACTCTCAAATTCATGGTTATTTGTCTGTTTAAGTTAAATATGGTAAAATATTATTCAATTACTTTGCAAGAAATTTCTAACAGGGGTGCAGTAAAAAGTATTGTGATTCGAAATGGAAACCATTCACCAGTAACTCATTCTTAGAATTTTCACCAATGGATTAAATAGAAACCATTTACCAGGAACTCATTCTTGGAATTATCAACAATAGTTTGAATAGAAACTATACACCAGGAACTCATTCTTGCAATTATCAACAATAGTTTGATTAGAAACCATTCACCAGAAGCTCATTCTTAGAATTTCTAATAGTATTTTGAATAGAAACCTTTCACCAGAAACTTATTTCTTAGAATTTACAACAATAGTTTGAATTCGATTAGAAAGAACTTTATACTTTATTTATAACGTAACAAAGGATAAATTTTGAATATTAATGGTAATCAATAAAATTAAATCTCTATCATCAAAATCATGTGAATTGTAGTATGATTTTGTTGAATTTACGCCAATAGCACATGACCTTCTCTTAATCAGACATTTATCCTCAGCGGATATTTTTTCCTGTTACACATGCATCCGTTTTACTGATGTTTAACTGAACCTATTAGATATATATATATTTTAAAGTTTAAGTTAATTACAACATACTAAATTTTGTTTCCAGCTCAAGAAGCGCAGAAATTTCAGCTAAATATCAATCTAGTGACTTAATCGCCATTTTTTTAATTTAAAATCTGTTCATAACTATCGATGACCCAAACACCACAAGAATTGAAAAATATTTGAAATTTTCATAACGTCCTTTTTTTATAGTATTATAAAATTGATAATCGCTTATCAAACTAAGTTTCCTACACAAAAAATATATATTTTACATATCCGCGGTTAATTCTTTTTTAAATTTAAATTGCACTATAAATGAAAGGTTTTTTTCTTTTATATACATATTATGCTAAAGGTAAGCATCATGTTGAAGACAAATGTGGGATTTCTTGTCTACTAAAGTCGATACAGGATGTCACTAATTATCCCCGAATAGGCACTTCTTTCGTTTTATTTCTTCAACAAAAAATGCTGGAGTATCAGAAAAATTACGAAAATATATTATGAGAAATACAGATATTAAGAAAAAAAATTATTACTTTCAAAAAAATAAATTCATATGCTTTTGTTTTAGATTAATGATATTTTAAAAAAAATATGATTCATTATTTAAAACAGTAGATAATTTTTTTTTTAAATTTTTGTACAAAATATGAGATAAAATTAAAGAATTTTTTTGTTGATTAAATGGGAAAACAATTGCAAATTGTATCTGTACTTAAAAATCTAAAAAAATTGAAAATAAATATTTTAGATTCCCTGCATATTGGGTTGCTGGGTTCAAATAAAAAAATTTAATTATTACCGATCGATTAAATTTCACAATGTGTTTTAATAAGTATATAATATACTATGTATATTATAGAATGTCTCAATATTATTGCTGCTTTTCCCTAAGCATTTCTTAACTATCATACAATGTAATAAATAAGTACAATTTATTCTAATTTCTACCAATATATATTTTTAAGAACTATATTTTTAGCTTTGAAAATGACATTGAATAATAATTTTAGTAATTTGGTAAATATATTCTATACTACTCTTTAGAAATTTATAAAAGAAATTGCATAAAATATTTGCAAATTCGGTTAAAATACTTAAGAAAAACTATGAAAGTTTAGACAATTAAAGAAAGGTTGCTTCTAAATTCAGCGATTAATTCAATTATATCACAGAGATTGAAAAATGAATTTTATAATAGTTGCTTGCAAAAATAAAGATTTTCAAATACTTGTGAATTTATGAATGAAACCTGTATAATAACAGCAAGCCATATGAAAGTTTCAAGAATAAAAGAAAATTTTGAATAAAACCATTACCAAATTTTATGCTATTAATGCTTGATTTAAAAAGCTTTTACGTAATCTTTAAATTACTTTATCGACATATGTCGAAAATATTTTATTGTATTTTGCTGGATTTTTATTGTCTTCAAAAAATCTTAAGTATTCTTTGAGAAACCAGAAAATTAGGATATTTTAGCACAAATGCCTTTTTTAATATTTAATCTAGATCGCGTTCTTTATTTTAAACCAATGCTATTTTTTCACTAGTGTAACCTATATTTTACCTTCCATATTTTTAAACTTACATTACCTTCGGTGTTAAAGTGGAAGAATTTTAATACATTTATTCATGCTTTTAATTCCATTCAAAAATAAATAAATAAATAAAAAAACGAAGAATTCTCTCTTGACTGATTCTTTTTCAGGAAATTTCTATTCCCCATCGGCTCTTTAGACCGATCTTATTAAAATCCAATCTTTTCATGAAAAGGGAAATCTGTGCTGCTCTTTGACCAAGTTTGAAAAAAAAAGCAATGATCCGTAAAGAGCGCATTTATCTTTCAAAACTTCTGCACCGTTCTTAATCTTTCCCAGGTTGAAAAGTATAAATTTAATCAAATATCCTTTATAACAGTTTTTTTTACTGTTTTCAGCGAGTTTTTTGTTACTATGTTTAGGAAATGAGTAACAAGTATATTTTTTTCTCTCAAAAACTCACCTAAAACAATGTCCGAAATTTTTTCCACTCTTCATTAAAACATTATTGAGTAAAAATAAAGTTATGTTAAATTTTATATAAAATGAAATTTAAACATACCACAATTTTATCACTTATATTATCTAATTCCGTCATAGAACTAAATGTCAAACTGCTGAGATAAATACATAATTAAAATAATTTTAATGGATAAATTTAATTTGAATAGCTCATTTCTTTAAAGGAAAATTCATATAAATATTAGGTGTTTGCTTCCAATACTTAATGTTGCATCTGAAACATCGATAATAAATAAAGGTTTACGTTTGAACTTTTTATTATTACTGTTAGCGTTTAGAAAGTAGATTTTTTTCATCGACTTAAGCATGCCATTTATTAAACAAGATATAAAAGACGATTCTGCTTCGTCAAACATTTTAAGAATTATAGTAAGGATGTTTGTTAGCTTATAGATGTCATTATATGAAAGAAAATTTTATTGCACGTTTGAATTAATTGGTTATTTCTTTATTCATAATGTCAGATAAACTTAAGAGTGAACATTTGTGGTTTTCATAAGCTGTAGCTAATTTTTTTTAATGTCAGAAACTACGTGTTTATTTTCTTTTTAGTTAAGGTTTTGAAGCATG
Organism: Parasteatoda tepidariorum; assembly: GCF_982258835.1. NCBI lineage: Eukaryota > Metazoa > Arthropoda > Arachnida > Araneae > Theridiidae > Parasteatoda > Parasteatoda tepidariorum. Next base: position 81,898,324 of record NC_141761.1, read on the forward strand.
TTTCTATAAAGCTAAATCATCTAATATCTATGATAACTGAAAACAAGTAATGTACTGAAAAGAAGGATCAGTAAGGAAATAATACAAATTCGTTTGAGAGAAATGTGAAAATTCGCCAAGATATTATAGAGGCCAACGATGCTTGAGTAATTTAATAATGTATGAATTGATATAAGAAAAAAGATTATGCATTAAAGAGGCAAATTTATGAAAAAAACTATATTGGAGAAGCATAAAACATTTCCCAACTATTGTAGGCGCAAAGGTTGTTCAATAAATTTTGAAAATAGTTATTAATTAAAAAAATATGCCTTGTACTAAACAGCAAAATGAAATTAGAAATAAAGAAAAATCTTTCAGAAGTAGCGTAAATAATTTCCTAATATTATTAGCGCTAATGATGCTTAATAAATTTTTGTAACTAAATCACAAATTGGACACTTTGGGCTTTACGACAATTTGCTTATTTTTAATCGGCACTAGCATGGGTGCAAATTATTGTATCTCTATATAAGTTATCTATTATACCTGCACAACTACTGCGGAATACCCTGTAAAGCACATCGAAAGGGACTCATGCCAAATTAAATTGTTTCATCATCATAATCATCATCAATGGCTCGACAGCCCAGGGTGGGCCTAGGCCTTCTCACGAAGGTTTTTTCAGACTAACCTTTTTTTTTGCTAGTGTTGTTCAATTTTTTGTTTTTAAGACCAAAAGGTCTTTCTCAAGGCCATCTCTCCATTTCAAATTCAGCCTGTCTCTTTTTCGTGTGCCAACTGGTCTGGTATTGAGAACTCTTTTTGTGGTATGGTCTTCGTCCATTCTGATAACGTGGCCTGCCCATTTTATTCTTTGTCGTTTAATATAGTTAATAATGTCATGTTCATTATATGATTAATATAGCTCAAAATTTGATCTTCTAAGTCACACACCATTTTTTTGAATTCCTCCAAAATTAGGATTGCTGAAATTGCCTGAATTGCAATGAAATTGCTTGATTGTAGAAAATTCAGACAGTAATTTTTGGTTAATCACGTGCAAAGAAATTTAAATAATTTTTTACTAAATTATTTTTATTAATTTTTTTTATTTAATTTAATTTTTATAAGTTTTTTTCTTAAAAAATAAGTAAAATGTAAAGCAGTTGGTGTAAGTCAAAACTTTTCGGGGATTTTTCACTCGTGACCGGCTAACCGAAAAGTACCATATTTGGCTTAGTACCATGAGTTGGTCTCGTGTTAGCACTGTTAGTTTTGTGAACAGTTTATTTTGTGAAGAGTTAAGGACACCAAATACAGTTAATATTTTGATGCGATAGGCCACTAAAATGTGATTTGCTTAATTTATTGAAACAAAACTATCGATGGGGTTAAAAAATAAAATTAAACAAAAACGAATTGCAATTATTTTTACTTCTTTGTTAAAATGGATTTAAAATTTCTTTAAGTTTTGGGCACAAAATGACACATAAAATCTGAGTTTAAATGTAAGCATAAATGATACATAATATTTAAGTGAGTTTTTTCATATTATGTCAATAACTTAAAGGCTATTTCTGTTAAAAAAAAGACTATTTTGTATTAAAAGACTGTTTTTGCAAAAAAAAAATGAATATATCTTAATTAAAATTTTAAGCTATGCATTTGATAAAATTCATGTATTTTGAAAATCTTGTTCCTGTACTTTGTTTTTATTTTGCATTGAGTAACTTGCATGTTCAAAAGAATCGATATGGAGATATATTATTCATAATTTTAACACATTCGAATCAAAACATAAAAAATTATACATAAAAAGAATATACAGTTATTTCTCCTTTTTCTGTTAGAAATTAGCATTAAACACAACATAAATCAAAATCTCTAAACTAAATTTTTGCGTCATGGAATATTTTTATTATTTTTTCAAACATTTGCTTCCTTGCAAAATGACACTCTTTTTCACCCTTTTGTTACTTTGATTTGTTTTGATTCGATTAATAACGTTTTATACTATTTGTACCATGATAATTCCTTGAATATTGAAAACAATTACATACGGTAGAGCGGAAAACGATATTACATAAACTTAAATCATATCATTTTAATTTTTTATGGAAAATTTTTCTCCATGTTTTATTTGAACTCGACCGTAAGTTGTAAGCAATCATACATAATGAGGGCGTAATGCAATCATGCATGGGGTTATAATGCAACCACATTTTAGCAGATGGTGCAGCGCAATTAAGACTACGGTTTGGTCAAAAACAAGATATTTTAAGGAAATTGGAAAATAATTTTGTGAAATTGTATACTAATTGAAAAATGTCTACTAAAATAAGCTTGTCTTACTGATCATTTAGAAGAATTTAAATTATTTAAAGTATATTTATGAATGAGTATGAGTATTTCTAGTAATAACGAAAAGTAGACGTAAAAACCATTTCTAGATTTCAATAAAATTTATATACTTTTAGTGTATAATAAAATCGTTTATTTCTTCCAGAACTTACGAAGTAAAAATGGTAAAATTATTGCAGTAAATACCTTTAAAATTAAATTTTGAATACTATTTCAAAAAGTTTAGAGCTGTAAATACAAACTTATATTTAAATATTTAACAATCATAAAATGTGTTTAAAAGCAATATTTTACTAAGAATGATAATTTGGATCTTCGCCTTTGCCACTGAAACAAAACAAATCTCGTCGGTGTAGTTACAAATGTTATTTACTGTCGCAGTGGTAAAAACTGCTGCTGATTACTCAATTCAAAACACACTCTAAAGTAATTTGGCTATTTGCCAATCAGGTCAGTTACAGCTTCTTACTCACTTATTGTGGTGAAAAGACGAAAGATGAGAATCCGTCTAGTTCAGCGACTAGGGCATTTTGTTGTGGCTTACATCATCTCTAAGAAATTTATTTTTATTTTATACTCTACGTTTTACGCAAAAAATAGAAATGTCATAAGTTTTTTGTAGTTTCAGTCAGACTTTTTTTTATTCTTATCAACCCTTACTTTTTTTTCTCATTTCCTGCTGTAGATCATTATTATCGCCTTTCTCAACATAATTTTTCTATTTCTTTTCGTTTTATTTATTTATTTTGTTCTGGTCTACTTATTTTTCTAATGCTTAGAATTCGCTTATCGCTTTTGTTTACACGTGTTCTTATTTTTTTTTCAAAACTTATTTACATTGTTTCTTTAAGAAAGTTTTTCTTTCTTGAGCTAATATAATCTTAAAATGAAATATTATATGATGTACTCTGCTGAATACACTGTAGAAAGTTACTCATCAAATTACGTTAAAAATTAGAACACTCAGGGCTGGTAATTTTTGCTTTAAAATCCATATTTACTGGAACATATTATGAAACAAATAAATATGTTACATCACAATTTTTACAGTAATAATTACCGTCAGATCACCGAATCATTTTTATTAAATAAATGCTACTTTAAAAACTGCGATATAATATTTTACAGTTAAAATGGGTTTTTAGATAAAATAGGTTCTTAGATAAAATAGATTTTACAGAAGATGCATGCCAGTAAGCCTATCCGAATTGCGCACCGTAATTTGATCTGGAATTTTTTTAATTAATTAGTTTATTTTTTGTAGAAGAAAGATATTTTTCATGCCATTTATATTTATTTGGTTATTGGTGAAAAATAGAATATCGTAGTGAGGCAACGTATCGTATCTTTTGGGGGCATTAATATTAACTGTAAGATCCTTTAATGAAATCGATTTTTTTAAAAAAAAAGTACAGTAAAATATGATGTTGAATGAAAAAATACCACTTATTAGCACACGTAGTTATTGAATATAACCTAAAAGTTTTAAACGAATTAAAAATTAAAACTTTATAGCTGATTTTCACGTTATGAGAAACCAAATATATTTTACACTACATTGATACATACTGTTTTGCAGCTCCTATTAGTTTAACAAAGCTTTTTTTTTCTAAGAAACACAGTAAGATTTCCAAAAAATACTTTGACTTCGTATAATCTGACTCTCGTTACTATCAAGAATACTCTGAGTTTTATTCAGATCTAAATTGTTCAGGTATTTTTTGTAAAATATTTTTCCAAATTACTTATAAACATATTTGGATATGTTGAATGAATAAAGCTACATGGAAGACTTTAAATAATAGTTTTAAATGTAGAAAGTAACTCCCTAAAATTTATGAATTTCACCTACTTACTTTTTATACATAAAATGTCAAAAGGAAAATGCTGAGATACGTTATTTTATTTTGATGAATTTTGGAGAAAATTTAAACAATTCCACTAAAATAAGTTTTTTTTTTTAAATATAAAAATCATATTCAATGAGGAATATTTATGGGGAGTTTCTAAATAGCAGCAAATGTAAAAAAAAAAAAGCGAAATATTTTAATAAGTGTTGTTTTTTTTTTCTTTAACGAAAACATTGTTCATTGTGGAAACATGACAAATTACTTTAAATCAGCTTCTCAAAATATACCTGGGGAAATGATGCATTTTATAGAATTTAAAGATTTATATTCTAACATGAATGCAATGAAACAAGACAATACCAGAATAATCTCGATTCTAAACATAAAAAAAAAAAAAAAAAAAAAAATAGTGCGCGGAGTCCCCTCCACGCGGAAGAAGTTAAACTTCGCCACCTGCGACGTTAATTGTAGAAGAATCAGCAGAAAAAAAGTTATCAAGAACCAGAGGGCAATAAGAAAGGCAAGTTTGTCCCAATGCTTGATGTAGAAGTTCACTTGTCTTTGGGGCTGGATTCAAAATCAAAAGACTACAGAGTTGAACATTGACAGTAATAAACACAAAAATGGGTGTGCCTGTAGCACCTAGAACCAAAATACACTGGTTATCATAAATTAAGGAAAATTCACAAAAATCGCGATAACTCAAGAAATTACACATGGAATTTTATGAAACTTACCCACAATATACAACACATAGTAAGGTATTAAACAACATAAAAAGAAATTATCAGACATTAATAGTAGTATAGAAATTAGCACATGTATAAAATAAACAAATTGGAAGTATCGGTTTGCAATAGAAAAAGTACCTTTAATATGGAATATGATTGCCTCTAGAAGCAATACAGCACAAACAGCGATGTGTGATGCTTTCAATTATGCGGTCTATCAGTTCAATAGGAAGTGAGAGCCATTGCTCTTGTAAAGCAGTTGCAAGCGTGGCAAGGGTCTGAGGGGGCGGATTGATGGCAGATACACGCCTCCCTAGAGCATCCCAAACGTGCTCGATAGGATTCAAGTCCGGGGATCGAGCTGGCCACTCCATGCGAGTAATTGTTTCCTGTTGAAGATAATCATCAACAATGCGAGCTCTGTGTGGTCTTGCATTATCGTCCTGTAACAGGAAGCAATCACCAATTGCCCCGGCATATGGGCGCACATAAGCATCAAGGCTGTTGTCTCGATAAACCTGAGCATTCACGGTTCCCCTTGGAAAGACATGGAGGTATGTGCGCCCTCCTAAGGATATGCCTCCCCAAACACAGACACTGCCTCTTCCGTATGCATCTCTTTCACGGATGTTTGATGGATGATAACGGGTCCCAGGTTCTCTCCATATCAAATAACGTCTACTGTCACTTTCTAGACTAAACCTGGACTCATCCGTAAAGAGAACAGGCCTCCATTGATCTGACGTCCAGTGGACATGTTGTCGGGCCCACTGCAAACGGTCTCTCCTATGGCGTGATGTGAGCGGCACGCAAATGGCTGGTCGTCTCGCATACAGACCACCTTCGTGGAGCCTTCTGCGCACAGTTGACGTTGACACCAACCTTCCGGTGGCTGCAGCAAGAGAGGATCTAAGATGTGTCGGAGTAGCGGTTCTATTCCTGCGTGCACTTAATGTCAAATATCGGTCATCGGCACTGGTCGTAACAGTTGGCCGTCCTTGACTGAACCTCCTAGATGCCGAATCTGTGGTTTGAAATTGCCTCCAAAGTCTATGAACCACAGATGGACTCACATTTAGCCATCTGGCCACTTCTGATTGACTCTGCCCTGCCTCTAGTCTCCCGATGGCTCTCCATCGTAGTTCTTCAGGCAAATGATGCCTAGAGGTCATTATTACGAATTGGCTATCTCAGATTTTCAATGTCGCAATCACAGTAAAATTTGTGTGCTTTCTCTCAAACTTGGACTTTTATGCTCCAGGCAGATGACGTAAGCCGAGTGCAGCGCCACTAATTTGCATATTGCAATTTTACTCAGCTACTCTTAGTGGACAACATATGCAAATTTTGCACGGTTTGGCTTACTTTTGAAAGAGTTATCGCTATTTTTGTGATTTTTCCTTAATTTATGATAACCAGTGTAGAACAATAATGATATCTGAAAACAAAAATGCAGCTTTTACAAGTCAAATTGGGTTTCGTCCTTTTTCGGAAAATTTTAATCTACGATAAAAAATTAAAAAAACAGGGGCTTATTTTTAAGATGTTGAATTTGACTTCACTCAACAACCCCCGGGGGGTGGAGGAGGTTTGAAGACAAGTTCTGTAATTGAATTCCTCATTTGATAAGATTTTACGAGGGTATTTTTCAATTTCTGCGTCAATGCATTCTCGCGGTATTTGACCATTTCTGTAATTTTTCTTAATCTTGTCTTTAATAGACTAATATAAACCATTTTTATATTAGATTAACTATTAAATAACAAAGTAAAAAAAAAAACAATCATACACATTGTTGCTGATTTTTTGCAATAAGACAAAAGTTATTTTTACCTAAAATATCAAAACAAGCTGTAACATTTTTCGTATGCTTTTAGCAATGTAAACTTTTATTTTAACAATGGCTTAAGCAATTGTTATTTCGATTGATTGAATGCTTTGTCATTTCTTCTCAAAAATTCTTGACTGAAGGCAACATTGAAACTTCCATGAAAATTGTAAGTAGTATTATTTTAATGATATTTTTATTTATTTTCGTTTTCTTTTTTTGTAAATTAAACGTCTTTTCTTCGCAATGCATTAATAAAAGTCATTTAATACAATAAAGAAAACCTTGGTGTCCCAGTATTAGAGCACATTTTTACATTGCACTATATTCCTTATTTTAAAATTTTTTCCTTTAATTTATTTCGCAGAGCAAATTAAGACTCTTTATGACAAATTAAGTGCTTTTAGCTAAAACAAGTTCTCATTTCGCTTAATTATAGCCAGTATGTCCTACAATTAGTTCACTTATAAATTAGTTCGATCACGGGTCGAATGTTATAATATTTCATATTAAAAAAAGCTTATATATAAGGCGATTTAACTAACCAGTCATTGATTTTTATGTGCCCAATTCATAGTTATGGGCTAGTAGGGTCAATATCATTATACGTAACATTTCTGAAAAACGTGCAATTCCATCGCTCAGTATTTCATTAAATGCATCCTGAATTTTTGCATGGCCTTAGCCAAACAAAATTGGTTTAATAAAAAATAAAATAAAATAAGGAATGAAAATTTTTACAATACAATATTTGTAGTTACTGATATAAATTGACCAGTTTTATTCGTAGCATGAAAACAGAATTGGAAATAAGTACTTAATAAGTACCTCTTAAAAATGATTGAAAAGTAGTCAAATGAACCCACCAAATTTTTTGACGGAGGGAATCCATGTCCGGAACCCATGCTAAATGATCCAGATGAACCATCCTATCACCTGTGTTCTATTCCCTGTGTCACTTGATTAAAATAAAAAATAAAAAATAAAATAAAATAAAATAACGTTTTCACAAATGAAATAGACTCAAAATTTCAAATTTAATTAATTGCCTTAAAACAAACTCTTTAGCGAAAAAGTAGGTGTCACAAATGTTCCAACATAAAAAGAGCGCTTTATAATGGGATCATTTTTATATTTCCCTGACAACTCTGCTCTACAGAAGGCATTATTATAATTTCCCAAACACTCCATAGTTTTATAGTGAATCAAGATCACATATCAATATCATAGTCGATTTAAATGACATATCACAGTAACAATTACAAATAGTTACACGAAGTACAGTTATCTTCAAAATATGGCAGACATCGGGGAATCAAGTGACCATCAGGTAATGAAGTTTAAATTGCATAATAAACAGAGTTTAAAATAATATAATTAAAATTTAAAATCAGATAACATAATAGATCATAAATTGGATAATTAATAATAATAATAAAATTTAAGGTTTCCCAAGTCAAAAAAGCCGTGCTAGAAATAGCAATAGTACTCGTAACAACAGAATGAGCTAGCTTCTGCTATGTATTGTTATGACTACAATCTTGTGTCTGCAAGATTATATGCTTAACAATTCTAACCTGCATCAAGTGCTAAAAAGCTAGTCTATATAGCAATAGCATGATAACAATAGTATGGAGCATCTTGAGCTTATTTCCTGTTTAAGCTTAATCCAACTAGAGAAGTAGACACATTAGCGAACTATTATATGCTTGTTAAATAAGCTATGTAAACGTTTTTGGTTTGAACAGACAGCATGATGCACAATAATTTAATTATTGCTAATATAAGAACTAATGAAATATTCAATAATATTACATAAAATATTATATTCAATAATACATAATATTATTTTTAATAAAGCATAATATTAAATTTGATTACTTAACAACTGGGACCACACTTTTAGAGAGGGAGCACCTCATATTGTTAAGCCAAATTTGAACAGAAAAAAGATCGAGTTTTTACTAAATATAGCAACCATGTTGCCTTCCTAATTACCTCTCTACCAATATCTAAAACAATTGTAGCTTCAAACATATCAGAATTATTTAATATCATTAATATGTTATGAAATGAAGCATATTTGAACTCAGAAATTATATTATTTGCTTTATTGGAAGCAAAATTATTTGTTTGAAAATATCGCCTATCAAAAAAAGCTGCAGACCGCAGCTGGTAGAAAAAAATCACACGAATGAAACAATTTCAGATTTTTAAAAAAAGCAGCCGAGCTTTATGTAACAATGAACTAAACACATTCTCTAAATTATTTTTTGAATTATATTTTTGTAGTGGTAGATACACTACAGTACTCCCCCGCCAGAACTATATGTGTGATAGAATTCGAAGAACGGATGCAACTAGTTGATTCCTTGCTGTTTTGGGAGAAACCGGGAGAGATATGCTTAGATCACCGGACCTTTTTGAATGCTAATCGTAAGAGCTGCATTACGTTCACGGTCGTGGTCGTTCCAGCGACAGTGTTGTCGTTAGCAGTCGAGTGTATAGAAGCAGACATTGTGTGTGATATTGACTAAGTAGCAACTGTGCCAGGAGTAGGATAATGTCGCAGTCACAAGTAGCAAGTCAACTGTTCAATTTGGAATTCATTCAAGTAGGCGTGTTCAAATCTAATTGGAAGTTTCTGTCAAGGGAGGTAGAGGTGGAGGGATGAGGTAAAGGTGGTGGATGCTCAGCTTCAACGTTACGTAGTCTCGCATCGATTGCGGTTGAAGCCTGGTCTGTAGCTGTAAGTTGCGGTGACTGTAGAGCCCGGAGTAGATGTTCGGCTTGTACGTTGCGACGCTGTAGCGTCCGTGGGGGAGGGGGTGAATGCTAAGCTCAAACGTTGCGTAGCCTCGCACTGATTGCTTGCTGTTTGCTCAGCCTGTTGAAGTCTTTGCGAGGCTACGTAATGCTTGAGTCGAGCATCCACCACCTCTACAACGGGTGTTACTTAATTGTAACGTACATGCCGATCATCAACTCTGTGCTCTACAGCCCCCGTAACTTACAGTTAGAGGCCGAGCTTCAACCGCAGTCGATACGAGGCTACGCTGGCTGTTGCTTCCATAGCTGAAGCTTGGCTTTTACGTTGCAATGCTGTAGCATCCGTGGGGGTGGGGTGTATGCTCAGCTAAACGTTTCGTAGTCTCGCATCGATTGCGGTTGAAGCCTGGTCTGTAACTGTAAGTTACGGTGACTGTAGCGCCCGGAGATGAAGCTCGGCTTGTACGTTGCAACGCTGTTGCGTCCGTGGGGGAGGGGGTGAATGCTAAGCTCAAACGTTGCGTAGCCTCGCACTGATTGCTTGCTGTTTGCTCAGCCTGTTGAAGTCTTTGCGAGGCTGCGCAATGCTTGAGTCGAGCATTCACAGCGAAGTCTTTAGTGCAAATGCTTCCTGAACAGTTTAAAGTTCCACAAGTATCCAGTACCCAAGTGTTGGATATGCCTCAAGTGATTGAAGTCATATCTCTTCATCCTTTTTCGCGTATAAAAGGGGATTCCCTCCATCACACCATCTAATATGTTTAGTCTCTCTAAGATGGATCAGCTCATGAGAGAACAACTCTCATCATTACAGATTTTACTGACTGAACATAATTCTCAAATGTTTTCTATTCATGGCCCTCACTGTCTCAGATAAACATGTGAACAGAAGATATGTAAAAGTTTTTGTCAATATCATCAGACGAAAATGTCAATGCCAAAAAGAATGTCAAATCTCCCAAGATTATGAATAAAGTCTAGTACTGTGTCAATTTTTGTTCTTGATGAAGGGATTGGAGTCAATCGAAATGCAACTCTCAATTTTTGCCTGCAATTTGTCTGACAGAACCCTAGAAACCTTACTATTACTTTAAATTCACAAAGTAAACTCAATAACTTACTTAATTTCGCGCAATTAATTAAATAAATCAATTTCAAAATTCATAAGTTGTCTTTTACCTTTTAAGTTTTACAAGGCAGCCGAAGCGCCTTCGTTTTGACAACACGTTCGTTGTTAAAGCGGCTTCCTATATTCCGTGGATAGGATATCAGTTAGATCTCAGTAAATCAAATAATAAATATATCTAAGATGACATCACTTCATTTACTGAAAATTCATAAATGATCAATCAGTTGCACATGCAACCAATAGGAATACGTTCCTGTTAGGATAAGAATACGAATCGTCTAATTAGGATTAGTGGAAGTGAATATCGATTGAATGATAGTGGAACACTGATCTAGTTAAGCCTCTAACTTGGACATTAGTATTTAAAAAAGAGCCTTTTAGTTGTTAGTAACTTCAGCCCTGAATCTAATTCGCTGTGATTTAAATTTTGGTTGATAAAATTATTAAAATCTGGCAAAAAACTAAACCTATTTTTATACTTCATTACCACTTTAACTAGGTTTTTATTATTTTATGTTTTTGTAAATATATAAAAAAAATCGAGTTTTTAATTGGTTTACATTTTGAAACGTAATATCGAGAAAATATATTTAACTTATGAGGAGAATAGAACACTACCTAATCCGTACTTAGAAACCATCAGTCTTTTTTAAAGCATTCGACGAATATTTCGAATAATTCAAACTGTTAATTTTGGAAAAGTTAAAGTGTTGAATAATATACAACTAAACTTATTTTGGAAAATAAATGTCTAATACCACTTTTCTAAGAAATTCATAAAACTGAGAGGTAAAAAAGAATTTGGCGACAAAAATTTACGAGAAAACTTCTTTGACAATAAAAAATAAAGAAAATAAATACCCTTTATCTTCTACAAATTGTTATCGAATAAATAACCGTTATCACCATTTATATCTAAAGTAAAATGTATTGCTTTAAAACAATAAATCTTTCTGTTTGTAATTGTAAAGCTTTTTTTCATTAAAGGCGCAACATAAAAATTTTATTTATTATTATATTCATGTTGAGAACAAAATTTGTTTTAAATAATATTCCACATTAGTGGAGCAAATATGAAAAACACAGTTGTAGTTGATTTAAGTATACATGTCAAAATAAGTAAGTCATAATACTATTTTCTTTTTAACTATCTTACTCTTCTTCGGTGTTTTGTTTATTTTTAATTATTAAAAAAATTATTATTTTTATGTATTCGCATTTATAATAAGATTATTTCCATATTTTATCTTATATGCATAATATATGTTCACATCTATAATGAGAATATGTCTATATTTTCTCCTATATGTGTATAGTATAAAAACGCATTGAGGGCACGCGTTTGTTTTAATATCAAAACCATTAACTTGTAATTCATTTTTTTATGTCTGTTTTGTCTTTTTCGAGATTTTGTTAAGTTAAATTCTTTTGACGAAATTCATAAAAAGAAAATAGTGCGTCGAGTCCCTACGCGCGGAAGAAGTTAAACTTCGCAACCTGCGACGATAATTGTAGAAGAATCAGCAGTCGTAGAAGGATCACTAGTTCTATTCAACGACTATTTTTCCTTCTCGCTTCCGTGCTCTGTAATCACGATAATATTGTGCATTTTTCCCTCTTGAATCAGTAGAAGTGCTTGTGGTTGCCTCATCGTGTCGCTCTGGAAAATGAATTTGTGTTAATAATGTATGTGAATGCGTCATAATGTAATTTCAAAAGAGAAACAATCAATTGATATTCACAAGAGACGTACCTTGACATAACTTAAATCCGTCACATTGTTCGTGGGATTGTTTTTACTCATTTTTTACAGTTGTTATCCACTAAATTTGAAAATAAAAAATACTACCCTATTAAATTAAATGTGTATCAAAACAAACTAAAAAAATATTTATAGAAAAAAAATACTTTTATGACTTTTAATTTTTTTATGCTGGTGAGAACCAAAAAAATATGGAAATGAATGAGGGAAAACTGGATCCTACCACGTGATTTCCCGGCCAATAAAAATGTAGCGTTAAACGTTTACGCAACCTTATTGGAAGTCGCATAAGAAGTATAACTTCAAAAATACTACCCTATTAAATTATACTAGGAGGATTCGCCCCTTGCTCGCTAACGCTCGCCAACCCCCGGAGCTGCGTTCGCAGTTCATTTCGGATTGCTTCGCAATCCGATGCTCGCTTTTCTCGCTCATTGAATACGTTCTTAACGTCTAGCTTTTGTATACTTTTTTGAACACTGAAGTTCCGAAAACTTTTCACTGTAGAAAATTCTAAACCTGTGCATTTCAATATTAATTTGAAATTCCAAACAGTTCACATATTTTTCTTAATCACACTATTCTAAATTTCAGTTGTTGAGAAAAGTAACTGTTGTAAATTTGTTTTAAAGTCTTTCCCTTCCGAGTGCTAAAACCATGTGTTGTAAAACAATATGAAATAGTACTGAACGCCGGATGTAAAGCATCGGCTTCGATGAGGATAATTTTGTGAGAATGTTTTTGATAATTCGGTGAGAATTCACCCGATTAGACATATGATGCTCCTTACGTGCTCTTGCGTGCTGAAGCCTATCAATTAAAACGTATTAGCATTTTATATAATATAGATCAGCCATATGATGCTCACTACGTGCTCTTGCGCTTCGAAGCCTATCATTTAAAAATGAAAACTGTTGCCAACGCGAGAAAAGAAATATCATCGGTTTTATTGATACATACGTATTAGCGTTTTATATAATACTAGGAGGCTTCGCCCCCTGCTCGCTGGTGCTCGCCAACCCCCAGAGCTGCGTTCGCAGTTCATTTCGGATTGCTTCGCAATCCGATGCTCGCTTTACTCGCTCATTGGATACGTTCTTAACGTCTAGCTTTTGTATACTTTTTGGAACACTGAAGTTCCGAAAACTTTTCACTGTAGAAAATTCTAAACCTGTACATTTCAATATTAATTTGAAATTGCAAACAGTTAACATGGAATAGTAAAGCGCTCAATTCAAAATAAAATAGCAATAGCATAACACTTCTCATTTCTGCGAATAAAAAGGAACTATTTCAGTACTCATAACCAACCAACCGTTTTTTTCTCGGTGACAATCGGAGATAGATAGACATATGATGCTCACTACGTGCTCTTGCGCGCCGAAGCCTATCAATTAAAACGTATTAGCGTACTATTAATATAGATTAGCCATATCATGCTCACTACGTGCTCTTGCGCGCCGAATCCAATCAGTTAAAAATGAAAACTGTTGCCAGCGCGAGAAAAGAAATATCATCGGTTTTATTGATACATACGAACGTAATAGCGTTTTATATAATAAGATAGATGTATATCAAAACAAACTAAAGAAATATTTATAGAAAAACAATTCGCGATCGCAACGCTCGAGTACGCCGTCTAGCGGGAGCCTGTAAATATCGGACATTAATTTATCACGTTTTCATTTAGTTCCATCAAAGTCATTGACTGAATCAGACGCCATTTTTTAGCAGCAAATAGGAAACAAAATTTCCCTAAGGAAAAGGAGAGAAGAAGAACTTGAAAAAAATCTCCAGAATATTAGTAAATCTTTCAGGAACAGAACACGCCAAACATTTGAAGAAAAATTCATCAATAATTTTTAATTTCTATTATCAACAAACTTGCAACTGATGACTTCCGATTTCGGATACTGTTACAGATGTGTGTATTAAGGTAAAATGCATTTCTTCTGTCTTCAATTCATTACGAATTAAAGTGAAGTCAACATTGCTTTCGTCATTCCAGTGAATAAATATGAATTCAGAACATACAGAATTGTAATAGTTATAGAATAGTATTTATTTCTGTATCCATATAATTCGGAAAACAACAATAAAAAATTATCCAAGTTACTTGAAATAGTGCCATTTCTACTGATTCTTAATTAATTTAAATCGTTTTCTTGGTAAGTTTTTTTTAATTTTGGAAGAATAAGTTCAACTAGAATTCAGCTATTCTGTTTTTAGCTACATATTCAAATTCATATCAATTATAAAATTTTGCTGTGTAGTATGTTATCTAAAAGTAATGAAAGTATAAACTATGTATCTATTATTTGAGAATAAAGTTTTCAAACAAGGAACTTATCATTTTGGAATTCTCCGGGAATCATAAATCAGGTAAGTGCAATGATTTTTACAATAAAAAATTTGCTTGTAAATATTTTTTTTTTCATTTGATGATGGGTTCTCTACACTACAGAATGGGTTTTTACGTCTGATTAAGAACTATAAGAATAATAAAAAAAGAAACAATATGAAAGTTTTTATTTCAATGTAAAGAATTCTTAAAATCGCGTTTTTATCCTAAGAATTCTTTATTTTCCGTTTTTTAGTTTATAATTTTTTGATAAAAATTGTTCTCAAAATACTTTTTTTGAAAAATTAAATGGTATAACATTATGTGTTTATGTATACTTCTTGTATATTCCAATGTTTGAAGTAATATGATTCAGAAAAGTATGGAATAAAAATTCGGTACTAACGTATTAACGCCACCGCCGCTACAGATTTGGCGGTTTTTAAGAGCCGCTAATCTACACTTAAAATTTTTGCGACAGTTCATAAAATAAAACACTTTATTTAAAATCAAAATAGTTAATCGGATTTCGGTGGAAAATGAGCCGATATAGAGTTTAGCATAGATTCAAAACAATCATATCGCCATATGAACTCTGATGAATAAGATTCCAAATGAAATAACATTTCCAAAACGTACGTTTACCAAGATAAAGTTTTATGTTGTGGGAATTGGTACATTTTCGTTTTTTCGGTAAAATATTTCCATCCTGAAAAAATAAAATTGCATCTTGTTTTGTTTTTGGCAAATCCCAAAGACGAATATTCGTAGCACTAAAAATGGCGACAAAAAAGAATTGTCTTTTTTTTTTTGTTTTTGTTTCGTCAGCATTCTTTATTTTACGTTTCTTAGTTTCTAAATAATGATTTTTATTGAAACTTGAAATTTTTTGATAAAAATTGTTGTCAAAAAACGTTGTTTACAAAATTAAATTTCATATAATTATGAGGCTTATGTATACTTTTTGTTCATTTTAATTTTTGAACTAATATGATTCTTAAAACTATAGATTGTAAAGTTTAAATGGGCCTTTCATGTTATATCATTAAATTTAGTAATACTATTTCTCGGGCATTAGGTTTTAACTCTTATAAGAATATACATATTTTTTTCTGTTAATGCACAAATATTTTTCCGATGTGTTTTGGATGTTCCTTCTCTAATAAAAAGAGATACCATTTTGTTTTCGGTTGTATAAGAAAGAAGATCAAGCATTTTTCTTTTTTAAATTTAATAAGCCACATTAAAGAAGGAACGTTGCAATGCTACACGCTACATTAACGACGTCTCCAGAGTAACTGAATGACGGTTCATATAGAAATCGCAGGTAAGCGTCTCATACAACAACGCCCCCTATAGTTCGTTGCGATCGCGAATACTTTTATGACTTTTATTATTTTTATGCTAGTGAGAACCAAAACAATATGGAAATGGATGAGGGAAAACTGGATCCTACCGCGTCATTTCCCGGCCAATAAAAATGTATCGTTAAACGTTTAACGCAACCTTGTTGGAAGTCGCATAAGAAGTATAACTTCAAAAAAATACTACCCTATTAAATTATATGTGTATCAAAACAAACTAAAGAAATATTTATAGAAAAACAATACTTCTATGACTTTTATTATTTTTATGCTAGTGAGAACCAAAACAATATGGAAATGAATAAGGTAAAACTGGATCCTACCGAGTGATTTCCCGGCCAATAAAGATGTAGCGTTAAACGTTTAACGCAACCTTGCTGGAAGTCGCATAAGAAGTATAACTTCAAAAATTAATTACAAAATAACTTGAAAAGAAATAACTGTGGAATGTTGTTTCCTGTAATTTTTTAGAAAAACGTAAAACTATTCAGAACTATTTATATTTTCTGTTATGTTACACATTATCATTTTTAATTAAAAGAAATAGAAAAAAACAAAATTATTTAACAAGTTAAAAATTTTAAATTATTTAACAACACAAAATTTAAAGATTCGTTGCATGTAATATGAATTTATATAGTTTTCGTAAATTAAAATTTCAAAAAATTGTAAATTCATTTTAATTTAAAATTATATTTCCTAAATCCTAAAGCTAATTAATATTGCCTTTATTACAAATTATTTTCGTATTTATTCATTAAAATAGTGTTTTCAGTTATTTTTATGTTTAACAAATGATTTGTGCATTTCATGTTTTGCGAAATAGAATTAACTTAAAATAATTTACTCAGAAGGATTTTACTCTATTATTTCTGTGCTGATCATACTGAAACAGTATTAAGGACAGAATTTTAAACTTAGTGTTCAAATCTCTTCTTCTGCTTGGAAGATCCAAAGGGGAAAGAATTTTTCTCATAAATGAAGGCTTAATTGAATTCTAAGCTGACGGAATATGAAAGATCTGATAGGAAAAGAATGTTGGAAGAATTTCAATTATTTGTCGGAGTATTTGAATCTCAACCGCTAACTTTTCAGCTAATATAAACCTTAAAGGCATAAACTGATTAATTTAATAAACAAAAGGTCATTCATTGGTTAAGTAATATGATTACCCGCATATTTACATATTTATTCTGTGCTTATTTTCCAGTCTATTAATTTTTTTTTATTATAGCTCCACTAAAACTTATGTACATATATATATATATATATATATATATATATATATATATATATATATATATATATATATATATATATATATATATATATATATATATATATATATATATATATATATATATTAAAAAATTATAACATAGCAATTGTATAGTATAAAAATAGTCAAATATGAAAACTAAAATACATTCTTAAAATTACAATTCTAAATTAAAAGAATTTTTTTGTATTTTTTCAAGCAAGTTAAGATAAATGAAACTTTCTTTTATTGCATATTTTGAAAAAAAAAAGAAAAGTTCGGAAAGTGTGTGCACAGAGAAATAAAGTTCTGGCAAAATCACCCCACTGTACAATGACATTTCTGATGAAAAAAATTCATAATTCTGGTATTAAAAAAAATCTATGGTATTGAAAACATTCATGTTGTAGGAATTGTTTTGTTCATATGGAAACGATTTAACGAAATTTCTGGTTTTCAAAATTATAATTCTCATTACCACACATTTAGTAAAAAATACAAAACTGAAAAGTAAATTTAACCGAATAAATGTTTTTGTTTTGCTTTGCCATACTCTGCATTATGGTAAAATTACCAAATTTTATCAAATATTATAAAATCATATTTTATTGTTAATTTTAATTAAATCAATACCAAAACACTAGAGTAAAAATTACCGAGCTTTTTGGTAATCCTATAAAGCCAGTAACAAGATAAATTTTACCATATTCTGGTAGTTTAAGCCATACTTTTATTCTCAGTGTACCTAATATATACCATATAGTGAATGAAGCATGCCAAACAAAAATATCATGAAAATTGATATGTTGCAAATTAAATACACGAGTAATAGGAAAGCAAAAACAAGTTTCTATTTGTATGATATATTGGGAACTAGATACTGTATAAACGAGACTGAAAAACATGGAATTGTCTCAGCGATAGCATTATTTGTAATGTTCAAAGTCTATTGTTTCGTGACTATGTACGCCTTACATATTAATTGATAGTATTACAGCATTGATTTAATTTTATGTGAAAAATAGTTCTAGGTGGTTCAGACTATATTAAGTATGCTTTTTCCTAAAACTTTATTGAGTAGAATTTGCGATCGCAACGAACTATAGGGGGCGTTGTTGCATGAGACTAATACCTGCGATTTCTATATGAACAGTCATTCAGTTACTCTAGAGACGTCGTTAATGTAGCACGTAGCATTGCAACGTTCCTTCTTTATTGTGGCTAATTAAATTTAAAAAAGAAAAATGCTTGATATTCCTTCTTATGCAAACGAAAACAAAATGGTATCTCTTTTTATTAGAGAAGGAATATCCAAAACACATCGGAAAAATATTTGTACATTAACAGAAAAAAATATGTATATTCTTATAAAAGTTAAAACCTAATGCCCGAGAAATAGTATTACTAAATTTAATGATATAACATGAAAGGCCTATTTAAACTTTACATTCTATAGTTTTAAGAATCATATTACTTCAAAAATTAAAATGAACAAAAAGTATATATAAGCCTCATAATTTTAAGAAATTTAATTTAATTTACAAAGTTTTTTGACAACAATTTTTATTAAAAAATTTCAAGTTTCAATAAAAATCATTACTTAGAAACTAAGAAACGTAAAATAAAGAATGCTGACGAAACAAAAACAAAAAAACAATTCTTTTTTGTCGCCATTTTTCGTGCTACGAAAATTCGTCTTTGGGATTTGCCAAAAACAAAACAAGATGCAATTTTATTTTTTCAGGAGGGAAATATTTTACCGAAAAAACGAAAATGTACCAATTCCCACAACATGAAACTTTATCTTGGTAAAAGTACGTTTTGAAAATGTTATTTCATTTGGAATCTTATTCATCAGAGTTCATATGGCGATATGATTGTTTTGAATCTATGCTAAACTCTATATCGGCTCATTTTCCACCGAAATACGATCGACTATTTTGATTTTAAATAAAGTGTTTTATTTTATGAATTGTCGCAAAAATTTTAAGTGTAGATTGGCGGCACTTAAAAACCGCCAAATCTGTAGCGGCGGTGGCGTTAATACGTAAGTACCGAATTTTTATTCCATACTTTTCTGAATCATATTACTTCAAACATTGGAATATACAAGAAGCTTACATAAATACACAATGCTATACCATTTAATTTTTCATAAAAAGTATTTTGAGAACAATTTTTATCAAAAAATTATAAACTAAAAAACGGAAAATAAAGAATTCTTAGGATAAAAAAACGATTTTAAGAATTCTTTACATTGAAATAAAAACTTTCTTATTGTTTTTTTTTTATTATCCTTATAGTTCTTAATCAGACGTAAAAAACCATTCTGTAGAGATCCATCATCAAATGAAAAAAAAATATTTACAAGCAAATTTTTTATTGTAAAAATCATTGCACTTACCTGATTTATAATTCCCGGAGAATTCCAAAATGATAAGTTCCTTGTTTGAAAACTTTATTCTCAAATAATAGATACATAGTTTATCCCTTTATTACTTTTAGATAACATACTACACAGCAAAATTTTATAATTGTTATGAATTCGAATATGTAGCTAAAAACGGAATAGCTGAATTCCCTTTGAACTTATTCTTTCAAAACTAAAAAATACTTACCAAGAAAACGATTAAAATTAATTAAGAATCAGCACAAATGGCACTATTTCAAGTAACTTGGATAATTTTTTATTGTTGTTTTCCGAATAATATGGATACAGAAATATATACTATTCAATAACGAAGAAGAATATGCTACAACTATTACAATTCTGTATGTTCTGAATTCATATTTATTCACTGGAATGACGAAAGCAATGTTGACTTCACTTTAATTCGTAATGAATTGAAGACAGAAGAAATGCATTTTACCTTAATACACACATCTGTAACAGTATCCGAAATCGGAAGTCATCAGTTGCAAGTTTGTTGATAATAGAAATTAAAAATTATTGAGGAATTTTTCTTCAAATGTTTGGCGTGTTCTGTTCCTGAAAGATTTACTAATATTCTGGAGATTTTTTTCAAGTTCTTAGGCCTTTTCCTTAGGGAAATTTTGTTTCTTATTTGCTGCTAAAAAATGGCGTCTGATTCAGTCAATGATTTTGATGGAACTAAATGAAAACGTGATAAATTAATGTCTGATTTTACAGGCTCCCGCTAGACGGCGTATTCGAGCGTTGCGATCGCGAATTAGGAAAACTATAAAAAAGTTCAAATTTTAGTTACTCAATACGTTGAATAATGAGAGACATTAAACAATTCAAGTGATTTAGACAAGTCTTAAACGTTCGGAACTTTTATATTAATTGAAGAATAAATTGTAATATTTTTGTTTCACAATGCCAGTTGTACTTGATTTAAAACGCATATAGTAAGGAAAAATATCAAGTGATAAAAAAGACAAATGCATTTCTCAAAAAATTGCAGGTAAAAAAAGGAAGAACATATAGACGATGGCTTGAAAATTGTGAACTTATAGACGACGACGACCACAATTGAATTTATTACAATTTTGCTCTAAGTTTTTCTGGTCTGCACAGAGTAACTTTTTTCATTTTAAAGAAAGGTTTGCTCAACAAATTGTAAGCCTCTTTCAAAATGTTTGAAAAAGCATAATTTTTATTTTATATTTCTATCACAATTGCGTTTTTTTAATGCTTAAAAGACTTTTTTTAAAATTATTGTGCAAAAAGGCATTTAGAGAGATATGAACAACGAAAAAAAACAGGAAATGCTCAGAAGTTTAAATTTAGTAAATGAGTTCAAATTAACCTTGATTTTGTTGGGACTCATTCATTATAATTCCTTCTTGATGCAAGGGCCGTAGTCTTCTGTCTCACTTTTTTAGTGCAAAAAGTATCATGATTCATTCATTATCTCCAAAATTATCATTATTTGATCCGAACCGAATTGGTTTTTTCTCTCTTTTTTTCATTGAAGCACTTGTTTTACTTTATATTTTTCCTTCTTCTTCGAGGCTTAATCCACAGTCACTTTATTTTTGTAGTTAAAGTCATTTTCCTAAGTTCCCAGTTTTAAACATTGAAGAACTATTTAAATATCTTAAAACATTTCAAAGGATGTCAAATTTGTTAACATGTAAGCATTTTTATTTGAAATTTATTATCAAGCTGTGGAAGAAATTTTCGTTACATTTGTTCAAATACTTTTATCTTGTCCAATTATAGAGCGAGGATTTCAAGTCTGAACTTTGTTTTACTCTGTAAAATACATAATTTTTTTAAATCGCATGTTAAATCTTTTTTCGAAGTACACAATTTAAAAAAAAGTTATTTATAACATAAGGTCACGCGAATGTTGCGACGAACTTCCAGGGGCACATTATCAGGATTAAAATTTCAAAGGAACTCACGCCCAGAAATTTCGTCTGACCCAGCTAGGGCCTCTTCTCCTATTATAACCTGTTTAAAAGGACGTGATGAAACAGTTCCTAGTAGGAAAGCATCCCTTCCGGCATATGACAAAATTTACAGCCATGGGGTGCTCCTCCTAATATCCTTCTAAGAACATGTGACACACCCAGCAACAGCAATGTCATAAACTACTCAAACCCATACCTCACAAAAAAAGCTACAGGCAAACACCACATCATAGTCAACGTCTACCATAGACTAGCAACTAATCTTCTTTCGGCCAGTTCCATCGTCATAGGACTGAATAAGTACACAGTCAAGAAAAGGTTAATCCTCAAGAGATGCTCCTGGTGCCAGGGCCTTGACCACCAGACTCATCAATATGAACAGGAATTCGCAACGTGCGCGACCTGTGGTAGCCAACATCATTCCAGCGAATGCAATTCAAACACCCATCACTGCATCAACTGCTGGCACTTTAATACGTACTTCGGTACTTCACATAATCCCCATCACCCAGTCTATGCTGCAGATTGCCCAAGCTACAAGACTGCACTCTCCGCACGTCGATCAAATTTTAATTCATATTAACATATCCTCCTGTGCGACCTTTTCGCATAGAGCTCTGAATGGCCTCAAAATTCCATGCCTCCACCCAGACAGCTTCAGTTACTCCAACATTATTATAGTCAGTGACTACTTCAAAGCTTTAAGTTATTCTTCTTGAATTCACAAACTTTCTATTGAATTCCCAATTCTCTATGAGAAATGCTCATAACTCTCTTATTCACAAACTTTAGTTGAATTGATCCCCTTAAAGAGAAACACTAAAAACTCTTTTTCTTTTCTTTTACAGGGTACAATTACCTTGTTTTCAAGAATTTTAAAATTCTTATATTACAGCCTCTTAGAGAGAGTCTCATACCATGCATGTAGCAACTCTGATCTTTTTACCTTATAATGTTTCTCATCCATTATGCTTTTAATTACTGTCATCTATTGTAACTTTCTTCAAAATTTTGTTTTTCCTATGTATGATGTATTATGCAACTGTGCTTTGTGGTTGTGATGCAGTGGAGTATTATGCGATTGTTTGCCTGTGTATTGTGTGAGCTAGATCGGTGGCCTGACGTGGACTAAACGATTAAGGGTTTTGCAAGCGTAGGTACGTGTCCACGTCTGGAAGGAAAGAAAAGAATAAGCCATGGGGTGCTGCAGAATTTTAGTCCTGATGATGAGCCCTAACTCTTCTAGAAGTTTGTCGCATCATTTATGTTATCCTCGTTATATATGTCGTTTTTAAACGTGCACTTTGATACAAAAATGTGATTTAAAATAAAACATAGTTTGAAGAGAGAAACTGAATGCGGATTTGAAATCAGCTATGTGAAAATATCCAAGATCCGCTAAAAAAAATCTTACTCAACAGAAGACAAAAAAAATTTCCTGTGTTTTTCTTTATCTATAGTTGCTTATGAAAATTTGGAGAACTTTTATGTTTGTTCTAATTCCAGGTTACTGCTTCGTAAATCAGTAAAGATTCTACATTTCAGTCGAATATTCTAAATTTAGTTTGCGTAAAATAACCCGATAATAATTTAATATTGAATGTTCTTTACAGTAATTAAATGTGAGATATTCTTACTCAGTTGTTTGCCTTTGAAACAACTTGTTATCAAAAGCGACAGCCTATTATTAAATATAATATAATTACAAAATTCAAAGTAATTCGTTTATCTCGAAAGACCGACCGCCCTTTAATTTTCAGAGAGATAAGAATTAAGAAGGAGCTAGTTATAAACAGAGTAAACTTAATTAAAAATTGTGCTATTTAAAGATTGTGGAACGTTAATAATTATTATCTGTTTATATCATTTTGTTTTGTACTTATGGCATTTAATTTGTAACAATTTTTTTAATTAAAAAAATATTTGCTTTTCGTTGGGTAAAACAAAGATGTTACATCAATAATTAATTTTTTTTACTAATATTTATAATGTACTATAATAATTAAGATTTTTTTCTATTTTAAATTTTTTACATATGATCCAGTTAAATAATAATAACACTGGAGAAAATCCATTTTATTGCATTTATACAAATACTTGATCTTAGCTAATTTGGATATGGATTTCAAATCTAAATCTAATTTTGTTTCTAAAGCTACAGTTTCTTTGAATGACATTTTTAGAGTATTGTCTGCAGATATGTACAAGTTTAAAAACGTTATATATAACTCGGAATAGCGTAAAGAAACGAAAAACTTCTAGAGGAGTTAAGGTACATCATCAATATAATAATTCTTTTTAAACCCATGTCCTGAAATGCTATTGTATGCAGCTAAAGGCACTTTCCTATTATAACCAGTTATGAAGCATTCTAAGAAAGAATTCATAATAGAGAATCACCCCTATCGGCATAAGACACTTCCGTAAATTGTTAAAATTATTTTATTATCTATTAAATTGTGAGAGTGATGTATCACTAAACATCAAATTTGAAAAACTATTTGAAAAAATAACATAGAAAATGTATAAAAATGACAAATAATGATATTAAGATACAATATACAATAAAGTTATCATTTTTTATTTAAAAATATAATTTTTACTGAGTTTCTATATAGTCAAAAGATGCGTAATATTAACAAACATTAACGTTCTATAATAATTGAGGGGAAATAGTTTTTTTTAATCTTTAATAATTACACTCGGGAACAGTTTTTTTTCTCATTTATGCCATTTATTCATTTATGCTATTTATTTATTTATGCTTCTTACTCATTTAGGCTATTCATTCATTTATGCTACTAATTCATTTATAATCATTATATACTTAATTTTGGACGTAGGGATTTAAAATCAGAAATTATTTTTGCACCTCAGTGCAGATTTTTTTAAACTGAATTTTTTCTTTAAATCTTTAAAAACGTTATTTGTAACAGAGGGTGCCGTAAATACTGCGACATACTTCTACGGAGTTAGGAAACATCGTCAGGATAAAATTGCATAGGATCCCATTACGGAAAATGCCATATGCCCCTAGAGGAGGCCAGAGACGCTTCCCTATTATGACCTGTTCAAGAGCACACGAAGAAAAAGCTCATAACAGAAAAGCGCCTCCTGCAGCAGATTTTTGCGGTTTTCTTCTCCATTTAACGTAAATGCGGGTTAGTTCCATCTTCCACGAATGCTGTTTTATACAGGAGTTCCTTTGCCTTCTGGGTTGGATTCAAAATTTCAAGTCTGTGGAGTTCGGTATTGATAGCCGTAAACTCAGAATGGGCACTGCTGTTCAGCAATATAAAATGAAATAACAAGCAATGGTTTTCTTTTCTTGTACTGCATTTTTACGATACATAATATTCTATACAAATGTTTTGAAAAATAATCGAATTTAATATAAAAATTTAACTAACCTAAATAAAAAATATAAACAAGAAAATTAGAAGATTTAACGATGAAACAAAAATAAAATACTTTTTTAAAAACAGTTTTTTTTTTCTTCCTTTTTTGAAAATTGCAAGGAATTGTTCTGTTCAGTTGATGTACAGACGCATCATAATTCACCACCCTTTATCGAAACTATGTGAGAATTACTTAAATAGGACTTTAATCTTTTGCTAACCATTTTGGTTTTCTTTCTGAATTAATGATTTCGCAACAGATGCTTTTAACTGCTTCTGAAAAGTTGCTTTGTAAAGTCCTTAAATCGAGTTGTGAGTGACTTTTTTTAACAGAAACAAAAGCAGCTTGCAAATGTTGTAATTTAGCTCTAAATTAGTAAGCATTTTGCCTTAACCACGATGAAACTATAATCAATTATATGTATTAAAAATTTAAGGAAACATCTATTTTAATTAAAAGTGAAATAACGATAAGGGATTCTAAGGCTGTGAAAAGTGATAGACAAGCATTTATTTCAGCAAAACAAGAAAATAATCTATGTGACGTTAACGTCACATTTCATTTTTTTATTTTTTATTCCTTGCTCAGACTTCTTCATGTTTAGGCATACAATAGCTGAACTTAGTAAAACTGCAAGTTCATAAAAATTATCATGCGATGGAGTTAAATTAAAAAATATTTGGAAAACACGGTATCAAATTGTTTCTCGGTCAACTTACAAGACATTTTGCTGTACTTTCTTAATTGAGAAATAATTAAAAAGTCGGAAACAAAATAAAATATTTCTAACATCAATACCGATGCAAGGAAATACCACGCGAAACGTACAGATTGACTATACGCGGAGATAAAGAATGGTGAAATCTACCAGAACCTGGTAAAATTTACCATGTATCCGACACTGAAAAAAACAAGCAGCTGGGCAATTTTCCCAAAGCGCTTTGGTAATGATTTTGGTAAGCAATAAAATTTAATTTTATACTATGTGATAAACTTTGAAAAATGTGGCACAATTTGGCAATTTTATCATGATTACTTGGAGTAAAGCATAAAAAACCTCTTATATCGTTAATTTTACTATTCAGTTTTGTGTATTAAATGCATAGTAATACGAACTATAACTTCAAGAGAAATAATTTCCGGTAAGTCGCTACGAAAAAAAATATTAAATTAATGATTTAAATACCGAATATTTTAATTTTATTTACCCGAATTATGCTGTAGTTTATTTTACCAGAAATGTAATTTATCATACAGTATGACATTTCTTGCAGAATATTTTTCTCTGGGTAAGATAAACCTACATTTGAACTTACGAATTAAATTTGTACATTTTGAAATTACGAACAACATATAGGAAACAATGTTCCTTCCGAACAATTACATTTTTTGTGCTTTAATCAATAATAAAACTAGTTGAAAAATTATTTCCTGCAATGCAAAATCATCTATAAATGAATTCTTTCTCTTCTATTTAATTAAATAAAGAAATACTTCAGCTTTTTTTTAAATTAAAATTATCATCTATTTTATAACAACAATTTCTGTTTAAAAATAATCTTAATAAGTGGACATAATTTTATTTCATTGTTTGTTTGAATTATATCAGTTTAAAAAATGGCTTATGTTTAATATGAAGCTCTATAATTTTTTAGCTATCTTGGGGAATTTATAAACTCATTAATTGTAACTATTTCGGCGTGAATTTTGTTTCATATCAATAAATGACGACCTAACAGACCATAAACTGTCAATATCACTTCCCCTATCTTTCGAAGAAAAAGAAGCCCATGGCACTGATTCTTTTGACAATAATCATGTTTTGATGCTCAATGACCTCATTCCTTTCCCGTATCTTAACTCTGATCCAAATACTGCTTGCTGTTCATTTGAAATAAAATGAAGTAATGATACTTTAATGAGGGAAAAATTTTGATATAGTAAGATGAATTATTTTCAGCTTTGATACTCTTAAAATATAATATTTTTATTAATATTTTTTGATAGCTCTATATTAATAATGAGATTTTGTATCATCTCAGCTATTAAGAATTAAAATATAAAAATTAATTTATAAATTACAAAATCAAATCCGACGAATATTTCTGACACAAAAAATAAATTTGTTTTATCTTGTTTACGGGTACTGTTTTCTTTTATTGTAATATTTACACAACTTCATTATGAAATAAGAGTTTTAGCATGTTTTGAAGGATTATAAATAAAGATTTCAATATCAACAACCAACTCAATATAGGTAAAGATAGTTGGAAGTGGGTAAAAGTTCGATTATTTGAACTTGTGAGAAGAGTTTAAAGAGTAAGCTTTTCATTTCCAAAACCTGAAAATAAATTTATTACCTATCATTACCTACATGATATAAATAATTTTATTACCTACAATTACCTACATGATATAAATAATTTTAGTACCTACAATATTTAAATGAATATTAATATTGTATAAACTTCATTTCCATATTTATCTGGAAATTTTGGTAATTATATAGTTATGTACGCACAAAGAAATAAAGAGTGTCCACGCCCTGTTCGCTACACTCAACAACTACCGAGATTTTCTTCCTCCTTCAGTTTCTTCAAAGACAAATTTTTTTTTTTGTAAAAAAGATAATTTTTTAGATAGATTTAAGATTATTTTAATTTTGAAATATGTAAACATTAAAATTTTATGTGAACACTTTTCATTAAAATTTTAATCATTAAAAAATAATCATTTTTCAGTTGAAAAATAAATTAAACTTAAGGATACAGAATGTATCAAAAGGCATGAAAGAGTAGTAATTTTACTCGTTAACGATAATGTTAACTTAATATCATATCAATTCGAATAGGATTTTTATATAGGATTTCATTTCAAACATGTTTTCTTTTCACTTGATCTCTTTAAATTTTTATATTTTTAAAATTTTCAATATAAAAGCTAAGATGCTGTATCTGGCCAGATCCCTCTCCGTGTTTCTCATCTAATTCTAATTCTCATCTAATTCTAATTCTTTCTCTTCTAATTGCTTTGTTACTTTTGAGACTAAAAAAATCTTGAGTTCTCAAGAAAGTTAAATAAAATTGTATGTATAAATCGAAAATAGTATTATTTTAAACAGCATGGTAGTGATAAAAAATCACGATCGAAGCAATTAAGTGTGCAAAAACATTCTAAACACGATATTTAGGAGAGTGCTAAAGAAGTTCATAAACAAAAATGTCCAGTATGAGTCGCAATTCCACGAGCATCAGAGTGGTCCACAGAGGAAATTTTATTACCAGTTTAACAGTCGATAATTTTCAAATAAATTATCGGATGTTAATTTTCACCATTTTACACACTTTTGCGATGCCAAGTCTATAAGAATTAAAGTATTTGCGCAACAAAACGAAATGCACCGTTAAAAACCAAAAGCAGCATTACTGGCATTGCCAATAATATTTTTTTTCATATAGAGAGATTGGATATTTATAGAATTTCTACCATTTAAAAAATAATTATTATTATAATTCATTATATGAATAAAAATAACGCTATTTAACATAATTTATTTTGATTATAATTTTTAACAGTAAGATAACAGTTTTGAAACATCGAATTTTCCAAAACGTCTACATTAATAGAAAATGCTATTTTTTTGAGTTCATGTAGAAGTGCTCCTGGCCTTTTTTGTTTTTTTTTAACTAAAATGTCTGAGACTGTGTATAGGTTTTTCTTCTGCTTGGATGTTCCACGTGGGGTAAGAAAAATCAAAAAATAAAGTTATAAAAAAATAAAGTTAAGATGATCTAAAAATAAAGTTAAAGATCAAATGACGTCATTCGCTAATTACTTTTAAGATTCATAAAATTTAAAATTCTGAAAATAATTGCATTCGGAAACATGTGTTATGTTAAGATGTTTTAGGGGAATATTGAATTTCCATTCATTTGATATATATTTTTTTTTCAGTGATAGTCGTACAAATAGTGCACGTTATGTTCTCTAAACACAGTAAAAAATTCCGGATCAAATTACGGTAAAATATAACGGCGCTCTTGGTGCCATTATTTTTTACCGTAAATTCCCTTTCTCACCGAAAAAATTTACGGAACCAAAAAAACTGATAGACGTTTTTTTTAGAGTAATATTTAAAAAATTATTAAATCACTGTTATCAAATTAATATTATTGTAAGTTCCGATAAAAAATTTTGTGATTTTACTACAAAAACTAGATATTTTCGATAAAATGGATATTATGGATGTTGTACTCAGTCTGTCAGTATATTTTCACCGTAATCAGAAAAATCAGTTGTGCGTTGAAGCATAATACCATGCTAATAACCTGTTTACAGTTTTGAAACATAAAAAAATTCCTAAAATAGAATAATATGAACATTTTAAGTTCCCTGAAAATTTGAACAATATTTAGGATCAACATTCTCCAAAAGTTCCAACATTATCCTTAAAATCAAATGCTTGCCTAATATATATTCTAACGAAGTCCGGGCAATGCAAATTAAATATAAATTTCATATTTATTTTTAAAGAACCATTTATTTTTTTCCCTTCATCAAAGTTAATCTCATTATCAACAAGAGTTTCGTTATCTTTCAAAAACAATACTCTCTGCTTCTTACTTTATCAAAAGAAGTCTCGAGAATCTCGTTAAGGGTTCTCTGCGTGTTTGGAGATGATAATTTATTCTAACTCTCTATTTTGTTCTTTCATTTATTGTACCGTTTGAATATTCTATCATTGATAAAAATAAGATGGAAAATAAAACATATTTTTATAAAATATTTATCATTAATTAGGAGTGTGACCTACCACAATCTTAATCTCCGTGAAAAATAAAATTAGATGGAGATTATTTTCTTTTCCTCGGGAAAAATTTAAAACAATTAAATCATTAGTAATTATGGTTTTGTTAAGTAAATACATGCAAAAAGAAATAAATTTTACTATTTTTGTTCTGATATCGAGCATTGTTAAATACTTTAAATATTCCCACGAAGCAAATATCTGTGCTCATATATAAATACCAGTTGGGGCTGCATTAACCAGCTGGTAAACCTACACGAACTCATAGCTTCACGGTTCTACATTTTTTCCACTATTTTGATACTCAGCAATATTTCTCCAGCAGTATTTCAACTCCATGTTGAGTTGTCAACAAAGAACCAAAATATCAATTGTGTGAGCTGTCATAAGCATGAAAACGTAAGTGTACATGTATTATATTTTAACAATACTTATGCATGTCACAAGGCGTTTAGAAAAATCAGTTTAGTTGTGACAAATTCAGATCTTAGAATGGACAACTTTGAATCTGCCTCAGAAGCGTTTGGTAATTTCACAGATTTCCAATCATGGCTCTAAGTCCTGAAATTTGTAATAGAAATTGTTTTTTAAATCAAAATTATTGTTTTGTATCTGCAAATTTTCCTTCCCCATACCATTTATTTCAATTTAATATTTGCAATTCAATAACCTTTTATGCATTTCAAGCAAATTTAATTCACGGAAGCAAGCAAAAATTGCTAAGCAAACAGTATAAGATTTTATAGCAATCTTTGGGACATCTACGAAATGTGGGTAGAGCCTACTAATTAAAGATAGTATAAAAAATACTTCTTTAATTTTTGGAGAAAAAGTACTACTTCTTTCAGAATATAAAATTTACAAGCACCTCGCAAATTCAAGTTTCAAGAAGAAATTATATCAGAATTCTTTAAAAAACACTAATAATTTATTTTATTCTTAATTTTTTTTTTTGGAGAAAAATTATTTTCCGCGTGTGCAATGTTTCAGAAATTTAAAATTTATAGTTAACAACAGTCATTGTTTAATAGAATTGCATCAGAAGCTAGAATCACAGTCTTGTTTTTTGCAGTTATATTTTAGGGGATTTTAATATTATTTCTCTAAAAGTATTTGTTAGTATCTGTTAAAAAAGTATTTGTTCTGTAAGTATCTGAAATATCTGGCATGTAAACAGTTTCCTTTACCTACTATTGGTATGAAGTGGATGATTGAGTATAGAGCTTTATGCCATAGACTTAAAATGCGTACCTGAATATAAAATCTTATTTAACAGAATAAACTTTTCTAGTCTACTTTTACACGAAAATTACCAAACTTTGAAATCATCGATTTCATAATGAAGTTTATAATTTCAAAATTGCTTATCTGAACTGTTTTTCTTTTCTTTTATAAGGAACCAAATGCATGGATTAGCCTAGGCTGTTTACTTGCATTCAGGTATAGCTTTTATATTTAGAAATGTTAAGAGCGAGAAACTAACTTCTCTCAATAATTTTATCTTAACTAATTAACTAAAATATATCGAAACTATTTAAATATAATTTAACCACCTATTTCAATATAAATTATAATGAATTTGAAAAATAATTAGTTAGTAAAACTCATTTTATTCATCACAATATCATGATATAAAAATAAAGCGCAGTATCATATTTAAAGCATGATTAACCAGTTTTATAGATTAAATGAAGCAAATATCATTTTTAATTTCAATATATTCCATATTTCATTGAGTAGCAGTAATCAAGCGGAAACTATCTTCCAGACTCATAATAAGAGAAATGCATTGGTATTCTGAATTTCTCCTTCTAATTCCTTTAAAGCCATTAGGTATTGAAGATATTGATCAGATATTAGCATAATCCATGAAATTGAATTTGTAAACCCTGGTACAAGTATGATTATGTCTTCCAATAGAGTACAATTTCTAACTTAGATAAATTTAAATGATGTGACTCATTTTAATTTTGATGTGCATTATATGATATTTAAAAACATTTTTCTCAAAAGAATAGCGTGTTTCTAAAAAGTTAAAAGCTTAAACTAATCAAAATTCAAGAAAAAATTTTAAAGTTTTTTACAAAGTTAGCAATTTTTTCAAAGTTCATGAAAATAAAATACGAAAGTTTTAAATATAATGAATTATTTCAAATATTATACAAATTGTTATTGAATATGATGCAAATATTTATTGAATTTAATAGAATTATTTATTTTTTACTAATATTTAGAACTTAATAAACTCAAATTTGATTTATACCATAATATTTCATATCTTAATATCCTAAACGTTTACAGTAGCCAAAATGAAATAGTACATTAAAATGTGTTCCCGATCAAATTTAAGCATAATATTGAGTGAAAATGTGCAATAAAATTTCGATCTAAAGATACTATGGGTCAAATTTGTCAGCTTATTAAGGTTGCAGAAAATTTAAACAAGATTATATATGATATTTAAGCACTCTCTTAAATGTCTGATAGTGTACATTCATTCGAAACATTTTCCATCGTGGCAAAATAGTTTTGACATATGTTCCAAAAATTGTCTAGTCTTTACATTAGTCTTAAAGTTGTGAGACAATAGAGTAAAATAGTAACAGTCACATATCCGATATCGAAGAATGTTCAGCAAGGGTTATAAAATAAAATAAAATAGAAAATACAAGTTACGAGAGATTAATTTCAATAAATATGACAATCACTCAAAAATAATGTGATAATTTTGTTTAAAAATCACTTAACATTTTTCATATCCAACTTCATTCATTTTTATGGTTTTGCGTGCACTTAACATGTCATTTCAAATTTTTCCTGTTATTCCATTGTTTCTCAAATAGTTTTTCATGTTTTCTTGCATTTTTTTCCAGATTTTTACATGTCGTTAGTTTTTATTTGATGAAATAAACACCTCTTTCTGTGACCTGTACTTTATTTAGTTATCCTAATACCTAATAATATTTTTATATAATCTGGTAGAAAGAGTTGATTGACTCACTATTAAATCGTTCAAAAATATGTAATAATTCTCCTTGAAATTAACTTTTACGTACTTCTTTTTATTCTAAATGACAAATTTAAACATGGCTTTTCCCATGGAAAAGGGATCTAAAATATATAGGATGTTTTTGAGAAAGCTTTGAATAATACAAAATAACTTCAAAACGAATCCTATTCATTCGAGATGGTAACATGGAGGTCCATTTTCGAATAAAACTGCTTCCTTCACATCAACTTTCGAAATCAGAAAAAGAAAAAGAAATAGATATTTCACATCGTAATGTTTTTGTTTCAATAATAGACTAAATCAAATTTTCTTTTTCTTTTTATCTCTTCCTCCTAAGGGACAAAACAAAGGATATTAGTTTTCAGGAAGTTTCTCTCGGGGATATTCCACTACTGCGTGGATTTAAACACTATAAAATCTTCAAATTTTATTGGTTTTTGTAGGTATGTATTTTTTATTGCAGAAAATCAGCTAGTAATTTTTTTCCAGACAAATAAAACGAAATAAGTCTGTAGAAAACATACTAAAACAAAATTAAAATAGATTTCCTTCAAAAAAATATTTTAATAAGCTTGAGATCAATTTTTAATCATACATTTTCAGATTTGCAGCAAAGTCGGTAAAAAATCACGGATAAAATTACGATGAAAAAAGTAAGTTGTAATAAGTGAAAAATATTGCATTTAGCATTTTAATAATTTATGATTATTAAATAAAGCGGCTTCCTTTTTTGTGTTAAAGGTAAAATCTTCCCCACACTGCTCACTACCAAACAATTACTGTTCGAATTTGCACTTATTTGCAGTTACATAGATCTGAAAGAAACTGTTACATATCAATGAAATTTCCTCAGTAAGCAAAGTCAATTATTGATAGATTTCTGAATATGTTTTTTTTTTCATATTTTTTCGGATTTTGTATTTTAGTTCACTATAATCCGAATTATCTAACAGATTTTTTTAGTAGCTACAGGACTGTTTTAGTTTTAAAAAAAATGCCAAAATATATTTTGACATTTTTTAAAACTAAAACAGTATACGTCAAAAAATACTAAAAGAAATACCGGTGTCCCATCTACGTTAAAGGGCTAAACATATAGTGATTTAAATGTTTTAATTATAAAACTGTCTCCTGCTTACAAAAGCAAACTAACAATTAAAGCTTTTTACTACCACTTTCAAAAGAGAACAGCAGTAAGTAATCAAAATCTTTTGATCGATGCAAAATATTATTGTATTTTATTTAAATATTGAAAAACTTGAAATTCGTATTAACTGTATTAACTTTGAAGTTATGATTACTTTCTATCAATAATGATATTAAATATATTTTATGCCTAATATTTAATCTGGAAAATTTAAAAAAAAGAACATAAAGCATATTTTCTACTAAATTATCTAAATTATTTTCGCACGAACTAAAGAGCTCCAGGTATACTAAGGTATTACAAAAAAATACACTCTGAAATTGTTTATGTAAAGCTTCGATTATATTTCTTAGTTTTTAAAGGTGTTTTTAAAATCACGTTTGATATATTTTCTAAATTGCATGGTTAATCATATTTCATATCTTAAAAGAAGTTATAAATATTAATAAGGTGGCTTTGCAGAAATTATAAGCTTGAAATCTGAGGAAAAATTTCCTAAAAAGTAGGTTCATTATTTCTAGAATTTAAAAGAACTATCATTTTTGTATTCATGTACCAACAGAAATAAAAAAAAGTTAAGTTAGTTTACTATATTGTATATATTTGCATTTTGTAATTAAAATGTAAATTGTTGTTTTGTAAATTCTTGATGTAACAAAATCTGATTCACTGAGCCTTAAAAAATTTTTTTTTTTTATCACTTTAGATATTTCTCGCTTTTTTCTAGTATTTTTTACGGAAATATCTTTCATCTTTACTTTTTATTTTGATCGATTGTGAGCAATTAATGATTGTAATTGAAGTAAATAATTTAAATTAAAACTACAAAATTTAGACATTTATCTTCTTTTCTATCATTTTGTTACATAATAATTCTGTTATCTTTACTTTTAATTTGATAGATTATGAGCAATGAATTCACACAATTGAAATAAATTATCTAAATAAATATTTAAAGTAACAAAATTTTAAAAAAAATTATTTACATTTTTAGACAATTGCCAAAACTTAAAATTAATGACATGATTAAAATTCTCTTAATTGTTTTTCTTTATAGTAATCAAATAATTTATTAAACTTTAATAAATAACTTCGTCCAAGGAATTGCAATATCAGGAAAACTGTCCTGAACTATCTAACGGTGAATACATTTGGAAAAGAAATTATCAAGATTTAATTGAATTTACTAAATTTTTTATGGTCATATGTACACATTGAACTAATACCCGAAAAAAACATGCAAAAATGAATACGGTAGAATATTATCTCTTCATTCAAATTTTTAGGAACATTGTTTGCTAATTAGGAAAGTAGTTATACCGATCAGTAATCAAGGTTTCCTTTACGCATATGTATTTAAATTTTAATTCGGAAACGAAAGGAAGGTCGTAATAATAAAATTTATTAAATTAGTCACGGTGTTATCAAACGTATGAAGCAGTTTACCACGGCGAATCATTTACACTGGTGACTAATTAACGAAGAGAGACAGATTTTATTCTTTAGGGAACCGGAGAGATGCGCAGTTTTGATATCTGATATAATATAAAATATTTTTTAAAAAAAATTCTCGACAGAAGGAAATAGGTGCACAAATTTAAATGAAATTCATTATTTTCTATTCCATGAATCAATAATTTAGATCGAGTTTTTTTTGCAGCAACTTGCAGCATTCTGTGATTTACTCCAAATTTCTAAATAATTATCTTATAAATATGTTTTCCTTAAAATTTTAGAATATGCATTGCTAAGCAACAAAAGTGTTTTTGGTAATTTTCATTTCACCGGAACTTCATGAAAGTCGCTAATGTCATCGAAAATAAGAATATTTAATTGTTTCTTTTTTATTATGTTTTTATTTGAATTTCGGTTATTTGTTTCAAAAAAGTAAAGAAGAAAATATCAAGCAAAATAAGTAAATACAATTGCTCAATTTACTTTTCCCGCGAAATAAAGTACTTTTGTTTTGTACGATACACGATAACATGATACCCATTTTCTAAAAAGTTACTTAGAAATGTCCAAAACTTTTAAATAGGTCATTTTAAAGCTGTCCAACTGTTGCAATATGAGATGATCAGCATGAATTAGTAATATTAAAATTTGATTCCTATAAATGGGTTGATACTTGCATATCATACAATTAAAAACTAACATTTGCTTGAATTTCAAAATTATTTGTCATTCAAGCCTGGCAGAGTAAATTAGTTTTTCTTATCCATTCCAAGGATAAAGCATTTTAAAAGTAGTAAATTACAAAAAGAAACGCACTAACTTTATTCATAAAGTATAAATTATTTTAAATACTCTAAGAGTAAGCTTTTTAGCTAATTTAATTAACTAAGGTACATTCTCTCAGAGTAATTATTAAAAGCAGATGAGTATTTTTTCTCAGAATTCACATCAAACAAGTTTATGAACGAAACATTTCTCCTCAAATAGTTCAAAGTGCATCAATCAAAATAAATAAACAAGAACTTAATTAAAATCCTTTCTTATTGCCCCTATATTGTGGAAAATTCCGTTCCTCAGAACTTTAATGGTAATTTCCAAAGACTGGAGAAGTGTTTACAAAACGGTTGAAAAAATATTCCGTCAATTTCTGCTTAAAAATATTAAATGTTTATAGCTCATGTTTAATTAAAGGAGAAATGTGCTTGAATAAAGAAAATAATTTTTTTCACCCAATTTTTACGACCATTTATCTTCAATTAAGAGTTTCATAAAAATAAACATTTTATTGTGAAAAACTTCCTTTATAATCTAATTTACTGAATTAAAAAAATTTTAAAAATGTTTTATTTACGCACATTTAGGTGCATATAAGACTAAAACAATTTCTCTACTAAGTAGAATGCCTTCTTACCTGTTTAAATTATTTAATAAATAAAAATATACATGTATCTTTTAATTTAAAGCAATCATTTTTTTAATGAAATAAGCAGGATAAAAAACATACATGGTATAGCATTTTCATATTTCCCCAACTCTGTTAAAGGAAAAAAAAATGGTAAACAAATAATATTGCTTTGTGTTTAAAAATTTTGAATCTATTTTAAACATAAAAGAGTTTAAGCTTACCTCTTTTCCATTTTATTGAAATTTTGAAATTTGCAAACTATATTAATGCAAAATGATTTTAACTAATTACAATAACTTTAGAAATTTTTATGATAAGCTATTAATTACTCCAATTTACAAATTTTCTCAAGAAATGCTGAAATTTATTATAGTAATTTATTAGTCAGGAATTTTTCTGCTTGCCTAAAATTTACTATGTTTGAAATATAAATTTGAGCATTTTAAGGATTTATTGAGTGACATAACTGTTATCAAGGCAGTTAAACTTACTAATTATAGATGAAGACATGCGAGGTGATTAATATTATTAAAATAATAAAAAAAAAGCTTTAAAAGAATACTACCTTAAAAAAGGAAGTAAATGTTTATTTACAAATAATATTTTCTTGTGTGTAAAATCTTCCACTCTTTTTTGAAACATAAACGTTATTCTTTTCTGTTTCTTTAATTTAAAGTTTGTAAATTATATTAATATAATTTTTTATTTAATTAAAATAACTTTCAGTTAACAATATGTTGGACTTTAAAGGGTTGAATTTGAAGAAATTACTAGCACTTTACGGTGATATTAATTGCTCCGATTTACCAACTTCATAAAGAAAGTTTTTAATTTATAACAGTAAATTATTTTTTTTAATTATTTTTCTGCACATTTAAAATATACTATACATGTATTTTCAGCATTTCTTGATGGTCATAACTGCTAACTTACTAATTAGA
Organism: Parasteatoda tepidariorum; assembly: GCF_982258835.1. Lineage (NCBI taxonomy): Eukaryota > Metazoa > Arthropoda > Arachnida > Araneae > Theridiidae > Parasteatoda > Parasteatoda tepidariorum. The sequence continues at coordinate 81,936,246 of NC_141761.1, forward strand.
ATATAGGTTAAACTTACTAATTAGAATACAAAAGGACTTGCTAAGTTATTAATTAAGTTAAAGTAAGTGTTAGATTTATAATGTAAAATTAACCTTAGTAAAATTAAATAAATAGTTTAATAAAAAAATAATAATTGCTTTTAAAAATATCTATAACAAAATACGGTGTAAATAACAGAAGATAGCATAAATGTTATGACAAACTCATAATGGAGTTAGGATGCATCATCAAGATTAAAATTACTTAGGAACCCATGCTTGGAAATATCACGCCATATGCATAATAAAGAAGTGTCCTTAGCGGCTTATGATGACATTTCTTTGTATGTGTTTCCAGGCAATTTTGATGCTGATGATGTTTCTTAACACCCTAGACATATGTCACAGTACTTACGGGACCCTCTATTATATATAAATTTGGTTATATATAAAGTATTTAAACTTATAAACTATGAAAAAAATGTCATTTAAAAATTACTCTTCTCTTTGGGGAGCAAAACTAATTTCGGGTTTGAAATCCCCACATCTAAAATTGTCCCCCAGTGAAATCTATAAAAAAAATCCTATTTACCATCTATAATTACAGAATATTAATTTTCGTTAATATTACACAACTTTTGATTACATCGAATCTCAATAAATAAACCCTTTTTTAAAATAAATAATAATAATTTGATATATTGTATTTTTATATCATTTTTAGTTGTATTTTTTATACTTTTTCTACGTTATTTCTCAAATAGATTTTAAAATTTGATGTTCAGTGATACTCTCACAATTTAAGAAATAATAAAATAATAATAACATGTAAAATTTAATTTTAGTTTTTAGGATTTGAAAAAAAAGGTGTTCAAAATATCATATGCGTCAGCGTTATTTCCACCGCTTTTCTTCCTTAAAAAAATATTAAAGTAATAATTAAGATGTGATTGAATTTGACTGCTGATTCATATGTTTATTTTATTTAAAGCTTATAAAATAAGAAAAAATTCTGGCATTAGTACTAATATTAGCCACTTAATGTTTTTTATAGAAAAGCTAGCCTGATTTACGTTAAGCTCTTAATAACTATTTTTATTTATTAAAAAGCTGCGACTCATTTGTTATTTTTTTAAATATTTTATGGTAATAATCTGGAGCAATTTGAGAAGTTTACTTCTGGATGATCTTAAAATAAATTTTTTTTATTGAACCAAAAAAGTATTAATATAAAAATTTTCGAATTTTATAAAACTTTATTTATTGAAATACTTGTGCTAGAAGGGGTTATATAAATAGCAAAAATACTATATAAGCCCTGGTAACATAAATTGCTTATAGTATTTATTTCACTGAATAAGCTACATGTTTTCAGAATTAAATCAAGAAAAGTAATTAATTAAGTAATTTTTTTAATAAAAAAAGGATTTTGAATTTATGTAATAAAACTAGTATGTATTTTCGTTAAGCATTTATGTTTTTCTCCCTTTAAGCATTTTGTTTAATTTTTTCCCATTTGAGTAACCCCTAGGTACAAAATATGGCATAAATGTTATCAAGTCCACCTCGTGATCCACTTATTACATGATAGAAGTGATTGATAGTCATACCTGAAAGCGATAACGCTAACACTTAGATCATTTATTATAAATGCAAAATCATAGAGAATTTTGTCCATATTTTTCTTTTTTCCACTATGATAGATCCACGTACCATATTAAATTGTACACGGAGCAACTTAAAGATATCTAATCAGTTTGGATACGTTTTTTAAAAGATGAGATAAATAATGTTTGCTGGTGAAATATTTTCTGCCCGAAGAAATTTTTTTTCTGCTTGCATAAAGAAAACAATTATATCAGCTAGAAAATTTGGTAAATCAAATTAAATTACCATATATGTATTCTGTACTGTTGTGAAATTTATTATATTTTCAAATTTTTTTTTTACAAATCTTCAATCAAATACACTGTAAAAAATTTCGGATCAAATTATGGTCAAGAGTACCGTCACCCTGGATACCTACACTTTTTACAGTAATTTGATCCGAAATTTTTAGCAAAGTAGTGCTAATTGTAATAAAAATATCAAAACTAAGATTTAAACTGTAGCAACATAAATTGTGAATAGTTATTATTTCACTTTATAAACTGCATATTTTCTGAAATAAATCATTTTAAATGAATGGCAAAGTTTATTTTTTTTCAATTAAAAAAAGGATTTCAGATTTATGGGACTAGAATGACTTAAAGTATGGGACTTAAAGACTAGAATGTTTTTTTTTTCGTGAAGCATTAACATTTTTTTTTCTACTTTTCACACGTGAGTTTTACTTAGGTAGAAAATATGGCATAAATATAATCAAGTCCACCTCGTGATCCGTAAATGACATTGTAGAAATGATTGATTGTCATAACTGAAAAAAGATAATGCTTACTTAGATCATTTATTATAAATGCAAAATCGTAGAGAAGTTAGGGATTTTGTTCGTGCTTTTTCTCTATGATTGATCCACGGACCGTAGTAAATTATACACAGAGAAACTTCAAGAAACCTTGTCAGTTTGGATCCGTTTTTTAAGAGATATTATAAAGAAGGTTTGCTGCTAAAAATTTTGCAGATAATATTTTTGCCGAAAAACATATTCCGTTTCTATAAAGAAAACAGTGATGTCAGATAAAAAAAACATGATAAATCAAATGAAATTAGCATATATTTATTCTTGTGCTTCTGTAAAATTTATTAAATTTAAAAAAAAACTATATAAATCTTCCATGAACTACAGTATAAAATATGTCGGAGAAAATCTTTATAAAAAGAATCAGCTATTGAGTGACGGTACTATACCATTAAATGAAGTTTTACCGGAACATATTACAAAACAAAATTGGATGCAATTTTCACAGTAATATTTGCCGTAAAATAATTGAGTCACTCTAAATAAATATATATTGCTGTAAAATTTACGACACAATGTTTTACAGTAAAAAAGGATTTTGCTGTAAAAATGGCTTTTACAGTGAAATGGTTACGGGCGAAAGGATGAAGTAGTGCGAATGAAAGCACCCAAAATGCCGATACTTTGCATCCTAATTTAATCCGAAAAGGGTGTATTAAGATAAAGAAGTTTATCCAAAATTTTATAACTGAAAAATGCTGCTTTATATTATCAATTTTTTATATCTTTCGAACAAAAATATCTGCACTTAAATTAGCTTTCTTCATCTTTCTTCCATAAATCATAAAGGTTTTAAGAATTGAATATTCGAAATTAAACTTTAATATTGTCTCGATACCTTAACTAATTAAACACTAATTCAGAAGCAGGACACTGAGTTTGATTTCGACTTGACATATTTTTTTCAAGAAAGTCTGTTAGTTTCATATGAAAAATGGTGAAATGCAAAAATATTTATTTTCATTTTAAGATGATGGCGTTTTTCGTTTAAAACACACTTATTTTTTAACTTTAATGTTATGATGCACCAATACTTATTATCATCAGAGAACATTAATTATGTTTATTTATTATTTTTAATTTCATAATTTTAACCGAACTGCTTTTTAAATAAATTCTCAAAGAAGATTTTTTTAATATATATATATATATATATATGTCAGGAAATGTATATTTCTTTACTTAATAAATATCCTGACAAACATATATCTTAAACAAGTAGGTGCTTTAAACTTTGATTATAGATAAAAGCTCAATGCAATAAATTTGAAGAAAAATTCCAAACAGAATGTTCATTTTTTGATCTCTAGCTCTGTTTTACATTTTGAAATATAGAATATATTTGGAAAATGTTACTCTACATCTAGTATAGTATCAGAAAAATTCAAATATAAACCATGTGTAATCGTATGCGTCATTCAGCGATAATACGAGAGAAAAAACGAAAAGATGAATAATGATAGCAGTTTGAGATTTCTTAGAACATGATTGAATGGTTTGCTCTCAGCCAAATCAAAAGGAATGGCCTATATTTCTTTTTCAGATGCAAAATATGTCAGAAAGGAAACTCAAATATATTTCCGTGTTTTATAGATAAATAAGACTATAAAAGGGGGACGTACTGGTGTAAATGTCTTCAATTTTGGTGTATGTTCTTTTCTTTTTGTTTATACAACTGGTATATCTGTAGGATGAATTGCTATATCGTATGTCTCAAAATTTGGTATATGAAATTAAAATATTTAAATTAACTAACACCCACCAAGTTGAATTCAATTAAGTACCTGTAGGGTTTTGCTTTTATTTTTTTTTTTGAAATTTTTTTTGAAGGTTAGATAGTGAATAAAATATTTTCGCTCCCAATTTAAGGAGATTTAACTGCAATTTTAACTGTATTTTCCTTATACCTGTATTACCTGTATTTTCCTGGAATTGACCTGCATTTTCCTATATTCTACTCTTCTTTTATTACGTATTTTATTGTGATTCTTCTTTAACTAAGAAGTTTAAAAGTAAAAGATTTGTCTCTTTTTTATAACGTAATTCTATGATATTTCCTTATTACGCTAAAATTTAAGATAGGTTTATTTAAAACAGAGTCTAAATACATAAACCATTTTACAATTATTAATTTCACGTGCAAATTTTTTGACAATATTAAATTAAAGTTAGAGATATTCGTCAAATGATTAAGAACTTAACGATTTGATTCATGTATAATGTGGTGCATGCATGAATTGTATGTATATATATCGGCCTATATGATAATTGAAAATATTAACTTAAATACTAATTTATTATAGAAATAATTTTATATATTTTAAGAATTATATTTAAAAAATTAAGAAGCATAATAAATTATCTTCACTGATCTATCCTAATATTGTCATTTAAAACATCACAAAAAATGGATTTTAATAGTGCTGCACTCACGATGACAGTACTTTTTATCTTAAGTTTGTCCAGAATTTCTTACAGTGAAGAAACAATAGTTATTGCGAATAAATCATCGGGGTTAGTGAATGCTAGAAAACTGGGGGAGTAGCCCCCTAGTTAATTAATATTTTTATAATTGGTGATTAGATAAGATTTTGGATTTCATTAGATAGATAGAGTAATTATGTGAAATATCTCCAGCATTTTAATCCCTATAAAATACTGAATTTGTTTTAAAAACAAGAAAAAAAATTATATTTTAAATGAACTTCAGAAAGACAATTAAAATCTATACTTTGCCCCCTTAACGTCAATTTTAACAATAATATATATATAAAGAACCAAAATCTAAAATTTGAAATTAATCTGTCTCTTCTTTACCATTATCTTATATTATTTATATATTTTCATACAATTTAGAAAACTACTTTTTTCATAATTTTTATTGCTCTACTGCGATATTTTCCTTCCTTTCTTAAGAATTAAAAAAAAATTCAAATGTGTGAAAACGTATATATGAAAAATGCAGTTGTGCATTAGAGAAAATTAGAAAAAAAGGAGAATAAAGTTGCTTTTATAGCCAATATAAATCATTTTGTTGCGTCATTTTTCAAAAATAAAAATCATAAAAGCATTTCGGAGAATTGCATATTTAATGCTTTCATTATAAAAATGTTTTAAATCGTCTTTTCTTCATTTAGCATAACAATGAGAATATGGTTAGTCGCATGTGCAAATTCAAACTGTCAAACATTATAAATTCAGCTAAATAATGTAATACTACAGGTCAGCTTTAAAATTGAAGCTTAGCAAAAGCTTTTGCAAACCAAATAAATAGGTTTTTTTTTTATTTCTAAATAAAGTTGGAAAATATCTTTTGAAAGAATCTTTATTTTCACGAAGAAACACATTTAATTAACAAATCACAAATAACTTAAGGCGCATTTGACCATTTTTTTTAATTAAAATTATTTTTTTTCAACAAATATTTTAACGTCTTACGCTTTTAAACAGTATGATGAAAAGTTGTATTATATAATAAATATTCAACAAACTAACAAATTATAATTTAAAATAATAATAATATTTATTTTGAATAAATAATTATACAACTTAAAAGTGAAAGAGGAGAGAAAATCTGAAATTAGTTTTGTTCTTGCTTTTACAATGTCACTTTTTGTCCATTCTTTGTGGAAATTTTTTAGGTTTAAAAATTTTATTTATAAAGAAGGGTCGTGCTAAATGAATCTTCGGGGGAGTTTAAGCACATTACCAGGATTATAACTGCATAGGGACTTACCTGGAAATGTAGTCATACACGGATTGGAACGCATCCTTATTATGACCTCTTCAGAAGCTCTCGAAGAAACAAATTTTAATAGGTAAGCAATGCATCACGGCATTTTTGGACATGGATATATACGTAATTCTAATTCCCCTAAAAGTGTGTTGCAATTTGTGCAAGCTCCTTTTATTTATAATGTTTTTAAACCTAAACTTTTCGACAAAAAATAGACTAAAAATGCCGTTTAAATTAATTGCAGATTTGAAACCACCAATATGAAAATATCTAAGATCTGTTTCAAAATATAGTGCAACAGAAATGTTTTTCCTGTGTATTATTTGAAGCGTATATTTTCATTTCTGAATGTTCTTATACATTTCTTTAAAAAAAGCCATGCAGCAATATGTAGCAGATAAGTAGCATGTACAGATATGTAGCAATTCCTTTAAAGAAGGCTTACTAAATCAATCTTTAATATTACTGACAATATTATCCTTCAATATAATTGACATAATTGAATTCAGTCACAATTTTTAAAAGATTATCGCAATTTCGCAGAAATTTTTCAAATTATATCCTTACCTATAACATTATATTTCGCTTAATTATAAAATTTTGTTTTAAATGTAGGATGAAAAAATTCAGGTAGGTATAAATTTTTATGCAATAACCGATAAATGATATTTTATCTGTCTCAATTTTTTATCATCTTGTGTTCTCGAATAATGCATTATCTCGGTGACAGAAAGTGATGAATAATTTAATTATGTCTGAAACCTAATAGCATTCTTTACAGGTTGAGTGGGTATGGTTTGAATCATATGCACCAAAAGTGTATTTGTCTTGTTTTGGAATAAAAAATGTAAATTTGTGATATACTGTTAGAAAGTTTTGGGAAAAAATTATTAAATAACAATTTATTTAACTGTCATTTTACCATATTCAACCAAAACTGTCAAACAACCGTGAAAAAGATGTTATTTAAACTGATAACTGCAAAAAAAAGTCGTTTATTAGAGGTTTTCACCCACTGTGGTTTATTAACCAGAATTTTATCCGAGCCAACCATGCCCACTTTCTGAAGCCACTTAGTACCTTGCGGCTGGATGCATACTTCATCCGAGAAGGTTAATCTGTCAATCTGATTAAACTTGGTTCAAATCCTAGCATTGACACCACAATATGTCTCCCAACTCTTTCAACACACGAGAGTTTCCAGTGTTTAAAACTTTTCAATTAAAAACCCTGATTAATTAGAATACGCTCTTATGTCTTATTCACGCATATATGGCAGCTGCTCAACACACAAAAATTTAGTATTTCCCATCTCTCATCATAAATGTCACCACCGGATCAGCAAATTAAGCCATATTCCACAGTTAAGTGAACAAAAGTTTGGGATCTAGTTCCCACGCTTGATGCAACAACTCTTTGGAGCTCTATAAATATTCTTTTAAAACCATCATAAAATTCTTTTACTCAGCTAAATCTACATAAAAACAACATGTAATTCCCAAAGGCATCTACGGTGAGTCCTTTCCAGCCTCAGGGAGGTCTATTTATCCATTTTTAATATTCAGATTTTGATGTTCCATTGATTTAGGCTAGGCTTAGAGTACCAGACCGCCATATTAAAATGTCTTTCAATGCTAACTGATTTCATTGGTAATTTTGAAATCAATTATTTTTACTAACACTTTTCCATTTTTAACTTATAACACATCATTTCATTCGCCCATGCGATTATCTTTCAGTTTTTATAACTTATATATCTGGTACTCTTTATATCAATATCATTTTAAAAAGTGTTGTAATTGTGAATAGGCTATCGCTGTGTTAAATTTTTCCATTTGTAAACTCTGACTTTGGTCATTGTAATTAATGTCTTATTGTTCTCGCTTCAATCTATTTTTTATATTTGTTGTTCCCCTAAATGTCCTTTATTGCCCGAAACCCTGTTTTTTAATTTTCTCCCATCCTTTGATTTTTCATAGATTTTTATAGAGACTTCACTTTTCAATGTTAACGGTGTTCTATTCTCCATAGCAATTTGTAAACAAACTTCATGATTTCAGATACAGTTAGATGCGTCTAATCACGTGCCATCCAAGTTCTTTTATTAAATTTCTGTAAAATAGTCCTTATGCTCCTCTATAGCTTTTCCAATTCCATGTTGTATTCAGTTAATATTAAAGTCAGAGTTTACAATTCTTTAATATTTTTTTTCCTTTCTTTCTTTCTTATTGTACATACGTTATTCCAATGCATTTTTTTTTCTTTATTTTTTTTTATCATTTTACATATGTTAGAGCTATTCATATTTTCTATTAGTAGTTTAATCACATGTTTTTTTTTCTTTTAAATTTCTTTTTATTTCGTATTGTGTGTACTTTTATTACGACCTAAGTCTTTCATGTATTCTTTTACATAACTTATGGTCAATTAGTATTCTTTTTCCAATCAAATGATTGAAATATAGACTCAACTCAATGATGGACAACTTCTGGCCAACTATTCAAGACTGGTACTAAATAATAATTTGCCTTATCAACTCTCACCACTTTTATCAATATCATTAAGCTTGATTATGTTTCATTAGCACAGCGATGGCCTATCACCTTAAAGTAAATATTTACATTGCTGTAACACTCCATGGCCCATTGCAATTCCTCTTTATCTTTTCTTCTTCTTACCTATCTTCAATATAGTTATTGCTCTGTCTTTTATGTTTTTTTCTTTAACTGATACATATTTTGCTTATCCTTAATTCTCATGTTTTGTGTACTGTTGCCAGTGGCTCAATACTAGTTACCATGGTATGTATCAAACAACTAGGTTTGTCTAGCACTGTCTAGCTTCGCCTTCGACTATATTAGTATTTTGTTTAGTGTATTTCCAATAATGCTTTAGTTCTTGCAATTATCATATTAATAAACATTGATTAAAGTAATGATCTTAATATTTTTGTCTCTGCCTAGCGCCGCAAAAACGTTTTTCTTTAATTATTGCATTTACAGCTCCATTGCTGTAATTCTCTTGGTAAAGTATAAATTTACAATTTAATGTCACGATGGTAGAATTTTTAAACTTGACTGATAGGTTTTTTTAGCCTAAACAATATATCTTAATTCACATAAGCAATACTTTATTGTTTTCGCTAATGTTTTCATTCAGCCTAGCGCTGCCATTAAGCGTGTATACCCCACGATTTCCTCATAACTTGTTTTTATACACCTAAAGTAGTGTTATCATAATTTTCGACTGTTTCACTAATCTTTGAATCACTGGCATCGGCGCACACTAGCATCAATGGAATCATCACATCAAATCAATTTGTAAATAAAATTTTTTACATCTTTCTTGGATTTATTTTTTCTGGGTAACTGGTGGGGACTCACCCTCGCCAATTAAAATAAAAAAATAAAAAATTGGTAACTAATACTTTGGTTTCTCGAAACGTCATTTTCTTCTGACGTATTGACTCTACACATTGACTGACAAAAATCTCTGGTTACATATTGACTACCTTCTTTCATGGCTAATTCACAAGTTACAGACAATTTTCAAAATCCTGCAAGATCAACAAGATCCCAACGCAGAGTTACACAAACCTTTCAAAGAATTGACTATAATATCTCACTCACAGAAACTCCTTCCAGATCAAAAAATTCTCATCGAAAAGATAATAAAACCACACAATGTCCTGATACTAATACATCACCTTCAGTAATCGTTGATCTCACTTCTGTCTATGAACATACTTCTCCGGTAACCAACGACTACATCATCAGTGATACTCCAACTTCTACCAAGAAAAATACCTCCATCATGTCACAGACTAAAACGGATATCGAGCGCCTTCTGCAATTAATAGAGAAAAACGTCAACTACAGCTATCATAAGAAAATATTCCTTCCGCAGGAACCACGATCTGCTTGTATCAACGCAATTCAGCAAATAAGGAAAATAACTTCGGAACAAGAAACTCATGATTTGATAAACTCTAGAAACTTCCAAACATCTTTAGACAAGAAAATTGACGACATACGAATAAAACTTACTGACTTTTCATTAAATGTTCTCTCCTCAAAACCACTAAATCAAATTGAAGAGAATCTAAAGACCATCAACGCAAGACTCGAAAAATTAGAAAGTACCACCTCTATCAATGTTGATGTTCCACGAGTAATAATACCACCAAAGCCAATAATAGTAAGACCACAAGAAGACTGCTCCACAACTGATATCGTGGAAAGGCTGATCCAGGAAGAACCTAAACTGCCCGTGAAAAAAGTCTATAGAAACAGCAAGATGCTAGAACTAAAGTTTCATAACAATCAACATAAAGAAACGGTCCTCTCAACCTTACAAAAAAAGGCATCCAATATCACGACAAAGACGTAAAGTTGTTCTCTCTAATTCTTCTTAACACACCTATCACATTCACAGAAACTGAGATTATTGACTTGATAAAAATCAATGGCGATTTCGACCCTGCCTACGATATCATCAAACTGACCAAAGAAATCCCACATAAGAGAGATAATTCTAAGAGACACATCATTATAAGAGTCAACAGAAAACTCTCCATCAAGCTTTTGAATCTTAATTATTTCTACGCTGGTCTACAACGTTGCACAATTAAAAAAAGACTGGTCTTATTAAGGTGCAGAAAATGCCAGACAATAGGCCATCACCAAAACACATGTACTGAGTCACACTGTTATTGTGAGAAGTGCGGATACCGAGGTCATAGCATTGAACATTGCACAGAAAAAGAAGAATACTGTATAAACTGTCACTCATCCAACCAAGACTCCAATTTAAATCTGGATTGTAATCACAGAAATATATACAACAACAATTCTCAACTTGACGAAGCAAACAGCATTCTCAAAAATCTTTATCCTGACGATAATATTATTCCTACACGTCCACTAATTTACAGTAATAACACACCGGATCCCCCATTCACACACAATGAGTTACAACGCCTAATTAAAACTCTTAACAGCAAAAAAGCACCCGGCATCGATGGAATAGATTGCATTGTAGTTAAATTTTTATTCTCATTTTTCAGTACTTTAATACTTAAATTTTTCAACAAATGTCTTGCTCTAAATTATTTTCCAGATCATTTTACGAAAGGTCAGGTTTTACTTTTTCTAAAAAAGGGCAAAGATCCAAAACATTTAACATCTTATCGCCCAATCACCCTTCTACCTTGCTTGGGTAAATTTCTGGAAAAACTTATTATTAAAAGACTAAATTTTTATTTGGAAAATGTAAACGCCCTTTCAGATTTTCAATTATGACCTTCATGATGATGATTATGATCATCACATCAAATCAATTTGTAAATAAAATTTTTTACATCTTTCTTGGATTTATTTTTTCTGGGTAACTGGTGGGGACTCACCCTCGCCAATTAAAATAAAAAAATAAAAAATTGGTAACTAATACTTTGGTTTCTCGAAACGTCATTTTCTTCTGACGTATTGACTCTACACATTGACTGACAAAAATCTCTGGTTACATATTGACTACCTTCTTTCATGGCTAATTCACAAGTTACAGACAATTTTCAAAATCCTGCAAGATCAACAAGATCCCAACGCAGAGTTACACAAACCTTTCAAAGAATTGACTATAATATCTCACTCACAGAAACTCCTTCCAGATCAAAAAATTCTCATCGAAAAGATAATAAAACCACACAATGTCCTGATACTAATACATCACCTTCAGTAATCGTTGATCTCACTTCTGTCTATGAACATACTTCTCCGGTAACCAACGACTACATCATCAGTGATACTCCAACTTCTACCAAGAAAAATACCTCCATCATGTCACAGACTAAAACGGATATCGAGCGCCTTCTGCAATTAATAGAGAAAAACGTCAACTACAGCTATCATAAGAAAATATTCCTTCCGCAGGAACCACGATCTGCTTGTATCAACGCAATTCAGCAAATAAGGAAAATAACTTCGGAACAAGAAACTCATGATTTGATAAACTCTAGAAACTTCCAAACATCTTTAGACAAGAAAATTGACGACATACGAATAAAACTTACTGACTTTTCATTAAATGTTCTCTCCTCAAAACCACTAAATCAAATTGAAGAGAATCTAAAGACCATCAACGCAAGACTCGAAAAATTAGAAAGTACCACCTCTATCAATGTTGATGTTCCACGAGTAATAATACCACCAAAGCCAATAATAGTAAGACCACAAGAAGACTGCTCCACAACTGATATCGTGGAAAGGCTGATCCAGGAAGAACCTAAACTGCCCGTGAAAAAAGTCTATAGAAACAGCAAGATGCTAGAACTAAAGTTTCATAACAATCAACATAAAGAAACGGTCCTCTCAACCTTACAAAAAAAAGGCATCCAATATCACGACAAAGACGTAAAGTTGTTCTCTCTAATTCTTCTTAACACACCTATCACATTCACAGAAACTGAGATTATTGACTTGATAAAAATCAATGGCGATTTCGACCCTGCCTACGATATCATCAAACTGACCAAAGAAATCCCACATAAGAGAGATAATTCTAAGAGACACATCATTATAAGAGTCAACAGAAAACTCTCCATCAAGCTTTTGAATCTTAATTATTTCTACGCTGGTCTACAACGTTGCACAATTAAAAAAAGACTGGTCTTATTAAGGTGCAGAAAATGCCAGACAATAGGCCATCACCAAAACACATGTACTGAGTCACACTGTTATTGTGAGAAGTGCGGATACCGAGGTCATAGCATTGAACATTGCACAGAAAAAGAAGAATACTGTATAAACTGTCACTCATCCAACCAAGACTCCAATTTAAATCTGGATTGTAATCACAGAAATATATACAACAACAATTCTCAACTTGACGAAGCAAACAGCATTCTCAAAAATCTTTATCCTGACGATAATATTATTCCTACACGTCCACTAATTTACAGTAATAACACACCGGATCCCCCATTCACACACAATGAGTTACAACGCCTAATTAAAACTCTTAACAGCAAAAAAGCACCCGGCATCGATGGAATAGATTGCATTGTAGTTAAATTTTTATTCTCATTTTTCAGTACTTTAATACTTAAATTTTTCAACAAATGTCTTGCTCTAAATTATTTTCCAGATCATTTTACGAAAGGTCAGGTTTTACTTTTTCTAAAAAAGGGCAAAGATCCAAAACATTTAACATCTTATCGCCCAATCACCCTTCTACCTTGCTTGGGTAAATTTCTGGAAAAACTTATTATTAAAAGACTAAATTTTTATTTGGAAAATGTAAACGCCCTTTCAGATTTTCAATACGGTTTCAGATTCGGCAAGTCAGTCCATTTAGCTTTGGATAATTTTAAAGATAACTTAACACACCTAAAAAATAATTGCAAACACGTTGCAGCTATATCTTTAGATATTAAAAGTGCTTTTGAAAACATTCAATATAGTATAATTAATTATGAGTTGTCAAAACATCATATTCCCTCTAATCTTTGCCTTTTCATGGAAAGTATAAACACAAATAGACAAGCAATTGTTTCAACAGATCAAGGTTACGTAACTAAAAACATTTCAAAAGGTTGTCTCCAGGGGTCATGTATTGGTCCTACAGCATGGAATCTTACTATCAATAGTTTGCTTAACATACATTCCGAAAATTATATGATCCAAGCTTTTGCAGACGATCTGATTATACTGACTTTTGCCAACTCAAGGAGAAATTTGGAAGAGATTACTAATAATTCCCTTAATGAAATTCACGCATGGCTTATTCAAAATGCTCTAAATCTCTCTATAGGAAAAACAGTTTACATCCACTTTTATAACACAGATCGCAGTGCAACATTTAAAATCAATAATATTAAAATTAAACATTCTAATCATTTTAAATATCTAGGAGTAGTCATTGATAAAAAATTAAACTGGGGTTCTCACATTAATCTTTTAAAACAAAAATCTAAAACATTATTAAATTCGCTTCAAAAAATCATGGGGTATCAACCAAAAAGCGAGAAAATTAATATACAATACAGTAATAATTCCCGCATTAACTCATGGTTGCAGCCTATGGGCTACGAATATCTCTCCACGTATTTATCGCACTTTACAATCTATTCAAAGAAAATTTCTTTTAAACATGAGTAGAGCATATTATTCTACCCCAACGGCAGCACTTCAAGTACTAACAAATATTCCTCCTCTCGCAGAACAGATTACGTCAATATCTTGTTCAACAACCGTAACTCACCTCAAAAAAGTTGCCAAATTTAATAATATAACGTATAATACACTAGACTATGAGAATAGGCTAAAATTACCACATCGCCATCCTTCTTTTCACACAATTAACAAAATAACTTTAGTGGAACAGAATAATTTTGATTTTAACATAAAAACAAACTATTTTACAGATGGCTCGAAGACAAATACAGGCACAGCTTTCGCTTTCCTCAATATTACACATTCACAAAGCTACACATTAGACAAGGAAAATTCAGTCTTTCAAGTCGAACAGTTGGCAATCTTTGAATGCATTAAATACATTAAGAGCACTGAAAACTTCAATAATAACAATATTTATGTAATCTGGTCAGACTCAAAATCATCAATATCATCAATACTTGATTTTGGCACAAGTAATAGAATTTCTTTTGATATTCAACAAGAACTACAACACACACCAATTCAAATTTCCTGGATTAAAGCACACAGCAATAGAGTAGGTAATGAAAAAGCAGATGATTTAGCTAAACAATCTACGAGACAACCGAAAAGTTATGTATACCCACTTCCAGTTTCATATCTTAAACGACGTATTAAAGATTCTCTTCTAACAAAATGGCAATTTCTATGGAATAATTCAGACAGAGGCAGACGTCTATTCAAAATTATTAACAATGTTACTTTTTTCAAAACAATTCCTCCAAAACAAGTCATCTGGTTCTTGACGGGTCATGGACCATTTCCAACCTTCTTTAATTACCTGCATATAACAGATACTGATCTTTGTACCTGCGGCCAACAAGGTTCGCCTGAACATTATCTCGCTAGTTGTTCCTACACTGTCTCCTGGCATAGTCGTCAACCTAGCCCAACAAATTTAGAAATTTGGCAGAAAACTTTTATTACAAACAATACTTTAAACAAAAGATTAATAACAGTAATGAACTTCTTAGTGGATAATGACTATCTATTAAAATTTTAATAACTTCCCATTTCACATGTATAATTTTTTTTTGTCTTATTTCTTCTTAAATTCCACACTTTGAGTAAAATCTGTTCTTTTTTTTTAATTTTTAAATTTTTTTAAATATTATGTTATTTAGGCTGGAATGGAGCTGGACCAGCGGCCAAGTCCTGGGCTATATGGTTAAGGGTTTTCATAACCTAGGTACATGCTCAGGGCTTGGAGGAAAGAAAAAAAAGAAAAAAAGTTAAGTGAACAAAACACAAACCAGCCACATTTAGCCTGTTTTGTTATATTTCTTTTATATGGTCTTGAAATCTTGCTAGACATAATTGGTTGATTGGATTGGTTGAATTAATTTAATTGTTTCTGATTAATTTACCGTAATTTTAGAATGAAAATTATAAAAGTGTAGTCTTTACCCTAACTAAAAAATGATAACAAATAGTTAGACTTAAAATATTAATATTTGTAAATAGTTTCACATCATGATAACGTAACGAAGAATGAGATTTAAAACAAAAATCGCATTGATTTTGTTCTTTAAATGCAAGGCTTTAATCATAAATGAAATATCTTATAACCAATTTCGAGTTACGTGTATTTCTTTGTTACTATGGTTCCTCGTTGCTAAGAAAACGAATTTTGGCCTTATCGTCTTAGTTCTCAGCTTTTTTCTGGTCACCAAAGCGAGATAACTTTATTGTTTGTTAATTGTAAATATTAGTTTCATTGCGATTCTTAACAGATGGAAATAAAAGGTATTTTTATTACTCGTACATTCTGATAAATAATTATAATATTTTGCTTATGAATAACAATTAACTAGCGTATTTATTACAAGTCATATCTCATAGCAGTCGCGATCCCTACATGTATTCTATTTTTAGTCTAGTATTTCTTCAGAAATATTATATATTCAGGCATATTAATTGCTTTCCAATTTTAAATATATTTTAATCAAGTGTAAATGTAAATATAATGTTTTATTGCATCTTTGTAACATAATAATATATATGAACCGATTTCGTAAATGTCTAAGAATAAATTTTTATTGCCATCTAAAAAATAAATTTTTAATTCTAAAAAAGTGCTTAATGAAGAAATATTTGATGTGTTTAAATTTATTGTTTTAAATATTGATTTTATTTAATTTTTTTAAAATCATGGAGAATCAAAGAAATTCAATATTTCCGTAATTCAATGTTAAACGTAAATATATTTTCTAAAAATAACAGTTTAATGGAAAAAGTATTATTTTTGATCATAACACGTTTTTTTTTAAATTAAGCAAATTTAACAAAAACGCTAAGCATATCCTGTTCTATGTACGAAGTCTGATTAATATTATATAAATTTCAGTAACTTTATTTAATAATTTAATTATTAAATTTATGGAATAGGAAAATTAAGAAGAAAATCTGGAATCGTCACTAAGTGCCTTAAATTAGCTCTAAAAAATACACAATTTAAATCGCAAGTAATTACTTAATTTCTGTGTAAAATTTTTTGTCAGGCCGTAGAAATTTCTGTATGCTTAGTGACGTCGACACCTGATGTCTAATTTTTGATGAGTCCATGCATAGAAAATGTAACTGAACGCAGATAATTCATAAATGAAAATGAATTCAATGCAGTAAATTCACCCAATTAAAATTAATTTAACACAGTAAACTCAATAAATTAAAATGGGTTCAAATCATTTGAGATATTTCATTGGAATTGTTCTGCTGATCTTGGCCGATTATTGCTGCCTAACTTTTCATCCGAAAATAGTGAGAAACATTTTATTCAGCGTGTATTGTAATATTTCAAAATTTTTTTTAAATTTCAAGATTACATAAAACATAAAAAACATAATTTTCTAAACACTAATGATAAAATTTTAAAATTAGAGCTACTAAATAAATTTGAATTTTAGAGACTTTCAAAACATTTTTGCTTAGAATATAAATTTTAACGATTCAGTGATTTCCGAGTTTGTTACGCGTGGAACTAATTCTTCTACATATACATAGTTCAGTATGATGATACGACTTTGGAGTGTGGAAATTTGTTATAGAAAAAAATTCAGACTTTCTGATTAAACAAATGCTAAAGTGCAGATGTCTGCTTAATACCATGCGTAAGAATGTTTAATGTTTGAAGGATATTATGTTAACAATAAGGTTAGACGTTGATTTTCGGTAATAATTTAAAACCACTGAGCTAAGCATCCGAAACTACAAGGTGATTGAAAAGAGCCTTTGCGAGCATACCTTTTACGTGAACTAAATCTAAGATTTAAAAATGTATAAGTTATTAAGAGCTAGGAAATAAACTATTATCTAGTTCCGACAGTTTACAATTACGGATATGATGACGGTATTTTGAATTTTTAAAATAGAATCGCCTTCTTTTTTAAATCAAATTGTAGTTCTCGCAGATAAAAATCTTAAAGTGGAGTTGAAACGATATACTTATTAGCACTAGGTAGATCAGAAGAATCAATGAAAGTAGTGGAATGATATAAAGCCAGTGGATAGTTTGTTAAAACTAACTTTCTTGTTTTTCTCTCATCCATGTCTAACACTGTCTACATATGCTTCCCTTTAGCGTGCTTATCCAGATTTAATGAAATTATGAACTTAAATCAATCCCTCCCAGAAAAGAGTAGGCCTCAGCACTGATTACCATAAACAAGAAATTTGATCCTATTGCAGTTCAAAGGTAATGACATATCTCGTTTTATCTCCCACTGCGCAGCTTAATGACTCTATCGTAGTGACGTTCTTCCAATTTTTTCTCCACTGCGAAGTTTATGTTCGTTACGTCGGACTACTAAATTGATCCTTGCTGAGGCCTTCTATCTTTTAGGAAGTGTTGTTCAGATGCAGTTGTTCTTTACAGAATTCTCGTGAATTTGTAAATTCAGGATAGCATTTGTTTATATTATATAAAAAAGACCTAATCTGTCAACCTCCTGATTGATAGAACGAAGGTTCGAGTTCTAGCGTAACACCGCAATGTTCCTTCCATTTTCATCATTCCATTTCCAGTGTCCTGCACTCCCCAATTTGTGACCCTGATTTATTATAATACCTTACTCTCATTCAAGCATACATGGCAGCACTATAAAGTTTGTAAACTATCACTTATATCTTGGTAAATTTCTTTTTTAATGTTTTGAAAACATGCTAGTTCGAAACGGTTGAAAACGGTTGTAGTTTTGTATTCATGGTTTTTAACCATACAATTTGTAAATGGTTTCAAAGCAGTAACGGCAAAAAATGTTCTTTACCGTAAACTTTATGATAAATTTGATGGACACATAGCTGCTGCTTATTTTTTCGTATTTGTAAAGCGAAATTTCTAAAAGTGATTTCATTCAAAATCTAAAAATCTTCTTTAAAAAAAGTTTTAATAGTTAACACCAAAAAAAGAGATGCGTCCAATATGGCTTAATGTGTCAAAACAGAAACTTATTAAATTTGTAATAATTATTGAACGCCTTCATGAAATCAATGTCCTTTTACTTTGGGTTTGCTATAAAGCTATTTAAATGCTAAAATTTCACTTTAAAATTTAAAAAAAGTTTTTATTTTAGAAATATTATGTTTTCATACTTTTTATTTTTGATACAGATGAAAAAAGTCAGTACAAGATTTATACAGAACAGCAGATAAAGGAAGCTTTCGATGTCTTTAATGAGGACCGAAAAGGAAGAGCTAAAATTAAGTAAGTCGAACAACTAGTGTTTCTTCAAGCAAAATATTTAATATTTAATTTTGAAAGTACATCGATGCAACGATTTCTACTAACTGGAGGATATTTAAATGCAAATTAATTAACGCGAGGAAAACGCAAATTTCTACATACGAATTAAAATATTAAAATAAATGAAATGGCAAACAATAAATATAAAAAAATTTAAACAATTGTAAATTAAATTGAGTTTTTATGAAGAATGTTTAAATATTTATGTTTGAATTTCACATGGTACAAAAAATCTAAAAAAAGAAATTGTAGAACTCAAAATACGTACGATTCATCCCAACTGATCACAATTTTAGATAGTATGTGCGCTACAAATAAGCATGTCGTCACGTTGGATAAGTTTTGATATCGAAATAAAAAAAAATTGGTACGTAAGAAACCATTTGAAATTTCAGCATATTAAACGACGCACATTAATAAAACATAGTTTCACACTGTTAGATCGTTTCTTCGTTCGTCATTCCAGATTGTTTCACTCTGTGTTCACTCAGTCCCTGATCAACTTACAGTGAGAAGTACCGGTACTCAGGCTGTCGTAACTATTTACCGTAAAATCTATTTTTACTCTAACATGTAACGGGGTAAAACACTTTTTACAGTAATACTTACCGTAATATCACTCTAAATGAATCAATATTACCATAAAAAGTACGGTATATATTTTACTGTAAAATCAGCATATGACACATCCAAAGTGCCTGTACTTTAAGTTAAAATTTGACCCGATTTTATTTTTAGTGCTAGATTAAAATGTTGTACATTTATCTCCAAGTTAAGATTCATTTGGGATTACCATTTTCCTCATGAGTCTCTCAACCAATAGGTTTTTCACATTCATAAGAGTTTTTTAGTATTTCAAGCGTACATAGTAGGTTTCAAAAACTTTAAATAATTAACACAATTTATAACATATCTCCCACAAGGAAATATACTTGCTTCTTCAAAAAATAAAATTTTGTGTCTGAACAATGTTTTAAACTATTGTTTACTACTTAAAATAAAAACCTAAAGGATTATAGATTTTTAACTATATTTTGTGTGTCCCGTTTCATTTACAATGATTGCGACAACATGTTAACGAATTTCTTTGGAGATTTAATATTTTTCTCCCACTGTTTAAGCATTATTTTGCTACAATAATTTCCATAAATAAATTTTAACTATCTTTTTTCTGGATTTTATTAAGAATGCAATTGAAAAGCTATGCTCCTAAATTTTAAAAGTAAATTGAAACTCGTAAGTTGACAAGAAAATGAAATATATTATTATAAAAAATGTAACAAAAATAATTTATTATTGAAAGAAATTTTTAGTAATAAAATACTTTTTGCTATAGTTTTGTAATATATTGTTTTTAAATGAAAGCTCCTGTTCTTTACAAGATAAAAAAATAATCGAAAGTAATAAACAAGTTTAATTAAGTTCAAAATTTTTAAATTAATAAAATTTTTCTCGAAATTCTATTTTAGAAAAGAATTTTAAGCATAAGACTATTTTCTGAAATAGAATGTATGACTGTTATGAATAGCTTCTGGTTAACTACTTTTAAATGATAAGATAAAATTAAAATAAGTTTTTTTAAGTAATCTTTTTCTCCGCATTAATCTGTTAACTTTAAAAAATTGCAATATATAAAAAAAAAGAGTTTTAATTGTATTTACTGATATTTAAAATGAAAAAAAGTTTTAAGTACCTTATATAAAAAAAATTCATATAAATCCGTATTCAGGGCAAACATGAATGTTTTGATGAAGTCAAAAGGAGACATTTAATTTTCATTATAGAAAAACTTGATTGCATTTTTGATAAATCAGCGTAATATATATATATATATCGTTTGCCTTGAAAATAATACGTTAAAAACATGCAAAAATGATTTGAAATACACAAATCTGATGTGTATACTTGTATTATACAAAAATATTAAAAATAGAATAATAACAATTAAAATATTACTTTTGAAAAATAAAATTTTAATATCAAGTATTGAAGTAATTATTTATTAATTTCAGACATCTTCACACACTGACAAGTGCCTTAGGGCGTGTTCTCTCAACCAAAGATCGGAAAGAGCTAGAACTTAAAGTAAGTTTTGAAATTTTATTCCATTTAATAAAATATTTCTTTTAAAAAACATTGATCGTCTTAACCGTACTCTTATTATTCAAATAAATTCTTTCTGCTATATCTTTTATAAAAAATATTAGATAAATAAAATAAAATAAAAACATAAAAGTAAATTAAACCAAAGAAACACAAATGCAAAATACTTCATCAGGAAGCACTCTTCATACACTTATAAAGTGGTTTTTCTGTGAATAACTGTTTACGAAAACAAAAGTGTAATTCAATCCTGAAAGCCATATTTTGAAAAGAAAATACATTATAATAGAAGATATAAAATCAGAACTAATACATGAGAAGCAAAAAAAAAATTATGCACTAAAAGTAAACAAAAAATCAGAACTAATGCATGAGAAGTAATAAAATTTATATACCGAAAGTAAACGAAGTATAAAGCTTAAAATTACAAAAAAAAAAGTCAATCAAAATCATATTACAGATTAGAATTCATATTCGACATGAGTGTTGATTATCATTTATAGAAAAATACTATTGCTAGTAGAGAAAGGAAAAAATAAGATATATTATTATAGAACCAACCAAATTGTAATAATTCAGTGCTTCCATTTAAAAACAGATTCAATTTGAGAGAATGAGAAAACTTTATTAAAAAAAATACAAGCTTGATCAAGTAGGATTGCAAACTTGATCTTTTTTATCAACTAAAATGGGATTTATTTGAACGAAGTCTAATTAATAAATAATTTAAAATAGCAGACATTAATTGGAAAATTATAATTTACTAGGCTGTAAAAATATTCCTGAAAAATTAAAAATATAAATTAGATTTAAAATTTCAAAGTGCAATAACATTAAAATTAAATTCATTTCTTTTATCAAATCAACCACTTTTCCCTCTTTCATATTTTGTTTATATCTAAGACTGAAAAAAATAAGCTAGATTATTGTTATTATTAGTTTTATTAAATTTAATTCACAGGATAAACATTCTTTAAAATGCTAATATCTGTACTTTCTCTGACAATATCTGTACTGTTAATACGCAGGTGGCTCAAATGTAAATATGACATTTTTAATAGCAGTAAATGATTTTTATTCTCATTTTCATGGCAACAATATAATTTTCTAAATAATAGTCTAAATGATTGCTTCACTTTGTAAAGTTCCTTATTGTTCCTTGTAAGCTCTTTTATTTAGGAACTTGAATCAATCATAAGTGACGGTAACGCTTCTAATGCAGTTGTACAACTCATGATAATTAAAATTTTAAAAGAAAAAAAAAAGTCAAACCTATTGAAATTTTGCTCAGATTATCGGCACAGCTTTGCAATGTTACTCTGCCAAAGGAACAAGTATGCAAATGGCATAAATTAGAGCTGTGAAGTAGCTGAAATCTTTTCTCATTCTCTCCGACACATCAGTAACGCAACAAAATGTATGGACGTTATATTGGGAAACAGTTGAACATCTTCCGCAGTATTGCTAGGACTTGGCTCCTTAGGAGTACCATCTGCTTGGACCCAAGAACGAAGCTTTGAAATGCAAAAGATTTTCCTCCAATGAAGATTTTTGTTCGTAATTGCTTCACTACCTGGCCTACTTTTTTTCTAAGCAACCTGGATTAAAAATCCTCTAAAACATTGGAAAAAATAGAAGTTCACGGAAATTGTGTAAAAAAATAAAATTTTTGAATTTTTGAAAGCTATATTTTAATATTTTGTTATTAAAAATGTCTCATTTATGTTTAATCCACCCTCTTATAACCAAATATCCTTTAATCTAAATCAGTACAAGAAATTAAAATTATAATAAATAAATACTGACAAAAGTACTGACAATACTGACAAATTCATTTTCATTTTAAATTCTTTAATATGCTTTTAAGAAAACCATTTAAAAAACCGTTTTCAAAAATAGATAAAAACAGATAAAATCATTCCATACTCTGTAATAGTTTTATATAAGATGTATATTAAATGTATCTGAAATCATCTATACCAAATTATTATGTGGGATGCTTTTAAAAAAGTTTTCAAAATCAAAAGCTTATATAGTTCTAATATTATTCGTATTCAAATAATCATTTAAGTTTTTATTACTATTTAAAATAAAATGTTTATCATTTAAAAAAATATATATAAAATGATTTTAAAAATTTGGTTTCCTTTTGAAAGAATGGAATTATATTTATATAATAAAGGAATTTTTTTACCTGATTTTTATTTAAAAATATGAATAATAAACTCTCAAAAAATCAATAGTTTTCACCATTTGATTATTTTCATTTGGTAATTCAAATAAACGTTACCCAAAGTTAATTATTTAAATATTTAACTAAGTATAAACTATATGCATCTATGAACCTTGTAAATTCGTATGCCTGTTTAACAAATGAAATCATGATTAAAATTTTCCACTTGCATTTTAATTTACAGTTTGTATGTCATGCAAAAATGTTAGTGTATATGTTCTACATTAAACAAATGGAATATCAACTTTATAGTAATCATACTCAGTGCAATTCAACTTGTTTAAATTATTTTTTTAAATGATATTCTCTCACTTGTGTCTCATAGAACGTAAGAATTTTAGCAAAAATTTTCTTGCAATTTAGTTTAAATGCTTAAATTTTGTTTTAACAACTTCTATGTATTTATTGGAAATAAATGGAAAATATTAAAATACAGTTATATAGGCATTCAAAGTTACGTTTCCACTTTTTCTGATTGAACTTTTTGCGATGCTTTGGGCAATAAATTAATTACTGGTTGAAAATTTGCGTCAAAAGCAATAGAATTAAAGCTTCATATTATTTCATACGGTATTGATATTAATTAAAGGAAATATAGTAAATGACTTTTCCTTCCTTTCCTGGATTCCAATCGAGAGTACAAAAAAATCTTGGTACAAAAGAAATACAGTCCGCAAATGTTTTGCCCTTTATTTATTTTTTGTAATTTGGGAAGAAAAGAACTTTTAGAATGCTTCGGGAAGACACGAAAAAACAGTTAATGTGATTTTTGCTTTGTTTAAAATATACTTTCGATTCTGAAACTGATTTTAATTAAATAGAAAAGTGCATAATGTTTTCATGGTATTTTAAGGCAAATAATAAAAATATTATATAAAACAATTCAAGTAATAATATTAATTGATTCCCTGAAATGCATGTGAGAAATGTATATGAACAATTGTATATAAGACACAAATTAAGAAGTTTGGAATGCATTTACCACCACTTAATTCATATGATACCTGAAGGTATTTTAAACCGGGCACTTGGCGAGAAGTTTGCGACGAGGACACTCAATATCCTACAACTGAACATTAATGGTACGCAGAGGAAAACAGAAGAACTTTCAGACATCCTCCACCAAGACAACATTCATGTGGCTTACCTCCAAGAAACCAAACTTAATAAAAACCTCGAGCTGTCACCTGTGCAGATGCGAATGCCGTCGCCAGACGAAGGATATACAACCAGTATTTTAGCAAGGCAACAATCCCCGATCTAAACTGCCCAAGAAACCTCTCCTCTACAAGCTAGGCTACGTACTGGACATTTCAAGGGCATGAAGATCTCACGCACCCATATAAAATTCTATCCCATGTGCAAGTACTGTCCTCATTTGCAACTAACTCCAGACCATGGTTTTGACTGCCAGGCTATTATCGGCTCCTTCTTTCAACTTGGAGCACCTCCCATCGAAATTCTCCATAGCCATCAAACTCCAGAACTTGCAAACCTTGTTATCAAGACTTTTGGAGGACTCTAATCTTTGCACTATAGCATAGACACGACAACAACAGGTATTTTAAACTGAGCAAAAAGAATAGCCATGTTGTTTAAAGCACTATCTACTCAAAGGAAATAAAATTAATTTTAAAAAATTGGAATAATGAAAAAAAGAGGAAAATAGAATATTAGAAAATTTATCTTACATACTCCCGCCTGCTGGACATCTACTTTAACTACGGCGAATGTTAATTTGTAATTTTTTTTTCGTTTTAATTTAGAACGGTTTGTTGAAAGTTAAATGCTTGTCAGGAAAGGAGTTTTTTGTAAATAAAATAAACATCTGCTTCTAAAAGGGGTTGACTTATAAGTCAAGATCTATCACTAATGATTTTGAACATTTTGAAGGACACATACAGTTTTTTTTTAATTTCTTTATTCCTAGGTTTGACAATTTTCTCAAATATAAGAAATCTTGATTTTTCTTCATTGCTTATAGCTGCGGTTAATGAATAAATGACAGAAATCTGTATCACATAAACATAAGCAAAGATCAAAATACTGTCTAAGAATTTTTATTTTCTTTGAACCGAATATTTAAAAAAAATTAATCACAGATTTTAATTACGTGATGAGTATTTATTGATAAAAAAATTGAAGTAAGAAAAAAGTAAATTACATAATTTACTCGAAACAAGTCGGATGAAATAAAAGTAATAAACTTCTATGAAGAAAACTTTTCTTCACTATAATGTCATTGCCTGTGGATGAATAAAAAATGCATTAAATTAACTATTTCAGGTGGTCGACAATGAGAATCCTGAATACATGAAACTAGAATCTATACTGCAGCCCTTAACAGATATATTAATGAAAGATATGTAAGTAGAGAATGTATATATAATGTATATATAATGTATATATGTAAGTAGAGAATATATATATATATATATATATATATATATATATTATATATATATATATATATATATATATATATATATATATATTATATATATATATATATATATATATATATATATATATATATATATATATATATATATATATGAGTTATTAAAAAGGGAACCCTTGAACTTCAAACCTTGAACTTGGTATAAATTGATTTGAATTTGTATTAAATCAATTGAGTCATATACATTTTCCCTTGCATAAGATTTTCCTCTTATTGACATATAAAGAAACGGTTGTCTTAAAAAAATCTTATTCGAAAAATGGGAGGAGGAAAAAATGTTCTACTTGCTCAGTTCTACGCATGCCAGAAAATTATTTTCTCCAAACAATAAACACATTACCAAATATTAATCAAGAGAATTTGTTGTACATCTAAAAATTTTTTCAACACGTTGTTTTAGTACATGCCAGACTATTTGAATCAAAATATTTGTATATTATAATTCAACTATTTGTACTATTTGTTATAAAATAGGTATTGTAAAGTACAAAATGATATGATACTTTTTAATAAAAATAAACATGAGGGATTTACAATTATTTTCTTTCTATATTTCTTAAAATATAATTGCATTATAAAATACTGTATATTAAGTTGCATATTAAAATATGCCAGGTGGAAATCAGCATCAAAGGAAAATTTATTAAGAGCTTTTCGCCAGATAGATAAGCACAAATCAGGATTTTTGAATGCAGATGGTTTACAACCTATTTTTGTTCAGAACAGTAAGTATCCTTTCTGTTAAAAAATTTTACTTTCAAATCCTAATCATGTTAATAACTGTTTTCTTCAACTAAACAAAATTAATGAATACAATCACAGATTTAATCAACTTAACAAAAGAAATTTTGAATGTCAGCAATTGCAGAAAATATAAAAGCAATTAAAAATTACGAACAAAATAAGATGATAAAAGTTATTGTTGATATTTTTAATATTAATATCTTTTATTTCGCACGGAATATAATAAAAATATAGTATAAGTTATTTATTTTGTATTGTATTACTTGCGTTTAATATACAATAAGAATTACCTTAATTTTCAGGTGATGAGTCGGAATATGAAGATCTTATGATCTTATAAAATTTCTGGAATTTGCGACTGACCCAAAATCTTATACTGTTAATTACAAGTTATTAATCCAAGATTTAATTGCTCCCCAGTCCATTGATGTGTCCGAAAGTAGGAGGAGTATCCGGGAAAAATTGGTGGATGACAGATATCGACTTGGCTAAGTGGCACAAGTTAAATTTGTAACCTTACAACACAAATTTAAAAACATGATTGGTACCTGTTACTTAAATGTAATTTAATTCAATGTAAACCAGTCTAGAAATACGATTTTTCAATAATAAGTAAAAAATTCCGAATCAAATGTTGGTAAAAAGTGCCGGCATTTTTACCGTTAATTGATACGGAATTTTTTCGAGTGCAAAGTAATGACCGTTTATTATACTTATAAGAATAATAAAATGGCGTATTTATATTTTATAAAATAATAATTCGGTGTTTAGTTTAAATTAAATGTGTATTCGAGGATTATAAAAACAATTTGATGTCATTGTATTTCGTAGTTCACTTTAACACATTCTGGATCAAATTACGACAAAACAGTACTGGAACTCAGGATGCCAGTTTTTTTACAGTAAACTTTTCATGAAGAAAATTTTAAGGTTATCAAATTTTCAGTTTTCTTCAGTTAAGTTTTCTTGAACAAAACAATAAAACACGTCGTGATTTTTATAATAATATTTACTGTGAAATCACTTAATCATTGTACTGAATCAATATTACAGTAAAAACTACAATGTAAAATTTTACGATAAAAATAATTTTACGGTAAAATGAATTTTACAGATGAGGCATGCTTTTACTTTTTTTATAGCCAATTTAATCTGGAATCTGAAATGAAATAATGTAAACAGAGAATTTGTTCGAGTTTTGATAATTTCAATTGTACAATTTAATTTTTAAAAGTATTTTTTTTTTTCAATTTACTGACAGTTTAAAAAAAACAGCTTGTATAATTGTGGAAAATACTACTAAAGCATCTTTACAAGTTACAAAAAAATTGTTTACGAAAATTAGCTTCTGCCACAAAAAATACAATGCATACTGCCCATATTTTGTAATTACATTTTAATGAAAATAATGAAAAAAATCTTGTTATATCAGTAAAGTGAAGAAGATATAACGTCACAATTATGCCAGAAAAACAAGCCGATACTCATAACTGAATAATGGTAGACAATAACAGTATAAAATTTTTTTCACTCAATTATTATGTTTTCAACTACGCAATGGTATTTCTCTCATTCGTTCTAAAAGTTATAAACTGATGATTGGAAATGATTTGGAAAGATCTTATATCAGTGTAGGTTGAGTTATTTTAATTTCAATTTGTATATAAATATTAAATATCATAAATTATCTGGGAAAGTTCTTTTTTCCTGCCTTGAAAGTTTTTATCTATTTAATATTTTTGTATTTAAAAAGTAGAACTTTGAAAGCAATGCAAATAACCGAAAACTATATTATAAATCATATGAATTATAAGAAAATAAATTAATTAAAATAAAACTATTTCTCGAAATTATTATTGAAAAAATATTAAAATACATACTAAAATGAAAGTTTTAAAGTTTTGTCATAAAATTGTAACCCTAAAATATTTTAATGTTGCTTTCAGTGTAAAAAAATTACATGTTTCACAACAAAAGCCCTTCTTTAGATTTTTTTTTTTGCATTATTGAAACAAATGATAGCAATAATAGTATAATTATAGTATACATTGTGTTTTTACGGTGTACATATTAAATAGCTGAAGCATTTTATCGAAATGAGAGCAAAGGTTTTCTGAAGGAAATATAAATACGCTGAGAAGTTTTCTGGTAAAATTAACTTGAAGCATTTTTTAAAAAAAAACACAATTCCGTTACTATAACCAAAAATAAAAGATATTTAATTTGGCAATTTTTTCTTTTACATGGTATTTTACCGAAATTTCTGTTTTTCAAAATTCTAGTTCGGAATAGTACGCATTCAGTTAAAAAATTAAACTTAGAAGTAAATATAACCTAAATAATGTCATTTCTTTAATATCATATTTAAAGCATTATATTTGAACTTCAATATAGTTTATATCGCTTAAAACCTTATTACAGTATAAAATGTAAATTCTCAGATTTCAAAGAATGAAAATAAAATGTGTAGAATGATATTTTAACGCAGTTCTTATAATTGAGCAGTAGAAAATAGTTCCTTTTTATTTAAAAAAAAACAGTGGAAAATCTGTTATGTTAAAACAATTTTCTCCATATGTTTGTTTTTCAAAGTTTATTGGCTTTTCTTTTGAGACAATATTAATAGCCCAAAGTGGAACTTTCTTATCTCTTCTTAACCAAGACCCTGAATTGGACTTTATTGAGCTGTAAAAGTTTAGGAAACTAATAAAGTCGAGAAGTTTTTCTTTTTTTTTCTATTCATATACCTTATAGTTTTCTAGTTCTTTAAAGCTGCGTAAGTATTTGTGCCCTTTTTTTCTTCGAGGAAAACATCACTATCAAAAAAATACAGAGTTTGTTGAGGAAGGTTTTAGGAAAATTTTTCACAAAGCATGCAAGTTATGCTGGATTTCAATATTTGTTATATTTACGCCCACTAATTAGTATAGCCCACTATATACAATACATGTTTATAAAATAAAAGAGTGTAGTAATAAAAATGAAGGAAAATGCTATTTATGGCCCAATTATGTTCCAATATATAATGATTTGTTGTTCCAAATTTCGTAGGTCATGAAATAGGTCTATATTCATGAAAAATTTGCAATTGAATGGGCTTCCGTAAAACAGTGATAATTCATAATCATTCCGAGTAGTCGATTTTAATTAATGTATCTTCTCTTTTGTCCCCTAGATATAAGCTTTAAAACGTCTTCGGGGTTTTCCCCTGAATTAGACCACAGGCCGGGATATTTTGTAGGTGGGACGCTGGGCTCATGTTCAGGATTATCATGAATTCGAATCCCGCCGGCTAAATAATCCCCGCGTATGGAAAAGTGACTGGTGTGCGCTAAGTGTGTCGGGTCACAAAGTCCACCAAGTTCTCATAACAAAAAATACCTCTGGAGGTACTGAATTAGAGATTCATAATTCTCTCGTATTATGATATGTAGATGAATAAATGGGTCCTCCCTGTAATACGGGCTGTGACGTGTGTGTGACTGAAGTCGTATTCTTGGCCATAGATGACACTACTGCAAAACAAGAGGCGCACTCACTGCTTTAAAATCACTTGGATTCCCATAGCAGGCTTGCTGGTATTGGCAAGTGGCATTAATAACAACAATTAAATTACTCCACAATACCGATGAAACATCGTATTTCTTTAATAGTAATTGTAATGGTTAATTCAAAACTAATATGTTAGAGAATGCTGATAATTTAATTCTACAAACTTTTTAATGAATCAATTCTCTAATTCATCACGGGGAAAAAAGATTATTAGTTAAGATATTTATCTTGAAATTATTGATGCGTGTTTCTCTTTTATTATTTTAAAAACTTAGGTAATAAATGATTATTGATACTTATTTAATAAAAGTTTTTATAATATGTAAATAAGAAGTTACGAAACAACATAAATAAATAGAAAATGTTTGGCAGTTTGAATCAACGTAAACTTAAAGAAACTTTTTTTATGATATAAAGCAAAATCGAAGAAATGTAAGAGTGTGGTATCTTATTCTCTATTCGAATTTCTATTGATATGTATGATTATTAAACATGATTAATTATTATTCTACAAAATATTTTGTGGAGGACATATTATATTGAAAAAAGATTTCACAGCAGTTAAGAGAAGAAAAAATTTTAAACATAATTAAAGAGGAACAGGACGATGATAAAAATATTCGGTTAGCCGCTAGTATTTTTATTCCGAACAAATTTCACAATTTTTTTTAAAAATTTGATCACAGATAGCAGGTGTCAATTCTAAATCCATAAACATGTTTACTGCTGCCTGTCTGCTTGGCGCTTTAAAATTAACATTGTTGCACGAGCGTCTTTTTAATTTCTTGTTTTTCAAAAATTGATGTTGTTAATAATATATAAAAAAAAACTGTATTTGAGTGAAGTTGTGGAGTTACCCTTTAACTTGTCCTTTTATTTGAACCCAAATTGAGTGCAAACAAGTAAAAATAGATTTTGTTTTAAAAATTTTGCTACTTTTTCTATCACAAGTAAAAAAAGTTAAATAAAAATAATAAGATATGCGTTTTTTCATTGCAAGAACTTTTTTAGCATACACGTAAAAATTTTATGTAACAGCATTAGCATTATTGAAAAACTAAGCATTTCACCGATTTACCGTACATATCCGCCGATATTTTTGAAGAAACTATTTATTTCTACGAAACAATTTCTTGTTGTAAAGAAAAACTCTTAGTTTTAGAACAAGAAATATTCTCCCTTATTTAGGTTTGAAGACTTAAGCTGCCTTCAGAGTAATCCAGTTTTCCTTTTAAATTTGTGCTATTCATGCAATATTCCTTTGAAGAAGCCGGTAGAAACTGAATGCATTTTTAAAACTTATGTCTATTTTCTGCCAGATAAGTAAATAATAAAGAAGATACATAGGCTCATTAAATTGACTGCATAAACTCATTTATTCATCATTTCATGGACTATTCGTGACCATAGCATAATACTGATAGTCCCTGTCATCATTAACTTTGCAAAGTATTATAATAAATCTTTGCAGTATTTTGAAATCGGCAATTTGTAATTCACGTTTTTGTTCGATATAGAAGTAATAAAATGTAAGAGTGATTACATAGTAGTTCGTCATAAGACATTATTGTCATTGTTATGCTATTTTTTTAAAAATAGAAATAATTAAGCACTGCTTAGTTAAAATTTAAAAGTTTTTTTTCAATACAACACAGGATTTCAGTAAAACTCATGCTTAAGAATTAAAAAATTTAATGTTTTAGGCTATAAAAATGATTTTCGATCTATATGAGGTTTATAATCATGGAATTTATTTGTAGTCGTTATGTTTTAATTAATGTAGCAGTTTAAAAATAATTTAATCAAAAAACAAGACTATGAAATCAATAACGTATACTTTTATGATATATAAATAATTATACGAATTTAAAATTTAGATAATTCAGTTTTATTAAATAATTTTGAGTTCACGTGTTTAGAGTCTTATAGCATTACTTTTTTTAAAAAAATTAGGAGTTATATGTATATTTTTTTAAATAGTAATATGAATTTATAGATACTTTTATAGTCAACGAATATAGTTTAAAAGGTTTGAAATACATGATTTTGTAAGCAAACTTTTCTTATCATTTGTTTTTAATCAAGTATATACTATAATATTTGCTTAGTTTATGAATTCAAAATTAACTTACGATCAAGTCATATTTTTAATTTTATGATTCAAATAGAAAACACAGCCATGAGTCAAAAATGGAACTATTTTGTTTAAAGAAATGATGCACAGTATTTTCGAAATTATTCATAACTGCACACATTTATATAAGCACTAAGAAATAAATAGTCAAAAATTTCCATACGAATTTGCAACATTTATTCAATATAAAATTATTTTAATCATTCAAGTTAACAAGGGAGCACCTAAAAAAGTGGAGCGAAACAACTTGTAAAAACTTAGTTCAGTTTTTAAACAACGAAAGATCATAACTTCGATAGATATGCGTGAAATCTCTCTGCCTAGTACTAAATTAAAAAAAATAATGAAACAAAATAAAATGTTATAAAACAAGATTTTGAGATGAAATATATACCACGTTAAAGCAGTGAATTAAACGTATATGAGTAACATAAAAAAAGGAAATAAACACACTTTACATTGAAATCGAAAAATAAATTAATTTACTTAAACTATAGTGAAAGTAAAAATTGAAAAATTAGCTTTTATTTCAATTGAAGAAATAAATTATTAATTCTTTAATCAAAGTACAGACAACTAAGCGATATTTTTCTCAAATTTAAAGAATGAATTAACTCTGACTAATGTAATAATGGTTACCAAGTGAGATTTCTTCAAACGTGTGTTGGAGTTATTCACTGTAATAGACTATAATTAACTTATTGAACTAATTAAATCATTAATTTTTGAAGCATAAATTTCAAAAAAATACCCAACTCATTTCTCAAATTTAAAAAAAAATATAGGCTGTTTTGAATTTTCATGCTGGTGTTTCATGTAAAAATTTTTATGGATATTTTAAAAAAAAATAATTAATAGTTAAAAAAGTTGGATATATTTTTAATACTTGATATATTTTATAATGTTATGTTTTAAATACTATTCCATAAACATTAAAAATATTTAAGTTTGATGAAATATTAAGAATAACATAGGAAAAAAATTATTTAAAATAACTATATATCAAAAATAGCTTAAAGCAATTTCAAAAACAGAATAAAAGTTTAAATTTGTATAAAAACTACTTTGTTGCATAAAAATTACTTTCAGTGCATTTGAAAATTAATTTTAAAAATATAAAAATGGTGAAATGAAATTGTTAGTGTAATTTTCAAAACAGAGACTCATAGGCTGCAGGTTCTCAACTGATATATGGTTTCAGTTCATGCACGAAAAAGTAAAGTCAAAACTTTATCAAATCAAAAAATGACTTTGAGATTCAAAAAACACAAACGAAACACTCAGTTGAATTCAAGACTTGTGAATTAGGGATTCTTTTGTGTTAAGAAAGTCAGAAATGTTCAGCGCAACAATTCTTATACGAGTCCAGGTCTATGTGTTTATCTTCTTAGAAATTCATATTTTTTCTACCAAGCAAATTTTGTGAAAAAGGAAGCTTTACAAATGGAATGTAATTCAAACCCAAGGAACAGAACATACTACAAAAAGTAATAGAGTATAAAGATAATTTTGAAAATTTTATGTTTTCTTCCAAGAATCTTTTTAGTTTGCATTTTCATAAATTATAAAAAAAATTTTTTTGTTACGAAAATTTTAGTATTTTTTTGTACGTAAATTTTAGTTTGTTTGGAGCATAAATATGATATTTAATACTAAATGTGAACAGGAAATTGACCGTGTTACTTTTTAGAATGGCTAGGCGTATGACTGGTGCAAATTGTTTTTTTTTCTTTTTAAGGGAGAAAAAAACATACAATAAAAAACAAAATCTTTTACATAAGAAACACTTTTTCATATCTCATACATTATACAGGTAAACGAGAATTTAATTCCTGTTTACTCGTCCTTAAACTAAAAAATTCGTGAAAACTTTTGGGAAACATTTGTAGATGGCACCACTACTTATAGAATAAATACTACTCTGACGCATTTTTATTAGTTTCAATATGCAAAATATTTCGGCTTGCGTTGAAAGTATCTTAAAAATCTATATTTAATATGCTGGTTGTTGAAGAAATTACAGTATTTTAGTTATAATCCAATTATTTCTAAATACTCAATTGGATTCAATTGAATCATAAGTTTTTATTAATCCTATTCATTTTAAAAAAGCATTAATACTGACTTTTTCTGTTTTGATATTTAACACATTAGCGATTTTAATTATTAAAATATTTAAAATTTACGTGCAACCATTTATTTATTTAGTTTCAATTCATTTAAAAATATTTAAGCTCCAAAAAAAAACTTAATTCACAAACACAGATGGCATACCAAATTATTTACTGAAAATGCGTATTTTTCATTTGTTGTATTAAATTTAATGTAAATGACCATCATGGGTCAGTAAGCTTTTTTAGAAATCAATTAATAGATAGCGGAGAGTTCTTTAAACAGTAGTTAATAGCCTTTGTTTTAGATTTTCTGTCTTCAAAATGGTATTAAATATTCTGATATACGGCTTTTGCACCATTGTAAGTATCAGTGTTTGTCAAGAGATAGCAGCACTAGTAAATGATATTTTATTAGTCTCTTAGAGTTAATTGCATTTGTAAATAATTGCGAAGTACATTGGTAAAGAGATGAAAAGCATAAATTATTATTACTCTTTAAAAATTAATTTCTTTGAAATTTAGAGTTAGATAAATGTTAATATGTCAATGGAAACAAAGTTAACTTGCTTTCCTTATTCAAAAGTATCATAATGTAATAATGTTCTAAACAAATTATCAATCTATTTACACATTTCAACTTACTTATTTACACTTTTCTTGATCACAAGAAAAAAATGTTTATATATATATATATATATATATATATATATATATATATATATATATATATATATATATATATATATATATATATATATATATATATATATATATATATATATATATATATATATATATATATATATATATATATATATATATATATATATATATATATATATATATATATATATATGTAACATTATTATTTATTAACATTATTGATCCTTTTTGCAATTATTCATTATTAACATTACTAATTATTTTGCAAATTATATCATTTAATCTGAACCCGATATAAGACCTGTTTTTCTTTTAACCCAACATTAGATTTCAAACGATGCTAAAATTCTAAAAGCTCTTCGAATCATTTTCTGGTTATTTCAATTTAATACTTCGTTGTTAAACTAATAATACAATTTTAGACTTCTTTACAAACTTTCTTTGAAAAATAAAAATCAGAATAATTTGAGTTTTGAAGCATGTTGGAAGTGCTGATTAAAATTCTAAATAGCAAAGGTAAAAATCATGACGTAATAAACATTTTAGAGATAAATATGCTAACTTATACTAAAAATCATAAAATCTCTAAGCTTATTATATTCAGTTATATCAGATATTAGAGATTTTTAATAATAGCTTTAAACAGTTCATAGTATGCTTTTAAGCAATTTTGGAAACATTTTCTGAAAAACAGCTGAAAAATAAACTCTGAATAATACATGCATTAAAAAAAACGTCAAAAATTCTGGCTCCTTTTAAAAAAATAATGCATATAGTATATAAAATTATAGGCAAAAAAGACGATTACTGTAAAAGGTCAATAAAACTTATTTAAGATCAATACAAAGAAATTATGATATTTTAGACTTGATATTAAATGTAGAACTGCTATTGATAATCTTAAAGTCAGAAGCAATTTTTGACTCAGTTAAGCCTAAAAAAAAAAAAATCAATGAAACTTAACTTGCAAATCAATTAAAGTAATACATTCTAAAGAGACATCACAATTATGGTCGTAACTATCCTGCTTCTTAGAAAATAAATTACAAATATCTAATAATTCTTTGAATTTTAATCTTTTAAGCAGATGTGAAAAAGAATTTAAAACGTTTGATTTGGAAATTAACGCAATTTAGTTATTGCAAATCATTTTTCCTTACCTTTTCACTGCAATTCACTGAAACCTAATTAACAACTGAGCAAAGTGAATATTTTAATATCTTTAATTAAAATATTTAATTAAATAAACTTATAAATTTTGTAAGTCAATCCTATGTAAACAATATTTTCTTTTTTTATTTATATTGAAGAAAAAAAATCTCCGTGAAAAAGACTCCGTGAAGGAATGTAAACAAGGAAAGTTTTTTTTAAGGTAATCTAAATATTTGGTAAGTACATCTTCGCCAATAGATTTTAAAATATAAAATTCTAATTAACTTATTGGCATCTAAAAGTAAATTGCTAATTTAAAGTTTGCTAAAGCGGGAGATATACATTTATAAAATCTTAAGTAAACAAACTTTAATTTAAGTCTTTGTACATATTTCCAAGATCTTTCACCTTTTAAAAATTTAAACTTCTAGTCTTCAAATTAAATATCTCAGAGATTATTTAATTATACTTTTTTTAAGATATTAAATTCTTATATTGCTACAGGAATTAATCATGCTCAAAAAATTAATCGTAATTTTCCTAACTTTTCTGTGATTATGATCGTACTTAATCGATTTTATTTTATCTCTAGAATTTTTCTTAAAAAGCCGGAAAATTATAATTATTTTAGACTGTTATGAGCTAAATATATTCTCCGATGTTTCTTTAACATTAACAGTTTACATGTGACATAACGCATCAAAAGATTTTATTCCTGGGCAGGACAAATTCTCTTATTAAAAATTAAGATTTTGTCAAACATTCTCGAGCATTTGAGTTCGAGAATGCGCATCTAAAGCTTAAAATACGCCTCTGTAAAAAATAGAGTATCAGAATTGGCAAAGTTTGCTTTATTTTTAAGAGAATCATTTCCCAAAAAATGTTCCAAGTTAAAATTTTGCCCAAATTTAGGATATACTATTGCCACCTTCAAGACCATACTGATTTTTGCGAAATATATATATATATATATATATATATATATATATATATATATACAGTGAATTCGCGATAACTCGAATCTGATAGGACTGACGAAAAACTTCGACATATCGGAAGTTCGACTTACCGTTAGTTTCGGTTTTGGACTTTCAAAATATTGTCGGATTATTTAAATAATGCTTATTAATCATTTTTCTAACAAGCCATTTACGATAAGACTGTTTGAAGCACTTTATGATACCCTGGTCCATCGGCTGCAACTTTGCTGTTGTGTTTGGCAGGAGAAACTGCAAGTTTACTGCTTTCAAATTAGGTAGATCACTATGTGCTGTGCATTTATCCATAAGAGTATCACTTTTCTTTTTTTAGCGAATAATTTCCGATCCAATTTTCTTACATAGTCTTCAAATAAAACTGATGTCATCCAAAACTTTTTGTTAGTCTTGTAATCCAAAGGATACGTTTTTACATTCTTGAAACATCGGGGATTTCGCTTTTTTTCCGATAACAAGTAAGGGCAATTTCTCTGTCCCAGACGCGTTTCCTCCAACTAGGACAGTCAAACGTTCCTTGCTCATTTTACCCCCTGAGCGGTTTTCATCCTTAAACATCATAGTCTTATTTGGAAGACATTTAAAAAATAAACCCATTTCATCAATATTGAAAACATCATTTTAACTGTATCCTTGAAGTAAATTTGGTAACGTTTCACATAACCACTGTTCACATACTTCAAGAGGGACAGCTTTATCTTCTCCATGAAGAGTGCGAAAGACATTGTGTGTGCGTTGCAAAGGAAGGGGCAAGATATCAGCTCCTAGGTTTTTTTTCTTGGTTTAAAAGATCCAAAAAAAATCAAGTTAAAGGGAGTAAAATTCGAGTAATCGAGAATAATTAACATGAAATTGAAGATGAAAGGGTCGGGACCACATAAAAAATCGAGTTATTGTAATATTCGAGTTATCGTACTTCGAGTTATAGCGAATTGACTGTATATATATATATATATATATATATATATATATATATATATATATATATATATATATATATATATATATATATATATATATATATATATATATATATATATATATATATATATATATATATATATATATATATATATATATATATATATATATATATATATATATATATATATATAAAGAGCATACCTGGTGTTCTGAAAATTATTTTGCATTTCGGATTGTTGCTAAATGAGTTTGTATTTTGTAATATTTAAATTAAATATATTTTTAATAACTATTTCTTTCTTTTGACATAGCAAAATTGCTTTTGCACTTAGTTTTAAATGAAAAATAAATCAAAATTAAATATTAATTTATGAAATTATTGTTTTTTATTTTAATTCGTATTAAATTAAAACTATTTCATCATCAAATTCGTACTTAGTATTTTGTCGAATTGGAATAATTTAAGTTTGTTATTAGTTTGATTTCAAACAGCTTCTTATTGTGAGAGCCTCTTTATTAAGCGTCCTATCTCATCAGAGGGTGCACACCCTTCTCTATGTTGCTTATAGCATCAAGTAATAGACAAAAATGTCCCAAAGATCCTAACGGCCTCTAAAGAACATCTATATCACATTTCCACTACATTGGTAACCACGGATTGAGAACTCGCAAACCTCTCTCAATGGCAGATAGCAGAATTTATCTATTTAGCTTCATTCCACGGTTGTTTTGTTTCGACTAACAAATCACATGTTAGAAATCTATTATGGAAGTTATGCACCCAACGCTGTCTTACGACTGATAATTTTAAAATTATTTATTTTTACGTTCAGTCTATATGAAAACTTTAGTTTCTGACATTTTAATTTATTTTCATTTAATCATTTTTTTTTTTCAGATTCTTGTCTCTTTACGTTGAAAATTGTCAAAATTTGAGTTTTACTTTCACGAATTAAAAAAATTGACTTGTATAAGCATCCAGGATGCAATTGATGTTTGATCAGTCTAGCTAGTAGAAAGAACAAGAATAAATTCTAATTAATGAAAAACTTAAATTATACTTGTCACAGCAAAAAAAAAAAAAAAAAAAAAAAAACATCATTCAGACACAAATTTCGAGAAATAATTTCTTTTGAATGCCGATAAATTTCTTTTGGCGATAAGATTGATCAGAATCATTTTTGTAGTAATCAAGAAACGATTGAAACTTGTGAGCTCTACAATCTTAGAGCTCTAGTGGGAATCTAAGAACTCTAGGATTTTAAATTCGATTGATCAAGAATTTCTCGTAGAGATTGTATAACGATATATTATGTATATAGGGTTCACGCTAGTGCGGCGATATGGCGACAATTGTCGCCAAATGTTCTACAAATATATCTGACATTATAGGAATGGCGACAAAATTGGCTCCTTTAAATATGTTCAAAAGTTACAAAATAATAACGAAAAAAGTTTTTAACGCATCAAATTCCATGCATTTCTTTAAAAAAAAATATTCGTACTAATTTTATAGTTCCACGCGTAGAGAGGTTTTAGTTTTAAAGTTTTTCAAACTCATAAAGTATAATTGCTCATCAATAAAACATTATTTTTTATTAATTTGAAATCGGCTTTATTTAGAATTTTACAACTGTAATAATTAATTTCAATACAATATTTTATTAGTTCATACCTTCTCTGTTTTCTTAGTTAATTTATTTAGTCTCAGCATATACATGTATACACATATACATACATATATATATATATATATATATATATATATATATATATATATATATATATATATATATATATATATATATATATATATATATATATATATATATATATATATATATATATATATATATATATATATATATATATATATATATATATATATATATAGCACAAACTTATAGAACTTAACTAATAGAACTTATTAATTATTTTCGTTTTTCTCTTTGTTTTTATTGTGCTATGTTATAGTGATCATATTTAAAGCAGCTTTAGCGCTTGATATTATCTACTATTACCTTACTTCCGTTTTCTTTTTGCTTCCGTTTTTAGTTCGGTTTTGTTTTTATTGTGCTATGTTATAGTGATCATATTTAAAGCAGCTTTAGCGCTTAATATTATCTACTATTAGCTTACTTTCGTTTTCTTTTGTTTCCGTTTTTAGTTCGTCTTCTAATTTCGTGTGTTTAGGGCATTGCTCTTTGAGCCTAATATTTTGGATTTCAGCAGCAATAATAATTTGGCTCCTGCTAAAAATCAATTCAAAACGAGCAAATCCTGTTTTTTTTTTTTTTTTTTTTTTTTTTTTTTTTTTTTTTTTTTTTTTTTTTTAAATTATCAAACTTTTTAATTACAAACTTTAAATTATCCTGTATTATATTATTACCTTGCGCGCATCCATTTTCGGGCCCACCCAAGGTAACTAACAAATTAGACGCGCTTCAGTTTTGCAGTAAGAACGTGCCATAAGATATCACTTTATTTATGCTTCTGTTTTCATATATTGTAATCTGGCAATCTTATTACGAAAATATTTTAAATCATTCTTGAAAGATTCCGGTACGCGTAAGTTCATTTAATTCGCTCCTCACTATGTAGATTTCCTTTCGTGTACTGTTCTCTAATATCTTTACATTTTATTTTCAGTTTTTTGCTTGATATTTTTGTTTGTTTTTCCGTACATATTTTTTACTTAATGTGTTCCAATTTCGTTAAAAATTTTTTTGAGTGCTCCTCACACTGTTGTATTGATATATTTTGCTTTGGCTATATTAATACAATATTAGAAAGCACTCCTTTTGCGGATATAATCGTGTGAGCTGATGAAGAGATTATATCTTTTCTTAGTTTTGTTTTCCAAATTTAAATTTTTTTTTTTTTAAAGGTATTAAAAATTATGTTTTTTTAAATACTTTAAAAAAATTATTGTTAATAATTTTCTTCTCTTGTCATTATTTTTTATTTTCTTCCTTATTTTCTCAATTTTTTATCTTATTTTATGAGTTCTATATACTTGCAGCTTATGCGCAGTTAATAGAACTTATTAATTATTTTCGTTTTTCTCTTTATATATATATATATATATATATATATATATATATATATATATATATATATATATATATATATATAATCCCCAATAGAGTGCCGTAACCAGTCATAAAGGAATCAAAATTTCAATTTCAATTATTCCCCTTCAATGAAATGGTAACGAGTTAATAAAAACAACGAAATAAAGGAACAAATGATATATTTTACTTAAAGTATTTCATATAAAACGTTTTTAATGTTTTAATAATATTGCACACCTACTTAAAAAGACTTAAAATAAGATTTTGCATTACTAAGCGCATCATCTTGATATTTCAAAATTCTTATATCTTAAAAGTGTATTTCTAGTATTTAAATGTGGCTGCAAAAAGGGAAATAGATTTTTCTTTTTTGAATTTAAATATATTTGAAAAGTCTGAAATACTTTCGCCGTCGGTTATCAATTATTCATGACTCTTTCTCTTTGTGAATCAACCAGTTTTCAAAATTCGTCCCAAATTCATTCTCTGCAAATTGAAGTACTGCTTAAGGCAAAACACTTTGGAATAAACAGAATCGGGAAAACTAAGAGTTCCTTTAACAAATATTAAATATTATTTTATTCGTTTCGTATTAGAAATCCTCTTTAATTCTAATAAAACTTTCTAGTTGAAAATGACATTTTTGATTTATTTTTCCCCTATAATTGTTCAAATATTATATTTCAAGTCTTCCTAAGTCTTTTCGATAGCTTATTAAAATTTGAAATTGAAGAAGAATGATTGCAATTTTTATTGAATTGCTTTAGTAATAGAGCTGTCGTAAGATATTACTTTAATAACAGTTTGATTTTAGATACTTTTAAAGTTCTCTAACGTAATGAGATTTTTATGAAGAAAGGTATAATATGTACGTAAATCAAAAATGTTTTATCTGCATTCAAAACACCAAATTATAAAAATTAACAATGTATAAGTATTTACTAACGTTATTTTATTATTTCTTGTATACAGAGTACAGCTGAAATATGAGTATATATGGCAGCTCTTTTTTTCCAGCATTTAAAATATTCGGAAACAGCATACTGCTAGCATAGCTGCCATTTTCGACTACAAATATCATTAAAATATCAAACACAAGCAAAATTGCAGCAGTTGTTTATTATCTTTTGTTTAAACTTAAAAGAAGTTGCTATTATTGTTTTGGCCAAGTAATTGCTTCTTTTTCCAAGTGATAAGTGTTTGTAGAAATAAAAAACAGTAACGAAAAATTGTATGTTGTGTGAAAAATACATTTATGTTTTTATTATGTCATAGGAATTTGCTCTATATATTATTTATTGCTAAATATAATTACGCCAAAAATTATTTATGCAGGTTTTATAATAATTTTTATTTTGAGAACATACTCGAAGAAAATTAAGAAAAACAATAAGTTTCATTCATTGCGCGTAAGCTGCAAGTAAATAGAACTCATAAATCCAGTAGTGACAAAATAGTTATCAGTCCACACGATTATATCCGCAAAAAGAGTGCTTTCTAATATAGCCAAAGCAAAATATATCAATACAATAGTGTGAGGAGCACTCAAAAAATTTTTACTAAAAACCAGTTTTTCTCTCTTATTTTCTAAAAACGGAATTTTTTTTCAATTTTTTTTTTGTATTTATGCCTTCGTTAGAGTGTAATATACACATAAATCGCGTAATTCTAATTTAACATTCGACATTCTAATTTAAAAATGTGGAAAATTTTTCTCCAGGAGTACTTGGAAACCTTACAGATACATGATAGAACTTTTTTTGATCAACCTTCACTACATTACTGTAATTCAATAATGAAAAAAAGTTAAAGTGTAAAGGAAAATCGAAATAATTAAATTACCAAGAGGTAGGTAAAAACATGCTTACTTTAAGACATATAAGGATATTTAAACGTAGTTAAAGTGGTTTTTAAATATTATTTATGAAAATAGTTTTTTTAATGTGGTTTAGCGACGAGCGATTGCTGTT
The DNA here is from genome assembly GCF_982258835.1 of Parasteatoda tepidariorum. NCBI lineage: Eukaryota > Metazoa > Arthropoda > Arachnida > Araneae > Theridiidae > Parasteatoda > Parasteatoda tepidariorum. The sequence continues at coordinate 81,979,489 of NC_141761.1, forward strand.
TTAATATTTTGGCCTTATACACTATAACAGGGGAACAATATGAAAAAATTTCAAAAGTTTAGAAGGCCAGTAGGAAAAGTTAGTTGTCGCTATGAAAGAAAATATATCTTCTATTTTATGTCAAAAATTTTTCATAGTAATGAAAAAATAAAATACAGAACGAAAATACAAAACGTTGACTTAATGCACAATTAGAAATGTTAAAGTTTGCAAATAAGAATACTAATTTCGTGAAAATTTTCTTCTCTTGATACGAAACATTATTTCAAACTAATGTCAAATTAATTTCTTGTTTAAATCTACACTTCCATCTAGGTGCAATCATTTTGTATTAAAAGGCAAGTATTTTGTATTTTTTTTCCGTCATTTTTTTTCATTACACTTTGCGAACTTAAATTTTGAAGAAAAAAAAACGCAAAACAAATGGAGGAAAAAAGTTTATCGCATTAAAAATATTTAACTTACACACATAAAAATTCTGCTCACCTTTTCATTTTATTACTTTTCAAAATTAGCGTTTGAGAGAAAAAAAAGAGTCTCACTCCCTCTTAACAACTTTTAGTGCTTTTCAAAACCCATTTAAAAGCTCACCGTCTTCTCTTTTTTCAACACGGCATTAAACATTAATTATAACCTTTAAACTAAGGGCATTCATTTATTTTTCTTATGGCGAAAAAAATCTGTTGCTATTTATGTTGTATCACGTACTTTTGTTTTTCTATATTATTTTCAAAATTTTTTGTATGTATGTGTTTATATTACTCTTTTATTTATATTTACTTATTTTCTTTAAATTTATGTGTGTTCAACAGAACATGAAATTTAATCTAATAATATATTATTTTGGAATAAAAAAACGAACAGTGTATCATAAAATAAAAAAAACTATAATAAAGGGATTCTCAAAATTGAGCAAAAATGAGCAAAAATAGTTCAGAAACAAATAAAAGTTGAATTTGTAAAGCCAAATATTTAAAATTGATGCAGTATATATTTATGTTCGATTAAAATGCGTGTAAAGGGAGAATGAGTCAGAGAGATTTTCGTTGCCTGCTGGTAGGATTCAAACCCAAAGTCCTCCGTATCCGTAGTAAGACTTTCTTGTTTTCTAAAACTTATTTCTTACTTAAACTTATAATTTAAACACTGTAAAATAACATACATAAAAATAAAAATTTTAATTATATAATGTTTAAGTAATATTTGTGACCTGGTTATCTTCTTTGCATTTCACTTATGAAAAAATTACAAAAATGGAATAATAATTAGTAAATCAAAAACAAATTCTTCTTATTTTTCTCCTTTGAAACCTTTATAAAGCCTTAATACGAACTCTCAAGATAGCAAAGTTCCTTAACTCGAGTTCAAAACTTACTGTCATGAAAACCTTTACAAACTTGTATATTTTAGTATTGAAAAGAATTTATAGATTCTTCTCATTATATCTCTTTAACGAAATTTTGAAATTGAAAATTTATTCATCTGAAAAATATTATTATTATTATTATGCAAATTTATTTGCTTTTTATTTAGGAAGATTTCAGATTTATTTTAATTATCTTTAAAATAAAATGTATGGTAATCATGCGGTATAACTATTTGATGAGCAATATAGTGATGTGCCATATTGGAAAATATTGAATAGAAAAAAAAATATATGTTTAACTATAAATATTTTTGTGGTGAGGGAAATAATTAGTTTAGATATAAAGGTTGAATAAGAACTATAAATTCAATGTGATCTAAAATTCCAATATAAAATCTTTTTGATTCAATTTTTGCCTTCATCTTATAGCATACATTTTAAGTTTGATAATAGATTTATTTAAAGATATATTATAAAATTTCCAGATACATTTTTTTTAGAAATTTTTAATTTATTTTGACTCCCTTTAATTATATGAAATAGTTAGGCGTTTTCCAAAATAACTGAGCCAAAAGATTTATGATTATCAGCATGCAGTCCCCTCAAGAGACGTTACTCACAAGTTGAAGTTTTTGAAATTGCTTTTCTAATGACAACTTGAAGTGACTTCCATTTGAATTAGGCACTTTAAAAGTAGAATGTTAATAATTGCATAAAGAAGTACTCCTAATGAATATGTCACAAAATGTGACGAAAATAATTTATTTACTGGGAAATGGTAAAGGTAAATATATTATCTTTTGGAAGTTTAAAGGCATATTAATATTTCCCTATATCAATTCGATTGTTAGAATTCTCATTCCAAATAAAAAAAATGCTAAAAATTATTCAATATATTTAGTGAATTCCTGAACATGAGTTATATAATTTAGTTAATGAAAACAAACATAGCATTTTAAGAAAATGAGTGAAATTCTTAGAATTCCTACAAAGGCATTTCTTACGAATCATAAATTTTTTTTTCAAATATTTTCCTTCCTTAAAGTTACAAATAATCCATGTATTTGTATCTTATATACAGTGCGTAATGTAATTCTCATTTTTTTAAACTGAGTTAAATTATTGAACCGATTTTAGTGTGCATTGTGTATTGTCAGAAATTTCTCGAAAAATCTGGTTTAATGGCAATTTAATTAAAAGAAATTTTTAACACATTCAAACAAATCAGTTAAATCACCATAAATAAAATGGTATTTATACTGATAGAAAAACCGTTTATCTACTGCTTTCACCTAATACTGTTAAATAACCAGAACTTTGTCACACCAACTAAGCCAACCTAATGAAACGCAGCTAAGTACAGTTTTCAAGAGAGGGCTAATCTGGTAATCTCATGACCGAAAGAACCTGTCTAGCCAGTCCTCGCAGCAATATTTCCTAAATTCATTCAGCGCATGACAGATATATTAAGATGTGTTTCTCGTACCTTACATATATAGACTCTGGACTACTAAAATGTGAAACAATGGAACCAATAGATAAACTAATTAAGCCATATCCCACGGTTTATGTGACAACACAACCACAAAATATGCTCCATTTCCCATTACCTAATAAGAAAGACAGACCCCAATGTTCAGTAGAATTTCTTTTTTTGCTGTTTTGAAACCATGGTTGTTGTAATGGTTAAAAAAACGTGTAGTTTTGTATTCATGATTTTCTATAATACCATTTAAACATGGTTAGTAAATTTCTCATATATATATATATATATATATATATATATATATATATATATATATATATATATATATATATATATATATATATATATATATATATATATATATATATATATATATATTTAATTTTACTAATTTCTTCCACTACTTTAATAATAAAAACGTAATTTATTAATGTAACTTTGTTAAATATTCTTTGTTTGTTATGTACAATTGTTCAAAATTCTTAATACCTTCAACTAATGTACCTTAAGTGATTTATAATAGTGCAAACAAGGAAATTGCCCTCAAAATCACTCCCGTGTTTCTCGTTTATCTTTGGTGCTAATCTTAGAAGTAACAGTGACCTTATCCACTAACTTCCCAGAGAGAGGATCCCAAGAACAGGTAATCTTGGAAAGGATCCGTTTCCGTTCTGTAGCAACTTTATCTGCAGCGAGGGACAGTTTGATTACTAACGATCCGAAGAACCAAGTTTACTTCGAATCTTTGGCAAGTTATCTTTCCATTTGAAGGACAAGTTTAATAACTGTTTACAACTAAATCGATAAAATAGGAATGATATCCCATCAATGTTTTCTAGCAATGTCAAATATCGCTTGGAGACATTTTTCGCAGGGTTGTTGATTGAAAGTTTACCTCCGAGTCTTTGATTAATATTAGTACTTTGAAAGAATATACAGAAATATAAGCATAAACTATATTACTACGATGCTTTTGAATTCATTAATACCTTAATTAAAAATAAGTAAGATTGCTATTGGGTTTGTATATTGTCTTATATAGAAAGGGTGTTAGTTAAAAATAATAATTTTGCTTATTTATAACTTAAATATTTTTAATTTTTAATTTTGCAAAATTAAAATATTACTTCTGTATAATAGGATTTATTATTAATAAAATTATACAATTTATTCTACATCATACATGTTTCGTTTTAATGACTATGTTTAAAACCAATTTTTGGAAACTTTTTTAAACTTTAAGCAGAAAAGTTTAAACACTATGTTAACTTGTTTTCAGAATGTAGCAACAAAAGCTATTTTATTTCCAAACGTAATTTATCGTAAATTAAGATTTCGACCACTTACCAACTAGTTGGATTTAATTTTGTATTATAAATGTTTTAAAGTGCTATGTTTCGGAAGATTTTAGTTTAAAAAAACATGGAATTATTTCTTTTTTGCATTTGTTATTTTCTTACTTTTATTTTTGACAGATACATTAAGAGAAACTTAATTTTAGATCATGCGAAAATGATATTAGAGACTCTTTAAAACGTTTAATTGTTTTCCTTTTAAAAATGATATATATATTACAAATATTTAGTATTTTTCATAAAGTTAAAATCAATATATTGGCATTCAAAGTTTATAAATAAATGAAAGTTTCAATACAGATTATGACGGTTATATGTGACTGGTTACAATTTAATATAGTTTTACGATTCATGTAATTCCTTTTAAATCTATGAGTAATATTTCACTTCAAAGAAAAATAATAATCATAAAAAACAGAAAGATATCGTCACAAGTTTCGTAAGATTTTGTTTTGTATCATTATTTAAAGTTCACTCGAAGACATTTTAAATTCTGTATGAATAATGCATTTACGTTTTGTTTATAATGAATAATATTCACAATTTCCATAGATTAAGATATACCTCTTGTTATGTTCGCTTATGAACTTATGTAGTAAAAAAGAATTTTTTTGTGTTGCAGTAGTTTTAAAAACAAATTTGTTAAATTGACCACATCTAAAAGAATTCGCAATAAAAACGTGCACTAGTATGTTACACTGAGTAAATAGATTCCTTAAGTATGTTTTAGGCGAGTGTGCACTAAGTATGATTTATATAAATGAAGAATGCACGTTACAAGTGCGTGTTTCCTTTAAACTATGGACTCATTTAATATTTATTGAAAACTTTAACTAAACCATTACTAATCATTACATTTAAACATTTCTAAACTTGATTTAATGAATTTACTTTTTAGAATTATATCAAGAGTGGAAACATTAATTTAATTAATTTGGAATTGAAATTAATCTGGACATATTTAAAGTAAACTGGAAATATTATTCATTCAACACCTACAGGAACTACTGGAATTAACTGTTTATGAAATATTTAATTATTAAATGTGTTCTGAAATTTGGATAATCAACTTAGCTGTATAAGTATATCATCCAAACCTCACGGGTACTTAGTATTAATCATATTTTATTTAGAACAACATTACATTATATGGAGGAAATAGAAATCATAACATTTCAATTGTTTACGAATATTGAAAAATACGACAGGTGAATTCATTATATAGTTACAGTAAGGTGTATTTATTAAATAATTATAAAATTAAAGCGTGTGTTTATGCTTTATAGAAATATTCATGTAAAAGTAAGGTTTTTTGATAATTAAGATCCTTGTAGCCAATTGTTTTAAGACTAAATGTTTTTTTAAGCTTATCGCATTTTTATATACAATTTTAATTATAATTTACTGTCTTTCATAATTTAAAAATATATTTCAATGATCAACAACATATTTTAGAAATGTTAAAATAATCTTTAAAATTTACTGTTATTTCAACTTCTTAGTTTTGGAATTTTTACTAAATTCGTAGTTATTTTATTCTCGAAGTTTGAGTTTTTTTAAAAATTTAAATATATCTGAAGTAGTACGAAAATGCTGAAGTAAAAGAGATTTTACGTGCAATAAATCTTCCGTTTTCAAACAAAAATGTCTCGTCATAAAATGTTGAATGGGCTAAATTACACTATAAAGTTACTTTTCAAGGAGCTAGATGAAACAATTTTACTTTCTGATCATAAAAAAAATTTGCTCTGGATTAATGAATGATTTTTTTAGAGATGGATTAAGTATAATTTATTTCACTAATTATGTATACTTAATTATGCATAATTTAAATTCCCATGGAATTACAGTACCTCATCGAAATGTTGTTTAATTTGTCCTAATTACTATTCTTATAACATTCTTTAAAATACAATTGATTGTTTTGATATTTTAAATGTAATTCGGTTTCCTGTATATCAGATCTCCCTATTCACAACATACGCAATGTATATATATATATATATATATATATATATATATATATATATATATATATATAAATATATATATATATATATATATATATATATATATATATATATATATATATATATATATATATAAATATATATATATATATATATATATATATATATATATATATATATATATATATATATATATATATATTGTCAGGGTCACGTGAGGTAATAACACGCATTTGCTGATGTTGCGAGCTAAAAGCTTGATATTAGAGATATGATCATTTTTTTTTGTTTTGGTTTTTGGACGATGGATGAAAAAAAGAATAATAAAATGGTGAATTAGTTTTTGTAGAATTTTACGTTATTTCTTTTGTAAAAGGTTACGACTGACAAATGTGCGGGGAAACCCCAATGGATTTCGAAATAAAAGATTGGTAGTTGTTTGTTCTATGAATTTCAAGTTGTTTGATGGAAGATAGTGAGTTATTTAGATTGTCTTGAAATTGGTTTAGGAAGTGGCATTTTTTTTTTGTAAGAAGGTGCAGTTTAGAAAGTAGTAGGTGAAAAATGGCATTTTTAGGAAGAGCTTTAAAAGTAGATTTGAAGTGTTTGGCGGAAGAGTTAGGAGAAACGGCAACGGAAGACATGAGAGTTACCGAATTAAAGAAGATTATATTGGCAAGTACGGAGTACGAAGAGGAGTTTGTGAAGGAATTATTAAAAAGAATAGTTAGTGGAAGAGAAGAAATAAAGCGCCAACAAAAAGAAGATGAAATTAGGCGACAAGAATATGAAATTAAGCAACAGGAAAGGGAAGACGAATTAAAGCGGCGAGAACAGGAAAGGGAAGATGAATTAAAGAGGCGAGAACAGGAAAGGGAAGGTGAATTAAAGCGGCGAGAACAGGAAAGGGAAGATGAATTAAAGCGGCAAGAAAAGGAATATGAATTGGAGAGGTTGAAGATAGAAGCTTCATTGGTACATACTGGTACTATAGGAGAGACGAGCAGCTCTCGAAATGAAGAAACAAGAGAACATGTACCTGGTGGATTGCAAAAATTAATGCGTACTTTTGATCCAAAAGAAGGTGATATAAGTTTTTATCTAATATTGTTTGAAAGACAAGCACGAAGAGTCCATATAAAAGAAGAAGATTGGGTAACGCATCTTGTTGGATTATTGCCTCTAGAAATGGCGAATTTAATTGCAAGGGAGCCTGAAGAAAAAGCAAATGATTATAAACATGTAAAATGTATGTTATTGAAAAGGTTTAAATTGAGCCCAGAAGCATTTAAAATAAAGTTTAAGAGACATTGTAAAGCGGCTGAGAGCACTTGGCGAGATTTTGGATTTGAATTGGCGAACTATTTTAACGAATGGGTTTCGGGACTAAAAATTAATGATTTCGACAGCCTGAAACAACTTGTCATTGTCGAACAGATAAAAGAACGAGTACCTGGAGACATACAAAATCATTTTATTGATGAGTGGAGTAGAATTTGCTCAGTTGACACACTTGCTGAGAAGTTAGATGAGTACGAGAATGCAAGGAAATATAACCAAACTACTAAATTCATTGCTTCTCAACCATATAGGAACTTATACCGGGAAAAACCAAACATGGTTAGTAGAAGATATCATACATTTGGTGAAGGATATAAACATGAGCATAACAACCATGGCAGAATTGATAAGCGGAGTTCTTCCCAAAATCCAGTCACATGTTTTAATTGTGGACGATTAGGACACTTGGCACGATTTTGTCGAGATAATAAAGAGAGGAGAAGAAACATTGAAGGCAAAGTGGCCGAGGTTCAAGTATCGGAAGGGCAAGTATCCGAAGTTAAGGTACTCAGAAATGGAAATATCGAAAGCAAAGTAGTCACTGCAAGATTTAACGGTGAAGTCATGATAGGAAACAAAAAATGTAAAGGCGTTCAACCAAAAATAGCTGCCCTTAAGAAAGTTAGAATTTCATATAATGGAAATGAATACGAAGCTGTAGTAGATTCTGGTGCACAAATAAGTGTATTTAAAAACGATATAGTGGGTAAGGAAGTGGATTACAAAGGACATATAATACTACAACCTGCGTTTGGCGAAAGTCTAAAAGCTGAATTAAAAGAAGTGGAAATCGCTTTGGTAACGGAAGGATATATTACGCCTATAATTAAAACGATGATAGCAGCCGTCAATGGGTTAAATGCTGACATTTTGTTGGATGCTGAAACTTATGAGGCATTATTAGAACAAAAAAGAGTATACAATCCCAGTTTTACTGCTGCTATGAAGCTAAGATCAGATTCCCGAAAGGAGCAGTTATATATGAGTGCAAGTGACGGAGAAGAGCAGCAGGAGCCAACAGTAGGTGAATGCGGTGATAAAAAGAATGGAAATGAAACCGAACGATTCAAGATACAACAACAAAGTTGCGATACTCTCCAAGAAGCATGGAAATTGGGGAAGCAAAATAAAGGAGGGTATGTGATACAAAATAATATACTATGCCATGAAGAGCTGTTGGACGGGAATAGAATACAACAATTAGTAATTCCCGAAATTAGAAAAGGTAAAATACTAGAAATTGCCCACGAGTCAGTATTCGGAGCACATCTAGGAGCTCGTAAAACAATTCAAAGAATTAAATTTTCCTTTTATTGGCCAGGGATGGTCAAGGAAATTAAAGCTTATTGTAGCTCATGTCATGGGTGCCAAGGTAGAAGAGTTGTTCGTTCAGTAGACAAAATTCCGATAACACCTGTGTCACGTCCTGAACTTCCATTCCAAGTGGTGAACGTAGATCTAATTGGTCCTCTAGATCCAGTATCAGCACAAGGACATAAATATATCCTTTGTTTGATGGACCAACATTCAAGATGGCCTGAAGCAGTCCCGCTCAAATCGTTAACGGCAAGGAATACATGTGAAGCACTGCTCGAAATATTCTGTAGGACAGGAATTCCAGAAGTAATCGTGGTGGATAATGCGACAAATTTTACGGCAAGTTTAACGCAAGAGTTTTTGAAGGTTTTAGGAGCTTGTCCGCGATTTTCAACGCCATACCATCCGGAAGGGAACGGATTGATTGAAAGATGGAACCAAACTTTCAAAAATATGCTACATCACATTATTAGAGAAGTAGGAAGAAATTGGCATCGACATATACCATTTGTACTATGGGCTTATCGAGAAGTTCCAAATGCAACTACAGGAGTACCACCTTTTCTGCTAATGTACGGGAGAGAACCGAAAGGCCCGTTATCTATATTGAAGTCAATTTGGGCCGGAGATATGTTTTTACCTTTGAATATGAAAGGATCAGCGGAGGGATATTTAAAAGAGTTAAAAGGAAAATTAGAAATAGCAACCGAAAAGGCAAGGTTAACAAGTGATGTGCAACAAAGTAATTATGCCAAATATTACAATAGAAGGAAAAAATACCGGGAATTTGCGCCAGGAGATCAAGTACTTGTGCTAATGCATGATTCATCCAATTCATTATATGCCAGATGGATAGGTCCAGTAAAGGTAATTAGAAGAGTGAAACCGAATTCGTATTATTTGCAAATGCCTGAAGGAAATTTAAGATTATTGCATGTTAACAAAATGAGAGAATACAAAGCGAGAATTCAAACAGTTGGAGTTGTCTATGATATTGATGATGAATTTGGTGAAATATACGAAACACCAACTCTTCCTACAGATGTGGAAAGCTATGAAGCATTGAAAGGATTAAATTTGGATTACTTACCCAAAATGCAACAAAATCAATTGAAAGATCTTTTACATAGACGCAAAACGTTGTTTTCGGGGAAGATAAGGATAGCTAAAGTTGGGAAACATGCGATAAAGCTGAAAGCTGAGGAGGATACGATGAAACCAAAAACGTATAAGATACCAGAAAACTTAAAGGGGAAAGTGGATGCACAGATCAATGAATTGCTAGCGTTAGGACTGATTGAACCGGTGGTAAGTGAGATAGCACACCCGGTAGTATGTGTTCATAAGAAAGACGGAACAATCAGGTTATGCATTGATTTCAGAAGTTTGAATGCTCTTACCGTTCCGGATGCATATCCAATGCAAAATATGATGGAGTTGAATTTCTTAGTAGGAAAGAAGAAATTCATTACTGTGCTAGATATGTTGAAGGGATATTGGGCTATACCGATGGAGAACGGCAGCAAACACCTCACAGCATTCCGAACTCACCGAGGCCAGTACCAATGGAATGTATTACCCTTTGGATTAAGAAATGCTGCTGCAACCTACCAAAGAGCTATGTCTAAAGTGGTTCAGTCCATGTCTGATTTCACTTGTGCTTATATCGATGATTTAGCAGTATTTTCTGATACGTGGGAGGAACATTTGATTCATCTTGAAGAAGTTTTTAAGAGATTGGAATATTTTAATTTCTCCGTGAACTTGAGAAAGTGCGAATTTGCTAGACAAAAGGTTAAATACTTAGGACATATTATTGGTTCAGGTAAACATGCTCCTGACAAAGAACGAATAAGAGTAATACAGAAATTAGAGGCACCCAAAACCAAAAAACAACTGAGAAGTGCTTTGGGATTATGCAACTTTTACAGGCAGTATATTCCAAACTTCGCAAAGATTGCTCTTCCACTAACAGAGCTTACTAAAAAGAAAGTTCCTAATGAGATTCCTTGGAGCGAAGAAGCTGAGAAGGCATTCAAGGAATTGAAGACGTCGCTATGTAAGATCGCAGAGTTACAAGTCCCAGACATAGAGAAACCATACTACTTGCATACGGATGCATCTCAAAATGCGGTCGGATGTTGTTTAGGTCAGTTAGATGAAGAAGGAAATATTCGTCCCATAGCTTTCGGTAGCCAGAAGCTGAATTCAACTCAACAGAAATGGTCTACAATTGAAAGGGAAGCTTATGCTATTATTTGGGCTTTGCAGAGATTTGAAACCTTACTCTGTGGTGCTAAGATTATTTTATTAACTGATCATAATCCCCTAGTATTTCTGACGAGTGCGACACCCCAAAGCCCGAGGTTGCAGAGATGGGCGTTAGCCATTCAACGCCATGATATTGAGGCAAGTCACATCAAAGGATCGAAACTTAGTAATGCAGATGCATTGTCCAGACTGTAAATATAAACTAAAATAAGACTCTGAACAATTTTTCCTATTATTATTATTAGGTGATTAAAGTAAATACCTAGTGTTAAGTTAAACCTAAGATTCAGTGAATATTTGGGTGAATGTGAAACATAGTTTGTTTATGTGTAAAGTGTGACCCTTAAATTATTTGCCATATTCGATCTTTGGATCTAATATGACTCTGGGGGGAAGGTGTCAGGGTCACGTGAGGTAATAACACGCATTTGCTGATGTTGCGAGCTAAAAGCTTGATATTAGAGATATGATCATTTTTTTTTGTTTTGGTTTTTGGACGATGGATGAAAAAAAGAATAATAAAATGGTGAATTAGTTTTTGTAGAATTTTGCGTTATTTCTTTTGTAAAAGGTTACGACTGACAAATTTGTCAGTCGTAACCTTTTACAAAAGAAATAACGCAAAATTCTACAAAAACTAATTCACCATTTTATTATTCTTTTTTTTCCATTGTTCAAAAACCAAAACAAAAAAAAAAATCATATCTATCATATCAAGCTTTTAGCTCGCCACATCAGAAAATGCGTGTTATTACATCACGTGACCCTGACACCTTCCCCCCAGAGTCATATTAGATCCAAAGATCGAATATGGCAAATAATTTAAGGGTCACACTTTACACATAAACAAACTATGTTTCACATTCACCCAAATATTCACTGAATCTTAGGTTTAACTTAACACTAGGTATTTACTTTAATCACCTAATAATAATAATAGGAAAAAATGTTCAGAGTCTTATTTTAGTTTAAGTGTCAGGGTCACGTGATGTAATAACACGCATTTTCTGATGTTGCGAGCTAAAAGCTTGATATTATAGATATGATCATTTTTTTTTGTTTTGGTTTTTTTTTTAAACAATGGATGAAAAAGAATAATAAAATGGTGAATTAGTTTTTGTAGAATTTTGCGTTATTTCTTTTGTAAAAGGTTACGACTGACAAAATATATATATATATATATATATATATATATATATATATATATATATATATATATATATATATATATATATATATATATATATATATATATATATATATATGGGTCATTCTCACGAAAACTGTCATTTTTCAGTTCATAAAATCCCAAAAAAGTAAAGTGAATAAAAAGCTCTGAAACTTTTTATATTAATAGAAATATGTAATGGCATTATAAAGAAAGTATATATCCTATAAATTATACTTAATATTTAAATTAATTAATTTTTTAAATAATTAATTTATAATTAATTAATTTATAATAATTAATTAATTTAATAAATAAATTAATTAATTTTATTAATAAATTAATTAATTTAATAAATTAATTTATTACTTTTTTAATTTATTTTTCAAATTAATTAATAAGTAAATTAATTATTTTCACTATTTAAAAAGTGAGGGAATGACACTAATAGTGAGGGAATGATATTTTATTTTAATACATGTTTTTATCTAAGTTACATCTACCTAAAGTTTGAAAATGATAACATACTAAGTATATCTAATATTTATTATAATTTAGTCTTATATATTTAATAGCTTTTACAGGTTTGGGAAATAAAATTGGCTGGCACGATTGAACAAAAAAAAATTATAATATACTCATCTTGAATCATTCCCTCCCTTTAGCGTCATTCCCTCACTTTATACACTAGTGAGGGAATGACGAATTCAATAAAATTTAAAAATAACAGTTAGGCCTTATTAATTTCTGAAGTCAATCACTTACAATTATATTCATACAAGAAAGCAACGTATAATTATCCACTTTCTCGATGAAGTTGTATTTTATTTTACTCTAAAAAATGACATGAGGGAATGACAAATGTAAAAAATTTTACCTGGTTCGATTCATTCAAATGTATTCCACAGCAAAGCTTCTTTAAGTTGAAGATGGAAACATACTGCAATTTTGTTCTATGATGCCAGTTGTTAACTTCAGAAGTTTTTATTAAAATATTTTTATTCTAAGAAGATTGCAGGTCATAAGAACATTGTTGTGAGGGAATGACGCGAAACACTGGGGACAAAGTTTAAAATAGTACTGTGTTAATATTTTTATCAGAAATTAAATTTAAAATTGATTTTCTGAATTCTATATTTCAGTATTCTGAAATAAAAAACACGAATTTGTAAAAAAAAAAAAAATTTATTTCAGAAATAATTTTTTTCTTTTTTTAAATCAGTAGTGGGGACAAGTGAGGGAATGACATATTGGTATATTTTAATTACCTAAAATAAATAAAAAATAAAAATTGATAATTTTATTTTTATTCTTTTGTTAGCTTGCATTCTGAAGGACACTTTCCCTGAATTTTTTTTTTCGTAAGCTGTAAAACAAACATAAAATATACTGGGGACATGAAAATGACTGTTTTTTTGAGAATGACCCATATATATATATATATATATATATATATATATATATATATATATATATATATATATATATATATATATATATATATATATATATATGTATATATATATATATATATATATATATATATATATATATATATATATATATATATATATATATATATATATATATATATATATATATATATATATATATATATATATATATATATATATATATATGCAACAGAAAACGAAAAAAAAATTTTGTGCTGTAATATGTTTTCTTAGAATGGGATATTATTTGAAAATATTACTCTAGAGGAAGAATCTATAGAATAAAAACGTAACTACGAGAGTTAAGAAAAATATTCGTTTAAAAATTCTTTATTTTGTACCATTTACAATAGTTAATTGTTTGAAATAGGAAGAGGGATATGATTAATAAAATAATGTGTAAGATAAAACCAGTTAGTAGTTTAAAAATTCCCTCGAAATATATTTTTTTCTGTAAACTTTAGAGAAAAGTTTCAAGTTTCAAGAAAAAAAAATAACCAAACTATTCACTAACTATCCGAACAACAAAAAAATGAAGTATTTTGAAAACTCTGAAAAAAATGACAGAAGGTAGTTCGGACCCCAGAGATTAAAAGTAGCTAATGTATCAACGGAGTAAAGAATAAAAATCTTAGATCTCTTGGCAGACTTAGTGTTTTAAAACTTAATGTTAGACTTTAATGATATTTTTCAAAATTAAAACGTGTGTTATATCTTGTATTAAGTTCAAGAGTATTTGAATTTTTTTCCGCATTATTTAAATAGAAAAATTTGATTAATTTTCTTTTTAAAAAAGTAATCTTCATAAAAATAAATGCAACGGTGTCAGATAATACCAGCATGCTTTTGATGTGCTGACTTTTTATTCTGAGCATGACTCTATGACGTACAGCGGTTCTCTGACGTATAACTTGATTTCCCACCATCAAAATGAAGCTAATTAAGTAATATGGCTTTCAACGTTTGCTTTTGTTTTTGTATGACCATTTTTTTTTATCTATTACCTATTTTCCGTACATTATCTACGTTTTTTAAAAGCATTTTGTTTTAAAATTTATCAATCTCTTTCAACTGATTTTGTTCTGTGATTTATGACAACATATCATTAACAAATTATTATTAATTAAATGACGTTCATGAAATGTAGCTTAAACCAAATGTCAATGTCACTGTAGTGACAAATACAGATTAGCTTATACCAAATGCAACAAGGATATTGGTTCGTGGATGGAACATAATAGTACTATATCTGTTTTGAAAATATCCAGGTATGAAGATAAAATAATGTTGAAAGATGAAGCAGTTCGTAAATTTGAAGTCATATTTTTGTTTGAAATTGCTACAATATAAAAAAAATCCCGCTATAAGTAGAGGCACTTTGGGAACATTATCCATAAAAGCCATTTTAATGTAAAATTCATTTTTACCATGGCATATACCGTAAAAATTGTGGCATATCAGATATTTTGCTCTGTAGCATGTTCTAGCAAAAATTTATTTTACTGTTAAAAGTACCAACATCCTGAATTCCCGTACTGTTATTTGATCCGGAATGTTTTGCAGTGTAGAGCTCCTCGCAAAATGACTCTTTGTTCAAATTGTATATAACACTTGTGATAATTTGCAAAATTTATATTTAATAAAACTCTAAAATTTAGAATATTGGAAATAATGCAGGTCTGAACAGTAAATGATTTAAACACATCCTCTTACTAAAAAAAAGAAAAGTATGTGACAAGTAGTAGTAGGTATCAAGTAGTAGAAGTAGCAAGTAGTATTGCATTCATTGACGTGGAATGTAAAATAATTTACGATAGCTATAAATGTTAAAACAGTTTTGCTAATGCCCTTTCTCTCGGCCTTTCTCTTTCAATTGCAATGACTTTTAAAACTGACACTACAGCAAAGACAGAAATAATAACGACTCTTTTTAAAAGATGTATTATAAATAAGCAAAAGAATACAAGAAATGCATAGATATAGATAGGTTTCTACTTGCACATTTAGGTTGATGAAAAACTATTTTTGATTGTAAATGAGATTTAATTTATTGAAAAACGGATTGAATAAATAAATAATGCATTTTTAGATTGATTAAAAATATGCAATGAAGAGTTTTTTGCAAGAAAAGTAATTTTTCTTCTGGGGCAAACAAATCTTTTAAATTCAGGATTTTTTTTTACTGTTTAATCAATAAATTATCAATTTTCTTAACCACAAAGAATTCTAAAAATGCCCTTCAAAATCATTTAAAATTAATATTTACTCTTAATTAAAGCATTAAGTAAAAGTTTCAATTTCTTCGTATTAAGCGTCAAGTAGTGTGAAAAGTTAAAATATTTTTTTTGTTTCTGTTCTGTTAATTTTAAAAGAATATAAAAGCTGAATCAGATAACTACACAAAACTGGGATATGCAAACTGAATTTTAAGACCTTACATTCTTTGATACTGTATCACGATTTTCCACTTAAGCGTAAAATAGAAATATATGCAATTTAAAATTAGGTGCTAAAAGAATCAAAATTCAAAAAAAAACATTTTAAAATACCTATAACTCAATTTAGAACTAAGTTAAAAAGTTAAGAAATGCAAAATAAAGAAAGTTAAATAATAAAATTATCTTTTTAGTTACGTCAAAAAATTAAAATTGCTAATATTCCTCACAGTTTATTCATTTAACGTAGATTTTTTATTAAAAATACTTTTCATTCTTATATAATTACTGTGCATTACTTAGGGAGAAAATTAGAGAAAATTACTATATTTAGCATTTTAATACTTTAAATTTATGAAATACAGCATGGAAAACTGGTGTCTTTTTCTGCGATATACGTAACATGTTCAAAACGTGGCCCACTTTCGAGCTATTTGTTTTTTAATATTTGCACTTATTTGCAACTATTCAGATCTAAGAGAAATAGTAATTCATCATTAAAATTTAATTAAGTTACAAAACCAACTATTGATAATTTATAAACATGAATGAAAGAAAAATTTTGAACTACTTTTCTATTTTATATTTTAGTGCAAATATAATTTTGATAATCTAACAGATTTTTTTAGACACTGTTACTCTGTTTTTTACATTTAAGAATACCAAATTATATTCTTGCCTGCAATTAGGGCATCAGCAAAAGAAATATGTGTATAAGAAACACCGGTGACTTATCTGCGACAAATTGTTATCTGCCATAACTAAAGATCAACTTAGACCCTAATACTACTACTACTACTTATAATAGTAATAACATAAATAATAGTAATAATAATAATAATAAATTTGATGGACCATTGTTGATGCTTAAAAAGTAATTAGAAGTGATAGAAAAGTTACGAAGTGTGATTTTTCTTCATTCTTCTTTTTCTGACATATTCTGCTGACTACATTTCGTTTACATGTAAACTGGTTAATTAGTTACATGTAGACTGCGATTATTTATACTCGTACTTAGCTATATAAAGTATATTACCTATATATACTCGTACCTATATAAATTGTTTGTTTTGACGTAAATATCGTTTTCAATAATAATAATTATACAAAAATAAATATAACTGAAAATTTGGCTTGAAATAGAACTTAAACCTTATCACATCATTTACGTAGGCATTGGTCTCAAAAATCACTTTTAATTTTTTGCATATTTCAAAACGATTTTGCAATTTTTTTATACCTTATGCATACATTTCTAATGTGGAGCTCTTAAATTATTTAAATATATACATTTAGTGTATGAAGATAAGTACTTTCTCGTACTGAACTATTAAAATTGGAGAACCGTTGATTAGATCAGGTCAGGATAAAGGGGAATCCTCGAGAAAGCCAAGGTACACAGCGGGATGTCACGCCAATGATGATAATGATCAACTTAGTGTCATGAAAATTAAACTTGACTTCCTTTTATATTATCAATAATGCAAGCATTTCAAACAAAGATTTGAATCAAAATTTGAGGATATTTTTTAAAAATAAATTGTAAATGACTTGAAAAACCATACTAATTTATTTTTGTATTTAAAATATTCTGAGACACTGAAGCTAAGATTTGAAGACTGACCTAAGACAATATTTGAAATTATTATTACAGAGAAACTAAAGAAAAATATTATTAAATATTTCTGAAAATGTTAATCTTTTTCTGAATATAAGAAAATAAATTATCGATTATGCTAAAAAAACTTTCTCACAACAATAAGTACCGTCATTTTTAATTATCGTTCTTGTCGACAAGATACTTAATTAGTTGTTTTGGAAAAGTTATTAAAAGTATAAGCTTCATTACCTACTTCTTTTCATATTTTCAAGAAATATATATGAATGCTTATTCAACAAGTTGAAGAAGAAAAATTAGTTCTTATTTTGTTGTCTGCTCATTTTTTTCCTTACATTGATGTGCGGAGCGTTTTCTCTGGCTTGCATTATTTGATTACAGAGCGAAACCTCAATTATCGCAAACTTTTCAGCTGAATACTTCTGTTAATGAAAATAATTTCCGAAGACTTTCATTTATTATCGTTAATTAATCTTTTTCGGCACTTGGCACTTCTTTTTTACGCTTCTTCAATTATAATGTACTGTAATGATTCAACGCTACTGAACTGGAGACCTTTTCAAAAGTATTGAGAATATTTTTTAATTTATTGCAGTCTTGATAGCATTGTAAAAGTAAAATATATTTTGCTATTTATAAAAAATATCTACCACAACAAAGATCGCAATTATTGCGTCCCTAATTAAAAATTTTAGTCATGATAAGAATTATTTAGCTGCACATTAAGAAATAAAAAGTATGGTGAAAACTATCGGAATATGGTAAAATTTGCCCAGATTCTAACTCTATGAGATCATTAAACACAAGGTAATTTTTAACCGAAGTGCTTTTGATTTTGGTGAAATTAGCTATAAAATATGGTTTTATAATATGTAATAAAATTTGTTAAATGCATGGCATGTGCTAAAATTTAGTAATTTTATCATGATACCTATGAGCATAGTATAAAAGCCATTTATTCGGTTAAATTTACTTTTCAGTTTTATTTTTGTTACTAAATGAAAGAACAGTTTTGAAAACCAGAATTTCCAATAAACTGCTACCATATGAAGGGAAAGGTTATTAGATGAATGGCTTATATACCATATATGATAGTTTCTTTCTACCAGAATTATAGTTTTTTGTATCAGAAATGTCTTTACCAAACAGAATGGTTAATTTACGAGATTTTTTCCAGTATATTATTTTTGAATGAATGAAAGAGAGAGAAGGGCTACATCACATGCTTGTGCATGAAGTCTTCGTCATAGGAAACTCTGTGACTTAAAAAAACTATAGTTTTGTAAATTTGTGAAGTTAGCAGTTTTGATTTTCAATTTTCTTTATGGAGTTGAAGTTGAAGTTTTTTTAAAACTTTTTGGAGTTTATTTATGTATTTCTTGTGCAATTAAGCTTCACTATGGTGTTCATTTCTAAGAAGGGTGTTACATACATTATACTTTATAACCATGATAATCAGAGTTTCTCTTGAAATTAAATCAATTATTTTTCTAATTAAATTAAATCAATTATTTTTCTAACCAAAAATTTTCGATGATGCGATGTATCTATGGTCAAATTACAGTCAATTAATAGCCAGAAATTTGAGAAAATAGATGCATTACCCATAATTCTTGATTATCTGAAGCATTTATAATCAAAGGCACTTTAAATATTCAAGATTTTACGAAAAAATCTTTCTTTTTATTCTGTTGTAAAAACGAGAAAAACAAGGTAAATTGGAAAATATATTTTTAAAGACAATCTAAGTAAGTAATTAACATCTCAGAGCATTAAATTAGATATC
Organism: Parasteatoda tepidariorum; assembly: GCF_982258835.1. Lineage (NCBI taxonomy): Eukaryota > Metazoa > Arthropoda > Arachnida > Araneae > Theridiidae > Parasteatoda > Parasteatoda tepidariorum. The sequence continues at coordinate 81,999,056 of NC_141761.1, forward strand.
TAAAGAACCTTCAATTACAATGTGGTTGATATCTTATTTTCATAGTTGTATTGCTTAATTTAAAGAACTAGGATATACTGCCTATTTTTCGCTGCAACTATTGTGTACTACATTGCATCATCCTTACTTTTGTGATTAAGGAAACGTTAAAATCGGCAAAAAATTCGTCAGCCCTCTCGACTATATCCGCAGATTAGAGTTCTTTTATATATTGTATCTTGAATATTGTATTTCGAATATTGTAAAAAAGGAAAATATATTAATAATAATTGAGAAACACCAGAAAAATTTGATACAAAAATGACATTATACAAAAAAATTAATTAGAGAATACAAAATAAAGCGAAAATTGAATGAATACACAAAATAAAACATAAAAAGTAACATATAAAACTAGTATTGAAACAAAATGTCGGGTTCTTACTGAAGCACAAAGCCGCATTTAATTTGTCTCTTACCCAGGAATGATTTGAAACTGGTTTTTCGGCAGGTAATTATACACCGAATAATGCAAAGGGGCAAATTTCTCCCAATACTTGATCCAAGAGTTCCCTTGTCTACCGAATTGAATTCAAAATTACAAGGCTATGGAGATGAACATTAGTTATCGTGAATCCAAAAAAATGAGCCGGCTATTCAACGACGGTTATAAAAATAAAATAAAAAATATAAAATTATAAAATTTTAATTTTTATGATTTCCAGATAAATTAATTAGTTTTATTGAAAAAATATTTTATGAAATATTCGGAGGTTTTAGAGACAGATTTTCCCGAATTGGATATGCACATGGAAAAAATATAAGTTTATGTTAATAAATTCTACTAGAATTTTATCACACAGTTATCATAATGATTTTATAGAGAATTTAATTATGATGCTTGGATATCCATTGTTTTAAATACAATTTTAGAAGAGTTTGCCTATTAGCTTTTTGGATAAATAAATATTACTGCAAATTTTTTTTATTTTATTTATATGATTAAAAGTAGTATTTAAATTAATGTTATTGAAACATCAGAATTTCATGTAATATTCCATCAATATTCCAGAATTCCATCAATAAAATTTTAAAATTCAATTCAATATAAAAATAAAATTTCAGGGCTTCAAATTATTTTTTTAACTGTTTATACCAAAATATTTTTTTACACGTATATTAACGCATATTAAGCTTTTAAACAATCTAAGAACGTCCCGCAGTGGACTGATCGTTAAGACACGGTTCCCAGCAGATCACCGAAGTCAAGCACCACTGGCTGCGGTCAGTGTGCGGGTGGGTGACCACTTGGATCAGTCTGCGTAGGGACCGAGGGTGTGCGGTATTGGTCTTCGTTAGACTGTGCTACGGTAAAGTGCTCGACTTCGCGAGCAGGTCGTCGGGCTACCGAAGCGGGGGTGCCATCCCCTCCGCAGAGGATCAAAATTGTGATGGCATGTCTTCGGATCATCCTCAGGGATGTTTCCCAGACCGTCGCCAATAGCCCATTGTGCAGCTCTAGTGCGACGTAAATTAACTACAACAACAACAATCTAAGAACTTCTTGAGGACATGGAAAAAAAATAATTTGGAATACCTTTAAAATTGAAAGATCTGCATTATCAAATTAAACATTTGGTATGTGGTTTCTTTTTTTTTAAGTCCCGCAGTGGACTGATCGTTAAGACACGGTTCTCAGCAGATCACCGAAGTCAAGCATCACTGGCTGCGGTCAGTGTGCGGGTGGGTGACCCACTTGGATCAGTCTGCGTAGGGACCGAGGGTGTGCGGTATTGGTCCTCGTTAAACTGTGCTACCGTAAAGTGCTCGACTTCGCGTGCAGGTCGTTGGGCTACCGAAGCGGGGGTGCCATCCCCTCCGCAGAGGATCAAAATTGTGATGGCATGTCTTCGGATCATCCTCAGGGATGTTTCCCAGACCGTCGCCAATAGCCCATTGTGCAGCTCTAGTGCGACGTAAATGAACTACTACTACTACTACTACTACTACTCTTTTTTTTAATTTCAAAAGAAAATAATAATTAAAATAATTAAATCCATACTACGAAGTAAACAATATTTCTGAGTTATTTTTATTGATTTTTGGGTCTATTTCTAAATAGTGATACTTGCAATAAATAATATAACATCGCTATTTTTATTTCCACAAAACGCATAGACAGCGAACTAAAAGTTTTCAGGAAAATATTTGTCAAAGTATTTATATTTTACTGTGTTAATCAATTGGATTATTCTGCAATAATTAATTCGACTCAGGATGTTTACTTCATTTTCTGACCAGACAAGTCTTAAGACACTTTGCAATTTATTAAATATTGAATTTCTACAAATGAATATTTTTTTAAATTTTATTTACGATACGAACACTGAAATCACGTTTCATTTACAATTGCCATGAAAATCCATAAAATGCAATAGTCACATCAAATGCAATTTCGTTAACATAAAAAAATTTTAGAAATATATTTTGATTCACACAGAAAAATAATAATTTAATCTTATAAATAAAATCTAAGTTATATAAATACAATTCCTACTTGACAAGATATTGAATATACAGTTTGAATTTAAATGTACATTATTTAAGTATAATATAAAATTCCCTTTGGGCATATCTTACAAAAAGGACAGCAAACTAAGTTTCTTTTATGCGACGAAGTAAATATTATCAGAAACAAAAATACAAGCTGAGACATTGTTTACGTATGTGATTCAATTTGAAAATCCCGTTTTGAATGTTATTTAAAGTCATCAATAAGGCTTTAAAGCAATTGAAGAAAATAAAAATAAATACTTAAGATTATATTATTGCTTAGATACTGCTTGTTGAAAGATCTGCGGAAATATTTAAACTATTTCTGTGATTTTTTTTCCTAAAACTGTTATCGAAATCCAAACTATTTTAGAATTTTCTTTTAAATGATAATACTTCAAGGAATTGCTTTCACTCTTGATATACTACTATTTTTATTCCAAATACATATTTTATTTAGCTTCAACTTTTGAATTGATTTCGTGCAAACAAAATTCATATACCTTCATTAAATAATTTCAGAACTTCATTAAGAATTTCAAAACTTTTAAATGGCATAAAATAAATTTTATTTTAAATAAATTTTAATGACTGATTTAACAGATTTAGGATAGACCTTGTAACAAATTTTTTTTAATTGTCTCATAATATTTTCAGCGAACTTTAATCAATATCTAAATTTTCTGCAATTATTAAGACAATTTCAGTCAAGCAATATTTTTTAATTTCACAACAATAATACCCGAAATCCATTTAAACAAAATTAATTTTGTATGAGTAAAACGTTTTAAGCTTATTTAAGCTTTTTTGGTGCGCAGAATATTCTTCTAACTTTATGGCGCACATAAGATAATTTTGTAAATTACATCAAAAACAAAAACTCAATCAAATCTTTAAATTTAGTAGCTTAGAAGATAAAGATGAAGGTGACAAGTATTTATTGAAGTTATTTCCTATCAAATAGCAAAATAAACGTACTCTTTAAAAAATCTGAAAAATTACCATGCTGAATGTAAAGACATTTCTAGAACAATACATGGTAATAAATCTATATATACGGAGTTTAAACAGTTAGTTTGGCAATTTTACCATTCACATGGTAATGGTTTTTCAAAAACTCTTGTTTTACAAAATTAAAGTTCACTTTACCACACATTTCGTACAAAATGCAAAACTGAATAGTAAATTTAATTGAATAAATGGTTTTTCAGCAGTATCTGATGTACCACGATAAAATTACCAAATTTTACAACATTTACCAAATTTTGTAACATATTATAAAGCAATATTTAATTTTTGACTTGACCAAATTATTTCCAAATTTTTTCCGTAAAACGTGCTATGCTCTTTGGTGATCCTTTAGTGCCGGAGGCGTGATAAATTTCATCATATTCCGGTTCCTTTGACCATATTTTTTTCTCCGTGCCATATTAGTCGTGTTTAGGTGATTGCCATTTAAATAATAATTACATATTTCTCAAAATTAAAATATTACAAAAAGAAATTCCTTGAATTTATAACGTAATTTGAAATGACAAGATAACTTAACTGAAAATTTATTAAAAGCTGCGCATAATGCTTTCGAATCATGCATCAATTATGAGGCAATGAAAATAAAAATCGATGTTTTTTTTAACTTTATATACCTTTCGCAATTATGTTTTGATGCTGTATTATAAGACTTAAATATTTCCCACCATTTTAGTATTTATTCATTAAAATGTTTAACGATCACTTATATGCTTGCTTCCAAAGCTATTATAGTGATGAAGATAAAACAACTAGCATTTAAGTTGCACTTGCATACTGAAACATGTCTTCAATTACGATGGGTATAGAAAATCACTCTAATTAATGGTCGATGGTCGATCACTGCAATGATGGAATAATAATCAATGTTTCCTTTTTTACTTTATGTACCTTTCACAATTATGCTTTGATATTGTATTATAAAACTGAAAAATTTCCCACCTTTTTAGTATTTATTCCTCAAAATGTTTAACGATCACTTATATTCTTGCTTCCAAAGTTATTATAGTGATGAAGATAAAACAGCTAACATTTAAGTTGCACTTTCATACTGAAACATGTCTTCAATTACGATGGGTATAGAAAATCACTCTAATTAATGGTCGAAGCCATTATAAACAGGAAACGAAAATAAAGCATTTGTAAAAATGCATCTAGAAGTTCTCGAGTATTCTGAATAACTTTACTAAAAAGAGCTATACTTCCAAACTCCTGTATCTTAATTAGAGGAAGGAAATCTTTCAAGTTCATTTCTTTAAATCGTGAGCACCTGGTACATCGCTAAAGAAGACTTCTTTATGGCTTTTGTTTGAAATCTTTATTTTACAATTTGGGTACTTTTCTGGGAACCAATAGTTTTTTTCCTTCGAAGACTGCAGTATGGTCTAGAATTCTAAATTAAAAATTCCGCTGTTCTAATGGGACTGAAACATTCTATTTTAAGTTTTAAAGACTTTTGCTGAAATTATATTTTATCTGGTAAAACATTTTTCGAGTAAAATGCTTTTTCAGAAAACAAAGAAACTTCATATTTCATTTCATTTTAAAAAAGACAGTTAAGGGAAATAATTAATAATTTATTTAATGTATAGGCGTAGCTTTTATGAAATAGGTGGAATAATTATGTTATTTCAATTTTGTTCCGTTTTAAAATGCAATTTTTCTTTTAAAAAAAGTAACATCTATTTTTTTCCTATTTATAATTGTAAGAGTGCAAATTTTATTTAATTTCTCACATATCAATAAATTGTAATTGTTTTCAAATCTTAATATAAATTATTTTTGGAAACTGAATTATATCGAATAAATCGATTGAAAATATGCAAATAATCTGTACGTTTTTGTGCATATTCTTCGCACTAACGACTAAATTGAATACAAAGTTTTAAGAAAATGTATTTCTGCTTTTTTTCTGTAAATGTTTAACATTTTAGCATTTTATAACTCTTCAAGACGATAATAAATATCAGTGAAAACAATAAATAAAAAAAACATGGATCTGCTTTACGTAATTTACTTTTATCAGACTAAATTAATTAAAAATAGCTGTCTTGTCCATATGTGTTTATACTAATCTGGTCCAAGTACTATGTAAGAGGTGGTGCATATCTAATTTAATTATATTTAACGTAATACTTTAGTAACGTTAATGTAAGTTTAGTAACGTTTAGTAACGTTAATACTTTAGAAAAAACTATAATTCTCAGAATCAGATTGTTCACCATTTCCATTCATAGAAAAACTCTCTGGAAACCTAAAATGTTACAGCCAATTGTGAGAATCAAGTCATATATTGTTACAGTGAACGCGGCTTTAAACTTCGCCTCTTACTTCACTTACCTTTCAGGTCTTGAATACATTTTACCATTTTATGGGTTTTATTGTAAAGAACTTAATTTAAAAAATGGTCTCGTTATGGGATTTTTAAACAGAACTGCCCCAAGAAAAAAATATATGCATTCAATCATTTTAAACAAAAAATGCATACTAAACAGTTTACACTTTTTTTTAAAATGGACTGGCATTATTATTTGTAATTAATTTTGAGTTGGAATTGGAAATATCATATTGCATACCAGAAGCTTTTAATTTGTGGTTTTTTTTAGAACAATTTGAAACAATTTAATGGATATATCAAAGCTAAGCTCACCGGACAAAAAATTAGTCACCCTAGTGCGCAAGCACCAATGAATCGTTAGGTTTCGTTAGATGACGCAGTGGTGACGTCTTCAACTGTGAGCGCACTTCCTCAACGTGATCAAAGGCAAGTAGCCACCAGTGAGATATTTTCTTAAGTGGAAATTGTGTGTAAACATGGGTAAGTGCAATGATGTGATAGAAAGGCCGGGATAGCCTGGTCGGTAGGGTGCTGGGCCCATATCCAAGAGGTCGTGGGTTCGATCCTCGCCGGCCGAATACTCCCCGTGTAGTAAATGGTGACTGATGCACGTTAAATCTGTCGAGTCTCGAAGTCCTCCATGTTCCCACAACAAATCAATACCTCTGGGGGTACTGATCCAGGAGTTTCCTTGTATTCTGGATTGGTTCAAAATTACAAGGCTACGGAGTTGAACGTAAGTAGTCGTAAACCCATGAAATTGGGTTGGCTGTTCAACGACGGTTATAAAATAAAAAAAATGATGTGATAGAGGGGCAAAAAGGGGTAATTGTGTTTGCCCGTGCCCATGGGTGCACGGTGAATGAAGTTTCGGGGCTTCCTGGTGCTTCGATGCGAACTGTTCAACGTGTCTACAAGCAGTGGTGTTATACATGTGGCCACGGAAGACGACGCCAAAATTGTGGTCGGAAAATAATCCTGCATGAAAGGGAACAATCAAAATTGCTTCCAACCCGGACAGGAATTGCTTCAGTTAGTTAATGAAGGTTCACCCCAACCTGTTAGTCACAGAACATTGTGATGAGAGCTGCATGCAGTTTAACATTTGAAATCGAACACCTCGTAAAAGGCCGTTTCTCACACAGGCACATAAAGCTGCGTGACTTCAGTGGGCTAGAAGTTACTGAACGTGGAAATTTGCTTACTGGCGGAATGTAATATGGTCCGACGAATCACGTTTTTGCCTTTATTCAAATGACGCACGTCGTCGAGTGCACCGAAGACCAGATAAAGTATATCCTTAGGGTCAGGTTCGGGACGAAAGTGGGTCTATCATGTCTTGGGGTGTTTTTTTTTTATAATGGATAGAGATGCCTCACTGAGGTTGCCACTAACATGAACCAACATGTTTATTTAAACACTCTGGATGATCAGGTGTTGTCTTTCAGTGAACAAAAAAAACATAATCATGAAGTGTATGCTGTCGATATACCAATAATTTTTCAAGAGGAAAACAGCAAAATTCATAGGTCTGGAGGAATATGTGACTGGTTTTATGATCACTCAGAAACACAATTAAATCTCGAAAAATCACCTGACTTGAACTCCTTTCAAAATGTGTTGTACATGTTGGAACATCGGGTAAAACACGGAAATCAGCATTCTCGAAATTAGGTGGATTTGTGAGATCAAATCCTTAGCGAGTAGCTTAACCTGGATTCGAAGTACCAGCAAAACCTTGCGGACTCACTTCCAAATCCAGGTGGTTATCAAATCCAGATGCAGTATTACACGTTATTAACACGTATATTAACATGTATATTGATGTGTTTCATGATTTATCTAAGGGGGACAAATTTTTGTCCGGTGTGTTTATCTTACGTACAACTTAAAAGAAATTGACAAATTCTGAGTACCGTGCAATTTTCTATCTATTTGAGTTTGTTAGATTTGAATGTGTAAATGCAAACTTAAACAATAAATGTAAAAAATTAGAGAAATTTCGGTAATATTTTAAGGGAATACTGAAGTTGACTTTTCATTTTAATGAGTTAAAACCTTTTAAATCAGTTCATTTCTAGATTTCATGCTCCTTTTTTATCTGAAATTCTAAAGATAAATATTCTATATACTTGTTGTTTCCGCAATATAACGCGTAGGAAAAAGGAAAAAAAAGTTTATTTATTTATTCATTTTAAAAAAAAATCATTCATAGGAGCTTCTCAAAATATAAATAAAAAATGTTGAATGGCTTTGTCATATAAGAATATCATCTTTAATTTGCAAAGAAGATTCAGACATTTTAGATAGTTTTTAACATAAAATGAATTAAACATATAAAATTTTTAACCGTAAGTCATTTATTGAGCTCTTATAAAATTTCCTTTATCTTATTTCATAGAGTCATTTTCGGTTTTATTTTGATTATTATTTGAAATTAAATGCTTAAAAATAGAATTATTAATTATTTATTATTTTACTAAATAATTACTCAATATTACCTTTAGTTGGAACATTTCAAGATAAAGATATCCAACTAATATTTTACTAACTATCAACTAACTTTTACTAACTTTCAACTAACTTATACACGCAAACTATAATATTCGTAACTATTATAATACCAACATATGAATATTTCCAAACTGAGTAAAAAACGTACAACAGTATAACAAATCAATACAGATGCTCTGGAATAACTAAGGTGCACATAGACAAAAACACACGGACAAACTTCCTATTATACGAATTAAAATGTATAAGGTTTGAATTACGTATTGTGGAAAAATTTTACTTAAATTTCAATTTTTTCATTTTCTTATTAGGCAAAATGTGTTTATTTTCTTATTTATTTAATACATTTTTTCATATTTATTATTTATATAAATATATATATATATATATATATATATATATATATATATATATATATATATATATATATATATATATATATATATATATATATATATATATATATATATATATATATATATATATATATATATATATATATATATATATATATATATATATATATATATATATATATATATATATATATATATATATATATATATATATATATATATATATATACATATATTATACACTCTTCGTTCTTATATTTTTTTTTCTAATAACAAAATTATTATATCAATTACTTCATTCAAATTTTTAAAAATGAGTTTCTTACTTGACTTTCAAAGTTATAAAAAAATCCACACAGTCTCTTTTGTGGGTTAATTTGTTACAAGTTCATTAGCTATCGATTATACTAAATTAAACATAATTAGGATGAAGCATAAGGAATAAGAATATGCGAAAGTAAGCTGTGCCACTTACTTTTACGTTCTTAATGTAGATATTGCTCTGGGAGTAAAGATTTATTCAAATTTGAATCCGTTAAGTAATATTTATCTTGAGAATAATTGAGATAATTTATACAACATAACGAAATCTTTGATCATAATATTACCTAATACGCAAGTTTGCTCAAAACTATAATAAAATTCATAAAATGCGATACTTTTACAAGAACAATTTTTTATCAACAAGAACAATTATTTATTAACAAGAACAATTTTCACCCTGATTTAAAAAATATACCTTTTCAAATCAATTTGCAAACATAAGAACACCATATATGCTATGTATAATGTTGCTATTTAATAATCAACCAAAACACCAAGTATCGAATAAGTAGTTAATTGGTGACGTCAATAAGGCATAACTGTTATATGTCTAAGTAACGAAGGCTTTTTTTTTACCTTTTCAGTCGCAAGTCTGAAGTTGAACATGTTTTAACAAAAATTTATTTCATCAAGTGTGAAAAATTTGTGTAAATATAATAGGATCTCAAAGAATTATTTTACTTTTATATAGTAAATAAAGGAAACTGGAAGAGCCATGCTGAGGTTAGGCCCAGATGGCAAGAACTACCAGGGAATGCTTTGGCCTGAACATGTTGTAGGGCCTTTAAAGAAGAAGGGAGAGTAAATTAATATAAGTATTATTTTATTTCTATAATGCATGTGATAATATAGGTCATGCAGATAACGAATTTTGAATAAATGTTTCTTCTAAAATATATTCATCGCAACTTTTTCTACCAACAACTCCAAATTTTGAAAGGAAGTGAATCTATTTTTATTGGATTTTGTATTCCAATACCTGAAGTAGCTGGACCTACTTCGCGCAACTATTATTCATGTGTTCATGTTCGGTTTCAAGAAATTGTAATAAATATATTTTGTTTGTATCTCGTATATTTTGTACATTATTGTTTTATTATTTTCTTTAAAGTTAATATTTATAAGAAAATGTATTACTACATGTTATGGTAAAAAATGTATCTACCTATAACTTTCCATTGATTTTAAAGAAAAAAACTAAATGCCAACTCCTATCATTCATACGCTATCTACTCCGGACAACGACTGCACGTACCCAGATAGTGGGCAACCTTACAACAAACGTTGTATTTGTATTTTCAATTGATTAGCATAGAAAGATTGACTTATTAATCTTTTTTGTAAAAACTTAATAGAAATATTTGTATGTCAATCTTGCTTCCATAAAGATTGAATAAAAGCAAGTAGAAATCTCTTTTTTTAGCCTTTACTGTAAACCTATATTTTTATTTGTATTTTCATTTTAGCTTTGTCCAGGTTCTCAAATGCAATATTTTGTTCGTGTAGAAAGCTTAATAACTGAGCCAACCTTTACTTTTAAAGTATACAAGAAAGTAGATGCAAATCATGCGCAAAAAATCTTGTTTCAAGAATGGTCATAAAATTTAAAATTAACCTTGAGAAGGTGAATTTAACGTCGGTTTGTGAACGCTTCCTACTCTTGATTAGTGAATTTTTCCTCCTCGATTTTAAGAGTTCTCTAGTCTTATTTTGTAAAAGTATCTTTAATCTCCATCTAAAAGTGTTATTTATGAAAGCATAATGCGAATCTCAAATCACGTAAACTAGCATAGTTAAATTTAGCATAATTTCTAGCTCGCAGGGTTCATTTATTAATCCTTCATAAACCTTGTTGGACTTACTGATAAAAGTTTCTGCTGACATTAAAATCAACCTTATACTACTATCTAGATAGTTGGGCGGTTTAAAATCAAAAGCACACGCCTTCACCATTAAAGCATTAACACTCTTTAATTTCTATATTTCTTATAAATGAAGCATTACGATATCTAAATAAGCCAGCTTTGTTACATGTCTAAGCAATATAAATTACGTCCTTATTAATATAAAAATTTAAACTAATTTCATGTGATGTCATTTTGTTACCAAAATGCTTGATAATAACTGCATTGTAATGCTTATCAAAACACCCTTACTACCCAAGATTCAGCCAATATTTTACAAACACGCATAATTTTTCAAAGTACGTGAATATTACAAACATATCTTGTCATACTTGACAGGACAATAACCAATCTTGCAAGTAGAATGATGATACGGATAGTTTGGAGTGTGCTGCCCGTTCTTTTCCTTAATGACATGGAAACAAAATGGGTTTCTGAAAAGCTTTTTCGCATACTTGGCAAATATATGATTCTTAGACCAACGAGTGAAAACATCATTACAGTTAGTAAATGGATTTAAGACTCAAGAAATATTTTTATAGTTCATTCATGGCTTAGGATGAAAATATTTCTCAACTCTTTTAAATAGCTCTTTAAAGATTAGCACTTAAGTCCTTTGATTTACTAGCTGAAATGAGATCCTTAAAGGCTTTCATAAGGAAATAACTCATTTAAATGCTATTGCTTTAGCCCCTAAGGTAATTGCATTATTTTCAAGAGCCATTATTTTTATTTGTGTCGATAATGCAGAACAGCGATATTAATCTAAATGGGTTATTTTTAAAAAAAGTTGAGATTCTTGTTGCAGCTGTGATTTAGATTTGATTGTGTTGATGCATCTTATATTTTAATTTTATATTTATTTTGTAATGCTCTTTTTAACGAGATCATTTGTATTAGTGTAGCTATATATTTCAGATAAAATCGAGAGAGGAATTCGATATATTATAATGTGTAAAACAGCAAGAATCCAGCTTCAATGATACTGGTAATTATTTAATTGATCATTTTTAAACAATTGCCCTTCAGGTTTTCTTCATTTCGTCAAAATTTATAATCTATACATATTAATTGCAAAATCCTTACCCAGGCTGTAAGATATCCCCAAAAAATTGCAATTCAAAGTACTGGCACCCTTAGTGTTGCAGCATCCGTAGAAACTATTACACAAATGATTATTTAATTACAGTGATTCAGTTATTCTACGGTAAATATTACAGTAAAATTTTCGGTTTATCAGAATTTATGTGCAGCAAAACTTTACTGTAAAATACGCAATACTGTAGAATACTAGTGCCGGTACTAAGGGTGCCAGACCTTTTTTACCGTAATTTGATCCAGAATTTTTTGTAGTTATTTCTCTCTAATGATTCTTCCACTTTCCCATAAATTTAAGAAGTTAAAATTAGGATAAATTTTGAATTAGGATTCCATTTAGCATAAATTTAGGAAGCCAAAATTTGGATCATGTGTTCCTTAAAAGATATAAAGGGAAACTGAAACTAATTTCCAATTGAATTATAAGCATAAAGTAAAAAAAAATATGCATTTAGATACTTGAAAATGATCTCGGGAAATAGCCGAATTAGCAATCATATTAACAATGTACCTTCCCTCTCCACCAATTACTATTTTGTATTTGTCGCAGCGCAGCTGATTATGACCCTAGCGACATTAAGCCACGATGAGATGAGATCTTACTGATGGGGAATGATAATGCAAAACTGTAAGGCAATGTAGGCGAATCATCTGACCGCCAATTTGCCTAATTTCGCTTACCAAAGATTCAGAGTCAAGGTTTAGGTGTGACAGTTTGTCTCTGCTGTAGGTTAGTCTTTTTTTTAAATGGCAGAATGTTTATGTTTTTTCGAGCTGTTTCATAGAATTTCCAATTTTCTAATAAATGTATTGATTTAATGAAAGCATTCAAGCACATTTGGATACATACGATTTGAATATTACGCTAAATAATTATATATTTACGACTGATAGTGTTTTAATGCCTTAATAAAGATTTGCTCATAAATTGAAGTTTTGATTATTACCTAAATGTATTCGTTAGAAAATTCATATTACAAAAAATAAAATTTTTATATTTTTGTTTTTGAGTAATAATAATATAAATTATAAAAAAGCATATAAATTGTATTTTTGAATAAATTTTAATTAATAACATATTTTATTTTAAATATACTTTATTTTTAAGGTTTTCAAGCATGTAAAAGTTTCTTTTTACTTTTTACTTCAAATGGTTGAAGTAAATGAGATTTTTTTTACTTCAATACTTCAAATGGTGATACTTATTAAATTCTAACAAAAAATAAAATATGTTTTTACCCTTTTCGGTGTAAAATGTGCTTTTACTAGACTTCGTTTTTTGCTCCTCCAGGTATTGAACAAAAGTGCTACTGAAGCTGAGTTTCTTTCTGTTTCATAATCATTATACTTATATAATTTTTTCAACTTTAGAAATATTGCTTCTCAAATACACAAAAGATAACTACATGAAATTAATTGGATGTTTGAGTGAATATTTCACATAAAAATGTTTTTTCAGAAATTTGAATATTTTTTGATGGAATTTTCGATAGAACTCAAGGAAACAATACATAAATGTCCAATCTCAAATTAAAATATAGTTTTATTTCTTAATCTCTTATGGAAAAACATTTTAAAACATATTCTCTCCATAAATGAAAATGAAATTATGCACTTAAACTTTAAAACTTTAAAAACATTGCACTAAAACTTTACAAACATACAATTTTTTTTAATTTTAAAAACATATGAATTATTATTGTCTTTTCACTTCTTAACTTGGAACAAATATTGCCCTAAATGTTTCTTAAATAAAACTATATTTTATTTATAATATGTTTAGGTACACAATTTCTACACGCATACAAACTGTTTGAAGAATTTAAGCAACAATTAATTACATTGAATCCATTCATTATTATCACAAACGGATTCCTAAATTTGTATCATTACTCATTCAAAAGCCAGGAGTTCGAACTATTTTCAAATTAGGTGATGATTTAAATCGGTTCTAAAAGGATGAATGGAATTTCTCCCCTTGATAGGGACATGATAGGTTTAAATTATTACTCACTATTTGAAACCGGTTTTAATAAATCAACTATTTTAACATTACGTATTGGTAAAAAAAAAGCACTAAGTTGTAAATATTTTGCTTTATGCTTGTAACATAATTAAATCAAAACGTAAATAATTCAGAAACATAATATTCGGTACATAATTAAATTTATACTTCATACACCTTCAAGCTAAACTTTCAGAAACTCTAATTTTAAGAAAAAATCGTGATTAGAAAAGATCTCCACTTATTTTCAAGAAAAATACCTTCATAAATAATTTTCTTGAAATCACCTAAATTTGTGATTTCAAGATTGTATTATTCAGTATAGGGAGATAAGTTTATTATATCCATTAGTATAGGGAGTTAAGTCTATTAATGGATATAATAGACTTAATTCCCTATACTGAATTAGAAGCTTATTCTTCAAACTACTATTAATGTTATTTCATAGATTAAAACAAGAATAGACAAATAAACAATTGTTTTGAATATTTAATTGTCTGCCTTAATTATTATAAACATCAGAGAGTAAAAACCCAGATGTAAATACAAATAGGTTCATTTTATAAAGGGTAATTTAAAATTAACAGTTTAATTTAGTTAGCTTTTGCATTCATTTGTTTAAGCATTTTACCAACTTCTAATTGCATAACTTGAAATAAAATAAGTACATGCTGGTTTTTAATATGAATGCTTAAAGTATTTAATCTCAGTAAGAAAATAAAAATAAAATAAAATTCAATTAATGCATTATTAAAGTTAAACAAACCTTAATGTAAATTGTTTACAGACAAAAATTATATTCGATTAAAAAGTACTGGTTTGCTTAGTTTAGTAAGTGAAGAACATTAAATTATTTAAAATATTTCAGGCAATAATGAGAGTGAGCGTAAAATTTCTTAAGAATTACAAATTTAAGTAATTAGCCGATTAACTAAAATTTGCTTAAATTTTTTTTTCTTCAAATACTTATTAAGAAATATAATTTTTTTAAAATATTTTTTTCCCATAATTGCAACTTTATTACTAGCATCGAAAAATTGACCCAATACTGAGTTACAATGCTAAACTCCATAGTCATATATTTTTGAACCCAATCCGGAAAACTTCGTGGAGGACTTTTGGATGGAACTAACCCGCATTTGCGTTACATGGAAAGGAAAACGACGAAAATCGTTCACAGTTAATCTGGTGGCATGGAAAATCTAACCCATGCTTCTTCTACGGCAGAGAATATTTTACGTCTGCACTGTGAACGGTGCGAGCATAGTGTCTAATTCGTATCGAATTGCAAACTCTGGGATTCGAATATAGATCAAATAAATAGGAGTTATTTCCTGAGTCACTACGGCTCCCATATTTACTATTTAAAATCTAATAATAACATTAAGATTCATTAATGTTTGTTAACTTTACTTTTTTTTAAACAATTTAAAATGTTCCTGTTTTACTTGCTTACACTAAAAAAAACAACCTCAGAACAATTGCTGCACATAATACTGAAAGCTTTGACATGTAAACATTGCTCGTTCACTCCCAATTTGACTAATATGCTCCGCTTGCACATAATAAAATAAGGCTAATAATTATGAATGAAAACGTAAACAGTTGCTGAAAAGGACAATTTTGCTAAATAAAATATGATGAAAACGAATACAATAAGGAGACGAAAATAAAAATCGAAATAGAAAAGTTTAAAAAAAATGTGGTAATTTGAAAGGAATTTATTGCAATTAAATTTTCCGAAAAACAACGACCATTTTTCTAAAGATATATAAAGAGTTAAATTTAAAAATACATAACTAAAACTTCAGCCTAATCAGTTCTCCCTTTATTTGTGATTTCTCTTCATCCATTATGTATATTCTAATTATATTTCGGCTACGTAACAACGCATCAAATATGAAAGGTGGGCGAAACAAATAAAACATATAAAATAAAATGTTTTAACTGATATTTATGACTTAAAAATAAATATTTTAGAACTGTTTTAACTCAAAAAACTAGCAATGTTTGAATTATTAATTTAACAAAATATTATAAAAGGTAAGTGGCATTATTTCTTTACAATGTTAGTTATAAAATTCTAACTGTGTTCGCTGTAATAATAAATTTTCTCAGAATTGCGGGATAACTGAAGTAAAATTAAATCTTAATCAAATTAATTTTAAATATTGAATTGAACTATTCCTTTCTTTTAGCAAGATTTTCCAATTTTTTTATAAACTTTTTATTAGTGTTAGAGATTGTAATATGCTTTTATTGTTGGTGTCACGTGACTCTGACTGCTGCTACTACTTTCATTTAATTTTCATTGTTTAACTTTGGTTTTTATGTTGGCAACTCTTTTGAAATGTTTTTGTGTTGATTATTTTAGTGTTCGAATTAGTTAGGTTTTGTAAATATCACTAAATTTAGATTGCTTTAGAATTAATAAATGTTTGTTAAGTTTTAACTCGTATCTGTTTATTCATCTGTAGAACTTGTAGTTCATTTGAATAACACAAAAAGGCGTCCGCAATATTTATTTCCAATTATTAGCGACATTTGTGGCGTCCGCAATATTTATTTCCAATTATTAGCGACATTTGTGGCGTCCGCGACAGGACCAGAAAGCAGTTTAATTTGCCGAAATTAGAACTTAGGCAATTTAGTGGAGATTTAAAAGATTGGCTACCATTTTGGGGACAATTTGAACAAATTCATAAAGATACAGATATTGCCCCTGAAAACAAGTTTCAATACCTGATTCAAGCTACAACTGTTGGATCTAGAGCAAGAGAAGTTGTAGAAAGCTTTTCTCCAACAGCTGCAAACTATACCAAAGCAGTAGATAGCCTCAAAGCCCGATTTGACAAGGATGATCTTTTGGTCGAAGTTTATGTTAGGGAATTGTTGAAGCTCATAGTTTCCGTTCAAAAACATGAAATGATATCTATGACGTCCCTTTATGACAAACTAGAGTCATATCTTAGAGCTTTAGAAACGGTAGGGGTTACGACCGAGAAATGCGCTTCAATACTATTCCCTATGGTAGAATCTTGTTTCCAAGAAGAGTTTCTAAAAGCCTGGAACCGAAGTTCTTCGTGCGTTGCTTCAGTTGACGCCAAAGAGCGATTAACAAACATCATGGCTTTTCTGAAGGCAGAAACGGAAGGTGAAGAAAGAATTAATTTGGCCATGTCAGGTTTTGGCTTGGGATCTGATGAAAAACGCCAACCCTTTAAAAAGAAAGCAAGAGATTTGCCAACAAAAATATTTCCAACAGCGGCAAATCTATTGACTACAGATGTAAAAGATTTGAAGAAAGGGTGTGTGTTTTGTTCTGGGAAACATAAAAGTTCAGATTGCTTTTCCGCTCGAAATATGACTTTAGCTGAAAGAGAGAGCATAGTAAGAGAAAGTCAATGTTGTTTTGCCTGTTTAATGCAAGGACATCCAGTTCGTAAGTGCAAAGCTTTTATAAAATGTGTCATATGCGGTAAAAGACATGTGGTACTAATGTGTGAGTCTTTAGCTGCAAAAAATCGTGAACCCGATAAATCTGGGCAGAAAAGTGAAAGTTCTGAAATAAACATGTCCAACATCACGTACGGTCCGAAAGTGTTCCTTCAAACTATGAAATTAAAGCTGATATCTGATAGAAAAGAAATTGTGGTGAGAGCAGTTTTAGATTCTGGATCACAAAGAACATATATTTAAAAAAATTTGACTGAAAAGATGGAATATGTTCCCTTGAGAAAAGAAACTCTCATACACTCTTTGTTTGGTGGTCATAAAACAGATAAATTTGAACACACGCGTTATAGAATTAGATTAAGAAATCCAGAGAATAACTTGACCTGTAACATGGAAGCTTTGGATGAAACATCTATTTGTGATACTATAACACCTGTTAGCTTTGGACCCTGGTTAAAAGAGCTTGAAGAAATGAATATAAAGTTGTCAGACGTCGGAAATGAGTCACAACCAGTTCAAATTCTGCTTGGACTGACGTAATAGGAAAACTTATGACAGGAAAACGAAGAGTTTTGGCAAGTGGATTAGTAGCAATAGAGACACTATTGGGATGGACTTTAACAGGGAAAGCACCTGAATATGATTTACCATCAAGCAACGCAATGTTGGTTACTTCCCTTTTAGTAAAAGAAATGGATATTTCTGAGCTGTGGAGATTAGATTCTTTAGGAATAAAAGATCCTTCAGAACAAAAATCTAGAGAGGAAATGCAAGAAGCCTCAATGGAACATTTCTTAAATACAGTGAAAGTTGGAGGAGACGGCCGTTTTATAGTTAGTCTGCCATGGCTTGATGGGCATTTGCCTTTGCCAGATAATTATGATTTGGCGTTAAAGAGATTGCAAATGACAACACGCAAGTTGAAAACCGACAAATTGTATGATGCCTATGGAGAAGTGTTCAAGGACTGGGAGGAAGAGGAAATAATTGAAGAGGTTCCAAAAGAAGACATGGGGATACCTTGTCACTACTTACCTCATCGACTTGTGATAAAGGAGAGCAGCACAACTAAAATCAGGACCGTGTTCAATGCTTCTTCTAAGAGAAAAGGAGTTCCTAGTTTAAATGATTGTGTAGAAAAAGGGTTAAATTTGATAGAAGTAATTCCCTCAATGATAAATAAATTTCGAAGATATAAATTTGGTGTAACAGCTGATATACGTAAGGCATTTTTGCAATTAAGTCTTTATGAAAATGATAGAAATTTCTTACGATTCTTATGGTATGGAGAAGAAGGACAGCTGAAACATTTTCGTCATCGAAGAGTTGTGTTTGGCGTTTCCTGTAGTTCGTTTTTGCTTGGGGCCACTATTCAATACCATTTGAATAATAAACTAGATGAAGCAATGGGAGGGAATGAAAAATACCCTAAAGATATTATACAGGAACTAATATGCAGTTTTTATGTAGATAATTGCCTCACAAGCATGAAAACTGAATCAGAGTTGAAACAACTCATAGAAGTTGCTACTAATATTATGGCTGAAAGACAATTTGATTTACGAGGGTGGGAGTCTACTAACCCATCAGAATCTAATTCTAGTGAGACCAACATTCTGGGAATGAAGTGGAATAGACAAAGTGATACTCTTTCCGTAAATATTCCTGATGTTAATGAAACAAACAATGAAGTGATCACCAAGCGAAATATTTTATCAGCTTCATACAGATTTTTTGATCCCATAGGGATAACCAGTCCAGTGATGATGCGTCCAAAACTCTTGCTACAAAATTTGTGGAAGTCTAAAATTGGTTGGGACGCTGAAGTTGATCTAAAAACGAGCGAAGAATTTCTAAAATGGTTAAATGAGCTTGAATATCTGAAGAATGTAAAGGTGGCAAGATGGTTGCACTGCGATAAAGGAAATATTTCCCTTCCTTTTTTTTGTGATGCGAGCAAATATGCCTATTCGGCAGTAGTCTTTCTGCGAGTTTGTTATGGGACTAATGTTTATGTACAGCTGGTACAAAGTAAAACAAGAATTGCCCCTTGTGGGAAGAAAGAGACAACAATTGCAAGATTAGAACTTCTTGGTGCCACTATATCTGCTCGTCTTTCCATTGAGGTCCGAAAGGAGTTTAAAACCGACGATGTATATTTTTGGACAGACTCCACCACAGTGTTAGCTTGGTTGAAAAGAGAAGAAACGTGGGGTGTATTCGTGCAGAACCGTGTTCAAGAAATTAGGAAACTGACACCAGTTAAAGCATGGAGACATATACCTGGATCCTTGAATCCCGCGGATCGGCCAAGTAGAGGTTGTTCAGCTAAACAATTGTGCCAGTCAAAATGGTGGGATGGTCCCAGTAGGTTGTATCCTCCATCTCGTGAATGGCCAACTAACGACTCAGAGGAAAATGTCAATGAAGAAGAAGTGATTAGAGAAAAAAGAAGAACGATCGTATCTTCAATTGTAAATATTGAAGTTACAGAAATATGGAGCGATAATTTTTCCTCTTACAGTAGAAACATCAGAGTGATGTCATGGATTCTTCGTTTCATACGTAACGCATCACATGAAAATAAATTAAAAGGTAACTTGAGCTATGAAGAATTCAAAGAAGCAGAAACTCACGTTCTCAAATCCATACAATTAAAAGCGTTTCAAGATGAGAAGTTTCTTAACGAAATGCAATTTAGAGATGAAAAGGGATTACTGCGAATAAGAACCAAACTTGTAAATAGTGATGAAACAGAAGATTTTAGATTTCCCATTCTTTTACCTGGTAATAGTTTCGTTATGAAGTTAATACGAGAAGAGCATGAAAAGTCAATGCATGCTGGTTCTTCTATCGTACTTGTCAGACTTAGGGAGAAGTCTTGGATTCTTAAAGCTAAGAAGTTAGTAAAAGAAGTCATTTCTAAATGTGTGACATGCAAGCGTTTCAAATCTAAACCAGTTGAAGTTCCCTTCACTCCGCTGCCTAGAGAAAGAGTAACCTTGACAAAAGTCTTCGAGGTAAGTGTTATAGATTATGCTGGTCCTCTCTACTTGAAGTCAAAAGGAAAAGCTTGGATCGTTTTATTTACGTGCACCGTTTACCGAGCGGTCCATTTTGAACTGGTGCAATCACTCACCACAGATGCTTATATCCAAGCCCTCAGGCGATTCATTGCCAGGCGAGGCCGGATTTCAATCCTTTATTCCGACAACGGCACAAACTTTGTGGGAGCCAGCAGAGCATTGAAAGTATTAGACTGGGACAAGATAGCCGCATACTCAACCGCTCAGAGAATCACTTGGAAATTTATTCCACCTACCGCAGCATGGTGGGGTGGGTGGTGGGAGCGAATGGTCAGAATGCTCAAAGAACTGCTACGTCGAGTTCTAGGGAAATCTACCATCGATTACGAAGAACTCTACACAATATTGTGTGACTGTGAGTCAGTAATAAATTCAAGGCCACTCACTTACATACAAGATAATCCAAATGAATTAGTACCGTTGACACCCGAAATGTTTATTCACGGTGGCGGTAACAACGAAACACCAGATCTAAATAATGTAGACCGATGTTGCCTCATAAAACGTATAAAGTATTTACAAAAGCTACGTGAAAATCTCAGACAAAGATTCAGAAATGAATACCTTGCTCTTTTAGTCCACAAAGGGGTAAGAAGAAATAACGTTTTAGACGTTGGTGATGTTGTGTTAATAGGACATGACAATGTCCGTCGTATCTATTGGCCACTTGGAGTTATTTTAGAAATTTTTCCTGGTAAAGATGGCATTCCTAGAGTTGCAAAACTGAGGACCAGTAAGGGGGAAAGGATCCGTCCTTTTCAAAGGCTTTACCCATTAGAAGTGTCTACCAAAATTGATATTGAGGTCTTAAAAGCTGCTAGAAAGACTGGCAATTTTGTAGAAAACAATGAAGCTTTAGAGGTGAATTATTTTCCTAAAACTAAGTCAGGAAGAATCATTAAAATTCCTTTTCGGTTGGACTTATGAGCATTCTTTTTTATTTTAGCTCTAGTTAGTTTAAAGTTCCAACATTCGTAAGATTTTGGTTGCAAAGTTCAATAAGCCTAACTTTGCAAGGTGGGAGTATGTTAGAGATTGTAATATGTTTTTATAGTTGGTGTCACGTGACTCTGACTGCTGCTACTACTTTCATTTAATTTTTATTGTTTCACTTTGGTTTTTATGTTGGCAACTTTTTTGAAATGTTTTTGTGTTGATTATTTTAATGTTCGAATTAGTTAGGTTTTGTAAATATCACTAAATTTAGATTGCTTTAGAATAAATAAACGTTTGCTAAGTTTTGATTCGTATCTGTTTATTCATCTGTAGAACTTGTAGTTCATTTGAATAACACAAAAAGGCGTCCGCAATATTTATTTCCAATTTTTAGCGACAATTAGTGTTATGTATAATCAAGAATAAAATTTTTAAAAATATTCTTTTTCGATCTGAATTTTTCTTTGATCATAAAAATAACTTCGAAATTGCAGAAAGATATTAAAAACCTTATTATTACATTTAAGTCCTATACAATGAATAACTTTTAATTTATTTAAAGCCAGCATTTCATTTTATTTTATAACCGGCGTTGAACAGAGACCCAGATCTAAATTTATGACCATCAATTTTCAACGCCTAAGCCTTGTAATTTTGTACCAAATTCAGAAGACGGGGGAAAACCTGAACCAAGCATTGGGACAAACTAGCCTTCGTAGAGGAATTATTGAAGAAGCTAACCAGCATTTGAGCTACACGGAATGGAAAACAACTAAAACCTCCCATGTTTTGCCAGATGGAAAGGGGATCCTGACCCATGATCCGTCTATCTCAAAGGATATTTTACGTCAGTGGTGTATTCGGTGTGAGCTATCAGTAGAATTTATATCATACAGTCAACATCGCTCCATCCCCTGAGCCACCGCGACTCTGAAACAATCATTCATCGAAAAAGGCAGAAGCACAACTTTGGGTAAAACAGTTCATAAGAAAATATTTGATGTGTGATTGATATATTTTCAATTATTACGCAATCAGTAAACCAAATTTAGTCAGTAAAATATCAAAATCCCCCTAGCCAAAAAAGGGCGTTTTTGATTAAATAATCAAGATCAATTATATATGATTGAGATATATCCTTTAAGTCTTTTTCTTGCGATTTTTTTAAAGAATCACTATAAGAAATCAAGAGCCGTGGTGGTGCAGGAGATCGAGCTCTCACCTAACAATGAGGTAATCCGGAATGAAATCCCAGCGATGACTGGTTGATATGAATTTCGTATCACCGACCACAGTACTGCCGTAGCTGACGTAAAATATCTTCAGTTGTAAACAGATTATTGGTTAGAGTTTCAATGTCCTCGGGTTAACCGTGGGAGGTTTCCATAATTATCCTTTCCATGTAACGCGGATGCAAGTTAGTTCCATGAAAAAGCTATCCATGTAGGCAAATTTCAACCAATACTTGATTCTTCTGGATAGGTTTCAAACTCACAAGGACATGGAGTTAAACAGTGGTAGTCGTAACCTCGAAAATGAAGACGACTGTTCAGTGACGGTTACGAAATAAAAAATAAAATAAAATAAAACAAGTGATGAAAAAAGTGCGAAAGAGAATGTTGAATAAAGTTTGTAGCTCTAAAACAATGAAAGAAGCAAAAGTGTAAACTTCTAAATACAAAATTACGAAACATTATACACGTGGATAATAAAGTACTATTAAGTAATGAATAACATCTATTTCCGAATATATACTATTTAAACTGATAACTAACGGTCGGATTAATCTACATCAATCTGCATCAAATAGACGGATCAACATTATGTAATCTTATCAAATATAGAAAAATAATTTCATATATTTAATGCAAAATTTTCTGACGCGAGATTCAATTGGAGTATATTTTCTGATTCCCAACATCCCTATTTCAAATAAAAGCAATCAAATGACACAATTAATCAAATGAGACAAGTAAAAGAAGACAGTACAGTAGAACAACAAATGCCATTGGTATGAACATGAAAGGCATCATTAATTTTTGAGGAAATCAAAATCTTAAAACATCTCGAAAATCACCTTTGAAAATTTAGAATTTTGTTTTCGAAATCTGACATTTTAAATAACAACTAACATATAAAATATAACTTAGATTAATACGTTTCCATTTAAAACAAGTCAGTTTACAATATATGCAATAAAAGTTTTCTCCAACTGGGTAATTATATTCAATTGTCATTCAAAATGATAAAAAAAACTTGGGAAGTAACAATTATTATAAGTTACACAATATTTGAGGACATATTTAATATTTCCTTTTAAATATAATTTCGTATTAAGTCAATCGTTTAAGTAACTATTTAAATAAGGTAAATTGCTTTTATGTATCTGAATTCTTAGACGTCAGTAAAAGTTACATTATAAAGTGTTTCAATTTTTCAATTTGTTTTTATATACGACGTAATTATTTCAAAATGAAAATTATATATATATATATATATATATATATATATATATATATATATATATATATATATATATATATATATATATATATATATATATATATATATATATATATATATATATATATATATATATATATATATATATATATATATATATATATATATATATATATATATATATATATATGTAAAATTAGAAATAAATGAAAAGAAAAGAAGGAAAAAATTATGAAAATAAAATATTAAAAAAGTAAATAAAAAATACAATAGAGCTCACACGATTATATCAACAAAAAAGAGTGTTTTCTAATATTGCATCAATTTAGCCAATGTAAAACATATCACTGTAATAGTGTGAGGAGAGCTCAAAAGAAAAAGAAAATTGAAACAAAAAAGTAGACATTAAGTAAAAAATATATTATGTAAAAAAATATAACTTTAAGATAAAAGATTAAGATTTTTTCTTGTTTTCCGGCCATTTAATATTATATTTTTTATTTACTTTTTTAATATTTTACTTTCACCCTTCTTTTCTTTTCATTTATCCTTAATTTATATATATATATATATATATATATATAATTTTAAAATACAATACAATAGTATATCAAAGGGTTAAAATAGTCTGGTACACTGTTAAACTTTTCTCGGAAAAAATGGTTAAATAACAATTTATTCAATTTGATTTTACCATTTTCAAACAAAACAGTCAAAACACCTTAAGAATGCATCCAAATTGTTAACTGTGAGCCGTAACCGTTTATTAACTGTTTTTACTTAATACGCTTAAATATCCCGGCTTCTATCACCGAACACAGGGTCAATTTAATAAAGATATTCAATTCCTTGCAGCTGGATACATATTATTACCGAGAGGGCTAATATGTTAATCTCATGACCAACAGAACCAGGGTTATGATCCCAACATTGACAAAACAATATTTTCCTCCAGTTCATATTCCATAGTTCATTTGACAATACACAACTCAATCATAACCCAACTCCAACGCCCATTACTTAGCTACTTAGAAAAAAGCATAGCTCTAATAATAGCTCCGAATTAAATTTTTTGCAATGGTTTTGAAAACATGCTAGTTGTAAATAATAAAAAAAAACTTTTAACTTTGCATACATAGTTTTAGACCATACTAGTTGTAAACTATTTTAAAAAAGTAAAGATAAAAAAATTTAAAGTTTAAGTTTAATTGGATGAACAGACTGCAGTCGATTATTTTACCGTAATTTTAGAAGTTTCTCACATTGTTTATAATAGCATTTAATAAATTTGATAAATTTGAGAATTGAATAAAATCAAAGGGAATCGAATAGAAACGATTATTTATGTGATGACTGTTTTGTTATTTTGTTTATTGCTCTTTTCGGCATTTGCCAACTTGAATATAATTCATTGCAAGATAAAATTGTTCACTGAATAAATTTTATAATTGCAATTATAAAAATTTCATATTTTCTTATACCAAGATACATATAATACCCTAAATGAACAGCCCGCATTAATCAATGTGTTGTTCTCTAATCGTAAGTAAATATATCGTTAAGTAAATATCATATGAAACAATTTGCCGTAAAACGGGGTAATTCGAAACGCCTCCACCGTAGATAGGGGTATAAAAATTTGAATGCTGCATCAGAATATTCAATATGTTTTGTGTTTGTTTGGGTAGAAGTATCTAAAAGAACTTGATGCAAGTTACGGTGCAAAAACACATTTCCATTTATTAGGTTATCTCTAAATTAAATATACTTATGATTATTTAAAATTTGTTATGCTTTCGTAGTAGATATATAACATCTACTACGGTTAAAACATATTCCTTATCCTTTTGTAGTAACTATGTGACATTTTTATACAAAATACAAACTCCTGCTGACTTCGAGAGAGCTCTAAAGGATATATATGCAACGAAGAAGAGGTTTAGAAAAAAAACTCCCTGGTATATTTAGATTTTCAGAGTTTTATAATTTGATTTCCTGACTTACTTGATCTGGTGTCGATTCTCAATATACATATTAAATCCGTGACTTTCCTACACAAAAAAAATGCCTTAAATTAAATTTTGTAATAACAATTAAAAATGAGGATAAGGTATTTAAAAAGTCGGTTTGTTTTGGGTAGATGTGTGAATTTAACATTTCTGTATAGTAAAAGAAGTTTTTGAATTATCAACTTTTTCATTTTTAGTGTAATCCGAAAAAACTATGTGTTAAAAAATTAATGATCAACTTTATTTGTACGCAGGGAATAGTAATATGTTTCCACCTTTGCAAAGACACATCTCAAAGTTAGGAAAACAACTCTATCAGACAAATAGTTTTATGTTTCACTTCGTATTTCTAAACATTATTTAAACTGAGAAATAAGAATAGATGATTTCCATTCCTTGATCTACAAAAATTTCCTGTCAGTACGGAAAAAATCTGATCATTAGATAGACGGTTATTGAGAATGTTCCTTTTCTGAATTTGCACTGTGTTCATATCTAACGAAAATATTCACCTTTAGACTTACTTATAAAGATGATGATGCCGAAAATTTAAGCTGCAAAATTTAATAATTTTGTAAAACTGAAATCTTGATATGATATAATTTTTTTAAAAAGTGAGAACCATAAACTTTTCTACACTTAAAGATCTTAACTTACTTTCAAAAAACACGATGAATAACGATGGTCAGAAGAAACTTTCAACAAGCAAAACCTCAATTGAATAAACGAAACACGATAGTCCGAAGAAGCTTTATAAAATAGACAAAGTATCAAATACAAATTATCTTACAAGGCAATTTTTGAAGTTGTATACTCTGAATATTCACCAACTTATTTTGAAAATACGACTTTTTCCAAAATTCATTTCAAAAAAAGCTATCCCACTAATATCGCTCAAATTTTATAGATTGATACTTAAAATTACATTCTTAAAAGAATGATGCAAAACATCATATACCTTACAATTCAAAAGTTTTTCGACTATTTTTAAATAAACTAATAAGAAATATTTAGTAAAATATTATATTTTGCTTCGACTTATCTTTGAGGAACATATCTTTTAATTGTGTTAGAAATGTGAATCCGTCCAAAAA
Organism: Parasteatoda tepidariorum; assembly: GCF_982258835.1. NCBI lineage: Eukaryota > Metazoa > Arthropoda > Arachnida > Araneae > Theridiidae > Parasteatoda > Parasteatoda tepidariorum. The sequence goes on from NC_141761.1 coordinate 82,026,200, forward strand.
AAGGTAGGTTTATTCAAAAAATAGTATGCTTTTGCGTTTGATTACGGAATTAAAAATGCTGTTTGTACTAATTTGGTAGCATATTTGAACACTTTGAACCATTAAGAATGAGTCCCAAAACGTGATGATTCGATTATTATATAAAAAGTTATTCACGATGGTCCGTTTTCTTATTTTACGCCCTTTTTATTGAACTTATATATTAAGTATTTCAGATTTTAAGCTGTAGATTAAAATTAGCTACTAGTGCCTTAGTAAGAACTGAATTAGTCAGCTTATCACAAAATATTAAACAAAAGATAAGACAATTTCTCAACAAAAACCATAAAAGACTAACGCTGATAAGCTTAAAATATTTTAAAATATCGTTGAATTGGTACCATAATTTTTCAATTACAAAATAATTTGAGAAGTAACTGAATTATCCCATTTACAGTTCAGATTGAAATGGCCTTAAGGCAAAACTTTTTGTTCGAACACTTGCAAAAAGGATACCATCGTCGAAAAAAAGAAACTTAGAAATAATCTTATAAGGTTTATTACAAGTAAATGAAGTGGAGAATAAAGTTTATGTATCTAATAACAAAATGCCGAGACAAAATATAAAGGACAGAGATTTTAAATATAGTTACCTAAGGGTACAACTGAAATTATTTTATGCTAATCAAAGGGTAATAATTGAGAAGTGATTTGACATTTTCAAATCCATTTACATAATCATATTTGCTATGTTCAAATATTACTTCAATAAGTCTCTGTGATTTTCAGAGAAACACATTTTTTGCAATTGCAAAAGTAAATGAACTAAAAGGAACGAAATAAATCATTCACAATGACTGTTGACATTTTATGCCTCTTATTTACCCTTATTGTATTCGCATAAAAATTGCAAGAGTGTTATTACGATGCAAAATACAATTGGCCTTCTATATTAATAAAAATATAAGACCTAATAGATTTTTTCAATTAATTTTTTTTATAGTGACATATTTATGAAATAAAATGAAAATTTATGTAAATATACCATACTTATTTTAATTTCAAATTACTTCAATTATTGCATTTAGCAGCAGTAAACACTATATTAATAATAAGCACTATAAAAACAGCAAAATACTATAAATATAAACACTGTAACACTATAATAGTTTCCTAACAATAAACACTATAATAATAACCTTACGGTCATGAGCGATGTGAATAAAATGAAACAGATATTCAATGCTCATAATGGTCGTGCTTTCTTTTTTTATTATACTTTTATTAATATGTTAGGAATTTACTTAATTATGATACGTATTAATATAAAAAAATTAAATTATTTTTTATATATTTATTGAATTAATATCAGCTGAATACACCGAAGAATCATGCGCAGCAAAGAATTAAGCAAAAAACGAAGTACGCTTACACCTGAGAAGAAATATCAATCTCACATAAGTGAAAATAAGAAATTTTCAAAAACCGGTAAGTTAAAAACACTAATGTAGTGGAATATCATCTTAACTTTGTCCACAAAATCAAAACAGACATTTTAAAAAGACGTGGATATTGAGGCAGCTTCTTCACCGTAAGTTGTATAATTAAAAATAATATATTTATTTTATATTTTAAAATAACAAAAAAAAATATTCAGTTTCTAATGAAAAAAAGAGAAATTTTGGCAACCATTATATTAAATAAAATCAGTAAAATTGATTTTTTTTAAAATCAATCAATTGTTTAATTCAATACTTATTTTAACATTTTGTAAAAATGGATCCCCCATCTTCATAGTGTGCTGATGTTTTTCATTACCTGACTGTGAAGCGTGCATAGTGTTAATTCGAAAGTAGGTTTAAACTGCTCTGTAAGACCACGCCAACTAAATGTAGATTCGTAGCATCTTAAAAGAAATAAAGAAATGAATGAAATCGAGAATGGGCTGTTGCTCCAAGTCTTTCGTATTGTAGACTACAGAAACTAACTCAAATTTTCGAAATCTCCCCATTATTATTATTTTACCACCCCGGTTATTTTCGTTATTAGATTAAACAAAACACGTTTTTAATAGTTTATTCCATCAAAATAATGATTGACCGTATTTAGTATCAGTACTCCTAAGCGAGAAAGCACCTTATTCTCTCTCAATTCTGCTTTTCAGAGTATAACTTATTTCTATGCATCAATAACCATTGATTTTGAACTTAGTCTTACATGAATGCATTTCAAAGGCATACAGCCAATATTGGACTTGGTCAGTGAACTTATATTACATGATAAATAAAAACAAATTAAAGACTGAAGAATGTGCAATTATATACATTTAGAAAATGCTTTGTTAAAGCAGTGAGCCTGCAAACATCCATGATATCATATTTTAAATAATTGAAAAGCAAAACAACTGTCTAAATTCCAAGTAGATAGCTCAATTGTTTTGGCAGTTATAAAAAGGATACACACATTTTTGTCTTGTTTATATCAACAGTATACTTAATCTTCCATGATTCAACGAAAACAAATGATATAATAATTCATCTTTTATGAGTCAGCATGCATCACAAGCAAATTAAAGATAAAAGAATTTTTAATTTTTTTACTTTTTTTTACTTTAACAGCTCTTACACTTACTTCTCGAATAAAGAAACTGGATGAAATGCTTCATTTGGCATAAGTGACTAAACATTTAATCAGATAGTTCACCACTAACTTCTTTTTACCCTTTAAAATTTCTCCTGCTGAACTGAAGCTTAATGCAGATATACTTTTTCGAGGAAACAATACATTTTTAAATACATCAAAAAGCAGTTTAGAAATGCAAGTATTCTTAAAGAATCATGTGAATTCCTATGATACATTTAGAATCAAATCTGATAAAATTACCGTAGTATGCGCTAATGATATTTTATGCTTTAAAAAAATAAATTTCATAAAATGAAAATATACGGTATTTAAACCATTTATTTGGCAATGTTTCCTTACATTTGGTAACGGTTTATAGGGTATTCTGTTTTTCAAAATTATAGTTCTTTTATCACAATAAAAAAAAAAGTTTAGTAAAAAATACAAACTTGAAAAGTGATTTTAACCAAATAATAATTTTTATGCCCCGCTAATCATGATTATTATAACATGATAAAAGCTATTAAATTTTTCCTCATTTTCCAGATTTTATCAAATATTATAAAACCACATTTTATTGTTCATTTCAGCAAAATGAGCATCGCAGTGCTTTTGTAACAATTACCCAGCTTTTCGCTGATCGCATAGATCCAGAAACACGGTACATTTTGGCATTTTCTAATGGCTCTGGGAATTTTTTGCGCAGTGCAATTAATAAAAACATTTTCAGTAATTATTGTCAAGATCGAAACATTATTCTACATTTTATAATGTTCAAATAATGCCAGTTCAAAAAACACATCAAATATTGCATGTTGAATAACTTTTAGCGGAAAAAACATGTTTGTTTCTTTACTTTTCATAATTTTTTTTTATTCTTCTATTTTCAAAAAAAAAAAAAAATAATACAATTCTCTTTAATTAAAGCTAAGCAAATAAGAATGATGTTTTTTAATAACGTACATTATTAGCAATATTTTTCTGAAAGCAAATTATACACAAAGAAAATAAACTGCATAACAAGAGAATAATCTACTATGAACTATTGCCTATTTACCTATTTATTCATTTTTTTCTTAGATTTGCACAGATTTAAAATAAACCCAAAATAAACACAAACTCATGGACATAATTCTTCATCAGGATTATTTCTCAAGTTGAAATACTAAAATTAGGATTAAAAATGCATACAATGAAGTTTACTTTACCATATAGCATTTCACAAATTAAATTAGCATGTTTTGAAATTTTATTTGGTTTTTTTTAGCTAAAATATTTATGAATTATAGTTTTTTTTCTACCTAATTTTGTATATTTCAAAAGAAAGAATAAATAACCAGCAATTTTTTGTTCAGTTCAATTGTTAAATTTTCATTTTTGAGAAATACTTAGGAAAAAATAAAGTATATAGTATATTTATAAAATGAGAAATATTCTTAATATATTGCAAAGCTCTGCTTGTAAGAATGCTTGATTTCGTTTCCTAATCATTAGAAGACATCTGTATAGCTTTACAATTAAACAAAACAATTGTCATTACTTCAAATAAGTTTAAATTAGTCAAACAATAATGAGTTTCTCGCTACTTTAAAGCTGAAAAAGAAAGATATTCATCTAACTTTAATGTCTTAGGTTCCTTAAACTGACGAGATTTGCTTCTCAAAAAATTTTACTTCAAGAAAATTGCAGTTAAACTATTATATTTTGACTAACTATTTAAATGACAAGATTTTTTTTTTTAAATGTTAGTAAGCACTCCGGAAATTCGGGTATATTACGGGTTTTAAATTTAAACAAAATAGTCAAATTATCTATGACAAAGTATCTTCAATTTCACAAAAGGAATTAATTAAAAATTTCGTAATAAACTTTTTCATTTATTTCAAGTTAATTAGTAAAATACAAGACGAATATTGGGTTATTGTATACCTTTGAAATGGGAATTTTGAATTCACTACTTCTAATTTTGCTGATTGCAGTTCATTGTTATTTTTAGTTTGTCATATTAAGCATGCAATATATACAACGAAAAATATTTACAATATCTATTCCCAATACTGTTTTTTCTGGTCAATGAAATCTTTTATTTAAAAATTAATTATATTGATTTTTTACTAATATCAGTCACTTTTTTAATATCATACATTTTAAACAATATATTTGCAATATGTTTATATTTCGCATATAACAATGCGTTTGTTAATAGGTTTAAAAAGAAAATTCTAAATATAATTTTGTAAAATTAATTACAGGTATCCTAAGAAGAATTAAAATTCAAATAACTTATTAAAACTACCATACAAATCTATTTTTGACTATGCAGAGGAACTTTACCGTTAAGTTTAATTAATTATTCATTTTATTTTATGTTCTTCAGAAAGAAACATAAGACAGTTATAATAAAAACACAATAAAAATGAAAATATTATTAAAAAAGAATGATAAAAAAGTAAATTTAACAAATTTATGCTATAAATCTTGATACAATTTGATAATTTTAATTAATTACGGATGATTTGATTATTATAGTTATATGAAATCTAACACACTGAAAAACTTCCTAACTTGTCGCAAGAATATTTTGAAGTTACGTAAAATTTAACTTAAAATTATCGCCTTAAAATACCCTTGTCATGATCAGATTTTTCCGAACTACATTTCAGTCTTAATGACGACTGAAATACTTCAAGCCTTCTATTAATCAGTTCAGGCGATATTTAATAGCACGAAAGGATACTTTTTTCTTTATAAGATACTATTTTTTAATGCATTTGCAATTTCCACTATCAAAATAACGAAGGGGAAGTAGCAGAAACTTGGAAGATACTTTTTTTTTCCAATGAGCTGCACAATCGGTCTTGCCGATGAGCAGATCTAGTGCGTTCTCCAGAGACGGTATCCACTTTTTCAGAGACCTCCACAATGGGTGAGATACCGTTGGTCATGTTAATTTGGACGTCTAGTTTCTGCCACACTAGATGGCAGCACCGAGACTCTATTTGGATGCTTAAATGCACTAGGAATTTAATTTTGCCGGAAGTGCCAAGAGCCAATAAGGCACTCCAGGGATCTTTTACATGCCGCATAATCATACGACATGGCCGCTGAGGATTTTCTGCATCCCGAAAGTCCGGTGTCTGGGCCGGGTATCGAACCCGCAGACTTGGGCTCAGAAGGCCGACGACAGACAAACTGCGCCACCCAGCCACTCACTTGGAAGATATAGCGGAAAAAATTTTGTCTGAAAAGGGGTCAAATAGTTTGGTCACTATTTGTTATTTTTTTATATCTACGTTATATCTCGGGTAGTTATTTTGTTATTTAAAAAATAAATGCAGGCAAGCATACTTTTTTTTATACATAGATTTTCATCTAAAAATAATTTTAATACTTATTTGTTACTATGGGGGGATCCTTTAAAGCCGTACAGATTTTTGAGCCTTATAAAGCTGCTTAGTATTATTTAAGACAACAAATAAAATCAATAAAATTTTAAAAAAACGTTGTAATTGTAAACTTATATTTCTGATTCCACTTATGTTAAAATTTCATACTTTATATTTACCATCATAAGTATAATCTTAATATTATTAATATGAAACCTAATAAGCACGAGCCAGATCACCTCTATATTATCATTAATCCGTAAAAGTCTAATTGATAGAAAAATTATCCAGGAGTATAATTTTCTTGCGTGTTGTATTATTAAAACTTATACTTTGCGAATTGTGTTTAAATTACGGAGTTGGTCTTCTCCAATTGTAAACAAATTGAAAAAAAATTAATAATGCAAAAAATTTGAAATAATTCTTTAAAAAAATGTAAATAGTGGTTTTTTTGTCGGCTATTTTTAGAGGAGAAATAGATGGATGTTTGTATAATGTTTAATATATTTTTCGATTTGTGTAAAAACTTTAGTTCAGTTTTGCATATGTTTGTGTAGACCTGAAATAATGAACAAAAAGCAAATTCAAATTAGAATATAATAAAAATAAATTGGTTAGTTGTTAAGCATAATGAATAGTCTCTGAAACGCATCTTTTATCCACTTTTTCATAAAATAAGAAACATTATTTTCTTAAATTTTTTAAATTATTTAACTATTAATAAATTTTGAAACGTTTTTATTTTGACGAGTTCATGCTTTAAACTTAACTGCTTTTGCTGTTTATTTTGAATAAAAAAACAATTCTACCTTAATTTAACATTTTGTTTATTTGTTATTTACAATAAAATAAATATTTTATTTGGCTTAATGTACTTAAACAAATTTTTACATCAAAATCTGAAGTTTCAATTATAGATTAATGAATACTATAAATTTAAATTCCTAAAATACATCTAATATAATTTTCATGTCATTGCAAATAAGCTGCATTAAAAAGCATTAAAATATGTTATCCAGAGAAAATTATTATGTTTGATAAAATAAAAAGTTGTAATTAATATTTTAAATTCTTATTCAAAATTCCAACTCTGAACTTAGATTGTGTCTCATTAGGTATCAAAACATAGTTTTAAACAAATTGAATTTCTGCAATACATTCTTAACATCATTTAATTGGTTAATAATAAAAAACGATGCTAAACAATGTCATGATTTTATGTTTTGGGCTGCTTTAACTTTTTTTTTCGTCGTAAAGAAAGCAGGCAAAAAATTCCTCTTCAGTTAAAAATTGCTTTGGTGCATTTTTTTATAAATTTAGCAAATCAATAGAGAATGAAAGCAAAAGCAGAACTTTAAAAAAATGTCAGTAACTGACAATGACAATTTTTACGCATGTACTGCAAGTCCTTTTCATTTTTATATGGAAAATATTTTTATGCCCCTTTGCACATTGATTAAAGTTTTTGAAAAGGAAGATATGTATTTTGCATTCTCTTGACATCCTTTGAACTGGATGACGCTTTATTTGTCTATTGTTTAGTTGTGTAAAGAAAAAATATTTTTTACTTGTTTTATCTTCGGGGAAAAAACTACTCTTTTGAAGTTCATTAGCTTTGTAAACAAAAGTTAATATTTCCTGGTTTCAAAAACAGTTTCACTAATGGAGCATATGTATATATATATTGATAAATGGCGAAACTTATCAATTTCATTTTATTTACATTTACTTTATCTAAATGCCAAAGGGAGGATGTTTTCATATATTTTTTTTAACTTTATTTGCAAGCGGCATTTCCATATTCTGTTTTCTATAGCTTGAAAAATTGAAATTTTTTATTCGTTTTACTATTCTTCAATTTATGTTATTTGCAGTTCAATTTGAGCCGTGGTGGCTCAGGGGATACAGCGTTCGCTTTCCAATGAGATGAACCGGGTTCAAATCACAGCGATGACTGGTCGATGCAAATCCCGCACCAGGCTCGCACCGACCTCAGTGTTGAAGTAAAAATTACCTCAGTGGTAGGCAGATCAGGGTCCCCTTGCCGTCTAGTTAACAAAGGAAGTTTTTTGTGGTTTTCTTCGCCATGAAACGCAAATGCGAGTTAGTTCCATCAATAAACACGCCACGAAGGCAAAGTTTCACCCAATGCATTTCTAGGAGTTTATTTGTCTTCTTAATTGGGTTCAAAATTAAAAGGCTACAAACTTGAGCATTACTAGTTAAAAACCCAAAATTGGGCTGGCTGTTCAACAATGGTTTTAATGGCTAGTTGATATGAATTCTGTTTCTGGCTAAAGCCGACCACAGTGCTGACATGAAATATCCTCCGTGACAGATGTATCATACGTTAAAATCCTTGCCGTTGGGCTAAACTTTCAAGGTCTTAATGAGGGATGGTTAGATCAAAAAGTCTTCAAAGAAGGCAAGTTTGATTTAGGAGTTCTCTTGTGTTCTGGTCTGGGTTTAAAATTACAAGGCTATGGAGTTGAAAATTAATAGTCGTAAACTCAGAATCGGGTTGGCTTTTCAACGTAGCAACTATGGATGAGACAACACAGCCATGTTCACTACACGTATAAAAACACAACTATGAGTTTAGTGACCTCTTTACTTTTATTTTTCTTATATTTTAAATAATAAGTCTTTTTCCATCAAGAGCAAAACAGAATATTATAAAGTCTAATCAATAATTAATTTTTAAAAAAATATATGCGTTTATACTGGTATTAGCTCTTTTTTTATTAAAGAATGTTGTCTGTGGTGCATTTTTGAAAAGACAGAGAGTAAATTATGTTTTGAATCAGAATATACAGATACGGAAAAAAGTTATTTTTTCTATTCTTTAATCTTAAAAAAGATTGTTTAATCATGGCAAATGTAACTATCTCAAACAATTTAAGGTGTGTAATTTTGAAATCGTAAAGATATTTTGTTACAATCAAATCAAAAATATATGTAGTTACTTTTCCATTTTTTTGTTTTAAAAATTCTTTAGTTAAAACTATATTATCTTATATCAAATAAGAATAACACTTTTCATGCTAAAAGTTAAAATCGAGCTGACTGCGTGTAAGAGAGACATAGTATTATTTCATTGATTAATATTATAATAACTAACTCAGTCTCTGTTTTTGTAGCTATTTAGGAGTGTTTTACTTGACTACATGAAATTAAAACTATCAATTTTCATGTTAAATGTAAGAAACAAGCTGACTGCGGGTAAAGAGTGAAATAGTAAAAGGATAATTTCTTTTGTTATAATAATTATGTAATAGATTTTTAAAAAATGTAATAATTTTCTATATTTTTCCTTGCTTTTTATATAATTTTAAAGTTTATATAATAAACGTTAAACATATATATATATATATATATATATATATATATATATATATATATATATATATATATATATATATATATATATATATATATATATATATATATATATATATATATATATATATATATATATATATATATATATATATATATATATATATATATATATATATGTATGTATATATATAATAACATAATAAGGACAAAAAGAATAAATGAAAAGAGGAATTAAGGAAGAATACAAAGAAAAGTATGAATAAGCTGATAAGTTTTATTTACTGCACATGAGCTGCAAATTCAGCGAACTCAAATAAGTTAAGAATATATAGAAAACGAGGTAAAAGATATAATGATTTCGCAAAGTGGAAAAAAATATTTTAAAAAATGTTTTTAAAAAAGATTATAAATGTAAATTTTTAAAATTTATGGGAATTAGGTTTTCAGAATAAATATTCTTAAAATGTTCAACGTCTGATAATGCTTGCATCTTTTAAACACGTTATAAGGTTTAATCCTTGTTTCAGATTCAAGATTGTGTAATTTTTATTGTAATCGTATTTTAAACATTGTATAAAAAGCAAGTATTATTTTTTTAAAACTAAATAGAAAATTACAATCTTGTTGCAGAAAAAAAATTTGAATTTGACAGATATTTGTCTAGTTCCATTTATTGTGTTTTTTTTTGTTATTTATATTTTCCGTCAACTAACTGAGTAAAAAATTATTTGCTTTTTCGAAAGACGAATGTATTCCTATTTTAAAGAAAATGTCGAAATCATATTTCTGAACTATTAGAGTCTTGCCGCTGCGCTATTTCTGCTACTATAGATAGGTTCTATAATTCCATGTTTTAATTTTATAAAAGAACTGAATTTAATTTGTTAAATAATGTAGTAAATATAAAATACGTAAAATTGAACAATTGGCATGGATTTTGATTAACACATCGTGATATGACATTTAAACGTTTATATTTATTTCAGTTAAACATTTTACTAGAACAAAAAAAATTTAAAAATACATTCTACTTGTATAGTTCAAAAACAACAACACACAAACAAAACCTTACTTCTAAATTTCATTCAGATCAGAAAAAAAGGCATGCACTACGAAAAAATTCTGGATCACATTATGGTAAGAAGTATTGAAACCCACTTGAACGTAATATCCGTAAAATCAATTTTACCGAAATATCCATTTCTGCGAGAAAATTTTACAAGCTAATTTTTATAGTAATTGTTTCAGTGATTTTACCGTAAATATTACAATATAAAAATTACTATAGCTCAAATTTTTTGTTCAGCGGGTGTAGTTTATTATAATTTGATCTGAAATTTTTTACAGTTTGGATTTGATTTTTAAATAAGCACTGGTACAGTCAGTGTGCTACTACCAAACGTAAAAGATAAAGATCACAGTCAAATAAATTACTAACAAACTTATTTTGAATTCATAACAATGCAAAGGAAATTAAACTCTCCTCAGGATTTCGAGCAGCGTCGTTTTATGAAAACACTAGAGATTTCTTAGTATAGAGTAACTAATCTTTAGAAAAAAGGAGGCGCTCATTTTGACGATGAACGAATTTTAGGGGGTGATTATTTCTTAAAAAGTTTTATTAGTTTTCTTCACTTATATTTGAAACCACGAAGGAAAAGTTTGCAAATTAAAAAATAATCATAAAAATTTACTTAAATTGAACAAAAACGCTTTATGAAAGCGACTAATTTTACTGTTAATTATTAGAGCACGGCATAAAAGCATTTCTTCGATTAAATTTACTTTTCCGTTCTGTATTTTTATTAAATTTAATAAGATATGAACTAAATTGAACTAAATGGTAATTTACTAAATGCTAATAAGAACTATAATTTTGAAAACCAAAATTTCCGTCTAGCCATGACCATATAAGTGAAAAGAAAAACGAAATGAATGGTCTGAATACTGAGTATTTTTATTTTTATCACCAAAATTATGTTTTTTATTATGGGAAATGTCATTACTACTGAATGAAATACAGTATGATAATTTTACTCTAATTATTATTTTCTCCGTGTAAGATGTTTTTTTAAACAAATAGGTTTCAACCTTTAAATTTTTTCGAGGAAGTGAATGAAAAAATAACTGAAAAAAGAATATCGAATTAAGAAAACATGTCTAAAGTGTTTTTTAAAGATGAAATAAATAGCAGCCATTAACTTTACCAATTATCAATGATAAACCCACTGCCTCAAAAGCTTATTACATAAGTAGATGTCGAAACTTATTCTCTCTTTGCTATTCTCTTGTCAGAATCTCCTATTAATGCAGGAAGGAAAAGCGATGAATTTTACCAAATTTATTAGTATTTCCTGAACACGAAAGGTGTTTAACATGAATCATGGGTCTTTATTTGCAAATCAGTATCAATACTCTATAAAATCTAACGATAAGAGCAGAACTGAGATAATACGCAATAATTAGGAGATTTAAAGGAGGTTGTTTCATTTAATGAGTTGGTCTTATACATGAAGAAAATTGTAGGTTGTAATTAAATGATATAATTACAAGAACTGGTATACTTTTTCTAAAGCAAAAAAATCCTTAACAAAGTGTTTCTCAAAAGCCTTTTTTTTTCAAAATAGTTATAAAGTTTTTCTAAAATTATTTGAAAGAATGGTATTTGAATAACCTGCGTCGAACATCTGATCCAATTCTGACTTTGCGAATTTGAAAGAATTAGCTACTATGCTACATAAAGATGTTCAATGAAAATTTTACTTCATTTTAGGAAATTCATTTTTACAGCAATGTGAGCAAAGCTGGTTTTAGATACATTTTCGTTTATATGATGATTAATTTTAATTTTATAATTTTTAATCTGTTTTTTCCTAACCAGATTCACTTCTTAAAAACTTAAATCAAAAAATTTGCTCCTTGAACCACAATATTGGCCGATGTTAACAAAAGTATATTCAGTTTTGGATGGAAATTAAACTATGTTTTGACTCAAGGTGTCCCTTTGCCATATTGTGTGATCTAGTGCATAATATTTTCAATTTGGTCACGTGCTGCAGATATGCAAACATATTATCAGAGTAAACCATTACAAAACACATTATATAGATAACAATCTCCTGACACTTTAAACCAAATTCTTTAAAAATTACTATTGCACTATTTAAAACAAAAAATAATTTTAACTATTTAATGGATTTAAAGTTAATTTTCATAAAAATCAGTTTGCAAAGTGAAAGTATCTTTTTACAAATTTATATTAGTATTCTGAAAAAAATCAAAATATCGGTCAAGAAATATGTTTTAATGGAAATTTAATATTTTCAAAATTAGAAAGGAAGAGAACGAATATATTTATGCAAGTCTATTATTATTAAAATCTATATAATCTGTTTCCTAAAGGAAAAAGTATTCCCTGTTATATCTAAACTAATCCAATTTTTGCTCAAAAAAAATTTTTTTAAACGAGTATCTGATTTTTTATAAACTAACTTCTTAATTCAATAGTAAAATTTAAAGAAAGTGCATGTATGCAAAATTGAAAAACAAACAAAAAGAGAACCAATATATAAGAATGTTAGTTTAAAATAACATGGACTAAAACGAGTTTTGAAATGCAAACTATCCAGTAAACACTCTAGATTTCACTAAATACAAAATCTGGTCGATTCGAAAGCAGATATCTTAATACACTATACAAAATATATCTGCATATTAAAAGCAGTGTTTTGTTTCAATTCACCATTTTCAAATTGAAGTAAAACAATAAAATCGTTTACAAAAAACATTAGACGGAATTTGTAACGTTTAAGATATGAAAGCATGCGTAGTTTTATTTTAGAAACCAGATAAAATATCTAGTCCTTTTTTGCAATACGTTAAAAACGAATTTATTCGATATAAAAAATATAGTTTTGAATTTTATGTTTCTAAAAAATAATAGCTCATGTTTAATAGTCACAAAATTCAATATCTTACAAATTTTTAAGATTTATCACCATTTTAAACAAAAGAATAGTTTGGACAATTTATGAAGCACAAAAAATTTCTTTGTATGTAAATGACTGTAAATTTAAACAAATGCGAGAACATAATGTAATGATTTGTTTATAAAAGCATGAGACGTAAAATTCGAGTTCTTGTCATAAATGTCTTATGAATAGCTTTAACAGAACCAAACGCGATAAATCTGTATTCGCTCAAAAATTTTGAATTCATTTTGTATGGATCTAATTTTCATTTGCATTGAGAAAAATATGACAAAACGAACATATTATAATAAAGTTTACCGTATTTTTGATACTATTGTTCCAATAATACTATATAATACTCTAATAATACTCTCCAAAGAGCTATTTTTTATTTTTTAATGGATATCCTCGCTTATTTATAACTTATTTCTTATATCTTGCTTATTTATTTAATATTTCGAGCGGGGCATTCTTTTTATTTTGAAATCAAAAAATAGTCGAACCTTACTTCTGAGTCAGTTATTTCAATAAAAAAATAAAGAAAAAGAGAACTATTAAACCTGAAAGTTGAAATATTGTAACAACTTAAAATACAGTACTGAAATCTAATTTTAGCTCTCGGTAACCTCAAAAGCAAAATTTCGAGCAATAATGTATGTGTTTACTTTTCAGCTATAAACCCAATTTTGAATACAATACTTGGAATATGGAAAGAATTTGTAGTAATGAATGCTATTAAAATAAAATAACGTAGTCTTCATATTTATGTTTATAGTTTTCCAATTAAAGGAATAATTAAAAACTTTTTAAAATAAGTACTTTTTTTCTAGCCAGTATGGCACATTTTGTATATAATCCCTTTTATGATATTTTTCTAGCTACGTTTACAGTTAAAAATGATAACAAATGAGAAAATATTTAATTCTTAAACTAGACTTTCAAACAAGATATATATTCATGTCCTAAACGAAAAACAAACCATTTTTCATAAAACTGTTTCTTTACTTAACAACAAGAAAGAAATGCGATTAATAACACGTGAAAATAAAAAGGTTTATAAATTACCCCAACTATTATTCTTAAATCATTTGTGTTTTAATGGCAGTGGTTATTAAACTATCTAATATATCATTCAATTGTTTAGTAAAAAAATACACAAAATAGAAAAGAATAGTGTACTATTTTCGCTTCAAATATTTTGTCAGGAACACTATGCTACATTAAACGAACGTGAATGAATCGATAAAAAATTTTATAAAGTACACGAAAATAAAACATAAGGAAATGTTTGGTTTAAAGAACTAAAAAAATTTATTTAATAGCAATTGAATTAATTTGAAATTTCGTAATGTGGTAATGCTTTTTAATCTCGTCTCAGTTTTGTTAGCAACTATGTAAAAGAAAAGAGAAGATTTTAAATAAATAGGCACATCCATGTTAATTTTTAAAAAATAACTAAAATTCCTCTAAGTAGTTAATTGGAGTTTAAGTGGTATTTTTTTGAAGATAATATAAAAATAACTTTCATTCTCTAATTTATTGATTAGTTAATTCCTTTTTTAACATGATTAAATACAACGTCAAGAATGTAAGTCTGATAATACAAGTTTCTGAATAAAATTTGTCTTTGAAAAAAATAATTCAATACTGATTCTCATAAGAAATTATTAACTTAAGTGAGAATTTTGAACTATAGAGATAATTAATTGCAGTAAGTCAATGTTATTCCAATGTCTGAATAATAATTACAAATATTGACAGAGATAAGAGTAATAATGACTCGAATAAGAATGACGTTGTGATAAAGTCAGTAAAGAAAATTCAAGGAAACACAATCATATATTGCTTGCTCCTAGTCAGTTTGCACAAAAATAACTAAAGGGTTTAAAAATGGGAATTAATAATATTTCAATTTATATTTACACTTTTCTTAAAATTGGACTTGGTCTTTAAAAAATCAAGTATTATTTAAAAAAAGGATATTACGATTACACAAATCAGTACCTTAAAATATTATGATTCTTTGATTAAATATTAAAAAAAAAATTTAATTTTTTAATTCTAAATTACAGTTTGCAACATTATTAACTGAATTATTTGCTAACTATGTAAATTTTATTAATATCCAAGCTTAGTTCTTGGTCAGTAATTTTTTTTTTTGATTTCTTCAAATGATTTAATAAAAACTCAAAAAATCTTACTACTGTTTGTAAGATATCTGTAAAAATATATTTAAAATTATCATTTTAACTAGGCTTTTTGCATTATGATACAAAATAAGTTTTACATATTATAGCAACATTGTAACAAATTTAACAAATTAGAGCTGACTATAGTTTCATGCTCTAATTATGCCGGCAACTTAATTATCTGAATTTTTAAAATTTTATTTCTAAGAAACTATTCGTACGATTTCGTTCCAATTTTGTATTTTGCCATATAAAATTGCATTTTTTAAAATAGTATAAAAAGTTGCGTACGTTGTCATTTAAAATTTTTTGACTTTTATGAAACAGATTAAATAATATATTAAGATAATAATTATAATGAGGAATATTCAATCGACTCATGGATTATTCAACCAACTTTGCTCAAATTTTGGATTTTGCCGTGTGAATACCTCACCATTCAAATTTTTTTCGCCTATTATTGAATAAAATAATGAAAAATACGAAATATTTACTGCAATTTATTCTTTCTAAGGAATTATCTTCGGATTGACGAATTTTATAATTGTGTGTAAAAATTTTGCCATTCACTTAAAGAATTATCGAGATATGGTGAAATACGCAAAAAGTAAAATTGACACTAATGTATCCAAACCGAACTAAAGTCTCTCGAGTATACTATTGGGACCATATTTCCCAGTTGGAAACTATTAAAAAATGTTTTATTTATTCAGAGAAATTCATTTTCATGTCTGATTTCGCAACTTAAAATATCGTCTGCAATAATTAGTTAGGGTGTTTCAGGTCACCTTCTCGAACCATTATGATTGAGTCCTCGTACCTGAAAATCTGATCAATAGATCAAAGGTTACACAGAATGCTAAGTATATTTTTAAATAAAAAGAACAATAAACATTAGGATAAGGCACAATTAAAATTCTGCTTTTATGTGCTTACAATGCATTGCATTACTTTACTTAAATTATCTACTTTACGGTATTTTTGTTCTCTCCGTACGCTTCAGTTGCTAAGTTTAAAATAAATAATTTTAAGCTAGCAATAGTTTAATAAAAATGCGTTAAAAATGAGAAGCTAGAAAGTACTTATATATTAAATAATGATGCAATTCTAAAATATTTTTATTTTTTAAAATAAATAAATGAACTATATTTTATCTTGATCAGCTGGTTAAAAAAACAATGACTTTGCCAAGATATGAAGTAAAATGAACCGCTAAAATCCAGAACTGGATAAAGGAGAAAGTTTAACAGCTTGAGATGACAATGGGAATCACTAGAACATTTCATTTGCTCGATTGGCTTTTTCCCAAAAAGTTCGAAGCTATTTTTATTCGTATTACCATTCCTAATAGTCGATCAAATATTTCCTGATCTATCTTCTTTATGCCAAAATCTTGATAACGGCAATGGTCCATTTAGCTACTTGAAGATTTAGTAAAATATTTATTAAATTTTCTATTTTTCTCTCAAACATTGTAAGGGACTTTTTTCTTTCGTTTTTGATAAAAGCGTCATTATTTTATTCCATTTTTGGATGAAAGGCTATTTGATATTATAAACCTATGCAGCAAAATATAAATCGATTTTTACGTTTTATGTTTCAACTTTACAGCTTTTTTTTCTAAAAAGAATTGCAAAATTTATTAAAATAAATTATACCTATTATTTCTACAGAAAAATGCAATATCAGTTTGTTGCGCGTTTTAACTTAAACAGCGTAAATTGCGTTTAATTATTTATTGTGAAAATATTGTTTAAGAACAGTTTTTGCTTTCAGCAGAGAATTATACGTAATTCTTCGATGAAATGTTGAGTGGGTTAGCTTTTCAAATATTTCACGAGTAGTTGAGGATGTCAAATTTGATGTCACATGTCAAATTTGAGTTTTAAATACATCTATTATTGGTGGATAACCTTATAAATGACATAAATGTTTCCCAATCATCTTCAAAAGTGGAGGAAGTGACTTTTCTCACAATCTAACTACACTGTTTAAGAAAATCCTGGATCAAATTACTATATATAGTAATGGCACTTTCGCTGCATCATGCATAAAAATGACTAATCACATGAATTTTTAGTATGCTAGCATGTTTTTATTTCCAATTAGGCAATTAGGTATTATTTTCTAGGTAATTTCGTTTTATTTAAAATTAGGAACAATAAAGGAAAAAATAATTCCTCCAGCCTTCCTATTTTTCATTTTGTAAATGTCACTTACCTGCTTATCCCTATAAATTCATATATTTTTAAATTAATTTAGCAAAAATAATTTACTTTTTTTTTAAATTTAATATTATGTGTTGCCCTTTTTGATGGCTTTAAGCTATTGAAGTAAGTAAAACTTGTTTTTTTTTAATTCATCCCAGTAGAATAAAGATAAAATATCTTTAGTATCACTTGGCATGATGTTATTACTCACGGCCAAACCAAAATAGTAAAAATTTACCACTATCAAATGATTTTCTCGGGCACATATCCCTTTTGAGGGGACTTAAAACTCTTCTTTCCTAAGTATCGGTACTTTAACTGCCCAGTCTTGGTTCTGTTTTAATCATCACCAAATATATCACTATCCCCAAATATATATATATATATATATATATATATATATATATATATATATATATATATATTAATGAAAACCTTCCATGACACTGTAGTGTCATGGAAGGTTTGGTGTACCATTTACAGTCTACTAAATATCACTTTCAATTACGAGGAGAGAAAAATAAATTTATATTGAAGAAGTTATTAGCCAGGCTTGCTTTCTTGCCTGAGTTTTAAGTCAAATATATTATTCTTTTAGGAATTTGGATCTTAATTTTCATCGTATTGTAAAATGGTAAAATGGTGTATTGTAAAATAAATTTTTTTAGACAAATTACCTTCCTAAAATGGAATTCAACACTGAGAAAAAGCACTGTCATAACTATAAGAATATGGTAAAATTCTAAGGTAACACAGTTATTTAGTACCAGAATATGTTGTTCCCAGTTCTTTGGAAACCCCAAAGAGCTAAGAAAATTTTAAGGTGCATTTTCAGGAGATTTCAAATATTTGTAGAATTTTTGCATAAGTCTGAATGTTAGAAATCAATTCTAATTAGTGCTTACGCATTTCTAGCACTATTGTCTTTTATCGTTCTCTTTCTTAGCGTCTATTATTTCTCCCTGTTCTATTTAATTTCGTTCAAGCTTTTGCCATTCTAATCATCCTTCTAGCATAACTCTCCATTACATTCAACTATTCATTACATATTACACTGTAATATTTTGTTAAATTCACCAAAGTCATTACAAAGCACTTCGGCAAAAATTAACATGCTTTTCAATTTTCAAATAGATCCAGAAACACTGTCAATTTCATCCTTTTTTGACAGTTTTGTTCATACTTTTTTTCTCAGTGCGTATTTAGTATTTTAAGTGTCATGTATATATATATTTAATAGACATTGCTGCTTTTGTAAAATTTTCTCGATTTAAAACAACCAAGTCTCCCGTAGCATAAAACCGATACAAACAAGTAGGATTGTCTAAAAAAACTTCATTTCTCTTCAGTTTCAGTAAGACTTCCTTTAAATAAACTAAAATATTTAGGTGAAAACATTTACAGGTCACGCATATTTGTGTTCAATAGTGAATACCAAATTGAAGATTAAAATATAAGTATTGCCCTTCCGGAATTTTTATCACGTGTCTTCCACTTCAACCTTTGATTTTCAATAGTGTGGTTGACTGATGTTGCTATATTACAAAACAATTAATCAAAGATCTAACACAGAAACGCTGTATGGTTAAAAATATATTTGTCGTTAAAATGTGAGATAAACGTTCGTAAACTATGGAATGTTCTACTTTTTCAAATAACGTTTTTTTCGACATCATAGGTATATATTTATAGAAACCTACATAAGATACATAAATTTAAGCTTAATAAATAAGCATTTTAAAGCTGAATAACGTTACTGATATTAACTTCTGCATTTTTGTCTCAAATTTCATACCTTTGCTTCTTTAAACAGCTTATTAAGATACTTTACGTTATTTCAAGATTCAAAATATGTGGATAATTTGGATAAAAGCCAGATTTTGAGTCATTTGGCAGCCGTTTCAATACCGAGACACGTAATGAAATGGTAGTTAGTATAAATTTCATTGTCGTACTTCAGAGAACGCTAGCAAGCTAAAGTAAACTCATTTTTGGAATTATTCTGATTTAAATTGTCGTAAATTCCTTTTGAAATTCTTACACTCTTTATGGAAAAATCCTTTTGTTTTATGACTTAAGATAATTTGAAATACTTTTATTATTAGTCGAGCATACAATTTTTTAAACAGCAAATATTTTGCGTATTTACACGTAATACTCACGCTACTAAGAGTATCTAACTAATGAATATCCATTAAATATTTTTGATTTATGAAAATTATAAATTAGGAGAGATTCATTAAAAATATTATACACTTATTTTGTAAATGTGAATTTATAATTTCATTGGTTTTAAATATTAATTGCCTTTAATTATTTCTCATTGGACAAGCCGATTCCCTTTTGTGTGTTATATGTGATAGTGGACGTCCAATGACGGCAGAACATTTGGACGAGTGTGAAGCACTGACAGATTTTTCTTGTACATTTCAATGCTATTGACAAGCAAGAAGTATGATGGCCTAACGGCTAATGTAACTGGCATTTGACAAATTAATTGCCTTTAATTGTAAATGCTTTGTTAAAATTTATAATGATCTTCAAGATTTAGATGTTTTAAGGAAAAAATATTTCGGCAAAAGTAATTTTTCATTTCATTATTTCATTCCACATCAATCTATTCAAGTTAATATATTCAACTCAAATTAAAAGCGGGAACTGAAAGCAAAGAGAAAATTGTCGAATCGATGATTAGGTGTATAATGTGCCAACCGTCTATAATACAGTTCCAAATGTTGCATTAATGTAATTAGAAAAGCTTAATAATAAATAATAAGTAATTAATAAAATTAATATTATGTAATATTAATATTAAATGATAATTAAGTAATAAAATGATAAAGACTAAGCAAGACATTTTTTTTTCAACTTCAATTGATGAAGCATATTTCTCTTTGAAAAGCTCGTTCAAATAGTTAAAACTGAACTCACTAAAATAACTCGTGAAAAATTTCCGTACTGTATGGTAACGACATTTCCGGTAGAAAACCATAATTCTGGAGAAAAAAAACTAAAACATACAGTATTTAAACCATTCATGCATTTTGCAATTTTTTTGTTCATACGGTAATAATTTAGCAAGAATTCAGGTTTTGAAAACTATAGTTCTTATCACCCCACATTTCGTGAAAAATGCCAAACTGCAAACTTGATTTTTTCGAAAAAATATTTTTTATGTCATGCTTTAAGATATTATGATTTAAATACTAAGTTTTAGCACATTTATTAAAGTTTATTACGGATTTAAAAGAAACTATTTTATTGTTTATTTAACGAAAATCATCTCCAGAGCTTTAAGTAAAAAACTACCAAGAGTTTTGGTGTCTCAATTGAACCAGAAACATGGCAAATTAACGTGGAAACGCGGTGGTGGTTCTTGTTAAGATCATAAAAAAGGACAATTTGAGAGCATCAATTTTTTTCTCTGTAGTCGCATTCTTGAAGTCTGTCTGTTTTGAAGGCTGAGACGGGGTGTTTTTTTCAGACAGAGTAAGGAGTTAATAAGTCTCAAATTAACTATCGAAAGTAAATTTTTACTAGTCCTATTCAGAGAAAAAAAGGTATGGTCAAAACTGCCAGAATATAGAAAAAGTTACCACGTCTCTAACTCTATAGGACCACTAAAATTTCGGTAATTTGTTCTGTAGAGCTTTGGTAATGATTTCGTGAAGATAAATAATAAAATATAGCTTTATATTGCGTAAAAATTTGGTAAGAGTTTCAAAATGAGGTATATGTATTATAATTCGTTAGAGCATGACATAAAAGAAAAATATTTATTTAAGTTCACTTTTTAGTTTAGAAAATATAAATTTTTTGTAAACCCCACGCCCCGTTACCATATGAATGAAAAAATTATGAATTACTTAAATACTGTATACTTGGTTATGTTAAGCAGAATTTTTTTTAAAATTTTTATGAAAAAAGTCATTAACTTACAGTACGGTTAATTTTTGCCATCTCCGTAATGCCTTTAAGAATTATAGTTTTTGTTCAGCAAAAAACAAAAAATTTACGAAAATTTGAACATCCAGAACGGCTATGTCAACGTCGCTTATGCTTCTTTAATGCAGATAGAAACGTACATCTAAGCTTTTTCAACCTCTTATTTACTTATGCCACTAAATACTCAAAATAAATACAGAAAATGCCAAATTTAATTTTATCTGAACCTCTCTCAAATCCGCGTTGACATCTGCCATATACTCTGCAAATAACTAAATTCATCAAGTGTAGCTTCCATTTGAACTCTTCATTACTTTCACTTGCTCCAGTTATTTTCCTCATGTCAACCGAAAGACATTTTATTCCTTCTTTGTTTCGACATTATCAATGAAAGCTTCACTTTAAATGTATTACTGACTGAGACAGAAGAATGCTATTTCCATTAAAAGCTTTTCGAATTTAATATCCAGTATTTGATATTTGATAAAAAAGTATATAAGAGATTATACGTCTGATTAATTATTTAAATGATCTGATTATGTAAATATATATATATATACATACATATATATATATATATATATATATATATATATATATATATATATATATATATATATATATATATATATATATATATATATATATATATATATATATATATATATATATATATATATATATATATATATATATATATATGCTGATTTTCCCAACCTTCTTTTAAATAATTTTAAATTATGCTTAAAAAAATTGTAGAAAAAACAGAATTGGTCATAGGAATAGATGATAAAAAACGAATTAGCAAAGCTTTTAAATTTAATTCAAATGCTAGTTTTGCTACATGCAACGAGTGAGAAAATTGTCTTTTTTAAGGGTTTTTATAGAATAGGTTAATTAGAAACTAAGAACAATGTTTTTTTTAATTAAAAAACTTAGTTAAAATAACATTTAATTCTTTTTTAATGAATAATTAGAACTTTACTAAAAGGAACATCGCAATTAAATATGTAGCAGACGTTTTGTATTCAAAAGAAAATTCTCATTATAAAATTCACCTGTTTTTATCTTATCTCCATTGAATACTCAATTTAGGAAATTTAAAAAAGTAGTGTACTAATTGAAAAGCAAATAAAACGATTCAAGTGATGAATAAATTGATTTTTTTATAAACTGGTTATTTTATTACTCTTTAGCTTAAAAAACAAACGAATTTAAAAAAAAAATCATTTTATTCTGGGCATTTAATAAATTCTTTTATTGTCTATCCATCAAGTGTAAAATTGAATCCTTTATACTAGACCTTTTTACTAGAATGTATGTTCAAATATTTTAGCCAAACATGTTACATCAATATAATCAATATTTTACAGGACATTAAGCATTAATTAAATTCCAAACTATGATATTTAAAATCAAGTTGTCTTTCTATAATTTTTCTAAGACACTCTTTTTTTTCTTAGTAATAATTTAAGAATTTATTTAGAATGTAATTTTAGAAACTTTTTAAATGTTTAGCATTTATAATAAAATGTGTAATATTCTTTTACAATTAAAAATCAAGTCTTAAATTTGAATGAAATTTTTTTTCAAGTTTTCATTTGATTTCGTACTTTTCCAATTAGGCTCAATTATCTGTTATTTTTATATGGAGAACATGATATATACATGGAGAACATGCTTTAATTCTAATACCTGATAGTCAATCTAATATCTATAAAGAGCGCTTGAAGTATTAGAAGAAAACTCAATATTTGAGAAAATTTCAACATACTTGCTTTCAATTTAATTTTTAAGAATCATTTCAAATTTTCTCCTCAGAACTTTTAGTTTATAAAAATGTTTCAAACATGAGGTATATTTATAAAAAAAAATATGTAGCATAAACATGATACGCAAATATTACTAATTATTTACTTAAACTCTAAATTAGGATGTTTTTTTTTTCTTTGTAAATAGCAAAAAACAGGGACTTAATTTAAAAAGTTGGTAATAATGACTCGATATATATAATTTTAAGCTCTGATACTTATAATTACTTAACCCCTTAACGATCGGTTAATTTTCAAGAAAACGGTCATAAAAGTGCCTATTTTTTTAATATGTGTATGAACAATATATATATATTCATTTTTAATTTTTGATTTGTCTTTAGATTGAAATTTTAAAAAATTTAAATTTTTAGGAAAAGCCAACCTTCAAGGTTACTAGGATTTAATGTTAGTTTTCCAGCAAACAAGGAAAATTTTAAAAATATGTGTTTTAAACATTAAAAAAGGATTTTTTTAGACTTACGTATAATATAAATAAAGATTAGTAATTTTTTCTTGTGTGATAAATTTCTGTTAAAGGAATGTCTGTTAATTAGAAATGTCTACAGTTAATGTAAACTAATTATTAAAGTTATGTATGTTAATGTAATTATTAAAGTTACAATAAGACCTGTTTTGCACATAGTTTTAAATGAAAAGATTCATTCAATTTATTTTCATGAAAATCTAACCTTTAAATGTAAAAAGGCCGACAGGGGAAATTCAACTGACTTTGAAATTTCTTAGTACAAATGGCTTACAAGTTGACTTTTATCTCACAAAATGAATATAAATGCATTTTTCCACCAAAGAAAATTTTGCTACCTTCGAATATGCCTAAAATCGAATGCAATATGGAGAATTGCTGTCTACTTTTCTCGAACAAAAGTCTTAAACCATCTTTTTTATGCACAAGTTGTATTATTCTTCGAAGTGAGAAGTCAAACATGCTTTAGATACATATGTATGCATATGAAAAATCCTAATAGAAAAAAAAGCATAATTTATAAATATTTCCTCCTGCTATGATCTGATTTGTTTTGTCTCTTAAGAATTATTTTAAACCTTTTTTATTTACTTTGATCTAAACTGAATTACTATCAAGTTACTTTAGAGTTTCTATTATTGTATTGCTGTTTCAGCTTTTAAATAATTACTCATATTAAAATATATTATATATAAAATATATTTTAGATTAAACTTACTCGCGTGTAGATTGAAAGTAAAGACTTAAAAAAATTAGTACGTGGAGTCCCTCCGCGCGTAAGAAGTGAAACTTTGTAATGTGGAAATGAAAATAGGAAGGGGTAGAAATGGATTTTTAGTGAAATCATATTGTTTCTTTTAAGACAAACTTTATTAACAATGCTTACAATTCACAATTGATCGCATCTTTTAATTATCATTTTCGAGTGGAGAAATATCCAAATCTATAACATTTAGAATGGGATTATGATATTTAAAGTAAGATACGAAATGTTTGTGTTCTATTTTTTCAATATTTCTTGCAAAAACTGCATCAATGGTAGTTACCCCTTTGGTTGTTGGATCATTCCTACCATTTATAATTTCCAATCCAAATTTGTCTTTAAGGAAGGTTAATAATGTTTCAGCTTCAGGTAACGAGAAATTCACATTAAAATTTCCTGCAAGGATCACAGGCTGCTCACAATAATCAATTTCTTCACCAGTAACGTCTGCCAGAGTTTGTGAACCTGCAGTGGATAGTGGCAATAAAGATTTTGCAATAAATAATTTAATATCCCTCATCGCTGCATTTGGTGAAATATAAATGGCAATTAGAAAAGAGAAAACCTAACAATCAATTGATATTCACAAGAGACGTACCTTGACATAACCTTAAATCCGTCGCATTGTCCGTGGGATTGTTTTCACTCATTTTTTACAATTGTTATCCATTTGAAAATAAAAAATACTACCCTATTAAATTATATGTGTATCTAATCAAACTAAAATATTTACAGAAAAGCAATACTTTTATGATTTTTATGCTAGTGAGAACCAAAACAATATGGAAATGAATGAGGGAAAACTGGATCCTACCGCGTGATTTCCCGGCCAATAAAAATGTAGCGTTAAACGTTTACCGCAACCTTGCTGGAAGTCGCATAAGAAGTATCACTTCAAAAAAGCATTTAGCATAAACTTGAAAAATCTTGAATAATTTATGAAAAATTAGACTATATATATGCTTCACCGATGTCAGTAAAGGAGAAAGAAAAGTTTCTGTGAGTCTGTTGGCAATGCGGATTGTTACCTTGGACATTTCCTTGTTTTCCCCTCCAGATCATACCTTATTTTTATGGTCAGCCTTGATTCCTTGTTTCAGCAGCGCGTCCTTATAATGTCTACGTCAATTCGGAATCTCACCAAATATAGAATGCGTTCCGCTATGCGTTTTTTTCATGCAAAAGGTTACAGTTGCAAGAGGTCGTGAAAAAGGTATACAGAAGGCATGCAATTCAAAACAAACGTTCTGGATTGCTGAGAAGCGAAGCTTGCTTAAAGCATGATTACAGTCATATCCTCACATTAGGCTTCAAACCAAAGCACTATTCAAAAGTTTCAAACGCAACATTTTAGATCATCCGTCATACTGCCTGGACCTTGCAGCGGCGACTTTTACACTAATTCATTTACCTAACAAAAAAAAACCTATTGTAGGGCAAAACTTTCACGATAATAATGAGATCAAAACTGAGATGATAATCAGATCCAAAATTAAAATGCGGTTCTGAGAACAGGCGATAAAGTTCTATGACTTTGGAGTACAAACACTTTTACCCAGACTTAATAAATGCACCGAAAAGAGTGGCAACTAGGTCGAAAAATAAGGCATGCATCATTATGTAATTTGCAATGTAAATTTAGCGATTCCAGCATTATTTTTTGACCGTCGGTTTCTTAACTGCGGGTTACTTGACCGGCAGTTACAGGCGGTAGATTTATAGCCGTATTAACAGCGTTTGTTTTAAATTTTCGTTGCCATTTTTAAAAAAAAAATTCTATTAAGAGAAGAAGAAAAAATTATTGCATCGAGTAATTAAATTTGAATCTCTCTTTTACTGGTCAAATAAAAAATATGTTTAGTTTCGTTTTCCTAACTGACTTGTATTGATGAGCAAAAGGATCCAAGCTTTATTATTATGAATTTAGATATTTTATTATTATGGATATCATAAAGTCGCAAGCAACCATAGAAATGTAACTGAAATTCAATTAAAAATACTTTTATTTCCCACAATTGTTCAATACTTTTATTTTACACTATGGTCAAGGGGATTATGCTAACATCATTATCATCCTTATTCGCGTATTTTTAATCTTTTTTTCTTCTTCCCCTTCATAACATATTATCGATAACTTAAACCATTGAGAAGAACTTTCCTTTTTAAATTTTAAATGAAATTGTATATAATAAACTTAGTACAGTCCGCAAAAAAAAAAAAAAAAACGAATCACCCTGAATAACTTTCGTTCTAATGATCGGATTTTCACGAACTAAGTGTCAATCTTAATGGTTCCTGGGGGTGACCTCAAATATGCTAATTAATCAGTGCTAACTATTAATTAAGTTACGAAATCAGACACAAAAAAGTACTTTCTCTGAATAAACATATATTTTTTTTTGCATATTTGGATTCCTTATCTTCAAAATATAGGGGGTAGCCGCAATCTGGGAAATGTGGTCCCCATAGTTTGGTCAGGAGAGCGATTCAAAGTTCGCACCCCGTAATGTTAATTTCGCTTTTTGCGTTTTCAGTCATATTTTCAAAACTAATGAAGCAATTCAAAAAAAAAATTGGACCCACTCATAAAACTCATTTACCCAAAGATAATTTCATGCAAAAAATAATTTTTAATAATTATTTATTATTTTTTATTATTTAATTAAAGTGAGGATGAAAAAATATTGAATTATAAGGTATGAATTTTTTTATACCATATTAATCTACATATTTTTCAATTGAAGAATCTAAAGTTTCAACTGTTTTTATTTATTAGAAGCTGAGAAAAATTAAAATTAATTATTTTTAAAAAAATAATTTGGCGACAATAAAGAAATAACTGATTGGGGCGATTAATATTAAAATCTGATAAACTTGGGAGGAACTTGACTTCGCGCGCGTAGCTTAAAATTTCATTCATATTTTTTTCGCTAATATTCGTTTGCTAATCTTTTTATTTTTATTTCTTTCGCACTATAAAATACGATGTTTCTTTTTTTGTCATTTAATAATTTATTTCCAATTTAGTAAAGAATTTTGAATAAAAAACACTTTATTCAACAAATGTCTAGTTTTAAAAAAGCGTGCTTCTGATAGAATACACCAGATTGTGCTTATTTAATGTGATTATTTTTTATTTTTCTTGTTTTGTTTTTCAATAACTGATACAATTTCAATAATATACATACGTATGCAGAGATTTGGAATAGTATATTTATCAATTTCTTGAATATGTATTTTATAAATATTAATAAAAATACATAGTCAACATTTTTAAACATCTCTCACAACATCGCAAATTTCTCAACATCTTATAGGGAAAACTAAACAATGAAGGAACACTTAAGCTTAGCTTGCCTTTAAAAAAAAATCATAAAAATTTCGAAATTTGTAATTTTAGCTAAATGATGGTGTCGACATATTTGTTATTAAATGCAAATTATGTAAAAAAAAGTTAGATAACTTACATAATATTGTTTTAAGCTTTTGGTGGTTTAAATAAAAAGTACTAGTAAGATGACCAAGTGAAGGAACAGTTCTTGCCAGTGAATAAACACTAAATTTTCCAGTGAATGAACACTTAATTTTGAGAATGTTTGATGCTCGTTAGGAATCCATAGGCCACACAAATGTCTAAAAACAAGATTTTTCTTGGAATTACGACATATAACGATAGTTAATGTGGAAAATATTACTTTTTTTTCAGTCATGGAATGGAAAGTAAAATATGTTTGAATACATAATTTTAAAAAAATGTTTTTCATTTTTTTCTCACAGTTTAATAGTCTGTTCTAAATTATGAATGTTTATCATTGTGTAATCCGATAATGTATTTATTATTATTATAATTCGATCATTTTTTTGTTTACTCTTTTCCCCATATTTTTTAAGCTTTTTTTTTTTTTAAATCTTTCTAAGTATTTTTTTTTCTCTTCGTCATGAGTAATTTATTTCTTTTTCTTTTGATTTAACCTTCCTCTTTTTTCCAAATTTTGGGCCAATGTAAATGTATCTCCGAAATTTCTTTTGATTTTCCAGTTCCATTTCCAGAATTCCTCACTGGATAATAAATTAGAAAAAGGAGTTTCGAAGTTTGAGTAAAACCCATCTCTCATTGAATTATATCTAGTAGTTACTTATAAAACCAATTGCTTTTGCAACTAACAATGCCTCAAGAGGACTTATCTCAAAATCAGTTTTCAAGATACTTTCATTATTAATGTTAGTTGTCTCAGCTTCAGAGCCAAAATTTGATTATACAATTGTTCTTTTTGAAATAAATTCTTCAATATTGAAAAAAAGCACAGGCTATTGGATATTTGGGAGATTAAACTTTTCTGTCAATATTCCTTTAAAAATTTGCAACATAACTTGTGAGATTTCCTTCTCAAGCTTCTGAAGAAATAGCGCATCGTTACTCTCAAAGCATGTGTTTTGTTGATAAGTTGTCTTGCTCATTAACTCTTGGTGTCTGTTTTGCATGCATTTGTTACAGTCACCGTTTTCTACATCGAATGGAAAAATATCGCATTTCATAAAAGCATTTTAACTTCATCAGTTGATGCCTCAAATCTTATTTAAAAATGGATGTAAAATTTTCTAGACATATTGTTTTACAATTCTTTTGCTTTCAAGATCTAACGAGAGATTTCCATGAATTAGGTAGAAAACTAAACCAGAAAATTTGTTTTGAGGAACAAAACTTGCTCAGTATCAAATTGATATGAGATTTATACCTATCCAGAAGAAGCAAAATGTGGAATTTGATTGCATTTTTAATTAGCCATGGGTAGAAACATTTGCAATACATTTGTAAAATGTTGCTGCGGTCATCGTTTCATTTCATGAATAGCTTTTTCCAATGAAATATGTAGCAGGGACTGATTATGTAATATCTCAACGAATTCTTCTGTAAGGAAAAACTACCAATGGAGGTACTTTTTCTTTCCTAGGAACTTTAAAATATAAATCCTTATAATTTTTAAGGCAGAAGATTTTTCCCGTTTAAGGGCAGTATTCAACTCTTGTTTCATTCGCATTGTAAATGTAATCACTTTATGAAAGGAAGACAGGGCTACTTCCCTCCTAAAGATTCTTCTGAAGTTCTTAAAACCAGTATTTCGAATATTATTCTCTAAGGGAAGTTTTGCCTTTTGAAATTATCTTCGCATTGCACTGAGTTATCGGTAGATGTCGCCTTAAAAAAAACTTCATCCATTTTTCACCTAGATAATTGTCTTTAAATGGATTTTTCCTACCAGTTCCCGTTAGGACATTAAAGACGGCAATAAGATAATAATTTAGTTAATTATTGGCACAAAATCCTGCCAGGAAATTTTCCATTTAAGCTTCTATTATTATATTCAGTTAATAAACATAGTTTATTAAGGTGTCTAAGGTATGATGTAATAACTAATCACTACATTTATAAAGATAAATAATAAATTAATTATTATTATAATTCTTTAAATAAATTCAGCAATTAAATTTGCATATTTAA
This sequence comes from Parasteatoda tepidariorum, assembly GCF_982258835.1. NCBI lineage: Eukaryota > Metazoa > Arthropoda > Arachnida > Araneae > Theridiidae > Parasteatoda > Parasteatoda tepidariorum. Next base: position 82,056,405 of record NC_141761.1, read on the forward strand.
ATGAAATTGTTATAGGAACTATTCGTACAACATTTAACTGAATTTTAGGAGTCCTCTATGTCGCTGAACTACTAATTATCCATGTAAAATCATATTTCACACATACTATTCATTCACTGAGAAATCTATTCTCAGTGAAGGAACATGCCTGTTCCTTCACTGGTTAGAAGTTTTGTTTTTTTTATTTTTAACATAATTTTGATTTATAATATGACAAAAGGTACAAGAAAATTAAAATTTTCTTTTATTTTCATTAACTTGAAAAAATCCCAGTAAAGGAACACTTGTTTATTCATTGGTTTTTCATCGTTCGGTAATCCAGTTAATAAACACCCCCTAATCTCAGTACTTGCTTATGTTATGATGCTTAAAATAAATAAAACGTAACTTCAATGACCATATTTTGAATTCTTTTTTTCACAATGAGAAAAAAAGCATTATTATATGCAATTAATTGTAGTTTAAACGGATAACAACAAACACTGACCTTATAATTTTGTCAAAGAAACAAGGCGTTGAACAGATACTAACAAATTCAAAACTTTTTCCAGAGAAGACTCAAAGACCAGGTAACTAAATGCATTGTTAGATGACTTCCTATTGTTAGGTAGTAAGCTACTGTTACCAATCAAACTAAATTGAAACGTTTAAAATCTTATTTCTAAGAAATATCTATGAAATGCTCCTTCATTTGTTGGTTTACCCTATATCATCCTAATCTTAAAAGAAATTTCCGGAAGTGTATCGCAGAACTATTTTACCAACTATTTAATTAAATTTTAACATTTTAAAAATCTTATTCTTTACCATTTTACGTTTATTATTTCTTCATTAATATACTAATAAATGTTTTTAGAACTTTAATTTAGATTTTCCTTAATTTAGGTTTCCTTTTTAAATTATAGTCAAGTTTTTTTTAAAGAATTATTGTCTGCTAGCTAAGAATAATACCTTGTTAAGAAATTAAAAACATTCAGCTGTTTAAAATTATTTAAGGCAAAACAGCTGATTATTTACTTAGCATACTATTTTTTTTTGAAAAAAGAATATAAATTATTGATTGTCTTTTTTTTTCGTTTCTTGTGACTTCAACTTAGATTATCTAAAATAGTGTTGATGTTTTATAAGTCACTACAAAGAGGATAAAGATACCGAACAGCTGTGGAATACGTAGCCAATTTTTTTAGTGTCTTAAAATATCTCAGTATCTTAAATGTCGTCCTACTATCTTGGTTGTGAAATTAAATTTTTAATTATCTGACCACGTGTGATTCACTAATTATTTCATTACATCTTTTACTCTTTATGATACCAAGTAGATTTTTTTTCTGATAATATACTAAACTATTTTGTTTAATTTTTTACTTTAGCATGATTTCCAAGATATTATTGTAGTATAATTTATTATCAGGAAAATGCCTTATTATTTTAAGCAGGAAATACTAAAAATTGAAATTTGTAAGGATTCCGAAGCTGTGCCAATTTTAGAGTCATCTGATTTTTAAAAAAAGTGCTTTAAAAAATACACAATTTCCGAACTTATTTTAATAAAAAAAAATTTAAAAAAAAACGTGGCAAGTAGGCTATCATACTTTTTACAGAAACTGTGAAAACTAATTTTTCCTATATTTCGTCAAAAGAGGATAAGAATGATGTTGCTCCAAGGGACCTACTCAATAATTTTGCTATTTCCAGAATGAAATCTGTTTGATCGAAACATATTATTCCTTGAAAATTAAAACGAGGGAAAAATTAATTATTTAATAATTTTAAGCAAATAAGGGTGTAAAATTAAACTCGATCGAAATACTCCGAAAGTATACCCTAAAATATATGTAGAATAAACTTTGGAATCGATATATAAAAAATACCTTTTCAAACAACTTCGAGTAGGACGGAAACGCTAACTTGTTTAAAAAAGTTGTCCTTGTAACTATTTAATTTCGATTCCTGGTATTAGGGGACATTCCATTTTCACATTCGACTTTTGAAATTTCAATTGTAAACGGAATTTTTGTATGACCTTAAATTAAAATGTTAAGGCTTGCAGCAAAAAAAAATTTTTTTTTTTTTACTGCATTGATTTTTTTTACAAAGGAGTGAATTATTATTTTTTCAATCTAAGAACCTGTGCCTATAACATGTGTAAAACTTATTTTAATATCGAGTGAAATAATTTAATGTGTTGTGTCACTAAATGGATAATCCCAAGAAACTGAATCGAAAATATAAAAACGTCATTGATTTAAAAAAATAATAGATGATAATAAAAATAGACATGTTTTGAGCGTCCAATAATAAAAGTCACAAGTTATCCAAGCCTGACAAGTCTTGAGAATGGGCGATTATATTTGAAATCTCGAAACATGTCGACTTATACTTCCCTCTTCATATGTTTTGAAGCCATTTGAGTTTTTATCGTCAATTATACTGCTTTACATTTGGATCTTGATCATTATTTTGATAATGATTTTACACTCGTTAAAGTATGCATTTTAATATTTTATGCATTTAATAAATATGCATTTTAATATTTTATCAGGATTCATGTGGTCTTTAAAAACGTAAGAACATCAATATTGTGAAAGTTATATTTAACTTAAAAATTAACATTTTGACACCAGATATTTTGAGTTAATGAAATTAAATATTTTATCTTTTAAGTTTTTGTGCCCCCATTTCAGTATCTTAAAGATCTTACGAGCTCTGTTTAAAAAGAGAGCATCAGATATATATAAGAAAACAAAAATAACCATAGTAACAGTATTTGGTGGTAAATGTAGCTTATCGTAAATGAAGAATATGCTGTGCGACATTTTATGGTGAATTTGCGAACGTATAAGTTTCAGAATGTATCGAAACATGAGGATGCTATTTGCTAATCATCTTTATCCAAAGAAAACGATGTAACCTAAATATCTAGTAGAATGAAGCGATTTTTTAAGCAATGAATTCTACAATATGCAACATATTATTTCAATATCTTATTCTTAAACATAACATATTTCAATCTTTCTAAAATGCCACTAAACATTCAGTAATTCCTTGAGTTATAGAAGAAAGAAATATCGTAAATTATAGAAAACCTTGTGAATGTGCGTTAGAATTATTATACAATCTACATTTTATTTTTCAAGCACTTTTTTTTTCTTCAAACTTTCTTGCCTAGAAGACTCGATTGAAGCTGTAAAAATGATTATCTCTAAAATTTTGTATATTGCTATAATAAGTTATGTTCATTTGATTTTAGTATAAAATCCTCGAATAAATATAGTAAAAACAGTGTAATCTAAATAATATCAGATAAAAAGTCATGTATTTAAATTCTAAAAACTATCATAAATAATTTATAAATCGATTCAAATTTACTTTTCAAAGGAGATTAAAATAATTTTTTTTTTGCTTTTTGGACAGAAATCCCCTAAAATTGTTTATTGCCAAGAAACTTCGAAATATTTTCTATTAACAATAAATTAAACCTCTCCGAGCAATCACTGAACATTATTTCAATTTTTTTACTATCAAAGCTTGGTTGCGTAGCAACCTAGTAAAACTAAGCACTCCTCTTTTGAATTAGTCAATGGGTTATCTTAAAATATTTATTTGCGCAGGTGTCTTTTTTTGGCGGTTCTCAGGACTATCGCCAAATATATAAACCTTTATTGCGGCCCAATTTACCACCCAATTTTTTTAAAATTTTGTCTACCCCCCCTAATTCAAGTGTCTAGATTCCAAATATGTAAAAAAAAATATATGTTTATCCAGAGAAAGTACGTTTTTGTGTCTGATTTCGTAACTTAATTAATAGTTAGCACTAATTAATTAACATATTTGAGGTCACCCCCAGAAACCATTAAGATTGACACTTAGTTCGTGAAAATCCGATCATTAGAACGAAAGTTATTCAGGGTGATTCGTTTTTTTTTTTTGCGGACTGTACAGTTAAGCATAAATCAACACATTCATATTATTCAGAAGTTATAAATGACTACTATTGTGCTGCCATCTGCTGATGATAAGAGAGAATCGACGTAGGTGATATGATGAATAAGATAATTATTTTTTTAAAGGAAAATGTCATAATCGGAACAAATATTCCGAAACTTTGAAATTTAAAAAAAATTTATGCCTTTAAAAATTTAATTATTTAGATAATTGTACATGGAAATATATCAGTTGTATAAATGCCCCATATGTCATAGAGTAGTCAGGCTACATATTAAAAATTATAACTAAAGACGGGCATTTTAATTTCATTTAGTTTTAAGCAATAAATCTCTTCCAAATGATCTTATTTTTTCGAAATATTCAGCAGATTATTTTATGCTCATAAAATTCTAAATTTCCTGATTTTCAAAGTTATTTAATACAAATTATTGTGTAGTTAAAATGTTACCTCGGATCAAAATTTGCATTGATTAAAGTAATATTTATTTCAGCATAATTTCTAATATATATTTCAAATAATGTATATGTTTTTAAATTTAATTAATAGCTTTATTTTATGGATTAAAATTTTTTAAAATTCTTTTCGTTATCTTCATATCTAAATATTGACATTATTTTGGAAGTTCAACTCTAAACTATTTTTATTTTTGGGCAAGATCTATCATCTCGGTAGATATTATCGAAATCTAAAAACATTTAAAGAATTATAATCTTTTTTAAATTTTATATTTCTTTCAAGTATCGATTTTTTTCTTTCTTTTAAAAAAATAAGTAAAAGTTAGTTAAATTATTTACAATCCTCTTACTTACACTATTCATTTGAATTATTGTAGCCGCAATCTTTATTATCCACGACTTTTTTTTCGAGTGAAAATTTATTTAAGTGCTGTAACGACTGCTAATAATAATTAGAGAAATATATATAGCATCTTCTGTACAAGATATTAATTCAAGAAAATTTAATTTTCATTTTATTAATAAGCGTTTATTTGATATAAATTAATTATAGTTACAACTAGTAAAAAAAAGATCTTATTAAACATAAAAAAAGCAACCGAACATCAAAATAAAGTGTTATTTAATTTTCATCTTATTAATATTATGGTATGCTATATTTTTTTGAAGGCAAGGCAAAGATATAAATTAATTATAGTTGCATCAAGTGAAAAAATTGAGCTCATTGAACATAAGCAACCGAACATCAAAAGTGTTATTTTTGAAAACATAAATAAATAAGAAATCTCCTTCTTCATATCCGCGTTTGCGGATCAAACCAGGGAAATCTGCAGGTTAAAAATACAAAAAGAGAATCGAAATTCAAAACAATTAAAATTATCAAACGAAAAAGAGCAGAAATATAAAAAATACCGACGAAGAAAACGAAGTAAATGAACAAACACTTGTTTACTGCGCATGCGCGGTTACTCTAACCGGGAATATCTTCAGGTTAAAGTTACTTAACTCTGGGTTAGAGTAACTCGCAGTTACTTACACGGTGAAATGAAATTTTGGACCCTGACCTAGAGTTGCTCTCATAAAACCTGTTTTGAACTCTGACAGAGGGTTAGGGTCAATGGTGAATATGGGCATAAGGCTCCCTACTAAGCAATGAAATTTGGCATACAGATAGTTGTATAGTTGGAGACTTGAAAGGTGACTGTACTGCCGTCAATATTAGAACATTCTACAACGAACCGTTATATATATATCTATCTATGTATCTATCTATCTATCTATCTATCTATCTATATATATATATATATATATATTTAAAAAAAATATAAAAGGATGCGTCTGTCTTGAATGTAATGCAATTTATATAAATATATTTAAAGGAGAAAACAAAATCGCTTATCGTCATCAAATAAAATTTAAATAAAATATTGTTACATTTCATTTGTTAAAATAAATATAATTTAATGTCATTGAGAATATCTCATTCGCATTAACTTTGATTATTAAAAAAACTGCTTAAGATTTCTTGAAAAATATCCGTAGATTTTCATGGCATTATACCAATGTAAAATAGGAAAATTTTAGCAAAAATTAATTTGGAAAGTTAAGGAACAAGATATAAATTACTGTTCTCTTTGGTTTAAATATAACATCAGTTATGAACTCTATATTTATTTATTTTTCAATTTACGATATTTTTAGTGATTATTTACAAGTAAACTAAATATAAACATTATTTTGAAATTATATGATGGCTTTCAAAATATTATTTAACTGAATATCTATTTAGAAGGATGTTTAAGAAATTAATTAGTAATAAAAATCTATTTAACACCTAGATGACCAAAACCTGTAGTATATTTGGATGTTTGTAAATATCTAGATAAATTATATTTCTTGAAACAAGTAATGGAAATTAAATAAATTTAAATTTACATTAGGCTCATATTTATTCGATTTCATCCAATTACTTATTAAATAAAATCCTTTTAATCGCAATATTAGCTAAATAAGCTTAATATAATCAATATATTAAAAATAATGGTTCAGTTGAGTTTTTAATTAATTTCTCGACCGTGGGAAATTTATTTAAACGTTTACATAAAATCAGCAATTTTTTTTTTCCTTATTGTAAGTAATGCATTACGATATTTCTACCAAAATGTTTTTAAAAAAATCTGCTATTAAATTTAAAACTTACAAGTTTCTTTTAAAAGTTAATACTCTATAGTTTAAATCCATTTTAAAATATTCATTCGCGATATCATGTTTTGATTTATTACAAATGTTCATTCTAGATTTTCACGATTTTCAATTCTATTAAAACTTTTTAATTAAAATAAAAATGATTTATATACTTAAATATTTTGACTTCTTAACTGTTTAAAAATTTATGTATTTAGAAAAAAAAATCGTAAAATATTTTTTTAAAAAATTATAAAAAACAGCAATTCATTTACAAAATCAATCAATTTAAATTAGAAAATAAAAATCATAAAAATATAGTTAATGTTAATGTTGGTGTATTATTATAATAATGAAGAGAAAACTAAAAAAAATGCAATCGAAATGAAATAATATTTGCATGGTATTCTAAAATAAACACAGAATAAGTATTTGAGAGAGAAAGAAAATTTAAACAAGGAAATTAAATGGACTCAAAAAAATAAAACGTAAACAACGAAAGTGAACTCAAAACTTATCAATTTTCGTTAATCATCAATATTAAAACACTTATTAAAACTTATTCTATTTAACCTAAGATCACAAATATGAGTTTATTATGGAATGCAAGAACTTATATACAAGAAAACAGAATTAATTAGACGCAACCCTTTCAATCTGCTCCTGAAATTAACATTACGAAGGTTCAAAACCTCTTGAAATCATATGCTTGTAACACATAACACGTCACACGCAAAATCAAACCATAAAAGAATCAAAACTTCTTCTAATTTAAATACATTTCTCAAAAGTTATCACTTTTTCGAAAATTCAATTTTTCTTGACATCATCATTGCTAATAGCTATTTGTTTAGATATTCAAACGGACAATGTCAGAATGGGCTATTATTTTGAGGAATTGGCATAGAGTATCCAGTCGCTCATCCTTTTTCACTAAATAATACATTACAAACAGTACACTACAAATAATACATTACAAACAGTACACTACAAATAATACTTAGTAACTAAACTTGATCAAAAATCAACAGTTAACAAATAATATTTAAAGAAAGTAGAACAAAGCTTTTATAAAGCATTATTGTTCTTGACTGATTCAATACAAATTAATAAGTTTTAATCTTGTAACATATATTTTACGGACAACTATAGGTTTAATTTTGAGGGATAGCATCAAAGAATGAATTGCCAGAATTTGAGCCACTCCTCGAGAAAAGAATGTGCTCACAATTAAAAAATGGTGACAGCTGTGGTTCGCGTTTGATTTAATTCAATGTCTGTAAAACTTCTGATGAATAACGCGTGATGTATCGCTAGTAACATTTCTCAGAAGAAGTAAAGATTACTGCAATTTCTTATGAATTGGATGATAAAACTTACAAACTTAATAGTTAAAGAATTTTTTGCACTGTTAAAATTTTAATTTTTAAATTACGGTAAAATAACCAGCAGCAGTCTGCCCATCCAATTACCTGTAAAGTTTTACGGCAAAAAACAGTTTTTTTACGTTCACTGTTTTGAAACCGTTTACAACTAGTGTGAGTAAAAGCCATAAATACAGAAATATACGGTTTTTTAACCATTTACAATTACCATTTACATTATATTTACATTTCACTGGACATCGGAGATAGTTTAACACATTTTTGGTGCTTCAATCTATGTGTGAATTAGAGTATCGTATTCTAAAAGCCCAGGGTCATGAGTTTGAGTGTGCGGAGTACGGATGTTATATGTGTTGAAAGGAATGGAGGAAAGACTGTGGTGTCTACGCTGGAAGTCGAACCTCCGTTCTGTCATTGATGAGACTGGCATATTTGCTACATCGGCTATAATATCTATCTATCTGCAATTAACTAATTGGCTTCATTAGGTGGATCTAGTTGGTGCGATAAAATATATAGTTGTTTAACCTGAAATCAGTTAGAAGGTGGTTTTTTTCACTGTTAAAAGTAACCATCTTATTTATAATCATTTGACTGTTTTGTTTAAATATAGTAAAATTACAATCAAATAAATTATAATTTAACCATTCGTCCAGAAATTTCTAACAGTGTAGGAAAGAAAATTGTAAGATTTATATAAACACAAGTACAAGTTTTATTTCCCTTTTTTGACCGGCATTGTTATAATGATAACAAAATAAGCTAAATTAGATAAATTCGTATATAAGCTATACTATAGAAAAAAAGAATTGGATTATATCTGCATAATGCCATATTAGTCTTGAATGGAAATAATACCTAAAATAATATGCATCTTCTTCCCCTAATTATCACATACCACAAATCTGTAATTCTACTAATTGCTTAGGTTAACCCCTTTAAAACCCGTCAGTTATTTTTCTCACAAAGGGCATAATATACCAATTTTCGATTTGTTATACCTGTATATAAATGAAAAAGAATTTTTTTCCTCAAGCATATGGAATTTTTACCAATTTTTGATTACAATAAATTATTTTAAGTTACCATATTTCATAAAGTTATTTTTTTAGCATACAAATTGAAGTCTTCTTAAAAAAACAAAATCATAATGGAAAAAGTTCCCTTTTGCTAAAACATCACGCTCATTAATTCGGTCGACGTTCATTAACTATCGATTATGTGCTTAACGAAACTTAAACATCATTAAGAAATTGCCAAAGAAATAAGAAATGAGATTAGACCGTTTCCCTTTGTGGTCTCATTATGGGAAAATTACGATGGCTTTTAAGAGTTTTCTAATTTGATTTCATAAAAATGACACTCATATAAAGAAAAATGAAGATAATATGTGTCCATGGATGTTTGGAAATAGCTATCAATTTTACTTAATTACTTATACGTACTTTAAATTCGGAATAACTTCAGAGTCACCTTAAATCCAATTCGATTCCAGTTAAATGATTCTGAAATTTTTATTGCTTTAAATAATTAATTGTTTCAATAAAATTGTTCTGTAAACTTTTTTCGTTTAATAAGAAAGCTACTTTTTCAAATACATATTTTGATTTTGGTTAAATGCAGAAAAAATTTCTATATAATCCTTACATATAGATATATTTCTATATAATACTTTAGAATATATTATCCTTATTTAGTTAAAGAAATTAATCTGTTTCCTGTCTTTGTTCTTTTATATTGGTTTTAACTTGGCAATATTAAATAAGAAATTAGGCATAATCAATGCACTAACACAACACAGCAATAAATTCCGGATCAAATTAGAGTAAAAATTACTAGCCTCCTTAAAGCAGCATTCATAAACTCGATTTCACGGTAACATCCATTTTTACAGTAAAATTGTATATCTTAATTTTTGCAGTAATATTTATTTAATTACTGTGATTTAGTCATTTTGCCGAAATATTGCTGTAAAAATTACGGTGTATCTGATCTTTTATTCCAGAAAAGTTTTACGGATAGAAATACTGCCACTATGAGTGTTGGTACTTTTTACTGTAATTTGATACGGAATTTCTTCCAATGTCAAGTACTTAAAAGCAGGGACCCATTTTCAAGATTTTCCAAACGGGAACGAGAAGCGATTTCAAATATAAAACGAAAAGTTGCCAACGAAAAGTGAAGAAATGAAGGTGCAAAACAAAGCTAGAAAAAAACCACAGTAGACGGGAGAGAAAAAATAAAGACAACAGAACAAGAAAAATCAACCTCGTCGAGAAGCACAAATCAGGATAAGATTTCTTTTCGAGTGACATGCAAAGGTGGTGATCAAGGTATGTCATTAACAACAGAATCCGAAAAGGGTTACTATTACTTATTTCTGTGCTGGTTTTCTCATTTGTATTACTTTCAAAAATCTGCAAATACCAGTTCAGAATATTTAAAATCCCAGATTTTCTATTTGCAAGCGAGTGAATAGATTCTACCTCTTGTTGCTTTTGTTATTGATTTTTTCTGAACAAATATAGTAAAACTATAACTGAAATCATTCTTTTCCTTTTTCTTAAAGTTCTACTGCTGCATTAATTTTATCAATACACATCATTTTTGAGTGTATGAGAGTAAATAAGAAGAGTAAATGAAACATTTTTTCCAGAGATGATAAAAATCAGAATTTTTTAATAGTTGGATAAAGGTGTGGTAAACAAACCTTTTTTGAAAAAAGTGATTTACTTTTTCTACTCTTCTAACATTTTTGAATAATGAATAAAAATTCAAGAATGATTTTAATGAGGAAAAATTAAGATATATATTTGAAAAAATAAGGAAAATCTCAAGCAGATCTTTTCGCTTAAAGAGTGACATTAAATGTTGTATTTTATGCTCCGAATATAATTAATAATTCATAAAATAAAATAAAAAAATAAATTAACTAAGCAGAATTCGCTTTCACCAACGGTGTAAATAAAAACACGAATAAAATGCAATATTTTAAGAGTTTACTTTCTCGCGTCTAATCACCGAGATTTGCTGAATTAGAATGACTCGAGGTTAACAATCATCCTGATTTAACGAGTGTATTTTTCTCTTTCCAGTATCCAGAAAGAGTGGAGGAATTAATCAAATGTAAATTTAAAAGAGATATGCTGAAACTCGTTTTTTAATCAAAATAAAATTTTAATTTTAAGCGGAAATAACATGCTTAAAGTTTTTTCTTTCTCCGAAGGAATTTAAAGTAAATATGTCAAGTAAAAACCAGTTCTTGACAGAAAGTTTTCCAAATATATATATATATATATATATATATATGTTGGTAACTAACAAATCAATGCACAGAACAACAAATCACTTCAGCAGTGCAGTAAGAACGGCATTTAAAACCCTCTAGTTACACTCAATTTAAGCTTTTGTTTTCATATTTTGTAATCTGGCAAACTTGTTGTGAAAACATTTTTAAATCATTCTTGAAAAATTTTCCGTCCATGTAAGTACATCTGATTTCGCTACTCGCTTTATAGTCTATGTTTTATACTATTTTTTCTTTCTATTTTATTTCATTTTCTGTTTTTACATGCTGTTTTTACTTATTGTGCTCTATTTTACTTGTTGTAATTTTTGTAAAAAAATTTTTTTTAGTGCTCCTCACACTATTGTATTAATATATTTTGCTTTGGCTATATTAATATAATATCAGAAGGCACTCTTTTTTGCGGATATAATCGTGTGAGCTGATGAAAAGATTATATCTTTTTTTTCCCCTTTTTTTAAAATAAAATTTTATCCTTTTTCTTTTTTAAGCATCTGTTTGTTATTTTTTTAATTATTATTCCCCCCCCCTCCCATATGTCTATAATTTTTTCTTTGTTTTATCTTCATCTGTAACTTATATATATATATATATATATATATATATATATATATATATATAGATAGATAGACTTTTGTCATGCTGAATCATGTTATGCATATGTCAGCATAAATGATAACAGAAATTCTGAATGTGAAGATAATGTATTTTTTAATTTGGCGATATTCAGCTTAATATCTACATAATAAATCAGTTTTTCGCAAACAAATTTTATTCAATTCTCATGTTTATCCTTCATGTTTTTTAAATTAACGTTTTTATCGCACTCGACCGAAAATAGGCTTAATACTGCAGTGATGCTGCCTTAACTTACCACTCTAATTAGACTGATGATCACCGCCTCTACAACTCTTATACTATACTTCTGTTATTGGAGTAAAGTTTTTTTTTAAAAATAAACTGTTCTGTTTGGTATGAGAATTTCTAAGAAACAAACGACAAAAAGTTTCCTGACAGTTTTGATGAAGAGAAATGTGTACAGAAAAATACTGTTTTTAAGTTAAATGAAAAACAGTTATCTAAATACTATTTTTTTTATTTTAATTTTATTGTTAATATATTCGTTCAAAATTCACAAATAAACTTATGAAACATGATATTAAATGTTTTGCTGCATTTCATGTATTTCTTAATAAATGATTAATATAAAATTACATCAGGAAGAGCGGGTTCTTTTTGTTATAAAACATGTATTTTCATTAAAAAAAAAACTTCAAGCTAAATAAAATTTTATATATTGAAGAATATGAAGTCCAAGATAACGTCTGAAAATTTGATCTCTAGAGTAAGATTTTGATGTTTTAAATAAGATAATTAGTAGAATGATTTATAAAACTAAAACACTAATAACAAAATAAGCTTGATCAAAAGTTTGAATAAAATGTTTTTTTAATTGAAGTTGAATGAAAACTTGAAATATATCATATTATGTTAAAAATTAAAATAAAAAAGATAAAAAAGAATTGTATAAAATATAGCTAATATAATTAAACTATTTTATTCAAATATAGTTCGTATAGTAAAAAATGTAAATAACTATTGAGTAAAAACGATTTTAACAAAAGATATTAAAATGCTTCACATTTCTAGAAATAAATCAAATTTAAATATTTTAATGCGGCATCAGCTAGTAATCTGTTACAAATACTTCTTAATAATTAATTAATAATGTAAAGTTGATATTTTATATAAGTTCAAATATAGGTAGAAAGTGTGTATTAATGATTTTGTAAGCGAATTAAAGGTTTGGTATAATGTTGACATCTATTTAAAGTTTTTATTAACATTAAACTTTTAAAATATTTAAAATATTACAACATATTTTCCTCCTTTTCTCTATTGTTATCAACTCTTAATTAGTTTTGCGAAAAAAATATTTCTTTCGTTCACTTTTAAAAAGAAATAATTTAAATAAAAATGTTGGTTTAAATAACTTACTTTATTTCTTTTTAAAAAAGGAGTTTCTTTTTTACTTCTTTTCTTCTTTTTTATAAATATATTCAGAAGGAATTTTTTAAAAGAACATGTATTATCTTATAAACTTTAATTATCTCAAGCAATTCACTGCGTTTTTTTTTTTTTTTTTTTTTTTTTTTTTGATGAAACAAAACATCTTTTTCTGGAACCAATTCACATTAATATTTTTTAAATATTTATAAAAATAAAATTGTTCATTAGAAATGGGATGATTGCATTAAAATGAAGTAAGCAATATTCGAGAGAAAAATAACTTAAGGATATATATCATTTGCATGCACTTTTCATATTCTAGATTTTCACTTTCACTAGCATGCACTTTCCAGACTTCACTAGACATTCATGTTGTTCCTTTTACTAGACATTCAGAAGCATGCGTTTTCTCTATATTTAATTTCATTTCTACATGGTTTTTAAGAGTATGTTGAGTTCATCGACGTCTGCTTTTACCATAATATTTGTCTGTCATAAGTTATCGTTAATAAAGTTCTTTGTGTAGCGACTACAAAAGTATTATATGTGTTTGAAATATCTAAATAACTTTTGCAATTAATATGGTAATCTTTAAAAGAGTACGGCGTTTTTATGTTGTTTTGAGGTTGCCAGATGTAAAAAAATACACCTAAGGGAGAAAATGCTGTTATGTTTTGCACCAAAAATAACCTAATTAACAAACTTCAATTTCAATTCCATTTACACTTTATAAAATTATCCTCATATCTAACCCAGCAATACTTTTAGTTGAGATTGGGTTAAAGTGTTCACATCTCATAAATACTTATTCGCTTGAAGTGTAGAAAAAATAGCCTTCACACCTCAAAAATAACTTCTCTAAGGCGTTTGCTTCAAAAGCGATTTCCAACAACCTTAAAACGACCTCACGTGTGAATAAAACAACTTCATATGCGTTGATTATACATCTTGAGAAGTTGATCTTTTGAGGTTGTTTTTGTAGTAAACTTTAAATAAACCTTAAATCAACCTTGACACTTAAAAACAACCTCAGGAACACCATAAATTTCTGTTAGGGAAGCTGTTATGTTCCTCAAAAAGAATATTTTTTCAAGTTTCTAAGCTATTTTAAAACAACTACACTGCAAAATATTTTGGATTAAAACCCCGATCAAATTACGGTGAAAAGTAACAGCACCAAAAAGTTCCAAAAATCCATTTTTATCGGAGCATGTTACTGGAAAAAAAAATCTGATTTAAGGTAAGTTTTAAAGTAATGATTGCGTAAAATTACTAAATCACTCTAATTAAGTGCATTTTATTAAATGGTAAAAATTTTACGGTAAAAATTTATTTTTCGGTTGAGGCACGCATTTGTTGATAATTTATACCGCAATTGTGTTCCGATTTTTTTACAGTGTTATTTAAAAATATCAGTTTCATAATCATTTACTTTAATTGACTCATTTCAAGTTCTAGTTGAACAACAATGTCTTCTTCAATGGTATCTAAATTCTCATTATAAAAAATTTTTGTTTCGTTTAATAATTACACCTCTTTGCGATGCAAATATGAAGATTTTCAAACATAAAAAAACCAAAGATAAAAGTTGCTGTTATTTCCATTATTTTAACTATCGTGTCGTCCCATATACGCTTCTTTTATGCTTCAATAAATCAATGATCCTGAGATGGAGTAGAAACATGACGGTTTATATTAAGTAACTGACAACAGCATATTTTTCAAACTTAATATTTACATTTTACGTATGAAAAGAATTTCAGCTTGCCTGCACATTGATTAACTTTTAATATAACACATCATACGTTTTGTATATGTTTTACATCAGTGAACCTAATAAGGGTTAAATTTTTTTTTATATGTTCTTATAAGCAAAAGCACTTTTAGGCATGTAGTAAAACATAGGAAAAAGTGCTTATTTTATTTTCACAGGGAAAAGAATAATAAAATACGAATTAAAACTTAATATGTTACATCAAGAAGTATTAAAAGACATTTACTAAATTAATAAATTATTTAAAAGAAAAAAAATTAAAACTAACCAAATCAAATTTTATCTAATAAAATTTTAGCATCGTATAAGTGGTTGAAAATAATTTTTTTTTTAATGCGAAATGTTTGTACACATCACAATAAAAATTTATGTAAACAATTATTTAGAAATTTTTTTAGCGAATTACAATTATTAAGGTCATTTTTAGTGAACTATAATTATTTAGGGCATTTTTCGTGAATCTTAGTAAACAAATTTTAGTAAATTTCAATATATTTAGAACAATTTTTAGTGAATTCAATAATTTCCTAGCAAAACTCTGTTCTCCTTTTATCTAACTACTTAAATATAAGTAAGGATATATTCTTTTCATGTAATTCTTATTTTCATTTTAAAAATAGCCCAGACTGTGATTGGGAATATTGGGAAAACCTAATGAATTAACAGCTTTATATAAATGCATTTTTAAAGGAAAATGCTAAAATAAGAGAAATATCTCGAAGATAAAATTTTTCGGCATTTTAATTCAACTTCTTTTTATTACTATTATGGAACATGATTAAAAACAGATATTTTATAACAAATGTTATTAAATTCTATTCAAAACTTTTTATGTAATCCCAAATTGCAAGAACATTTCTGTTTGATATGAGGACTATTCTTACTTAAAACTTAAATGAAAATATAGGACTTTGATTTATCTAGTTTATAACTGCTATAGACCCGTTGTCTGGCAAACAACCAATCAGAAATAGAAAAGAACGCATATATTAAAACTGAAAACATTAAAATACGAGAAAAATATTATAATTCTGAAATATGCCAAAATAAGTGCATTCAATATTTTGAATGGGACACGGCTTTTTATACTTAAGCACTTCTTTCCTATTTTAGAAAAACATGTTACGTCAGAAATGTCATTAAAATACATTACGGTAATTTTTTCCAGAAACTTTTTCTCTGTGTCACATTATGTGAGTTATACAAAAGTAATTCGAAATTTCTGGTTTGCAAATTTTGACATTTAATTAAAACATTTAATTTAAATTTTTGGTGAATTTTTTTTTTTAATAAAAAGTGCTGATAAAATTTTAATATTAGATTTTTTACTCAAAATAACACGTAAATAAGCTGAGTATGTTAATAAAATTCAAAAATTATACACAACAATAATTTAGTTTTCAAGTAGTACTAATGTTAGACTTGATATAATTTTTGTACTCTTTTTGCAGAATTATTTTAACGAAAACACTGCTGCAGTTTAAAAGAAATCATACATAAAGTTTAAAAAAATCATCATTCCTTTAGTGGAGGAAATATTACACGAGGTCAGAAACTTAGTTAAAAACTAATTAGCTCATTATTAATATTAATATTTTTGACTTAAATGAAAAAATCCTCTAAACATCTAGAACATTAAAAGTAATCTTAAGTTAAATTTTAAAAATATGTTTACTTACAAAGGAATTTTGATATGTACAAAATGCAATTCAGCGGATGAAATATTAAAATGTCAGCACATGAAAAACATTAGCATTATTGTTAACAATGCATTTTAATAACTAAACTTTATTTTTACGCATGCATGTCTTTCTCTAGGTTATAAATTCATGTAGATATAATTTTTTTGAGTATGCTGTAGATATAAGTATAAGTCTCAATTACGTTCGCATTATTTTTCAAGATTATTGGACAATAAATATCATATTATTATTTTCTTGGAGATATGTAAAGTATCTTTTTCGATAGTAACTGTTTTTTTTATTTCAATTTCATTCAGTTCCAATTTGTTTATTAAATTTTTATAGAGACTATTAGTTCTATAAAAAATGAATAAAGGTCTGTGAAAAGGCAAAACTGCTTTAAAAAAAGCTTAAGTTTTCATTATACTGTGATGTAAATACTTACCAAAAAGTAACTTTTTAGCTTAATTATAAGACTTTTTTTAAAAAGGAAAAAATTAGATCGAAAGAATAAAACAATGAAGTGGATCACATTTATTACTTTGTAACAGCTTTTATTTTAATGCATGTTATAGCATAATAATGTTATAGCATGTAAAGTTAATAGGCTTATACGCACTATGCTATTAAATATATTAATTTAATAATCTCAGAGAGAGGATTGAAATCTATTAAAAAAATTCAGATAATTACTTCAATTGTATACCGCTCATTTAATATAATATATGTAGTAAACTTTTAATCTTAAATAGTAAATAATTTAGATTGTATACTAAGCAAATAAAAGTTTTGTCGAAATTGCCGGAATATGGTAAAATTTTACATGTTTCTGACTATATCAGGAAACGAAAAAGCTCGGTAATTAAAGCTCGGATTTTAATAAAATATACAATAAAATATGGTTTTATTACACATGATAACATTTGGTGAAACTGATGAAATTTGGAAAATTTAATCGTGATACCTTAGATTAGGCATAAAAATCATTTAATTGGTTAAATTTGCTTTTCAGTTTTGTATTCTTTACTAAAAGTATGATAATAAGAGTTAGAATTTCGAAAACAAGAATTTCCCGTCAGCTATTTATATGAATAGAAAAATTGCCTAATTGAAGGTTTTAAATGCCGTATATTTTGTTTTTCTCAACCAGAATTTTGTTTCCTTTTCTTTTAATCAGAATAGCATTAGTGTGGTAATTTTAAAGTGCTTTAGAGGTAATCTCACATGGTATTTTTGTGTCCCCATAGATCCAGAAAAACGGTAAATTTTACCGTATTCTGGTAGTTTTGACCATATTTTTTTTCTCCGTACATTGATGACTTAGGGACAGATTGATAGATTGCAGCCTGTCTGGAAAAGAAAAGTGGTAGGTGCAAAATATATTTATATTTTTACCAATTTACCGTTTCTCTTTAAATTGCGGATGGTTCCCTGGCTTCCTGGCTGACAAACTGACGTTTTCAGGACTGTTTTACAACATTATCCACCCGATAAACTTTTTATTCCATAGTTGAAAAATATATTCATCAAATGCATGCTAAATAAATGCATTTAAAATAAACTTGTTGATAATTTTTGAAAGTACACAGGAATGCTTCTAGTTACATATTAAAGACAGTGCCACTGCATCATTATATTTACGGCTAATTTACTAATTATGTCATGAGACAACTAAAAAAATAATAAATAACAAATTAGAGAAAAATAAATAATAAATAAAAATGTAAATCTCTAAGCTAATTTAATCTAAGGTAATTCTTTTGCATAAATCCCTAACTAGAATTTAAGTGGAATTTTTAGTAGTTTTTCCATTTGTAAATTAGGGATATAACTAGAAAATCAAGTATAGAAATAAAATATGTGATTAAATTTCACGAATACATTTTTATACGTCATAGATATGGTACAAATCTAATAATTTGTCAACAGTTAATTAGAAAGTAGATTCAAGTAAAAAAAATTTACCCCTATTTGGAATATTAAAAAAATATATCGGTAAAGCCAAAAGAAAATATTTATCACCTCAAATCCTGTTAATCCATCTTTTCTCCACTAATTCCTTTGAATCCGACATACCAATTTTTCCACTACACAAAACAGTCTGTTTCTGAATTTACTAATTAACCTTTTAACTTTGATCTTCTAATCCTTATTAGACGTCACTTGGGAGACAGACACAGACTTGCAATTTGTAAAAGGGTATTGGTCCCTCAGGGGAATTACCTTTTTGGGATTAATCCGTATGGATGAATTCTACGGTTAGTAAAATTCCACGTTTCTGTTGTCATGTAAAAATGTTATATTTTGTATTTAGATGCTTTTAATTCCCATGGTGCATGTTGAATAGGTAGAAACTGATGATTGTTGAAATATTGACCTAAACTAATGACTTATAGATTAACTGTTTAGTAGCGTATGTGGGACGTTATTGTGGATTCTTGTAGGAAAAAAAATTCCCATCCAGGAGCTATTTATTGCATTTTATATTTAGACACCTTATTTTATTCCCATGGAGCATGTTGAGTAGTGAGAAACTGATGATGGTTGCAGTATTAACCAAAACTTATGACTTATAGGTTAACTGGTTAGTAACGTATGTGTCGTTAATGTGGACACGTGTAGAACAAACTGCACATCCAAAAGGGATATATTGTATTCTATATTTAGATATTTCACTTAATTCCCATGGAGCATGTTTAATGATGGGAAACTGATAATGGTTGAAATGCTAACCAATAAAATCTGATATGTAAGTTATATGAACCTATGTAAGTTATCTAAACCATGGAAAAAATAAATATGCATTAAAAGTAGTTCAAATATTCACCACTAGGCGTGAAAAATTAAGCAAAAACAAACAAAAAAATCACAACTTGCAGACAAATCACGTTAATTATTTAATCGTAACATTGCAATTATTTTTTCTTATCACTGCCATTATTAATTAATAACACTATAGCTATTTAATCATAGCATATGTTCAATATGCATTTTATTATACACATATTTAAACGCCTTATAGCGAATTCAACTGTGAAGGGAAAAATATTTTGATCTGTTACAGAAACTTGACGGTTTGGATGCCGTTTTTGTTCCTTACCAAAAATCTCGCCTCTTTCTTACTAATATCCTAAAATTTATTAATGATACGTTATTTCTAATTCCTTTTTTTTTTAAAATGGAGTTAGGCAAAATGATTTTACAACATGTAAAATTGGCTTTTTAAGCCATTTTCTTTTACAAAAGGTGCACTCTAAGTGAAATAATATTTTATACAACTTCATGCATACTTATCATTATTTTGCGCTTCATAATTGTACTGAAACGCACTCTCAATAATGCTCTAAGATAAATGAGTTGGAAAGTTATCTATCAACTTTAATTTCTTTTCTGAACTTGTCTTTGTACTGTAATCTGTGGTAGTGCTTTGGGTACCATTTTTTTTTCCGCAATCTCATCTATCACTCTACAGTGATCCCTCTGATTTTCCATTTCCATTCTGACTGTTTACAAAAATAGTAATAAAAATATTTAAAAAAAATTGTAAGTATATATTTTCTCCTTTGACTTAGAAAAATCGACTAAATACCTGCAACACTCTTTTATCTCCCCCTGTGTTATTCTTTGCCCTTTCTTCATATTCTTAAACTCGTAAAGTTTAAAATGCCCCTCAATACTGTGGAGGAGGAAAAATTTTCAGTTTGGAAATTAAATAGTCTAGGAGGCATTTAACCTAACATAAAAAATGATACCGATAATCTTGAATTTTATAGCCTGCATGAATTAGCAACGGATTAATGCATACATAAATTTAAAACGTTCTACCAATAAATTTAGAGTTGGTTATAAGGGGAAGGACATCAAGAGGACATCAAGAGGAGTAGAACTTACCATAAAACATGGTCTCCTAAATCATTGTAAGAGAAGGTAGGATAAAAGCATGTAAGTTTCGATATCACGATGAAAAACAACTTAGGAAGATACTACAAATTTACAAATACAATACAATAAGAATTATTTGACTGCTAATTACAAATGTTACTTGAAGTGCCACCTGCTCACATAATCTCAGAGTAAACAATGGCCTCAAAGATGCCAAGACCGTTTCTGATGTCTGTCAAAACGACAACATTTCGCGCTATAAGATCTCCCGATGTCCCATAAACAAATAAATAAAGTTGACCCCATAGAAAAAAATCACACACATTGATATTTGGTGACACAAAGACCATGCAATAGATCTCGCGTGACCAATCCACTTCATTACAACGAAATGATTATGCACCAACGGCCCCGAATCACTGAAAAATTTCAGCAGCAATATCCTCCTTGAAGACTAGTTCTTCTCAACGCTTGACACAGGAGTTCCCTTCTTCAAGTCTTCTAGCTTGGGATCAAAATAAAAAAGCTACGAAGTTGAATATTGATAGTCGTAAACTTTAGTTTTATTGGTACGGTTGTGCAACGCCGGTTATAAAATAAAATAATAAGAAAACGAACGTGCCTCAAAACTATCAGCATACAAGAGCAAAATTTAGGTGAGACAAACCTTAACTGAGGGCAGCTATTTCTCAGGGAATAGAGCTTTCAACTTCCAGTGAAGTGAACCGGGTTCGAATCCCAGATATGGCTGGTCGATACAAATTCAGCATCCGGCTTGCACCGACCACAGTGCTGACATCAAACATCCTCAGTGGTAGACGGATCATGAGTGTGAGTCTCCTTGCAGTCAGACTAACTGTGGGAGGTTCTCGTGGTCTTCCTCTCCATGTAACGCAAATGCTGGTTAGTTCCATAAAAAGTCCTCCATGAAGGCAAATTTCCCCAAATACTTAATACATGAGTTCTCTTTTCTTCTGGATTGGGTTCAAAATTAGAAGGCTACGTAGTTGAGCACTAGTAGTCGTAAACCCAAAAAATAGGTAGGCTGTTCAACGGCTGTTATAAAATACAAAATAAAACCTCAGCTGATACTCACCTTTCGTCTCCTCTAAAATTAGAGATTTAATGCGTTTTTCTCGATCTTGATCATCGCAACTCGATTTGAGACCATATGTTCTATGGTGAGTTTTCCAGCTCTTGATGCCTTCCAAATTTTTACTTCAAAATCTGGAACGATATGTATTATTAACATGAATTATATAGGCATGTATTTATACAGACAATATATAAGCTTGTATTTATACAAAATAATTTTAAGTTCCAAATAAATATAAAATAAAATTTTAACATTTAACTTAAACAAAATACCAATTCGCAAAAATACAATTGCAAATTTTGCATTACTCAATAAATATATCCGTATTCTAAATTGCCATATTTACTATTTTAAAGGTTTAACACTTGACTCTCAAAATTCCAAAAAAGAAAACATTGAAATGGAATAGATATTTAGAATCCTTTCTTTGTTATATACTCACATTACTTTTTGTTGAAAGGTATTTAGATGAAATGAGACGTGAATGGTGTTAGGAAAAAGCACATGAGCTTCTTTTCTTTAGAAATTCTTACTTTTCAAGACACTCGTTGTTCGAATGTTTGCTTTGTGTATATTCTGAGAGAATACCTAAAGAAAACAATTGATCGTATTTTCTTTACTTTATGCCGTTTTTTTCTTACGAATGTTCTTTACGGTAATGAACAATACGAGTATAAAATAGTTTATTTCAAGATTATAATATGACAGTAACCAATGATTTTTTTGAAAACAAACCTTTAAAATTGATGCTCAAAGTAATTATATTTTATCGCCATAAAAATTACTATAATTTGACTGATTAGAACTTTTCAAAAAGCATAGCCTTTAACATATTTTTATATCATTTATACTAGTCAATGCTTGACAAAATGATACAAAATTGTAAAAATAGGAGGAGCATATAAATTTAAATTTAGTCATTAATTTGAGTCTTATGATATGCATAATCCTTAATTCCTTATGGTAAAAAATTAAATTTAACAATACACAATATAAAATAGTTTATTTTAAAGATTATAATAGGACATTAACCAATAGTTTATTTGAAAAAAAGTCTATGGAGCTGTTGTTTAGAGTAATTATGTTAAATAACCATCGAAATGTTTATAATTTGACAAATTATGAATTTTAAAGAACCATAGCGGTTAAAACATTTTTATATCATGCCTATTAATCAATGCTGGAAAATATAATAAAAAATTGTAAAATTAGAAGGTAGAGATTAAATTTAGATTTTAAATTAAGTCTTATGATAAGTATGATCCGTGATTGATTAGAGTAAAAATTATCTTGCAATTCTTGAATATTTTGTAAAAGTCGGCTGTGCATACACGCCTGCTCTTCCCGATACATAAATATAGTTTTTATAATTTAAAGAATATTTGATTCTTTACAGGTTTTTTTTTTCTTTTTGTGAAACCTATATGTAATTCTTTTAAATATATAAATAAGTCAAGTATAAATATATAATGCATTTTAAATTAAAATTTTTACCTTTAATGTAAATTTAAGAAAAAAAATATAACTGCATTAAAAACGCTAGAGTTTTAAATTTATTAAAAAAAAATTGTAGTGCAGTGGTTATATTTTGGAATTTTTTTTTTCGAAAATGAACTGATTTCACATTAGTTTACGCTAAAAATTTCATTTATTTAATTTTCTTTAGATCACTGGATAACTAGCGTGCATTGTATTGGAAAGTTAAATAAACTCTGTAAAAAATTCGCCTTTTTAAAAAAAGAACTGCAAAATAGGTTTACAATATAGTACGCGGTTTTCCATCTCGTTCTAAAGCAGGTGCATAACAAAACCAAGCAAAACATTCATAAGAATTAAAAGCAGCATTGAGCTGGAAACAATTCCGAATCAAATTCGAGTTAAGAGTAAACTGTCTCCCATGATTGTCGGTATCGTAAACTTTATTTTTACCGTAAAGATTTTCTGAATAAGAAATGATATGATATGCCGATAAAATCTAATATGCCGTATTTTTTAAACAGTATTATTTACTGTAAAATCACTGAATTACAGTAATTAAATAAATATTGCTTTAAAATTTCGCTGCAAACTTTTACGGTAAAATGGATTTCACTTATGGTGGGCTCTTAGGGTGATAGCACTTGTTGCATTAATTTGATGCGATATTTTTAAAGTCTTGTAAGCAAGTGATTTCATTGCAAAATCATATTGATTTCATTGCATTAATCATATTTTAAAATCATTTTAATTACTTTAAGATACATTATTTGTAATTGTTACATAATTATCTTTGAGGTCCTACTTGTGCGTTCTTTAAAAAAATAATTTTGCGTTTTTAATTGAGAAGATGAGATGGCAATTTACGATGAAATAATTTTGAAGAAATTGGAGGAAGGCAGTATTAGTAGAATATTTATCTTGAAGATGATGATTAACACTAGTTGTAAAAGAATTAGTTATTCGTGGAAATGGTGCTTGAAGATGTTGATGATTTTTAAAATTCCTGAAAGGCATATGAAGAATCAAATGTGATGAAGAATCGTATGTGATAAATAATAAAAATCTTTTATGTTTGCAGGAATTAATCTTCATCAAAATAAAAAGTATTTTTCATTTTTAATATATGCATATTTTACAAAATAATAAATTTTTCAAAAGGCTTGAAGAGTGTGGCTAGAGGGTTAAAACTTCACAGGACACTTTTATTCTTCAAGAATTCAAACATGCAAGTGTCATGTAGAATTCAGAATAGTTTTCGTCATGGAAAATTAAGGCAATCATGTAATGGCTATTAATTGCTTTAATATATTTCCAAGGCTCCAATTTTTAATCTTACGCATTTTAATTTTTTGTCGGAAAAGAAAGTGCGATAAATATTAACGAGTATTAATAAAATCAAAGCATATAGCAACCATGCAGTGGTTTTCGAATTTCATGCAAATATGTTAAGAAAATTAAGCGGAATATCTAAAAATAGACTTTCTTCCGCACTTAATTCCATGTTGTGGTCTATAAAGATTACAGATTATATAAATGGTTTCTTATTTTTTGAAAAACGGATTAAATAAGATTATAATTTGATTAGTGGGCTGCGCCCCCTGTTCGCTAACGCTCGTCAACCCCCGAAAATTGCTACGCAATCTTATATGGGTTTGCTTCGCAAACCAAGCTCGCTTCGCTCGCTACTAACTTAGGTACATTGCAAATGCACAAAATTCTAAGAATTCAAAACAATCATTCAAATCCATATAAAAACGTTTTTTTTTTAAAAATTACATCTTTTTAGTAAATACTAAGTCATTAAAATAAATTTGAATTCAAATAAATGACATGTAATTCGTTACACCTATTAGAAATGTGCCGTAGTATAATTCGTGATATAAATCAAAAATCTTCAAATAAATTCGTAATATATAAATTCGTGAAAAAAGCGCTTTCGACAAAATACTAAAATAGAGATCTATCGGCAAAGACTACTCACTTCTGCCTAACTTAACAGTATGAGTTTGCCGCAGCTGATGCTCTCTGGTTATTTCAGTTTCCGTTCTTAAAAGCGCTATATGTTGAGTCACCTCAGCTAGATTTGGCATGCGACATTTTTGGCGGCAATCATTGGTCGATTTTCCAGCGTTGCCATTCGGGGAGTTGTAATGAGGCTTTTTTGTCGCCGTGTAAGAGAAATTGTAACGTAAACAAAACAAAGCAAACGTTGCCACCGGCGGAAAAGAAATGCAGCCAAAATTTGGGAGCCACGTAAGAGAATTATATATATTAGATTTTTAAATGTTAGGAGATATGGTAAGCATATTTCAGCATTATAATGCAAAATGTGATTAGCAATATGGTCCCCACAGGAAGATACGTCTAAAAAGTAAAAAAAAAAAATAGAAACTAAAACTGGCTTATTTTTTTTGTCGTCCCTGCTTCTAAATTACCTTTAGTAAAATACGACTCCATGTTCCCATAACAAATCAATTCCTCTGGGGGTACTGGATTGGAGACCGATCGTTCTCTGATTCAGGTCAAAATTACGATCTGTGGATGAATGAATGGATGTATGAATGGGTCCGCCTTATAAACAGGTGTGACGTATAATGTGGCAGAAGTGGAATTCTTGGCCATAGATGGCGCCACTGAAAATCAAGAATCGCACACTCTGCCTTTTTGCTCGGTTTCACCAAGCAGGCCTGCCCGTGTGGCAAGTGGCATTAGAACCAACCAACCAAAATACAAAAATTGCGGTTTTTAAACTTTAGTTTGAAAACTGTAGCTTTAGCTTCAAACTTGAATTTAAATAACGAAATGCCAATGTCATATTTTATCATAATCATATTGAACTCTGTAATTGTTATTACGGTATGCTAAATTGAAAAAAAAAATATTAAAGAAAGACAGTATTTTGATTGACGCATGATACAGGCTCTAAGTATTAATTTCGGTAGTTAAAACAGAGACTATACGAAAACAATATTGCATTGTCAGTTCAACTTTTTAATATAGTACTTTTTAGTTAGTCTAAACAATAAAAAATTAATTTCGAGTACCATAATTTTTTTTAATGATAAGACTGTCTAAAAAAATTATATGTCTTCAAATAATATAGTTAATTGGGAATAAATTTAGCTTAAAAACTATAAAAGTTTAAATTATATAAAATGAATAAATATCATTTATATTCTATCATTATCATATTGAGCACTATAATTATAACTAAGACTTGTTAAATTGAAAAAAAAATATTAAAGGAAGAGAGCTTTTTGATTGACGCATGATATTCGAGCAATGAATGCCATGATCGTTAAAATGGTGACTATGCAAAAAGAATATTACATTGTCAGTTCAACTTTTTAATAGAGTACTCTTAAGTTAGTCTTATCATTGAAAAATAAATTTCGAGCACTTAGTATCTAAAGAGATCTAAGATAAATGAGATAGAATTTTCCACTTAATTACTTCTTAACAAGCCACTTATAAGTTTTTCTACCCATCTTTTTTAATTTTCCAACTTTTTTCGTTGATTTTCTCCCAGTAACTTTTTAGCAACGTAACAAGGTAGAAGTCATCAATCACGCCATTAATCTTGCCAAAAAGGAAAAAAAAAAAGAACAATTTTATTGAATGCCATGACCAATTTTCACAAACACTAACGGTAAAACTATAAATTTGGCTAACTTATAAGCCAATATAAATATTTTTTGTAAAATAAAATATTTTTTCGCATTTTATTATGAAATTATATATTTTTTCAATTAATTTAGGAATTTTCTCTCTAAACCCCATGATTAATAAACATGCATAATTTTTTCAAAATAAATATTATGATTTTTTTTTCGAAAAAGGAGCAAAAATATTTTTTTTATAAAACTAATATTGTGTTATGATACCTCATTTTTAATTACAAAATGAGAGATTAAATAAATTTGAAATCCAAATTACCAGAATGTTTTTGTCACCAGTGATGCTTAATTATTTTTTGTAATATTTATTAATTTGTATTTATAATTTAAATTTATAACTTAGGTCAAACAGCCGACCAAATTCCGAGAGCCTATGTCTATCAAGATTTAAATTCCTGTGTCTATCAAGATTTAATTTCGTAAACTTGTAATTTCGAATACAATCCAGAAAATAAAAGACTCCTGGTTCAAACTAGCCATTGTGGGAGACTTTTTGAAGCAACTAAACATCATTTGCGTTGCATGGAGAAGAAAACTACGAAAACCTTACACGTTTATCTCGACGACAAGAAGATTCTAACCCTTGATCCGACAACTGTATCATTTTATATTGTACTGTGGTCGATACTACTGCTGAGCAACATTCTTATCGATTTCCCAACGCTGCAATTCAAGCCCGTCGAACCTTATAGGGAAGAGCGCCCTCTATCTTCTGAGCCACCGCAGCTTAGTATATATTGATCAAAGCAAAACATTAAACTATGCGCAAACAAGCAAAATTAATGGAAAAATAATACTAATTCGTATAACATAATCATTAGAAATCACTAAAGTATTATTGACATTAATCATGCTGGATAAATTTTGGCAATAGATTCAAATTGAATAGAAATTATTTATGTATTCAAAAGTAAAATTAAGTGAAAAATAGTTATAATTCGTCCTAGAGAAACGTAAAAAATTGCCTTTCTAACACTGGTACCAATGATGCTTAATTAGCTTTGGTAATAGGCATAACTGGTATTATTGTAATTTGGTGCAGTTGTAATAGTTTCGAAATATACAAATATAGGAACAAATGTTTATTATTTTATTCAGTACTTGTTAAAATTGCAACGGAATTCTACAGTTTTAATAGTTATTGTTGAAAAATATTTTTATGATTCCTGGAGAAAAGTGATCTATCATGTTAAATTCTTGACTTTACCCAAAGTAATGTCAAATGAATACAATTTATCTTTATTTTGGTGAAAGGAAATAATAAAAACATGTTTTGATTAATCTAGCAACGTAAAGCATCCAGGAAGGATAAATTATATTATTAAATAAAAAATTAGTTATTTTAACCTGCATATCTTATGTCTTACATGTAGTTCTATGTCATTCAATTTTCTAGTCATTAATGTAATTCCTTTCAATTTGATTTCTTAGTGATAATCAGTGCTGATTTATTTATTTAATAAAATAATATATATATATATATATATATATATATATATATATATATATATATATATATACATTATTATTATTATTAAATAAATAAATCATCACTGATTATCACTAAGAAATCAAATTGAAAGGAATTACATGTTATTTTTACTTATTTTTACCTTTTGTGTTCTATTTTTTTGTTGTAATTTTAATAAAAAGAATTTTTGAGTGCTCCTCACACTATTGTATTAATAAATTTTGCTTTGGCTTTATTGATACAATATCATAAAGCACTCTGTTTTACGGATATAATCGTGTGGGCTGATGAAAAGATTATATCTTTTTTTTCCGGTTTTTTTCCTGGTTTTTTAAATAAAATTTCATCCTTTTTTTCTTAAATTGTTGTTCGTTATTTTTTTACTTATTATTTCCCCCTTTTTCATATGTCTTTAATTTTTCTTTGTTTTATTCTTCATTTTGAACATATATATATATATATATATATATATATATATATATATATATATATATATATATATATATATATATATATATATATATATATATATATATATATATATATATATATATATATATATATATATATATATATATATATATATATATATATATATCCTATGTATATAATGTACTATCTTCTACCATTCTACAACTGTAAAGATCTAAGAACAGTAAGAAATTTATATTTTTCTTTCTTACTGGCAAATTGCTTGTGGTTTCACTCCCACTTCTCTAAATAAGGATGTTGAAGTTTTTATTTATGTTCGATTTTTCCTACTGGCTGGAAATCCGATTACATCAGAGAAGTTGATTAGATGGTTAGATTTATCAGGTTAGAAACAATTGAAGCATGTTCCAAGGTATATATTTTTATTTAATTACATGAAAAGGATCGAATAAACTCTTGGGCAGTTTAAAAAATTAAACTATAATTACTTTTTTTCAAAAGTTTAGATATTATTTTCATTTTTACATAAACGTTAAATATTCAAATTTATGGAGAATATTACAAACGATTATATTTTTCTTTAGAAATTATCACTCACCTGGCAATTGTTTTTATTAAACACAAATTATATAAATCTCGGTTTAATGATATAATTTTATGTCTGTCTATATGAGAAGCTATATCGAATAACACTGTACCAACTTATCGAATAAAACTGTACCACCGCATGAGCTCTTTTTGTAGAGCTCCAAAAAGCTTAGTGAGAAAACTATTTAATCATGCACATTTTAGAATTGTAATCATGCACATTTTAAAATTCTGTTAACTAATAATTTTATTCATTCACCTATTGATAAAAATTGATAATTGCATTACAATCAAAACTATTGTTGACCTTGTTATCTCAATTATAGATCAGTGAAATAAATGATGGATATCGATGCATGTTTTTTCCTCTATCTATGATGCATCAGTCATTATTACTTTTTTTCATACATTATTTTATTTTCTAGTTTCTGTTAGATCAAAATTGGAAACATTGTTAAATTTTTTTATTAAATCTCATGAAATAAAAGTGAAAAAAATAACGAAATTCAGTTTCTTTACATATCAGTGGAAGTAAATTCAGTTGCTTTATAAATCAGTGGAAGTAACTAATTTCTCAGATTTAATTCAAGCTTTTTTCTGTTTTTTAAATGATATTTTGAACAATAGTTTTTAAAAATATTTTTAAGCAGCATTTTTTAGAAACAAAAGTTGCTATTATCTTTTATTTGTTAACCTTATTAACTTTATTGCTTTTGATAAAATGTTTCTAAATTAATAAATGTTAATGAAAAACACATAAATTTTTTTCAAATTTTATGTGATTTACTATCTTATATATTTTTTCGTTAAACGTCTCTTAGTTTCTTGGTATTGAATTAAAAATTTATTGCAAGAGGTATTTTTAATTTCCATTATACTGTACAGAATTAGTTTAATCACTTTTTGCTAATATGCTTTTATTGACTTGCATATAATAAGATTCACTTATGTATCTTATAAATTCTAATTCCAAAAATCAATTTTTGAAGCAAATAATTTTATGATGGGAAAATACAGATTCAAACACTGGAATAAAATTTCGTTATCGTATCATCTAAAACACTTATCTGAGTCTTTTGATAAGAGTTTTTAGTTCAAATGTAATTGCATTTTATGTGGAGTATCATTTTCATTTAACTACCATAACTAACGCAAAATATCTGATTTAAGATTTACACTCAGTAATATTCTGAATGAAATAATATCCTACCGGCATGGTATGTAGTTATTTTATGTGACTTATTCGTGTTACATAAAATTAAAATGCAGTTATTTCAATTTTATGTAACATGAATATAAAATTAAATATGTTTGAAAATACTCAGAATAATTTTGTTTATTTCATAAAACGTAGAACCGTTAATTTTTTTGCAAAAATTTGTTGAATTTTTTTTGAAATAATCGCGCTACACTGTAAAAAATCCCCGTTGTCTTCAGTATGCATAACGGATATATATAACTAACTTACCGTAATATAACTTTAACATTTATTCATTCCTTTTAAGATTATTTTCCATACTTTGCTGGAACTTTTTAGGAATTACTTAATAGGTTTGAACACTTGGTATAAATAAAACAGTGATTCGACTTCATTGTCAAATTGATACAATATTGAAGCAAAATTCTCACTATCACAGTTTCTTCGAAAAAAAGCACTTGAGCAGTAGTGGTCAGGGGTCAGAGCATGTGATGATGCAACGAGGTTCGAATAGCATAGAAGACTGATACAAATTCTGCCGACATAATTTATTCACATCTGGTGCAAGTACAGCTTTAAATCGTAGCTTTCACAGAGAAAACTTGTTCCCGTATGGTAAAAGTCTGTTGAGAAAATAGATTTATTTTTTATGAAAAAACATGCCATATTTTGGTAAAAAACTAGTCTGATTATGGATCTTCTTCGAATTTTCTTTACGGAAATGGTTATGGTATGGTAAAAAATTATTTTTGGCTCAAATTGTTTGGTTTTTAACAACCAACCCTTATAACTTCTCGTATGTTTGAAATGTTTCTGAAATGTCTAAAATATTTCTGATGCATTAAGAGAAATATTTTTAAAAAAAATATCCTAAAATATTACACTTCGACATTGAAAGAATAATATCTCAGACATATTTCAGTATCAACTCTTACAATATTATACTTTAGAAATACTTCTACGAATTCATTGTGTTTTTTATTTATTTATTTATTTTTGAATTTGTGACTCACATGAAATTCAAAGCAATGTTTGGTACTGCATTCGCTGAAACAGTTTAGATTACGTTAAATTTAATAACTAAATAGAAACTGCGAGATGGAGAAGACAATACATTTTTTTAAAGTTTTATTTTATTAAAACAGTAAAGTTGAGACTTCTAGACTAAAAATAAAATTAATATAAGAACAACTCGAAATGAACTGATTCTTATCTTATTGCAGCAGAGAGCTAGTAGAATAAAAAGAAAATTTACGGATTCGAGGATTTTATATGTAGAATTTCAGAAAGATATTGTTTTTTATTTGCATAGAAAACATAAATAAACAAAAACTGTTATCTCATATAGAAATACGGTGCGCAAGATACAGCATTCAGCAGAAAAGTATAAACTATTTCTTCCTCACCTAGCTTATGATATTTTGTTATAACTATATCAAACAATGAATACGGAAGAAATGAAATAAGCATAATGTTCCAGGGACTCTAGAAGAATTTTCAAATTTTACATTTTATTAATAATTTAAATCATATAAATTATTTATTTGTCTAAATTAACAATATAAATACAATTTAACTTGCATTTTTAGTTTTGTTTTATCAAATAAATTTTAATCTAATAAATGCTTTATTTCGGATTTTGTATTTTTAATTTACTTACAAGAGTATAACATTTGTTTTTATCATTATATAAAAATGAATTTGTTATATATTTTCATGAGACACTATAAACAAAGAGCTTAGAAGCTGATGGAAATAATGTGACGACTGTAAGACTGACACAATTTATTAAAAACACTGCTATGAAACACAAATATTTTTTTAATAATTTTTATTGCTAAAATTGTTTCCATTAAAATTAAATTTTTCTATATTGGTATCTGATTGTAGGAGACATTTGACGATGAGCTTACTAATTTTCAACCTGCAAGTACAGCGGCCAAAGAAATTAATCATTTCAGAAGTACTAAAAATTCTGCCATTAAAAATGAATCGGAACAGCAAAAGAAATTAAAAAAAGACGAAGATAAAATGGATTTTTTAAAGGTTCTTCTCTCAATGGAAACAATTGGTAATTGTTTAATATCACTGAGTTTTTTGAAGCTTTATCCGTATAATTCCTGACAATTTCTTCTTCGCAAATTTGACATTTCGAACTACACAAATTTAAGTATTAAATAAATAATAAATAAATAATCCCAAGAAACAGAAGCAGTTAGATATTATCTAATTAAAAAAGAAACAAAAATTATTTAGAAAATTAAAAAGAATTTTTTTCTTTATATTCAAGTCTCGAAAATAGTCGCCTATTTTTGAAGCTTTTAAAACTTGTTGCCTGTTTTTTTTTTCATTTTGTATATTTTTAATGCGAATGTAGTTTTAATCAGGTAATTTTAACTACTGTTTCTTTTTGTATATGTTTTCGCAAATCTCAAGGAAAAGAACAAATCCAAAAGTATTCATACTTTTAAGTTTTTATCCATAAACTGCACTTAAGAAAAAAATATACATATTATACAAGAACCCTTGTAATTTTTGAATTTTTCATGTTTATAACTTGATTTTTATCTTATTCAATTCAGAATAAAAACTGAAATAGGACGCACTGAACCCTATGAAACATTACGAAACGCGTAAGTATGTAGGTATACGTTTAAAACTTTTTATGCATAGTAAATTCCACTTATAACTCTCGAACATTTAGTTTTTTTGACTTCCATGTAAAAATTTTTAAAGCAAACAATAACCACTCTTGTCGTACTAGCAATGTCCATTAAAAAACGAGACGTTTTAAATTTATTTCATAAACCAGGATAACAATGACGCCAGGAATCTCTTTACTGGAACCAAAAATGATGAAATGATAAAATTGCTTCTGACACTGGAGCAATGCTCGTAGCTCTAACTTTATCCACAATATAGCAGCACTCAGTAGAAAAAAAAATAGTACCTGAATATCTAATAAATGAATCTGAAGTTTACCTGTAGAATGTGATGTAACACATCACAAGTTTCAGCTTCGAAGTTTGGATAATTTTGAATGGAATTAATGGAATGGAATTTGAATTAAGGAATGATTGAAACTTTCGTTTTCTCCTTTAAAAATTTTTTGGTTTCTTTCTTTTCTGACCGTCGAACAGCAGACCTAATTTTGGGTTTACGACTACTAATGTTCAACTCCGTAGCCTTGTAATTTTGAACCAATCCTGAAGACGAGAAAACTCCTTGATCTGTATCCCCTGAGATCTTTTGGAGTTATGAGTTAAATAATTAATGAAACAACAAATAATAATTTTTCTTGACGCAATTTTGATTTGTCTGAGAAACATTTATGTCGCATACACATGAGTGACACAAATAAAAGAATAAATAAATAAATAAAGTTATTATAACAGTAATATAGTAATAATTTAATAATGCAATCTTATGCTCATATTTATTGAGTTTCATTAAAATTATGTTACCTAATTTAATACGTAATCTTAGCATTTTAAATGTATTATATATCATACTTATCAAACACATGTAAAAAGTTCAGTAAATAAAATTTAAGTTAATGATTATTTGCAATTTCTCAATTTATTTTATAAATATGACATGTAAAAAACTATCAACTTCTTGAAATAAAAATTATAATAAAAAATGGAAACGGATACCTGAATTTTAGTTTCCCAGACTGAACAATGCAAATGAATTGTTTCTGAAATTTTATCAAAATTGTAAAATCAAATATTTGAATTTCTAATAGTCTAAAGCAATCAAAATTATGAGCATAAAAAAGCACACAGAAAATTAAGTGTTTTAAACCGAATACGTATTTGCAGTCAAAATTGCTAAATAAAAAATAACTGTGGACGAATAATTTAAAAAATATATCAAAATTCCAGAAACGAAATTGAAATAAGAATTATGAAAATTGATTTTCACTATTTATAAGATGTTTTATCCTGATCTTTAATTTCAAAATCTCAATATTGTAATTAAGTTTTAATTGTTTCGAAATTTTTACAAAATTGTACGAAAAACATTTAAATTGTTAATATTCGAAAGCAATTTAGCTGCTAAACATAAAATTTTCAGAAATTTAATTTTATTATACCAAACACAAATTTGTACTTGGAAATACTGAGAAGCTCTTTCACATTTTAAATAAATTGTACAATTTTCGAAACAAAAACAATATTAAATAAGAAAATAGTAAAATTTAACAAGTTATGAAATTTTAAAACCTAAATTTTAATCACACTTTCTCAACAATGTAAATTAATTGTTTCAGAAAATTTAACAAAATTGTAAAAACAAGAACTTAAATTTTTAAAAATCCAAAGCAATTTAGGTGCGAAGCACAAAGTGTACTGAAATATTTACACTTTATATAATAATTACTGAATTTAAATAATAATTACTGAATTATATCAAACTCGACACAAGTTTGCAGTGAAAAATACAGAATAAAAACTCTTTTATATTTCATAAAAAAATTTTAAAAAATCTCAAAACATCAAAACGAATTTTTTTTTTTTTTTTTTTTTTTAAATCGAAAAATAGATTTTCACTATTAATGAAATGCCATAACCTGATTTTTAATTTCACAATTCAAACAATATAAATTAAGTGCTTTTGAAATTTTAACATAATTATAAAATCAAGAATTTAAATTTTTAATTATCGGAAACAATTTAGATTCTAAACGTAAAGTATACTGAAACTTAATTGCATCAAACCCAACACCAGTTTATAGTCGAAAATGCAGCACAAAAAAGTCACTTTAACACCTCGAAAGAATAAATTGCTTAAAAGTCGTAAACGTTGCTTAAAACATCTTCAAAAGCAGAATACACTATCATTTTTACCCTTGCTTATTTAAATTAAGTTTACTTTCGAAGTTAAAAAAAAGGATGAAATATAGAAAAGAAACTTTTCTTTTTTTCTCCTTGTGTTGATTCAAATAATTGCGAAAACATCCTATCCGTTCCTTAATATTGACTTCAAGGAGCAGAAGATCTCGTTTCATAAGGTGTTGAGATTCTTTCGATAAATTTTAAGGAAGGAAGTTAATTGGAAATGCAGGAGAAATATTCTTTTGTAAAATATAACATAAAAAATCCTTATTGAAATAAAAAAAAAAAGTTTTGTTTTGCTTCTTTTTCCTTCCATAATTAAAGCTAATCAAAAGTACACGGCTCTGGAATCCAGTAAGCGATTTAAATTCAGAAATCTAATCCCATTATGGGATTTTTTTTTCTTGTTGTATCTGAATTTGAGTTTGATATATTTAAAAATGTGAAATTATGCAAATTAAATAGGAATGAAATGATTCAAACAAGGGATGGGGATGTACAGATTTTTAAATTTTCTTTATTTTTTATTCTTAATCTCTACATCATCTTCAAATCGGTCGATTTGTGTAAAAAGAAGGAAAGGAATAAGAAGTCTAGTTAAATAATCAACTTTTAAGACTTTGTAATTTCTATCGATTTTGACATTAATTTAGATTTAGTAAAAAAATAATTTTTAATATATGTTCTTTTAACTTAGAAAATATTATTCAGTTAAGTTCATTGAGTTTTTATTTCGTAAAAATGCATTTAAGACTTTAAAAACAAATTGCTTTGTTTTACATTTAAACTCGCTAGGGGATTAAAATCAGTTCTCAAAACATAGTTTCTGCCCCTTTAATGCAAATTGGGAAGATTTCATTCAGATAAGTAAATTTTAAAGCCTTTGTTTGGCACAAAAAAGGTTTAAAAAGTACCATAACTATTTTCACGATTAGAGCCCAATGTTAACCATAATGGTATGCAATCTTAAAGGAATTTGGGAAATTTTTCTCAAGTAAAAATTATGCATGCTTTCATTTTTTTGTAACTAAAACTTTCCAAAAAATGTTCTTATTAGCTCTTACATTGAAAAAAGAGTGTGTTCAAAACTATCAGAATATGGTAAAATTTACCTTGTTTCAATAACGTAAAAAATTGATACTCACAACTTTCGCTGTTTTTGATAAAAACTATTTCCTGACATAAGTGTCAAGCAAAACTTTCGTCTCCGGGACGAACTAGCACTTCTACGACGAAAAAATTTTCTTCAAAATTAAATAAATATTTCATCAGTCCATCTTTTTAAAAGGAAGCGAAAATAATGGGTATTGCCCTATGAAACTAACGCTTTTTATAATCACTTTATCGTAGGCAACATATAGGTAAATCAATGTCATCCAAACAGCAAAAGAAAGACAGAGGGGCTGAGGTTCGATCGTCGACTAAAACCCAATAAGTACATCCAATATTCATGCTCGTTAAATTTGTTGAATAAAACATGTGGTCTGTCAATGAGCAGTACCATGGGTACAGGGATCTGGATAAAATTTCCCTCCCCTTTAGATCAAAGTCAAAATTGTGGCCTCTCAAATGCGTGGTACTCCAACTACCCGAGAGGTTTTGAACTAAGATGAACTTTCCCCCTCGAAGTACTCTTTTGTCAAACGAAAGGCGCGCCTTCCTGACTTAATTTGCAATGGTCAGTGACTGGCGTACTTTTCGTGTCCAAGTGTTATAAGAATCAACTAATACAAATATTAGTTTTTTGAGTTTTTTTCTTATGTTTTTATTGAATTAATTGATAGGTTTTGAAATTAACAAATATTTAAATGAATTATATTGAATGCTTGAATTCATAGATTGAATTAAAAGTATATTTTCACTAGTTTATTGCTTCGCTTTCAAAAAAAATATTTAAAAAATGCTTATTACCATATCTATCGTACATTAATTTAACACTTAATTAACTAATTTATTACAGTACTTACCTTCGAGCCTAAATTTCTACGCATTTAAATATGTTTGATCATAAATAATTCGTATGAGATAATTACTTTCTTATACATAAAAAATGACACTACATCATCTTCATTTAATGCTTCTTAAATCCTCTTTATTAAGTTCAATAAAAACTCAAAAAAGAAGGAAGAGTAACAGCGAAAAATGTAATAGAAGAATGGATAATTTATAAATAAAATTATGAAAGGCTTTTGCAAAGGAAAAAAATTACATTATTATAATCTCTAAGAGGTTATAAGATTACGGTTAAACTATAATTAAAGTACGATATTAAGTAATAAGCAAAAGTCTCACTTTTAATCGCAATAACTTCCACTGTATAAAGCTTCTTTTTAATTAATTATAATAATAAATTCAGAAATAGTTAAGGATCAATATTGCTTCAAATTTAGGTCCAATTGATGCTCTCAAGCAGTTCAATTTTGAGCATTCTAGCCTATAGAGAAGTGGTGAATTTTTTAATTTCAAGATTTTATCGTCATAAACACAAATGAAGAAAATATAATAGTAAAATAAAATCAAACTGCATCTGTTTCTTTTTTTAACTATCATAAATAAATTTCAACTGCTTTCCTTCTTTATATAGACATTATATTCATTGTTTTTTTATACGTATAATTTTCTGCTTTAATTTTTTCTTCAACAATTTTTCCAGTATACCAGTACAGAGTGTACATTAAATTACAAATTTAACAGTACAGAATGAACATTAAGTTATCTTTAATGCATGGCTTTGCTTTTCTATCAATTATATTTTATTTCTCTAAAATCTTCTTATAACCGTTCTTCATTAGCTATTAAATGTATGTTAAATTATATTTAATGTCTGTAAGTAGTTATATAATATTTAAAAAACGTACTTTTACAACCTAATTATGGATTTATTGCGTTTGATTTACGATGATCTTTAAATTAGAATTGGGAGAAATGGCTTTTTCCATACAAAAGAATTAAAGAAAGGCCCTTTTATGGGCGAAAAAACCATTAAGTTTTCTGTTAATGCAATTAAATATTTTTCTTCGAACCATCTACTTTGATAGTTTATAGTTCTCTTCTATTGCTAGCCAAATAGTTTTAATTTAAACTACTTGCCTTAAAAGTTAAGACTAAATGAATTGCAAGGATGATTAGAAATTAAATTAAATTAGACATCTAAACTTCCTTAATGTTTAAGTATATTACATACTCTTCATTAGCGTGTTTTTTTTACTATGGCTGAAAAATGTATTAATATTGATTGTAAAATAATTAAAATTAAGTAGAATTAATTTCAACATGCATTCATGTGATTTAGTCATTATAAATTTTTAAATTTATAATGACTTATTTATAATGACTAAAAGTCATTATAAATAAAGTCATTACA
Organism: Parasteatoda tepidariorum; assembly: GCF_982258835.1. Taxonomy (NCBI): domain Eukaryota; kingdom Metazoa; phylum Arthropoda; class Arachnida; order Araneae; family Theridiidae; genus Parasteatoda; species Parasteatoda tepidariorum. Next base: position 82,095,179 of record NC_141761.1, read on the forward strand.
AATTTTTACCTTTTTTTTTAGATACCATTATTAATAATAATAATAATTAAAATTAATAATCTCTTTTAATTATTAAAAGCATACAAATTGTATGCCAGGTATACTGACAAAATTTACGAATTGTGTAAAAAAATTCTAAATTTAAAACAAAAATATAATAGTTATAATAATTGATTTAAGGTTGTCCGGTTTAATAGTAATAATAAGAGTAATACTAATTGATTAAGTTGGTAAGGTTTATGCATTAAAAAATAATTTATCATTAATCGCTATTTTAATCCTTTTTTTTTTTCATTTGGTGATGCATTTGTTTTAAAAGGGCAGCGAAGCAGATTTCAACAGAAACTACCTAGTACAATAGTATACTTTCTTATTTAGTTTTTTTCCTCATTTTTTCGTTAAAGAATCCAATGCTGAGACTGATACATTATTTCTAAAATAAATAGACAAAAGCTAGAACTAGGCATTCATTATAACGTTTTGGGGAAAATTGTTTCAAAGTAAACTATTAAATCATTAAAAAGATCTCTTACAAAAATGTGAAATTGTTTCGTAAAAAAATTGCATCAACTCATTTCATCTCTTTGATGAAAGTTTTTTGTCCAGAAGGGCACTTAGGCAAAACATTGATTTGATAAATGAAACAGTGAAATCATGTGTCCAGCCTCCATCTGTTTATTCTGAGTCTCATTATCAGCAAACGAATGGTATCTTTTGCATGCATTGATTTGGGTATTTTGAGCAAGCTTACTTATCATAAATGCCTCAAATATTTTCGACTGATTGGAAAATGTTTCTCAACCACTGATGTTAAGGTGCTTGAGGGTTGCATTGGTATAAAATAATTCATATCGATTGTAAAAAAAGGAGGGATTGTAATAGATAAATAGATAATGTTAAAAATAGATACTGAAATCTCACGAAACTTTCTTCGTTTTTGACTAAAACATTTCTGATATTTGGTACACTATGGCGCTTTTTGCAAGAAATGTTACCATACAGTCGTAACATTTCTTGTATGTACCTCCTTGTCAAGGCCAAGTACTTTTTCTTAAAATTCAGTAATTTCAAACAAGTAAACTGCTGTAACTAAAAAATTTAATTTTGACAAAGATAATTTTTTTGTGAATTTTGAGTTATTTGTCCTATTTATATTGTTTTGGTCTTATACTATTCAGTGTAAAAATACTGCATAACAAGCACTATCTTACCAATATAAGACACGTTAAGTAAAAACTTTTACTATTGTTAATATTAACTATATTGTTTACTTATTGACTTCTTACTTATTAGTTCTATTAATTCGCACATTGTTTTATTTGATTTGGTGTAAGAAATGAGTCAAAAGCAATTATTTATTCACATATTTTTTTTATCACATCTTACCCCTTTTCCATCTTTGATTAACTATTTAGGAAAGAAGGTTGGGGAAGAAACATGAGACTTGTGAGAATACGTTGCGCACATCCCAGAAACCTTAACATGAAATTATCTTTACTTATAAATTAGTGTGCTATCTTTTTTAGCTTAAATTTCCTGAATTATTATTAAAGATAAGAGGATTTCTTATATTATCGTAATTCAGGGTACTGATATTATGATTCAATATTAAACAGATTTATCTCAGTGTACCAAAACAGTAAATCTGAAATGCTTCTGAACCGTGTGTAACTTCCTCTTTAAGATTATCTATCAAATTAGTTTATTTATTTTTAAATTCCCCTTTGTTACTTGGTTGTATTCCTAAATAATTAAAAATCGGGTAAAATTTTTAATATTAATCAATAAATTTAAAAGTACAGCCTAAATTAGGAAATACGTCGAATAATTATGAAAGAACTATGTCGATTCATTTAGTTTTGAATTTTTAATTATTTTGATAAAACAATGGAATTATGTACAGCTATTTTCCTAAACAAAATTTTAGACGCAAATCTTTACTTTTATTTAAAGTATATATTTTTTAACTTTCTTTAATGAAAAGTAAAATGTATTGAAAAGAAATTAATAGACAGAAAAATTTAGAAGCAACCAACGTTCTTTGTTCGATACACTATTAAAAAAAATTAAATTAATGACAAAAGCGAAACAAAAATTAAATTAAACTTCTAAAAATATTTTAAAGCAATACGTCAAATCGAATTTAAGCAGGTATAAATATTATTCGACGTATATGTTGAATAACTTTAAGTAAAGAATAATGCATTTCGATTTATTTATATATATATATATATATATATATATATATATATATATATATATATATATATATATATATATATATATATATATATATATATATATATATATATATATATATATATATATATATATATATATATATATATATATATATATATATATTAAACTTTCTTTTTAAAGATTGATTCGAAATCTACGAAAGTAATATGTATTATTAAGTTCTAGAGAAATAATATTCTGAAATGCAATGTCGTTTATTTTTTTTCATTTGTAGATAATATATAAGAGTTCATTGTATGAACGGATATTCAATTAAAATTCAATATTTTACATAGTGAAAAAATTTTTCGAAGAAAAAAATATTTTTATATGTAATTAATATGACTTTACATAGTCAGTAAAGAAGGCTCTAAAGATAAGTACTATTCCTTCTTTTCGAATTTTCAATGTTTATTATCCTATTTTTTTTATATTTATTTTTAGCAAAATATTTCTCAACATATTTTAATAATGAAAGAAAAAGTTGATATCATAAATTTCTGAATATAGACTGAATATTTTATTAACATTGAAGACTGTAAGAGTTTATTTCTCCATACAATAATTAAGTATATGCCTATTGAAAAAAGTAAATATTTTTATTTTGAATTCTATCTAAGGAATGGAATCATTCCTTAGCTATATTTATCTTTATGAATGAGTATGACAGGCAATGAATATTTTGTTTGTCATGTTTTCGTTTACTTAATATGTATTTAGACGAAAATTTAGTTCTGTATTCCTAAAATCATTTGTTATCCGGGTTATTTTATCGTAGATTTTAATTATTTTTTTTTCCAAATTTTTACAGTCTAATATTGTTTTTTCTTTCTTCATTATTTGTGTTATTGTAAAAATTCATTTTTCATTGCATCAAAAAGAAGTTTTAATTATTATATTTTTAACATGCCCTTTTAAATCAAGTATTGATTTTATTTCGTTAGAATTTTTTAATGAAAACTCTATTTATATATGATACTTCTCTGAACTAATCCACTGTTATTTGGGTCATTGAAAAACGTGTTTAAAATTTTTGATAACTACTTGCTTGTATGTTTAAAAAAATAGATAAATCATAAAAAACTAACAAGAAGGAAACAGTTAAATGATATTGACTTTTTTTTCTACTTGTTTGGGGTTCTAAACTTATTTAAATCATTTTGAGTCAGTTACACCACAGTACGATTAAAATTTGATTCTACAGTGCAAATATTCTGTAAAAATGTGTGGAAATGCTGTCCTGTATAAAGTATAAAAATATTTATTTCACAGAAAAATAGTGTTTCTACAAACGGGCGACTGCTTTTAGGCTGGTAAGAACAATTGTTTTGACAAGGAAAAATAATCACGTGAGCAGCAAGCGAGCATAAGCTATAAGACCAGTCAACTATCTGATTCAAACTATGGTCATCTTATTAAGAGGAGAGCGCATGGAGACCTTAGCTGATTCCTAATGACGCAAAACAGCAATATGAAGAAAAACTGCAGTTTTATGAAAGTGATAAATGTTTGTGATCCAATTTTTCAATATCTGGAAAATTACTCTAACGCTGCATTATCTGAGCCTATAAAAATTTGCGAAAAGTGTGTGTATTTTTATAATTTTCTTCTGCAATAGGTCCGAAAAAGGGACTTTTAAAAATTAAATTTTAAATATACGACTATTTTTTAACTTCGCTTTCTTAGAAATAATTCGGCTGATTTCATTCAAATTTTGTTTTTTTTTATATATACATAAAACTATATACCTTAATATTTTGTAAACATTTACAAATCATATCTTGAGTTAAAATCACTCAAGTGAAAGAGTTATATGGAAAAAGCTCAATTTGAGTGAAAAAAATTTGACTCAAACTTGAGTTATTTTTACTCGAATTTGAGTGATTTTCAGTATTACCTGAGTGAATCGTTTTTACTCAAACTTGAGTGATTTTAACTCGTGTTTGAGCGATTTTCAGTATTTCAGTTTGTAAATTGCAGTCAAAATTTTTACTGTTAATGTTCGAAATTTTTGTATCAAGTGGTTCCGTCTATCGTAAGCGACAGAAGATACTATAGTTTTCGTTTAAAAAAAACTCCTTTTGAAAGAAAGTCTTAGATAGGATTTTTTTTTTATCATAACGTTTGTTGAATTTAAATATCGAATTAGATAATATAGTACTTGTGAAAGTTTTCGCAGTGAGCATATCGACACTGTGTATCCTGGTATTCGAACTGGCTTCCCGTCTGTCGTGATATTGACCGATTAACCATCTCGGCTACAGTCCTGTGTCAAGACGGCTACAAAGAACTAATTAGTTTCATGAGCTGGATCTTGTTGGCGAGGATAATTGAGGTTGGCGGTAAAACAAAAATTAAATGAATTAACTTAAGAGGTTTTTTTTATGAAAAATTCATAACCACTGTAGATTTGAGTTTTTTTTTCTTTCCCCTAAGTTACGTCATTTTTCTTTGAAGTTTAATTTTTAAAAGTAAGGAGCTCTAAACGAATTTTTAAAGTAAGTAGTTTTATAAATATTATGCTCATTTAGGTTCAATTGAAAATACTATCAGTTGTTTTTTTTCGAACAAATTTATTCGTTTAATTTATAAAGCTTTATTTTCAAGCAGTAAGAAAGGTATATTGTTTTAAATTGCTTAAATTTTTTTAAGAAAAATTTCTGAAACAAAGTGAAATTAATAAATTTTTGAAGAAGACGTTAGAAGCTAAAAAATCAGGATTAAATACCCTTTTTCAAACTCAATTTTGCAAACTCTTTTGATATAAATTTGTTTAAAATCCAAACTATATATTTGTCTTGATTTGAAAAAAATAAGTATAATTTTTGTTCTACAATAATCCTAGCTTAGTATGAATTCGAATAAAAAAATTAACTAATTAACATTAACTACTTGACTTAACTTTAATATTCTTTTTATCATAAACTTTGCTCAAACATAGTTTTCTTAAGTCAAAATCAGTTGTTCTTAATTTAAGTTATATCGCTTCTGAATTATAAATAATTACAATTAAATCAAGTATGTATTTTATGAATTTTAACTATTATGAATATAGATAGTGTACGTTATTTCCGTTATCAATATATATGTTCAGAATTTTTACCTAATTGTAAGAAATTAATATATAATCAAAAAGAAAAAATATTATAAAAATTTAATATACCAGCCAGGAAAGCAAGTTTGAAGACATCAAACTCTTTCAATTTCACAACAATGCAAAGTAACTGCAGTTTTTCTGCAGATTCATCAGAAAATATACTTCTGAAACAATGACTGCATAATTACTTCAAATTTACTGCAGAATGACTACGGATTTAAAGTTTCAGTTTTTTCTAAATTTATGATTTTCAAGTGACCTCACTTAAACTACAGTAATTTTGTAGACAATAGCTAAAATTTTTTCGAAATAAATTACTGAGAAATTACTTCGCATTAGCTGCAAAATAACTGCAGTGTTTTTACAGTTAAGTTTGCAGTTAACTCTAGAAAAACTTCGAAATTACTTCAGTTATGTAGAATAACTACAGTTTATTTTCAGCTGGGATATAGGTATATAAATTCAAATTGAACTATATCTCATAATAAATATTACTTTTAATTTTGCTCCTTTTTTTTACTATTAATCTATAACTATTGTAAAATTCTAATTTATTTGCATTTTCAAATACTTTAATTAGCATTGTACTTTTAATTAAATATTAATTCTGCATTTTCAATTTTGCCTCGAAAATTGAATTTGAAGAAAAGTGGTAAGAACTTTTATGCTAGCAACAAAGGAAAAATAGTTTGTATAATGTGATAAATACTTTATGAAATAAGAAGATAGTATTAATTCTGAATTCCAACTAAATAAAAGCTAAAAACAGGATAAAAACAGAAAAATTCAAAATGCTGCTTAATTTTTTAAATGTAATATTTTCCACTTTTTCTTTGAGTGATATATTTATAATAAAATACATTGAACATCTGAAGATTCTGATTTGAATGAATGGATGTTGCAAATGTGAACTTTCATAAATTAAAGACAGTCAAGTTTATTAATAGAAAGCAATTTAAATAACAGCAATTATAGACTGTATGAACAATAATTTCGTAAATATCTTTTATAAAAGAAGTATAGAATGATATGAAATTAATTATCCAGAAATGTTTTGTACCAAAATTATACATCAAAACAACTAAAACATGGATATAAATTTATTATATTAAAATAAAATGTTAAAACTTTAATATGAAATCTGAAAAAATTCTAAAACTTTTATCAGATATAATATATTCCCACATGCTTTGACAAAGATTCTAGCAGGGAATCAAATTTTTTATATTTCATAATCATCCAAATTCAACACTTTCAATTTCAATAAATTTTTTTGACAAATAATTTAAAAGAATAGTATATTTTATTGAAAAACAGCTAATTTAAATGGAATGTGTATATAACACATTTAAAATAAAAGTATTTTCATAATAAAAACAACAAAGTATATCTACTTACTGAAAAGTAAAACAGCGTCTTCTTCAGAAATACCGCTGTGAACTAAAAGTTGTTTTAATTCTTCTTAATTCAAAATATTAAGTGACATATTCTCCAGAAAAGAAATTAAACGTAAAATAAAAACGAAGACATAATCTATTTAGATCACAGAACATAACAATTTTATTTAGATTTATTATCTTTTGCTTTTTAAAATAAAACGATAGAAATTCCAGCTTATATCTCGCACACAATTAAATAATAAATAAATCACTCAAGTTTGAGCTAAAAGCACTGAAATATTGCTTAATAAATACCACTCAAGTTTGAGTTAATGCAAAGCAAGAATTTCGCTCAAATAGGAATGTTTTTCACTCAAGTTGAGTTAAAAAATTTTAACTCTTTTTTGAGTAGGGGAAATAACTCTTTCTTTTTAAGAGAGTACAAATTACCTGTAGCGCAATCTTAACTATAAAAACACTTCAGTTATTTTGCAGCCAATGAGACGTAATTTAATAGTAAAAAAATTTTAGCTATTGTCTACAAAATCACTGTAGTTTAAGTAAAGTCACTTTAAAATCATAAGTTTGAAAAATACTGCAACTTTAAATCAGTTATTATACTGCAGAAAATTTGAAATAATTATACAGTCATTGTTTCAGAAGTATATTTTCTGAAAGACTACAAATATTTGGCATTGATGTAAAATTGAGAGTAAGAGAGTCTTCCGGCAATCAAGTAGACATTGATGTCTTCAATCTTGCTTTCTTCGTTAGAAAATCTTCAACCTTCTGTAATGTTTTCGCTTTTTTTTAATATTTTAATTTCTGATTATTAATTTCTTATATTTAGGTAAAGATTCTAAACATACATATTTATAGGGTAAAGATAACGTACACTTTCTACATTTACAAAAGAAAAATGCATAAAATACATGTGTGATATAATTATAATTATTTTATACCTTAGAAGCATCAAAATTTTTTTTAAAATATTTGTTCACAATTTAATTATTTGGTAATATGCTTAAAATTAGGTATTTAAATATTTTTGTATTTCAGCAATTTTATTAATAATTTTATTTTTATTTATTTCTTTTTATTATTCATTTATTTATTTTTGAATTTAAGAGCTGCTTTTACATAAAGTTATATTAATAAAAATATAGTATTAAAGGTAAATAGTTCATATTAATTAGCTTTTTGTAACTCAAATTCATACTAAATTAGAACTATTTCAGAACCAAAGTTATACTTATCATCTTATCTAATCAAAATAAATTTTTAGTTTGGATTTTAAACAAACTTATATAAAAAGAGTTTACAAAATTGAATTTGAAAATTGATATCTAATCCTAGACTTTTTATCTTCAAAACTTTATTATTTCAATCTGTTTCTGAAATTATTTACTCAGGGAGAAGGTACGTTTTTTGAGTCTTATTTTATACCGCAAATCGTCATCTGCACTAACTGAATGGCGTATAGTAACATATTTGAAGACATAATTTTAAACCATTAATATTGAGTTATAGAACGTGATAATTCAATCACCAGATCAAAAAATACTCCTCTTCTCTCCTCTATTCCTCTTCTTTTTCCTGCACACTGTTTCTAAAGTTTTTTTGAGAAAATTGCAAACATCTGCTGGTGGAAGCAAAAATATTTGAAATTAATAACATTTATTATATTAGCATGCTAAAAGCATTTTTCTTAAATATTAATTTCTTTAAATTACATTGATAAACCAATGATATTTCAGTACCAATTGCTTAATACAGTGAAAATAATACTGATTCCAAAAGTATATCAGCGATGAAAAGTAATATGCCAACAATTATTATTGTATTTTCTCAAAATAACAAATTTCTCTTTAAAATTACCACTCATCGAATTAAATGGCACCTTGCAAATTACTCATATATACTTTCTTTGAATTTGAAATCTTCAAAGAATTATAAAAACCTTTTTTGCAACATTCTCATAATTATTCATGCGATCATTTGTTCATAATATTTTCATCCATTACAACCATTAACAGTTATATTTGAAATGAGTTAACAGCAAAATGCAATACATTAGTATGGAAAAATTTCAATTACTGATGAAATTTTGTTTTGCTTTTTTTTCCATCTTTTTCGCTTAGGTAAAATTAGTATATAAGAAAAACGTTCCCACATGTCAGCATAAAAATTTTGTTGCATATAAAAGCCTACATTAATTTTCAACACTGCATTAAACATTGCAGTCTTTTACCTCATTTCAATTTTCATTTTTTTTTCTAGTTAAGTAAAAGAAAATATATGTTTTTTTTCTCAATTATGTTTTAAGTGCATTTTTTCCTATTATTTAACTGAACCTTTAATTATTCATTTTTTATAAAATTTAACCTGGAATGCATTTAAATTGGATGTTAAAAAATAAGGATCATATGAAAGCTCTAGCTATTAGATAACTTAAAGTTGGCATTTTTGTCAAAAAACAGCCATGTCTGAGTTTTTTCAATTGTAACAACGAGAAAGTGGTCGAAAGGTTTTTATTACTCCCAAGTTTCCAATGTGCTTTTTTTAATTCTTTTTTTAATTGAGAATAATTGCGTTAATATTTAAAAAATATCTATTAACAAGAAAAACATACCTTAAACAACCATTTTTTGCACGCGAATCTTAATACTTTAGAACACGAAACTCTAATTCGTCTATAAAGTACTGATAAGAAAATTTATAAAGTGATAAATAATTAATTTAAATAATGTATATTGTAGCAGAAACTAATCTATGAATTAATTAATAACAGCCATTAAGCTCTTGTAAAATATTAAGCTCTTCAATTAAACTTCTCTTATTAGTTACTGAATATATTATTATGAGGATTACAACTTACCATAGAATATGCGTTTCAACCCGTATTGAGAAAGTAAAAATTGTGAAAAACCTATGAAGGCTCTGAACCTAGAAACGAAGTGTAAAGGATCATACACAATAAAAAGATTTGCATAGATTTACTTAGTAGCATTACGTATTCTTTATTAACTATAAAACTATCTGCAAAATGATCTAGAACCATTAAACTCTTACTTGCTTTTCTACAGAAGAAATCGCTGTAACGCTCACAGAGACTTCTAAAAAATTTTTCTTCATTTCCTTTAACTTCAATTTTCATTTTCGAAAGACAAAAGGAATTTCTACTTGCTTTCTGCTAGATTTTGCATGATAGATGACTCCCTTGCCAAGTGGTATCATCCACCAAACGAGTTAGCATTCCGTGTATTTCTCTTCCCCAAATGCATTCCAATTTTTTAATCAAATACGCAGTTATAGATCGGAATGAAAAAAAAGCAAGCAAATCAGCCGTTGAAGTCACCATAAGTATAAACCTCCATTGTCATTATAAAAACGTAAATATACAAAAAAAATCAAGTTTTTTACCTTGTTTGGATACCTGAAGTAGATCTATTCTACGTATATTATTAAGGTATTTCAAGTAACATTTGCTATTTTTTTTAACTCATTTTAAATTTGACACTAAAAAATCTCAGGGATTTTTGCATATTTTACTTAAGAAATGAAAAATAATTTGTCATATACTTAAACAGCTTAAATAAATGTTAACAAGAATGTAGTGTATGTATATTTTTTCTAGGTATAGTTTTCTTATATCTATAGGAAAGAAGTTCTAAAGATGAAAGTTTTCATTTATTTTGAAAAAATGGGAGCCCTTTCAAAATAATAGAGTTGTGATAAAAACTCACAGACCCATGAAATACATTTCCGCTCTTCTTTTTAAAAAGTAATAAAAAAAAATAAGAAAGAAGTAATAAAAAAACTGATATGGAGAAAAAAATCACTAAGTTTTTCACTTTTAGGGGTAAGTTATATATCTGTCCAAAATAAGTATATATGAAGCAATATTTCAGAAACATAAATCAATCTATTTCAAAATACTTCTGCGAAATATGGTATCTACGAATAATCCAACTCTTTAACAAATAGCCTGGGTTGTAGATTAGAACTTTGTTTTATAGTGATAATGGAAAAAAGGAAAGAAATGCGCAATAAAAGTACGTTGTCACTGGAATCATTAGAGAGTTTAATTTAGTTGGGATGTTAGTAAAAAGTTTTTTCTACAATGAACTGATTCTTAAACTTCCTAATAATATGTTTTTTTAGCTAAATAGTAGCTCAATACTAAGAAATGGTGGCAAGTACTTTACACCATAGTGATACACAAACCATGGATTCAGTGTTTCACTATTCCTATGTTCTTTTATACTACTTGGTGTAAAATAGCCGTCACCATTTTTGTTATTCAATAACATTAAATTTATAATAAGTGGACCGGGAAGTAATGTCGCTTCGGTGCATTTGATAATTTTTATCAAGATTTTATTCTTAATAAATAATGTATTCACCCTCGTTAGCAACAACCTTTTATTGCCGGATCGAAAAAAAAATGAATTGGTTTTTAAGACTAACGATAATTTAATGCGCCTAAACGACTTTACTTTTCGGCTCCCCTAATATTTACAGGCAGACAAGATACAAATGAGAGTCAGTATAGTTATATTTACGCTGCAATATAAAAAATAATTAATTTGGAATGCATGTATGTACTTGCTTTTTTTTTCAAATTAAGTTAGTTACAATTAGTTACAAACATATAAGTGTAGCATAGAGTTAATGGTGGAATGAATTCGAACTAGGCTTAATTGGAAAGAAGTGGATAGCAATTACACATTATAAATAAAGTCCATACAGTTATCAGATATCTAAAAAAGAATATATAATTTCCGTTATCACACAACTAACAACATGCATCCGTATTTGCGACAAATTTCTGATTCTGTGATGAATAACAGTAGTGAAAATAACGACAGTATCTCGCCAACTCATTCCATATTGTAAACAAACTTCTGGCGATAATCTACTTGGCGTTTCTTCAACTTTTGACATTCAATGCGTACCTACATTGGTGCTTTCGGAAGTGAAACTGATTCGCGTATGTGAAGGTATGAGAGTATCAGTTTTAAATGTATAGATTTAAACTACACCCTTTAAATTGTATATGAGCACTGTTCCTTCTCAGAAATGTTTTGGTTGTTCAGCATTACATTTGGAATTTGGAGAAATATTACGCCACAGTTTTTAATATATATATATATATATATATATATATATATATATATATATATATATATATAATATCCCATACTCTTAACTCTTGGCGGCATCTCAATGGCTTGATTGTAAAGTTTGATGACACAAGAGATGTAATCGGCTGCACAACCTTAAACATAAAAGACTTTGTCACCTTTTTAAGTAAACTCTTTAAGTGGTGTTAAAATCTAAGTCTAAAGAAAAATAAATGCGGGGAATGCACTAAAGATAACTGTGCTATTCACGTTGGAAACAGAACAAACCTCCCTCTAAAGGGTCCTATTAAAGAGTTACATTGCCATTAAGGAGCGATACACAGTATCTGTGCACTATGGAAAGTTATTGGAACCTTTATTAACAGACAAGCATCTTTTATATGTGAAGATAAAATGTACTTTAGGTTTAATTAACTCTAAATGACATATATCTTACATCATTTTATCATCTCATAGAGCATATTGTTATTTAAGAGAATGAAGTTAAAATATATTTAATATCCAATTTCTAGATGATTAAAATAAATCGTGTCTTCAAATCGTAATCGTTAAAAATATATAATGAAAATGTTTAAAAAAAATGTAGACGAAACACTGGAAATAAGGAATTTTCTCGGTCCTTATATCGTAAAAATTTTCATTGTATGCCTTTAGTTAGTTCTATTTACGTAATTAATAATCTATGATTAACAAAGCATGCAAAAGTGAAGATTCTAAGTTTTCAAATTTTATTCCCAAATAAGATCGCAATCTATTGACAATCGATTTAAAATCTATTTACAATCTACAGAAAAAAATTTTGGGTTCTTAAATGAAATTTTATTTATCTGGGGACTATATTATATCCCATTTATTGTATCACTTAACTTCCGTTTTAATAGAAATTTATCGTAATATTTTTTGTCTAAATGTGCATAATTTGGCCTATAAATTTTTATGCATTAGATTTTGGCCTATTCATCTGTTCAAAATTGAATTCATATGCTTTTTTTATGTATAATGTGTAAAAACTATTTTGCATAAGAAACGGTATTCATTAGCGATATTTTGTTTATTTTTAAGAAGAAAAATTATAATAGAAAGTGTTACAAATATCAGAAATATTTGAATTGTTTATTTAAATTAATAATATAAGATGAGATACAGAGGAATCATACACGAGAACAATAATATTGCAGAATATCAACCAGTACAATGAGTTGACAGAATATTAATAAACATATTTTTTCATAGATATGCAAATAATTTAACACCAAATATATACTAAAATAATTATTCACTACTTAAAAATCTTTTTTATACATAAAATGTTAAACGTGTTCGGTCTTTTGAAGTGAACAACTTTGTGGCTGCTTGAACTTTAAGCTCATTAATTCAGAAAACTAGGGTTTTATAAAAAAACGTGATATATCCTATGCAAAGAAAAAACAGTAGTTTGTCTTGTTGATAAAAAATAAATAAATTTTCAAAATTAAAACTGTTTTGATTGATCTTCAAGTAAGATAAGTAAAAAACCTTTCTAGCTTTACGAAACAAGAAAAAATGAAAAAAAAATTATAATCTTTGAGTCACTTAAGGATTTTACTGGATCTACCTTTAGTGTATATTACTTAAAATAATGATTTTAAGTACTTATTTAAACAGTGTTTTCTATGAACGTAATGTCAATGTTTTATTACAATTTTCTGTTTGATATCTTACTGAAATTTCCGGAAAATGCTTTTATAAAATTTACAGGGAAATAGATTTCATGAATATGGGGTTGAAAATGGAAGAAAAAAAGATTCAAAAATTACTTGCTTTGAAATGATAAATTATTCAAATATTTATTTGGAGGATAGAAATTAATTTTTATGAAATTATTTTATGTTGCTCGGAAGAATAATTAATAATTGTAACAATTACTCTTAGTTATTTATTTTTGCTATTAATATCGCTGCATAACTTAAAAAATAATATAATCAAAAAGCACCTTTTCGAACATCTATTATTTATGTTGTAAACTAACCTGAAACTATTCGAATTATTAAAACTTTCAAATAATTGGAAATATTTTAGAACATTTTCAAGTAGTTTTCCAGGATAAATATCAAAATTCGACATTTCTTTGATGAAGTACATTAAAATAAAGCGTCAGTAAAAAGTTTGTGCTTTCTGCAAATGTGTTACATTTGTGAAACTTAAGGTGTGAATTGTTTTGTTTTTTTTATCATTTAAATAAACCATGCATCAATTAACTTTGTTTTTAGTTTTGAAAAAACCGTTCATTCTTTAACTAAACTTATTAAATAAACTTATTTAACTTTTCTTATTAAACTGAGATTATTATAAATAAGGGTAAATCTTTGGGTAAAACTCTCTTGAATAATGGTATTATGATTGGATAAGTAGACAGAAATTTGATTTAGAAGATGTTTGCCCTTCGAGGGAAAGTAATGCTTAGCTTTATGCTATGGTATAGCCACCCTATAATTAAAGATTCGATTGGATCACATTGAAATATAATTGAGTGCCTGTTTATATTTCCAACATATCAGTTTTTTTTCAATCTTTTTCTCTTCATGAACTTATAACTTCAGATAATAACTCATAGTTTTATGAGTTTTGCGTTCAAGCAAAGTTTATATTCGAACCTGTGATATTTGATTTTAATCAAAAAGATCAAGCTTCTCTTCAGTATAATATATTTACTTCCACTTCAACTTTTTTTGGATATTGGTACATTATTTTCATCTGACTTTTGTTTCGTGATTGTTACTCATTTTCGTGGTAGTCGGGGTATGGTTGTTTGTCGTGGAACGGATGGCAGATCTCAAAACCTGATCCTGACCTGACTGCTTACTCATAAAGCAGCAAACGTCACAGTTATGTAACAAAAACGCAACATTGAAATATTTCCGGGGTTGAAGAAACGTAACAAAATGTTGCAAGTAACTTCCTTGTTGATCATAAAAACGTTAAAATGTCTGCGTTATTAAAAAATGAAAAAAAAATTCTTTGAATCGTAACATATTACCTAACTAGCTTCATTGAACATTTCAGAATTCACATATTGTCAAAACCTGACTGCTTTTTTGATGGAATCATTGTCAAACTAATGAAATACTTCCAAAATTTTCCATTGCTTTGAACGTCAGAACTTTTTTTTCTTAAGGAGTAATACACTTTATCTCATAACGCTTTGCATTAATGTTTATTTTAAATTGTCTGTTCATATTAAATTATTGACACTAACAGTATTAAAATTGAAATACCATGCATTAAATAACAAAAGAAAGATAATGATTCCCTTTATATATATTTCTGGACTTTGAACTTTGTTATAAATTAATTTTTGACTTAGTTGTTGGTTAACATTTGAACAATTTATATTTGCAACTAATATGTGTGCTTATTTAAACCAAATATGGCAAACTAAAAATACTACGATCTTTTGCTAATATTAAGTTTCGTTATAACTCATCACTTGTTTTTATTAAAGTATGAAATTAATATTACTTGTTTTTTTAACACATGTAGAATGGAATCTTAGATGAAGAGCGTTTTAGTTCATTTTATCCATAAGAAGACAGAGGCGTTGTATGATTCTTCCACCTGAACAGAATAGTCAATCTTTCCTTTATTTTTCTTTCAATAAAAAATTACTTCTCACTTTGAACGATTTCTTCAATATACGTAGCTTGTTTTTCTTTCGCTCTCGATTCAATTTACCAGTTTTGGTGATGGAAAGATACTTTTTGTTGTGATATTAGTTTTTTTTTCTTGCATCATTGGTTCTTTATCATTTTATTTCCACCAGTAGTTACTATTCTATCAAATGGAAAACTAGAGTACAACTACCCTTCCTCAGACTTATCACCATTTCATTTGTACCTAAATAAATCTAGCTAATTATTGAATATTTTGATAATATATCAGGTGATAGGTTGAAGTTATTAATTATTTTGTGCGATCATCGCTTAATTATTCTGCATTTTAAGCAAGAATTAGTAAATCGGACATAGATTGTCATGCAAAAAATATGCCCGATTAAGTTATTGTCCGGTATATGAATTCTACATTTGGTCTGTCAGTGTACTAAAATTATATAGCTGGGACAATTTGATTATTTTTCAGACATTAAAATAAAGTGGACCTCTTTTCGGAACCCAAATATTTTATTAACATCACGAATCTTTCCTTCACTTAATTACTAACGTAAAATATCTTTAATTTCATTATTTTTATTTTATTTTGGAAGACAAAAACGCATACTAAAGATAAAAGAATCTTGTTACAGTGGTATATACACTGAGAAAGAAACGTTATTGAAACAAAAAAACATTTGAACATATCTATAAAAATACAGTTAAAGAGATATAAAAAATATGAAGGTCTTGTGCATTAAAAATATTGTAAAATCTGTGAAAAAATTTTACATGAATATATTTATGAAATGATCTTATAAATACCTTTTCCCTTCATATACAATAAATTTTTAAATAATATCATAATTATTTATTTTATCATCAGACTGTTTACCACAAGTTCTTATTTAATCAAACTATCAGGATTTCCGCCATAAGCTTTAAATAAGAAAAAATAAGAATTTGGCGGCAAGTAAATAAACATTCATCAACTTTAAAATGAATGTATCTATACGATAATTTAGGGATAAACTTCGATTTAGATAACTTTCAAATTTATTTGTATGTGCTTTTTGCTACATACAATTGTAATAAAATATCTCTATGAACAACTGTAGTTTTCGTAAGGTAATTTTTTCTCTGCACATGAAATTAGTACATATACACCACTAAAGGTAATCTTCTATGTCCGTTTTACTATAACATATGTCGAAATATTAACTTTATCCGAACGGTATCTTCATTTGCTATTTCTGCATTTCTTTTATTCCCCTCGCTTAATATTACGTATTCAGTTTCATTCATTTTTCGATATAAGTAGTTAAACATCCATGATGATGATTTTTTTTAAGATTTCACTCTCTTTCGAGACTTCGTGAATTAAATTCCTCTCCTATAATTTAAGTTCAAATGTTGCACTAAAAATTATTAAATTTTGCTCAGAAAAAATCATCTAATATTTGATAGAAATTATTCTCAAAGTATATACTTCAAAAAGAATATCTCAACCATTTTTTCTTTTGTTAGTTGGTTTATACCAATTGTTTAAGTAACATTTTACGCCGTGCGAAAAATATGCAAATAAAGACACTTAATTTACCCTCTTATAAAATAAAGTTAGTATTTCAGTTTGTTAAAATATAGAAGCACAGAAAATTGGTAAATGTATTAAAAATACATGAATGCAAAAAAACAATATTAATACAGCTGGTAACAAAAATAAATGTAATTCTAGCTGTTTGAAATATATAAAAGGAACAGAATCTAAATTTTGTTATATCCTCACTTTGGAGGAAAAAGTTTAAAAAAATCGATGCATAAATTTATAAGAAATAAAAAAAAAAGGAAATTCCGAGAAAAGTTCAACTTGCAACCTTGTTTTTAACTGTTCTATAATTCTGAAAAAATTATTTCCCTTACAAAGGCTATAAATTTTTTTAAAAAAAAGTAGCAAAAAATTGCATTAAATTATCCAAGTACTGTATTTACTAATCCGAAATTGCAAAGTTAATATGTTATATGTTATATATGTTAATTGCAAAGTTAAGTCAAGAAAAATTAAGTTTTGTATATACAAAACAATATATTCATTTTACAAGCTTAAAAATGTTGATTTCAATGTGTGAGTTAAAGTTTAAACTTAAACTCGTTTTTATTTCGTTTCCATACTGTCTCTAAAATATCCCAGAAATTTAATACAAGTTAGAGGATGAGACTACAATGCAAATACAATTGTTGTCAATATTTACCTATTTCAACATGATTTATTCTTGTTTTCCTTTCAGATAAAAGAAATTCTTTCCCTCTTTTCTGAAAAATATATTTATTGAACAGTCTGTAGTTATTGGTGTTTTTAAAACAGTTTCTTTTAAAAAAGTTTCATTAAAATTTACTTTTGAAAAGTGAGAAGATCTTGCATACTAGCACAATAAAAACAAATAATGCACAATAATATTAAATTTTGTTTTCTGTGTTCAATTTAGATGTAGTTATTAAATGATAATATTATCATTATAAAGTAAAAGCAATAAATATGTATCTATTAACAACGTGATGAAATTCTACAATCATTTTGAAAAGTAGTGGTAAATTTAATGTTATATTT
This sequence comes from Parasteatoda tepidariorum, assembly GCF_982258835.1. NCBI lineage: Eukaryota > Metazoa > Arthropoda > Arachnida > Araneae > Theridiidae > Parasteatoda > Parasteatoda tepidariorum. The sequence goes on from NC_141761.1 coordinate 82,113,274, forward strand.
CAATTCGTTCAAATTAATCATCATTTATATTTTAAATTTCAAGTTACTTTATAAATATTTTATTCTATTCCTTTGACTCATTTGAGCATTGAATTGCAGCATAGTATATTTAATAAGACATTCAAAATCGTATTTCAAGTCCTTTTTTTGCGACGTTACACTGTGTAAAATTCCAGATAAAGTTACGAGAAAAATTGCAGGCATCCAGGGTGATTTTTTACCGCAATTTTAACTGGGATATTTAATCGCGTATGGCTGTGAAAGGTTGAGACATGGTTTAAAGTCATTAATTTCCAAGCCAATCTTATAATATATTTTATCAGCATTAAGATAAATATTAATATTAAATATAATTTATAAAATATCTATAAATATCCACCTCATTGTATACGTAAATATTATGCACATTCTATAACTTGTAATGCTAAGTTAATGTTTTGAGAATCAAATTTTTGTCAACATACAGCTAACATTTTTTTTTATTGTAAATAATGTAAATAAAAAAATTTTAATGTAAATAAAAAAAAGGTGTAACATATACTAACACATTTAATAATTTTATTTATTTTAATCATTTTGCATTGTATTAAAAGTTTCTTTATTGACTTTAATATTTAAAAATGTCTTAATTTCAAAAAATAAATGTTTTGTGATGTCATTAATATTTATGAACAAATATTTGAGTTTTTTTAAGCATTATATTTTTTAATCATTCATATTTGTTTTTATATTGGTTGTAAGTGATCATGATCTAGGCGAACAAGATGAATTTAATTAAATTTATTTTTTAAGATATTATATATTATCCTTTCAGGAAGAAAGTAACGAAAACAAGTGAAAAATGACTTGCAATTAAAATACCATTAGTTGCTTTTTGTTATTTTAGTTGGAAACGCTATTTTTTTAGCTTCTGAATTTGAGATACAAAAATAAATATATTATTTTAAACTAAATTATAGGTTTATTTTTTACCAAATTCATTAAAAAGGTCAGCAAAAAAATAGCTATTTTTTAATTTTTATTTGATAACTTGCAAATTTACACTATCAAATTTATTATAATGAGATATGAATATAAAAAATTTATTAAATGCTATTTTATAAAATTCCTTATGCAATTGAGATATGACTATAGAAAGAATGTAAAAGTTTTAGTAAAGATTTCTAGGTTTCGATCAATTCTAAAGCTGACTCTTTTAAAATTTATGTAAACTCATTTCTAAAATATATTCTCCTATTCTTAAAATTCCGGTATAGACAATATTTTTCGTAGTTTTCGGGCATAAAAATGCAATATGTACTAAGTTACTATATGGGTAGCATATGCAATTCGTTTGAAAATTTTTTTTTCTTTGTCTGGGTATTGTATGAATAATACATCACTAAGTAAAATAATAATTAAATCCTTTTCCTACACCTCATCATTTTTAATAATTTTTTCATTGCAATACATTTTAATATCTTTGAACGGTAGAGTAATATCATATTATTACATTGCATCCATTAGATGTTTTAGTTATTTTTTTTATAAATATACTATACTATAATACTAAAACATTCAATCTCTTTTGTGTACCATAAGCTGGAAGCACAGCAAATTTTACCTGGTATCTTTGACCACACCTTTCTCTCAGTGTTCTCCTACAAGTAAAGTAACGCAAGGCACTGATTTACATTAGTCACCGGCTACCGATAATTCACAAAGGTTCATCAAATACCACAATATCGTGAATATGATACAAAGCGAAAATTATTGAATACAATACTATTGTGTGCTAAATTTTATTTCGGTAACGAAAATTTTGATAACAAGAGTGGACTTTTCTTTCCCAGAGTACTATTTAAGATAACGATTTTTTATAACAAGAAAACTTTATATTCAAAAAAGAAAAAAAAAACATTTTGATTAAAGTATAGCCTAGTTACTTATAATGAAACATATTTCTTTTTTGCCAAATATATTTGATTATCTATGCAGTTAAAAATCTATTATTCGACTACAAAATGTACTACTAATAAAAAATATAATTATGATATTTCAAATAAAATAGTAAATACTTTATTCTAAGATAAATTTTAATAGGTATGTTTCAGATATTTAGATACAATTCTGAAAAATGGTTTTAACAGAGTTTGAAATGCATTTAAATTCGATTTACATACAAATACACTATTTCATTACACTATCATTACATGTCAAAAATAAATGTAAAGATAAAGTTATTAAATATTAGAAAAATCGGAGAAAAAAGTTTAATTTTTATTTTATACCTTAGAGAATAATTGTTTTCAGTAATTTAGCCTCCTATAATTACGCATCAATTAATATTTAATTTAAAAATGATTTCTTTAAAATTTCGATAAAGTTAAATCTTAATATCGTCAACACATTTTGCCCATAAATGCATTGAATATTAAATAATTTAAGAAAAGTTACTGAAAAATACGCCAGAGAGCAAGCTAAAAATTTATTTTCTTTTACTTTGATATATTTTTAATCAAAAGAGATAAAGGAAGTGTCGCATTATTAGACAAGAAATTAAACATTTTATCTTTCAAGAATATGTAAGCTGTACTTTTATTATTTTGTTAGTAATCTTTAAGAGACATAACCATGATAAGTTTTTCTTTTGAGAAAGGATAAATAATTTTCATGAGCAAGGCACCTTGTAGGCTAAAGTTTTCTTTTTCTTTTTGAAACATGTTTCTTTAATTATTAACCAAATAACTCATTTCAATGCAATGGCTTTTCTGAACTATTATTTCATTAAAAATGTAAATTAATTTTAAGTATTTATAATATTTCAGTAACCTTTAATAATACACTGTTAGTTTTTTTTCTGGGTGCAATTTTTACAGTGCCTTAGATATTCTCAGACTACTTGGTTATAAACACATGGTTTAACTCTTAACTTCAGATTTCAACGTCAGATTAACTTCATATTTTAACATCCAACTTCAGTTTAATGTACTTTTGACAAGTACTTACTCAAAAATAGTCATTGATATCTTTTGTTCCTAGAACTTTTTAGAAAAATGTTTTTGGATGCTTCTTGGAATGCATGATTCACTGAAACTATTTTTTTACTTATATAACGTAATAAATTCATTATTTATAATAGAACAGATGCATTTTAAGAAATTTCCTTAACGTTATATATAATATCCTGTAATATTCCAAATATTTACACAAGTTTCTAAAGCATTCAAAACAAGTTTCTGTTCAAAAAAATCTTCCTCAATATTAAGTGTTTTGTTTGTGGCAACAACCCTATTTAGTTACGTATATATATAATATATAATATATATAATTATATATATATATATATAATATATAAATACTAATAGTATATATATTATTATATATAATTATATACTATATATTATATATACTATATATATTATATATATATATATTATATAATATTACTATATTATATATAATATATATATATATATATATTATATTTAATATATATATATTATATAATATAATATATATATATATATATATATATATATATATATATATATATTTATATATATATATATTTATATTTATAATAATATATATATATATATATATATATATATATATATATATATATATATATATATATATTTATATATATATATATTTATATATATATATTTATATATTTATATTTATATATTTATATATTTATATATATATATATATATATATATATATATATATATATATATATATATATATATATATATATATATATATATATATATATATATATATATATATATATATATATATATATATATATATATATATATATATATATATATATATATATATATATATTAGAAGGGTTAAATTATTTTTTGATATAATTTTATTCCCACCATGAGACCAGAAGGAGTTTTTCAGAAAGCTCTGTTTACCAAAGATAACCTTTCTCAATTCAACCACAAACGAGATTGAATACCGGCATTTCTGTTAGGAATTTTAAGACCCGAAGGGAATTATTTGAGCTAAAATATAACTGTGGATCAGAGATAATCTTCTGAGAAAGGGGACCAATTTGTTACAGTTTTAGCCAGCGAGAATAGTTTTTGGAGAATTACTGTAGCAAATGAAGATTTATAGTTTGCAATTCTATTTTCCGTTTGAAATCTATGCCTACATTTACGAAACACATACCTTTGAATGTCTCCTTATCAAAATTTGTGAATGTTAGTAAAAAAATGTTAGCCAACCAATAAAAATATAATGACAGCAATGGAAACTGCGACTCATTCATTAGATTTTTAAATAAAGTTATATATTTTTCGTCCTTAGAATTTAGGCTATTTCCAATTGAATTCTGGGATTTAATTTTATTAATTAACAAAGTTTTTTTTGAAAACAATAGTCTCGGAATTAAACAAATGAAATAAGAAACGCAAACAAATTTTTAATTATTATTTTTTCGAATATTTTCTCATTCTAAACACACTATATAAGAAACAAATATTTAAAATTTCAATTTGAATTCACTTGATAGGAATTGTTCATTGAAATTTAAATGTGTAAACATTTTGTATACATTCGATAAACAAGAACATTCATTAATATTTTAAGTTTCATTATATATTTGTTTTGAATTTTATACTTTTATCAGATAAATATTTTTATATCTGCTTAAATAAAAAGATATAAATCGCAAAATTAAAATATAATTTAAATCTTTAAATTATCATTTAAGCCATACTTGGCATTGAAATTGTGATAAAAATATTATTATACGTATATTAATATGATAATAATATGATATAACTATAATGTCTAAAATATTATGAAACAGTTAAATGCATAATACTATAACTATAATATATTTACTTTCTAAAACAATAAGACAATCATACTGATATACTTAGCAAAAGAAAACCTTAAAGCAATTAATAATTATCTTTTAATTATTTTTTGATGGCAAAATAATCATTTTGTAGAGAATTATATTGTTGGAAAAATAATTACAATATGTGTCATTATTCCCAATAACAGATGAAGTAACAATTCATTTCGAATATACTTCCATTAATTAACATAATTAATCGTTTAATATTCTTCAGGGATCAAATATCTTAATTATTTTCAAATTCGATTATATGCATTCATCTCTTTTGAGACTAAAGCAATGAATCACTGCACCAATTTATTATATCGAATACATTCATTAATTATACGATGGAGATTTGTAGATTATCAAGCATAACTTATTCAACAACTCGTTAAACAAATCATTTTTATGTTCAGTGTCAAATTAAATTATTTTAAAAGCGATAGATGAATTTTGCTTAATATGCTTACTAAACTTTTCATTTTTAAAAAAATAACATTGTACAGTGTTTATTAAAGCTAACTATTTTATACTTAATTGTTCTAAACTTTAATAATTTAAAAGAATAATTACTCAGACTCACAGATATAACTCAGAAAAAAAATTTCTCCATGCTCTCAGATATAATTCAATGCAAAAGTGCAAATAATATTTTTACATTGCTTACAACTGTTTATTTCTGCGAAATTTTTAACTAATTACGCATCTGAAATGAAATATTAATATCTTATACACCGAAGAGCCATTACATTATGACCACCCTACTAATAACATGTAGGACCTCCTTTAGCCCTCAAAACTGCTAGCATCCTCCGTGGCATTGATTCCATGAGGTGCTGATAGGTAGTCTGAGGTATCTGGTACCAAGCACTTACCAACTGATCCTGCAATTCCCTTACATTGCGAGGAGGTAGCGTGGTAGCACGAATTTGGTTTTCCAAGTAGGACCACAAATGCTCTATTGGATTAAGGTCAGGTGAGTTTGGGGGCCAAGACATGACTTGAATGTCACTGGAATGTTCCTCGAACCAATCCATGACGATTCGACCCTTATAAAATGGTGCATTATCCTGTTGGTAAACATCATCCCCCGCTGGAAAAACTGTTGCCTTGAATGAGTGAACCTGGTCTGCAACTATGTTCAAGTAGCTTACAGACGTCAGGGATTGTTCTATGAGGATTATGGGTCCTAATGTGCCCCATGAAAACATTGTTCCTGGGCGAGAAACCATGAAAACCTGGGCAAGCCTATTGTTATAGATGGAGGGTGGTCATAATGTAATGACTCTTTGGTGTATATGAGTGCAATAATAGTAGGGTCTTATTCCTCCATTAAAAAAAATAAATAATTAAAAAAAAAGAACAGAGAGGGAAATGTTTTACTTCTCTTCTTCTAAGTGGTAAAAAGGTGCATTACATCATGCGTCTGATGGAGGGAAAGAAGGGGATGAATGTAGAGAGAAAATTTAGAGAAAATTCGATACTGTTTCAAGTATTTTTTGGTTATTTAATATTACGCTGAACTGGTCATAGATAATATAGCACACTGTTGAAATTTGATTAGCAATATTTAATATCGAATATATCAGAAGAAATTTTATTATAATATCATTAAAATTCATATTAATTGTTTTTTCTTCTTCATTTTTTCAGTTATCCATATTCTCTTATTTTATAACAAAAAAATAAGTTTAATGAATGAAAATAAGATAATTTAACTAATGAAAATATATAGGTTAATAAAAATCTGATAAAAAAAATAAAAAACTCAGAAAAAAATGATAAAAACAATTTTTAAAGAAATTGGTTGCAAACAAAATTTACAACCAAAAAACTATATCTTATGCATTCAACTTAATCTATATATTTTGTATTATTTTTCATAAATTTAACAATCATTCCATAAATGATAACTCCGTTGCAATGTAGTAGATTTTGTAATTATTAACCCATTCACCAATCTTTGTAGAAAATAAACTTTGTTTTAATATCGTGTCAGTCAAATATCGTGATGTAACCCAAAAACAACTTTTAATCAAAAACATTTTTTTCGCGAAAACTATACTTATCACCAGATTCTAATTCCCAATTACCGATAAGCTTTACGAAAAATATAGTTTGATGCTTTGATATATGGCAGTTGGACTCATCCCACACACATTCTTGTTCTCATCTTTTCTATTTTAACAGTACTAACCTTCCTGTTATCAAAAGATATATTACATTTTCTCTCTTTTATTTCAAGTCACGCACCTCAGCATTAATATTTTGGACTTTCATACTCATTATGTTGCTGTTTCCTTTTGATAATCTTGTTAGCGGACATACTCTTATTTTGACCTTTTTGCGGCTTTTGAACCTTTTAAGCAATTCTATCGTACCTTTTCTGGCTGCAAGGTTTGCTTTTTTCGTTGACTTTGGTTTTTTATTCTACTTAATTTTTTTTTCTATTTAGATATGTTTGTTAAGTTTTTACCCTTAATGAGTATGAAAAAAAAAGAAATCTGAAAGCCTTTGCATTTCCATGTATTCTTTAGATTATTATAAATAGCAATTTATAAATTCTTCAGCTCTGCTAAAATATATAAATTAACTATTATGTAATACGATGTTTCAAAATATTTTAATTAAGTAAATATTGAATTTTAACTATAAAAATTTAATTCAAATCCTTTTAATTAGCTGTGTGATTGCTGGTAAAGATCAACAGGCATATTTTTTAATATTTGACAATGATAAGTTGATAATTTTTACACTATTGTTCAGCTAACTTGCTGATAATATTATTTTTTGAAAACCTCTCATCAATAAGTTAGCTTTAAATTATGAAATTATACATTAGATGTGGGAAAAAAAGAATTAATGCAAAACAGAGACAAGAATAAAATGTAGGATTTCTTGCTAAATTTTTTAAGTCATCTATAAATGAAATGAATAATAATTTTTTCGCTGAAATCGGTCTCTCAAAACGACGTTACAAGTAAATAAAACGTTAGGTTTTGCACATTTTCTCAAAAATTATTAAAAATGTCAAAATTGTCTTTCATTTAGGGGCATCGGTTTGCTTAATTATTTTAATGCTTCTGATAAAGGCTAATAGCTATAATTTTTTTATTTTAACTATTGCTTGTTTGATAGAAAAACATTAAAATTGCAAGAGTATTTTGAGCTGTAAAAAATACAACAAGTAGTGAAAAAAAGCACTTCCCTAGAAACTTAAACTCCGAATTTATATGCAGAGAAGACAGATTCTAGCACAATCACTGCTTTAGATGGTAGTAACATTTCTAGTCCAAAAAAAATAGTAATTCTGGTTTATAAAACCAAAAAGTGAGATATTTAAACCATGCATTTAGTAATTGTTCCCTTCATATGGTAGAGATTTGCTGAAAATTTCGGTTTTCAAAATTATAATTTTTATTTCTACTTTTTTCGTAAAAAATACAAAACTGAAACGTAAATTTAAGCAAACACATAGTTTTTCTGCTATGATCTAAGGTATCATGATAAAATTAAAGCATTTTCGGACAAAAGCATTTTCTAAATTTTATCATCTATTATAAAACAATATTTTATTGTTACTTTTTCCATTATCATAACTAAACCACTTCTGTGAAGTTTTACGAGCTATTTGGTTTTCTCATAGAGCCAGAAAAGATGCCAATTTTACCATAATCAATAATTTTGAGAAATTTTTACAAATGTAAATACTAAAGAGTAATAATTCGAGTAATTATGATTCATAAATATAAAAAATAAAGAGAAATAATAATTCTTAATTATGATAATTTTTAATAATACGCGATGTAATATAAGTTTACCGTATGGTGACTGATCACTGTGGTCCTGTCCTACTAAAGTAAGAAAGACTCGGTTCATACAAACTTTGATAAACTCTTTATGATAATACTTATCTTATTGATGATAAATTTTGATTAATCTTAATCATACTTTAGATAAATTAAACTTTATGATTAACTCACATATGGTAATAACGCATATATTCCTAAATTTCCGGTCCATCAATGGAGTGGTGACAAAGAACAAGCGGTTAATCGTGAATTTTTGTTCGTAAGATTTCTGAAAAACGAAAAGCATTATTATTAAATTAGACGAAATCTCATTATTGCTAAAATGTGAGCATTTACACTATTTAAAGGAAATATATATAAAATAAAATCTACTCAAAAAAGTAAATTATTTAAAAAATACTTTTTGCAAAGTTTTGAGTCCTTAAAGAACAGGTAGTATGTAAATGACAGAGCAATAAATTTTTTGATAAGAGAACCATGTTCACACTAACCTTAACTCTAAGAAGTAAAACTTTGAAATATCACATATATTTTTCAACGTCAAGTTATGAGTGAGATACGAAAAAAATAATATGGTTGTAAAAAATATGAGAAGTTTTGGAAAAAAAACTCGATTTATTCCCATACTTTCATAAAAAGCAGCTTTGAAGAAGGAAGTTTTTGATAAAATATGATTCAACAGTTGCTGAGAAAAGAAATTCTTTCACGTTTCATTCTCAAACTTTTATATGTCACCAGTAAGTCATTCAATTTTAATTTTTAAAACATATTTTTAACATACAGTTTATAAAAACATAAAGATTAAAAGGTTATACTATTATTAAACGTGGCAAGACTATTAAAAATTCATTTTTCAATTCGTTTATTTTCTTTTTTACTTTTAGTTCTCACTATATGGAATAAAAATTTATACACTGTCAAAAGATTCCGGTTAAAATTACGATATAAAGAGTGCATTTCAGTTTAAGTGCATTATCAATAAAATCAATTTTTTTCGTAAAATATTATACCATAACTTTTACAATTATATTTTTTTAATTATAACTATTTAGTAATTAAATGGTGATTATTAAATTAAAAATTACGGTATTTAGAATTTTTGTTCTGTAGCATGTTGAGTTGAAAAGTACCAGCACCTTGAGTGCCGTTATTTTTTTCCGAAATATTTCACAGTGTACAGTATTTTTTTAAATTGATTTTAGCTTTTCATTCATTTTACTTAGAGCGAAAGTTTCGTTTCACATTGTTATTCCAAATATAAAATAAATCAATATGAATGTATTTTGTTAAGCTTACAGTCAGCAATTTTTATCAGTCTTGCTAATTTTCAGTTTGTGTTTAATTTTTAGGTTAATACTAATCAAATTAAATTATCAGAAAAAAATTTAAGAGAACGCTGTATAGTTTCTTATAAGTTTACATTGAATATTTTAAATAAATTTAGAGGCAGACTGATTATAGAATATATTAAAATATTTAGTTATTATAAAACCATTTAGCAGATTTCTTTGCCAATTATTTATAACTTATCGAACATTAACGCGATTAAAATGGCTTTGGAAAATTTTTATAAATTCGTGTAAAATTTCATCCAAATAACAATCATTTAACATCTTTATAATAAAATATTAGTTTTATTTTACGACTTAGTTTATATTATTCTTCAATTGTTTATTATTATTCTAAATTTTCTTCAAATAATTTTGAACTGTACAACAATGTTATTCAATTAATATTTTTAACGTTTGAATTCGTAAGTATATTTGTATTCGTTTCGCAAAAACGTATGAATCTATCAATGCATTAATAAGCCATGCTACGATTCTCATATAGATTCGTATCCTATCGCCGGTTTACCCCCGTAGGTATGTTGAAGTATTTGGATACAGGGATAAAATACAAAATCTTCTAACTGAATCATAAATCAAAAGCCATGTCTTAGAGTTTTATAGTACATTACATATTCCTTACAGCCTAATACTGTAAAGAATTCCTAATGAAATTATGATAAAAAGTACTGGCACCCTTAGTACAGCATTCGTATAATTCATTTTAATTGTAAGATTTCATACCGCCATTTTTACAGTAATATTTCATTAGTTACAGTAATTCAATAATTTTATAATAAATATTACTGTTAAAATAACGGTATTACTGATATTTTATTCCTTAAAATATTAAGGCAAAAATAAATTTCACAGTGAAAAGTACTGGCTCATTTAGTGCAGCCACTTTTTATAGTAATTTGATCATGACATTTTTAATAGTTTAGTATTTGCAATTTTCTGAATTACCAAGATTAATATATTTAGTGAGTTTAAGTGAAGTAAAAAATATATTGTCCCAATGTTTTGGATAAAAAATAAGCAACTCGAAATTATAAAACTGTTATTTATATAATGGAAGTTTTATTTAATACCAAAAATGGTTGTATGATGCTTGTGGATTCTTTTTTATTTTATATTTCGATTTTTTTTTGTTCTGGCATAACCCTTACAAACACAACAATTGAGTATAAACATTTGGAGCAAATAACATACACGAAACAAATGTAAGAGATCTGAATTACTTCCAGGTTCTTCTCATGTATCTCAATAAAAGATTCACTTTTTCCCAAAAACAGGAAAGAGGAGGAGGAGATTTTTCTGGAGTGACAAATGTCTTCGGCCTGGAAATGAAATATATCGTTTGCATCTGAGGGAGCAAACTTCTTAAGTGACGTCACAACGCGTGTCTAAAATCATGTGGGAAAAGAATAGAGTAGAAGGGACTAACTTTGCCAAAATTCTGGAAAAGAAGAGAAAACTGGAAAAATTGAGATTTAGAATAATGCATTTCCGGCCTAACACAAGTCATTGTTGTATGGACATGATGGATAGTATTTCCACCACCGAAATTCATTTTCTTTATCTTTTTAGAAAAATTTAGACTTAGTTTTTAAAATAAAACTTCTTAGAAACGAAACTAATTTAGATTTTGCGTGACATTTGTATTTTTCTATTATACATGGTTATTATTTACTGTCAGAAATCTGGTATCTTTCTATAGTTAATAAATATTTCATACAAATTTATATACTTCTAACTCAGCTACATATTTTGCTGACTTTAACAGTGGTACTAATATAATAATATTTCTCTTACGTTTTTATTAAAATATATTTTTTTACGTTTATAAGGATGGAAACTTTCAGTCAAAATTTCATATATGAATGTTATAAACTCTTGACTAGCTGGAACATTCAAATCTGTACAGGTGTTCCATAAGCGATAATAAACTTAATTTCAATTGTTTCGTGAACAATACAATCCCATGACGCATGAACATATTTTTATACTTTTTTTCACTATTTTGTATTAATTTAAGTCAAAATAAGAGAAAATAATTTATAATGCTGTTTGAATAAGAATATTATACAGCATGAAACTTTCGAGCAATAATTATTCAAGTTTGAAATAAATTACATCAAAAAGAACCAGTGATCCATAATTAAAATTTCTTTAATTTACAAAATCAATTATTGATTTTGAATGTGTATAAATTTTTATTTCAAACGAATTTTTTTTTTGATTTTCTATTCTAATACAAATAATTCCGATAAAGGAACAGATTTTTTAGTATACTACAAGACTGCTCTTTATAATTAAAAAATGGAAAAATATATTTTTGCTTGTAATTGCTACCGGTGTTTTATTTGCGTCACCGGTGTTATTTTTATATTTTGAGGGTTAAATAGTAGAGATAATACCCATGAATCAGAGGAATATCAAATTTTACGAAGCACTGGTGAAAATTGTCCAAAGCTGAATTGTCGAATTATAGCAAATAATTCTTATCCAAAACCTGAAATTTATGCCCAAATGTGCGAAATTAAATATGTTTCCTTTACGAATATTTTCCATCAATCAATTTAAGGTAAAAAATACATATACCTTTAAACTTTACGAAGCATTCGAAAAATTCACGTATAACTGAAACGTCGAATTACCGGAAAAAATGATTACCCAGAAAACGTAAAATTATACGTAAATAAATTTGTTTATATTACAAATATTTTATTAACCCTTTTTTACTTGTCAAAAATTATTACGTTATTCGAACATAATTTTTACATGAGCAATGAGTTCAAATTTAACAATCAAATTTAAATGTATATAAGTTAAAACGTCATGTTGGCGCCTCTCTCAGCTTTGGCTTCGTTTATCTTTTAATTTGGCGAAAGGAAGAGCTCTTGTTGTTTTTTGTTGTGATATCTTCGGACGTCTTCAAATGGCGTCATTCATCGTTTCGTTAATAAATTGTTAAGTAGTTATCGTTTGTTCTTAATTATTCGTAAATACAGTCCGCATATCGACCCCCTCAACATTGGTCAGGTTTGAACTCCGGCTTGATGGACCATGTTGAGGGGGTTGATATGCGGACTGTATTTACGAATAATTAAGAACAAACGATAACTATTTAACAATTTATTAACGAAACGATGAATGACGCCATTTGAAGTCGCCCGACGATATCAAAACAAAAAACAACAAGAGCTCTTCCTTTCGACAAATTAAAAGATAAACGAAGCCAAAGCCGAGAGAGGCGCCAGCACGTCAAATTACAACAAATAATGGCTATCAAAAAAAAAAAAGAAAAAATACTTAAAACTTACGTATACAAATTCGTTTCATTTACGAATATTTTACCAACCACTTCTTACTAGGTAAAAATAAGTACGTAATTTTCACATAAATGTACGCCAGCAATATATCAAAATTTCCTTAATTTGAAGCAGTGAATTATAGCAAAAATGGTTATCCAAGAAACATAAATTTTCGTAAAATTTTACGTAAACGAATTCATTTAATTTATAAATATTTTACTAACCACTTTTTACTAGGTAAGAAAATAGTAGGTTATTTTTGCATATTATTTACGTCAGCAGTACATCAAAATATAACCAAGTTGAAGCGTCAAAATGGTTATAAAAAAATTTACGTAATTTTTTTTTTCTTAAGTTATAAATTTAAATTTTCTTCAAATTTTTTTTTACGTTTAATTTGCTAAAAAAATTTCACTAGGTATAAATGAAAATGTTATTTTTGCTCATTGTTTTCGTGAACAGTTCGTCAGCAGTGAATTTTTTCATAAAACTAAAACGTCGTCAAAGATCGAAAATACGAAAAATTTACATACATTATTAACACACATAAAACCTACTTTTTTATGTACATGTTGCTAAAAGTTCTTTAAAAGGTAAAAATGTGTATGTTATTCTTACAGACTATTTACGACATATACTTTACGTAGCATATAAAGATAAATTTTTTCATTTTTACCAAACAAAACTGGGTAAATACATTTACTGTAGTTGATCTTTAGAACGCAAACCTTGAAACCTTGGGCTCTGCCTTTTATGGAATTTTATGTTATGCTGATTGCATCTTTAAACTTAGCATGTAAATAAGGCAATATCAGTCTTAAAATACTTTAAAATAAGTTTTAGTTACAAATATCTAATGATGCAAAATATGTATTTAAGTAACTATTATTTATAGAAAAAAAACTGAAATTCACTGTAGCATTAAAACAAATAATCAACAATAATTTTGGTTCATTTAGATTTAAAATTTAAACCTCTTGGCACATAATGAAAAATTTTATTAGTTATTGATTGGTATATGAACGGCCCATAAAGGCCATGATTTTTTCATAACCGTTGAACAGCAGACCCAATTTTTAGTTTACGACGAATAATTTTCAACTCAGCAGCCTTGTAATTTTTAACCCATTTCAGAAGACAAAGATAACTTTGCATGAAGTATTGGACAAAATTCTGCTTTCGTGGAGGACTTTCGATGGAAATAACCCACATTTGCGTTACATTGAGAGGAAAACTAAGAAAAACCCCGACATTTATCCTGACAGCAAGGGAATTCTAGCCCATGATCCGTCTACCACTGAGGATATTTTAAGTAAGCACCGTGGTCGGCGCAAGACGAATTCGTTTCGACTATCCATTGTGGGGATTCGAACCCGGTACTCCTCATTGGAAGGCAAACGCTATATCCACTGAGCAACCACTGCTCTAGCTACAGTGGATTGTAGAGAATTGCGTTATATACTGTATATTTAAGTTATGAATAAAAATTAAAAAAAAACTTTAGCGAATAATATCACTGCCAAGTTAAATATAAAGATTAAGGTTAACAACACCAGCTTGTCAGATAAAACTAAAAGCGACGGATTTTTATATAATGGAAGTTTTTCCTTTCGTTAAAGCAGCCAACATAATCCTTCGCTACCCTCACAGTTAATATAATGACTTATAATGAATAAAAAATCATTAAAAAATTCATTTCAAATTATGCACATAATGATAATCACAATAATTAAAAATATATTGAAGAAACTCATCTTAGTATCATCTATTAGTGTAGATTTGTGCATGAGAATTTTTGCACATATCCATGCACAACAAATTTGCTTGAACTATAGGAGCTCTATTGCTCTGAAATATTATTGTCAAAATAATTACAACTTTGAGAACAGTTCTAATTGTAATTTAAAATCATAACAATTACAATTATCAATACAGGTTATAATTATTTAAAATAAATTAAAATAATGAATTATAAGTGTATAATCATATCCTCTCATTGGTTATTATATACAACTAAAATGACTATTTTGCTATCAATCATTACCGACATCATCGATAAAATTTGATATTGAGCCATAATTTCTTGTTCAAAAATCATTGCAAATTATTATATTCATACCGATAAACTGAAACTAAATTGAGTACTTTAAATCTTTCCAACGTTGTAATTGACAAATTAATTTTACAAAGTAACTCAAATGATAAATTACCATGAAAACAATTGATCAAATTTCACATTTTAAGGTGAAGGAGTAAAAACATATTTTAGATTTAACCATGTTAATTTTAGTTCGATATTTAATCTTTAACATTAATCTTACCATTAGCATTTCAAAACGAACATTTATTTGAATACAATATTCGGTCGATCGTTTTGCTTTATCATTAGATAATATATCATGCTTAATAAAGTTCTATTTATACCACACAATTTGTCACATTTAAATTAACAAATTAATTTTTTCACTTGTATATCAAATTCTTAATGACATATTCCATTTTAGTTTGCTGAACATTATTTTTTTATTCATATTCAATTTAAAAACCAAACGGAAGCATTTCCGAATTTTAATTTCTAATCTGAAACTCAATTTATACATATAAAAACTTTTCGATTCAATGGCACTTTGAATACATTAAAAAAAATCGATATTACATGTAACTGATTACTAATTTTTTTTACTGTTTACTATGTGAAATTTCCAATATTTCTGATATTCCTTCGAATAAATTTGATAAAAATCAATAGAGATTCTTCACTTTAATGTTTGCCACAGATACCAATTTTGGAAAATGTATGAACAGTAATGCTCGTAACCGAAAAGCATGATTTGACAGAATTAATATAATAGTAATGTCATATGACATTTATAATGAGTTATATGATTGGTTGGTTGAATTTTAATTACATTATAAGGAGAGAAAGCTGGGCTATAATAAGATCAAGGTAGATATCTGTTTAGACTGGTCTTGATAGAGAAATATCCTAACCTAATTGAAACTCACATTATAATACGAACCTAATTTCTGAAATATTTAAGTGCGGATGTTATTAAAGGAAATTTACATTTAAAATTGAAATCAGGCATCAAAGGTGACTCCAAATTCTATTCAAGTAATCAAAAGCTTGTTGATATTATTCTAGCATTGACTCAATGTTTCTTTTGTTAGTTTCAAGCATGATTTAATACAATAAAAACAAGCGTAAAGGCCATAAATAATGTCTCAGTTGTGATAATAATAATATTCATAGATTTTTCCTTTAAAAAAAATCATCTAAAAAATTTAAACATATACCAAATATTAAGTACTATACCACGTACAAATCAAATTTTTAAATCCCTCGAAATAGATATTTGTACTTTTAATTTGCTATCAACAAATCCAAAGCTAAATTAATAGTGAGAAAATAATCAAAGTACCAAATTTTGTTTATAAATTGTTCATGAAATAAGACTTTCTTGTTTGCTGAAAGTCTTTGCAGTAATTTCATGATAAAATAAAGTTTTTCTCAATTTTTGAGCATAAACTTTAAAAAAATAATCAAAACACGTTATAAATACATTCTTGAAATTTTCAAAAATTATGTGTAATAATATACAAATAAATGAAGCTCAAGCTCTTAAATAAAAGAATAAATGAAAAAAATATGAAAAGTTGAATGTGACTTATCTGATGATGAATTGATTTTATACATCCTTAATATGAACTTTTTGACTGGTAGTGCAATGCTATAATTTATTTTTAATTTAAAATACTCTTTCAGTTTTAATCGAACCAGAGTTACCATATTTACATTTCTGATTATAGAATGAGTTTTTTTTCCTCGCAAATTATCCATTTCTTCTTTCTAATTTTTCACGTCCCGTAATTTTACTTAAATCTATGCAAAAAATGTATTTATTTAAATTATTTAAAAACATGTAACTAAACAGCTCATTGAACGTTTTAGAAGCTTATTAGACAGCTTCGAAAAATTATCGATTTTAAAAATACTTTCTCATTTAATCAATTTTCAGTGTTAAGTAAAGAATTGAGTTGATAATATTAACCAGATAGCTAGCTGCATAAAAGGAGTTTATATGTTAATGGGTAAAATTAACATGACAGCTATTTGTTTTAAACTTTCTTTTGTCCTGCTTATGCACACTTATACTCGGCAAAACTAAGAATATATAATACTGCATTGTTTAATCTATTTTGATCTAAAACAACTCGTTTGTGCATTTTATCCTGAAATGTAAGCTCAAAAAAGGAAAAAAAATAATACAAGTGAATAGATTCATTTTAAATTTTTTCTTTGCTTCAATTTGCCCCTGAGTGTTTAAAAAATGCTTTAAGATTTAAAAATCTTCACCCTGCTTTAATTTTTTACCTAATTTACTTTAAAAAAAAAACAAACAGAACAGAATTAAAAAATATTTTTTAAAATTGTTTTGAATAAAAAATAAATCTTAAAAGAGATTTTTTTTTATTCACAAAGCTTAATTTTACTGTCAATGACAAAAACAATAATCTCCATCCGTCTAAGGAAGATTTAAAATGAAATGAAAAAAAATAAGAAGAATTAAATGAAATCTAATGAAAAAAAAAATAAGAAGAATTTCCGTTCTTAGATTACTTTTTAGAATCAACATGTGTATATAAAAAGTATTAAAAATGAAAAAAGAGATTAAAGTCAAGAAGTTTCTTATCAAATAAGAAACGTCTTGCAGTGTCACTATTAAAGCTGAAATAAAACACACAATAAGGACATCACATGTGAAGTGCTGACATCTTTAAAATCTTTAAAAATCTTTGACTTTTTAAAAGCTGCTCGATGTTGCAGCCAGTGTTATCTAAGAAATACAGAAGAATCTCATTCTTCTGTTAACATTTGAGGAGTGAATATTATAGTGAATATATTATAGTGAATATAGGAGTGAATCTGTTAACATGATAATTAGAATCAGTGTAATATTATTTTAAAATTAAAATTAGCTTCCATGTAGATGAAAAAGTAGTTTATATAACATGCAGTCAGTATTAACTCATTGTTACGCTAATATAAAAGCGTCGTGAAAATACAGAATTAATTCTCACTATTTTCACTCATAGTTATCAGTTTCATTTTATCATTATGCATTAAATTTGAGTAATAACTACGTCATTAATCACCCATATGCTTTGATATCACAAGCGTTTTATTACCTTTAGCATTTTCGGGTCAATTAGAGCCATTTTAATGGAATTCATACCTTGGCATTGCCACCGGCTAGAAACAAACTCAACCGTTTTCCGTTGTTGTGTTAGCAATGTATAACTGTGGGTTTTTGGATAGTTTATACCGTAACTTCTTTACAGTTCAGAGAATTGTAATTACAGTTAATCTTCCTTAAAAATATAGTTAAATATTATTTATACAGTAATTATAGTTAATTATATAATATATTGCATAATTATATATTTATTATACTGTATTATAGTTAGTCTTCCCTTAATAATAAATAAAACAAATATGCCATATAAAAAACTCTCAGTGTTATTTTTGTTATTCTGAGCCTGATAGAAATTATGAATAATAAATTTCTCTTTTTGTTTTAAGTTTTATTTATCACTAATTATCAATGATCTAAGATTGCATAGAATGTAATAATAAGCTTAAAGATGTGAATATGATGTATTGATTCATGTATTCAAACGATTCATGTATGTATGTATTTCAAACAGTAGTAATTGAATATTAAATTAATTATAAAACTTCAGCCTATTTCCTTTTATTACATCCATATGCTGTTTTTTATTTTCAATCAAACTTTTTTTATTGTAATTATATTTTAGTTAAATTTAATTTATTATCTTCTGCTTAGTAAAAAAAAAGATTTAACACAATGACCAAGAAATTTACAGAATATGAAAAAGTAAAAAGTAAAAAAAAACGATAGGACTCTTTAAAACATATTTCTCTTACTTTAATTTATAAGTATATTTTTTAAAGTGTTTTCAATGAAAATTGAATTTCAATTTTTGAGACCCTAAAATATATTTCTTACAAGAAAAAAAAACAACAGTATACATTCAAGAATTATGTAAAGCATTCCTAATGTAAAAATTTACATGATCGGGGTTTCCCATTTAAGAATAATATTTTATTCACCAAATAATATACTAAAAAAGTTATGAAATTTAAGGATCATCAGCTTCGAAATTTTGCCGAGTCTACTTAAGGATAATAATAAATTGTCCAATTTATGTGAAAAGGCATGTCAGAAAACTTTTAAGACTCAGCTTGTTAGAGCTTTAAATAAAGAAAAAGATTGTTGAAAATCCTAGAAAAGATAGTTACAGGGAAAATATATTTTAAGTTACTGAGATCTTATAAAACTTTTACGTTGGGCTATGATAACAATGGTACGGAAGCATTTCACTTTTAGTATTACTTGGTAAAATATTGTATCAAAAAAACCAATTGGTTTTCGAAAATAAACCAAATATTAAATTAAAAGTGTTCAAAATTGTATACAATAAACTAATAATGATATTAGTTAGTATTTTTCGTCCTACGCATGAAATGTTTCTGTAGTATAAATGTAATTTTATTGTAACTTCAGGAATATTATAAAATGTTATATCTGAATGCATCTAAAATTATTTCCAAGATTGCCTTTAGATTTTTTTTTCACTTTTATTGAAATATGAATTTCGTGAAGGTGTTTTTGGATATGCGTTCTTATAGAATATGATTTACGTTTCCGAGAACGTGAAACCAGTATTAAAAAGAAAGAAAAATCGCAAAATGAAAAAGTCTTAAAGGCGCTGCAGTCACGGTTCTATGCCATTTAACTAGTTTGTCTTACCTGTAATCGGGCAGGATTGGACTTTCGAAGAAGTATTTTCTTGAGCAATCACATTCATCATACCAATTTTTATTACATTATGATACGAAAGTATCCAGAAGGACAATTCATGCATTGGAATGCATAAAGAACGGCGAAAAAATGTTTTAAATTATTTGCCGCAAAAACGACCAATACATGCAGCATAAGGATACTACAATGTTACGCAGTATGATGTTATGTTTTGCTTATACCACAGTAAGTACAGTATACAAAGGTGGAGTAATTGTGATGCAATTGGTGATACACCAACCTTATGGCAACGAATTACCATTTCGCTATTTAATGGGATTAGGTTAACCAGCCTAATAGTAACTATTATAATTATATAATAATAGTAACTATTATAATTATATAATAATAATACTATTATAATATTTTTATAATAGTAACTATTATAAAAACATTGGAAATTAACTAAAAAGCTATCAATACTGAAACTAGTGGCAATTGTTTATTGCATGCAGAATGTACCATTTCTCAAATATGATTTAAATAAGGACCAAAAATATTTCTTGAAATATTTTCATTTATGATTAACCGTGTCTGCTCGTTTTGTGAAAGAGCATCTGGCACACTGTCAAATAGAACATTTAAAAACATTTATTTTGCTCATTATTTAAGTATTTGCCTCTGGTTGGTGTTTAGCCCAGTGAAAGTTATCTTGCAAAGATCATCAAAGATTCTTTATTCAGCTGTAAGTAAATGGGGAAACGACATATGCCATATGAAGCTCCATAGAGCGATCTACCATGTGTCAGTGATTCTGTCATTCAGAAGAATACTTAGACTAGTCTAATGTGCGAAAACTTAAACCTTATATTGTAAAAAGTTCTGGATCATATTACGGTAAAATGCACCGGCTCTGAAAAAATATCCCTAAAGTAGAAAAAAATATTCTTAAGCGAAAAATAAAAAAATCGGACCTTACTATTGATTACTTTTCAGCAAAATGTGTATTACTTTATAAACGTGAATGCTATTATTGGATTATTATATTTTATGATCAAAAATAAAGCTTATCTGTTATGTTTTCTTTCAGCGGAATATTTTGTTGACACTGAGTCATTGAGAATTTTGCTTGCAGTGTGTGTAATTAAGTGTGTAGATTGATAGATGGCAAAGTGAAGTCTAAAGTAACTAAAAATGAATAAAATATAAAATTTTTACCATCCTGGGGCAAAAATATGACGAAAAACTATCGCTTAAACTTTCTTCAAAAATTAATGAGATACGATGAAACATGACGCGAGAATAAAAAAAAATTCAAAGAAGAGAGAATAAAGTATAAAAATACTAGAAAAAGACGAATTTATCTAACAAGTAATCAGTTTCGTTGGAAATAGAAATTCAATTCCAGGAAAATCTAACAGGTTTCAATATAAAATGCTTTTAAGCATTTTAAATTCGACGGCCACACCGCTACTGCTTTTGAAGTTGATGGATTTTGAAATAACACTAAATGTATTTCAGCGCTGAAGTGCATTTATTGTTAATTCTGTCAATGAATTCTTTAAAAGGATAGTCGAAATTTGTTTGTTGAATAAAATAATAAAATATTCATCTATGAGAACGCACACTTTTTTTTTTAAACTTTGGTTTATTTTTTCAAACATTGCCTATAAAATATGAGGACGAAAAATAAGAAAGAAGCTTTTAAGGGCTCAAAAATATTTTTAGATATCTTAAAGGATTATTTGATAAGAAATTTGTTTTGAGTTCATTTTGTAGAAACTGTTTAAGCGTTGTTTGAATCAGCTTTTAATATATGGGAAGTTTTTTGTTATTGTTTTAAATCAAACTGTAACTTTAAAAATTAAGTTTAAAATTATTTACTTTAAATTTTTATACAACATCTGCACTTAAAATAGCCAATTCTCTACGACAAAGTGCGTGAAGAATAACAACTTAGAAATGCCTTTAGATTCAACCGCATTGAAGAGAAAAACAGCAATTTATTGAGTAGGTTTCATGCGAGATAATTAAAAAGATAAATATAATGTTGTTGAAAACAATTAATATTATAATTAAAAATTGATTTTTCTAATGTTTAAAGTGAGATTTCTGTTGAAATAAAATTATTATTTTCTTCATAAATAATTCATTATGAAAAAATAAATAAAGGTATAGGCCATTGCAAATTAGACATAACATGTATTCTCTCATTTAACTGATAAAATTTATGTTTCATCCACTCTCTTTAACCATATTTTTAAGCATATTTCTCATTAATCACATATGAGCAGAAATACTTAATAATATAAAGGGATCATATTTCCTTATCAATTACATTTGCTAAAATATTTCAAGTTACTGAAAGGTAAGGGACTAAAATTTATTGTAATGCTTTGACATCGAAAAATATTTGTTAGTAATTCCCCACCACAACAATATCTTTTTATTCTTTTTATAGCTAATATTTAGTTGAAATTCTGTGATAGGAAATAATTAAGAACTATGTATTTCTTGGCAAGAACGCGTAGCTTCTCCAGATGGACATACTTGTTTATTGATAAATTTTAGCCCTCGATATTTAGGAGGTAGATCTTTTCTAGTGAGATGAGAATTACGAACATCGAATTAAGAATTTTATTAAGAGTTTGTACTTACTGTTTATAGAGAGATAATAAATATTACCCAATTTGTAGTGGTTCATTGTAAAAATGTCCCTTAAATTTATTTTGTATTCAATTTTTAATATATTTTTTTCCATAAAAGATATCTGTAAAACAGTATAATTTGTTTTTGATAGTTCATTAAGAAATTAACGTTTCTAAAAATATTTTTTTTATACTTTTTCTCATAAAGTAATAATTTGAATTCATTCAATAATGTATATTTAGATTAAAAGAGTACATTGCAATTTTAATGTAAAATTTTTGAAAATCTTTTATATTCAAAATATGTCCAATTATATGTACTAAAATAACAGAAACAAAGTTTTTGCGCATAAAATTTCTCAGTAGAAGATGGATCATATGTTCAAATCATATCAGCAGTTAAATTGACTTAAGAAGTTTTTAGAGGTTCTCTATCATAACATAACTGTTTTAGCTGGCCAGGTGGCAGAGTGGTTAGCGTGCTTGACTGCGAAGCCAATGGCTGTGGGTTCGAATCCCGGTCTGGGCATGGATGTTTCTCTCTGCATGTTGTTCTCTGTTGTGTGTGATGTGTGAATGTGGCCCACCTTATAAAACGGGTATCTGTGGCAGTGTGATGATGTTGCTCCCCTCCGTGACTTAGGTTCACAGGTGCCCACTGGGTGACGTGACACTTCCGGCATCTTCCGCTGTGAGGAACAAATGAGCCGCTCAGAAGCCAATGCGGTTAAGTCCATTTTTTGATATTTTCTGATTTTTTGAAATTTTGATGAAATAAATAATAATCTTCTTAGTTATTAAAGGGTTTACTCGTTGGTTACTTTTTTCTATGTTAGACAGCACTTTTTTTAATAGCTTTTAAATATATTGTATAGTAATTTCAGAAGTCATTGTGAATAACTCCACCTTTTATCAATATTTTTTTACATAAACTTTGCAATAAAAATTAAATTCTTCTTCTTCTTTCGATATTTGTTGGTAACACTGAAAAACAAAAAATTCATAGTAACTCAGGGTTGCCAGACGTAGTATTTTTAACCTTCCGTTAGTCGCGCGAACCTCACAGGTGCATCCCTACTGCACTTCCACCTCCTTTGCCGTCAATAGATTTTTCCGGGGGTCGAGCCTAATGTTATGTTCCTAACTTTGGATTACTCAAATGTCCGTGTAAAACCGACCTTAGAACATGTTGATGGAGAGTTGGAACCGCTCAAATCACCCCTCTGGTGCAGCGCGACCATTGACGCAAGTATTATGGATATAATATTTTTATGAATTAAATATATATATTTTATCTCATTTTCTGTCCTACTCAACGTAGCAGGTATAAATGGTCAAGTTATATACACAGAAAATGGTTACGGAGTAAAAAACCGCAGAACCTTCTTGCGTCAATTGGTTGAACATCTTGTGATGGAGGAAGAGATCCGACGCTGGAGCAAGAAAAATTTATCTTCGGTACTTCGCTAAATAAGTTTTTTGATATTTATCTCTCTAAAGAGTCTTAAATTGGTAACAATTAACTATTTAAACTAGACTAAATTTCATTTTGCTTTCAAAAAATCAGAAACACCTCATAGGTGCAACGCGATTAACCATGTCGGAAACAAGTGCGCGACTAACGGAAGGTTAATACTACGGTAGTATTTTTTCACCAATAATTGGTATTTTTCGTAGTATTTTTTTTAAAATGTGGTATTTTTTTATTTTTTTTATTTATTGTATTTTCATTTCCTAAAACAAAAAGAAGTGCCACTCTAGTTTTGAAGTAAAAAACAATTTTTGAAATAATCCGACAGTTTATTTTCTATTAGTCACTGTATCTAGTGACGATTGAGAAAAATAAAAGCTCGTTTATACTAGTAGACATAAATTTCTTATCTTTTTAAGCTGCCTAAAGGTATAAGTCCTAAAATTTTTAAGATGCTGCCATTATTTCAATAAATACTTACGTTTTTATTTACACATCCTGTACATATCTTGTTTTTTTGCAGAGTTTGCACCTCGAAAAAAGACTTTATACACTTTTCTAATTAAATTAATAAACCAAGAATTTTAAAAACTAATGTATCAAAAAACATTAATTTTCTCAATTGTTGTGTTTTGGACTTAAGCGCATTGGCTTCTGAGCGACTCATATGTTCGGTACCTGCCATTAGACAAATAATAATAATAATTGTGTTATATAAGACACGTATTATAAACTGTATAACATAATAGTGTTTTACATTTTTTTCGTAAAACAATGAGCACGATTATTGACTCTTAATTATTATTATTTTTCACTTTCTAAAGTAAAATTGCTTAATTTTGAAGTACAATAGTAAGATATGCTCATTTATGCAATTTGACTCAAAAGACTCTGGCAAAGGTAAGCACATTAAAAGTTTTAAGTTAACGGACAGAAACTCCTTATGATTTACTACCTCTATTTTCCTTTTTTGGATCTGCTAACAAAGCTAAGTAACTGGTCTCAGCAATAAGTTTTGCAACTACTGAACATAAATTTTAAAATGCAATTATTTTACTTAAATTATTTTCATTTGCGTTTCTCGCAAATAATTACTTCTTTTCCAAAAATACCCTGAAGTTTTCTTACATAAAGCAAATTTTGCTATGTTTACCGTATTTTGCTTATATAAAATACAATTTTGCTAAAATTTTATATGACGTCAATATTATGAATTCAATCTGACAAACCAATTTAAGTAGCAATTGTTAGTATCAGTTACTATGATGGAAAAAATGTTTATCTAACCGTCTTGCATATTTGTAAGAGAGTAAATATTGTAAGCAGAATTTAGCGAAATAAAACTAACGAATAGTTACACAAAACGCAATTACTTTAGAATGTAATTTTTGCAAACAGTAGTTTCAAAATTTTACACAAGCTATATGCATTCTCTTTAACTAAATAATGGCATTTCTTTTTAAATTAATAAAAATGCTGCAGTGTAGTTTACAAGTTTTAATGATTGTTGTTGATGTATTAGCTGCTGTTGACGTAATGATACTTAAGAAAATTGTCGAAACATCTAGTAATAAATATTTATTTTACTTTATGACAGCCGTTTTAATGTATAGTATTAAATTTATAGAATAATACGTATTTTATAGCTAAAAAGCATTCATTTAGTTGCAAAAAACTTTTGTCATAACTGAAAACTTTTAATAGTTATTGTTGATGTATTGAGGCCCTAGTAAATTTAAGATTTTCTTAGAGCGGGTAATGATAAATATTTATTTTATATAATAGAATTAACTTTATATCATTATATTTATTTCAATGCATAAAACCTTTTTTCTGTTAATTTCATAAAAGTGATAGTTTTCAACTTTTAGCGTAGCGTAGTTTTTAAATTTTCAATAATTGCTTTTGGGGTAAGGAAACTGGTAAATTCAAGATGTATTGTTAAAACAACTAATTTATGTTTTGCAAAGCAGTTTCTGTTCACTTTTTATCTCTATGATTATTCGCATTTGAGTAAACATCATTTACGATTTCTTATGAAAATCTATATTCTTACGAGATTCTTATATTTAAAAAAATTAAAAGTATTTAGAGATTCACATAGCACCACCAATTTATCCATTTATACATAATTTATATTATTATGTGCTTAAGTAATTTATTAAATTATCTTACCATATTCTTTGCATTAAAATTATCCAGGTTATAAATTTGAAATAATTATTCTATTTCAGTTGCCTATAAAATTAAATTATATTATCGAAGCAACAGTCTCAGAAATAATTTTTATGGAATTCAGTTGCTTGTTAAAATAATTTTATTCCCTTATAAAATCCTTTTAATTCATGAGCATAGAAATACATTAGTCAGAAAAATTGCGATCATAAGATGTAAGACTGATAACATTGGTAGGTACTGTAGAGAAATAATTTATTTAATTAAGAATATGTAATAAATTATTTCTAAAAAAAACAAACGAAAATAAATAAGAATAATACAATTTTCATTTTATTTTACTGATTACACTTTTGCATTGTATAATTAAAGAAATAAATTAAATACTTTATAAACTATTAATTCTTTTGCTACAAATTCAGTTAATTGGAAAGCAATGTATTTTAACCAGAAAATAAAATTAATTGGTTGCGAAAGAGATTTATTTTAATTCCCTTATTCCAAAAAAAGTAAAAAAAGTGAAAAAATATTTTCAACAAGAGACTTTTGGGGATTACAGTGGTACACATTAGTTTTTATTGATATTAAATAACATTGTTTTTTAATAAATTTAAGCCAACTTGACTTGAATATAATTCTCAAAAGAAAGTCTCTACTAAAATATTTAGGACTTAATTACATAAAATTATTTAATCAGTTTTGAAAATGATTTATTTTAAAGATTATTATCTGACAGTTCATGAAAAGGATTTTTTAGTGAAACCCATTTTAAAAATATCAACATTTGTTTTTCGTAAACGAAAAACTTTTCTCAATAAACTGTGCAATTTTTCTACAGACAATCTAACACTGGTGCCCATTTCTTTAAACTTGTTTTTGAATACTGCTTTGATATTCTGCAGAATGGCTAAATTGAGCCTATCTAGAATAAAATATCTTTGTATAGCGGATAGAATAAAAATCAATCAACTTCGGATTTTTTATTCATTTTTTTACAGAATCACTTACATACCTTTAGAACGGAAGCACTAAGGTCTGGTCTATAAAAATGTAGATTGATATTTAGAATTTATTTTTATGTATGCTAATTTTTTTCTACCATGAAAGACTCTTTCTTAATTTTACCAACTTAATTTCTCAACTTCAGCTTTAAATGAAGAAAGCTTCTAATAGTATTTTTTTTAAAAATAAAATACATTTTCAGATTTGCGTAAAAAAATAGTAAAACTCAATAGTTAGCTTCAAAAGAAAGTTTTCGAAATTTAAAAAGAAAATTAAACATTGTTTCAAACATAACGTTTCAAATTGCACACCATTACATTCAATGAATTTAAATATATTAAAAGTAGCTAGTTGGCAGATAGGCAGTTTTTAGAATAAAAATATACTAAAAGATTTACATACTAGAATTTCGAGGTATGTAAAAATGATATTAGTTCTGAAATTTCAATATATATTATATAACTTTAGTGAAAACAAATTTCACATTAGGCATATACTTGAACTAGCATA
The DNA here is from genome assembly GCF_982258835.1 of Parasteatoda tepidariorum. Taxonomy (NCBI): domain Eukaryota; kingdom Metazoa; phylum Arthropoda; class Arachnida; order Araneae; family Theridiidae; genus Parasteatoda; species Parasteatoda tepidariorum. Next base: position 82,141,219 of record NC_141761.1, read on the forward strand.
ATTAAGGCGTGAGGTTTACAAATCAAAAATTTATTTTGCTCCTATGGCTACAAATATTTTATATGATATTCTTAGTTAAGTTTTTCGATAAAGAAACAGTTGTTATCTAGAAAGGTGCCCTTGTGGCTTATGACAATATTTCTGGAAGAAAAAAGAGTCGTAGTAGCTCAGAGGAGAGAACATTTGGATTCCAGTGAGTTGAACTGGGTTCAGATCCCAGCAATGGTAGATCGATACGAATTCCGCACCTAACTCACACCGACCACAGTGTTGTCGGAAAATATTCTCAGTAGTAGACGGATTATGGGTTAGGGTCCCCTTGGGATCAAGCTAACCAAACAGGTTTACGTGCTTTTCCTCTCCATGACACGGGAATGAGTTAGTTATTATATGTTTAAATCAAAAAATCCTCCGTGAAGGAAAATTTCTCTCTACACTTAATCAAGAAGTTCCAGTGTCTACTGCATAGGGTTCAAAATTAAAATGTTACGGAGTTGAACATTAGTAGTCATAAATTCTTGGCAAGGAAGCACTCTGTGACTCCTGCAATACTTTTGAAAATGTGGAACATATTTTAATAAATTGCAGCAAATTTCAAAACCTTCGACAAAAAAATTTTCCTGAACATTTAAATTACACCCGACTTAAATTATTTTGGAGGCAGAAGAAAGTCAAACTGGGATCATCATTAAAATAATGGAACACCTTTTCCTTACAAGGGAACTTGACTAGACGGCGTCAACAAATGTGTGCTTTGCAATTAACGAGCTCTACATTTCATGAGATGCATTTATTGTATCTCACTGTTAACAATTTTCTGTATGCTAATTTAGTATTATTATTCATTGTTTTTTTTGTATATATATATATATTTATTTTTATCTTGTAACCTTCGCAAATACTGTAATTGTGTTCTTTAGAAATGATTTTCGAAATTTCGATTAATTTATTGTTAAAAATTTTGTCAAATTTTCTAACTATTCATGTTTTGAGTTTCCTAATGTTTGTGGATGTTTCTTTGCGTCTACCTCGCTGTAACTCATCTTTTAGAAATTGTATCTGTTTTCATGGGCTTTGGAAAAATTCTGGTACTTTTCATCATCACAATATGTTCGTTACCTTTTTTCAACCTTTCTTTTTTTTTCTTTGCCTATTATGCTTGAACTCTCAAACTTCTAAATTCTATTTTCTGCGTAACTACTTTTGTTAATTTTAAGATTTCACTAAATTCTTTGAGGCCTTCTGGTTGGGGGCAGGGAATCTTTGAATCTTGGTGAGGTCGCTGCTCTGCTAGCGCGGTGCCCAACCTACATCATCCAGGGTTTTTCCTGGAGTTGCTTCTGCCTCCCTTGTCCATTTTTCCGACGTGTTTCCATGGATCGCCACCAAGCCTACCTCTTTGAATCCTCTTTTTCGTTAGCTGTCACTTGCGCGCACTTAGAGTCTACAGTATTCTCCGGATGCCCCCTGACGGGGGCGGGACGGGGTTAAGCCTTGAATATTAGTCATAAACCCAAAATTTTGTCAACTGTTCAAAGACGAAGATAAAGTTAAATATTTCTGGTCATGTATTCCTATGCAATTTTATTTCAGATAAGCCCTAACTTCCCAAGAAGTTTGTTGCAACATTTAAGTGAACCGCTGTTACATATAACGTTCTTAAACTACTACATTTTGAAATGGATTAAAAATGCCATTAAAAAATGCAGCTTGAAAAAAGAAATCGATTGCAAATTTGAAATCAGCGCCCTGAAAATATTCCTGATTAGTTAAAAAAAATCTTATGCAAGAAAAAACAAAAAAAAAACATGTTATCCAGTGTTATTATAGTTTGGAGTTGAAGCAGTTTACAATATACTATTTTTTAGAACAGTTGCTTGGGAATCGAACCAGTTTGAAGTACATTGTTTTTTACTACAGTTGTTCTAGAATTGAAACGGTTTAAATTACACTATTTCTTTGCTACGGGATAAAATAAAAATCGAAATCTTTAACTATTTAGTTTTCAACATCTCTTATTTCTTTATTTTCTAAAACACGTATGTAACTATAATTAAGAAAGTGAAGAGTTTTGTTTTCCTATATTATTAACAACATTATATAAACAGAAAATAATAACAGATATCTGTCTCTGTTAATAACAAAAGAAATTTATATTTCATGTTTTATTTTGAGTATAGATTCCTGATCATTTGATTTCTTTTAAAAACAGAAGTTTTATCTTTTTTTAGAACGTTTCCTGACCAAGACGAGCTATATTTTTTAAATAAACAACATTCTGTATTTTCTAGAAATCCGAAATTTACTTTTTTAGACGCTTTCCTTTGATAGTTATGAAAAACATTATCTCAAAGAAAAAACTGCCTCTAGAATATGTTCATTTCTTTTTTAAAGATCAACCTTGTTACTGAAAATTAAGAATATTTTTTTTCACTTTTGAATTTATGTTTCCTTGTATATCAAAAAGCAAAAATGGTAGCTTTCAAAACTTTTATAATAACAATTTTGAGTAGTTTGTAAATGTTTATTAAAATAAAGAATATTTCAAGAAAAATTTTAAATATTTTTTAGAATTTTTTTTCACATTTTCTTATGCATGTAAGAATAACAAGACTTATCTGATCGAAATAATTTAATACTATCAGAAATGACGTTTTCAGGACTGCCTTTAATTTTGTGTATTTATTTTTAACGGAAATTTCGATAACATCAGTCTCAGTAAAATTTTTGATCATATTAATTTTTTTTTAACAACATTTCATTTAAATTTTATCTACTTGTAGTCCATTGTGGATATTTTTAAAAAAGTTATGTCTGTTTTTAGATTATGATTTCGTTGAGGCATCATCCAACGACATGTATGAATGTGTGTATGTGCGTTTCCCTTATAGATCCAACCATCCAACCGAAGTTGATGAAACTTGACATACAGATATTATGAAGCAAGAAAAAAAGAAATGTCAATGTCGACTTAGGAACAATTTACGACGAACCGTTCCAGGGGGATGAGCAAAAAGCGAAATTAATTTTTCTGATCGGTAAAACGATAGGCACTGTTTAAAATTAAACTATAGAAGATTCAATTTTTCACTTAGTTTAAAAATAACATTAGGAAAAATTTCTAGCTTATACCCATAATTTTATCAGAAAATATTTTATTGCACGTATTTAAATATTAAATTATTTCATATTCGCTATGTCATATAAATTTAATGAACAGCATTACGTGGTAGCACGTGCTGTCCACCTCACTAAATTTATACTTTTAAATAGGGGGCTGTTGTATAGTGGGAGCCGAATTGTCAGTCATGGAGCGAACAAGTTCACTAGTTACGTAGTTTGAAGCCCATTTAGATACTTAAAATTATTGATATGGATAATTGTGCAGTGATGAATTGGGCAAACGATTAAAAAAAAGGTTTTCTAATCATAAAATTTCGATCAGAACACGAAAGAAAGACGAAATGTGTTATAAATTGCTTAAGATTTAACTGGAAGTCTGGAAGTGGAGGCCTCTTATGTGAAGAAAATACTCATTTATTCATAATTTATTGAATTCATTCATATATATATATATATATAGTATATATATAGTATATATATATGATCCTGGATATATGATGAATTCATAATTTATTGAATTCATTCATATATATATATATATATATATATATATATATATATATATATATATATATATATATATATATAGTATATATATATGAATGAATTCAATAAATTATGAATAAATGAGTATTTTCCTCACATAAGAGGCCTCCACTTCCAGACTTCCAGTTAAATCTTAAGCAATTTATAACCCGTTTCGTCTTTCTTTCGTGTTCTGATCGAAATAAACGTTTGTATTTAAGTGAAAATTCATATATTCTACAAGCACACAAAGTTGAAAAACATGAAACTTTCAAAAAGTGTCCAAACTTTTGGCCACCACGGTACATATATATATATATATATATATATATATATATATATATATATATATATGGTTATTTAAAATTAAATAAACGAATAATTTTTCGGGATGACTTGAATTGTTCAGTTCCAACTATACATCAAATATAAGAATTCTCATTGATAATTATTATTTATTAAGTAAGTATTTATTTATTATGTAAGTATTTATTTACAATATGACCATTAAACAACATTTAATAATTTATTTAACAATTTTAAATGTTTGTGTGGTATAAAACCAAATAAACAAAGGCAAGATATTGGCTGAATTTGCCAAACTTATCTCAGAATCGCCAAGTTTTACCTTCCCTTTTAAGTATTTCTTTGTATTTTGTTAAAAATAAATATTTACATGTTTCTGAATGCATTTAATTTTGATTAACTAATATATCATATAATTAGTTTTTTAATCTTGGCTCATTTCATTATTTTTTTAGTTACTTATAGTAACATATCGCTGGAAAGTTCAAACGGTTCGTTTATATTTGTAATAAGAAATCTATTTAATATGCCATATTTCATACGCTTTGAATATTTTGATCTGTAAGGGTTTTTTCTTGAAACTTCTTGTGTTAAAATGTTGAAATAATCACTCCTATTGCAAAAAAGTTAATTGGAGTATGTTTACAAAATTTAAACGAATCTTTTATGAATCTTTTAATTTGATTTAATTTAAGTATGAAAATACAAAACAATATTTTAAATTTTCTTTCAGGTTCATTCTGTAGAATCTCAACTTAAAGTAACTATTAAAGATGGTAAAAAAAAATCAAGGCCTGATACTATTCCAAAACCTTTAAGAATTCCACCAAAATGACTTAAATAGATAAGTTGTTTAAAACAAGGATCAATTTTAGATGAACTTAAAACTACTGCAAATATAAATTTACTGATTCTTCTCCATTTTCTTAGATTTTTTTATTTTGTAATTATTAAATAACCAAAAATGTGTATAAACTATTCCTAGCTAGTAATGAATAGTATTTATATTGAAAATAAAAATAATAAAAAAAAATTGTACAAGTACTAAAAAAAGTTAGAAACAATGTAAATCGATGCACGCAATTACGCTTTTTTTTTATCCTATTTGAAGTTAGCGTCAATTGTAGTGATAAGATGTCAAATCTTGTAGCTCCTCTGCATTGGTAAAATTTTTGCTCCGAAACGGTGGACGAGCCGGCCTTTCTAATTCAATGGCTCTTCTTTTAAAGTAGTCTGATACCACGTGCTTTTATGGAACAAATAGTTTCAAAAGCAAGAAGTTCTTATGCGTAACAGGTATAAAACAAAAACTATAATTTCCATGCAAAAAATTTGAATTTCTTTTAAACTTCTATTTTTATTACCTTAATTAAGACTTTTTTTGGATGTGGCATAAAAAACATTTAAAGTAGTACATTACATGTTGTGTTTAGATGCTGACCGTATGGCGAAACAATATCATAGCTAGTACAAATAAGTATAAAATTGTACTTTTTTTACATAAAAAGTTATTAGCGTTTAAATTTTTAGTTGTTTGTTAGGATTGTTTTTGTTGATTCTAGCGTAATAAATTAATTTAGATATGACCTCCTATTTGTCCAGATAGAAATTTCAGCATTTTCAAATTGAATAAGAAGAAATTTAAACTAAAACCATTCAACACAGGAAATTCTTTGCATGTTATTACGTAGAATTTCTTTTTTTATTTACTTGCTTCACAGTTTCTGCTTCACTGTAAAAAAAATTTGGTTCAAATTACGGTAAAAAGTATCGGCACTCAAGGTGCCGGTATTTTTTACCATAAAATCTATTTATACTGGAACAAATAATCCGATATACTGTATTTTTACAATAATAATTACCGTAAGAATACTGAATCACTCTAATTAAATAAATATTACTATAAAAATTATGGTATAATAATTTGCTGCAGAAATGCTATCTACAACTATAACTATATAACTAGCGGAAAACTGGCGAAAAACTAATAACTTGCGGAAAACTGGATTTTACCGATGATACACTCACAGTACCTGTACTTTATACAGTATTTTGTTACGAATCCCTGTAATAGCAGAAAAATAATAGACCGAGCGTAACAAACAATAACTATAAAATTTGGATAAATTTCTGAATACTGTATTGTAAGTAATACATTTTATAAGAATATATCGCACCCTTGCAAGAAAAGTGTCACAACTCTAAAATGCAGTATTTGAGAAAAATCAACTAAAAGAATACTTCTAACATTATTCTGAATTAGACACAAAACTGACACAACTGCCCTCAGCTGGATAAATTGCGCGTTAGAGAAGTGACATTTTTTGAACTTGATGGGGCACGTCATATATATTTCTTATTGACATAAACTCAAAATTGTTGATTTTTTATTTATGTCACTTTTCCTGCCGAGGTGCGATATGTATTAAAAAGTCTTTTTAGTTAATTTAATATATTTTACTATATTTCTGTACTAGTTAGAAAAAAGTTATTGACAACATAAAAACCATATAGCATAAGAAGTATCGGATAAATGATAATTGAAACTCCCAAGGAATATAACATCTTTCTATCTTAAGTTATTTTATATGACAGTGTAGCGACTAAGCAAAAGCGATGTGGTTGTGATGGAAGTAATTACGCTCTTCACTTTGATCTTTCTAAACAGTGATGAAAGTCTCTCGAGACAAGAGGACGATCATAGGACTTAGACGAGAGGTATTTGTGGAAATTTCTATCTTACGATTAATCTATGGTGCTGAGTTCTATTACACGGACACATTACCCTTTCTCTTCCCAAGTCTCATTTAAATGCATGGAAATAATGGGTTTTAGCTATTTCAGTTGTCCTATATAATGAGTGAAAAGATGCGTTGAAAATATTTTTTTTCCTTTTTAACCCATCAATAGAAACCCATGAGAAAAATTTGAACATACTGTCTCTTGTTTTGTTAGAGTTTAATGGCATCAAATTTTCATCTTATAGACAAGATGGCGATCAGGTGACTTAGTCTATATCCTTGGAAATTTCATGGTGCGAGATATTTATGGTACCGACCTCTATTACAAGGACATATTTCCCTTTCGTTCTCCGTCCCGCAGTGGACTGATCGTTAAGACACGGTTCCCAGCAGATCACCGAAGTCAAGCATCACTGGCTACGGTCAGTGTGCGGGTGGGTGACCACTTGGATCAGTCTGCGTAGGGTCCGAGGGTGTGCGGAATTGGTCCTCGTTAAACTGTGCTACCGTAAAGTGCTCGACTTCGCGCGCAGGTCGTCGGGCTACCGAAGCTGGGGTGCCATCCCCTCCGCAGAGGATCAAAATTGTGATGGCATGTCTTCGGATCATCCTCCGGGATGTTCCCAGACTCGCCAATAGCCCATTGTGCAGCTCTAGTGTGACGTAAATTAACAACAACAGCAACAACACCCTTTCGTTCTCCAAGGCTCATTCGAATTCACCCAATAAATAGGTTTAGATACTTATCTTGAACCCCTTTAATATGAACTACGACTTATTTTGAATTTTTTCTTATGCTTACCTTTTTACTTTTTAATATAGTTGCTAGAGAAGGAACAGTTTGTATAAAATTTTCAGCGAATAGACAAGATGGCAATCATAGTATTTAGTCAATCTTCTTGGAAATTTCTATGGTACGATTTATCTTTGGTATCGAGCTCTATTAAAGGGACACATTTCCCTTTCTCTCTACAAGGCTCATTCGAATATATTCAATAAATGGGTTTAGATATTTCAGTTGCACCCCATCAATATGACTGAAGAGTTGTGTTAAAAATTTATGTTCCTTCCTTACTTTTCAATAGAGTTTGTGTAAATAATTGCATCTTGCTTTACTTAGTTTCAAGTTTTTAATTGAATTCAACTAATTTAGTTTACTTTAGGAGATAATGACCTTCAATATTCTATTAATAAGTAAATATAAGAACCTTCGATTGATCAAAGTTGCCTTTCTGGGGAGTGACACTGAATGGAATTTAGGCATCTGGTGTTCTTTTCCTGGTAGGGCCAGTCAGGGTGTGACTGCCATTATCAAGGTGTGACTGCCATTATTTCTACCCAGCTAAAACTAGTAGGTGAAATCTCAGCGAAGTCAGCCTTCAACCTCCAGATGCTCCACGCCACTTGACAAGCAGAAGTTGTAAAATCTCCCTTTTTACATGAACTAAAGTGTCTAAGATTTAAAAGGGGTAAAATAATCTTCCATTTGCGGAAAATGCATTGCCTCGCATTCCTCACCCAATCATCACATTTCCTGTCTGGAACTAGAGAATGAAGATTTGAAAATAAAATCCCTTCTTGTTTTGGATTTTTTGAAATTATACGAACTCGTTCAGCAGCAGCTGGTCTAGCCTATCGACTAGACCTGTTTGGATAAACAACAATAATAACAACACAGTATCTAAGGGGAAAACATCCGCTTCAATTTGCCCATTGAAAAAAAAACACATTATTCAAAAGACAAGTATTACTCTTTTATTGCTCTTACCAAACCATGGTCGATAAAATTTAAGGAATAAGGGTGATTCTTGTAAATCTTATTAAAATGGTAAATAAAATTACATCTGTTTGAATTCGAGTTAAATTTTGTACTGCCAATTTTTAAAAAAAAAATATATTTAAAAGAAAGATATAGCTGTGAGTTTAAATATTTCGGCATAAAATGCTGCAAAAAAGTGTCATATTATAGATATTCATATAATTACGTATAGTCCATAACAACCTATGGTTATTAATAAAATACGCGTTAAATATCGATAACAAACGGGAGAACGTTAGTCAAAATAAAATAAAATATTTATCGAAGTTGCATATAATATTGAAAGGGAACTAATAATAATTACTAGTTATTAATATTTACTTTCATTATTTTTAAATATTGCAAGTTTATTCATTTAGTTACATGTTATAATTACTAGGGGTTGCTAATAAATTAATGTGATATAGAGAATTATAAACAACTAAATGCTAATAATAACTATTTGGATAAAATAAATAATAACTTCTCTTCATTGATAATCATTTTCATCAAACAGTTAATGGGCACACTTTTTACTTGTTCACAGAAAAATAACTATGTGTATAACTTAATATACTTATCAATATAATAACAGTAATAATTTTAAGTTTGCAATTAATATTGAACAGATTTAATATTCTAATTTTATTAAAACTGCTAAACTGAATTAAATAAATAGCAATAAAATGCATTAAATAAATAGCACATTTCAACTATAAAAATACACAGTAAAATGAGAAACAAATGATTAACGCATTATTCACAGTTTCAAATTATGAAAACAAATAATAGGAACATGAAATTCAAAACGAATTAATAGTATAAGAGTTTAATCATATGCTAAATACGATTTTAGAATGTTTAATCATGGAATTGATTCAAACCAATTAAAAAATAATTAAACACAAATAAATTAAATCCGCTCATGCTGTTTTTGATTCAAAATATTTTAAACGAGTTGAAGTGGTAATTTCATCATTATGCATCGTGTCTTCATTAACTTAAGTGCCAGTTTTAAATAATTATTGGCAAATACTAAAAGAAACATTTATTCAAGCAATTTTACTGATCAATAAATAACACATTAAATTGTGCTAAATACTCCCTTGGCACGCTTCAGAACTGCTATCAGCAACTATTCGAGATCAATCAATAATGCTTTCTGCTTTTAAAACTATAATTTGATATCACATTCGATATCAAACGCGCCAAATTGTTTTAATTGCTTTCCTATTTCTACAACATATCTATAATGAATGTATTTCCCGATAGATGTATCTTTTAAGTGGGATACAAAATCTTATGTTGGATGTAATAATTTCATAAAACTCCGCACATTGACAGCGAAAGCGGATATATCGACGATGTCGATGAAATGGTCGTTTATCATGTGTCCTCTTTAATTGAGTCCAGAACAAGGGCTCCCAATGGCGAAACGAATTCCATTCTCAGCAAGTTTGGCATTGGTACCAGTTTGGTCAATGATAGATGATGCTCTCGGACAAAAAACATTCTTCTTTGTCCCACTTAATGATAGCCGTGGTCACGTTTACTTTCATTGTATGAGTTTCTTGGGCTCACTTAATATCTTTTAAATCGCTATCTGTTTTTATTTCTTTGAAATAAGTGTAAGATTAAATTCTGGAGTATCTACAAAAAACTGAAAGAGAAAATCGATTGCTATTATTTTTGATTTTATATATAAAAAAAGCAGTTCTCAAATGTTGTCCGTGAAACCCAAGGATTTCGTCAAAGAAGTAAAAGGTCTCCCAGAGATTTTAACACTTTTACGAGTTCTATCGGGTTCTAACATTTCTGATATCAATTATTATATTAAAATCCATTATTTACTTAATATTTTGGTTGGCTTAACAATATTATATAAAGTAAAATGCCTATGAAATAACATTTTTTTTGGAAAAAAATATTTTATTTTTTGAACGACAATGTATTGAATAAACTATGAAAAAGACATGCATTTTTAAAATGATGCGTTAGTACTTTCCTTCGTGATTTTCAAACCTGAAGAATATAACTATATTGTTAGTGAAGAACGGGTTAAAATATCAAAACTGTGGCAACTGTCTTAATATGGAACTGACACCATATCATGTTTTTAACTGCCCTGCAGTCGCTGCAGACCTTCACCTCTTAAACTACCCCACAGAAGAGGATTTGTATTCATTTAATGCCATAGAAATAACAAAAACTATTCAAGAACACCATGAAATGATTCAATAGAGGATACGACACTAACCAACCAGAACGGGTCTTCCAAAATAGCGATTTTGCAACGTTTAAAGCAGTTCTTTTTAGTTTTTATCTCAACCAATAACTTAATTCGACTTATTTCATTCACTTTAAGATTATCTTTATACACCAAAGACAAACTCATAACAAAGCTAGATTCATCACCAAGACAATGACTTCCACTGTCGGATTTAAAACCTAAATTGAAGATTATTAATGATAAAATGATGACAAAATGTCATTCTCTCTCTTCTCATTAAATATTTTTACAATTATTTTACACTTTTCCTGGGTTCCGTCAAAAGAATGTTGATCATTTAGGTTGCCATAGCAAAAAAAATTGAGGACCGCTGATCTGGAAAATTTTCTGAATTCACAAATTCTAAACTATGTTTTGATTTTTAGGTTCAAAATTTGTATAAAATAAGTATGTTAAAATATAAAATAGTACTGGCACTGTGAAGTTTTAATGGCGGTGAGAATTTTTTACGAAATGGATATCAAAGTATTGAAACAGAGAAGTTAAAAATATTTGAAACCCTATGAAAATAGTGAACGGGATTACTTCAGGTATAGAAATAAATGAAACTAAAAGCAATATGAAAAATTTACAAATGTACACTCTTCTCAAGTTGCATCAACTTTATTGACCATATTTACTAGTTGCCCTCAATCCATTTATATTTCTAATTTCTGCTCACATGTAAACTTTTTCAAACGTTTAATTCAATTTTTTGAAATTTTAAACATGATGAATTTTTAGTTATAGCTAGTGATTGATCAACAATTATATCTTTTCAATAATTACTATTTTTGACATTTTCATTAGTTAATTTGGAAGCCAAATAAGGTATATCAGCTAAATTATATGCAAAGAACTTTCTTAACAGGCAAATCTGATTTGGAAAAGAAAGTTTAGGCAAATCAGATTGGGAAATGAAAGTTATTTTAATTTAAATTTTAAGATCATGTGCTACGGCTAAACAACAATATAAAAAAGCAAAATAACTATAATTATTTATTTATTTTTTGTGAAATTCAGAATTTAGTAGAAAATTAGAATTTAATAATTTGTCTACCTGTTTGTTATTAAAATTAACCATACTAATCTCTATATGTTTCTTAGTATAAATTGTAAGAGCTTATTCCATAATCGAATAAACTCACTCCCAGGTCATTTTATTTATTAAGTGCAATCAAGTTTAAGGAACCAGGTGGAGCATTCTTTTTTTTACTTTTCTAACTTACTTTATATGGCTTATTAAGGAATTATAAACTATGATAGACTATACATTTTACTAACTTCTTGAAAAATTGTTATCATGTCCAATATTGACCTACTTGCGTGTTTATTATTACATAATGACATAATGACCACAAAATACCATGTGTCCCATCTGATTAGAAAATCTGATTAGGAAATGAAATTTATTTTAATATAAATTTTAATACCATGTTCTATGGCTACACAAAAATCTAAGAAAGCTAGCTAAATGTAATTTTTTTGCTTTGTGGAGAAATTCAGAGAAAACTGGATTGATATTTTGGAGAAAATTAGAATTTAATAATTTGTCGATCTACCTATTATTAAAATTAACCATAATAATCTCTAGAATGCTTCTTAGCATAAATTGTCTCAAGAAGTGCTCATATCATAATCAAATTAACTCCCTGAAATGACATTTTATTTATTAAATGTAGTCAAGTTTAAGAACCAGGTGGGGCATTTTTTTCCAAACTTATAGTTTATATGGCATATTAGAGAATTATAAGCCATAATAGACTATAGATTCTACAAATTTATTGAAAAATAGTTATCATCTCCAATATTGACTTACTTGTGTGTATATAATTACGTGATGACATAATGACCACAAAGTACCATGTATCCCAGCTGGTGGTTTGAATATCAAAATTTAATCACAATTAACATTTTAATTACTTCATCTCGTCTAATTGGGTAATTGTGGCTTTTGTATTTTAGAAGGTAAGAAATAAATTGTCTAAAGCTAATTTAACTCAGTAAACAAAGCACTGGGAACGTCTTTTTAAAAACTAAGCCAAAGAAAAGGGCAACAGCATGGAACAAAAATATCGAAAGAGGGAGACGATAATCACTTTATTCCCCTCAGTTAACAAGGTAAAAACCTTAAGTGCTTTTCTGGATAACAAAATAGCCTAATTAGCAGTAATTAAATTGACTAATTATCACCGACAATCGCATCGCTCCAAAAGCCTGGTGAATGAGTGTCAGTGCAAGATTTGTTCCAACCTCTCTTTGATTTATTCTTGTTTGAATCTCTTATTGCTTAGGTTGGAGAAGTGATAAATTGTCCAAATTTATCAGTATTTCCTGAGCACAAAGGGGCTTTAAATTGGATACGTAGATTTGTTTAAATAAATCAGTGATAGTGATTATTTAAAACAAACAGATGAATACAATTTCATATTTTGAGATAAGACACAATAATGAAGGGATTTTGATTGAGGTTTAGGGGATAATGATCCAGTTGGGCGTGATGTGTGTACAGATGATGGATTTTGACTTGTGCCATTAAACATTTGGCGAAAAGCTATTGTTCCTTAATATTAGCAGAATGATATTTTATTTTCGGAATTACTTTATAAACACAACTACAATTCATACAAGAATAATCAGATTTTATGTTTTTTTCATGACTTAAAATTCTGTGAGTGTCTTTAGAAAAAAAATTTAAAGCAGAAAAACAAGTTCTACATATATTATTTTATTTATACATTTTATAAAGTAAACCAGTGGTAGCAATTATTCATGACAAATAGCTAAATGAAATTTCATATTTTGAGATAAGAATGGATAATAAATTGGTTTTGTTTGAGGTTTTGGTGACAATAATTCGGTTGGACATGATGAGTAAATGGAATATGGATTTGGACATCTGTCATTAATTAACAGTAAAATAAAATTACTGAATATACTTTATAAGCTCGCGAACTATTTGCATTTATGCAAGAAAAATTAGTTTTTATTGATGAAATTGTTGCTTTCAAAGAAGAACTAATGTATTGGAAAATAAAGTAGTAGAGAAGTATTGCTTGTGTACAAGGTTATGACCATTAAAAATCAGAAGGTTATGACTATTATAAATCTGATTATTGTGAATCAAACTATGAGTATGTTTAGAAAAACATTTTTTAAAGCTTTACATTCCACATTTTGTTCGAAAATTTTATTAAATAAACCAGTGATAGCAATTATTTATGACAAGCAGATGAATAGAAATTCATATTTTGAGACACGACTACGTAATAAATCAGTTTTTGATGAGATTTTGGTGATAATGATCTGGTAGGAATTGATTAGCATATGGAATAAGGATTTTGACATCTGGCATTAAACATTCCGAGAAAACTCATAGTTCTTCAATATTAACAGTAAAATAGAATTACTGAGCTTACTTTATAAGCATAATTGTCATTTGCATTTATGCAAGAAAAAATAGATTTTATTGCTGTAATGGTTGTTTTCAAAAGGGAACTATTGTATTGACATCTGGCATTAAACATTCCGAGGAAACTCATAGTTCTTTAATATTAACAGTAAAATAGAATTACTGAGCTTACTTTATAAGCATAATTGTTATTTGCATTTATGCAAGAAAAAATAGATTTTATTGCTGTAATGGTTGTTTTCAAAAGGGAACTATTGTATTGACATCTGGCATTAAACATTCCGAGAAAACTCATAGTTCTTTAATATTAACAGTAAAATAGAATTACTGAGCTTACTTTATAAGCATAATTGTCATTTGCATTTATGCAAGAAAAAATAGATTTTATTGCTGTAATGGTTGTTTTCAAAAGGGAACTATTGTATTGTAAATGAAGTTGTAGAGAATCATCGATTGTTTACTAGATTATGGCAAGTATTTCAACAAAGGTTCAAACTAAGTAGTGTTTTCTCAAAAACAAAATCCAAAATTAGTAATCCATTTAGTTTCCTATTATGCAAAATACATATATTCATAAGCTTGTTAATTCAAATTTATATTAATTGGATTTTTATAATTTTGATAGTTTTTATCACATCTAATTATTTTAAAGAAAAAAAAATGATATCTTAAAAAAGATAAGTAATGAAAAAAATTATGTCTCGTCAAGGGGAAGCTGCAAGACCAATTACATTTTGCTTGATCCAATTTTTGTTATCTGTGACGAGAATTTAGAGCAGTTTAGTAATGGAAGATTCTTCATTTTGTTATTGATCGAAAAAGAACTTTCCGTAACTCATCTAATCAAGCCCAAGCATTGAAAAAAATATTGTATACATAAATGACTTGACGAAATTTGAAAAAAATGAAGTACTTTAAAAGAATTATAGGAAATCCATGTAAGCTATTACATTTTATACTACGGCTATGGCAGATACAGATAGATAATCTGTTAATAGAATTTGACAACTGCTTTTCAGCAACAATAATTATAAATTTTCTATTGTTATACTTGGTATTATTCTATTGTTATACTTGTTATACAAGGCATGGTACTTTTTTCATTCTCTACTACCTGTCCTTATTTGAGCTGTGGGAGCAGCGCTGGCCCACCAAATATGGTGCCCTTGAAAGAGTCTCCATCAAATCTTCCTTAATGATACCTAAATGACGACTGTCAATCGAGTGCTCATTGAACAAAAAAATTGGTAAAAGGTTATTAAAATTAAATATATATTTACGAGTGAAATAAAATTAAATACCAACGAAATATGTGGTGTCTAAAACAGAATCACGTTTATACTTTAAACAACTTAGAAAACTACTGAAAAAATTAGTTTGAAACATAAATTATTTCCTGCTTCTTTCATTCAAAAATACTTTTTGAAGTTAGTTTTTTTTCCCATAATGGTAAGTTTTATAACATAAATAAATGTCAAGTAAATGAGCCAGTCGTGAAACTTTTGCTATACTTTTTAAATTTTCTAAGTTCCCTTTAAGTTAAAATTCCCTTTTGTGTGCTAATTTAATATAATGAGGCAAGTAGTTACAATAAAGTTTTAAAAATTTGCCTTTCTCATTAGTAAGGCGAGCTCCAAAACCAAGATTTATTTCTTGGAATTTTTAAAGGAATAGAAAAAAATTTTAAATCAAAAACAACAATTACATAAGTAGATTTATATTTCTGATTTTTATATATTTGAGAAAAAATTATATTGATTAGATTTGTTTAAAATTAAGTGGAAATAACTGTTACTACAAATTAATGTCATTTTTTTCAGTCACTGTTATAATTGTTCATGTTCTTGACATGTTCTACCAACATGTTCTTGAAAACTAATACGCCTTTTTTTAAAATTGGTTAAGGTAAATTTGCTTCATTTTTATTCTATTTTTTCCAAAGTTATAAGTCAATAAATATAAAAATGGAGTTTCATTGAAAAAAATGAATAGAGAAATAATTCATTTTCAAAATAGTAACCTGTCGGTAATTCGAAGAGTTTTAATTTTAAAAAAAATAATAATCAGGAAAAATATAATTTAGACCAAACATGGTTATCAAAATATACAATATAAAAAAGCAATTTTCAAAATTATATAATACATTGGAAGAGAATAGTGATAATTTGTGTAAGTGATAGGCAACATAGTGGTAAGTGATGCTGAGAGCACTACAGTTTTAAAATGTGTATTAACATTTCAGGACAGTTAATGAAATATTTTCTCAATGAAACTGTTTTATAGAAATTTTAGGATATATATATATATATATATATATATATATATATATATATATATATATATATATATATATATATATATATATATATATATATATATATATATATATATATATATAACAAAATAAATAAAAACAAGAAAACACGAAGAAAGTTAAGAAAACTCTTTTTTGCGGATATAATCATGTGGGCTGTTGAAAAGATTATATCTTAGAGAGAGAGACAAAGAGTTCGGACAAATGACAGCCGAGAGAGGTGGAGAAAACAACTTTATAGTGGATTTTACAGGGATACAGGGTGATTCTGTACAGTGATTAAAAACTTTCCAATCTAGTGCACATCAAAAGATGTGGTGACTGCGTACGCTGAGATAAGCACCTCCCTTTTTTAAATTGAATATTCATGCGCATTTGAAGTGATACTTTCATTAATCATCTTAATTTCATATAAATTTTACTTTTCCTTATAACTTTTCTAAAAAAATCATTCCAATAGGTTTGGAAATAGCTGTACTATATTAGTTTAAAATGATTCGGTGACCAACACCTTGAACTTGACAAGTGTGTCGCTAAATAGTTAAGTTACATAGATTAGCTATTTGCGGGTCTATCAAAAAGTGATTTTTGAATAAAATAACTAAGAAACTTAAATTTAATTTAATTTAATTAAAATTATTTAAATTTAAATTACTAATTAAATTTAATTGAAATTTAACTAGGTAATATACTTTATCTAAATAATTTTTAACGTGCATCAAGAATTCCTAAACTTAACATGTAATTAAATATTTTAAGCATAAGCTGACTCCGTAATAAATAGAATAGAAATATGTCATTTTTAAATCCTTTACTATTTAAATAATTAGCAGTATTAAACATTTATGATGAATAGCGACTGATAATAAAAGAGAAAAGAAACATTAATCAACGGAGCTTTTCAACTAAGAACAAAACATTACTTAACAGCAAGTATCGTTAAGTATAGGATAACAAATGTTCTCTCATGTTTACAGTTAGTCGACAAGGGCTTTTAATTATTTGTTTGGGGAAATTGTTAATGTTTTATTTGCCACACTATTTTCTATCTTTTGTGTTAAGAAAAAGAATCGAGCATTTTTCGAGCAAGTGGAAGAAGCTAAATTAATTGGACTTTTTTTTCGATTCTCCCTAAGTACGTTTTTTACTCATCTGAAACAGATCGATTTACTATTTATGAAACAGGAGAAAATGTATTTATACATTAAAAGTAGAATATTAGTATGGCTAAAGTGACTTTTTTTTTACTTTGCATTATTTTAAGAAAAATGAAGTATGGGAATTATCTTTCTAGTTTACTAATTATGGATTTTGTTGCGAAGAATTAAGACAGATATATTAGTTGTTCGTAGACCAAAAAAATATTTTTTCATTAATTTTTAATACCTCTGTTATATTATTTCGATGCGCTTTAAAGTAATAGTAATGCTGTTAAAACTTGTGGATGCATTAATAAGATGAAAAACCGCACTATTAAAAATTTCGGATCAAATTACAGTGAAAAATACAGGCTTTTTACCGTGAGATCCAATTTTACGGAAATATGATACGGGACGAAAATCTAATATGTCTTAATTTTTAGAGTAATATTTAGCTTGAAATCACTTTATCAAATTCAATGAATATTACTGTAAATATTACAGTATAATATTTTACAGTAAAAATGTATTTTTCTCTAAAGTGGATTTTGCGGGTTGTGCACCCAAGATGCCAATACTTAATACTGTGATTTGATCCGCAATTTGAAACTCTAACTTCGTCCATTTTATCATATTAATATACTTGAGGTAAAAAATTCAGATTTATTGTTAAACACAAAATTATAAGCGGATTGGAATTATATGGAATTACAAAATGCAGTTTAATAATCAAAATAAGCTGTTTGTAATAATGGAAACTTCTGGCTTCTAATTTCAATACGCGCATTTGGGGTATTGAAGAGCGTATTGAAATTAGAATAATAAAATGGCTAACTTCAAAGTGTTTGTCATTTTTTAGCAAATTGCCGACAATTGTATTGTTTCTAATTAAATAGTTAATAAATTAATTATCATTACTCATTTAACTTAAATTAGATCTAAATCATTAATGCATTTATTTAGTTTTACATTTAACAAAAATAATGCGTCATTTATTATCAAAAAAAAGTTTAGATTCGAAAATAAAATAATTTCATTTTATGTTAAGAATTTATTTTTATTTTTGTGAAAAAAAAACACAACAAATCTGTAGTACTTAAATAAAACCCCTAACAGACGAAAAACAAAATAAACAATCATTTACTGAATAAAATAGTAGTAGTAGTATTTGTTCTAACCGTCGGTGGACAGCAGACTCATTTTTGAGTTTACAACAACCTAGATCAAGTATTGGAAGAAATTTGCCTTCTTGGAGGACTTCTTGGTGGAACTAACCCGCATTTGCACTACATGAAGAAGAAAACCACGAAAACCTTCCATGGTTAACCTGATGACAAGGGGACTATAACCCATGATCCATCTACTTTTGAAGCTCTTTTACGACAGCACTGTAATCGGTGCGAGCTGGGTGTGGAATTCGTATGGACCAACCATCGCTCGGATTCGAGCACTAGTCCCGAAGACACTCCTTCATAATTTTGATCATCTGCAAATGGCTCACTCGTTTTGGTGGCCAAACGAACTGTGTGTTAATTCGAGCACTCTACAATCAAATAGTCTGACGAGGACCAATACCCCGAGACATCATTTCCTTCGCACGCTGCTCATAACTCCAGTACACTCGTAAATTTTACATATCTGGTACTTTTCTCCCTAACTCATCGATTTAGCAGTATGATAACTCCTCTACACTTGCAAATTTTGCATGTCTGGTATTTTTTCTCAAAATCATAGATTTAGCGGTTGGATAACTCCACTACAGTTGAAAATTTTAGATATTTGGTACATTTTCTTAAAGTAATTGAGCATCGATTTAGCAGTTTGATAACTCCACTATACTTGCAAATTTTACATAATTGGTACTTTTACTCAGAACAGTTAAGCATCGATTTGCTTGATTACTCCACTATGCTTGCAAATTTTGCATATGTGATACTTTTACACAAAACAGTTGAGCACCGATTTAACAGTTTGACAACTCTACCACACTTGCAAATTTTTAATATCTGCTACTTTTGTCTCAAAATTAATCGATTTAGCAGTTTAATAACTACCAAACACTTATGTATTTTCCATATCTCTTACATTTTATCAAAAAGTTGAGGATCGATTTATCAGTTTGATAACTCCATATTTGAGTTAAATATTGACACTCATTTGAAACTGTAACTTGAATCATTACAGTTGAATATAAACACTATCTTAAACTTGATGATTTTTTTAAATAGCGAATTCTTCCATATATGAGTTTTTTATGTGCACGTCTAAGTTATCGTTATTTAATCCTTGCTGCGCCTATTTCAACTGAATATGTTCATAAATAAAATACAGAGATAAAAATGCTAAAAACGTATTTTTCATATCCGCAACAATTTGAAGAAGAATGTTAGTTCTTAAATTCAAGTTCAGTTGAACCAACTACTTAGGTATAATAACTAATTTTTAGCATATTTTATATGTTAGTTGTTATTTAAAATTGTCAATTCTTTTTTCCCTACGTCTTTCCAAGTTGGTCGCTCCAAGTATGGACCAGCCATTGTTGGGATTTGAACTTGGGGTACCTAACAGGAAAGCGAGCTCTCTACCTCCTGAACCACAAAATGGGCTTGTTCTTTCTTGTTTTTCTATGGTTTTATATGTAATAATTTTATTCTTTTAATTTCTTGAAGTATTTTTTCTGGTACAAGAAACAGTGGTTTTCTTAGCAAATATATATTTATTTCTGCTTATCATAGTAAATAATTTTTTTATACACTAAGAAAACAAGATGGTCAAAACTACCAAAATATGGTAAATTTGACCAAATATTTGGTAATTTTTTTCAAATCCCTCTCCTCAAATTTCACTTCCCTACATTGCGTCTTGGCACTGTTTTTGGAAAGGTTAACAATAAAATATAATTTTTATAATGTGTGATGAAATGGGGTAAAAAAAGTAAGAAGTGGTAATTTTACCAAAATATCTTGGAACATGGCATAAAAACCCTTAATTCGGTTGAATTTACTTTTCAATTTTATACTTTTTACTAAACGGAATAATAAGTACTTTAATTTTTAAGCCAGAAATTCCAGTAAACCGTTACCTAATGAATGAAAAAATTACGAAATGATTGGCTTAAGCACTAAATATCTAAGCTTTATTAACCAGAACTATGGATTTTGGAACAGAAATGTCTTTGCCATAAAGCACAGTAATTTTACCAGATTTTGTTTCTGCGTGCAAGCTTTAGTAAATATTATGAAGTTGAAGCTGGAAATTTTGTATTCAAGCATCTTAACCTCATTTGGCTCCTCATTAATATCGGCATAAGGCAAACATTAAGTTAAAAATAGTTAAACAAATGCTGTCTAAATATTACTTCAACTAAGCATAATATAATTAGTCATTTCTTAATGCGTTGCTCTCAAAGTTTATTTTAAAAAAATCCGTTGCAGTTTTTAAATATTTCACTTAAAAGCATTGCAATATTAATTTAATTATCTTAAAATAAGAAAACATGAAAGAAATGTCGATCTTTTTTTCGTTTTTACTCCCGTACATGCAAAATTTAATAAAAACACACTGCAGTTTTAAAAGAAATTTGCGTAAAAATGCTGCCTCACAACTATGTTAATTTAATTCTCTTAAAATAAACAATCTTACTTACTTACTATTCCTCAAACATAGTTGCGGTAATTTGGATGTTTTACAAGTGTCTCATAAAGTCAGCATGTTGACCTAATCTTGCCGTATAATAATTCCGATAAAATTTAGGGCTAAACTTTGCGTTAAGTCCTTTCCGGTATCTAAACGACAAACTGCACCGAATAGCTTTTTCTTTGTAAAGCGACTATTAGAGGAGAGCTCTAAAGTCTGATTAAAAATATCATGGATCATATCGGAACTGTAAACATTTAAACCTTGTTTGAATTCTCATTAAATTAATGTGCAAAAAACATTAAATTATAAATAGTTAAGCGTTTACTATTTAAAATTTACTCTAACTGAACATAATATCATACATTTTTTATGCACTACTTTAAAATGTTTATTTAAAAAAAACTCACTGCAATTTTAAAATATTTAACTTAAAAACAATGTAATATTATTTTCATTTTCTTGAACTTAAAAAAGATGAGGAGACGTTTTTATTTTACAATGTATTCATCAAACAAAATTGCGGTGAAAGGAATTTTGCTGTTTTAATCATTTTTAATCATATCAAAATTTAATAAAAATACACTACAGTCTTAAAAAATTTCACTTAAAAATGCTGCACCACAACGATGTTAATTTAAACCTCTTAAAATAAACAATAAGGAACAGTCTAACTTAATGTATTCCTCAAATTACGGTAAAAGAAATTTGGATGTTTTACAAGTGCCTCATAAAGTCAGCGTGTTGATCTAATCTTGCCATAAAATAATTCCGATAAAATTTCGGGGCTATAACACTTTGCGTAAAGTCCTTTCCGGTATCTAAATGACAAACTACGCCGAAGGGCTCTTTCTTTGTAAAGCGACTATTAGAGTAGAGCTCTAAAGTTTGTGATTGATCAAAAATGTCACGGATCATATCGAAAAGATCCGGAAATTTTTTGCCGCAAGATTAGGATCGTGATCGATGACTTCCCGGCTTGTGAAACCAGTGATGTTGTAAAAAAAGTAGAGAAGTATAAAAGAAAAATAAAGTGGATAGCTGAAATAAGCTTAGTGGCGTGTTAGGAAGTAAGGAATTGGAAAATTTCTTATAAATCTTTAAAGACTTTCGATATTAAATACTTAGTTTTCATTTATAGAATGACAAGACAGCAACCGGAAGTCATTAAATTTGCATTATCTCATTATTCTTTTTCTCTACAAATTTTACTTTAAACATAATCCGTTTCATATCCTTGTGTCAATCATTCATTGAGTTTCCGGCAAAATATCCGTGCTCATTTTTACATATTTGCACTACAGCTATTTAATAAATTTTGAAAAAAGTTTTAAAATGAGAGTTATGAATCATTATTAGCTTACTTTAGAGTTGACTATTTAGGTGAATAAAAAATATCAAAAGCTCATTTAATACTTATTATATAAACTTCAATGTATTGTTTTAATTATAATGTTAGTTTTAATTTTTCAAGGCGAAAAAAATTCTAGTAAAATTCTAATGATGTATGTTAGTGACATTTACGGTATAAAAAGAGCAACATAGTTTTGCTTAATAAAACAAAAATATGCTTTCGTTCATATGGTAACGGTTTAACAAAAATTCAGGTTTTCAAAATTATACCTCTTATTACCACACCTTAGGTAAAAAAATACTAAACCAAGAGACTATTTCAACCAAATAGATGGTTTTCATTCCATCCCCTAAGGTATCATGATAAAATTAACAAATTTTACCACAATTACCAAACTTTATCATAAAATATAACGCCATATTTTATTGTTAATTTTACCAAAATCTTTACCAAAGCTCTTCCGTAAAATTACCTAGCTTTTTGTGTTCTCACAGAACCAAAAACACGGTAGAATTCACTATAGATTGGTAAATTTGTAAATTTGACCATACTTATTTCTCAGTGTTTAAATAGTTATACTTTTAAAATACATGTCCCCTTTATGTTCTATATTTTTTGATGAATATTTAAATTATAATTTAAATAAAGAAAGTAACACACAGAAATTCCACAAATATAACTTTATTACATACAAACTCTACAGTTTTGTTCAGTATTATCAAGTAATAAAATATATATAGCTACCAGTATCTTTTTAAAGACGTCGGTGAGAATTAAAGCTCTTTTTAGTGATTTTTTCTTATGTTAAATACAAACACCGGGATGGGTACACAGAATTCGCTTAAGGGATAAAAATTACTGCATTTTTTGCAGTTGTAGGCACATTGACAAAAAATTACACTTGTTTTTCTTCCTCTGGAAGGTTCTTATAGCTCTCATTGCTTTTTCAGAATGCATATTATTTTTCAGTTATTGATAAAGAAAATTGTGCTTCTAATCAATCAAAATAATCTTCATGAGTAATAAATACAAAAAAAAACAATAAATGTGTATAATTTGTTAATGCTTGCTTAGTAATGTTAAAAATGAAATAGTAATACTCATGCGTATAAGCAAGCATCTCTAGTTTTTCTTAAACAACTTGTGTTGCATTAGATAGTAATTTACAAGAAACCATTAACAAAGATATTTTTAACAGTTTCAGGACGGAGATTTAATAAATATTTTTAGCTAACCGCTTATTCTTAAATCCAATTCATTTTAATGACGTGTGAAGCAATTGTTTGATTGATATTATACTTTTTGGTTGTTTTGAGTATTTTAAAATGTTTTAACTTTCTTTAAAAGTTTTTAAAACCTTTATGCTTAAATATCTATTAACAGATGCAATGCAATTTAATATTAGTAACTCAAATAGACGAGTACAAGATGACTGTAAGTTCCCTCCAGATTGAAAATTTTAAGTACATCTATAAAGAGCAGAGAAGGTCATGAGAATTTGTAATCCTCAATTTTGCTCATGTTGACCATTGGCATTTTCTCAACTGATGGTTCGTCTTCTGCGTCTTTAGGTGCCGGCCTAGAAGATCCTCTGCAAGTTAATGTTGACTTTAGCTCATTCCATAACATCCTGGGAATAGATTCCTAGTAAAAATAAAAGTGTAAATTATTATAGATAGAAACTCTAAAAAAATGGTTGTTTTCTTTTCAAATTTGATATAGAGAACAGATGCTGGATGATGTTGGAAGAAGAAACTGGTTTAGGACTTAAATTTATTTTATCATTACTTTGTTGATTTTTTTTCATTTAAGAAAATAGCAACATAATATATTTTACCAAAATTTTTTATTACATCTGTTTCTTCTGAGTTATGAGCCATTTAATCTCAGATATCATTGAAGGG
Source organism: Parasteatoda tepidariorum (assembly GCF_982258835.1). Taxonomy (NCBI): domain Eukaryota; kingdom Metazoa; phylum Arthropoda; class Arachnida; order Araneae; family Theridiidae; genus Parasteatoda; species Parasteatoda tepidariorum. Next base: position 82,165,740 of record NC_141761.1, read on the forward strand.
TTGATTTTTATGCAGCAGCAATCTTTATCTCAAAATACCAAAGAGGTTTATTAAAGATTAGCAGATAAACCACACTCTTAGAAATAAAACTCCCATTTTGAACGATTCAGAAATCCTTGAGATATATTTCACAAGTTTTGAGTATTATTTCGCCGCAAAATCGTAATTTGTGACGAAATAGGAGCTTTCTAGCATATGACGAAAATATTTCCTCAACTCGGACCTCATGCTAGTGCATTGTGGAAGATTTTTAACTAGAATGACGATACTAGGATGAAGACTAGATAATTGAAAATAAAATGACCAATTTGGGTGACCGGCACGTATGGTGGTCAAGGAGATCACTACACAGATCCCGGGATCACATCCCACTTCGATGAGGGGTACAATTGATGTTTTTGTTCAATCTGTATTTCGTTTGCTGTGATGATAGGTGACATTGATTCTGCTATATGTCGCCTACGATAAAGTGATTTTTAGAAAGTTAAGCACTACGAGTAATTTTTTTTCGAAAAAAATAGAATGACGAACAATTTCTTGAGTATTGACAAAATTCATTTCCTCAGAGACATAGCGTCTACTTCGTCACTTTGACGAAATGTTCGCTCGACACATATTCAAGGAAACAGTTTCTTCAAAAACAAAAAAAACGTGTCGCGAAATTTGAGTATCAATTTTCTTACAGTGCATGTAAGTCTGAAACAATATTAAATTTAACTATGCTAGTTCACGCGCATTCATTTTCATCCCTTTCTTTTCCTTATCTTTTCATTATTTTTTATCTCATAATGTTCCAAGAATATAATTAAGAAAAATAGAAAGAAATACAAATGTACTATTGGCTGAGTTATGTTAAATATTAGTTGGTTTGTATTTAGAAAAGTTATAATAGTTAGTTACAAAGCTCGTCGAGAGATGGCGCCAGTCAATACCAAATAAAATATTACACAGAAAGTGGTGAATATTGTATTGAAACTGAATATTGGTGAATATTGTATTTTATATACATATTTTCTCAGTCAGCAAAGCCAAATTTTAATAAGCTTTGTAGCTATTTTTTAAACTAAGTAGGCTTGAATTGTTGAGTCGATGGCATCAAACTATGCATCTCTGTCACCTCGCGTTTGACTTAAATTGATATTTTTAGTAATTTTTGGGGCACAGAGCAACTAGAAAGTGCAAGTTATTTTTCTTTTTTATATTGCACACAAAACAAATTGATTCACAAAGAGTATGATAATAACATAATGTTGTCATTGCATCAAAGGTTCTAAAGTTTTATCTTTGAAGCTTCATGGGACATTAAAAATTTTACAGAAGCTTTCACACTGATTAGTTCATGAATAAGCAAATAAAACCAAATTTTCAGCTACAAAAACCTGTTTAGCAACGGAATCTTTTATTACACCTCCCCCCCTGCTTCTATATTACAAAAGCAACTACATTAAAATTTATTTATCAACTCTCTTCTCTTAAGCGATGTCTCCCTCAGCGACATTTTTGAAGAAAAAGTTTCTTCGCGTTGTAAACTACCTGAGAAGTGTCTTCATAAAGAGTCGAAAGACAAATGGCCACACAGAAAGCAGTACGACGCGCAGTATAAATGAAAGTAGACAGCCTGAATTCTGCCTGACATTTATTGATTTTAATCCTAGTTGCAAGGGGAAAAAACTTTGAAAATAGTATCATATTATTTGCATGTATCATATGATACCTTGCAATCATTTTGCTCAATCTTAATTTTCTTAATTGCTTCAGTTGTATTTAATTGTTGTTTGCATTTTAAATAAATCAAACCAGTTCAATCTGGTTTCGAACCAATCAAACAATCTTTGAGATTAAGTAACATTAAACTAATTTTAATAAACCATTTTAAATGAAATAGAATTTTTAGGTTTAATAAATTAAAGAGTGTCTTAACAATAGGAGTCGCAAATTGTTAATTAAAAACCAAATAACTTATTTTTTTCCTTTAATACCACTGTTTTCATAAAATAATAAAGAATTCAGGTTGTATATTCGTATGGTTTGTATGGTATACGCAGAAGGAAATATGGAAGCTATCTCCATGAATTTCTTTTCATTATGAATATTTTTTTTTAAAAAAAAGATAAATCCTCAATAAGAGCTTCTTTAAATCAACTTTCAGAGTCTCTTGAGAAAATTATATATTATGGTATACTGATTGCATCTGGTAATTTAACGATTTTAGGCGAAGAATTTGGTGAGAAAGCCTAATCAAAACGTGCTGTCATAGTCAACTCTTTAGAGTAATATAATTATTTGGTGGGACAAATTGCTCTTTATTTCCTTTTCGTTTTTATTTCAAAAAGTCTACAGCCATATGTGCCGATTAGACACTGCATCATAAAGTACGTGTTTCATTTATGTCATACCATGATTCATAATTCTATCAAAAGAATGCAAAATTATTAAATAAAATGCAAATTACATTATCGTGTCAGTTTATGCACAACTGCAAACTATCATATATTCTCGGAAAAATTTACGAATATTTTGTATGAAATTAAAATCGCCATCTTATGTATGCATACTTCGTGTTTCTCATCAATATTTTCAGACATATTAATCCACAGTTACTACAAACAGCACAGTTAATAACAAACATATAGTTAAATAAGTAAATTGGGTAAACTATGGAATAAATCTTGATGAAGATAGGGCACTTTTTGCGTTAAGTGGATATAAAACTAAGGAATATGAATACAGCAAAACTGCGGAATGTTCTTGTTCGTAGACAAAAGCAAATGTACTGCTTCAATACATTTGTTTTAATTTTCAATAACTCTTTAACCTCATTCACGTTGTCTTACTTTACTCATAGAATTTATGCAAATTAAAGGATACTTCTTAAATTTTTGATTAAATAGTTGCGAAAGTCGTTCTAAGGGAATAAAATATTTACCCGTTCTAATATCTTATTGGCCTTCCATACGAATTCCATGACAACAAGAATCGCTCCTAAACATGAGCCAATACCAAGTACAAGAAAAACACCTCCTACGTTTCGAATACCCATTTCCGCCGAGTCTGCAGCACTATCATCTACACATTGAACAGGTGCTTTCCACCATTTCTGTTTCAGCATATGCAACTGTTGTGTTTCTTGTAACTCGAGTATTCCACTCGACAGGAGACCTCTATATGGTGAATCTAGAAGAAAGAATTTAATATTTTAAGTTAAATATATCTAGAATCAATTAAGTCATTATTTGACTTTATTCACGTTCTTTGTTCTTTCACGTTACTCAGAATCTTTCAAAAATGATTTAATATACTTTCGTAATAAGTTTGCCAAATTACAAAATATGCAAATAGAAGAGTAAATAGAGATTAGAAGCTTAAATCGAGGGAGCTTTTTTATGGAGCGTTCCTACTGCAGTACTGTAAATACTACAGGAGAGTAAATGTTTTAAAAATAAATAAATATTTTAAAAATATTTTATTTTAATGATTTTTCTTCTTCTCCTTTTATTATAACAGCTTGTGAGCAGTTTATAAAACGTAATATTTTTCTTAATTATCCTCCTACTTTCCTCCCATTTTATTTTTAGCCTTTTTGACATTATTGATATATATATATATATATATATATATATATATATATATATATATATATATATATATATATATATATATATATATATATATATATATATATATATATATATATATATATATATATATATATATATATATATAATAATATACTTCATAATTCAAGAAATGTTCATCGCATGGAAAATAAAAACAATTTTGTTTTCACATTACATAGCATCAAAAGATTCTTGGATCAAAAGGATTTTGGATCCAATTTATTTCAACGCAAACCGTCCTTTTAATAATACTAAAAAAGAACTTAGTAGGAGATGTAGCAATTCTATATCTCTTTGGATCAGAACACATGGTATTTCAATTGAACTGAAACAATTCATTAAATAAAACTAAAACTTACTGGGTGGGGTTGCAATTCCATATCCCTTTGAATCCAGTTCTCCACCAATTTTTGTCAGTTCGCATCTTCTTTCAGTGATATATTCTATACTTGTTGACTCCATAAGAAAAGCATAATTTCCCATTTTTACCCTGGAAATTCCATCGCCATTAGTTTTGGTGAATACCGATGGTCGTTGAGATTCCATAAATGACCACATTCTTTTGTAAATCGGATAAGAAGAATTCTGTTTAAAAATAATAATTATTTAAAATATTAATAAAGCAAATTTTTATAATAAACACTCGTATATATATAATATTTTAAAGCTAGGGATATTCTTTTACCATTTTTAAGACTTCATTGTGTTATTACATTCACTGTTGAAAGTTACTGTTTAAAGTACAGGTACTTAGGGGAATCATCCGTAAAAACCATTTCACCCAAAAAATATTTTACCGTGATTTTGTTAGAAATATTTATTTAATTGCAGTGATTCAGAGATTTTATGATAATTGTTACTTTAAGAATTGCTGTAAGTCAAATTTTTTTCATTCCACAACATATCCTGGTAAAAATGGATTTTACGGTTGAAAGTACAGACATTTTGTGCGCTGCAACATTTTACCGGAAATTTTTGCTTTTTATAAGTAAACATTTTCAGTAAAGTTAGCAATAATTTTTGATTAAATGTGTTATGAAATATTACACCTAGGAATCAAAGTATGAAGCACTATTTAAAATTGTGATACAATTGGAAATTACTTAAGCCCAAAAAATTCATATCTCCAAGTGGAAATTTTGTGCTCACTGTATTATCACTTATAATGTTACATTTTTTTTAAAAACAAATATTAGTTTTTTACCTACTCAAAAAAAATCAATTCTAAAAGAAAGTTGTCGTTATTTGAAAATTTGCCACAAGTGTAAATTACTTTTCCGTAGCAAGTAAAGCTAAATAAAACAAAAAATAAAGCAAATTAATCACCAAAATATTAGATAAAAGGAATTCATAGTGTAAGTTTTATGTATAAATTTATTAAAAGTTCCACCGAAGTGTACATAAGTATACGTATACTTGTACCTCACCAAAAGTATACATAAGTATACGTATAGATGTACTTCACCGAATAATACAATGGAACTGAATACTGTCCTTCATAACTTTCATGGCCTGATTTTAAACGATCATTTTCTTCTTATTTTTAATAAGTTTAATGCGCACCAACTAGTATAATTTAACACATTGAAATTAGTATAATTGTAACTGAAAACTATCAGAAGTATCTCAAAACTTATATAAAAAATAATTATAATAAAATTTATCATAAGCATGTCAGTTTTCGATTACGTTAGTTTAATTTTTTATGATGCAGTTTATACTGGAAAAGTAAATTTATGGTAACTTCTATGCTTGTTCTCCGATAGACTGCTACCATGAAGAAAAAAAAAGTTAACATTTTTCTTATGATTAATTGAAACGTAGGTAAATTGTACTTTAATGAAGGTATAAACTATATTTGCACTGCTGGCATGTAATTTACTTTAAGGAAACAGATTGTTCAAAGTGCGGAATAAGAAACATTTAGTAAGCAGCCAAGGTAATCATGCAGAATCGTACTGTAACTTAAAAGTAACTAAAACAATTTAATTTCCCACCAAAATCATTTACAACTTCAATTCATCCTGATTTCAAGTAAATGTATTTGTTTACATCAGAATTTGAAATTTGAGTTGCAACTAATGTATTTCCTAACCCTATTTGCTAAATTTACACTACTTAAACAAGGCGCGAAATAATCACTGAATATATATAGTTTTAAATTATTAAGATCTATTTTTTTCTTACAGTTGATGATTTACTTCGAATGCAATTAAGTATGTTAAGAGTGAAAGTGAGTAGTTCATAATTATAGAAGCTTATGCTTTATTTTCCATGGAAGACTTATTTCCATATAATTAAGTATATTTATCATTTTTTAACGACATATTTAAGTGAAGCAATAAACTTTCGAAAACGAGTGGAAATTTATCTTTACTTTTTAATTTAGCTTTCTATTAGACGGTTCGGAAAATAAATTTCAATACAAGCAATCTTTTTTCTTTAAGTAAGTATTCTTGATTTTTTAGTAATTATGGAATTATTTTATCAAAGCTATCTTGAAGAATGCAAAAATTTTCTTAAATTTTTTTTTCTTTCATTTGTGTAAATTAAATTAATCGTTTAATTGGAAGTAAATATCTCTCTAATTAAATTGAATTAATTTAAAAATTTTATTGCAACTTAAGAATTTTATTAATTACTAAAAATATTGGATGCAAAATTAATAATATATTAGATAGTACACGTAATTAAAATTTTAGATTCATAAGCTAACCAAATAAATTATAAAAGCTATTTTTGATTTTAATACTTCATTAAACTTGGCAAATCATGCAATATGTGAAAAACAAGACATACAACTTTTTAAGAGGACTAAAACTGAAAATTATTTTTTCAGATAAATCATTATTTAATGATATGGCAGTATCAGTTCCAGAACGAATAGTTTTACGTAATTATATGCGCAGATATTTTCTGCAGTTTTAATGTATTCAGATTTTGTAACCGTATCTAATTCAACATTCACATTAACTTAAAATTTAAAACAGGTGATTATATATCACACATAATTCTGAGGCATTAACATATTTTTTCCAGATTTTGCTGTACGAGCTGATGAAAAAGATTATTTATTTAATTTTTTATTTTCTTTCCAGATTTTTCGAAAAGTAGTTACTAAGACTGAAACTGATAAGTTGATTCAACTAATTATCATACATTTTTGGAAAATAAATTTGATATTCCACAAGATACATTCCCCAAAATACTCGATCATTACCATAGTAAATAAAGTTTTCAATTCAGGAAAATATTCCTTCGACTAAGGAAGCACAGATTTCAGAGCTTGCTAATTGTTTTTAACAACTTTTCTCAAATTTCAAAGCAATAATTTTGTAATCAATTTTAATTTGATACAAAGGCTTCGTTGCATTAAATTGTTTCAAAGTTATAGCAAAAAGAGATAACACAAAAAAAAATCGTTTTTTTGAAAATGTCCATATCTTCATTAATATTTAAACTAGGTTTACGAATTTTTGGGCAATTATTGCATTTAATAACCAAAGCAATAGTTATAAGTTATAAATGCATTATTATATTTTTTTGGTCGCCGACCAGCCTGTGTAGGGGGCAGGGAACTGTCCTTGCATCAGAAAGGTTCTGGGCTCGAATCCCGGGCAAGGCATGGACGTTCTTTCCCTCTCTGCACTATCTGTCCTCACTGTGGGAGCGACGCTGTCCCACCTAATATGGTGACCCTGAAAGAGAGGCCAACAAAATCGCCCTGTATACGCTTGAATTGACGGATGTTAACACAGGCGGGCATTGGAAATAAAAAAAAAAATATTTTTTTGGCCAAGGGTGCTCAAAAATATTTTTTAAGTTTGTAATTTATTGTTGGTTCCTCAAACCTCAAAAAGCTTTAAAATTTCTTGATATGAGTGAGAAGTCTCATGATCTTCTATACATTTCTAAATTTATGAACTCATTCTCGAAGTATTTTTTGAGAAATGTCAACAAAAAAAAATTTAGCATGGAAGAATTTCCATTATTTCGTCCAACCCCTGTATCATCATTTTAGTCCCATCTATGTTAATATCAAATATTTACTTTAAAAAGGAAACACGAAAGGTTACTTTTAGGTATAGAGCACTCGGTCCTGAAAAAGTGTCGTTTCTGAAACACGGAGTTAACTGGATACTTCGCATCTATGATTCCCTATCGCGTAATTCCCCGCTCGTCATATAAGAACATTATATAACTGCATTGCTTTTTTTGGTGTAGATTTTGACTGGAGGTATTATATTTACGATTTCCTTTAAACGAAATTCCATGATTGGGTGACAACATATAAGGTAAATGCGTCACTTCTTGGTGCATAATTTAATTAGAGGTACTGCATTTAATATTTTTTGTTAGTTCTTCATCTATGCTATTTTCCACAGAGACAACAACAATACATGAGTTACATGCATTAAACAAGGAGCAAGTAGACAAGATAATTGCCAATACCAACTTACGCTAAGACAATGATCGAATCTGATGTTCGGAAGTCAACATGGCATGATAATTTTTCTATAAACTACTTAGGAAGTGAATGATAAATTAATCATTTCATACTTATCGGGTCGATTTTAAAAAAAATTTTTTCAATGCCTAAGCTTTCTATAGAATGTTGGATTTCACACATTGAAGGTAATAAGCAAATAGTAAAACACTTCGCGTACCCATAATCTAATTAAATTTTATTTTAAAACCGGTAGAATAATAAACATTGTTTCCGAGCAGTAGCTTTATTTATTATCTTTTGTTTTTGCTAGATTATTCAGATTCATTCAGATATTACAGATTCCAAAAAATTTCTGTAATGACAAGCATTAATGGGACTGTTTATGTTTTTTGACTTACATTTCCTCTTAGTTCAATGAAAAAATAGCTCATTTTGGTCTGAAGGTGTTTAAAAAGGTTTTTTGAAGGGTCCAAAATTTTCGATTTACCGCAATTGACTTGAGTGTTTCTGGATTCTTATAAAAACAATAATTTTAATGACACGCTCGTGACTGCCCATGCATTGCATTATTGAGATCTAGCCACATTTATGCAAAATCATGATTGAAAATTTCTTCAAATTAATCAGCATAGCAAAGGAAAGAATTTACATCTCGTTTCATTACATAATCACAACCTATCTCTACTCTTTGTTTAGTATATAGTTTTAAAAAAAAATCAGTATATCCAATTTTTAAGCTCTTTTCCCTTGTTAGTACATCTGATATTTATCAAACTTAACTTAAACTGTAATCTTACTCTAAAAAAAGCTTGAGTTGATCCTCCATCCACACTCCCGTACTGAATTGTTGTTTGTTTTGCAAGATCTTTTGCATCAGTTATAGGAGATGTCATACGTTGAGACGTGAGGAAAGCTGCTAAGTTTGCTGTGTATGATGATATCATAATTAAAGTAAAAAACCACCAACTGCTAGCAACTATTCTGGTTGAAATAGCTCTGGAATGAAACAAGACATTTCTTTTTAACTACTATAACTTATGATGTATTGTTCAAGAAATGACCCCAATAAATAGCTTGAAACTTTTTAAAGTATATTAAAACTGTAAGGGTTTGTAATAATATGTAAAATATTAAGTCGAATTAATAAAAAGTAAAGTATTCACACCACAATGCTTTGCGGGATTGGAAGTTCAAGGAGATAAAGGCTCCGCAATTTCGTATGGCATGTTTACGGCATTGGGGTCAGTATGGAGCATCACCTTTTCTTCCCAGACAATCTGTTACCGAAGGATCTGAAACTGGTCAGGATTCACGCCGTCACAGAGGATCGAACCTCAGTTCTTCACAATCACTGCACCAGATGACTGAGATAGTCGCGGACTTACCTGGTCAAGGAAACACCTCTTAGAAAATAAGAGGCATCAGTACTGGTCACTATAGATTCCGACGTAACGAACTGGGCAGGGAGGAGATAAAGAAGATCTCACAACGTCCAGGCAAATGAACTGCAGGAAAAATATGAAAGATGTCACAGCGTTTGGGATAATAAAGTATTAGATTGCTCGGTTATGGTTGGTTACCCGTACGGAGGCCTTTCCTTTTCAAGGAGGTGTTCAATGAGTATATTAAAAATAATCATTTAGTAATCAAGTATTAACTCTAACGAGACAAACAAAATTACCCGATACAATTTACTTGTTAAGTTAGTATTTCTAAACTGTTCTTGCGACACAAAATGTACCATGTACCCAAATTCAAGTCTTTATTAAAAAAATAATGATATGATGATTCATGATTAAATGATTCAGGATTTTAAGTTTAACAATATATTCATATAATTACATATTTCTATGGATTCGCACATTATGTAAAATTTATCTAAAACATGGAGTTTCCAAAAATTCCCAGCAAACACTCAAAACAATTTTTAATCAATTACTGACAAGTATAAGGAAACAGAATAAATCGCTCAAATTCAAGCTTCTGCTTCAAAAATACTTAAGGACTAAAATGCAAGAAATTATGACGAATAACATGATAAGTTACCTTCTCCTTAAATCTAACACAACAAAAAATGCTCCGATATCTAGCACCCACACAAATTTTAAACGAGGGATAAAGGAATTTTTTAAAATCAATTTTTATTTTTACAAAATTAAAAAATAAAAAAAAAAGAAACATCAATTTTTTTCCCTTCAAAACAGCCACTCATATGGTTGAACTAAACTTTCGAAAACTCATGTTTTCTCAAATTACTATTTTTCTCTGAAGTTGCATGAACTATAAACCCGTTAATTTTCAGTCCATTTACTAAAATATTTTGCAATTATACATTATTTAAATTATTACATTTTGATGGAAATGTTACCATCTTTATCATATTTAGGTATCCTAAAAGGGATGATACCCACTATTATTCACTGTTGTTATACACCGTAACACTTATTTCACATAACTTATTTCATTATAGATTAAATTTAAGTCAAAGTAATAAAATAAATATTGAAATTAATTTTGTTGTGCGATCGAAAAATCCACTAAAACATGGATTACTTTTAAAAACACAGTGACAGTAGCTCGTGAGTACTAAGTATAAATCAGAAAACAGCAGACAGTACATGCGTAATATACACAATTAATTTGTAAGACTCTAACCTGGGTAAGATATCCGAACCTTGCTGCATTATTGAACCAATCGTAAACCAGAAGCAATTTAGAAGAGTAAATTGATTTTCCACGGTATCATTCTCAGTATCACATGGATGAGGATTCACCCATTCATAAGGACTCAGTCTTGCTAAGATGAATAGAAACAAGCTCACTCCTAAGTATGCTGTTCCCATATAGAACCACACTTCTAATGATAAAGGCTGAAGAAATGAAAACATGGGTGGACTCTTCTTGTCAGGTTTTTTGAAAAGAATGCTGATGCCAAGTGTCATCCAAGGCATGGTAAAATCCACAGCTTCTTCTCTTTCGTAAGTTATTGACAAGTCAGCTATGGCTATATCAGCTTCCTGAATAATGCAAATAACAATGTTAAGTATAAACTGTTTAATAGATGATTTACTATTAAAAAGAAAAACTTTTAAGTATTATTAAATTGTTCTAAGTCCGCAATTTTTTCCCCTACAGATTAGAAATACTATGTTGAATGCAATGAAAAGGACTTAAATTACTTTAAGGGGACATGGTAGGTAGGTAGGTACTTTTTTTACTCGCACTAGAGCTTCACAATGGGCTATTGGCGACAGTCCGGGAAATATCCCTGAGAATGATTCGCATGCAAATCAGCGCAATTTTGATCCTCTGAAGAAGGGATGGCTCCCCTGCTTTGGTAGGTCAACGACCTGCACTCGAAGTCGAATACTTAACGAAAACCAATACAGTGCATCCTCGGTCCTTACGCAGGCTAATCAAAGTGGTCCCCACCCGTTTACTGGCCACAGCCAGTGAAACTTGACTTCGGTGTTCCACTGGGAACCGTGTCTTTACTATCGGTCCGATGCAGGACTTAAGTGTTAATGGAATTGTGTTATTGGAAATGAGCATTTAAAAAACATGAAACTCCAGATTATTCAGAATGTTATAATGCAGGAGCCGGAAAGTAGCAGAATATGAAGAACAAAAATATGCAAGTTATTACACAGAGTTTGAATTTCACAAAATTTTAATTTCAGAAGTTGCCAATTATCAGCCATTGACAACTTGTTTTCAATGACCATTTAGAATAAGTAATTCGTGGTAGTAATTTGAATTCTTATATGAAATGTATGTAATTCCTATATGAAAATAGCAACCAATTTTTCGGGGACTATATATATATATATATATATATATATATATATATATATATATATTATATATATATATATATATATATATATATATATATATATATATATATATATATATATATATATATATATATATATATATATATATATATATATATATATATATATATATATATATATATATATACCATCTCTATTCGTAGTATAGAGTAGAGAAAGTGAAGTGGTAGCGTGATGGTGAAACGAACCAAGCAAAAGGCAGGAACCTTTAAACTAGAAATACCGTGAAAACGCTCATTTATAATTCAAGCGCTGCATTCGTAAATAAGGAAGACTAAATCCGTAATGTTGAGATATCATCCGTTAATGCAGCATGTGCAAGTCTGAGAGGGGGATTGGGGTTGGAAGGGTAATAGGGGTGGAGTAATGTTACCCTAAATTTATAGGGTGAAAACATCCATATTTGAATAACATACCTGATTTGATTTAAATGATCAAAGGAACATATTGAAATATTTCTACAAATAAATAAACTGCCTTACCAGAATATTGATTTGATAATTTATTTATTATTATATGAATATTCATATACATACATACATATCAAACCAATAAATTTATGAATTTTTTTCTTTTTAAATTTGTTTGCAAAAAGTTTGCATTTATTTTCATTTTAGTTTTTTTATTATTATTATTACTCCTATGAAACTAAAATATGTTTTTGTGCCCACTTAGATAACCTGAGGTAGTTTACTTTGCGACACTAAGAAAATAAACAGAAATATTTCTACTAAGGGATATAGTTTACTGTAAAGAAAAAGACATAAAAAAAAAACTTTAAACAGAAATTAATCCATGTAAAAACATATAAAATGCAAAAGAAAGTGCAAAGAAAATTCTAAGAGTGGGGGGAAGGATAGCCTTCCCCTTCAGAAATTTAAGGTACTTTTGAGGTTGTTCTGAGGTGTCAAGGTTGGTTTGAAATTTATTCGAAGTTGATTTCAAAAACAACCTTAAAAGATCAACCTCGCAAGGAGTATAATAAATGTGTTTGCGATTGTTTTATTAACACTAGATGGAAATACAGTTCAGAGCAATCCAGCTTAGGGAGGTTGTTTTTGAAGTATACGGAATTTTTTTCGACACTTCAACAAATTTGTATATTTGAGGTGTGAATAATTTCCCTCGATCTAAGTAAAATTATTTCTGAGTTACATATGAGATTGATTTTGTGAGGTGTAACTGAGGTTTTTTAATGAGATTATTTTTGGTGCAAAACATAATCTCATTTTCTGCCACATTTTTACATCTGTCAACCTCAAAAGCAACATTTTTTGTCAAGGCTATAGGTCCTGTTCTGAGGGAACCATCCTGTGAACTGAAAAGTCTCTCGCAGCAGAGGTTGAAGCAGAGGTTAGATGCAGATTAATGTCCGTAGAGTAAAAACATTCTCATGCAGCCTGGTAGTGTGTTGAAACGTGGTACCCTAGAAAAACTTTCTTCACGACCATGTTATTTAATTTAATGTATTTCAATTATTTAATGCTTTTGTATGGCTACTGTTTAAAAATTTTATTTTCGTAAAAATAAAAATAAAAATATTATAAAAAATTAGTAAATGTTTTGAGTACTGATTGATAAATGAATGGAGATGAAGACACTTACTTAGTTGAAATAATAAGTTAAAGAACAAGAAACAGACCTTTCGCAAGAGTTCACCAATCATTCCATTCCAAGAACCATTATCAAGTCTTTTTCCATGATTACCATCTACCACTTCTCTTATCGTATATTGAAAATGATGTTTACTGGCTAGTTTGTCCAAAAGATCCTTGCAAAATCCTTCATATCGATCGTTTCCCCTAAGTTCTTGCTCAGATTCCACTTTCGACATGTACGGCGCAGTCTGCAATAGCACAATAATGAAATGAATATAAAGTTAATTTATACATTGACACATCAAACCATTCCATTCAATTTACGCACCAGTTTTGTTGTAACTCTCAAAGTCTTGTTTTTCAAGATATCCAAAACGTCACCAAATTCATCTCCCTCCCCTCGCTTGGACAAATGTAATCCAATTTCTGTATCCCAGGTACCAACCTACGTAGGAAAAAAACAAGGAAATTGTTTAAAATAGAAATATTCGTTAAAAGGGAAACCAAATTGTATTATAGGAGTTGATTAAACATACATAAATGCAAAAGTGTATTACCCAGGTATATAAAAAAGAAATGAGGTGATCTTTTTTTTTTCGAAATCAAAAATTTAAAACAATCAACAAAAATAATTAAACAATAAAAAAAATTAAAAAGGAAATCAAAAATTTGAAGCGAACAACAGCAAATTTGGATTTTTAAGTTAATTTCGAAATCAAGAATTAAATAAATTTAAAAATTGAAATCTGTGAAAGTGGTTATTATAATCACAGATATATCAATAAATCTTTAATGGAATTCATGTAAGTGACGTCATCGTGGGTAAATCACGACATTTTTCAATTCAGAAGCTAATCTAGATCGACACACATTCGTCATGACGTCGTTTACAGGTATCAGTTTAAATTAGAATTTAAACACATGGTTAGGCATAATCATTTTTTTCTTAATTTGCATGTACCCAATTGAGGAATACCCAATTGGAGAAGGAGGTAAACTTTAATTTGAAAAGAATTGACCAAAATGTAATACAAATTTTAATTTTCTGGAAAAAATGAAACTATTAAATAAATGCTAACTATTAAATGAAACTATTAAATATTAAATAAAAAATGAACTATTAAATAAATGCACAAAATATACAAATGAGGCTAGAAATATACACATACACGAAATACGCGCTTCAACACGATTTGTCATCACAGCTATTCTTTACTAAGCTTCTTCTACGTAATAAATGGTAAGAATTTACCTAAAGTCTTAGATTCCAGGGCTTTAAATTCACCGACGTGTAACGGTAAATTGATAATATTTTCATACATGAATTTGAATATTAGAAACTAACTTCTTTAAGCCAGATGATTTTGTGGAAGATTCGTCCTAAGATCTCAAGTTTACTCAATTACTTTAGAACTGTGCAACATCCGTTTAATAATGTGCATATAATCAACAAATTATTTATGAATTAAAAAGGAAATGTTCCTGGTTTAGGGCATAATTGAGGTTACATGGACTAAATTCATCTGTTGGTTTTTAGAAGCAGTAATGATTTGAAATAAAAATATGTAACATGTTATTTTATTCATGTTGTCAAAACTATTAAGTTCTTAATGTTATCATATTGTAAAAAAATAGTTTCATAAGCGATTTTACCCATAAAAATAAAAACACATTTAATCTTATTCTATAAATATTTTATAGGAAAAGTAAATCGATTTATAAAATTCTAAAATTATGAATGATTTTAAATTGGTTTATAACGAATGGCAATAAACCTTAAAAAGTATCTCTAAATTGTAACAAATTCATTCGTTTATGTTATGATAACATCTGGCTGACCTAACAACTTTAACAGCATTGTTATAACTTTATGGCGTAAGTCAAGTCCACAAAACGTAAAGTTATGCAGGGGTAGTATTCTGAGCTCGCAGTCGACCGTCGATTTGAGCTTTTGGAAGCCGCACCAGGGGGCTCATTACCTGATATTCTACTTTCCCCGCCCATCGCTCGATTTTTGGTATTCCAAGCAAGTTTTAGTGGATGTTGAGCGCTCTTTTCGGTCGACGCGAAAACCACTGGTATTTTCAGTAGAGTAATGGTGAGCAAATGGAATGCATTGATAATTAATTATTTTACACGGCTAAGTCTTCGGAGGAGACCGATATATCGAAACAGAGAAAATGTTTTTAGTCTTCATGACGATGTATTTTTAGATTTTTTTCGATTAACGAATAATCTTGTACTGTATATATGCATGAAACTAAGAGTGGACTTAGAAAAAGAAGCACGGCGAGGAAATGTGATTTCACTAGAAACACAAGTTAAATTTAGTTTATTTTCAATATCATTAGTATATTTATCTTTTTTTTTTAACTAATTGAATTTAATTTTTCTTTGCTATATGCGAAAAAATAGGTATTTTTGGGGTTGTAATAGTATATTTGATAAACTTAATAGGTAAAATTGTAAATGTTAATTTTTTCTGACTAAAACTTTTGTAGATTTTTTTTATTATTTTAATAGATTATCTAAAGTTAAATTGTAATTAATAAATATTGATGATTAATAACCAGAAATTGTCTCAATTTTCTTCGCAAATCTTTTACTCCATTAAAAAACAAGTGTGTCATTTTTTAATTACTTTTTATAATCTCGAAAAGATACTGCAGATAGAATGTGTTAAATTACGCTTTTTTTTTTTTTTTTTTTAATTAAGAACTTGTAATTTTCATTAGCTTTATATGAAATAAAAAGTAATTTCTTTCATTTCTGAAACAAAGTAGAAAAATTTAACATAGAAGTATTTTCTTTTTTAATCAATATGGAAAAGATATGATTACAAAGTATTTTTGAACTTAAATTTCAAAAAAAAAAAAAAAAAATTAAGATTTTACAACCTCACATGCTTATATGAAACTTTTTTCTGAATTCTTTTCAAGAAATTTCAATTTTTTTTAAATTTCAAATAGTTAAATTTGTATTTCTTGTAGATATTGTCTGCATTATTTCCAGTAAAAAAGATAAGTTTTAAGACTAAATTACTTCAACTTCTGATGTGTATTTAAATAGAGCTACTTTACATAACTGTTTATTAGATTCGTAGGTTTTATGTGCATTAAGATTTTTTGCAACTATCCAAAAAAGGCATTTACGTACAATCAACAAAATGAAAAAGTTTTAAACACTTTTGTCAGATTTTAGGTTCAAATCAAATCTACAATGATTCTAATATTACCATAAAAACTGAAAATGGGATATAAACGAATACTTGAGTGAATAATAAAGTATTTTATAACTATGAAACTATACTATAATTCACTATACTTAAAATTTTTGAAAAATCTTTTTTAACATAAAACTATTATTGCTGAACAGGATAATTGTAGTATGTAGTACATAAATTGCTAGACAAATTATTAACTAAATATTTCGAATCTCTCAAAGTGATTTTTTTCTAATAGCTAAAATTTTATAAAAGTTTTGTTAAGGAGAGTTCAAAACATTTTCCATGTAACAAAGAGGTCCATATAATGAAATGTAATGTATATCTTTTCATCATTTGTTTGGTATTTATCAAATTTCACCCGTATAAGAACAATGAAGCATAAAATAAAAAGCTTACTTGAAAATAGAATTTAAACTGCAAATTATACTTTCTTTTATTATCAACACAAATGAAGTGATATAAATACTACCTTCTTAAATATAAAATGAGCCTTCGCTCACCTCTATTAAATCATAATTAATAAAATTCGTAATTTTCAAAAGGCAATGTGAAAACCTTCTGTTTAGCAACATAAAGTGATATGTAGCAAAAATGCTGTTAACATTTAAAAATTCTGATATTTGAAATTTTTTTTCTGGATCTTTTCTACTATCCACATAATATTAAATGCAATTAAAAATTTATTTCTTAAACAAACAAACAAAAAAAAAAAAAAATCATGCATGTGATATGCCAATACGATGTACGAAAATTTAGTGTCTTAATCGCTATTGGAATAAACAAACCAAAGATCTGATAGCAACTCAATAACATATACTTATAATAATAGTACATATTAGATTTTTAATTATCAGATTTGTAATAGGTCAATAGGTCTAATAGGTCAATGTTTATTATTATCAAAAATAAGAAAAAACATTATCATTTCAGGGATGTATATAAATTTTATTTAATAAATGTAAGTATCAAAAATTAGTGCAATAAAATAAATTTCAAAAGACAATATTTTATCTCAAATAATAGATACTCAAAATGCCTTTTTCAATAGCTTGTCGCGCGTGAATGTCGTGCATCACATTGCTTCGAGCATTTTTATTGGTTGATAACACGGAAGAAGTTTCACCCCTACTCTTCTCATAAGGTAGACCAGTCCGCAAGTCTCCTCCACTGACCACTGAGTTCAGAATACCGAAATTCAAAACAGTGGACGGTGTGACGTCAGGGGAAGGCGTCACGCGGGGAAGGTCTACTTCGACTCGTCGTTTGTTTGGAATCCCAGCCCTGGATCGAAGGAAAAAAAATTGAGCATGCGCAATTGCTTCTTCAAAGCTTACGCACTGTATGCATATTATGTAAAATTGCGTAGTCAAATCTCCAAATTGAAAAAAATTTAAGCATTTCTATAGTTACGGTTCATACAATTACACTTTAAAACAAATAAAGATGCTATTGCATAGATATTGTATTAGCCTTAATGAGTTACCTTGTGTAATCCTTTTGTTGAAATTTTTACAAGATCTAATTCGAAGCTTGATCGTGTCCCATTTTTATCAAATTTCAATATCCCAGTCGTATATTCTGGGGAACTCTGTTGAATAAAGAAATATGAATTAGATATAAATATGGTTAATAAAAAATAATGCAGAATGCTTAGGTAAAATTTCAAAAAAAAGATCGAAGAAAAGCTAAATTATTGTCCACAAAAGGTGTTGTAATTACATTTAATTGTAAATTACAAGATTCCAAAAAAATGTTTGTTTCTTTAAGAGATAATAGATTTTATGGAAGCAGCTAATTGTTTGAAGATCAAACTTTTTTATGATTTTTTTTTACACTAAGTATTTTTTTCTTAAAAACTGCTCAAATTTGTCCAATTATGAATATATTCATTTTTGTATTTGAAATTGCATAACATTGAAAAAATTTTGTATCAAATTACGGTTTTAAGTACCGGCACATTATAGAGAAGAGTCTTTAAAATCGCACCGTTTGAATATCGTACCACCTTTGGTTTCAGAAGAAATACAAAATGGAGAAACTACGCTCTAGTGGATAAATTAGAAAGATTTTTTTTACATGTAGATCCATGAAGATGAGTCGAGTCGCTTTCAATTTAATTTGTTTAACAAGATTTCAATGAAATTTTCGAACATCCTGCATAAGAGAGTAGCATAACTGCAGTGATTTCGAGATATTTTAATACATTATATAATTGTAAAATGTTATTGCTCTTACGTTATATTTTGCTAGATAACTGCTGTTAGAGGTTTGAAAAAAAATTTGTATAAAAAAAAAGTTACGTAGTAGCTTGAATTGTACGCCGTGTGCATTCATAAATCGTACCGGCACGATTTAAGAGCAATGAATTAATTTCAACTACTGAATAGACTGAATTTAAAATCTTTCAAACTATACTTCACTCAAACTGTCGAAAGGTGGCTGAAAATTATTTATCAACAAACTTTCTCCGATTATCGAATTTCCGTTTTCGTGATTGAGACTTTTAAAGGGAGTTGTTTGGGCATATACCAATAATGCTAAAACTAACCCTTCGAAATGTGCCTTTTCTCAGCATCTAAGCATGATATTACTTCAGTTTCTTTTCACAAAATAGTTACTTAATGCATGTTTACAATATGATAGTTTTATTACATATCTTTCTCCGAATTTATTTTTAAAAAAATTATGAACTGTGAATTCTGATTTTTTAAGAAGTTGCACCATTTTTGAGCAAAAATCTTTGTCAAAATTAAATTGACTCAAAAATTATTCTTGTTAACGCTAAAACATTACCACATCATACAGCAAATATAATCTCAAATATCCCTAAAAAATTACAGAACGATATCAAAAGTAGTTTCTTAGAAAAGGTGCATCAAAAAAGTTCAAATTTAGCATTATTGATCTATTCCCTACCAACTCCCCTTGAATAAGGTTGCAACAGACGAGAATAGTATTTCAAAGGTTTTTACTATTCTCATAAGTAAATTTTTAACTAAGCTAATTCTTTTTTGTCGCAAAACTTCATACTATATGCAAATCAATCGGAAATAAACGAAACTATTTCTGAAAACTTATTGAGATTTAATTTTCTTTTGATGAGATTTATTTTATCACTTACTCCAGGTACGAAAAAAAGTGATAAAAACTGTCTAATTTAAAAGCTTTCTAGTATTTTAAAGTAGTGATCTAACAATGAATTAGTGATGTGATTATAGACTGATTTGTCACAGTAACTTACCCGTTAAAGGCTTCGACCGAACCAATTTCCCCATTTGTTAAATTTAAGAAAAGAAAGTTGGTTACAGATCTCATAAAATGCAATAAAAAAAAAACATCACAAGCAATGTAACACTTGAATTTTGTAGCACCTTAAAATCAGGTTCAACATTTCTTTGACATAAAATAATATTATTATACTTGTAACGGCTAAATAATTTTAATATAACATTTCTTATTCCACTATTAAAAATTTTTTTTGTGGATTCCCGTGGTCGATTTATTTATGTAATCATAAGTACCCAATAAGTATGAGGTTGGTACGAAAAAAGCAACCGGTTTTCAGAACCATTGTTATCTCTAATGACACTTACCAACACTAGCAAGCCTGTCTGGTGAAACCAAGCGTATTTAAGGCACGTGGTGCGCTTCTTGTTTTTCAGTGGTGCTATCTATGTCAAAGAACACGAATTCAGCCACACACGTCACAGCCCGTTTATAGGGCGGATTCATTCATACATTCATTCACTGATCCATAGGCCGTAATTTTGACATGAACCAGAGAGCTATCAAACTCCAATTCAGTACCCGCAGAAGTATTGATTTGTTATGGAAACACTGAGGACTTTGCTACCAACAGATTAAACGTGCACTAGTCACCATTTACTGCACGGGAGTCAAACTCACTACCTCTTGAGCATAGGCCCAACGCCCTACCAACTACGCTATCCCAGCCTCCTAAATAGTACCATTTGCAAACCTTGCAAAAACAAATAATTTTGAGTACTTAATGAACTATTATTACCCAAAAAATAATATTAGTAGCTCAATTGCTGTATTTTATTATTAAAAAACTCTAAATATAATTGTCAGTGAGCTGTGATTGATAAAAATTCAAAAGTGAAAAGCAGAACTCTGCTCTATTAAATTTACATTTTTGATAAATTACACAGTTCTTCGCGAAAATGAAAGCCCTGACACCATTCAGCAAATAATTATTCCTCATCTACCCTTTTTTGGTGACATGACTATATTTATTACTTCATTCAATGATTTAACTGTCATAAATTTGATATAAGACGGGAAAAATGATTGTTTTTACCTTTATTCATCTTACGTAAGTCTAGCGAGATTCAAAGTTTTAAAACACGAACATTTGTAGAGAGGAGAAATTTCAGGAAAATTTTTGCCCTTGAACTGGAAAAGAATCTTAAATTATAGTTTTTTTTATTTGGTTTTGAATTTTTTTAAAACTAGTTCTCTACATATTCAAAATTCAGATACACTCTTTTCCATCCAAACAATAAAAATAATTGGAAACAATATTGGCTTAAAGCGTTGAGGGGGAGAGGAGGCCAAATTTTTCTCACCTGAGATTTAGAATCAATTTTTCCGTTTTTAGTTAAAACCGAAACTAAATAATTTTAATAATATGAAGTATTTAGGAAGGCATTATGGCTGAACTATCAAATATGCAGAAAAAATATTCGAAAATTTCTTTTTTTTTCCTTCCTTTTTTAATGTTATTGAAGGTGGCCCAACCCATCAAAATCTCCCTAATTTCTATAATTGAAGATTTACGAGAACCGTTTCTTTTTTCTAGCCCCACATCGTCAATCCACATCCCCTAATCGCTAAAATAAATGTTTTTGACTCTCAAAGAGACTCCTAAGTTCTTTTGTAAAAGTTTTTAAAGATTCATTAAACGAGGCAACCGGAGTAATATTTGGATTCAGGAGATCATTTTAAAATCCATAGGAATAGTGTCTTAGCTAGAAAAAATTCTACAGTGCAGTATTATTGCAGCTGAAATAAAAATAAAAAAATAAATAAATGGATAAAACGTACTATTTTCATGGCGTTAACTAATTGCAAACCTGAAGCCCAGGTTTGTGTTCCGTCGCAGTACAATGATTTAATATGAATCTGCTTACTTCTGTCAAGTTCATTTATCATATGAGACAGCCACAGAAGTGAATCGTATACAAGAGCAGCCTCTGTCTGAAAATATTTTTAAGATAAAAATAACTGTTATTGGACATAGTTATCAGATAATCATTGTTCAAATAATTATAATTTAGCATTGTGATTTTTTAGATAGCATATTAACACCATCTATTTTATATAACATTTCTTTTTCTGCATAACATTGGACATAGTTATCATATAATCATTGTTCAAATAATTATAATTTGGCATTGTGATTTTTTTTAGATAGCATATTAGCACCATCTATTTTATATGACATTTTATTTTTCTATATAACATTGGACATAGTTATCATATAATCATTGTTCAAATAATTATAATTTGGCATTGTGATTTTTTTAGATAGCATATTTACACCATCTATTTTATATAACATTTTAATTTTTCCATAAAACACATTTTTATATAACTGAATATTATATGGGCTTAAAATTTCTGAATATTTATATTAAAATATCTGCTGGTGTATATTGCTAGAAAGGTATGGTATGGGTATTTTTCGGTGACATTCGATAGGCAGTATGCAAACGAGTTTGAATATAAATTCCTTGATTTAAATAAATAATTTAGAGATGAAAAATAATTCAACAAATAATTTAAAGATTGCCTGCTCCACAAAAGAGCTTCTTAAAAACTACAGCACGTTCTGGAATAGAATGATAGCTTTTTTTGGACAGTTCTTTGTCTCAAATATATGTTAGTCAAGAGAGTGCTGTTTTGTCCTAGATGTGGTCATCCCAATAACTAAAGAAAGGTGATCTAAAAAATTAACATTTTCATATTGAGAAAGTATTACCACATAAAACAACAAAAATTGCATATTTGTTAACAAAATGTTCTTTTTTAAAGAAAAGGAAGGAAGGCATCGACTTTTAAGGAAAAATGAATTATGATGAATGAGAACAATTACTGGGTTTGGTGAGCGGAGCAATCAGGGGTGAAGTTTCTTAGTTCTCTAACAGACTGAAATAGAATTACTTGTGTTATACCCACATACTGTTATTTAAGCTAGAAAACCCATAACTTATTATTCAACCAGTATAACTTTTTTCAGGTACTTGTCAAAAACTTCATATTGAGAATAGCGTAATTAAAAGTTTATTGCAATTTATCCTAAACTAATTAAATCTGATTGAGCGCTTTTTCACACATTTTCCAACTAATCTGAAAGAACGTGAACCTATTAATAATCATAAATCTATCAGGCACATTAGGAAAAGAAGGGGAAAAAATACGAGCCATATTTGCAACGGAAATTATTGGAAATGGGAATGATATATTCCCATATTTTCAAAAAACTTCTATTTATTTTGAAATATTTTTTTAACTTCAAAATATTGAAAAATGTTGTGTAAGATTAAGGGTTTAGCTGTAAAAAAAGGAATATATCAGCATTAATTAAATTACCGTCACTGGCTGCTTGTTTATGATATTTCTTCCTGCTGTTTGTTCAGAAAATATCCACTCGCTTACAAACTTTTTGTATTTTTCATTTTCAGGATTAATTAATCTAAACGCTGAAATATTTGCTAAACCAATATTTGTCCAATTTTCTGTATGCGTATCCTGTTAAAATAAAAAGAAAATACTGAATAAAGTACTCGAATATAAATTTCAAATATTTACTACAAATTAATAATACATGAGAATTATAGCTCTTATTATTATTTTTAATGATACAGAGAAACCTCTCAGGAGCGACTACTCTCTATTACACTGTAAAATAGTCGTTCTAAGGGGGTTACCTCCATTGACTTCAAAATATTATCGAAAGTGTATGATTTTTCGCAAATGATTTGAATTTTAATCAGTGTCATTTCCTTGGTGCGGAAATGCCACTTGTGTTTGTGTCATGAAAACTGGATCGATGAATGAAATTTAGCGTCAATAAAAATTATTCCTACTGATATAATCATGACTAAAGACAAATTCACCAAACATAAATGATAGAACGATTTTAAATAAATGTACAATTATGTTTTTTGCTTAGTTTTCGCTTAATTTTATATCATAAAAATTTGTTTGCTTAAAAAAAATTTGAAGAAATTTGCTTGTTTGAGATGCTAATTTTTTTTTCTAAAATAACTTTTATTCTAATTCAACTTTCATCTTCAAACATAAATCATTGACAGTATCAGCTTTAGTGCAACCTAGATACAACAAGAGGTTGTAGATTTCTTTCAGAGATCGTCAGGAAGAACTCTCACACAGATATTTCTACTAAATTTTAATCTACTTATTTGTTTTGATAAAAATTTTTGCTTCGATATTTATTCATGTTTCTTTTCCCACATTTGATGCAGAGGTTTTCCCAGTCACTGGGAGAGGCTTTGATGCCCTCTCATCACAAAGTATATGGAACACAAAGTATATGGAAAAAATTACGTACCTCCCCTCGTAAATAGAGGAGGTCGCTACAAAGAGGTGTTTCTTTCCTGGAGGTTTCACAGTAATAATAATTATTATTATAATAATTATTATAATAATAATTATTATAATAATAATTATAATAATGATAATTATTATAATAATAATTATAATAAAAAATGAACATTGAACTATTTGAGAAATAAATTTCTGTAGCTTAATTAGTGCCTTAAAAAGAATCGTTATTAGGAAAAAAAGTGACTTACTAATGAGGTTAACAAATAACTTTGATATTCTGTCATTAAAGAAACTTTGGTTGCCTGGAAAAAATATTTGTTCATTAAAACATATTTATACAGAAAGAAATATTCATGCAATCAAAATAAATTACAAAACAAAAATTTTATAAATTTTAATAAAAATCTCCTTAAATAGCATTCAATAAGATATAAAAAACAAAACTCTACTTATAAGCAGCACACATATACTGCGGAAAGTGTACAAATATTTTATTTCTCAAGCATAAAAACAAATTTATTCAGTTTATAAAACGCAAACCTGTCTTTTTTTACAACTTTTTAAACATATTACTTTTATATACAGGATGCGTTCGTAAAGTAATACCGCTGAATTTATTGTTAAGCTTATTCACATTTCAGAATGCTGAGACCACTTGGATTCAATAAAAAGAGCGGTCACCTTACGTATATGTGAATGCCGCCCTAATATCTCTGACAATTCGGGCGAGAAAATGTATGAAATTTCGTGAAATTACTTTTGTTTCATTACTAACTGTCATCCATGGATTGCCATCAAGTTTCGTATGGATTTCGTTAAGATTGCAATGGGAAACTTTTCGTGATAATGACTGTCTTTAGTGATGAGACTGCGAAGGAACACTGAGTCAGTCAAAACCGAAATGTATTTCGTGAGGGTTCAGCGAAGTTTCTTCTGGAAAACCATTAATGATCCTAAGAATGTGACATGTGGTAATGAAATCTTGATCCCATGCCACCATTTGAATGTTCCTTTAAGGGCGTAGAAATTAAGTAATACAAGAAATTCTGACTCTGCAACGTTTCACCACAAGAAAGCACCATGGTATTCAGTTTTTCAGTTTTCCTCGTGATCCACTAGCTTAACCAATTTAAAGTAATTAATGGTTCCCCCGCGTCTGACCTAGACCAAATTTGTTTTTAGTACATAACATGAAAACTCCCAAGAAAAAATATCAATCCTGGATAATTAACAATGTAGAGAGGGTTGGACCGAGGCTATGATGCTATACTACTGGAGAAAACCTTCAATACAAATTCTTCTTCAAAAACATACATAATTTAATATTTAAATTGTAGAAGAATTTGAGTTAGAGTCAAACTCTGAGTGAACAATGAAGTTTCAAATCCTAATCTCTTTTTTTATTAAAAAATTTTAAAATACTAATAAATTAATGTAGAAATTCTCAGGATTGCACAATAGGTAATAAATATTATGACAATTTGTATTGTTACGATATTTTGAGAACATTTCCGTAGCTTTTTCAGCTTCATTTTTTATACTAAGTTTGCATAGACTCACATTTTCGAGACTTAAAAATAAGGATGGGGGTGATGCATGATTTGCCATGAAAAATTCATCCCACGGTGCAGCAATATCACTAGGTCAGCCTGAAAAACGCCTGTTCTTCTTCCTCGAATGATTAAATGATTCCCCGCGTGCATAAGTTGACAGCCTTCTTAATCAATCAAAACCGGTTTGAGCATGCTGAAACGCGTATATTCTTCACAATATCTGCAGTGTCACTATGTTCCAAACAAGCTCTTCAGATAAATTAGAACGGATTCGAAAGCGGAAAGGCTTATGAATCGTCATACTCACTGTTAAAGTCATAGCTATGACGTCAAAATACAGGGCTGCTATCGATTCATAGTAACTTCAAATAAAACAGAATTTAAAAAAAAAACATCCTTGATTTACATAATAGTGTTTTTAATAAAAATATTTCAAATTCTGTTCATTTACACATGCTTCGAAGTAATTGAGCCTGAACAGTTACTACAGAGCATGTTTACGTGAAAGGATATGGAATGCAGTTTTAGAACTTTCATTTAACATCACTGGTTATGCTTTGTGCAAGTGCTGTAAAAACTGAGACTGTTCTGTGGTGACTATCATATGCTGAACATATCATAGAGTTCATAAGTAAAATAAAAATAATAAAAATATATAGGTAAAAATAAATACAGATTAAGAGTCACATTTAAGCAAGTGCTGTAAAAACTGAGACTGTTCTGTGGTGACTATCATATGCTGAACATATCATAGAGTTCATAAGTAAAATAAAAATAATAAAAATATATAGGTAAAAATAAATACAGATTAAGAGTCACATTTAAGTCTAAAAGAGGGCAAATATTAATTTTAAAAAAGTGATTATTATATAGGATAAAAAACCTGAACCTGTTTTTATCGTCGGATAATTTTTTTTTTATTAGGTAGAGTGTTATTAGTTATTATCGCTTTTCTTTTATATCATTTTTCTGGGATATTAAAGAAAACTTTGATATTTTAACCACCACATGTTCACGTGTTTCTAGAGGTTTTTATTGGGATTTTCTTTATTTCTCAGCAAAAACCTAATTTGAAATTCTAAATTAGCATATATTTTCTGAACCTCGTATTAAAAGGTGAAAGAAAAAAAATCATAAAAGAAGAATGAATAAAAGATCATGTAAACTTACATCAATAAATAACTGCTTCACTCGAGGTAAAGGTAAATCAAGAACAAAATTATTTTCATTTAATTTGTATAAATCTTTCATCATTTTAGAAAAATCTTGACCAGGTTTTGCGTGCCTCAACATTATTTTTATGTTGTGGCCTATTCCTTTAGAGGATGGCAACTGTAGTATTTCCTGAAGGCGAATTAAGGCTGAAAAAAAATACACCACATTGGTAAGATATCATACGCTTTATGGCATAATTAATTGTAATTATTATTTCTTCAAGAATAATACAACAAGCCAAATAATTTGGCATTAAAAGTACGTTTGAGGTATGTGGTTTTGCTCATAAATACGTTTGGATATAAAGATTTTATGATTCTCTGGCATTTTTAAGGTTAAAAAAAGGTTAAACATTAGTTAAGCATTATAAATTTTTAGGGTATAATTAATTGTAACTATTACTTCTTTATGCAAAAATGAAACAAACAAAATTATTTGGTTTGAAAAGTAAGGTTCGGACCTGTTATTGTTGATTTGCTCATAAATTTGCGTGGTTTTTTATTTCTACAACATAAAAACTTCCTTTCTTCAGTTTCATTTATTTATTAAATATAACATTTAAATAAAATAAGAATAATGGCCCTGGTAAGAGACAAGTAAGGGATAGGAAAATTTAGGTAAAGGTCAAATCCCTTTACAAAAGTTACAAGAGGCAGTGTTCCGTATAACAAAACTTTGCTGCTATAGTTTTTAAATCTTTGTTTCAACGCTCTGTGAAATTTCGATTGCATTCCTACTAATTCCAAAATACACATTTGTCAAGCTTAAATTTTAATGGTTTTAGTAAGTGTAGAAAAGTTTAGATATGACCTAAACATATTCGCAATCTACTTGGAGCGAACTTTTATCAAACAATTCCACTTAATCATATACAGTCTTATCGAAAATTAAAATAAAATTATACACTTAACTGTAAAAACTTTCATTCAAAAGTAATTTTTGGAAAATGTGATTATAAATGAAATAATGCAATTAAAAAATACAATTTAAAAATAAAAGAAAATCGATGCACTTTTGAAATTGTGCTTCACTTTTAATTTTGTTAATTTTAAATTATTTTTATCAATATTTTAATTAATTTCGGAGTAATGCATCGCAGATGTATGGAGGCCAATGGTGTACAATTAAGTGTAAGAACTCTTCAGCAGATGATGCAAACACTCGGACTATCCTGGATAGCTCATTTAAATAGGTAAATCATTATTACAATGCTTATAAATAAATCTTGAAAAATGACTTTTCAAAAAAAATATGCGCTAAATTCTTTAGGGAGGTGCTGAAATATACTTACCTTCATTGTCTTCATAAATGAGAGTGAATGATTTCCAATTGTGAGTGAGCATGAAATCAGAAAAAGCACGTGCCAGTCCCCGGCTGTCTGGATAGAAATTAATGGAGGTGTTTCCAACCTTGTAACCAGGCGACCAATGCGTTTGTATGAGAGGAATTTCAAAGGTATCACACGTAGATTGTAAAACACCTACATTGGACGGAGATTTTGGACTGATGATGGCGGCCATGCCTTCTTCAAGAAAATCACAAGCTGACGGAAGAAACAATCAAATAGTAATGTTAGATTGTCAAACAAGAACAATACTACTAATATATATATATATATATATATATATATATATATATATATATATATATATATATATATATATATATATATATATATATATATATATATATATGCAATATCAGGGCAACAACCCCGATATTTTCGTGAAGTATTAGTCAAAATAACAGGAATAATGAGGCCATGTTGTGCACAAGCTTTTATTTAGTAATCGATGGTGAAGCATAAATCTCATCCCCGCTCTTCCAGCTGGAGAGGGGGAGACACAGTTCCAGTCAGATCCGACGGAGTTTAGTTGGTAAGTATGAAACACCAAAAAGCCATGCAAAAACCATTGCTCCTTTGTTTTATACGATAATTAAAAAGTGTAAAGAGGCCAGTCATATTGCACTCCCTGTATTCTTACGCCTCATCAAAATTATTTATTACTCATAGAAAATCGTTTAATCCTTCCTTATATGGAAGTGAAAGGTCTTAAAATAACTCCTCTTTTGAAATATAAATCTAATCATTATTCATTGGTATGTTTTCAACCTTGAAATAGAATATCTACACTTATCCTTTACCAAAGATATTTTATAAAAACGAAAGAGTTTTAATGCCTTTATTAATACAAAAGTATTTATAATTTTTGTATTATATATATATATATATTATGCGTAGCTGATTCAGAACACCTAATATATTGAGAAAAAAAAATTAAAATAAGGTATATTTTCATGTAATCAAAAACCGATATTTTATTCTCAATTGAAATAAAAACTTTTTTCAAAGAACATGTTATAAAGTTAGAAACAAATATAGTTTGAGGTTTCTAAGAGCATTAGTAGACAGGAAGAAAAATAAAACATAAAAAAGGAAACTCCTGCAATTGATTCCCCTTTGTATTCTTAAAGGATAGAATCAAACCATACATTCGAACCACGTGTCTCTTGAAGAAGCAAGAAAACCCCCAAGAAAGGGTGTCTATGTGTTTGTTCGAAACACTGTTCACGTCGCATTTCGTTTAGGTTCCCTTCAGCAAAAAAGCAATGCGATCCCATAACAAAGAAATGTTTTAGAATGGCATGCCCTTTATTTTTATGTTTTTCAGTGTTTCATGTGTTTACAATAATAGTTCATTCTTTGTTTTGATAAGAAGGAATTCGTGACTTAATTCATCCTTCTCTGAAAATTCGATTGTGTTTACATTTGACTTTATTTTATAACCGGCATTGAACAGCCTATCTAAATCTGAGCTTACGACTATTAGTATTCAACTCCATAGTGTTGCAATTTTGAGCTCTACCCGAACTCTTAAACCAAGTATTGGGACAAATTAGCCTTGGTGGAAGACTTTTTGATGTAACTAACACGCATTTGCGTTACATGGAGAGGAAAACCGCGGAAACCTAGCACAGTTAGATCGACAGCAAAGGGATTGATTCTAAACCATGATCCATATACCACTGAGGATATTTTGCGTCAGCACTGTTTTCTGTGAGATCTGGGAGCTGAATTCGTCTCAACCAGCCACCACTGGGATTCAAACCTGGATCAGCTCACTGGGAGGTGGAAGCTCTATCCCTGAGCTGAAAATTTATGTCTTGATATTTATTATCATGTAAAAAATCTATTTATTAAGCCAATTACTCAATAACCTGCTCTACAATTCAAGCGGTTTTAGCTACAATTACTAAAGTGGTGTCTAGGTTCAGTTAAGTGATAAACCACATAAAATGCTATCTGATTAAAATCTGCAGAGTCATCAATATTTTATAGTTACTAAAACTATTTATTATTTGAAATTAAAAGCTTATTTATTATTTAAAATTAAAGTCTTAAATTATATATTATTTAAAATTAAAAGCATGGTGAATGGTCATTATAAAATTTTTATTCAAGATGAAAAGTTTAAAACTCAATCCCGCGCTTTGAATAGTAAACGGTTTTAATGTGTAGCAAATCCTGTTCTACGTTCGACTTAAATTATTTAATTACTATAAAAATCCATAAATGCCATAAAAGGAATCACACTTTTTAGGGGCGTTTAGGATAAATGGAGCTGCATATAAAACTATTTCCCACCTTTTACATCTATTTTTAAAACAGACATATTGTTAAAAAATATCTGTGTATTAGAAACAAAACTGAATACTCTCTGTTGTTTTGGGAGAAATCACCATTTTGATTGGCATATAATATCAATAAAACTGCAGTAAGATATTTCGTTTAAAAAAATGTACGTTTTCTTCATTATTAATCGATTTTTAAGAAAAAAAGAATAAATACGTAACAGGAAAAAAATAAAGAGCACCACATGTTTTTAGAGGAACATAACCTAGAGTGACATTTACCGTATAAAAATCTTAATAAAATCTTTTAAAAAAAAAGCGTATATTTTTTCTAATTAGACATCATACTTCACGAAAAATAATAATTCACTAAAATAATTGCAAATTGAAAACAAAATAATAGAGGTTTCCATGTCTTTTTAGGGGGAAGCCACGATTAAGAGTGGCCTTTAAAATAATTCGGGCGGTATACACGATTTTTAAAAAAAAATATGTTTTCCACTTTATACGTAATTTTTAATAAGAAAAATGAATCTATTGATAAAAAGTAAAATTGAAAATTCTTTGTAGTTTTCAGTAAAATCCCCATTCTGAAAGACGTATAAAACAAATAAAACCGCTCTGGAAGAATCCGTTACAAAAAAAGATAAATTTTTCTCATTATACATATTTTTTCCAAAAAAAGACGTATCCTTAAAAACAATAACGTATCAAATTCACAATGTAGAATATTATATATTTTTGTGGAAAATAACCTATATGAGGCAGTGCTAAAAGCATTTTTAAAAAACTTACATTTTCCATGATATGCATCATATTTTATAAAGAATGATAAATCGCTAAAAATAATAATGTATATGGAACAAAATGGAGAATACTATGTTTTTAGAAGGGGGAATAACAGTTTCTAAAGGCATTTAAAATAAATGGGCCTGTGCATAAAATTTGAAGAAAAAAACACGCCTTCCTTTTTATACACAATTTTTTTTTTTTAAAATAACACATTACTCGAAAAGTAATTTTGTATTAGAAAAAAAATTGAGAATTCCTTGCACTTTTTTTAGGAAAAACCACCATTTTTAAAGACGTATAAAATAAATAAAGCTGTTCTTAAATATTTCATTTAAAAAAGACGTACATTTTTCTCATTATACATCTTTGTTTTTTTTTTTTTAATACATATCCTTAAAAAAAATAACGTATCAGAAGCAAAATATATAATACTATTTCTTCTTGAGTTAAATAACCAGTATGAGTGGCACTTAATCTAAATAAAGATGAGCAAAAAATAAAAAAATTAAAGAAAAAAACGTACATTTTTCTCATTATACATCATATTTTATAAAGAATGATATATCACTAAAAATAATAACGTATCGGAAACAAAAGGGAGAATACTGTGTCTTTTTAAAGGGAAATTCACCATTTTGAGTGGCATTTAAAATGAATAAAGCTGAAATTTCTCCAGAATGCATTTCTTCTTTCTAGTTGAAAGCCTTCGACAAATAAGATTTTCAAATAATGGAACTTCGATGGAGTAGAAAATGAAGAAAACACAGCTAGGAGAAAATGAACCGTAGTAAGGAATTGACGTTGGAATCACAAGGAAAGGAAAGAACATAATACAAAATGTATTATTTTCCAATGTTAAGTTCTTGCATCAGGAGAAATGACTAGTTGAATATCTTTAAAGAATTAGTTTCATACGCTTATGATTCGAAAGAAAGAAAAAAAAACTTTTCTTTGAGTTTAAGAGTTAAATAACGGCTGAATATTGTTCTCAAATTTATCAAGCTTTGATACAGAATGTTTAATTCTACATACGCCTTATTTATTTTTTATGTCAGTGTATTAGAATGGAAAATATACTTATAATTAATAATTTAAATTTACAATATTGCTTTTGAGCATGTTTAATTTAAATTTCTACTTGGGCTAGTAAGATTTTTCTAATTGTTTATTTCCATTATTGTTCCTCTACTCTATGTTTTTTTATTCTAGTAATATTCCTACTATTATTTGCGCTAGTAATGTTAGTAATATTTCGTAAAATTTTATTCAACATTTTACTGTACTTACATAAAAAAATAAAGTTAAGTGACTAATAATATTATAAGTCAACCTACAGATATTATATTGAATATATATCGCATTTTTTTAAATATCGTACATAGTTCTTTAATGATAATTAATTAATAAATTTAACACTACTTTTTCCTGAACAACTCTTCTGTGAGTAATATGCGACACGTCTTTCTTGGAATAACTATTGGTGGCTTATTTTGTAGAAAAATACGAAGCATTTGTAGTAAAGTTTTTATTTTAGATAATCATACATGGAAGAATACCGTTCTTGTGATTTAATACATTGTCAGCTAGGGAATCATTGATCGCTTGACTATGTACTGTAATTATAAATCGAACTATTATATGCTTCTACATTTCCTTATAATTGCAGGAGTTGATAATGAAAATTAGATTTATGCTGTGAATTATGTTTTTGAAAAATTTATTCTAATCAATATTTAGTTAAAATTAAATTTCATATATGTACGTTTCGTGGAAAAATGTTCTTCTACATAAGTAGTTATTTAAATCATAAAACTTAAGATTGATAAAATTTAGGATAATATACAGCATAAAAATTAGATTCTATAACCTTATTTTACAATAAATTATAGATAAAAAGAAAGAAATCTTCAAAATTTTTACTTTATTTTTTATGCATTAGCTTTATATTTGGCAAAATTTAGGCAATTCTCTAAAGTCATTGCTGACTTGTGAAGACTTGCATATGCAATCACAATATGCATCGTCTATGGGAAAAAGTGCAGATTGCGTTCTATTTGGCGAAAATCCAAAAGCATTTCTCATAAAAACATTCAAGAAGAGAAATCGCATGAAGTTCCAGATGGAATGGTGAGTCCGCCATTCAATATATGAGACGATTCTTAAGATAGCCTATTATTTATTTATTTACATTTACTTTTGCTTAAAGCATGAAAAGTAAAGCATATTCTGCGTGACATAAAAATGAAATATTGCTGAAATCACATTCTGCGTTATCGATTTGAAGCCTTCTTAAAAGATTTACTGTTAGAGCCGTTTTATGTAGAGGATTTGCTAATATTATTCATTTGAGAAGCACGGTACCAAGAAAATGATTTTTTTTATTTATTAATGATAGTTCCAAACGCTACAATTTTGTAAAAATAATACTAACGTTAAAAAAAGGTTGCAAGTGAGATTTAAAACAAATTATTTGAAAAAAATTCATTATAGAGACAAGATGTAATCTGCAATTAAACAAATTCATATCTCACTTAAGTTTCAATTAGTATTTATGAATTTCTAAACCTTAAAATTTAAATTTTCAATTAGTAGCTAGTGGCTAGTTTACTCGAATACCTTAGTAGCAACTTTTTCCTCAAACTAATGAGTCGGTGACCACTATCGATTATTCCTTACCATTTAATACACAATTTTCGCAATTTTTTTTTCTTGATTGGGCTACATTTTATTTTTAAAAAAATTGACCTCTGTAAAAAGCGTATTCATCAATAAAAATAATGTAATTATGTGGCAAAATTTAGTTACACATTATGACTTGAAAAAAATTTTTTTTTTAATATTTGGGGACGCTGAAGCACATTTAATGCATACATTACAACTTTGAATTATATGAATTGTTAAGACTTCTTCTTCCACATGTTTCCATCACGAATTGATGGATTCTAAAGTATCAAAATTTTAAATGAAGGTATTAGACACTGTAATGAAAATTATGTTTTCCATAGTCTCTTTGCTTTGATGCACTTTTATTATTAAGCATTAAGAAAACGAAATATATTTGGGGACACTGAACCACATTTAATGTATACATTACAACTTTGAATTATATGAATTGTTAAAATTTCTTCTTCCGCATGTTTCTATCACGAATTGATGGATTCTAAAGTATCAACATTTTTGAATGGAGAGATTAGACACTGTAATGAAAATTTTGCTCTGATGCACTTTTATTATTAAGCATTTTTAAAAAAAAAGAAGAGCGAAAAGTGAAAGATTTTATATTTAATTTATCTCACTACTTTCTTTTTGTTTCGCCACATAGCAAGTGGCTACTGGTTATTTTTCGTTTCATGAATTACACTTAAAATTTTTTATGCATAGTTTACGTACACATATATTTATGGATTTAACTTGACATATCAGGTAATTTACAGTTGCCTATCTGGCACAAATTATGTTCTCTAGTATGTGTATGTAACAAAATGTAAAAAACACTTTATTTTTAAGAACATAATTCTTACTTTATCTCCTTAATAAAAGTAACAAACATATAGGCAACTGTCTCAAGAAAGGGATACATTCAAAAGGAAATGTATTAGAAGTTTACCTAATTATTACTATACATACTGATATTTTTTTTTAAGTTTTTCAAATAATGAATGATCAATTAACACGGCTCTCCAAAGACGTTGCACTATGACTGATGTTAATAGCACAAAAATAATTGAAGCAAATCCAGATTTAAGAAATTATTTTTTAATAAACATTTTAATTTTTCGTATTCTTTTGCTCATATGAATTTGTGACTTTGAGCATACGAATTAAAAAAAACACATATCCATTCCATCTAAACAAAAATATGAAGTATATTGAGTGGAATTATTATAGTTACGTATTGGTGAGATGTTTATTAATTTTGGTAACCGGAAACGTAAATTGTAACAAATGAATGTTATTTTTTGAAAATTATTGAAAAATTTTAAAATGTAATAGTTTCAAAACCGAAGCGTAGTAATTATTGCTTTAAATTTTGAAACATTATGTATTAACTAAATTAAGTGATTATTAAACAGAAATAATCGCATTTTTTAAACTAATAATCGAATATTTTTAAATATTTTCAAACAAAAAATAAACGTACGCCACAAATAGTATTTGATGATTGTTAAATGCAATCAAAACAATAATTCTAAGACGTCAACTATTAGGACTTTATTTTTCCTTCTGGAAAGAAGTTCCACTAATTCTATTTTTGTTTTCAGAAAGCAGCTTGAGATTTGATTACACACCTTTCTGAGTAAATTGTTAAGCCTTTATTTACCCTTGATCTTTGTTTCTGAGAAGAAAATTCAATTACATAAAAGCATAAGATGATCCAGGGAACTGATTTATCTGGTTGAAAGCAATTGAAATTGGATTTAAGAGAAATCTTTACCTTCAAAAGATCCTAAAACTAGGATTTGTTTCACTGAAATTAGGTTTATGAAGAGGTTTAGTGTTACATAGGTTCATTTTCAGCACTTAAAAATCGATATGAAATGTGAATACTATAATTTTTAACCTTGCTCAAAACAGATTTAAATTTCTTAATGGATACGGACAGTTATTTAATTTGAGAAAAATATCCCTTTTTCCACATATTAAATTATAACGATATATTTTTAATGTTTCAATACAAATCTTGCTTTATACAACATTTGAAACTTAATTTTCTTTTTTATTTTTGAACCGGAACTAAAACTTAATTTTCTTTTTTCTTTTTGAATCGGAACTATTTAATGCAATTATGAATTTTCTTCTACACTGTAAGAAACTACTGTAAATTTTACAGGAAAAAAAATTCTCAGGAAAAGTTAAAATATCTACTGTTCTTAACCAATATTCGCGAAACGTAAAAAATTCTCCTTTTCTTATGGACTTTTTCTGTATATTTGACTTTTCAAAGCTTCTAAATTGACAAAACGACTTTTTTCCTTTTTTTTTATTCTAATCATAAAAGGATTAAAACTGCCATGAATTTGAATTCTAGTTTTCGCTATTCAGTTTCGCTTACCTTACAATGAATTAACCTTTTTTTCGCGTTCTTTTAGTATTATTTCAATCTTAATTCTTATTTTTCATCCATTATTTTATGGTTTCGGACATTGTACAAATAAAACTGTGAATCAACTTTATTTTTAAAATGATACTTTATATGGTAATTATGCTTCCTTAAACATAATTTTTTTTGGTAACTTAAGTTGTCAGACAATTTTACATGTGGGGGTCACTATAGTTTTAAGCGCTTGTAAAGTTTATAATTTCGTATTGTGTTTTCTGTGGCATGAAATTTTTTAACAGACGTTATGTACTTTCGTATCAGTGATTTAAAACAATCAGCTATCGACTTCCCACTCCAGGTTACATTTTTTAAAATTCAGTCTTAGTCAATGTTTGATGATATGTAAAAATTTTATATAGGAACTCATGTCACCATATACCGCTAGGGGCCCTTTACTTTTATGAACTGTTTCTTTGTGTGGTGATGAACAGATCGTAATAGGGAATTGTCTCTAACCGCATATGACGACATTTCCGATATGGGTTCGATGCAATTTAATCTTGATGACCTGGCCTAACTTCCCTCAAAGTTTGACGCTGCATTTACACAAACTTCTGCTCTTTATGCAAAATTTATTACTTTTTAAGATTTTATTTCATAAGCGTCATGGAACAGTTGGCCCAATTTTGGGTTTAAGATTACTAATGTCCAACACCGTAGTCTTGTTTTTTTTAACCCAATCCAGAAGACAAGGGAACTCCTGAATCAAGTATTGTGAGAAATTTGCCTTCATGGAGTATTTTTTGAAGGAACTAACCCGAACTAACACGCATTTGCGTTACATGGAGCGGAAAACCACGAAATCCTTCCCCGGTTTGCCTCGTGGCAAAGGGAGTCTGACCCATGATCCGACTACCGCAGAGGATATTTAAGTCAACATTGTGGTAAGTGCGATCCGGGGGTGGTATTCGTATTGACCAGCTATTTATGGGATTCGAGCCACAACCACCTAGAGTAGAAGGCCTGGGAGCTTGTTTGTGACGTCACGATCAGAAGGCAGAAAAGAGCGTTGCTGTTTTCTACCTTCAGAGTGATCAGAGGAGGTTGTGAAGATATGAGGATAGTCCATTCCTTATTAGTTTTATTTATTGTGTTTCTTTCATTTTTAAAAGCTAAAAATAAGAATCCAAATTTTTTTATGATCTGAATAA
This sequence comes from Parasteatoda tepidariorum, assembly GCF_982258835.1. Taxonomy (NCBI): domain Eukaryota; kingdom Metazoa; phylum Arthropoda; class Arachnida; order Araneae; family Theridiidae; genus Parasteatoda; species Parasteatoda tepidariorum. The sequence continues at coordinate 82,203,526 of NC_141761.1, forward strand.
TTGTGTATATATAATCTTTGCCTTAATATAATAAATTTAAAATGAATAAAAGAAAAAATCATGATAAAAAATAAGTAAATGAATGCAGTAAGAAATTTTAGATTAGATTTTTTTTGTGGTTATTTTCATAAGATTTATCCAAACCTTTTTTCAAAGGATAAATTTCAATTTCAAACTATTTTAAGAGTAATTAATCATATTAAATAAATATCAAATGATTAAAAATAAAAATATTTTCCTAAGAATTGAAAATTAGTACTTAACATTACATTCATGGAAACAAAATGTTATTGGAAAGAACACTTAACGTAAAATTCTATAAAAAAAAGCATAAAAATGTTTATCCTTTATAAACCTTTGAAATATTTATAGCAAATGTATATAATTATTCTGAAATTTTTTTATTTACTGCAGTAAGACAAATTAACATCTGTCCCTCTAATTTCTTTCTATGTTCTTTTGTTTTGCATACATGTGATAAAAATGATTTAATATGACTTATTAAATAAGCTGAATCATTACTTTGATGATATAGACTAGAACTTTATAAATGAGGTATTTAAGTATATGACATGAAGACTAATTTTATCATAAAGTATAAGTATGCTTTAATAATGACACAAACATATATATAGAACAAAAGCTTTATTTAAATCAGTAAGGGGAAAATATCTATACAAAAGCAAATAACATTTTAAAAAATTTTATTTTAAAACATATATCATTAATTATATCATTACTTGCAATTTCAACATTACTATACTCCTGAAGAAAACATTGTAATTGTCATACATTTTTAAATTACCAAACATTTTATTTTAAAATATAACCCCATAAGGCAAACAAAAATTTGGAACCAGGGAAAATTTTTACATTATCAATTTAATTTCATTATAATCATGGGTGCGAAGGCAAAAGATTTTTCTGACTAAAATTCCCAACATACCTCCTCGACATACAACACGTATGCAAAATATCTACAAAGCTCTACCATAATATATCAAATTTATATACTGACCAAAAACTATTTGTTTATCTCTTCCCTTAATAAAATAACAGGAGCATAAAAAATACACCAATATAAATAATGAATGCAATTTTTACTTATTACATTATATCATTACTTGCGATTTCAAGATTACTATACTTCTGAAGAAAACATATTGTAAATGTCGTATATTTTTAAATGACCAAATTTCCAAACATTTTATTTTAAAACATAACCCCATAAGGCAAACAAAAATTTGGTAAAAAAAATTCATGGATAATTCAAAGTATTTGCTTACATACTGTATTTTTCCGTGCATGTTAATGAAACAATCTTTTTCGAAAATGCTGCCCGTTGATAAAAAATATGCCAAAGTAGCACAGTAAATTACTAATGATTCTATAGTAGTCATTAAATACTTTACCATATATGAACCATTCAAATTACCCGACACTTTTACGCCTGTAACAACATATTTTAAAAACTTGTTGATTTTGAGAAATTTAATTATCCGAAAGAAGGAAATGAAAAATTATAGTAAATTAAATAAAATATTGAATGAAATACAAAAATGTTTTTAAATACTATTCTATATTATAAATTAAATCTGGAGCTATAAGCAAATTGCCAATTAAATTTTCTTTTAAGAAAAACACACAAATATCTCATACTTATGGAGCTTTTAACCATTTTTATGAGATAATAAGAAATATATACTAGTAAAAACAAAATTGTAGTTTCTTAAAATTGCAGTTTCTGATGAGATGTACCACAAAATATAATGCAAATAATGCAAAGTAGTTGCATTGCATCACCCAATAATTAAAACTAAGAAAAGTTTTGAAAATAAACAAGAAGTTTATGAAAAAAAGACTATTATTTACAATATATTTTTAAAACTCTAAAAACATTAGATTAAATTGAACCTTTAAATTCCTATGACCTTCCTATTAATCATTTTACAATTTATGATAATAATTAAATGTTTGCTTTTAAAAGTCTTGATGTAAGACATCCTATTAATCATTTTACAATTCACAATAATAATTAGGATATATATAATTTTTAAAAGGGGTGATGAAAAACAATCTACTTTAGGAAAGCATTAAAAGTGATAATCCTTATTAATTTAAACATATAATAAATCTTTATAAATTTAAACAAATATTCTTAGCTAAAAGTTAAATACAAATTTTAAATATTGTTTGCATAAATGAAACACACCACAATTGCAGCAGTTGTGTGTCTTGGGGGAAACGAAATACCTTGTGATTATCATCATAGTTCCTTCGACACAAGAGAACACAACAAGCATAAATCATGACTTTTGCCTAAAAAATAAACAGACATTAAGACTCATGGCTGAAAGTAAAATATCAATTTATCTACACTTACCTTAATTTGTCATTGGAATAATGAAAATTAAAAAAAAATTGTTTTACTTCCCAAAAAACATGTTAAAAAATATTTTTCTTAGTTATCTGAATCTTAAATAAATTTTCTAAAGTTTTGGTTAATATAAAGTTCTGCTAAATGTAGTCAACAATCTCTAAAATATGTGCTCAATTAAGAAATGTATTCACTAAAATTCTCTTTATTCAAAATACTTAAAATTACATTAACAGCACACTATAAGTTAACAATGACACTAAACCTTGATATAGAATTTGAAACAAATATTTTTATCCCCGAATTTCTTCTCAGGCATATTTAAGTTTAAAATTCTAATAACTAAATATAAACAAATGTAACTTCTATCAGCATTCTTCAGATAAACACATATGGTATTTTTTTACTAAAATTGGTTTAAATTTAATTTCATTAGAGTTAAAAATAACTACTTTTCATCACCAAAACAGTTTAAATTTCTTTGTAATGCTTGTTTATAATAATTAGTGAAAAGTAGTTTTCAAATATTGCTAACATTAAACCAACTGGTAATTCTACACTTCAAATAATATCTTAAAAAATTTTGTTCTTAGTTTACAGATTCTTCAAGAAATTTTCGAAAGTTTTGGTTCATAAAAACAAAGTTCTGCTAAATGTAATCAACAATCTCTAAAATAAGTGTTCAATTAAGTAATTTATTCACTAAAATTTTCTTTAATTAAAATATTTAAAAGTATTTTAACAGCACATTAGAAGAACTATAAGTTAACAATGACACCAAACCTTGAAATAGAATTAGAAACTAATAATTTTATCCCGGAACATTGGTACATTTAGAAATTCTTCAATATTAAAATTCTTCTTAGGCATATTTAAATGTAAAATTCGAATAGCTAAATATAAACAAATGTAACTTCTATCATCATTCTTCAGATAAACACATATGGTATTTTTTTACTAAAATTTGTTTAAATTTAATTTCATTAGAGTTAAAAATAACTACTTTTCATTGCCAATACAGTTTAAATTTCTTTGTAATTCTTATCCAAAGTAGTTTTAAAATATTGGTAAATTTATACCAACAGCTAATTCTACATTTCAAATTATTTAGTATTTTTACTGAAAAAGATATATATAAATCTCTAATCTAACATACATAATGTACAAAACATTACAAACATCTTATTAGTATTTCAAGAAATTGCATATTTTATTCTTACAAACACTAAAAAGTTTAGCAGTAAAACATGTTGGATTGTAACTAATATATTTTAATTTGCTTACATAAATGTATAATTCAAACATATGTTAACCGATTTAATGAAATGTATATTTTACAAACAATTCTAGGGCTACTTAAAATCTTGAGCAGTCTATCTGAATCGCTTAGATTCATTTAAGATCCTTTAGCTCATGAAGTATGAATATAAAATACAATCGAATGCTTTTGTTATTTTATATTTGAATACTAAATTATGTTATTTTATAATTCAAATGGAAATAGATCAGATAATACATATAAATACATTAGAGACTCAAATAACGTCTCACAACACCAATGCAAGTTAAATTATATACGTGCTTTCAATCCGATTTCAAGCTTAATTTACAGCACATTAGAGAAAAATCTATTGAAATTAAACATAACACATTCATAAAAAAAATAGTAACTTTTACTTACTTCGATAACTCTTTAAATCTTCGATATAAAATCAAATTTTGCTGCAACATTCACGTGTAAACACAACCGTCAATGGCGTTCCTACGTTAGAGCTACAGACGCTATTGCCTTCTCTTCGTGACGTCACGGGGTTGAAATCGTTGAGCCAGCAGGCCTTGACCTTCTAGTAGGTGTTGTTCGAGCCCGGCTTTAATGAAGGCCTCATTGGAATATCCCTTGAACCACCACTTCTCACGTTTTGGAATTTGTACATTTCGATAAAGATAAAAAAAAATGACGAAAACTGTCATTTAAAAAACCTGTAACTTCAGGAGCAAAACTAAATACAGAATTGAATAGGCGATGCCAAGTATAGATATCAATGCAAAAAAAAAATAAATAAATCCCATTGTTCTTTATTCAAATTTATAAACTGAAATTTAAAACGTTACTATTTCTATGATAACATTATATGCTTCGGAACTTACTTAATTAGAGAAAAAAATATTTCTATTTTCTTTTCTTTTACTTTTTAAAGCATTATTTGGAGAAAATTTTTTTTATCAGTTTTCTAACCATATAGTTATGTAAATGATATTATACTACTTATAACTGTTGATAATTAAATTATGTTCTTAATAAAACAGTCGAAATTTCAAGTTCATTAAAATAAATATGCTAAGTTGTTTTTCGGAACCAATTGAAAATCAGAATCATGTGAGTAATAATTGACATTACAGCATTATTGTTTGCTAATTTATTGTTTTTTAGGTAAAAGAACTTTTCACATGCTCTGGAATGGCAGTGCCATAAATAAAAGTGCTAATTGCATTATTGACCTTTTAAGGGTGGTACAAATGTTACTTTTTGAAGAAAAAAATGAGTATTGGAAAGAAAAACATAAAATATCAATTAAATGTTAGTAACAGTATTATGATATCTTCTATAACCTTTAGAACTCTATATCCAGTGGTTATAAGTACACTTGCTTAAAAAACCATTACTTACTTGCAAAGACACTTATATCAATGTATTTTTTGGAAATAAAAATACCATTTCTGCGAAATGACTCTAAAAATAAACTTTTGTCTTATCCAGTGACATTAAAAAATAACAATCTCATAAGTAAAGAAATACTTGGCAAAAGGACAAAAGTTTTTCTCGTCCATTCTTCGACAAGCATAGAAAAGAGCGCTTTTCTTTTTATCTTCTTTTTGAATCAAAAGAAAACCGACTAAGAGTATTTATCTTCCTAACTCTGCAGATGTAACTGCTTTCTGGAACTAATTATGGAGTTTTAAGTTTCTTCATCTTAAAATAGACAATTAAATATTTCATTTCAGCTGAGCCTGTTAGAGACAACTTGATAATTTTTTTCTAGACTTAAATTATTTTAGGAATTGACTGATTATGAATTATTTATATTGTCGGAAGAATTTAATTTTACCAAGTAACGCTTTCACTGAAATAACAACTTTAAACATTTTCAGCTAAGTTAAATATACATTTCCAAATAAAAATTTAAAAAAGATTTAGTGTAAGCAATAGTTATTTTAAATACAAAATTAATGTAATGCAAAATTAGCATAAAATATTCATGTGAAATGTGGCAATACTTAGACAATATGCTACTGTTTCAATGTTAATATAAAGTGCCTTGTAACCAAATTCATTTACAAATATAAAAAAAAATAATAAACTTTGCATTGCTATAAAATGATTTAATTTTAAAGAAATGTCTACACACGCGTATAAAAACACGAATTCGCACAAATATTTTATGCGCATTGAGTAACGAAAATAATATTGTAACTTTAATTTCTATAATAATTTTGGTCTTAGCAATTTTTTTTTTCAATCCCGCAGTGGACTGATTGTAAAGACATGATTCCCAATAGAGCTCAGTAGTCAAGCAACACTGGCTGCCGTCAATCAACGGTTCATATCATAAACGGGTCAATAAATGGTACCACGTTAATCAGCCTGCATATGAACTGAGGGTAGACGGTATCGGTCCTCGTAAGCAATTCGACCGTAAAGTGCTTGACTTCGTGTGCAGGTCATCGGGCTACCAAAGCGGGTGAGCCACCCCCTCTGATGAGAATCAAAATTGTGATAGCATGTATTCGGACCCTTCTTAGGGATGTTTCGCATACCGATAACCCATTCTGCAGCTCTAGTGCGACGTAAATAAAATACCTACCTACCAAACCACTTAGCCATTTTTTTCTTAACAATTATATTCTGAACAGTATTACAGTTATTACTTTGTTCTGCTTTAAATAAACACTATATTTATTATATATTATATATTTAATATTATATATTTGATAATATATATTTATATAATATATATTATTATTATATATTATTTAATTATATATTATTATATATTATTAATATACTTTCAACCATATATGAAAGTAATGTGGTTTACAATAGGAATAACATGTAAATTTATTCCATATTGTAATGTAATTCTCTAAGTGAACATCAGCATAAAAATAATAATGATTCTATATGAATACCATTGTAAAAACAATTTTAATAAAGTTTTAAAAAAAATTATGAAAAAAATCGGATTAAATAAAAAAAAACTTAGTTGTAGAAAAATATTTGTGGAGTTTTATAATTTTCTATTTATTTTTAGTAATAAAATCGATTCTACTACAATACTATTGCAATGTAAAATTTCTTATAAAAATACAATTATACATTGTTAGAAATATTTTTAAAGGATTAAAAAAATAATACCAAACACTTTCGAGAATCAGAAAGCATGTGTGCATATATGTCCTTAAAAAAGAAAATCACTACATTGTGGCAAAAAACAAATACATTGTGATGAAAAAATATCGAAGGAAAAAAAAACTCGCAGAAGAATTTATCCCAACGGACACCAGATGGCGTCGTTTTTCTCTTAGATAGTCATCCCAAATGAGTCTACCCTATAACGTTCAGAGGCTAACGAGGTGATTTGTCCAGCAGCACTACTCGAGAGGCCTTATCATCGGACACTCACTATTTAAGTAAAAAAAAAAAATATCCGGTGTGGCGTAGTCAGAAACTTTATTGTCATGAGGCGAAGAAACTTGGAAACGGTGTCCGAAGAAAGTGTTGACAGAGTTCTAATGTATGATATATCTGTTTACTGAGTTTTTTTCCTTTCCTGTTCGTATTTTCTGCTTAACTTTCTTTCCTTTTGCAAAGAACAATATCTTTCGTAGCATATACATTTATATTTATTTTGTTTGGTATGGCTGTTACAGATAAAACGAACATACGTAAATAATTTTTCAAATGTTGTTTCATGTGATATCAGGAGTAAAAAATAAAATATGTGTTACGCTTTTGAATCATATGTTCAGTTGATACATATAACACTCAATCAGGCATCTCTCTCTGCTGTTCCTTGCCCTCAATTATTGCTATTCATTGCTTTCTTAGCAAAACAACAATAATATTGCATATAATCAGATAATTGATGACTTACAAATCAACTTTCTGTTTTTACAATTCTTGTAACAAATTCTGAGTGAAATCAATGCAAATCTAACATATCTGTGTTTAATTTAGGATATGTAGAGATATACAATAACACATATTCCATTTGTTTGACAGTGTAATTTAATAAAACATTTTTTCAAATGATTTTGTATGAATAATGTTTTCACTATACAAAATCAAGATTTATCTTAGAGCATTAGTGGACACTCATTTATGATACTGAGCAGAAAAGCTTTGCTGTCGAACTCTCGAATAACTTATTTGAAATTTAAGCAAATAATACTATAAAGAAATAATTCTTTTTTTTTCATTAGGCGATATTCAAGTAAGCATTATGCGCGTTACGTTTCGCTATACGTTAGAAACGTTTCGCACACAAATGAATTAATGCTGTTTCAATTTTCAATACATGGGTTTTTCAAATTCGACTATTATTTGTTTCGGAATAATTTGGAGGCAGTTTTGTTCAATTTTAGTGCAGTTTTTATTATAAAAAGCTTAATGTAATTTTCTTAATTTTTGCCTAAGTAAAGCCAAAATATGTTATTATTAGTTTTAAGATGTTCTCATAGAGTAATATAATGCTTATCAAAGAAAATTATCAATAATTAAGCAAATGATTGATTTTATTACAAACTTACAATGAAATCTGCACTGTGTTGTGTATACATTAGACACAAACTCCAAGGAATTAGGCCATCGAGGCCTTCATACAATTTAAGAAAATGGGCACTGTTCTTTCAATTCCATGCAAAGTCCTAATTTTCAAATAGCTGACTTAGATTAAATTTTAATTTTCTTTTATTTGGAGAAAAAGAAATAATAGGAACCCCAGCATTTATTCACAAAAAAATCAATAAATGAAAAAAAATGCAATAAGGAATGGAATAATGGAATATCTATCTATATCTATCTATCTATCTATCTATCTATCTATCTATATATATATATATATATATATATATATATATATATATATATATATATATATATATATATATATATATATATATATATATATATATATATATATATATATATACTTAGATAGATAGATTCTTAGAATAATAGATTTTTATTTAAATACAATGTTAAATAATGAAATAAAAAAATTCAATTCCTTAAATTTAAGCTCACATCTGGTATTCTATAATTTGTAATCTGGATTTAGAATGCGAGCAATACTTTTTTGTAGTCAAATAAATTAACTACATAAGTTTAAAAATTAATTAATGCAAAATTAAATAGATGTTCTTTCAAATGAAATAAAAAAATTCATCTGGCACTAAACATTCAAATACTCATTCAAAATTCTCACAAACGTTTTAAACGTAGTTGAATAATTTTTGCTACATTGATTTTTCACAAAAAAAGTAAAAACTTACAAATTACAAAAAGAAAAAAGCACAAAAATCTTCATCGCACGAAGTTTTCCTGAAGGATTATTTTAAAGTAAGAAACAAATGGAAAAAAAAAAGTATTTCGTTCATTGATATAATGTCAAATTAATGTTTTCATAATCAAATCTGTTTCTTGAGCATACTTCTCTCGAAATACATTAGTAAAAATTATAAAAAATATTAGCATTTTCTTTAAGAAATAAATAAAGAAATGCCTATGTTCCTTAATATATATTCCGACTAGAAAAACATAACCAGCTGTTCACCATTAATTATATACCGATTGATTTTCTGATATTGATCTTAGAAAAATGGCGAAAATGTATTTCCGATCATATTTTATGCTCTTACAGGAGAAAGAACGTTAGAGTAATTATAGTGCAAATATAAAATGACTGAACAAATTTGTTTTTGCGTAAAAAGAGTATATTGTTTCAATTTAGAAATATTTTTAAAGCTATCCCAAAGTTGCATTTGAAAGTATTTACTGTGCTTATCGAAAAAAATTATTTACCAAGTATTCGAATAATGAAAGTATGACTTTAGAAAAGAATTATTTGCAACGATTTATTTCTTTCCTTAACTTTTGAATCACAGTTTGAAGAATTTTAACCAAAAATCATACTTATTTAACTTTTACCATAAAAAGTGAAACAGAACGTAAAATAGCTGACACAAAAACCATAATCAGTTCTCACATGGGTTGGAGCAAAAGCAATAAAACTAAAAAATAAATAAATTAATAAATAAATTATGTTTATTGCTTTTGTGCCAGTTTATATGCATTTTTCACAACTTACTCACATTAATATTTTCCTAATAAAACTTATACGTAAAAGCTCGTATTTGAGCGAACTGATATTTAAATAAAATTTGTTATAAAATTTGTGTCTTATTATAAAATTTGTGTCTTATTTAAAGTCAGAAATTATTCATTTAAAATTAAATTTTTCTCTTTTAGAAATAAAATGTATCTAAACAAACATAATGGAAGCATTAATGGTAGTAGTGGTGTAATTTCTTAGTAGACACGTAGTGTTTGTAGTGTTGTATACGTAGTTCGACAATTATTTACACACACACACAGTTAATGCTTCATTAAAAATACTCTGCGCTCCACTTTACCCCCTTGCAAAAATGCAGCTACTCTACAGAGTTGAAATAAGGCGTGTCAAATGAGAAAATCTTCATTTATAAACTGAACATGAATTATTTTTGAAATTCCTATTTAATCGAAAGTTTTTTAAATTTTAGGTGTTTTTTCGTGAGATTTTCTTGCTTTATCTGCTTAAAATGATGATTATTTATCCATTTATGCAAGAAATTTTATTTGTCTGACTCGAAATCTCTATTTCATGGGCTTACGTTTGAGCTGATGGTGTTGAAAATAATAAAAAGAAGAGAGAGACTGAGTCTGAGGTTGCTAGATGTTGTTGTTTCTAATGTCACTTGCCATTATCAACAAGCCTGCTTAGTGAATCCAAGCTAATTTAAGGCAAAGGGTGCGTTTCTTGTCTGCCAATGGCACCAACTACGACCAAGAATGAGGCTTCAGTCACACATTCGTCACAGACTGTTTATAGGGCAGTCCCATTCATGCATATGTTCATCAATACTAAATTCGTAATTTTGACCTGAACCAGGGAACGATTAATCCCCAATTCAGCACCCCAAGAGGTATAATTTGCTATGAGACCTGACAGATTTACAGTGCACCTGTCACCATTTACTGTACATAAATTCGTTGGCCAGTGGGATCGAACTCACGACCTCTTGGACCGAACACCTTACCAATCGTCATCTCAGCCCATGTTACTAGATAAAAATGTGATTTTGCTAGATAAAAATCTTCATATTCATATTGAAATTATTAGAAGAAAGAGGATTAATTCAAGAGAGATTAAAAAAAAACTTTTATAATGATGAAAGTTTCGTTAATGAGTACAAATACTTCTTGTTTATTTATTTTTTATTCAGACACTCTAAATTCTTAAATTTAAATTTTCTCTGGAATGCAGTTGATTATTTCACATATCCAGGTAATGATTCATATCTCTGCGTTTAAAATCTAAAAGAGATATTTTTGAATAAAATGATTGCAATAATATATTTTATCCACAAAAAAGTTTTTTGTGAGAAATTTTTTATTTCAAAGGAAAACAAGTAATGATGAAGCAATCACGGATTTTATTGTGCATAGCGCGCCAGGGGTGGAACTTCCAAGTTTATTGATAAATTTTTAATTCTGCTCCCTGGGTTGCCTGTACATGGTAAGCATACACGCGTCATCAATTAAATTATTGAGTGTTTATCGAATAGCCATCAAATTAAATCAAATTTTTATTATTTATTTCACAGTTTTCAATTATTCTAGATTTTACAGTCTGCCCTGATCTGGATGGGGTTTATCAATCACATTTTTATGCAGAATAATTAAAATAGATTATGAAAAAAAAATACTAAATAAATAAACTAACACACAATGTTTAGATACATGTAAAAAAATATTATTTCCATTCATTTCTTTTAATCAACTTGATCGACAATAACTGGTATTTTGAGATCCCTATTCGGGACTCTTTTTCAAAATTTCCATACCCCTAATTTAAATTATTCGCATGCAATAATTCAAAAACCTGTCATTATTATTTCAGAATGCTCTGACTACATTTATTATAAAATGTGTATATTTATTTCAAATTATTTTAAATTATATTGGAAGGGACATAGATCAAATCTAGAAAAAAATACCAATATAGAACTATCTAAAGTCCAAGATAAACGTCAAAGTAAAAGCATAATTTAATAATTAATTAGCAGCCTTTAACGTCTTGTTTTCCTTATACAAAGAACACTTGACTTCACGGCTTCACTTCGATCATTATGTGAACGGCTAAAGTTCTCTCTCTATGTACAGATTATTTTCTATTTAAAGATTTATTTTACTTTAAAAACATCATTAACATAAGGAAATCAAATTTAAATAATAAAATAAATAAATAAAATTTTAAGCACGAAGTATATAAAAGTAATTTGGAAACATTCATAATACTCTATGTCGAAAAATATAAATAAACGGTATTACTTGATTAGAAAATCTCATTATTTTCGAAAAGATGCTGAGGGAAATAATGTCCACAAATTTCAAGCGCCCATTCTCAAAACGTGACAGACGTGAACGAGAAAAAAAAGTGATTCGAAACCTAAAGCGTAAAGTTGACAGCAACGAAAAATGGGGAAATAAAAGTGAGAAACAAAAACCCATTCAGTTTTAGTTCATGTCTTGCAAGTTATGAGTATGGGTGCCTATTTTTGATCACTTGAAACAAGTTGACATTTATTGCCATCTGCTTATTTTTGAAACTGATGAAGTTTATTTTAAAAACAATTAATATATTACCGACTCAGTTTCTTGATATTATTTATTTAATGCACATACATGCTTTAAAAGAGTACGTGCTTTAAAAGAGAAAAAAAAACATATCAGAAACTGAAGGGAGTAATCAGGCAGTAAAAAGTAAAAAAACTGCATTGCAACTTATGATAACTAATTCAGACTAGTTTTTTTTCAAACAACTACAGAAATACATACCTGTCTTAAGAGCTCGGAAGCTGTCTTGTGGAGGAACTTGTCTCGTTCTGGCTTGTAATTTTTTTCCGGGAAGATTTAATCCATCCGAATTAATCATTTCTATAGCTTTTCTAAAAGCTAACTCTTGTTGACTTTCATTTGTTTCAAATAGGCCACCTGTAAATAAAACACAATCTTACTTATTTTATTTAAATATAATAACCCATATATACTTAACTGATATGGGTGTGTGAAGTTGGCAAACGTAAGTTTGAATTTTATCTTCAAACGTTTGTTCATTGCAGAAAATCGATAGCCCATGTTAGCCCTCCAAAAGTTTTTGTTAGCCTACCCACCATAAAATATGTTATGACTAGCTATTTCCAACTTCATAACTTTGCCAAAATTGGTTTTGGCCTTAACTGTTTTGGGTGGGTGGGCTAGCGAAAATGTTTGGTGAGCTAACTTGGGCTAACAATTTCAAACAACATGATAACTTTTGGAGGTAAAATTCAAACTTTTGGTTCCTAGGTCAAATAATGGCTAAAATTTGATTTGACCATAAACTCTTATTTTCTGTAGATAGGCTAAGGATTTCCCAAAGTAGGCTTACGTTTAGAAGCAAAATTTTGAATTCTGATGGCCCTAATTCACATATCTAATAAATGTAACAGAAATGTCAGTAAATGTTTGTTTAACTTTAACTGTTATTAAAAAACCTTAATACGTTAGATAAATTAGGGTTAATAACATTTTCAACTGATAAGCGCTTAAGAAGCAAATTACAAAATTGGATTAATAATAATAAGATCTCTATAAGATCACAAAAATTTCGTAGATTTTGACAAAACTGATTCCTGTAAATGCCGCAATAAGCATCTTATTTCATCAGACAGAAAAAAATAATGATAACTTTCCGTGAGTGCATTCTAAGAAATTCTCGTGAAATTTAAAGAGTTCACCATTAATTTATACGGCCAGCTCGTATCTTTAGGACACAAATCTCAATGCCCATAATTGTAACGAACTTCAGAAAAATTTAGTAAGTTGACAATTAATTTATACGATTATTATGTAATGCTTCTTTACATTGTTCAAGGAGCTACACCATTCTTGTTGATGGTTACATCAACATGCTAGAGACAGTCCTGGAACAGATACCAACCGGCACCGAATATTAACTCTCTCTACATTGATGACAATGAAGTGATAAAAATAAGATAGTATTTTTATGGTTATATTATCTATGCTGATTAACTGATATATCTAATTGGAGGCCCAAAACACCCCCAAATCTTCATCCCAATAATTCCCCATTCAAAGTAAAATAATTGTTCCCAACGGACAGTTAGGAGCATGCGAAGAGAACAATGGTTTGGGAATTATACCAAGATAACGCAGCAAAAAATAAAGCTAACAAATAAATAAGTAATCAATATTAAATATGAAAATAATATGACCAAAACGATTCGCCAAAAAGACCGTGAGAATTGGTATAACCATGTAACTGAAACATTTTTGCGGTAAGAAATAAAGAAAAACGACTTATAAATAGATTTTTGTTTTCAATTAAGTCGCGGCGGTGAATTGATGAGTCTTACGTTAGTATTGAAATAAAAAGTTAGCCGTTACATTGATTGTTAAGAAAATAATATGTTTAATATTTGCTTTTTGTAAAATTTTATAAAAAGCCTATAGTTTTATAAAAATTTAAAAAAAGTTTATAAGACCATCAAATTTGATTTAATTTGGTGGTTATTCGTAATATGAGCTAATGGGTTTCCAATAATAACACAATATCGAATCTGTAAAGCTTGGATGAAAAGCGAGAGTCGTAATACGTGTAGTTTTCCTTCAAATAGTAAAAAAATACTTAAAGTCAAATTAAAATTCTTGTTTTGGCTAAAATCTTATTATTTCAAGACAAAATGGCTGCCTTTAAAAGAAATTATTACACTTTTAAAAAAGCGTATGTTTTTAGGCATATGCTTTTCTATGTATGAATTTCTTTTTTAATGCACAGACACCAACTCAATATTTTTGTCGACATTACAATGAAATCATTAAATTGATGTCAGTAATATTTATAAAAGCTTACAAAAACGTTAATTATATAGTTTTAATTTTGGCTGCAGGATATTTCTAATAAATTTAAAACTTTCTTGCACATTAAAAACGTTTCATATTTATACACTATAAACACATTTGATGATATTTTTGGAACATCAATGATTCAAGAGTGAATTTATGCGGATAGAGATATGAATCTAACAATGACTAAGTGAAATATCATTAATAATCAATCACCATTCCTTTCTCTTTCATAACCATTTCAGAAAAATTTATTTTGCTTCTCAATATAGAGTTACACATATTTCACACATAAACTTCAATTGTCTCAGATTTGTATATTTGACCTTCAAGTATGGGAAAGTAGTCACATTTCTATAAAATAGGGGATTAACAGATCAAACAGGAGAGAGGTCTAAATTTTGATCTCCTTAATACTAATTCCACTTTCAGTTTTTCTTCGTAATTTTAATTCAAGAATATTTCAAGTTCAAAAATATCGTATTTTTAAATTTTTATTCCACAAGAACTAATCAACAGATTCCTTTCAAATTCTTCAAAATAAGGGTATTTATAATTTAAGGGACACGAATAAAATGCTTTGGTCAATGAAAAAATTATTTTGTAGAGAGAAAATACATTTTTGAGTACGATTTTGATATTTTAAACATCATTTTCACAAATTATTTAACATTTAAAGGTAAAGACTTCGAATCATTAAGTTACTACATGAAAATCTAAAAATTACATTTAGTTATTCAAGGTGCTTGCTTTTTATTTTTGCACGCAACACACTGCATTACCTTAACTCATATTTTATAAATCATTTGTAACCCGTTGCATTTAACAACTTATATACACTTTAACTGGAATGTGATAAATTCGGTGAGTAATAATGATTACTAGTAATTATTCTCAGATAGTAAGTGACTTTAGAATATCTGCTGAGTAAACCACTGAGAAAGCTTAATTAATCCTTCCTCTAAATTGCATATTCACTTATGATAAACCGTATTTACTAGCTTATTGCAATCAACGTGTAACTCCTTTACCATTTATTAAATCCACCATTTATTATTCACACAGTACTTATCAAGTAAGATTACATACAGTGTAGTATCTTTATGTAATGTTTTACATTCTTTCATACATTCTTTGAAACTAAAAAAGTCGATGATAAATCAATAGAAATTTATTGAAAAGTAAGCAGCTAAGAATGCGCTCATCGATGAAGCTTGAAGGTTAAAAAATTTTCAGTTATATTTCTATTAAAACAGAATTGATTGCCAATAGTATCGTTATGTAATGTATTCACACAGTATTATTTCCACAGTACTTATCAAGTAAGATTACACACAGTGTAGTATCTTTATGTTATGTTTTACATTCTTTCGTAAATTCTTTGAAACTAAAAAAAAGGATGATAAATCAATATAAATTTATTGAAAAGTAAGCAGCTAAGAATGTGCTCATCGATGAAGCTTGAAGGTTAAAAAATTTTCAGTTATATTTCTATTAAAACAGAATTGATTGCCAATAGTATCTTTATGTAATGTATTCACACAGTATTATTCCCACAGTACTTATCAAGTAAGATTACACACAGTGTAGTATCTTTATGTTATGTTTTACATTCTTTCGTAAATTCTTTGAAACTAAAAAAGTAGATGATAAATCAATATAAATTTATTGAAAAGTAAGCAGCTAGAAATGCACTCATCGATGAAGCTTGAAGGTTAAAAATGCTTCAGTTCTATTGCTATCAAAACAGAATTGATTGAAAATAAATAAATAATGCATAAATGCATTAAATCATTTGAGGAGACTTTTTATCAAGTGATTTCTAACTTAATTTTAAAAGAGATTTTGTTAAATTTTTAAAGTTCATATTTATAACAAAATAAACGGTAAATAAAATTATACAATGCGAGTAGAATGAAATAAATTGAGATACAAAATAGAGAATGGTGAAGTAATTTTTTCATTTAATTTTCATCTGCAACTTGAAATCTGAGATTTTTCTTTATATCCGATATCTATTAAATATCTGGTCTTAAAATAGGAGGGACAGCGTCCACAATTTGGAGACTGTTAAGCCTTAGTTTAATCAGGAGACTGCACTGTAAAAAATTCAGGTTCAAATTACGGAATAAAGTACCGGAACTTCAGGTACATCATCCGAAAAATATTATATCATAATTTTACAGTAATATTTATTACATTAAAGTGACTTGAAAATATTACTGTAATTATTACTGTAAAAGCTAAGATATCTCAGATTTTTTCTTCCTCCATAACATGTTCCTGAAAAAAAAACGAATTTTATGATAAAAAAATACCGGAACCCTGAGAGACGACGCTTTTTTTACGCTAATTTAATCCGGAACTTTTTACAGTATAGTCGGAATGATTTTAACATTACTATTACCGAACTAAAAATTTTTTCAGCCATGTATAAAACCTATATATCTAAAACTCATTTAAGTTCGGAATTTTCCCAAGCAAACTCCTGAAACACTGCACTTTCTGAAAAATCAGTTTACAATCTAAGTAATGCTAATAAACTACTAAATTGCTTGTTTTATACATCATATTTGCCAAATATTTGAAAAAACTTTTTTTCTTTCATTTTATTTATGTTTGTTGAATTTCCCCTTGCTTTTTCCTACCTCAATGAAATAGCCCTAAAAATAAAGGTATTTTTGAGTAATAAATATTTATATACAGTGTCAGAAATAATGTCGTTAATTGAAGCATGGAACCTTACAAATTTGTTGTGACCTTAATATGGCACTGTATTGAAAGATATTATAATTTTCTTAAATTTGCTTATAGGATAATATGGTTCAACTAGAACGAAATATGATTATGTTAATTCATATAAATGTTGCAGCCCACATTATGATTTTAGGAAGAAATATTATAGTTCAATATTGAGCACATTTTTCCTAGAGTTGTTAAATTTGATTTCTGTCTTAAAAATGTGGAAATAATATTATAGAGTTCATTGAAAACTGGCTTATTTTAACTTAAACCAATTACGCCGTATTTTTAATATGCCGCAAAGCAAAAAAAACTCCTAATGTAAAAGTGGTTATATTTTTTAACTAAATGAATATTTTCTTCTGTTAGCAACTACTTGATTTTGAAAGGAACAAAAACATTTGTTAATTGGAAATCAGTTCTGTTTCAGATAAGAAGAATTCGCGTGACATATATTTCACATTTGGTCAACATGTATTTAAATAGTTTCGTTGGCACTTGCTTGTTATTTGCAATTGAACAGTTTTAATAGAGTTTAAAATGGCGTTTTTTGCTTAAACAAGCAATTCAATTATTTCGTAGATCACAATCTTATTTTGCATTCTAACAACATTTCAACTTTGAAAATGTTCCTTTATTTTTTATTATTTTTATTCTATTCTTCATTCAAATAATTACAAGCAATACAATCAGAATGCATGTTTTTTTCAGTGAAAAGTACCATTAAAAAGTTCTGAACAGTCTTAACTTCATATAACTGGCGTTCCAATAAAGGAAAGTTTATTTCACTTTTATTTAAATTACATTACGATTAGCTATTTCAATGTTTTTTTTTCAGTTTTTACATTGAAAGCAGATGCAAAGTTAACTGTATCCTATAAGAAAAAGTTTCATCGACGTTGTAACGATATTCAGTCCTCGTCCCTGAAATGGGTTACGCTTGACGTCTACTTGTATCTCTAAAGAATTTAAATATCTCTTCTGACTGAAACCATACCGGTTACTTATTCCGTTTGTCTTGGCTTCTTTCCAGTGTTTTTATATCTTCGCAATCCATCCCTACTAACTTGGAAATAGGCATCGCTTCTGAATAGTAAATCCTTGCAGTATTCGATAAAAACATTTGAAATCGGGACGCCACAAAATATTCAATTTTTTTTATCTCTTTCTCATCGCAGTACGTGAAAGATATTCTTTTGTGCTTGTTTAGTTTAAAAAGAGCGATCGGATGCTGAATTTACAATTGTTTGTAGTTGCTTACTGCGAAAGTGTACGCGATAGTAATAAAATACTACTTTTTTCTGAAGTATTTGATTTGACGGAAACATTCCTAACAGTTTCACTTTTTTTTTTAAAGCGAGTTAAAGAGATGGTTCCTTTTTCCGAGACTTGAAATCCATGACTTGAAACACGGATTTATTCTTTCTTTCATTTACTCTTTGTATATGAATGAAACGCACACAGATAAAAGAGTATAGTCAAATTTACCAGAATAGGATAAAATTTAACATGTTTATAGCTTTATGGGAACACCAAAAAGCACGGTAGCTTTTGCAGAAGCACTTTGTAAATGATTTTGGTAAAATTAACAATAATATATTTTAATATTATTTGCAATAAAATAGCGGAAGTGTGTAAAATTTTGATAATTTTTTCATGATACCTAAGAGCATGGCACGAAAGCCATTTATTCGGTTAACTTTACTTTTTAGTTTTGAATTTTTAAATATGGTAATAAGAAACCTTATTTCGAAAACCAAAATTTCTTGTGAACCAATACCATATGAATGGTTTAAATACCGTATATTTTGTTTTTATTACCAGAATTATATTTTTTATTTTCAAAAAAGGTTTTACAATAAAGTATGGTCATTTCAACGAAAAAAAATTTTCTCCGTGCATTTATTATAATCTGAATTTAGGATAGAACTCTCTAGAATTAGTACAAAACCAACCAGAACTGTTATTGAATCTTCTAAAATTAATGTAAAAATATAAGTCTGAAATGAAATAGTATTAACAATAATGTAGTAAAGTAAAATATCTAACATTTTTCTGAAAAGTTTTCTATTCAGTTATTAATTATCATATTTTATCTATTGAGCGTTTCCCTTAATTTCGAATTGCCTATTCAAACTGAAACATAATCATCTTCAAAAACTGCTATGAAATCGCAAATCAACTTGAATTAGTTCCAATTGATTCTACAATCCGCTTAAGTAATTGATTTCAAAATTAAAATTCAATCGTAAAAATTAATTTAAAATTTTCTTACAAAAAAAAATTCGAATATTAATATGAATCTATTAAGAAGAAAAAGTTAAAAAAAAAAGTTTAAATTCACATAGAATGAACATAGTGGTGTTCTAAAAATCCGACCAATGAATTCAAGGGATCATTAAAAGGCATCAGTTTCCGGAAAAAACAGACCATAGAACAAGAGGTCGTCGCAAACTACGTTGTAGGGGTAAAAATCAAGAAATGTCAATACAGGCTCTGACATCACGCTGGTAAACAACTACAAAATGCTTATTATCAGATGTGTTCAAAATAGCACCTGTGGACGTCACTGCAGTCTACAAAGGCGTAGACGTCCAAATATGCATGTGCCTTAGAGGTCATTCAATATGACGCGTCCAATCCACTTTCCATAGAACAGAGGTAACTGTGAGCCTGGAGAGATTAAAAAATGAGAAGCATGGTATAGGACACTTAATTTATGTAGGACAAACCTTAACTGACGCTTGTCTTTCGTCTCCTCTAGATTCCATGTGATTTCCTTTCAATGTGATTTGTGACTGCATGTTTTATGTTAAGTTTTCATTTCATTTATGTTCAAGTTTATAATTTTCATCATTTGTTGGCTAAACTTTCGAAAATCTTACATAAAAGTTTAAATTAGATTATTTGAATAATATAAAAATCATGATAAGAATTAACCTGTATTCGTAACCATTTATTTCTGGAAAATTGTCTAGAATTAATATTGAAACTTATTGTGTAGGATTTATGCGTTTTTAAGCACCAGCTGTTATTGATTAAATTTGTCTCGTTTATATACAATGGAGTGAAAATTAGTTAACTCGTTCACCCAAACATTATGAAAATTGGTCATTAATTATATAACACTTTAAAAAAATAGTCTTATTATATAATAGAATATATATTCTAAAATAATATCACATATACGATTAATACCTATTGATATAATATTACTATTCAGGGAATAAATAACTTATAACAAAACATAAGTACAAACTTTGTATATTATTCATTTGTGTAAAATCCATCAATAACCTATTTGTGAAATTTTAATAACACTCACTCGCTGAGAAAAAAAAGTATAGTTAAAGCTATGGAATATGGTTACATATTCCGTGTTTCTGACTATATGAGAATACCAAAAAACTCAGTAATTTTTACCGAAGCACTTTGGTAATGATTTTGGTAAAATTAACAATAGAATATTGTTAATTTTATTAAAAAAAACATTCATTTTTTAAAATTTATATTTTAGTTTTGTATTTTTTTGCCAAATGTGTGATAAAAAGAAATATAATTTTGAAAACCAGAATTTCAGGTAAACAGTTAAGATATGAGAGGAAAAATTTCCAATCGGATGTTTTGAATTGCGTAAATTTCTGATTTATTACAATAATTGTGTTTTTTTCTTCTTTTTTCATTTTTACCAAAAATGTCTTAATTGGTAAGGTAATTTTTAAAAAATTTTTTGATCTTCGTGTAGATATGAAATTAGTGTATTACTCATTGGTATACATTTAATGTATCAGCCACTAAAAGTATGCAGTAAAGCATTCTTGCTACAGCCCGTTATAGGGCAAGGGGTCATGGAGGATAAGGATGCATAATTCCGTGAACAACGGCATGATTGTGGCAGTGTGGTCATCACTACGCATAGACCGCCTTTACTTCACAGACAAGCTGGTACCCATCGATCTGATCTGGGTTGACTGTAAGCCGCCACTAGGGATTGAAACCCAGTTCTTCACAATAACAGCTCAGTTTCTTAAACACTGAGTTGTTGAAGCTATAATGTACTATTCATTAGTAAACCTAAATATTTTTTTTATGAAAAAAGAATAGCCCATCGTAAATATATTTTGATATTTTCATTACATAATGTTAAACTTTCTCAGTCACCAAACCATAATATCTTTATAAGGAAAACAAAAATTATTAGTCTCTTTGCTGAAGATTTATCAAAACAAATTACCCATATATACATCAAAATTCAATGGGTAAAAATTTACACTGGCCACAATATACAACTGATGTGTTTAGTAGCAAGAAAAAACTTGCGCCTTGATACAAAACTACTTATTTTGTTGGCTTGTTACATCTGGAATTTATGTGCAGTAACTCCCCTTCATGGGAGTGTGGAAACTCGATTTATTATGTTCACTTCATGTCTTTCTTTGTAATACGCCCATTCATTTTTTTTCCATCTCTTTGAGACTTTTCGCCCCAACGCCATTTGACGATATGTTTCCTTTCGTTTTGTAAAAGAAAACTACTATTTGGACAATTTCTACAGTTATTGATTAATTAAAAGTTTTCAGCTGAGAAAGTTATTAATCAAGATCAACGCTTTTACGCTTCTGATTATTTTTAAGACAGTTCAAAAGTTAATAACATTTATTTGTTGAGAAATGAGATTTGTCTTCTTTTTAGTATATATATATATATATATATATATATATATATATATATATATATATATATATATATATATATATATATATATATATATATATATATATATATATATATATATATATATATATATATATATATATATATATATATATATATATATATATATATATATATATATATATATTTTAAATTTAAACTCACTTTCAAAAAAATCTGGTTTAAAGCTACCAGAATATTGAAGCACCAAAAGGCTCGGCAATTTTCACTGAACACCTTTGGTACTCATTTTGGTAAAATTAACAATAAAATATTGTTTTATAATGTGTGATAAATAAGGTAATTGAAGTGAAATTTATTAATTGTATTACGATGCTTAAGAGTGTTATATAAAAACATTTTCGTTTTTATTCGGTTAAATTTACTTCTCCGTTTCGAATTTTTTTACTAAATGTGTTGTAAAAAGAACTATAATTTTGAAAGCAAGAATTTACAATAAACCATTACCATATGAACGGAAAAATTATTAAATGAATGGTTTAAATATAGTATATTTTGGTTTTATAATACGGCATATGGTTTCTTTTACCAGAAAAACCAATACCGTCATGTGGGGCTACGTTGTGCCGGATTTCGCAGTTTTTTCATGCAGTTTGACATGTAAAAAATATGTTAATTCAAACTTTAGTAAAATTTATCGATATTATATTCATAACTGGACTCAGACGAATGAATTTGATCAATATTGGCAGTATTTGTATGTAATATTTACAAATAATAAATCAAAATATACTTTGCACAAAGTAGCCCCCAAGTGGGACTGCTTTGTGCAGCGATAAGAATTCAGTTTAATAATCATGTTTTTAGTAAAATATTGATATAAAATTGTTAAAAAAGTTAATTGTTGACATTTCTAAAAGCGAAAACATCAAAATATGTAAAGATATTAGCTTTTAAATAATTTTCAGCGTTAAAAAAATTTTTTTTATAAAGAGTTTTTTCCTAATAAGAATGTTTATTTCAAAACATTTGAGTTTAAGAAAAAGGAAACCATCTACATTTTTGAACATTGAAATAGATGAAATTGCTAAAATAATAATTATTACATATTTATTAACATTTATAATATTGATAAATTTGAACATAACATGCTAGAATGAACATGACAGAATTTGCTCTTCAGTTTCTGACAAAATAACCAGATGTCCTATAAAATAAATTTTTATGTGTTAAATCGTTTGATTAATTCATTGAAAAATCTTTGTAGAAGAAAAATAATAGTTTACTAGCACGTTTCACGCGTTTCTTGTGAATTTTATTAGAGATAGTATTTCTGTGGACTTAGTACTTCCGAGAAGCTTCTGCAATCGACATACCACCAGCAACTGCATGCAAATATTATTGCAGCTCTTCTAAAGTGTAATCACGGTAGCTTCTCGTTCCAGGTATTTTTTTTGTAACGTTTGACCATTTTCTGTCGGAAAAAAAACGAATGAAACTTCGCACAAAGTAGCCCCACAATGCATTTTTTTTTTCATTTTCCGTTTATTTGTCATTAATTTTCAAAATTTTTTAGCGCAAACATGATATAATTGTTTATTAATATATAAATAAGAAAATTTGCACTTACGACAATTGTTTTATCAACGTCTTTGCATTTCACAGTTAAAGTTTCCACGCTCACTTTTCGACGACTGACGTTCTCGGAAAGTTGTTGATATTGGATAAGCAAAACACACTCTGAGATTGTTTCAAATTTCGAAAAAATGTTTGTAGTAATAGAGGAAACTTCTATCTTCAAGTTCCACACATTTTTAACGTGAAAAAAGCATAATACTGAACAGCAGCACTTGAAAAGTGCCAAATTCGAATTTGCACAAAGTAGTCCCACATGACGGTAGCATAAATTGAGGTAATTTTACCGATTTTTCGTTTCTCCGTGTTAGTCACATTCAATAAAATAGGGGAGTAAAGTTATTCAAATATAAAGAAAAATCAATTCTGGGAAAAGTTAATTACAGTGAGTTAAACTCTTATAACTGTTATACTAAATTTTCTGAACTGTAATATAACCTATAAAGCATCATTGATGCTGTTTTTATCATAAAACAGAACTTTACATAAAAAAAAATCCCACAATAACTACCATTATCAGCTTCAAAAATTTTTTCATTTTTTTCATTTTTGATACTGGAGATAGAATTACTGGAGATTATTTAATTTCTTAGGAAAGTGTCAATCCTTTTTTAGGAAAGTGTTAAATATATTTGTCATGTACGTGCTACTAATAGTTGTATTTCAAGAAGCTATAAGTTTCATTTTATTGCTAAAATCCACACTTTTCTTTTCTTTTTCTGGATAAAATTGTGGAAAAAAATACTTGCATTTTGGGTGCATTATCCGTAAAATTCTTTGCACCCCAAAATCCAATTCTTTATACCGTATATTTTACAATGACAATTAATTAACTGAAGTGATTCAGATATTTTACAATAAATATTACTGTAAATATTACGGTATATCAGATTTTTTTCAGTAAAAATATATGTACGGTAAAAAAGGGTGCCTTTACTGATTATTTACTTATTATTTATTATATCACATTTCTTATTCACGTTATTATGCTTAAAATACCTATAGATAACCGATTTGAATTGTAAAAAATGCTACTAATCAACTAAATGATCTTACTTTAAAGGAAATTAATGATTTTGCAAAATGAAACAAAAATAAAAGCGAAAAGTAATGTTCGTGATTGGTAAAGTTTAATGGAGTTTCCTGAAAATATACTATTCAAATCTTCTAAAAATACAAATAAGCACTGAAAAATTGCTTACTGGAGGTAAGAATAAGATTTATTTTTTAACTTCAAATGAAAGATTTAGCTGCAAAAGCTATCATTGAAGCATCTTGAATTCTTGTAGAAATACTCTCCACAAAAGTTTCGGTTTTGGGCATCAAAGATGCTGTGCTTCGTCGAAAGGATTTCGACGTGCAGCTTTCAATTTAAGGGCTCGAGGATGAATGAATAATATATAAGGAGCTGGATTTCGAATCTAAATAAGCATCGAAAAAAGTTGCTATAGAAATACTGAAGAAAGTTTCGGGAACTAACTCACTCAAGCAATTTTTCTGCTTTTAATTTTATCAGTTAGGAGTTCATAAACTCGGTATCAATGAAAATCGAATAATAAATGGAATATTGATTGTCATTGATTAAATTCTAAATAATTTCCTTCAACCATTTCAGTTTGAAACTCAGAAACTTTGAAACATTTTCTTTTAACTCAGGTTGTTCAATATTTCATTATGAAATTACTGTAAAATATCCAGGAGCAGTCTGTCCATGCAATTAACCATAAAGTTTACGGTTAGAAGCATTTTTATTACCTTTACGGATTTTAAAGCGTTTACAGCTGGCACAGTAATAAGACCGTGAATATAAAACTGTATGGTTTTGTAACCATTTACAATTTGCATAGTTTTGAAACATAAAAATAAAATTTAAACGGACGTTGGTGAACTGCATATGTTGCGACAGTTATGCGTAAATAACAGTGTCGTATTGTAAGAATTTAGGGTCACCGATAGATGAATACGGGACACTAGAAACTTTTTATGTCTTAAAAGAATGGAAGTAATACATTTACCACTCCTGTTCAGTCGATCATGAGATTGACCGATTAGCTCGGAACAAACTGGCTACATAAGGTGAACCTAGTTGTTAACCGTATTATGTAAAAACAGTCAATAAACATTTTTTCTCCGATCTAACAGTTTAAATATAATCTTTTTTATCGTTATATGACTTTTTTTGATTGAATATAGTAAAATAACAAATAAATTGCAATTTAACCATTTTTACCGAAAAATTTCTATCAGTGCAAATTTACTAGATCACAGTAGTTTACTTAAACGACCGTGAAAAAAAGTAACGTACTGTTAATTATTTTTACAAATATAAATACTAGTAATGATAATAATATTAATAATGAAATTAATGAACTTTTTAAATTTGACCTTGTTATTTCATAATGAGTGCAAATTGTTCGAAAATATTTCAGACAAACATAATTTTATTTACATAAAACTGTTTTTTACTAGATTTTCTTTCTCTATTTATAATCTAAGATCTGTTTCCTAGCAGTTAACCGATGCTGTTTCTCAATCAACGAAAATAAATATTATCTAAAATTAAAAACCGGTTATCCATTTATTGAAATATTGGACTTTCTTTTCACTTTTAAGTACAGACAAATATCGATTTCATTTTTAACAATGTGTGAGCACGTATTAACAATTTTCTTGTCTGTTTTAACAATGGAAAGATTAATGGAAAGTTGCGGGGAGGCATCCGCTCCAGTAATCTCATGAACTGATATAAATCTCGTTGAATTTTCCGTTGATCTCTACGGATTATTTCCTGCTCATGGGTAATTAATAACTATTACTTTTCCAAACTAGTTTGTTTGCTTTGCAAGTATATTTATGGTGAAATTATCTTATACAGAAATGTTTCTACTGGTGCGTAATTGTTAGTATAAATGCTAATTTCTACTGTTATTAACTGAATTGTAGTAGCAATAAAATAATAAATTTTTTTAATTCAGATTATTATAAGACTTATATTTGTTTTAATCTCAAACATCACATACTAATGAAATAGCTCTGAAATGAAAAAAAAAATGAAAAAAAAAAAACTATAATAAATTATGAATAAAGATAAACGTAAACTGTGTAAAATGGAATGTATTAAAAATTATTACTCACTTAGATATAATGATTTTTGATTAAAAATATCGTTCTTAATAAGCAAGTTTATTTCAGCACTGAGAAAATTTTAAAAAATCAACTGAAAAAAAAGCAAATACCAGATGCCAAACAAAAAGTTTTAAAAAAATATTGAAACATCATCACTCATTTTGGTATGATATTTTTTCAATTATAAATATCTTTCTGAATGAACAAGTTTATTTCCTTTTTGAAATAAAATTGAAAGTGTAATAACACTGGTAAAATTAGAAATAATAATAATAAATGGCTGTAGAAGAAATATAAACGTAAACTATGTAAAACGGAAATTTAGGTATGTCATTTTTCTAATTAATATCGTTCTTAATAAACAATTTTACTTCATTTATGACATAAATTTGAAAATGAAATATAACTAAATAATGAAAAGAAAATAATAAATTACTGAATCAGGAAGACTAAAGTAAACTATCTAAAAACAGAATGTATCAAAAATTATTACTCATTCAGATATAATGACATTGTTGATTAAAAATATCCTTAACGAACAAATTTATTTTATATTATTTATTCTCTTAGATTTGAAATATATATTCAGAGATGATTGATTTTTGACATAACTAAATTATAACAATTATTCAGTTTGGGGAAAATTTTGAATTTTCATAATTTTCTTACTGCATTAATATAAAATTTATTATAATATTTGGTGAATGAAAATTACGATTATAAATGTTATTTACATACTCAGGCACTTTTTGATGTCAAAAATCTTTGAAAAAAAACAAAAATCTAATAGAAATATCATAGGTAAAAAAAGAGCAATGATTAAAAAAAGAACTGCTGGTTGCAGCAATAGTTATATATAACATTTAAACATTTACTGTTACATTTTGAGTTTTTCTTTGATTAAATTTCGAATGTGTTTAAAATCTTTTGGTGTTGCATTATGATTTGATAAACCTTCGTTGTACGATTATGGAAATTTCCATCATAACATTTTGTGAACAAAAATTGTACTCTAAACAGATGTATTGTAAATTGGTTGTTCATTAATTCGTAGTAGGGAACGTAGCTGTCTCAAGAAATCAAATGTGACAATCATTATAATGGGTTTGAACATGTCATTCCACTGTTTGTTACGGTTAGAAGAAACGTGCGATTTCTTGAATGTCTTTATAACAAATCTGAAATGCTTTTGCTAACAAAAATAAAGAGAAAATATGCTTTTTCTTCTATTGTTTTTTGTGCAATTTATATCGAAGAACGAAGCAAACTTTCCAAAACCACGTGACAGAAATTTAGATCACTACGCAGTCGTTTTACTTTGTATATATGACGATTTTTTTTTACTATATGTTTATTTTATATTATTTTTAGAGAAATATAAATAGAAGAAAGATGCATAGAAAATTATTTGGACCAGCTAGAGGGTGGTGACCTATCAAAGGATAGCTATCAGATGAAAATTCTGACTGCAAGTACAGCAAAGCAGTTGATATTATAAGAGTATTGCAAGATGAGGAATAATAATTGTTTGTTCTAATTTTCAGCGAAATTAAAAATGATACAAAGATATATTATCCTTTTATTTGTTTTGTACTGAGCTAAGCATGTAAATTTGTACGATGATGGATATTTTCATCATAATGTTTTTTAATTATTTTATAATATAAATTTATGCTAGGATTTTTTAAACATGTTTCCTTTAATCTAAAGCATGAATTATTTCACCCTGATTTGTTTCACCAAAAAAGTAAGAGTCACGTAAGGAAGGTTTAAAACTCGTTACGGTATACTGTCAATACAAAAATCTTTAGATATCATTACATATTTTTAACTCAACTATTATAATTAAATTTTAGCGCATGTTTCATGCTATTTTTAAATAATAATTGTGATAAAGTTAAAATTGATTCAACGCATATATTATTATTGTTTCCTTTTTTATCGTTCAAACGTTTTTGAAAAGACACAATTAAGATTACGTCGGACTTCTGGCAGGATACACATTTGAATGAGAAAATGTATAGGTAGAGGTGTGTTAATATGTTCTTGATGCACATATTTCTTTTTATTTATTCCAAAGAAAAACTTATGAAATTTGTTTATTTCATGTGCTTATTTTAATTTTTGTGTTAAAAGTACCAAACAATATCTTCACGCACAGGATATGGGACAATGACATTGTCAAACGTTAATTTATAATTGTATGTTAGTCTGAGAGCATAATATTTGTTTTAGCGAGTGAATAAGTGAATGACCGTGTGTTAATGACCGTGTGGTGACCTGTGTGGAATGACCTGAAAAAAAGGTAAGCAAACTGAGTACTCATTGTTCTTAGATACTACTGAAACAACTATGCAAATTAAATTTGAATGATTTGAAAATAAAAAGTTTCAAAATAAGTAGAAATTAATAGTCATATTATTATTGAACATTGTTATTTTTTAAACCGTTTATAGCAATAATTTTTATTATTTCATTATCGTCTAACGTCTTTCATTTTATTTTATGCTCTTAATTTTTATTTCGTAATGATTCTGCTACAGTTACGCAATTTCTTATTATGCATTAACAAAACAAATATTTGCATTTTTCGAAATAAAACCTTAATTATT
This sequence comes from Parasteatoda tepidariorum, assembly GCF_982258835.1. Classification (NCBI taxonomy): domain Eukaryota; kingdom Metazoa; phylum Arthropoda; class Arachnida; order Araneae; family Theridiidae; genus Parasteatoda; species Parasteatoda tepidariorum. The sequence continues at coordinate 82,232,921 of NC_141761.1, forward strand.
AAATATATATAAATATCAAATTCAATTTAAAGTAAATATTTTTTAATACATAATAATTTTCGAATAAAATTTAAAATATTAAATTTGAAACAAAAATTGACCCTTGACAATGCAAGACCCTTGAAAAAGATATGCAAGACCCTTGAAAAAGATGATCGAGAGCATTATAAATAAAACTTCGCAAACAAATTATTTAAATTTCATTATTTTATTTTTGTGCTTGATTAAATAAAATCAAAGTGAAGTTTTTTTCTCTTAATAAAATCTTCATTAGTTGTGCAATTTTCAAGTTCAGTTAGTCAAGTTCAGTTCATTAGTTGTGCAATTTTAAATTCAGTTGATTAAAAATCATCTAGACAAAATAATTTGTACTCGTTAAGTTTTTATGAGCAAATTCTATGTCTAAAATAATTACTGATGTGAAACTGTTTTTTGAATATTATATCTATCATATTTGAAATATTTCAATTATGTTTAATTTCCTCATAAACACTGCTATCAACATGTCCCTTTGATATTTTTCAGTTTTATTGATTTTTTTTTCTCTCGCCATCATTTTATTTTTATTCAACAACGCTTTTTAACGCTTGATTCTCTGTACATAATCCGTACAAAATTTTTGAAGAGGAAGTGATTGATTGTTCTTATCTACATTATATTTTTTCAAGTCATTTCACATAACTGCAAAAAAAGTATCCATCTAACCGTCATTAAAACATAGTTTTAAAAAATTATCCACTTCGAATATTTATAAACTGTCTTAACTTTCAAGCACCATTAATCTACAGTATACTTTTATTTATTTATTTTTTTGCTTTATATAAAAACGATACTCTTCTGATAAATGTGTTGTTAATAGTGTTAATTTCAAAACAATTTTAAGAACTCAGATATAATTGTATACATTTGGTATTTTATTTTTTTAAGATTGAATTATTTTTTTCACTTTTATCTTGTTATCTTGTTAGTGTTTTGTTATCTTGGGATTTTAATGTACAAAAGTTATTTATTACTGTTTATTAGGGAGAAAGGTGACTAATGCCATTATTATTAGAATTAGAATAAAACTAGCCTGAGGGTTTGATGATGCCTTATAGAGTTCGAATGTACAACTCTTTTTTAAGTCGTAGATGGATGTAAAATCATTTATTTATTTATAATTTTTTAAAGAGATGATTTTAGCATTTGAATAAACTTTTCAAATCATGCTACCCTTTGTTTAAATGTCGCGTTAATAATGTTGTTTACATAACAGTTTAAATAGCTAATGATTACCTTCTTTTGAATAATTAGTTATTAAACTTTCTCATCATTTAGGATTTTTAATGCAGAAGTTTTGTTATTATTTGAAAAGAAAGTAAGTACTGGCTAAAAACAAAAGTTATTTTTAAATAGGAAGTTTATGAAGTTAATGAACTCATACTCAGAATACACAGTGACATGATTCAGTATTAAAAAAATAAATAGGATTTTTTTTTATTACTGAATATTGCAGTTTAATTAAAAATTCGGTGATATTGAACATTTTTGGCGTGGAAAAATTTCTTGAAGTATATTAAAACTGATTGAAATGGTTTGAATGGGATAGGAGCTAGCTTTAAAGTCTTAATTTGTTTATTATTTTTTTTAGAATCGTAATTTAAAGAAATTCTTTTTAAAAAGTGTTATTATTATTAAGACTTTGTGATTATTATTAGGATTGTTTTATTATTATTTAAAATGTATATTAATGAGATTTAAATTTTTGAAACATTGTTTACTGGTTATAGAAAATTTAAGGAAAGTAATTCTATACTTCATTTCAGAAAAACTATTTACGAAAAATCAACAAAGGGAAGAACATGATAACAAGTAAGTACCATACATGAATGTATGGCTTTCAACCCGATTCAGACGCGCAACATCTTCTCTAAGTTGGAGATTGTAAGATGCGAGGCAGGTCAAAATTAGGGAAATATCTTACTCAAAGATGAGTTTAAAGAAAAGTTTAGCTTAAAGAAACTTTAAAACTAGTGTTCGAGCACTTCCATCCATAATCCATCTTTCCACAAAAATCCATCTTTCCTTAAGTACATACACCCAAAATACACTTTTGAACTCTTCATCCAAACGAACATTTCTTACGATCTTCAGTGTCCTCTTGCATATCGTATCTAATATAGTAAAAATCATACATCTATTCACTTCTATAATAACTTCTATAATCAACTCTTATCTTTTCACTTGTTCTGATTTTCCTACACTGTATTTATACTTTGAACATTATATTTTTCTGTATTTTTAGTAATAGTTCTGAATCACCTCAGACAAAGAAAGTGTTGTATTTGGCAAGACTACAAAAGGATTTACTAAAGAATAGTAGTAGGGAGTTGCTCTGAAGTTAGAGACACAAGTGAAATATCTGAATTGTAAATATAAATGTTCATATTTTTATTACAAGTAATTTTAAAGGCATTTTTAAAGCTTAAAATGTTAAAAAAATTACACTTGTCTGTGTCTACTCAGATTTTTATGAATTTCAATTTAATGTATTTTAAAATGAACCCATACAAATTGCTTAGTGGAAAAATAAATATATACCATAACTAAGAAAGGAACGGAAAAAAAGTGGTGCGCCATTTAATATTGACTGACAAAATAATTGGAGAGAAGTATTTTGATCTTTTCTCTTTACTTTTGAATTTTAATAAAAGCACTCCACTTGTCACTCATCATCAGCCATCCCAAAAGTTTTTTAGTTAAAGGGAATAATCTTTTCATTCATCGGATTTTGTCAATTTCAATATTCCTAACTGCGTTCTGGTCGTTATAACATAAGCGACTACAAATTTCTTTAAATGAAGATAAAAAAAATTTCATTACGTCTTTTTCCTTCTATTTTCTTCTTTTTTATATAGAAAAACCACACATCGATCAAATTTAAATATCTATTTAACATTGAGTTCATGCAAAACTAAGGCAAACAACGCGTTAAAGAGCACAAAAATGTTTATAAAATATAGACAGCTGCTTCGGAAGCTCAAAGGGCAACCTTCATTAGATCTCTGTATTTATTGAATTCATAGTCTGGTATAAAAATATTATGGAAAATTTATTATTAATAAATAAATAATTTTATTAAATTGCGTTGCAATCTATTTGATTTCAAGTCAAACACAAATAAAAGAAATCGTTTCGATTTCGAAGAAATTTCGAGGTAATCGCTTTGAATTTGATGGAGATATATTTTTATATAAAAAAGAAGACATTAGAATGACCTTAATTCGATCGGATAAAAACAGCCTTAAGCTATTTCTTGATTTGAAAAATGTCAAATCTTTCAAGAACTTAAAATATATTTTATTTTCAATTGAAAAAAGGATTACGTTTAAGTGCAAATCGAAATAAAGTTTAGGATAAATGTATAATTTCTGCAAGTTCTTATTTTAAATTTTTTTTTTCAAGTTCTAATTCAAATAAAAGAACATCTATCTGTTACATAATTTAAAAGAAATTGATTTACCTTTTTTATGAATTCTAAATACTCTAAAATTTATTACGTTTACTTAACTTTAATACATAAATATTGTTTTACGTGATCAAATGATGTACATTTACTGCCAAACTTTTTTATAGTTGAGCTTTTGCGATGTTGGCTCTTATTTTATGATGAATACCAAGAGTGTAACGAACGACCTGTATTCTGACAACTATATTTTAAAGCATATTTAAAGATTAGAGTAAAAAGTAATAGTAAATAGTAGAGTAGAGGTAGATATAAAATATTAGATTTTTGTCGTAGTAGATATAAAATATTAGATTTTTTATGAACTGCTCATACTATAAAATGATCGATAAATTACAAATAAATAACATTTTACCTGCCTTTAAGTACAATGTAAAATTATAACATTGTTATATTTTTTTTTCGTTTCATTGAAGATAATACTCTTTATAAATAACTAAATTTTTTTTAATGGTTCTAAATAAGCAAATAAAATAAGGAACAAAAATTGAAAATGAAGTATATAAAAATGTTTAACTTGTTATGGAAAAGAATGTCAGAAATTAACTGTACATTACATTGGGTACAATATACATGGAAAAGATATAATGAAATTAAAATATAATGATGATTAAATGAGATATAGTGATCCTTAAAAATTATATATGCCATGCAATATCTAACATACTTTTCCATACATACTTGGCATGGAAAAGAATGTGGTGACAATTCTCTAAGTTCATAATACCATCATTACACATTCTGAAAACGGATTTGAAGTCATGCTTTTTTCCGTTATAAAAATTAGAATACCTTCCATTGATGATCTTATTTAACTTCATTTATATTTAATGTCAAGGATTTAATGAAGTACTCTTTAGAACTTTGCAGAAAGACTGCAGCCATTGTAGTTAAATTTCATTTTAATGTGAAATTGCATGCAATATGATGTATACGAAGCATAATATTAATATATTTAAATGTTAAATGTAACTTAATTAAAATGTTAAAAATTAGTAATTCATTTAAATATTAATACATCATTAAAAAATATCAGTCAATATTACCTTAAAAATTAACATTCCTCATCACTTTAATTCCTAGGTTAATCGTGGTTAGATTAATCATATTATTCTAGGTTGCTCTTAGCTCTAAGCTCTCAGATGTCATCAGCTTGAAGATTCTTGCTATGGAATTTCATTTTAAATAAACTCGGCAGTGTTTCGTACACATTTTTTTCCAGGATTCACTTCCGCTTTCGTGCAAATGTTTTAAGCATAGAAAGTGTGTTCAAAAACAACAGACATGTGAAAATGAATTTCTCGAGATCCAGTTCATCCCCTTTCCCCTTCCCCGAAATTTTTTTTTTTAAAATAAGAGATCGGCATTTTTTTTTAATTTGATAATCCATCACCAGTTAGTTGTAAATGGTTAAAAAATCATATAGTTTGGTATTCATGGTATTTTAAGCATACTAATCGTAAACGGTCTCAGAACCGTAAACGTAAAAAATATTCTTTACCGCAATCTCTATGGTTAAATGGATATATATATATATATATATATATATATATATATATATATATATATATATATATATATATATATATATATATATATATATATATATATATATATATATATATATATATATATATATATATATATATATATATATATATATATATATATATATATATATATATATATATATATATATATATATATATATAATTATAAAAGACAATAATTCAAATTTTTAATAGTCATTTGATGATGTAAAAAAATATCAGCTGATATTTGTAAGAAATTACGAGGTCCTAAAATATTAAACTGACAATATGACTTGGTTATAACAAAATATTTAACTGTTATTAACGATTTAACAGTAGACATAATATTTTCTTCCAAAACAAGCTATCTTACATGAAAAAATAAATTACTAATGTTTTCGGACATTCACCACAGAAATCCGATTATAAAGATTCTGCCATTCTAGTGTTCCATCATCTTAAAAGAGATTTTTTTCTCGTAAAGAAATTGGTTGGATTTTCGCAATACTTTACTTCTTCAATGGCCTTGGACGTGGACCATTCGAGAACGTTCAATTCGAGCATTTCCACGAAGTATTTGCATCTAAAAGATCAAATCAGGTGGTTAGTTCCCCTAATGCACTACAATCTGCTAGGATGTCATTTGTAAAGTAAATCGACGTGCAGCGTTATGATGCTTAGCAGCAATCATGTGTTGCTTGAATGGAATTATTCAAATTATTGAATAAGTAGTTTGAAATTTTTCAGAATGCAATTTCATTTGATTGCTGAATTATGGGTATGGATCTAATATACTACATAATCACTAGATTCACTAGAGATACTTTTTGCTAAGTATATTTTTATTTCTCTCTCCAACGTTTTTTATTTTGCTGAATATTAATTGTTTATATAATATAAAACATGTATTGGACGATTTTTGTAACTTTATGGCAACCTCATAATTAATTTTTTACCAGATATTAATTTTTTTATCGTAATAAATCTAATCATTTTATCAGTATAAATTTAATCATTTTTTAATTAATTATCGGTTTTTTATTATTCTTAATCCTATCATTTATTATTATTAATCTCATCTTTTAATTTTCTAATCATTTATATATATGAATATATATATATATATATATATATATATATATATATATGAATATATATATATATATATATGAATATATATATATATATATATATATATATATATATATATATATATATATATATATATATATATATATATATATATATATATATATATATATATATATATATATATATATATATATATATATATATATATATATATATATATATATATAAAATATGCCACATGTTGCCCATATGCTAAAATATCAAAAAATACTTCTTTCTTTATTTCGATTTCAGAATGTTTGTCAGTAAAAACATAGTGTTTTGTTTTGTGATATGTTAATAAATGTTTTATAGTTGTTGTTAGCAGAGTATATATATGGATTGACTGTACTGTAATATATATTGATTTGATTACCAGGTTAGAGAAACTTCTGTTCAGATTAAATATTTTTCTTAAAGATAAGATAGGGAGCTGAATAAGCGGCAGTCTATCTTGACGACGTTTTACAAAATAATAAAAATAAATTACGTTTTTCCTATACATACATTTTCTATGTAACAAAAACTCAATGATTTAAGACTTGAATACAAATAAATTTAAATTAAATTATGATGCACAAAGAAGTCGAATATTTATCCACTTTCCAAAATAATATAAGTTTGTATCACCAAAAGAGAAAAATTTAAAAAAAATGCTTTTCAACTCATAAAATATTAAAAGTATAAATATCAAGGGAGTTAAATTGTTTCATTTTGTAAACAGAAAGTGGGGTGTTGAAATAAAAAACTGAATTTATGTGAATCGATAAATATATCCACCATACGAGTAGCTTGTACATAAAAATAATAAACAGATTGAGACAATAGATATAAAAATCTGGAAATATTCCAATGCTCAAAAATTTATGTACACCTTAACCATAATTTTGCTTGATTCTATTAATTTATTTATTTGTTTGCCGCTATATTTTGATATAAAATTGGGAATAAAGGGCTGATTTTAAGGACGAAAAACGAAATACAGAATATGAGAAAAATGTAATTACTAAAAACCATATATAATTTGATTTTTTGTAAAAGGTATGAGAAAAGACTTACAAATTTTGCACTTATGGGAAATGTCTTATTTGTATCATTTTTAGAATAGAAGTGAAATGACAAACATGAAGATTTCAATTTCTCTTTTTTTTCTTCAATTTTTTTTAGGAATATTCCAATATAATCCGCATGAACAATCTAGTTTCATGTAAAGGAGAAAAAATATTTCGTTTGATTTAAAATTTGTGATGAATATATGAAAAAAATGAACGTAAAAATCCATTTCTATGATAAATACAATAAAATTTAATGTAATTCTTTCCAAGTTTATCATACTTAAATAATTATTTATCCAAAAAAACACCCTCAAATACAACTAAAATGTTTCAAACTATGATTACCATAATAAACATATTTTTTTTCACTGAAAAAAAGGTTTCTCAAAATTGAACAAAGACCTTTCAGAATAGACCCGGAACAAATAATAGCCAAATTTGAAATAAATGCCTTCAAAATTAAAATTGCATATTCCGATTTATGAACAAAATGCAAGTGGTGGGAGAAATATGTAAGAGTTCATGGGCTATGGGTTCATGTAAATGTTCATGGGTTGACGGCAGGATTCAACCCAAGGAACTCCGTGCATGCAATAGAATGCTCTAACCACCATAGTTGCACATCCAAGTTTTGTAAAGTGGACGAAGCAACGGCACATCATGGCATACTATGGTAATTACCAATTTCAATGGTACAGCGATTTAGTTTCACTTTTTGTCTATTTCGCTATATTTTAACAGGTATAAAGCGAATAGAATGTAAGTTATGAATTGTCCTTGTGATAGTCACTATATAAAGCTTTAACCGTTTCAGGACTGGAGTGTACAGCTCAACAATCAGCCCACGAATATCTGTCTCACACATTTCTCCAATCGCATGTAATTTCCTCAAAAATGATTATTTTGAAAAATTGCTAGGGGCTTTTAAATTCGACCAATATTTATATTGGAGCTATTTTGACACATTTTTGGTCAGTTTTAAAAAATCTTTTTCTACAGTGTATCTTCTTTTCTCCTTCATTTTTTATGAAAAGATTAATTATTAAATTAAATTACATGCCTTGTTGAAGACATATAAATTTTAAAAAAATAATTAAACATTAAAAGAACAAAATAAATGCATATTTAAAAAAAAGTTTTGAAAATGATGCAAGAAAACAGGTACTCGGCATAACATAAACAACTACTGCTTTTTTTCCTTTACCACCAAAAAAGCATCAAAATGAAAGAATGTCCGGAGTTTTAATTAATGGTTATAATAGAAGGTTATAATTAATGTTTAATGCTATTTAAAAAAATGATTTCTAAAAAGCTTTTTTAAGAAGGTGTGAGACTTCTTTGTTTTCAATGCTAATTTCGAGAAATAAAACTATGAAACATTTAACAGAATTTTTATGTGTGAAAATTAAATATTTTTAAAGCGTTAATTTTTTTAGGGTTTTGTTTTCCGTATTTTTTTATATTAAGTTCTTAAGGAGTTATGGAAGAAAATAACAAAATGTAACTTTTCCAGTTTAAAAATAGAATTAATGCCCTTTAACACAAAATAAGAGCAATTCAAGGGAATTTATAATCTAAGGAAAAGATTTATTTGACAAAAGATTATGTTTATCATTTCTATCGTAAGAACACAATTTTTACAAAATTATTTCCTAACATTAACATATCTAATGATTCATAAACAATTGCAAGTCACATTTATTTGTTTTTCACCCCATGTACATGATATACCATTTTTGAGTAAAATGCTAAGTCTCAAAGGAGAATTGTCTCAAAATAAGTTCGATTCAAAGTCTTAAAATTTTGCCATTAATCGAAGCAGATATACTGCCCAGAATCAAAAATGTAAAGAGATATACAAAGAAAAATTAGGACTTTTCTTATTACTGGTCTACAATTGGTAATTTAAGATTAATGCATTGCTATAATGACTTAATTGGTAATAATGATGTACTATGTATCTTATTTAGAAATAATATAGATATTATTAATTGCGATCGTTATGCAAAATCTAATCAATTAAAAATAGTTATTCAAATTAATTAATTAAATAATTATTTAAATGACACGCAAGGCAGGGAGTGATATATATATATATATATATATATATATATATATATATATATATATATATATATATATATATATATATATATATATATATATATATATATATATATAAAAAGAAAGGGGAGAAAGAAAACAGGGATAAACATTATTAACGAAGAAAAGTTACCCATCAAACACTAACTCTTATATCAACCAAACTGACCGGATACAGGTAAGGTTGTTTTGGTGCATTAAATATCCGTTAGTCTTAAAAACAAATTCGTTTTTTTTTTTATCCATTTCGATTAATTTTTGATAGGGCATTGAAAGTTTGTTACTAACGAGGGTGAATGCATAATTGATTAAAAATAAACTTTTCATTACAAATATCTAATGAACCGAAACGACATTACTTTCCAGTTCTTAAAATTTTGCCATTAATCGAAGCAGATATACTGCCCAGAATCAAAAATGTAAAGAGATATACAAAGAAAAATTAGGCCTTTTCTTATTACTGGTCTACAATTGGTAATTTAAGATTAATGCATTGCTATAATGACTTAATTGGTAATAATGATGTACTATGTATCTTATTTAGAAATAATATAGATATTATTAATTGCGATCGTTATGCAAAATCTAATCAATTAAAAATAGTTATTCAAATTAATTAATTAAATAATTATTTAAATGACACGCAAGGCAGGGAGTAATATATATATATATATATATATATATATATATATATATATATATATATATATATATATATATATTTCCCAATGAAGCATATTGGACTATTATAAATTTATTTGTTAAAAAAATAACAAAATTTTTTTTATTTTTATTTCAATTTCATTAATAAAATATTTGTGTCATAAATTTCTTTTGAAAGCATTTCTTCTCAAATAATTATAGTAATTAATTAAGAGATGGAATAAATAATTATTGATTAAAATGTATATTATTTAAATTTTCGTAATGACAAATATCGAATAATTTTTAATTTACTTTGTCAATGCTTAAAATGTTTACTTAACTAAAAGAAGATGTTCAAAAATAATATTTCTGTATAAAATTTTAAAAAAAAACACATTACGATACTTACATTACTTGAAATTCCTTTCCTAACTCGCATTAAATAAAATTTCGTTTTAATGAACCATATAAATTTAAGTAGATAGATGGTTAAAAAAATCTCTCTTTTTAATTACACTAGAACTTATACTAATTATTTCTTAATTATAAGACTTACTAAAATTTTAAATATAAATTAGATTTTTCTTCCATTTAACATATTGTCACTTAAAACACTTTTAAATTTTTTAAATTTTTTTTAAATATTACCATAAATATCTCTATATTTCATTTTGTTTTGATTAATGCTAAAGTTTCAAACAACAATAAATAAAAAGTAAACAATTCTGACTCTTATAACTAGTTCAAATAAAATGATGAAAGACTATTAAAAAGGGTTTTGAACTCTTGAAGGAGAAATCCTCGTTCACTTTTGTTTGTTGATGAAGGATTCTATTTCAACAAATAGATTCTCTCCTATCTTAAAAAAAGCATCAAAACTTTTGGACGTTAAGAAGAAAAGCCAAATAGTTTTTGGCAGCCTCAAAACTATCTTCAGAGTCAGTGCCTTCATTCCAGAGTTTTTGCTTTTGTTTTCCATTCGTTCATGGAAGCCTAAAAATAGATTTTACATCGGCATAAAGTCTAGGTTTTTATGTTTTCTATACTTGATTCAAGACCAAAGCAGATCTTGAGTGATGTTGTTATGCATCGTGTGGTGTACTCAATAAAAATAATCTGTTATGAAATCAAACATTGAATTCCTAAAAATATGCAGATTAGGAATACCAAAGTGTTTTTAAACTAGTTTTAAAAATAATCAGCATAAACATGTAATTTAAATACATGGGTTTAAATACAATAAATTTGTTGCTCGAATTGATAAATTACAGACTGAATAAAAATAGAAGGATGGCCTTTATTTTTAACTATTACAGATTATGGCTTTTAGTCTTAAGTTATTTTACATGAATAATTAATGATACATTTTGCATTGAGAAAAAAGTATGGTCAAAACAACCTGAAAATGGCAAAATGTCCTGTGTTTCTGGCTCTATGCGAACAATAAAAACCTCGGTAATTTTTACTGAAGCACTTTGTTAATTTTTTTGTTAAAATTAGCAACAAAATTTGGTTTTATAATAGGTGATAAAATATGGTAACATTAGCCGTGATACCGCCTTATACAAGAACTTTGCTTCCTTCATATCGGCCTCCTTCCTTCATATGATGTTAGAGGGGTTATTTTATGTTTGCTCTCTTCAGATGTGTATGATTCCGGAATCAATGATCAGACTAAATCTGTTTCTTCTGTAAAGGGTGCTCGACCCCATTGCGTATATGCATTTTAATACACATATACGCAAATTGGGCCCAAGCATTTAAACTACATTGCATGAATATATTATATGTATACAAATGCGCCAGCTGCTAAATATCAGCTATCAATATTAAATCAATAAAGTCAACATTAACAGAGGCAAATATAAAATTAAGTCAATAATTTAAATTAATTTAATAAGTTCAAAAAATTCAATCAATTTAATTTATTAGTCAAATTATTTTAAAATATCAATTTTTTAATATTAATTAACCTATCGTTGCAAATATATTCTTCAAAATTCGAAATAAGAAAAATGCCACATTATGCTACGGAATAATTAAATACATAGTCTTACATTCACATTATTAGAAGTAAACCTAGCTTTACACAAAAACTTTTCCTAAAATCGTCAATGAGAATATCATTAAATATCATTAATTATTTTAATTAAGAAAGTAAAATTTAGTAAATAACTTAAATATCATGTACTAAAACGCAATTTGAATTGTATTGGTTGCAATAAATGCATTGGAATATTACATCAAATAACTTAAGTGGATAAACAAATAAAACTCAATAATGAACCATAGTTGTATTTAAAATACTCATACTTACCCTTACATTAATGTGTATTTATTAACCCAATATGTGTTGTCCCAAAGCTAATGCTTCTAACAAAACCGATATAAAATAACCGAAATAATTCTTTACAATCCGAAGAAAGTAAGCTTTACCTAAGTGTTATACTTAAGCATTTCACTAAGACTTTCTAAAGGAAAACATTATAGAAAGTGATAAATAGTGTAAACATCTGTGAGAGACGAGACGAAAGAAATACAATTCAGAAGTCTAGAACATGAGACAGTAAGGCACCTAGCGCTATCCGAAAAATGTTTGTTTTTTTTCTCATCCCTTATTCTGGATTCATATTTGTTAATGTTTCATTTTTATTCTTTTCCATAACACAATGGCAAATCTGTGGAATTGTATAAAAAATGGACAAAAATCGGAGAAATAGTCTGCGTTAACAATTGTATTTTAGAAAAATTTCGACTTTAAAAGCATTTTTTCACAAACCGGAAAGATATTAAATCCTTGAACGTGATGAATATAAAAATTTTAAAATATAGGCAAAAAGGGAATTCATAAATATGGTACGTATTCTTTTGAGACTCAAACTTTAAATATTACAAAAAATGTAATTTTTTCTCAGAAATATATTGCTTAGGAATATTTTTTGCTTAGAAAAGGTGAGTTCATTAATAAAATAAAAATTTCTGTTCGAAAACATTCATTTAATTAAACTTGATTATATTTTTCTAAGATTATAATTAAATATTACCTAAAAAATATGCATTTAATGTAATATGCATTTAATGCATGTGTTTATTTTTTAGGATTTTCTAAATTAAAAATGTAAAAAATAACTTATTCAATATGTTCTGTTCCCATTTAGGATAAGAAACTAAATTCACTAGACTCGAATATTCTGATATTTATATACATAAAATCTTATACTTAAATCGAATTTCTTACAATTTTCATTGTAAGTAAAAAATCTGAAAAAAATCCATAAATGAAAACATATTTATTTGTTTCTCCTAAAAAAACGTTAATACGCAGTATAAACCTTTAATAAAAAATCATTTTCTTCCGTAGACTCAAGTATTTTGTGTAGTAGATTAAAATTTAAAAGTGTGAAATTTCTAATATTTTTGCTTTATTCTTAATCAGTATTCATCTAGGATTGAAATTAATACCGTCGGAAAAATTGCAATCAGGTAAATAAATTATTTTGATGTAGCATAATTAATTTAAATTACTCGTAAATTAAATTAAATTACTGAAAAACATTACTCGTATTTTTTATTTATCACAAGTTACGGAGCAAAATCTTACGTGCTTGGTAACTTTCTGAAGAATGTTGTTCTTAAAGGAATAAAGAGCAGGTATACGTTTGTTTTGCAGGTATACAAAAGCAGGTATACATTGTTGTTGAATAAATTTGTTTAAATAATTTTAAACAACTTTTACCCTTTTTATTATTTTTTATTTACATTAATTTTCCATTATGAGCTTAATTTCCATACACTCCCTTTTTTTTTAATTTGCCATCAGAAACATATAAAATATGGTACTTATCATGGTAATATTCATACAATAATATATATTATTATGGTAATATTCATGTAGATATGGTTTTTAAATCTCTTTTCTTTTTTCAGGTGTAAATATTGTTCGAAAAAAAGCTTAAAAAAATTAATTTGTGGTATCCTTATTAGACTTAAAAAAGGATTGAACATACAAGAGTGCGGACTGCAAACCTATTCAACTATATTTTAGACAAGCTGATAAGGAAGATACTTATTGCAATCTGAAAACTTCAGTTGTTGGTAAGTTAATGCAAATAAAATAGCATTAGATCCGATATTTTGGACATAACAGATGCATTTTAAATGCATAACAGATCTTTACAGATGCATTTTGCTCCAAAATGAGTAAGAGCTGTTTCAAGTCAGTGCACGTTTGAATGCATCAATTTTGAGAGCAAATTTAACTATCATTTGTCTCGGGGCCATTTTCACTCATTTTAACTCATTAATATAATAACCCTTTCAGTACGGAGAGGCAGTGATTATTTTCGAATATATTTTTTCGAAAGATTATAATATTTAAGACTGTTGTTTAAAAATATATAAGAAAAACTGTTATAGATCTTATAGTCTATATATTAATTCAGATAATGCTATAGAATTCCTTGCAACTGCCAGGCAAAGTATGAACTAGTTAATATCGCTTAGATATTAACAAGCTTAGATATTTTATAACATCGCTTAGATATTTTATAGAATGATCTAATGCAAACCGGCAAAGTATAAAACAATTTCTAACACATTGCCTTTGCATTCTTCAAAATATCTAATCAAAAAAGTGCATTTATTTTATATAATGATTAGTCAGAGCCAATGCATTCTGTATCATGACTAAACCTTCTGTAAAATACAGGCATTCTTTATATTGACTGAAGCATACATATTAAATTACAAAATGACTAAATTATGACCTGCACATTTGTATTTTACATTTGCTATATCTCTTGGTAAAACGGTGTATTAATTGAAAATAATAAGCTATAGTATATGTTTGATATAATTATATTTTAAAATCAATAAATTTCTTTATATTAAAATTTTTATTAAAGATGCTACTAAAGTAATATTTTTATATGCTTTATAAGACGATTCATTACAGCTAAATGTAATATCAAATATATTTTACTACTTCCTTAAATCTCTGGAGCAGCAAGTAGCCCTTCTTCTTGTCTGTTCAAAAGGACGAAAAATCGGTTTCCGTTTCTAACGAGAAATGAGGCAGAAGGAGACGTTCGAAAAATGGATGGGAAAGGAAGTATAACGCTCGAGACGACAAAGATAATCGCCGGGACATTTCGGTTGACCCGATTGGCCCTTTCCCAAAGGTTCAACGTTATTTTTTTGTTCATATTATCATTCTCAACGACTGGTCAATTTTTTTTTCTTGTTGCGTTTTTATGCCAAAATGCCCGATATACACTTTGGTCCATTTGGCTGTTTGAAGATTCCTCGAAATTCTTATCATTTTTCAGTTTTTATCATGTTAGTTTTTTTTTCGTTAAGTAAAGAATATGTGTAATCTTCCTACTATTAGGTTATTGTCTATTTTTTTATGTTGTTTGCTTAATGTTTTGAAGCATCGAAAAAAAAATGGGCTTAAGATGAATAGATTTTTAAAAATTGTTGTTGACTCCAGTCTCAAATGGTTGCTTTCTTTTTCTTTGTCCAGCAAAAGTATTTTGATCTATGAAAGCTTATAAAGAATTTTTCATACAGATTTTATTAGGATTATTAGAATAAGTCATATAGATTTTATGAGGATTATTAGAATTAGTCATATAGATTTTATTAGGATTATTAGAATTAGTCATATAGATTTTATTAGAATTATTAGAATTAGTCATATAGATTTTATTAGGATTATTAGAATTAGTCATATAGATTTTATTAGGATTATTAGAATTAGTCATATAGATTTTATTAGGATTATTAGAATTAGACATATAGATTTTATTAGGACTATTAGAATTAGTCATATAGATTTTAAATTTATTTTTTATCTGATTTTAATTTTATTTTTTATATGATTTTAATTTAATACTTTAATATAAATGAATTATATTTTCAGAATAGGAGGCAAATATTAAAAACTTACAAATTAAGCATCAGTAAGAGAAGATAAATTTTATTAAATTTATGTTACATGCTGCATGAAAACATTATATTTATTTAATAACCCTTATTTTATTTCATAAAACTCTTTAAGCGTTTACGTTTCTTGGTTTTCTACTTGCATGTTCGTTCTAACCACCTAAACGATGATTATATTTTAAATAACTCGATTTAAAATCACATGTATAGAAATTCCGGCTTAAATAACTGTAGATGCATCATTCGTAAAATTCCTTTTTTACCGTAAAATCCATTTTTATCGTAAAATATTTTTACAGTAATATTATTCGCCTGATTTTTAAAGTAATACTTATTTAATTAGAAAGATTAAGTGATTTTGCGGTTATTATTGTTTGAAAGTTAACAAGTATTATATATCTGATTTCTTGTTTCGTATCGTGCTCCAATAGAAATGGATTTTGCGGTAAAAAAGCCGATTTCCTGATTTTTATTCGGAATTTTTTACTGTGCATTAGCAACTTTAATTTCATCGTGAGTGGAATATCAAAATTATTAAGAAAAAATATGCATTTTATTGATTTGTGTTTGTATATTTTTTTTTAAATTTGATTTGCAAAATTATATTTTCATTTATAAAATACTATATGTAATAAAATTAAAATAAAATTATTGTTTTCTTTGTAATTTCATGTAATTTTACTGAGAATTTTTTTCTTATATATATATATATATATATATATATATATATATATATATATATATATATATATATATATATATATATATATATATATATATATATATATATATATATATATATATATATATATATATATATATATATATATATATATATATATATATATATATATATCAAATAACGGTGGAGCCACACCGATATTTTTTAGTTAATTAAGAGTCAAAGCAGCATGATTAACGAGTCCAGTTTCGGTATAATCTTTTATTTTAATAACGATGGTGAAAGCATACATCTCAGCCCCCTCCAAGCTGGAGAGGGGGAGAACCATATCCCGTCTAAACTGACGTAGTTTTGTTAGGCAGTATAAACAACAAAAAGTCACGCAAAAACATTCGGTCCTGCGCTTTATAGGATGATTAAAAAGTGTGAAGAGGCCAGTCATTATTGCCTTTTCAGTATTCTTACGCCTCATCAAAATTATTTATTACTCATAGAAAATCTTTAATCCTTCCTTATATGGAAGTGAAATATGTTAAAATAACTTCTCTTTTGAAATATAAATCTAATTATTATTCATTGGCATGTTTTTAGCCTTGAAGTCCCAAAATAGAATATCTGCATTTTATGAACACGAAAAAGTTTCAATGCTTTTATTAATACAAAAGTATTCTTACAACTTTTGTATTAATAAAAGCATTGAAACTTTTCAATGCTTTTATTAATACAAAAGTATTCTTACAACTTTTGTATTAATAAAAGCATTGAAACTTTTCAATGCTTTTATTAATACAAAAGTATTCTTACAACTTTTGTATTAATAAAAGCATTGAAACTTTTCAATGATTTTATTAATACAAAAGTTGTAAGATATAATGATATAATATATATATATATATATATATATATATATATATATATATATATATATATATATATATATATATATATATATATATATATATATATATATACTTTTTAATCTAACACGTAGATTTATTTATTAACTACGCTTATCATTTTAATTGAAAATTTCATGACTCTATAACCCTATTAAAATATAAATTTTAACTTTGTTCTAATAACAGGAGAAAATATTATGACATTTGAGTTAAGTAAATTAAATCTAAGCATCAAATACCATCGTTAAAAATTCTTTTCCATTTTTGAACAAAATAACAACAAATTCTCTCATAATTTTAAACAGAAAAAAAAAATTACTATCTTTTAGTTCTTAGTAGTTGACTAATTTGATGGGCATAATAAGAAAGTTTAGCACACTATTGAGGATTTCAAACTCCAAACTTTTGAATACCTTAAATGAATTAAAATGGCTGTGCCACCGAAGACAATGTGATAATTAATTTACTCCTTCGTTCAAGATCTGGCATATTGCGTCGCTTTATTCTTACAAATGACACTTTCCGTTAACTCGCAAAAGGAGACATTGAAAGAGAATAAAATGAATAATTAATATCAACGAGATTTGAGAAGCTGTACTTAAGGTTTGGTAAATTGATTTCTGTAAATTTTGCATGTTTTAATTTTTTTTTTTAAAAAGTTATATGTCTTCCTTACTTCTGGACATCATGAGTCTTATACATCACCCTGCGTGTTTAACAGGAATGATTACGAGATTTTTTAACGTATTATTAAAATTATTGCACAATGTCTTCAGTGTGTCAAAAAATATATGAAACTATACTAAGATTTGCTGTTCAGTTCTTGGTTTACTGTTTACTGAATTCCAATACATATTTATATGATAACTGCAAAATATTTCATAATTAGCTTATACTGCTTAAGAACAGTACTGTATTTTACTGTACATTTATCTTTTATTGAAAAAAAAAGTAAGAATGCAATACTTGGTTGTTATATAATAACAAATGAATGTTTGTTGCCATGAAAAAAATATATATTTAATATGTGTGTTATTATGAAGAATTAGATACACTGTAAGAAATTCAGGATAAAGTCACGGTATAAAGCACCGGCATTTTGGTTACATCATCCGTAAAATCTCTTTTACCGTAAATTCAATTTTACAGCAAAATACATTTTTATCATGAAATATTATACCATTAATTTTGCAGTTATATTTTAAATAAAATTTATCAGTGGTTTCACTGTTATTATTACCATAAAAATTACGGTACATCAGATTATTATTCCATGACACGTTCTGGTATAAATGGATTTCACGATAAAATTTCCCAGCACCCTGAGGGCCGGTACGTTTCACCATAAGTTTATCCTAGTGCACCTGCACGTTATTGAAAATTTTAATGACTTTTTATTTAACATACATAGATTTTACGAACGAGATTTTTATGCAGTTACTGTTCCGTTTCACCTTTCAAAAATCTACTAGACAATAATAGTCCTGCAATTACAGCAAGAAAAAACGCGTCTCTTCTGAAAAATCAATACCCAAGTTATATTTTGACTCAAGAGTTTTTTAGTTTTTTTATGTTGTTATAAATGATATCTGAAAGCTCCCCTACACTCGGCAGTATGCTTCCTCCTCTATTGATAGAAACAGGAGGGATTTGAACATGTAAATAGAATTTCTTCTATGCAGGCAAGTAAGGCAAATTTTCTAATGTAAGATGGAATCGTGCAGCAGTTATTAGCATTTTGTGTACAATAAGTTCATATTAGTGCCTCTATCTGTTTACTGATCGTATATTGTTACCTAAACAGGTGAGGTGTTATCTCTATGAAATGTTTCACGCTGAAATGAAGGAGACTGTACATGAGTTAATAGAACAAATAGTTCAGAAAGCTACAAGTGTATTTTTCTTCTTTTTTTGTAAAAAGTACTACTTTAGCACATATATATATATATATATATATATATATATATATATATATATATATATATATATATATATATATATATATATATATATATATATATATATATATATATATATATATATATATATATATATATATATATATATATATATATATATATATATATATATATATATATATATATATATATATATATATATAAGTATACACTTTACATTATTAACCAAGAAATATTTGAACATGTAAGGTAAATATCCCTAAGCAATTTTTGAAGACGAAGTTAATGAGACTAATCCTGAGACAATCTGACTGATAATGTTGAATTTATAAGATTTTACTTCCTAGTAAGCGTAATTCAAAAATAGTAAATTTTTGAAATATTACCTCTCTTAGTTGCATTCGGTTTCATGAAATTAAAAATACATGGGAAACTAGACTGTAATTGTTTCTATAGTAACGTAAGGTGTGCAAATAATAAGAATAATTACAAAATTGTATTTCTTTTGCATAAAACGCATTTAACTTCTATAGTATTTGTCTGATCAATTCGAAATTAAGTATCACTTTATTCAGAGTCGAAAGTTACATCCGAAAATACACCTGAAATGTTCGAATTGTTCCTAGAGATAGCAATGTAAATTGGATGTATAAGAGCGTGTCAAAAATTCTAGTTTTTATACATAAAAGTCATGCAAGCTTTAAATTTTTTGCTCGATTAATTTCTTTGCAATCGCAATCGTCTCAGCATAAGAAAATACATTAAAATAATGTCTCACTATGCTGGTAGCAATTCCATATGCGTGAATAATTAAACATTTGTTCTTTTTCTGTATAAAACTTTTATAAATTCTAAATTCTTAGTCATATAGACATCGAGATGGATTCATTCAATTCAGTGGGGGAAAATACATTTGGAAATATGCATTTGGAAATATACCTCACTTGTTTGTCTGGAAGAAAATAGACTTCTTTCCCCGGAAAAAAAGAGGAAGCATAGAGAGAATAGGAGAGTTTTTTTTTACTTCTTTTATAATAACATGAAGCGTTTAGTAAAAAAAAAATATCTTGGTTATTAATTTTTAATAAAAAAGGACTATAATAAGGACACTATATAAAGCTAGACTATAAATACATTCTTAACTACTAAATTCCTGAATAAGAACTGAAAAATAAGCAAAAATGCTTAGTTTTGCTTATTTTTTATATTTGCAGAGTATATTTTAAATGAACCTATTGATACTGAAAAAAGCAACGAAATATGAATTGAAATGATTTGAAAACTCTTTGTTTCTAACTAACAATTCGAAATATATAAAGTTATCTTTGTAAGGCGCCCTGATAACAAATCACGCTAAACTTTTATATTATAAATATTTTTCCTTTATTTTTATTATTATCCTGGAAATTCCTGGACTCTTCTGGAACAATAAAACTTAAGAGAGGTTGTAAATGTCTTCGATGGGGAGTTTACAACATAAAGGAACCATAAGAATGTTTATTGCAGATTTCTAACCAACCCTGGTTTTATTTCGGTCGATTTTTGCTGAAATATATTTTAGGAGATTTTATAGCTTTTTTTCCCTTCGGAGGAAGAATTTCGTTAAAAAATTTTCCTCCTACAGAATTAAAGAAAAAGATTCGCAGATCTCTTAATAAAAAAATTAATGCTGATGTGAACGTAATTAAAAACAAAAAATCACCAAATAAATAAATTTATTAAAAGGCGTGCTCTTATTTAATGAATTTTTTCCTTAGTCCTACTTTAGTGCATCTAAAAAAAATCCATTTCTACTTAGGCATTGTAGATGTTAGTGAAATATTGTATCATAATAAAATAATTTCTTTAATGTTAAACCAAGCTTTTTTTATGAAGGATTCATGGCATTTTAAATCAGAATAATTTTCTGAAACGGGTTTACATTGGCTTTCTTATGGTCACCAAACTTAGGCAATAAAAAATTAAACAAATTGCCCTTTTACTTATGTGTCTTCATACGGAGACTTTTGCCAAGATATTTTACTTGGATTGTATCCAAATTATCCATATAATTTGAATCTTCAATTAGTGTGAAGACCTCTAGCTGAACCACCAAAAGTACAAGAATAAAATAACAGGGTAAAGTAAAGAAAAGGAACAAAAAGTTTCATGTTTTGTAGTTTGGGCATTTTAAATTATATGACTGAAATTTAGGAAGCGCTCAAAATTACCCTTCTTACTTCACTTGAATACTTAATGTTTCTTAAAACCTAGAATTCCTTTTTATGACTTAAAATTGTTTTGGTGGAATTGTTCTTCCCAAGATTTAAGTTCGTCCCTCTTTCTGCTTTTATTAATAAAATATAAATATTTTTTATCTTTAAAAACTATTTAAAGAAATTTTCAAAGCGTTCTAAAATATGTTAGATTTGCATAAAATATTTGATCATATTTTTAATTAACAGAAAGTGATGTCATAATAATACACATCTTTTCCACAAAAAAAAAGTTTAAATTATATTGATTCCAGCAACCTATGAATCAGTTAAGTGACGAAATATACAAATGAATCTTATGATTTTCAAGTTTTTAATTCATGCCTTTTGATAATGTGAATAAAAAAAAAATTGAATATATACATAGCGTTTCTTGAATCACAGTAAAGAATTAAAAGAAATTTGGAAGAATAGTTTTAATTCAAATATTGTCATTGACTGACGCCCGGTGGCTGAGCGGTAGCTCTTCGCGCTGTCGTGCCACAGGTCTCTGGTTCGATCCTCGGGCCGGGCAAGGTTGACTCAGCCTTTATTCCCTTCAGTGGGTCGATAAATGAGTACCAAGCATGCTTTGGAACTAAACACTGGGGGTTCCGCGTTCGGCTGACCATCTGACCGGAACATCTGCCCCTGCACCCCAGAGCCCAAGGTCAAGAAAACTGAGATGGACACGGTACACCTTGGCTCTCTATGAACTGTCGCGCCACTGAGTTTAGTTTAGTTTATTGTCATTGACTGAGATGAAGCATACTGCATACACTACTTTCGATTGCACTACGCTGTTGATTACGCTATACAGTTTCTCGCCGCTGTTACTAGACGGCGTTGCAATCAGTTGAGTTGAATAGATATGTCAAGAAAAAAAAACACAAATTACTTTTTTCTTCATCTCTGTCTATCATCACCGTTTTCATGCAAAAATGTAAATTCAAGTTCATTTAAATGTTCAAATCTCAATGAAAAAAGTAGTTGTTAGTTTTTGAATAATTTTAACTATAAACACAAAAGCTCTATCGTTATATATTAACATGTTCTCAGGCGTTATATTTATAGATAATGCATGGTAATGCATGTACTGTATTATAGTAAAATATTGAATAGTTATGTTTATATAGTTCTTTTTTAAAAAATACTATATATTCATTACTTTTATGAAGCTCTAAGTGTCAATTTTATGATCAACTTGCATTATATTTACATAATAAGTAATAAGTTCCGGTTTTGAAATAGTTTGTGTAGTATTATGTGTGGCATCAAAGTGTAACTTACTTCTACTAAATTCAATTGAAATTCAAGCCGTTTGTTATTTTAGATGACCATGCTAAATGTGAGGATCTAAGATTAAAATGATGAGTGATGAAATAATATTTTTAATTATTAATAGAAGTAGATTACTTGTTATCATTACTTTACTTCGATAAAAATGCATCAGACACAAAAAAAATATCACAAAGCATAGAAATGATTAAAAGAAAAAAAAACTTCTACCTATATTTCTAATCCATTGTTAGGAATTTTAATTTAATTATTAAAAAATGTTTTGAATCAAATAATGTAACGCTGATTTAAAATTAAGTAAATTTTAAATAATGTATTCAGGCATTCTTTCGAAAATAAAAACGAATTTTTTATTTCTCAGTCAACTAGAGTTAAAAAGACTTCGTTTTAAAATCTCACAAGATTTGATTAAATCATTCGCTCATTTGTCATATTCAAGATTTATTTACATTGTTAATCAAAATATTTAACAAAACTAACATTTTTAAAGTTTTATGCGCGACAAATGATAGGATTGATTTGCAACAATAAAAAATGACTTCTGAATGCAATATTTTAACATTTGAATTTATTCTTGTAAAGAAGTACAAAATCAAAGAGATGATTGATTTAGAACAGCTGCCAAATAATTTCATTCCATTGTTCTGAGCTAAAGAATTATTATACGAGAGAGTTGTATAATCTCATTTAAATCATGCATAATGTCTATTTTTCTGTTTGCAATTTAAGCAGTTCAATTTCCTATTAGTTCTTATGTAAATAAACTTATTCATTTAGTTCCATTCGAGAGACAAAACTAGATATAAAGCAAATAACATTTTATTTCAATGAATTTTATTAACTTTACTATTCAGTTTAAAATAGGAATTGTAAGATGAAAGAATTATTAAGTCAAACATAAAAATAAATTAGACGTTTTACCAGTCTTTATTATTTTTTCCCATCACAAAACTAACAATGTGAAGTGATACTTTTTTCCCTGCTATCAACTTGCTTTTATCTGCTTTTCTCCTGCTTATTTTCATGTGATCGAAATGCTAGGGATTGTATTTACAGAGCGATATCAAATTCTAAAATTGTAATTTCAATAATAGCCGACAGTAGTTTTTCAACTTAGCCTAAACTCTTGAGCTAAGAGAAGGCATACAAATTATTTACATTTCTTATTTAAATTGTTTATTTACATTTTTTTTTGTTTCATTCACTGTCATTTTCAAATGCATCGAAAAAAGTTTGTATTTCAGAAGGAATTTAAATTTAACTTCGATTTACTTACCTAATTTATAAGTCAAAAATGGAAGTTAAACTAAGTTTGATTGAATATACTTGATGAAGTATGAAAAATTTAAAATAAAATTATAACGATTTTTTTAATCTTATAATTTATCTTACCAATTTTCAAAATTATATCATTAAAAATAAAAGATTATCAGCTTTTTTTTCAAGCCAGTTAAGATACTTTTCTCTTAAGTCTGGTCAAAACTACCAGAGCATAGCAAACTTTACAGTATTTCTGGCTCTATAGAAATACCAAAATTATCTGTAATTTTTACCGAAGTGTTTTGGTAAAATTAAAAATAAAATATATTTTTGAAATACGTGACAAAATTTGGTAAACATATTTTATCATAAGACCTCAGAACATTGCATAAAAAAATTTACTTGGCTAAAAATGTTTTCCATATTTGTATTTTTTTTTACTAAATATGTAGTTATAAGAAATATAAATTTGAAAGTCAGAATTTCCATTAACCCATTCCATTAAACAATGCGAAAGAGAATGTTGACAAATGAATGGTTAACTATTGTATTTTATTTACCAGAATTATAGTTTTCCTAACCATAAATGTCTTCACCATACACTACGGTTATAGCACCTGGCTTGGCACCTCACCCTTTTATTTATTATTGTTCCGAATAATTTTCTGATATGTTTAATTTATGCTCTGATTTTTTTTTCAAATTCACATATTTTCTTTTTTGTATTTACGATTCTCATATTAATGCTACAAGTATAATTTCAAAAATAAAATAAAATAAAATCGATATAATTCTCAGCAATACAAAATGAATAATGTGCGTTTGAGTATGTAGAAGATTATTCGGAAATTTCCGTATTTTATCACAGCTCTTGAATATATCAGTATCTTTTTCCGCTTATATTTATTGTAACAAAACTGTTTTATTACTACCATTACTTTGCGTCAAAAGCATTTTCATCTAAGCGAAGTCCATTGATCGGAGCACATTGTTGGCATTGATGACAATCATTTACGATATTTCCGTGAATAATGTTTCAGAATAAATTACCTGGGACAAGAAAGAAAGCGTGGAAAATATTTGAATAAATCAGAATTATGTTCAATATATGGATAGGTTATTTTTTATGCGATTAAACGAGTGAAAGAAAGCGCAACGAAACTGAGGTTTCAACGACTTTATGTTCAATATCTTGGATAAACGATTTTAGTTTGCAGTTCCTATTGTATAATACAAAACAAAACAAGGAAAAATAGTTTTCCTAAACTTTATTTGAATATATTTCCAAATGAATATCATTCTTACAAAAAAAATTTAAAATGAAGAATAGTGCAAAATTTGTAAATATATAATGAAGCTAATAAATTTGGCATAATACACTGATGGAAAAAAAATCCGAACACCTAGAAAAAAATATTGTACAGCATTGAAATTTTGGCAATGCGCTTTCCTGAGTAACATGTATAATTGATTAAAGTTTCAAGATGACAGGTTAATGGAATTAAGAGAAAAACCAGTTCAAATGGGAAGTACTGGTACATTTATAACCGGTGCAACCACCAGAATTTTAAAGTATACAAACGGGCTGTATTGTATCATACAGATGACGTAAAAAATATTTATTCCAATGAATTTTATGTATACATAACGACTTTGAAATCTTTGAATTCTTAAAGAACTCTAATTTCACATGAATTATTCCAATCACAAAGTAATGCATTCTGACAGATCAAAATTCTGAATGGAGACATTTGATATGTTAATGAAAATTTTTTCCAGAGTCTTTCAGCATGATGTATTTTTATGAATAAAATTTTTTTTAAAAATAAAAAAAACGATAAAGGATGGTTAGTTAATTAATTTGAGAATGACAGGTTATTTAATTAATTTAAGCCGCCATTTTTTTCTTGCTGACTCGCCACTTGCGGGAGGTTATTTCCAGGTCTAATCATTATTAATTTATGGTAAATTTTAACTTCGAACAATTTTAATAGAATAACAAAACTGAATTTCAAAACTCCATTTCTATTATTTAACTCAGCTTATACATAATGCTACTTCCCATATTTCTTAAAAATATATTTTTCGCACATACTCTTATTTTTTTTATTGTCTCTAATATATACCAAATGTGTCGTTGGGGTTTTATTTCAAAAAGCATCCGGTATCTATCCAAACTTGAAATAAATGCTACTTTTTGAGATATTTTCCCAAAGGATAAATCAATAACTACAAAATAATCCTGGAATCTAAAGTCCAAGAAAGCGAAAAACAGCGTTGGGAAAATATTACCTATCTTCCACAACTTACTCGTTGCTCCCAAAGAGAGCTTAAGAATTTTAAATGACTTTAAGTCCCTATATCTTCCAAACACGATAGAAATACTTTTGTTGTGTTGAAAGAAAATCTAGATGCGTATTTTATTTCTGTAAACTTTTTAGTTATAGCTAGAACTTTTCTTTGCCCTTGACAGATCTTAAGTAATAATGCATTAATAGACTTTACTGTTTTAATCGAATTCATTACCTATTATTTAAAAGCTTAACATTTTATTTATAATAATCATAATTTTTAATATTTCTCTGTTATGGCGGGTAGAATTGAAAACATTAGCACTCGTTATTTTCTAAATCGCAAAAGCATTTCTGTTGGGTTTAGGAACTAAAATTTTTTTGCTGAATAGTTATAAAATGTTTTTATGACCCAAAGATATCTTTAAGTACTAAATTTACAGTTTGGTACGTATATTGGTATTGAGTTTTTACGTGACTTATGAAAATAGTTAATTATTGATAGCAAATGAGATCGGAAGCAAATAATAATCAGACACCTAACAGAACTTCTTTTATATTTCCATGCTTAAAATATCTTGATATGATTTTCGTTTAAAATAAATATATGTCTAATCATAATATATCACAAAAACATTCCATTTGATAAATAATCCTGAAAGTTGAATTACAAAATAGATATTAAGATTAATACAGGAGGAATATTTCAAGAGGTAATTCAAATTTATAAGCATTAATTATAAATCAAGTTTAATTAAGATACATTGATAATTAACAGAAAAGTTACAATACACTATAGTAAATGAAATAACTCGCAAATTAAAAGCTTTAAGCATTTTTTGATTTGCTAATCACCTTCTTAAAGCATTCGAGGTCAATTTTGACCAGAAAACTTTTGAAAAATGAAATTTCTGTATTTTAACTTTGAATAATAATTTAATTAAAAATTCATACCTAATCGATACATTATTTTCTTACTGTATCAACTACACTTTAGGCTTTCTGAAATTTATTTACTTTCTTCATACATCTTTTAAATGTAGTATTTTCCTACTAGAAAAAACCAAGTGTTTCTGTGTTAACATGAAAAAATTCTACTCAAAATATTAACGTTATTTTATGAGTTACTATATTTAATAGCTCTATTACGAAGTAAATATTCTGTTCAATTATTGAAATATCCTAGACAAAAAGGTTTGATTAATATTATGTAAACACTTCATTGTTTTTGCGTTTTCTAATAATATATAAAAATAATATTTTGCAGCCGGCCAGGTGGGCGAGCGGTTAGCGTGCCTGACTGCGAAGCCATAGGTTGCGGGTTCGAATCCCGCTCTGGGCATGGATGTTTCTCTCTCTCTTTGTGCTGTCCTCTGTTGTGCGCATGATGTGTGAATGTGGCCCACCCTATAAACGGGTTTGTGGCAGTGTGGCGTGGGCAATGTTGCTCGCCTCCGTGACTTTGGTTCACAGGTGCCCACTGGGTAACGCGAAATGAGCAACAATTCTGGCATAGTATAGATAAAAAGATTCAAAATTCAGTGTCTGCCATTGGAAAAAAAAAGTAATATTTTGCGTTATAATTTACTGTAATTATTTAATAAAAAAGAAATGAAAGCATATTCTCTGACATAAACCAAGGAAAAATAACTATATGATTAGCTATTATGTATTTTTCCTTATGTTGTCAAGCAAGAGTTTGAGCAACACTTAGGGGTAATTCAAGCGAAAAAATATTCGCGAATGAGAGTTTAATATTTTGCAAACGTTTTACTGTTTTTGCGTTCTCTAATAATATACAAAAATAATATTTCACATTTCAATCCACATTAATTATTTTTTTAATGAAAACATTTTCTGCAATATAAACCAAGAAAAAATAACTATATGATTAGCTATTATGTATTTTTCCTTACGTCATCAAGCAAGAGCTTCTGCAAAAACTAAGGGTAATTCAAGCGAAAAAATATACGCGAATGATAGTAAAGAATATACGTGAATAATACTTTTGGGTTATCGCTCACTAGAAATCTTATCCAATTGCTATATCAAAGACTTCTATCAAGTAAGGGCAATCAGAAAGAAAAGAAAAGATGGTACGCCAATAAGTCAGATCAGAAATAAAGTTATATCTTTCAGCCGGGAGGATTAGTTTTGTAATATGTATTTTATGGTGCCCAGTATTGTTTCATTGTATTGTTACAAGCATATTACTTTTACGGTGAGTACTTTGAGAACAAATATTATGAGACTAAGTATAGCAAAATGCTTTTATTTTAAAAATTTTTACTAACTTTTTATTTAAAAAAGGCAAAGTGTGTCAGGAACACGTCTTAAATTATATTTATTTCTTAAAATTAAGTGTTTACTCATATATAGTAACAAGGTAATAAATATTTTATTTCTACCAAGCATGTAAGTACAAAATGAAAACTCATAATTATCTAGAATTATTCCATTTAATAAAAAAATAAAAAAATTCTGGCTTGAACGAAGTAAAATATTTTTCTTACAAACTCGAAATTAAAATTGAAGAAGGAAATGTATCAGGTACTTGGATATTGGATATTTTTGTTTCTTTTGTTTTTAAAGTATCTATAATAGTACGGCGTTTACATCCGTTCCAAATGAATGGGAAATTTTTTTAGTTAAAATTGTTATTTTATTTTTTTAATAAATAATCTATTACTAAAATTAATTAGGAATCATTGGCATCAAGCATAGCTAGCGGAATTTTTACGTATTTCCAAAATAATTTGGCACTGTTTGTTCAGTAACTTTCTTTTAAATACACAACTTATTTTGTTGTTTTAATTAGTAACGATTACTAAAATTAATTGAGCAACGCTGGTGTTTATAATTTTACTGCGTTTCTTTGTCGTTCGCCTAAGCGAATGAGCACCTAATCAGGTACAATATTTTTTGTATCTAGTTTATCTTATTTTTGTATATTTCGATCTCTAAGGTTGGTCACTCAGTGGATAGAGCTTTCGCCTTCCAAAAAGTTGACACAGGTTCAAATTCTTAGCTGTGGCGAGTTAATATGAATTCTGATCCCATCTCGTGCTGACCACAGTGCTGACGTAAAATATCTTCAGTGTTAGAGGGATCATGTTTTATGGCCAACCATGGGCGATTTTTATGTTTTTTCTTTCCGTGTAACAGAAATCCATTGCAAGTTCTCAACGAAAGCTAGTTTTTCCCAATGCTTAATCCAAGAGTTGACTTGTCTTCTAGACTGGGTTCAAAATAACAAGGCTACGGAGATGATCATTGATGGTCGTAGAATTAGGACGGCTGTTCAACACCGGTTATAAAATATAAACTTAGTATAATCAAAATTAATTTAGCATCGTTAGCATGAGTAATGGTAGCAGATGTCTTAGTTTTATTATGATATAATAGCATTACTAAATATATGAGAAAAGTAAAATCAATGCCTATTCATTCCATTAAATAAAGTAACAGGTCAACTCTAAAATTAAAACTTACCAAACTAATTTTACTGATTTTTTAATTAAATGCCTAAGTATATGCTTTTAACCTTAATATGAAAGTTTTAAATTTCTAAAGCCCGTGCACTGTAGAAACTAATATCCAATTCCAATGAATTTTTTGTTTGTTTTCAGTGAAATCATTTCTTGAGAAATTCTCTATATTCTATGTATCATCAAACTTGGAAAATTGCTATCTTCCCTAGTTAAATTATAGGAATTTCGCCAAAAGAATTTAACCTATTGTGACATAACAGTTAATACAATTGGTTAGTAAACACAACAGAAAAATAAAGAAGAATAAACGAGTTAATTTTCAGCCATTTCCATCAACGAATAAAAAGATATTGCTAATAAACGAACACATAAACCCCTTTCACACAAGACTGTTTTAAATGTATATAATAACTTGATGAAGAATACTCAAAATTCACCAAATTGAAATAAAATATGAGTGAAGAAGTAGTTTTGTCATATTGAGATTTGATAAAACAGATCGACAAATTGTTCGTTTAAAATTACATGGATACTTAATGTAAAAAATGAAAGCTATTTCCTGAGAATAAAATATTCAATTAACAGTAAATGTAAAAAGTACGTCTTAAAGTATTGGTTGTATATAATCTACTAAATTATGCGTTCCGATTTGTTATATGCAGTATTGATTTTATGTTATAGTATCTATTTTTTTTACATCATCTTTATCAGATTACTATTGCTTAATAATCTGTAGTTTTATAGTCTATCAGAATAATTGGTGAGTATTTACGAACTTACAGCTTTGTAAGTTCCCTTTAATAGAAACCTAATAAACCTTAGGAACTTAATAAAGATCAAATTCAAAAATGGCGAAAATTAGAGTTACAACTTTTCTGCTCAAAACAGATCAATAACAAAATGATAAAAAAATCAAAACATTAAATTTTTGATAAATTATCTATTAAACTTGTTATTACATAATTAATGCTTTACATAATTAACTTATTTTTTAACTTACCTTTTTAAATTGATACTTTCCATGCATTACTGTATATTTTCATTAGTATTTTAATTTTTTAATACATAGTTGCTATATTTTACTTCAATACAACAGAAGTAATAACAAACCAAGAAAATTAATGAACAAATTGTGGTTATGTGGCTGCACAAATCGTCGGGAAACGTTAAAACTACTATAACTAATATTAATAATAATCGTTATTAAAACGTTAACAATAATAATTGCAATTTTTGCATCTTAGGATTACATAATGACATTTTAGTATTTGTAAACAAATATTGTAGTATTTGAATAAAAAATTTAAATTTTGAAATGAAAGAATCAGAAAAAATGAAACAATATTAGTTACAAAAAATCAAAAAAAGTAAATTTTGCTGAAATGGATTAATGGATTTCATTGATCATCGATTAGCAATCATACCTTTACAAATCTTTCTCTTAACTGTTCCAGATTCCGTGTAATTCATACTAGCATAGAGCAATGTCCCATTTCTTCAAACTAGCAGACTTGCAAAATATCTTATATTGGTAGATTTGATTCTGCAGACTTGCATATAACATATGATTTTAGAAAAATTTTTTAACGTATCCAAAATTTATTTTTTTAGTTGATGAGAAATCATTTAATATTAAAGCATTTTATTCTATAATTAACATTTAGATGCTTTAAAAGAGCAAATCAAGTTAGCTATATTAACAGTATCAATAACGCTAGCAACAGGAAACTTTCTCATTCAATTATTCAACTGCATACTGCGCATTACTGCTATAGTAAACTAACTTAGAATAGCAACGAACGCATTATGATATTCCCAAAACTGTATGACCGCAATCCCTCTTAGCCTTTTCTTACAGCACTTAAACAAATTATAATTTGTAGTTCTCCTTTAATGATATTAAAAATGTTATAAAATTAGCTCATCGAATATTCAATTTTTGTTAAATTATTTCATAAACAAATTTTGATTAAGTCGTTCTCGGAGAAAAAATTTTATGAATGGTAATGATTTTTTTTTGTGAAAAAAAATCATGGTAATCAGTAATCATGGTACTCTCCTTTTGAAACTTTTCTGCTCATGTTAGCGATTTACTGGAAACTGTAATTTTCTATATTATAGTTGTTCTTAGTATCACATCTTTAGTAAAAAACATAAACTGAAAGATAAACTGAACCAAACAAATGATTTTATTCCATGCTCTAAGATATCATGAAAAAATTACCAAATTTAATCACATCTATCAATTTTTATTACATATCAAAATACCATATATTATACTTAATTTTAAAAAAAAACATTACCAAAAATACTTCGGTAAAAAATACCGAGATTTTTGGTGTTTTTTCAGAGCGAGGACCACGATAAATTTCGCTGCGTCCTGTTAGTTTTGATCATACTTTCAGAGATCATACTTAAGAATTTATTTGGAGACAAGAAAAATATGGGATATTTAAACTTGCAGTGATAGATTTTTTTAATATAAAAGTTATTAGTATATTATGATATCTAGCAATAATTTTTTTATCAACGACCATAAAATACTAATTACAATTTTAGGAAAATCCCTCTAGAAACCGCGATGACATCTGCCATCTAACTCTGAAACTAACTAGATCCATCAAGTGTCGTATCCCTTTGAACTCTCCATTGGTTTGACGTATCCCACTTATTTCCAATATGCCTGTCGACAATGGAAGAGAAATTGTCGACGCTCCCTCTTCTATTTTCAATAAAAAAAAGGAGCATTTGAATGTCGATATCTTCTAAAAGAACTGCTCATTGTATCCATTTAAAAACGTCCATGACTTTAGTATGGAGTACTCAAGCTTTACAGAGAGTAAAAGATCGAAAAATGGAAAAGGTTATCGTTTTGTAATTAGTCGATTTATCTTGCAGAATAAAATGAGTTACGTTCCAATTTTTTACGAGGAAAAATTTTAAACGAGGTTCATTTTTAGAGTCACTTAATTTATTTTTTTGTGGTTCGTAGTTTTTTGCGCCTATTAGTCATTCAATAATTTTGCTTGAAAATGTTCATGTTATCGGTGAATTTTTTTTCATTTAATTATTTAATTGTAAGATCTATTTACAAATATATATATATATATATATATATATATATATATATATATATATATATATATATATATATATATATATATATATATATATATATATATATATATATATATATATATATATATATATATATATATATATATATATATAAGAATCAGAATATGCTATCTGACGTGTTGTTAGCTCAGAGGATAAAAGATAACAACTACTAAAATGAAGTTAACATTCGATTATTTTACTTTTCTTTTGGTGTTTAGTTACAACAAATAGCACGTCAATTATTTGTATTTGTATATTCTCAATTACGTGGTGTTTCGTGAAAAACTTATAATAGTTAAATAAATAAATAGTTTGTACCGTCAACTCTCTTACATATTAATCTAATTAAGCTTCATTGCGAATAAACATTTCTTAGTGAAACCTGAAAATGAAATATCTAATAACGCAATTTACCTAAAGCAAAAGTATACTATTCGATTAAGACTAACGTAATTATTATTTGTAAGAGACTAACGAAAAAAAATATATAAAGAAAAATAAATGCTATATTGTAATGATTTATTTCTTGTTTCTTTTTTTAACTTTTAATTTGATTAGTTAAAATACAATTTTTCGACAAATTGAACAATTTCTTACTTGAACATTTTAAGTACTTTTATTTACTTTAATGCAGCCTTTAATATTTTTTTTAACACTTCGCTTTTTATTTTTGATAGAAAAACTCAAATTTTATTTTTTTACGATTTTAAGTTATAATCCACATGGAATATATTTTGAAAGGAATACTAATAGCTTTTTATACAAATAATTCAATGTCACAATAAAACAAAGTAGTATGAAAACTAGTATTTTCCTTTTAGTTTTTATGTGGTAGTATTTAATATTTGATGTATTGCATAGATACTAAAAGCATACAAATACTAGAAATCAAAACAAAGAATATAAATGTGAAATATCAGGAATAAATACTTAATTACCTCAGAAAGACGTTAATTTATAGTATAACATTATTTGAATTTGATTGTTAATATCATATTGAGTGATTTTGAATTATTTTTCTCTTCTAATTTAAACTATCATTTGTTTTTTTTTAAAGTTTAAAACATTTCTCTTGTTTTCAAGATTTGTTGTATAAAGTCTAAGTAAATTAGTAATCAAACTTAAGATAATATTTCTTATTTGTAGATATTTCCCAAAGCAAGAGAATTAATTTAAATGGTGTCTGATATTGAGACAGAATAATAAAATAGAAGCTAATTAATAATTCAAGCATACATTAATAATGCATGCGTAACAAAATCAGAATCAGAAGGTATGAAAAAGGAATTACAATATCGAACAAAGAGATAGATAAATCAGATTGTTTAGTACCTTTCTAGTTCAATTTTAATCATATATAGGCCAAACACTGTGGTTTTATGTAAAGATAGCTTAAGTATTTTTGGGGCAATTGATCCCATTTATTCAGCAAATCTTTTTTCAGACCTAGAATGGTTACTGGAAAGAGAATTGTGAGTTGCAAATTGCTTTTTTAGAAAACTGTAAAACTGCCTTTAAGACATGCTTTAGAAAATTGAGTTCTAAAACCTCTGATGGTATCAAAGAATTAATATTTTTTCTTAAAATGTAGAGTAAGTAGATATTTTATTTTATTTTATAACCGGATTTAAACATACAACCCAATTCCGAGTTTGCGACTATCGATGATCTTCACCGTACGCCTCGTAATTTTTGACCCAACCCAGAAAATAAGAGAACTGCTGGATCAAGCAATGGGAAAAACTAGCCTTTATGGAGGACTTTTTGTTGGACTTAACCCACGTTTGCGATACAGGCTGAGAAAAACTGTTAGCTTAACGGCAAGGGAATTCAAACCCACCATATGTCTACTACTGAGAATATTTTACGTCAGCACAGTGGTCGGTGTGAGCCACAAACAGAATTTTTACCAACCAGCCACCTCTGGGATTCGAACCTGATTCTCCTCATTGTGAAGCGAAAGTTCTTACCACTGATTCATCGCGGCTCCGCATTGCACTCTGCATATATTTCGCGTATAAGGAGTCATTCTTTGAAGATTAAATAAGAAGCATAAGCACAACATTTCAGTCGACGTCGGCATGCGCAAAGCATGTGTGCATATCAGAAAGAATATGAAACTCAATCATTTGTCGTATCGGGAACAAATTGGTTATGTGCATTTGCTGAGCTGAGGAGTGATTTATACGTTTAGAAAGGCCAAAAGGTGCCCCTAAAAGCTAAATGGAAACGTATTTGAAAAGAAAAGTTAATCGAATGCAGGAATATGTTTGATCTCAAGCAGATGTTCCACTTAAAATGTGCCTCATTTCGTGGTCTCAAAGCTGTGTCAGAGGTTTCGAAGTACAAGAGATGTTATCCAACGAACATTGGAATATCTACCTAGAGAAATAGCCGTTTGTCAAGACATATACATATATTTCACAACAACTTCGCGATGGTTGAAGAACAGTTGGATGCTTACTGCCGCCTCAGAAGTACGAGTTTCGTTCCGTATGAAAACATTTTGTTTGCAATTGTGTCTAACTTTCTAATAAACGCGTTAATTTAAACCATGTTTTAAACATCAGCATTGGAATTTGTAAACATGGTGGCAATATGGTGTTCAGTAACATTCTCTAAACACTAATTTTCGTCGGATGAAGATATATTTAGAAAGTGGGACTTGTTTTTTCCTATGGAACAAAACGGAAAGTCATATTTTTACTTTGAAGGAAGTTATGATACAGGTAGGCACATTGCTAGATGGAAACACCGATCTCCATCTCTTGCTACCGCACAAGTCTTGTCACTTGCACAAGTCTTGCTACAGCTAAAAGGGACAAAAATGAGGCCAAGTCTTGTGTTTTCTGGTTTGATGTGAGTTCAGTCCTAGATTCATATTCATGAGTGATATCATATCTTATAACCTTTTCATCTTGGCTGACGACTCTCTTGAAAGGGAAAATAATCAGCTTTGCAGTGGTCCGCTTATCCTTCGGATTTTAATTCGTTTGAGAAGCAATAGATTTTGTTAGGTAAACAAATTTTTGCTACCAATGACGAGCTTACCAGCGAAACTTCCAACTTTGAACCTCCCTTCTACTCTCCAGAATTAGAAACAGCTCTCAGTATTGATAAGAACTGTTGTTTCATCCACATTCCTTTAACTCTTAGGCAAAGTCGTTGCGCAGTATACATAGTTAGCCAAGGTGGTCGCACAACTTATTTAATTGTTATTCATTAATACCTTATTATTTGACTATTTTATTTTTTCTAGTCTGACAATTGTTTTGCACTATTTCCTTTCAACCAGTTTCTTCGCACAATAAAAATAATTAGAAACCCTTTTTTGCATTATGTTTTGATGGTAGAACCGGACTACACTTGTATATATAATTTCTTACAATTCTGATTAAGATTTTTTATATGTCCAAGTAAATATCAATTATCTTTGACCTTTTTGTTTTATTGTAATTGGCTATATGATGCTTATCTTGACTTTTCAGAAAATGTCTGACCGAATAAGCACTATGAGGTACAGAATATTATTCCTTAATATAAAATCAGGGCTATCTTTACCTCTAAAAAGATGCTCATAACGTGCATTAGATATCTCTTATACCTTACTCTAATTACAGAGCCTCTTAAGAAGACGTTGGTGTGTGCGCACACATCCAACATATCTGTCAGGGTCATCGAAACAAAGATAACGTGATGATAGATTACTAGGACAATAGAGGGTAGCTAGCTTTAACCATGTAAACATGAGCCAAAAGTACGCTACTTTTTCCAGTGTCTGATAAATTGACCATTATCATGTCACCTCAGTAGTGATGCTCTGAGCAGGCTTCATTATGAATGGCTGCATACACCTCCATGTTTTTGGAATAACCTCTGTAACTAGACTCGTATGAATTTAAGGAAGATGTGTTGAATATGTATGTTCGGTGTTTCAGAAGTACAATTGGTCTTGATTTATTAATAACAAGAAACAATTTCTGACTAAGATATAATCATGTCATCCATTCCCTGGAAAGTAAAGATTTTAATCGGTTGACAAATCAGATCTCCAGGTTTATCGAGGCAGATCCTGGTATGGGGCCCACTGTAAAAGATGATTTCAACTTGCAACACCCTTCTAGTTACCATCCAACTTTACTGAATGCACGGGAAAATTGCTATCATAAAACCGAATCTCTCTTATTCCCTTCACATAAAACCGATTATGAGTCTTGTATAGGGTAACCTATAGTGTATATTGTCTTGCAATAACTAAAAGGAGATCAAAATATCTAATCAACTGTTGTTTTTTTTGATTCTGCAAATCATATTTCCTACCATTTGACTCCAATGGGTGTTTTGCACATTGTAATTATTGAATAGCTGTTTTGTATGTGTAATATCTTCCCATATTCTAGCAAAATTTCATTTAAATCTGGACTCACTAGATAAGGATTACTAGTTCTGAAGTTTTTGAGGAAAAATGAAAATCATCTAAATTTTGAGCACCAGTGCAACTACATACAAATTGCGTTTGTTTACTGATTCATAAAATCAAAACAATAATTTTTGAGTTACTAAGTTTCTTTGTTTTTTTAAAAAAAGAAGAAAAACGTTATATACGGAGAATTGAGACCACTCTAAATATCGCTGGACAAATCAAGATACACGTTCAACCATATCAACCTCCTCTCCTAATCTAAACTCAGAGCTAGACAATTGTGTTTGCAGATGCGTTATGTAAATCAGTTGTTTGAAATATTAAATGACAATAATTTCGAAGATGAAAATTATATTAGTACCATCCCTGTAGGTATCTTAACTCAAATTTTAATGGAGCAAACTAAAAATGTGGAAGAGAAAAACTTAAAAACATAAAAAAAAAAACTGTTGGGAAAAATCATTAACCATTAAAAAAACGCAACTATATATCCATTGCTTCCAGAAAGCTTAACTTTAGAATATCCTGTGAAATCTGCGATTATATAGAAGGAGAGATACGGTTATTCATAAGCGTCAAAATAAATAAATAGAAGTGATTTAAAAAAAAATAGTTGCAACACCATAAATTATGCGGAAAAGATGCATTTCATTAAAGTGATGGCGGGAAAAAAATTCCCCAGATTTTACTTAAGCTCGGTTTCAGCATATCCATCCGAAATTTGTGATTACGCGGAAGAAAACTAATAAAGAAAATAAACGTAACTCTGTTATAGGACAATGCGAGCGGAAGGGTAATTTTATGACGTGTAACAGATCTTATATCTAACCGCCATCATTTGTTTCATTATACCCGACCTCGGAGCAATTTTCCCCAAAAATCCCCATCCCCAATAAGCTGTGGAATGCTTATTAGTGTTTAGTTTGACTGCATCTGGCAACATTCCAGTCTTTAGCCCAAACCGGGCGACACAATAGCTTTTGTCATCACGTGACACGTTTTCAGGCTACACCTCACATTTAACGTTATATGGACATACCCAGAGTCTTCTTCAATTTTGTTTCAGAGTTAATTACTTGAATAAAAAGATGTAATTTTCGATTAGGAAATTGTTTGGATCCAAAATGGTGGAAATGTCATGATATTTTCTGAGCTTATTAGCTATTTTCTTAAACTTTTAATCATCAGCAAAACATCAAGTACTCTTAGAAAAAATAAAATTTGTGAACCACTTATTGCTCTTTTATTGATAGATCAAATAGCAAAATTTGTATTGTGTTTTTTAATATTTTTAGTGATTGAAATAAGTTAACAATAGTTTTCGCATAAAAAGGAAAACTTTTGTTTTCATCAGAATGATTAAAATTTAAAACATGAAATTACTGATTAAAATTTAAACCGATTAAAATTTAATACTACTTAATTAATTACTAATTTGTTAGTACATTAAAATTAATTAATTGCTAATTTAGTCTACTGATTAAATTTAAAATGTAGAATAATATTTGACAATTACTAATTCTGGAAATCATCGAATTATACCTTATGTATTTTATGAAACAGTAATAAATATTAAAAACACTCATTAACCCTTTAGTAATATCATTATTTATTGTTGAATAATTCCTTTTTAATATTTCTTTATTCAATAATTCATTTTAATTTTTTTATGAAACAATATGCGGAAAAGTAACTTGCATATCCCTACCTTAAATTTTTTCAAACAACCAAATTAGGTAAAGTATATGATATATATATATATATATATATATATATATATATATATATATATATATATATATATATATATATATATATATATATATATATACATATATATATATATATATATATATATATGCCTGTCTCTAAAGAAAATAAATGATGGAATCAGTAAGCAATTTAGCTTATACTTATGAGAATAAAATTGTTCAAAATATATAAAGAACAAATTACCCTTTCTCCCCCTTCAAAAACAAATCCCATAAGTAAACCATAAAAACATTTTAAAAAAACCAAGCAATTTCTAAATAATATTTTTCTTACATTTTATTTCAATTTTCAGTACCGATATTTTGGAATATTACAGATCTATTATCATATTTGTAATAGGGTTAATGGTGTAGATCTCTCCACTTAAGTCAGAAACATTTATTATCCCTATCAGAACCTACATGAGTTAAGTTCCCAAAGACAGATGGTGAAAAACGAAAACTTAAATTTTCCTTTCTTGATTTTGAAAACTAATTTTTCTAGCTACTAGGGTCAAAATAAGTTAAATTCCAGAGTTCAATTACTCTAAAATAAAAAAAAGGAAAATTGGAAAGAACATTAAACTTTTGAGTTTATTACTGGCGGGGGGAAGTCTCATTAGATAATATTAGCTTTCTTTAGTCATTCCATAGCCATGTCCTAACTTTAATTACTTAGAATTTTTAAAAAATGCAAAAAAAATATTTTTAAGGTATTTAAAACTTTTAAATTTTAAAGGGAGTAGATAATTACATACTAAAAGAATTAGAAGTGTTATTTTTCCTTCAAGTATATAGGTAAGGTTATTTTCGAGCGTTTAATTTCCTGAAAGTTAAAAAAAATATAAGCGTTAAATTATTATTTAGAAGGTACTTAAAAATTGCGCAATTAAGAAAAATAGGTAGTAATGACCTCCGCAGGATATATAGCATTTCTTCAATGTGAAGGATTTTCCAGTATTTATACACTTGAATACCAAAAAGTACATACTGAAATTTTATTAAGCACATAAAAATATAACTTTAGAAGCGATAAAGTGGGAAGCACTTCCCCAGAAACTGTGATATTTTTTGACATCCCATGTATGTATTTTACAAAATTTTCAAAACGTTATGATTGTTTCTCAAAATTTAAATATATATTTTTCAAAATTTAAATATACTATTTAGAATTTAGATAACTGAGAAATATTTTTAAAGCATTTAAAATATATTTGGAAGTCTATTCAATCCAATCACTTGTAAATTCTTCGTGCAAATATCTCAAAATTGCCAAGAACAAGAACTAACATAAAAAATATACGATAAGATACTTTTGGTATTTATTTAAACAAAGTGATTTTATTTTAATTATTGCTTACTTAGAGTGGCAAATATAAGACTTATATATCCATTGTACTTTAAAAAAACATATTCCTAAGTAAAAAATTATCTTTATTTAACAATAATTTTTATTCTAAGATTGTAGTTTCTAAGTTATTGTAGTTTGTAAGTTCGTTCGATAATAAGCCAAAAAAGATCTCGAATTACACTGTGAAAAATTCCGCATCGAATTACGGTATAAAGCATCAACACTTCGTGTTCGTCATTCGTAAAATCCATTATACCGTTAAATCCTAATTTACCGTAAAAAATCATCTCGTAATTTTTACAGTAACATTTTTTTATTTATAGTGATTCAGTGATTTTTTATTGGTGTTACTTAGTGATTATTTATTTAAAGTTATTCAGTGATTACTGTAAAAATTACGGCACATTGTTACTGTAAATGTGGATTTTACAGTAAAAAGTAGAAATTTATACCATAGTTTGATAGGAAATATTTTAGAATACTTGAAAGTTGGTTGGCTTGCGTTTAACAATGAAATCTATTTCACTGAAGAAAAAAAATATTATACAAATTTTTACCTTCGTTGGACAATCCAGGAGTTGTTTTCAAATGAAATACCAGTTTTAAGAATGTTTATTTCTTACAAAGGAGCCTGAGCAAATATGCCTAGCAATATTCAGGTGAATTTTAACTTCTTACCTTCTAAACAAAAAAACAAACAACTTTCATTCTTTTCTTAAGAGATTAGATCAAATTTTGTTTCTTTGCAATACTAAAATAATTTCAGGAAATTTTAAGGTTGTGAATTCAATAAAGTACTAGTTGATAAAATATTTCAATTATTTTCACTAAAATTCTGTCTCATTAAAATTCTAAGTCGCTATTTTGAAAATCAATTATGAAAAGCTTTTTTTCATTTTTGGAACTAATAATAGTTCTCAGAAATTAATATCAAGTGTCAGTCATTATTAAAATCATCTATATATAATTACTGCATCGTAAAAGAAAACTAAAATGTGTTCTATGTTTGATTCCGGTTCTAATTATCTTATATTAACAGTGTTTTAAAACCATTTTTGCCTACTATATTGTATATTGTCTTTTTTTATAAATTCATTTTCCATCAAACTTAATGTACCATCAAACATGAAATCCGTTCCTAAGTTTAATTAATTTTTAATTTTTTACAAAATAAATTTAGTGTTTTGCAAAAATATCGCTCAGAATCTTCCTCCCAATTCCACCAGAATATCTTTTCCCAACATTATCATTTTCTCTCCTTACGTTTTTATGCAATATTTAGAAGGTCCCATTCAGCCAAAACGATTCTATTGATATGATT
Source organism: Parasteatoda tepidariorum (assembly GCF_982258835.1). Lineage (NCBI taxonomy): Eukaryota > Metazoa > Arthropoda > Arachnida > Araneae > Theridiidae > Parasteatoda > Parasteatoda tepidariorum. Next base: position 82,274,879 of record NC_141761.1, read on the forward strand.
GGGGCTTAAAATTGATGACCAAATTTTTGATTGGTAATAAAATTTATTAAGTCATTTGGATGTAAAAAATTATAACCACAAGATAAACGATGCATCAGGGAAATATAAAATATAAACCATAAGTTTATCCATTGAGAATAAATTACGTATGCTTTTTTAAAGAGTGAAATTTGTCGTGTTTCCATTTCTTGTTTTCTCCAGACTTGGACCAGACTTGTTAGACTTGTATGTGCTGGTTTAAGCAATTCTGGCATAACTTGTGAAATAGTTGGATATACATTTTTACAGTAAAAGTTAATTCTACGTCAAAGAAAGAAATATTAAAACAAAACGTGTGCACTTATTAAAATCTAATACAATTAGTTTCCAAAGAACTGTATATACCATAGATAAAATTTTTATTGATAAGCAGTTTAGATGCATTTTCTATAAAACTACTATTCTACAAAGTATGTGAAACAAACAAATGTAAGCTTATTTTAGAATAACAATAATTCGTTTAGTTATAAATATAGAGATAATTGAATCATTATTACTCCAGCAACGATTCAGGAAAGTCTCAAATTAATTATCAGAAAAAAATGCTCAATTTAAAGTACGTAAGAATACAATTTATAAAGAAAGAAATACAGAAGAACTTTTCAAGTTGAAAACACAATTTCACTTTCACAGCTGCATTTAAATTAAGTTAAGTTACAAAATCGCAATGCAAAAAGAAAAGGAACTGAAAAAAATTGAACTGTTTTTACAAAGCGTTGATTCAAATAACTAGGAAAACATTCAATTCAGCATTTATCTTTCACTTCAGGAGGTAAAAGATCTCGCTTTATAGAATGCTTGAAGAAGAATTTCGTTTATTTCTATCGTTTTCAAGGAAGTAAGTTAATTGGAAATTCAGAAGAATAGTTCTTTTGTGAACGATAAAAGAAAAATACAAATCTGACTGAAAAAACAGTCTTAGTTCGTTTTTTGTCTTCTTTTGCATAATTAAGGTTTAATCAAAAAGTACACGCTTTAATGGATGTAGCAAAAATGTAAAATCCAGAAACAAAATCGCATTAGACATTTATTTTACCTTGTAAGCTGCAATAATTTAAAACCGAAAAATTTTAAAAAATTAAGAAAATATGCAAATGAAACAATTTAAATAAATGATTAAATAGAGACATTTTTTTATAAATCGTCATTTTTAAAAGTTTATTTTTAATGTACGACAAATCTATTTAAATCTAAAAATCTCAAGATCAGAAAACAAGGAAAACTAAATATTTTTTTTACAGTTTAGGGAAATGAGATTTGTTTATACTTTCAGATTTCTATCGATTTTGCCATTACGCTTGTGGTTCTGTATCAGAAAGAATTCATTATTTCAAATGCATAAAATAAAATACCTCAATATAATGTTTTTTTCTAGTTACAATTATTCTTTGAAATTGCTGAAAATTTTTTTTCATTTGTGTTCAATTATTTCCATTGTGTGTGTTTCATGAATTTATTCTAAAATAATTTTGCAAATATTTAAAATGCAATAACTCTAACAAGTAGCATATATATATATGAGCCGCTCAGAAGCTAATGCGGTTAAGTCCATTTTTTGATATTTTCTGATTTTTGGAAATTTTGGTGAAATAAATAATAATCTTCTTAGTTATTAAAGGATTTACTCGTTGCTTACTTTTTTCTAGGTTAGACAGCCATTTTTTAATAGCTTCTGAATATATTGTATAATAATTTCAGAAGCCATTGTGAATAAGCCCACCTTTTATCAATATTTTTTTTCATAAACTTTGAAATAAAAATTAAATTCTTCTTCTTCTTTCGATATTTGTTGGCAACACTGAAAAGCAAGAAATTCGTAGTAACTCAGGGTTGCCAGACGTAGTATTTTTTATAATACGGTAGTATTTTTTCACCAAAAAAAGGGGTATGGTATTTTTGGTAGTATTTTTTTAAAATGTGGTATTTTTAGTTTTTTTTTCTTATTTATTTAATTTTCATTTCCTGAAACAAAGAAAAGTACCACTCTAGTTTTGAAGTAAGAAACAATTTTTGAAATAATCCAACAGTTTATTTTCTATTAGTCACTGTATCTAGTGATGATTGGGAAAAATAAAAGTTCGTTTATACTAATAGACTATAATATAAATTCTTTCTTATGCACTTTGATTAAGTAGATTTTACGTTAAACATAAAACTTATGACAATAAACGTTATTTTATTATTTTTACATAAATTTCTTATCTTTTTCAGCTGCCAAAAGGTATAAGTCCTAAAATTTTTAAGATGCTGTCATTATTTCAATAAATACTTACGTTTTTATTTACACATCCTGTACATATCTTGTTTTTTTGCAGAGTTTACACCTCGAATAAAGACTTTATACACTTTTCCAATTAAATTAATAAACCAAGAATTTTAAAAACTAATGTATCAAAAAAACATTAATTTTCTCAATTTTTGTGTTTTGGACTTAACCGCATTGGCTTCTGAACGACTCATATATATATATATATATATATATATATAAAGATAAAAATATGGAGAAAACATGGAAAATATTAAAGATTAATGAAAAAAGAAGAAAAAATATTTTTGAAAACATTTAAAACGGCTTTATTTATATGAACGAAAAATGTGTAAAAAGCCGGAAAACAAAATAATGAAAAGATATAATCTCTTCATCTGCTCACACGATCATATCAGCTGAAAGGAGTGCTTTCTAATGTTGTATCTATAAAGCTAAAGCAAAATATATCAATACAATAGTGTCAGGGGCTATTAAAAGAATTTAAACGAAAATAGAACAAATTAAGTAAAAACTATATATGAAATAAAGCGTATAAAGCAAAAAAACAGAAAATAAAATGTAATGAAAATATGAAACACAACACTAAGCAAAATCTAAATAGCGAGTATTGAATTTAATTGAACTTACAAGTACCGGAATATTTCAAGAATGATTTAAAATATCTATGTTATAAGATTGCCAGATTACAGTTTGCAATGTATGCAATAAAAGTTTTCTCCAACTGGGTAATTATTTTCAATTGTCATTCAAAATGGTAAAAAAAGATTTTGGGAAATGACAATTATTATAAATTACACAATATTTGAGGGACATATTTAATATGTGCCTTTAAATATAACTTTGTATAAAGTCTATCCACTAAGTTACTTTTTAAATAAGGTAAATTGTTTTTATGTATCTGAATTCTTAGACGTCAATTAAATTTATTAAGTGCTTCTATTTATTTTATATTCGACGGCTTTATTTCAATATATATATATATATATATATATATATTTAAAAAAAATCTGTTAAGTAAACTAATATTTGATTTCTCTATGCTTACCTAATACTTGTTTGTCAAAGACTTAGCAATTTATTTAGATTTTATGCATTTATCTTCTGTTGTAATTACTGTTACTTTTTTAAGTTATTTCGGAATTTGTAAAAATACTAGAAGATGTATTTTAAGTGAAAATATATTGTTTCCATAAGTTACTTCAGCACTATCTCGTAATTAAATCATTAAGTTACGAAATTTGAAAAGGACGTCAAATCGCAAGAGATAAAATGTCACAAAATGGAGCAAACTTATACTTCGTTTTAACCAATGATAATCATATTGAAAACTTTGCACTGGATGCACCGTAATCGCAATTGAAAAAGTGGGTAGATATTTCTTTCCTAAAAACGTTTAGTTATGAGTTAAATTAACAAAAAAGGATTAAATTATTTACCATGTTGTTTAATAATCAAAACTACATTATCTACGACACTGATTTCAGATTTTTTTTCTTTGAAGAATATTTCCTATAGAGATTTTTATTTAAACCCTTATATATAAATTATGCTCTAATAATTAAAAAAAATAATACACTAATACTGAAAAATATATACTAAATCAAAAACAACAATAAAACATAAGATGTGGAAGTGAAATCGAATTGATTGAATTGTATTGTACAATTACCTAATTTCAAAACTAATATTCCTGCATTGGATAAAATAAAATAAAATAATGGTATTTTAATAATTTAGAATTGTTAATCTCCATGCTATTAAATATAAGATGAATTTAAAATAATAGAAAACTTTGTTTATAAAATGCTCAAGAAATGCTTCATTTTACATTTTACTATTTCTTTTAGTATTCTAGTATTATTTGTGTTTCACTATTAGTCAAAAATCTTTGGAAGAGAGCCATTTCATAAGAAATAAAATATACGGAAGTAATTTAAATGGCACATGGGGGTCGAAAAGGTCCATCCCATGACATGGATCCGAATACTAGCATTGACACCACGATATTATTCTTCATTCCTTCAGCACTTGAAGAGTTTCTGGTACCTCGCATTTTTAATTGTTGACTCCACACTATTAGAATACGAAATCATCATTTACGCATAAATGGCGGAGCATCCACAGAGCTCCCAAGTCTGTTTAAGTTTTATTTTCATGGTTAATTAACTATGCTAGTTAAAAAAATTATTACAAAACCAAATAGATTTGCACTCACGCTTTTTAACCGCACCACTTGCAAACCGAAAAGGTTAAGAAATATAAACGTAATCGTTAATCGGATGGACAGACTGTTGCTGGTTATTTTACCATAATTTCACAATGAAAACTCTGACAGTGTTAGCAATTAGTACATTTACATTCAACTCAAAACCATTCCTTTTACAACCATGAAAACTAGAAATTACCGAACAAAAACAGCAATTGCATTTTTACTTGCTTTCAGTTTACGAGAAATACTTAACTTAATGTATAACATTAGTGAAACATACAAAATAATGAATCAAGACACTAGAACCACTCAGTAATTTCCACTTAAAACGTAATTAACATCTTTGTTTTTCTTCTGTTAAAATATCTTTATTTCATAAATCTCATTTTTAAGATACCCCTATCCCCGCAAAAAGATTAAATCTTGATGTTGCTTCCCCTGAAAAGTCATAACATTAAAAAAAACACAACGATTTAGCACTTCATAAGTTAAACAACACCATTTATCATAACGCATTCTTTTTACTGAAGGTAGCTTTCATCAACACAAAAAATGTTAATGTTTATTTTTTTTTCAAAGAAAATAATTTAACTCCTTAACTTTTCTCTTCTCAGCAGAATTTAATTAAGTTTTCTCCCCATTTATATCATCAAACAATTTTTATTCGAAATCTACCGAGACAGATAAAGCTAGTCTTACAAAATAATATGAGGCGTTCTGCCATGTAATCAGAGTAAAATTGAAATGAGAGATTAAATTGATAAAAAAAATAGCCACTCCCTATTTTCAATGGACTCATTTGCTTAAGGCTAGGTACTGTAATGAGTTGTTTTTATCAATTTAATTCAATTCTTCTAAAAAATAAATTCTTCACAAGATCTTTTTTCTTCTTAAAAAACAAAACCGTGATATTCTTACAGTTCCTAGTAAATTAAATATGACTCAACCAAAGGAATATTTTTTTTAACTAAAAATTAATAAAATTATTGAGGAAATATTTGAAAAAAGCTTTCTTTCTTTTAATGAAATAAAGCACTTTTTTTTCTTTTTACAATAAGGATTGTTTGATTATTCTATATGGTATGATGACAACAAAAAGTTTAATACTCATACCATCTAATTATTACTAAACGGAAAATTTGAACTGCAAATAAAACACTTATTTCAACCTTATAATTGAATAAATTATATTTAATGATTGTTTTTAAAAGTAAAGTATATTTGGAATAAAAAAATAGCGTTCTTTTAAGAAACTAGATCTTTTCTGTTTTCTTGGAATTATATATTAACACTAGAACAGATGGATTTTTGAATCACGTAAAACAGCCATTTGGGATCAATTTGACACTCACAAGGAAAAAAAATTTTTTTCAAAGAAAATGTTTTTTTAAAAGATTAATATTACTTAAAGTAGAATATGGGAGTTTATAGAGATTTTAATTTCCTTCCAATTTTTTATTACATTACTGACAATATTTCATTATAATGTAATATTGTGTTGCTGATTATTCTTTCCCAAAAGCGCAACATGTTTTAAAATATTAAGTTCTATCTTCAGTTGGATATTAGAATAGGCATATATGTTATACCCGCGTGACGTGAAAGTGACAACAAAACATCGACTAACTATTTACTAGCGTTTCGCATGAGCGTTTAGGGACTAAAGTTTATCGAGTAGATCTTATCCGATGAGCAAAGTACTAATTTATAGTTCTTCAACAAACACAAGAATGAACTATCAATAAGTAATTGGGGTGGCAAAGGATTCAAGCAATGTTATAAACAAGCAACGTTGATCACAACCGTTGTAACGACATATGAAGTAACACCTATTGTAGAATAATTCCAAAGCATGTAATCTGCTAAGTTTACGTCACATTTTGTACTATTCTGTATTTCGCAATAAGTGACATTGCTTGGATTCTACTCGTTTTCTGTGGTATTGTTTGCAAACACGTTCGTATGAATATTATTCGGAATTATAGTAATATTTTTCTTTTGCACCTATATAGTAAGTATATAGTTTTTATTTTGCAGTGCAAAGGACAAATGTCATGACGAAAAAGTGACATTGAAGTTTTCTATTATTCAAACTTAGTATCTATGTAATGTTGGTTTTTTTGCGAAAAAAATTCTTCTGCAAGTTTTACTGTGGCAAAAGACAGTAATTCCGCTGCACCTGGAGTTTAGTTGGGGTTCCATAATTAGAGCACTATTTTTTTCTCCGGTCGTAATTCATATGCTCGTTTTTCAACTTACACAAATAAAAATAGCCATTAAAAAGAAATAACTTTCGGACTTTATGTCAGTTGAAATCAAAGTTATGTGGCCTGAACTGCCTGCAATACATTTTCATTATTATTTACATGATAATTGTTCAGGATTACTTCAAATATAACCGCTTATAATAAGCATGTGCATGATTTCTTTAGACGCAATAACTAAATTGCAATTCAATAGGAACGAAGTAACTTAGTAAACTAGTAATTTCAGTAATCGATTCTAAGATACAATATAATTTCAAGAAAACTGTTGTGTGTGACATGTTTTAACACTAGTGGACCCTATTTTCTATAGTTCTAAAATTCGTTTTTATAATATTTTCAGTTCTGCAAAATCAAAAACAGGCACAAAACTTCAAAAATGAACGTTTATAGTGTTCAAAATGACACCTTTTTGACTATTTTAGGTATTTCCACAAATATTTATTTAACTTACCACAAATATTTTAAATTTTGATATAGTACACTTAGAAACAATTTAGCAAATGTACAAAAGTATGAACTTTCAAATTCACGGTGCATCCTCAAAAATAACATAAGAAATGGCAAAACATGATCAAAATTATCACAACGGTGCTTCTAGCGTTAATTATGTATTGTTTAAGGGAAAATTCAAATTGTATAACGGAAACTTTGAATTACAAATACAACAATTATTTTAATCATATGATTGACTAAATTATATTTAATGATTACATTTAAATGTAAACTCTATATGGATTAGAAAATGGTTATTTTAACGAACTAAATGTCTTCTGTTTACTTGGAGTTGTATATTGATTGAGTGTTACTAAAAGTCTTTAATTAATCATGGAGAGTTTAACTAATTTTGGAATTAAAGAGAGTTTAACTAATTAGGACTAACTAATTTAGGCTAAAATTAAAAATCATTAAAAAGAAATAAAACAGTCAATCTCAATAGTTAATTATTAAAAAAAACACAATGTAAAATAAATCATATCGACGCAGCTGTTTTCTGAAATAAAACTTTTCCCTTAAAACTAGAATTGAACGGAAAAATATAAAATATATTTTAATACCATTAAGTAAAATGGTAGTTACATAATTCACGTCTCATAAAAACATAAAATACTGAAATATATTCGATAAAATATCAATGCAATAAAGCTTTTTATATTTTCATTTTTAAATTTATTTTCTTTACTTACTTAATTTATCATTAATTAGAGGAAGGTGTTCTTTTTTATAGGATTTAGAAAGGAAATTTATTGGCAATCAAACTATGCATTGTTTTAAAACTACATAATTATAATTAGAAAATATACTGTATATTTTTTGTACTTGTATGTCAGTGCCAATCGCAATGATCTTAAACATAATTAATTTTTTCTCATGACTTTAAAGTTTTACTTGAAAAAATTTACTTTTTTTGAAAGAATTAATTTCATGCTATTAACTATTATTCACCTCAGTTTTCAAAGCACAAAATTACAATTAAAATCAGTGTAACAAAGAAGAGGAAGAGAGATATCATCATTATTAACATAAAATAATATATGACTATGCCTATAAGAAGTAGCGGCAAATTAAAATAAATAACTATTTAAAACAAGTATAGATACTAATTTATAAAAATATATTTTAAATATATTAATTATAAATTCAGTTAAGAACATATATTGCTTGTTTCTTATGTTCATTTACAGATAATTTTAATTATATTTCTTAACTATCATAATTATCATGTGATAAGACAACGCTGCTACCAACGGCAATATATTAATACGCAAACAATTAATTTTGCTAAAAAATAGATATGGATTTTTTTCATTGAAAAAAAATTTCCGTCGTAAGACTTTGAAGCATAGGGTTTGAAAATTACCACATGTAATTCAGTATTAATAGTATTTAATAATTTTAAAATTTTCGGTTAGAATATTGTCTTAAACTTACATTTTTTCTCCAATAGCATATGCTCTAAGAAATATTTCACGGAGAAAAACATTCTGGTAAAATTACAGTACTGAATGGTAATGACATGGCAATAAAAAACAACAAATTCCGGTATTAAGAAACGAAATATATGATATTTAAACCCTTCATGTTGTCATATTTCCGTCCACATGGTAACGGTTTTCTGAAAATTATGGATTTCAAAAATTATAGTTCTTATTACCACGTATTTAGTTAAAGCACAAAACTAAAAAGTGAATTTAAATAAATGTTTTTAATTCCATATTCTATCAAGATAAAATATCCACATTTACCAAATTTAATCACACATTTATTGTTATATTCTATTATTAATTTTAACCAAATTGTTTCCAAAGCATTCATTTCTATAAAAATTATAGAGCTTTTTGGTGTTCCCATAGAGCAAGAAGTATGGTAAGTTTTTAAATATTCTATTTGTTTTGACTATGCATTTTTCTCCATAGCATAGAATATTTTTTGAAGGGAGTTTTACCGTGCAAGAGTAGCATAAAGACTTCAAATACTATCTGGAAAACTAGCATTATCCCAAAAAATTAAAAACATGATAAAAATGTGCAAAATTTCTTTCACTATAAATATCTTGTTTGAAATTCGATATTTTTTAAAACATTCATTGCACTACTTTCCTAATAATGAAAAAATAAATAGTTTTCTATTATTGCATGCATGTATTTTAAAATATCTGTTCCTTTCCGTGATTTATGTAAAATAGAAAAAATCTGATTTTAAAGTCAAGTTGTTGTTTTAATGTTTTCCATTCCCCTATTCAAGAGTTTTTCAGTTATCGATGAGGAATACTCCAAAAAATAAGCTAATCTGAATTTTGGAAGCAAATGTTTAAAATTCTATTTAGGTATCGGATAAATGTGAAGGTGCGTATAATAATATAACGATTTAACCACACGCAATAAATTAAAAAAGAACGAAAGAAACGTTCTAAGTATTTAGGAATATCCCATAATCTAAGCAAATAGTGTATAGCTTGATTTATAATCTAAGTATTAAACACGCTTTAATGATGACTATACACAGGTTAGTCCCATTTGAGCTTAACTGAGCTTCCATATCAGAGATTTATTATGTGATCCGTATCTTCATTCACAGTTCACTCCTAGAAGACATAGCAGTCCACGAAATATCGTACTCGCATTCTGTTAGTTGGACGTTTATTAACATTTTTAAAAGCGGATACGTAAAAGCATTCTAAAAAATAATAAATTTTGAAAGTTTTTTAAGATTTTTAAAAAATTAAAAATTTTTTTTTTTAATAATCTTTTTAAAAATAAAACATTAGTCTTAAATAGTGAATGATCTAGGAAGATTGCTTCATTAAACGTAAGAAAAAATTGTGGTAAATAATATATATCAATTTTAATGGTTCATTTAAGCTTTTAGAAATTTAAAATTTTCAATTGAAATGTAATCTAAAAGTTTTTCACATCCATGCAATTATTAATCAATAGAAAATTAAAGTGAGTGTTCAAACTAGTTGCTTAAAATGTTTTTCTTTTATTTTTGGAACTCCTCTCAATGATATAAAATTCCATATAACTTCTTTACAACGCATAAATAACTTCTTTACAAACCGTATACTACTTCGTTTCTTACCGTATAATACGTATGCAAACTAGCAGAAGCGTTTTAATACCATAAATATAAGTTAACTTTAGTCTTGAAGATGTTGAGCCTTAAGTACCATGGCCCCATTGGCCAACAATTGGCTGTTTGCTGTAGTTTATTTTTAAATTATTAAATATACTACAACTATACAAAATAGATAAATATTGGAAACAAAAATCAAGAATAAAAAAGTAATTTCAGTATACATTTATTTGATTAGTTATTTTACTAACGCACAAAGTCAAATTAAAATTTGGAATTATCCATTGCAGAAAAATTGCAGAAAATTATGAGAATATGTCCCCATAATTTCTCAAATAATTATTCCAAAATAGTGTTGCAAAACTTTAACATTATATATTATGATAAAAAAAATTAACAAAACTTAATTTACATTAACAAGGAACTCAGTTGTATTAAATATTACACATTAATCACTACTGCTACATTAGTGTAATTAATCTCTAGCCTAACGCCCACTTAAACTTTTCGTTTAACCATTATTTTATGAGCTTTAAAAGTGCACTTAATACCTTCTTGTGTGTGGTCTTAAACCTTCTGGTGCAAAATTTATGGTAGGAAAGATAATAAATTCAAATAATTTACCTCAATTGAATTAATCATTTTCATAAAACGTTTTAAAAGAGAGAAAAAGTTCTCAAAATGACATTTTGTAATAAATTATGTCATCTGCTGTCATCTCCAACACTAAACGATGAAATATTAGTTGAAATTCTGTGGATATTAAGTAAAGCGTAAAATTTCAATTAAAGAAAAAATGATGGTTTATTTAGTTAAAACAGTTTGTAAAAATAATTCTAAAAATACTTAAGCAATTTCAGATGCACGTGCTACTCCAACATCCTTTTATATGGCACCAATCTCTTTTTATTTTTTGGTTTGGAATATATAAAATCTTAGAAGTGCAAAAAATAAAATAATATATTCTATTAAACAGCTATTACTAAAATGTTAATAGAGTATTGTGAAAGAAAATAGTTCCATGCTTGTTACTATAAGTTATTTACATGCTTTTAAAGGGTATATATCACAGTAAGAAAAAGCAGGATTAATTTACAGTATAAAGTACAGGCACTTTGGGTGCATATCCATAAATTCCATTTCACCGTAAAATCAATTTTTACCGTAAACTATTAGACCGTAGTTTTAACAGAAATAACAATTATTTAATTCGAGTGATTCAGTGATTTTACGGTAATTATAACTGGAAAAATTTATGCTGTATCAGATTTAACATGGATTTCACGGTCACGTAAAAATAAATTTTATGGTGAAAATTTAATATTTACTGCGAAAAATACAATCAGCCTGAGTGTCTTTTTATCTTACTTTGATCCAGAATTTTTTACAGTGTAATGGCAAATAAGAGTTTGGTAGTATAAACTAAAATGCAATATTAATTTAGGGTTAGTTAATTTGCAGCTAATCTATTATTTAAAACATGTTTTGATTGTTCACTAAAATTTATGTTTTGATTTCATATTAAAATATAATTATTGTGCTTTAAATTTTATGATTTAGTTCAGTAAAAGTACCACAAAGTGCCAAAAGTATTTACAAGTTCATAGCTATTACAAATATCCATAAAATAAATCAGTGTTATGAAAATAACCAAATAGTTAGTTATTAAAAGGATAGGTTTTATGTAGTTCAACTTTTTGAAATTGTCTACAAATATAGCATTTTAAAAACAAATGTATCCGTCATATAATTTGTGTTGAAAATACATTTCAATAGTAAAATTTTTACAATAACACGAGTGTCAGAATAAAAAAAGCATTGTTAAAATTGTGATCTCAAAAATATATATATTTTTTGTAGAAACAACAAAATTTGACGCGTAAATAAGAAATAGGGCATTACGTAAACGATGACAAGTGATATAATAACGTAAGTAATATAGATGGGGTAATTATGGTACACAGTTATTTTCTCAGATTATCTATTAGTTATCATTTCAATTAAAATTATTTAATCACGAAAAAAAATAATTTTATAAAATAAACATAACAACTGAAAATTATTTAATATATACACATAATCCATCCATATTTAAGATCCTCCAGTATTAATGAAACGTCCACGCAATTGTGCTTCTACTTAAACTGAAGACCACAAACTTATTCAAGTAAATCGGATCATTTTCTATGGCAACCTCCTCCATATCCGAAATCAATCATGAAAATTCGCTTCGCTAAGTATTGTTACACAAATGACCAGTGAAGTTGAAATTCAGTTTCTAATTGAGAGAGTTAAGCTGCTGATGTATCGACGTACCATTCAGCTAGCCAATGGGCAGCAATCCATCTTGGGATGATCCAAGATCTATAGATCCAAATCTCATGCAGACCATCGCAATTGTGCTTTATGACCATTTGGCATGGTAGAAAGGATTTGTAGTTAGGAAAATCGAATTCCGGGGATGAGATATCACTTGGCTGGAAATGCAGTCAAGAATCCTTAAACTCAGTGTTTATTTAGTGAAAATTATGAAAAGCTGCTTATCTGATAAGGCTATAAATTGGAATCATAATTTGAAGTAATCGTGAAAAATAACACCCTATTTCTCTGAAATTGTCTCAACAATTGTTCTCTGAGTCATTTTTCCCCTTTTCTCTTATTTTTCTAGTCGTTTTCAATTCCAAACGTAATTCTCCTGGTAGAATGGCAAGTTTAAAGTTTCTCATTATTCAATTACACACCTAGAACAGCAAAAATTACTATAAGATACATCAGGGGATCCGATTATTGAAAAAACAAAAAAATCAAGTATATATATATATATATATATATATATATATATATATATATATATATATATATATATATATATATATATATATATATATATATATATATATATATATATATATATATATATATATATATATATACTTAGCATGCTGATTTATTTTTGATTTTCAAAAACTTTATAATAGTAATAATTAAGAGCTAATGTTTTATTTTTTTTAATTTATTTCTTACAGTTTAGAAATATGGACTTATGATATTACGGACTCATCAGGATGATATCTATATATATATTTCTCTTACATGGCGACAAAAAAAAGCCTCATTACAACTCCCCGAATAGCAAAGCTGGAAAATCGACCAATGATTGCCGCCAAAAATAGTGCAAACCAAATCTACTGAGGTGGCTAAACATATGGCGGTCTTAAAAACGGAAAATGAAATAACCTGAGAGAGCATCAGCTGCGGCAATCTCATACTATTAAGCTAGGCAGAAGTGAGTAGTCTTTGTCGATAGATTTCTATTTTAGTATTTTGTCGAAAGCGCTTTTTTTCACGAATTTATATATTACGAATTTATTTGACGATTTTTGATTTATATCACGAATGTATTTGTTTTATTATTGTTATTAGTTATTCATTGAAAAATGAGTCTCAGTCGTGCTGTTACGCTTTAAGATTTTATACCATAGCACATTTCTAATAGGTTTAACGAATTACATGTCAATTATTTGAATTCAAATTTATTTTAATGACTTAGTATTTACTAAAAAGATGTAATTTTTTTTAAAAAAAAAAGTTGTTATATGGACATGAATGATTGGTTAGAATTCTTAGAATTTTGCGCATTTGCAATGTACCTATAGTAGCGAGCGAAGCGATCTTGGATTGCGAAGCAAACCATTTAAAATTGCGCAACGATTTTCGGGGGTTGGCGAGTGTTAGCGAGCAGGGGACCCAGCCCACTAGTGTATTATATTCTATAAAAAATTTAAGAAATTGCTGAAATAAAAGTTAAAACATGCAGATACAGCACAAATAATTTAATTATAGCTCCCAAACTCATAGTGTAATTAACAAATTTTGCTAAAACTGTTTTCTTAGTCATTTGCTCCTAAACTTATTTAAAACTTACTCTAATGTAAAATTTTAAAATAGAGTTGCTTTTCCTTCGAATTCCATCAATCCATTTCTTTTATTTTATTAATTTATTTGCATTTCTTATTTTTTTTTACTTTAATAATCTCCTTTAAATTATTTGATTTCATTTCTTCGAAAGCACTTTCTACACTGTTAGAATTTTTTTTTCAAGAAATAAATTAAATGACAATTTATTTAAGTTTTATTTTACCATATTCAACTGAAATAGTCAAATTACCATAAGAATCATAGCCTTCAAACTGTTAACTTTCGGAAATATCGTCTATACACTGTTTTTACCTTACTCGGTTGAACAAGTAGAATATTATCCGCCGCCTCTAGGTCCACCTTATAAATCCATTTAGTTTCTTGCAGTAAGATAGTCTGATAGTCTCATGACTGGTTGAACAAGGGTTCTAATATTAGTGTTGACATCACGATACATCTTTAATTCTTTCAAGTAATGAAGCGTTTCTGTCCGGTGTCCATAACATAACGAAAAGCCTAGCTTAACCTACTTCAAAAGTCCAGTTACATTTGACTTTACGGTTTTGAAACCATACAATTCGTAAAAGGTTCGAAAACAATGAAGGTAAAGAATAGTTCCGGTCAATAAACTTTACTGTTAATCGACAGACGTACTGCTGTCGTTATTTTACAGGAATTTTAGAATAAAAATCCTAATAGTATACCACGCAATGATTATTCATTATTTTTCGAATGTACACATTTTCATGCTCAAACTTACATAACATAATACGTATTTTATGACAAAAAATAAAAATATAGATTAAACTTATCATATTAACACAGTTTAAAGATAAATTTTATTCTTACATTAACCTATAACTATGTAGAATGATTGTAAAGCCATTTTTCTCGATTTACTAGTAGCAGTTAATGAAAAGTTACAAATCTGCAAAAAGGATAACTTCCATAAATCGTAATTTTTCCTACAACAAATGGACTTGTAAAGGAACTTCTCAATGTTATTTGAATTTCCAGGTTAAAAATAACGTAATGTCTCTAACTTGTCACAGTATGTAGCATTAAATTGTTAATATTTTATAATAAGATATTTGCCATATTATACGTTTTATTATCTCTATACATTATTGATGCATCCATTTGTTGTTTTTCCTTACAAACACCATTATACACCAATAAAATAAAAATTGTCTATCGATTTGAAATATTCTGGTATATTTATATAGTAAAAGCATTACTTTTAATTACTAAACAGTATTTCCGTTCATGGAAATTCGCATTTAAAATGTCTCAAAAATTAACTCGCTGCAAATAATTTAATCCAAATTGAATTTACTTTAATATAATCTAAACAGCACTACGTATTTTGAAATCAGTAACACAGGAGTAAATGATTTAGAGATAATCTTTTAAGTAAAATAATGGAATTTAAGCAAACCTAGGATTGTCCTAAGGCTTTGTTATTCAGTTTAACTAATAATTTATACTAAAAGATAATAGTGTTGCCAAATACAGATATCTTAAAAATTTATTCTAACAAGTTCGAGAATTATATCTCAGAAAGCAATAGTCAAAATCATCGCTGAGAAATGCGAATGATATTTTACGAAAGATAAATTAATTATACACATTTCTAATCCTTCCAAACAATTAACTCCTTAACACAAAATGTTCATTACGTACCTGATCTTATTTATCATTAAGATGTGATAACAACCAAACATTCGCATTGTAAAATCTCAATGAGAGTAATCTTAATGAATAATGCATAAAATTTTAAGAGTTTGTTGTTTCCGATTTTGGACTTGGTATCGAGGTTATAAGAAATGTGAATTTAACGCAAGCTGAAGTGAAATAAGGATGAAAAATCAGTTCTCACCACCTTATTTTTTCACAAAATTACACACTATTTTAATACTTAACTTTAATACTTATTTTAGTAACTAATTTATACCTGAAAATGAATTAATGCTACTACATTTGATGCATGATATCAGGAGAAAAGATTTCATTATGTATCAGATTCAGTGGATTCCGAAATGGGTTTTATCAAGGGGATTTCCCAGTAGATCAGATAGATCCCAAAGCTATTCTAATTTTTAGTATTACATAGTGAGTCATACAGTGGATAGGATCATGCGAATCTCACTGTAGATCTTATGAATCTTACTGCAGATCATGTAAATTCCACAGTGGATCAGATTATGTAGACTTCTAACGATTTGCAGCACAGTAAAATCGCATTGTGTGTAATCTTAATGAATAATGAATAACATTTAAAGAGTTGCTTGCTTCGAATTTCGGTCTTGGAATCCAGGCTATAAGATGGGTGATTTTTAAAATAGCTGAAGTAAAATAAAGAAATAAATCAGTCCTCATCATGAAAATGTTTCACAAAACTATACACCATTTTAATATTTAAATGTATCTAAAATAAATATGTAATGCTACTACCCTTGATGCTTAAATAATCAGTGGATCATATTATGTATATTTCACATGGGATCAGATCATGAGGAGTTAATCACATGTTTATAAGAACACGTCAAATTCATTTTATCACCGTCTTCGAAAAGCTGATCCGATTTTGAGCTTCAAATTCAGAGCTGTATCCTTGTAATTATAAACCAAATCTTTTGGATCAAGCATTGGGAGAAATTAGACTTATGGAGGATTTTCTGTTGAAAATAACCCGCATTTCCGTTACATGGAAAAGAAAACCACGTCTAGCCTGACGGTAAGGGGATTTTCCCCTATGATATCCGCTTACCACAGAGGATATTTTACGTCAGCACTGTGGTCGTTGCGAGCCGGGAGCAGAATTCCTATCGACCAGCAATCTTTGGGTTTTGAACCTGGTTCCCTTTCACCGAGAGACCCCTGAGCTATCAAGGATCAAACCTGAAAGATTTATTTTATTTTAGATTTCATAACCATTGTTGAACAGAAGGCTCAATTTCAAGTTTACGTTTTTCCATGTTCAACTCCATAGCCTTCTAATTTTGAACCCCATCCAAAAGACAAGGGATCACTTGGATCAAGTATTGGGATAAATTTGCCTTCATAAAGGACTTTTTTGATGCAAGTAACCCACATCTGCATTACATGGAGAGGGAAACCACGAAAATCGTCCACGGTTAGTGTGACGTAAAGGAGGCTCCAACCGATGATCCGTCTACCACTGAGGATATTTTACATCGGCACTGTGGTCTGTGTAAGCCGGATTCGGAGTTTGTATCAATCAGCCAACACTGGGATTTGACTCGGGTCTCTTCAATCAGAAGCGAGTGCATTATCCCCTGAGCCACCACTGCTCTATCTCATGAAAAGTTTAGATATTGCTCTTCTGTCTTAAGTTAGAACTTAAAAGCAATTAAAACTTTAATTTCCAAAAATATCGATTGTCGATTATTCTAATTCCATGCATAATATTTGAGAGGAGAGTGTCATACTTTGGGCAGTCATTTCTCTATGGGCAAGTTATTTTTTTAATAAAAATTACATATAAAAAATGTACCTTAAATAAATAATAGAATATAGAATGGAATATAGAACATAAATATAGAACATAGAATGTGGAACATGTTATAAAGAACATAGAATAAATATCATAGAATATGGAACATAGAATTGTTTTTATATTTATGTTTCTAAATCTTTAAGTGGTCATTAAAAGTGCTACCTTGTGAAATAGATAATAAAAATAAATATTTTGGTTAAATGACTTACAGTTTTTAATAAGCCAGAAATCTCTTTTTTTAAAAAGCAAAGTATTAAAATATGCTTAATTACGGTATCAAATGAGCAAAACTATAAGTTTTTACATGCATTTTTCTTATTTTGCATAAAGCTGGCTTTAAGTTTTTTATTTTTTTATTTACTACTGTTCCTTTAAATACAACTTTGGTTAGAAAAAAAATATTAGTTTCATTTTGAAAGCGTTGAACATGATTTTTTGAGCTGTGCTAACAATTTTAGTATATAAATTAGGACAAAACTGCAGCAAAAAACAAAAATTGTGTTTATTTCAAGGTAACATAACAATAATCGGTATATTTTATCAACAGCCTTAATCGTATGTTTATAAACATGATATAGTTATAATATTTGAGACAGTTTCTAATATAAATAAGTTACTAAATTAAGGCATTAGCAATAAAATTGTTATATTTAAAAAATTAAAATATTTAACTATTCAATTACTCGACCTAATATAGAGGTGTCTGTTACATTAATGAATAACTTAGGAGGAAAAAAACTAGTTTTCTATGCGAAAGAGGACTACTGACTAGAATTAGTGATTCGAATCAAATTGATTCGGTTGCATGAATCATCCAATTTCAACTGATTTGAATAAAAAAATACAAAAGAAATGCATTACTATTTTTTATTTAACTTTTCGATGTGAATTTCTTGATTTGTTTAAATGAAGAATCTAAATTCCTTAAAAATAAAAGCATAAAAATATTTAAGCTTTTAAAAGAAATTTTTAACTATGATATAGCATCGTTATGAAACAAAAGTAACTGAAATTTAAGGAGTAAAAATTCATTATAATTTTAATCTATTTAGACAAAATCATTGATTTGAATTGATACGAATCACTTTGATGATTTGTTTTGCCCAACTTATATCTAATAGTAATCTAATAGTAACAGGGATTTATTGTTCTATTTGTGTAATTAAATGGAGAAGGGGTTTTATTTTTAAAGTCATTTTTATACGCTTCGTAAGACAATGCAGTTTTAGACATTGTTTTGAGATATTGTTTCATGAAATTCTTATTTTAAATTCTGCAATAAGATTTACTTTTAAAAATACTTACTAATTTGCAAATAAATAAATTTTTGGGTGTTATAATTCTAAACATGCAAATATATTATGCGTATGTTTGAATTTGCTATATTAACGTAGGAGAAATTTATAAAATATGCATTTAAGAAAAAAGAATGAAGTAAGCAGCTTTTTTTAAATGTATTTAAACAAAAGAAATAGTTACTTAAAAATCAAACGTTATACTTTAACTTTTACATGGAATTAAATAAGAAATTGAATATTTTTAAATTAAATCTGTATAGAAGTATTAGAATAAAATGGGAATTTCTAAGCAATCCATTTTTTACAAAACAAAAAAAAATGCTTTATATTCTCAAAACTTTTCACTTTTAGCTCTTAGTATTACATTCTTTTCATATTTTCTTTGAAAAATGTTTATACAATGTACTGGATATTAATATTTATAGAGAAAACAATATATCTTAAAAACTTCATAAAGTGTGAAACATTGAGAAGCAAAAGAATATTATTTATGCTCATATCCATTGTTTGCAGAAGGTCTTATGCAGTAATTTAACTATTAAATCTGAATAATAAAATTTTGTTATCCAAGAGGGAGACTTATAGGATTATACGAAGTATGTTAATTATATTAACAAAGTAACAGCATATTTATTACAACTAGTTTAATGAAGTAGAAATGTTTTTAGTGTTGATTTTTCTGATGTAAATTCAAACATTTGCAATGTATGGATACATGAATGATGAATTATACATAAAGATAATCCAAAAACGCTCCATTTTGTTCTTACAAATGATTGATTTAGGATCACACTCCTATGTTACAAAAATAAATTTTTCCTAGTGTTGAATATTTGGAAAAGAAAACAATATTTTCACAAAATTTTACATAGAAACTCAACTCGAAATTTAATTATGAATGTAAATATAATAGTAGAAAATTTTTCATCAGCTTTTTTTTCTTAAATTTCATAACATGAATGAGAACTTAGTTTCCTGTATTCAATCATAAAAACACCATCACTGTTACAAACTCATGCAAATTCAAAGTATCTAAACCAATATTTTGGAATATATAATAAACCAAGTATATTAATAGCTTTTCTACGTTGAAAAAAGTATTTTATGAAAAATAAGTGACGATTTTTCACTTTGTTTTTATTCTTTCACTCATTTTCCCAAAGCTTGAAAAATCACTTATTTGCTGAGTAAAACCTCCAATTTATTTCAGTCTTCGAGAACATGAGTATTTACATAATAAATGGGGAAAAAACAAATAAATCAGCAATGTAATCTTTAAAGACTGAAACATGTCTATTGCTCTTTTTTAATGTATGTTATGTACTGTTCTTAATGTAGACTTTTTTAATGTTGATTATGAATTGAATTTAATTTAATGTACTTTTTTGCTCTTTATAATGTAGAAAATTTTCCTGTTGGATTGCGAAAACCTTAAAAATAAATTTATCGCTTCGTAGCATAGATTTGAAAAAAATTTGAATAAGAAATATACTAAGAAAAAAAATATAGTCACCTCTACCGGAAAATTTACCATGTTTCCAACTCTATGAGATCACCGAAATGCTCGGTTATTTTTTACTGACGTTCTAAGGTAATAATTTGGGTAAAATTAACAGTTAAATATGGTTTTATACCATGTGATGCTTGGTAATTTTATCATGATACTTTAATGCATGATATTAAATCCATTTATTCTGCAAAATTTAGTTTTTAGTTTTGAATTTTGTACTAAATGTGAGGTAATAAGAATTATAATTTAGAAAACCACAATTTCTAATAAACCTGTATTACATGAACGGAAAAATTACAAAATAAAATGTTTAAAAACCGTATGTTTTAGTTTTATTAACCAAAATTATGCAGTTTTTTTACCAGAAATGTTATAACCTTAAAATATGTCAGTAAAATATCAACAAGTCAACAGTAAAATATGTAATTTTCCTTCATAATTTTTATTGATAAGCCTATGTTTTGAATTAACTGAAATATATTTCTTCCGACACCTGTTTTAATTATATGACTCTTTTTTTAAGTTCTTAAAAAACTTTTCATTATTTCGTAGGATGCCTTCGTTTTTATTTAAGTAAAGCTACATAAAATTAAGATGATGTATTTATTGTATCTGACATGTTATGAGACATCGAAAAATTCAGTATGCTACGCAAGCTTTTAAAACACAAATGTTAAAAGAAAGCTGCTTTAGTTATAAGAAAACTCATACGTTGTTTCTTTTGAAGTATTAAAATATCCCGATTTAGTTCCACAAGCAATATTTTATTTCGTGATTTGTTTCTAGCATTTTATGAACTCCTAAAATTTTATTGGAAACTTAGCCGATATCATATCTCCCTTCTTCAGTGTTATTGAACCATCGACATTTTATACATTACTGAGCTGTTATTTCTAAAGTATTACAGGTCTGGTATTCGGCCATCAAAAAATATAAAATGCTTCACTATAGATAAAACACGTTTTTAAAGTGGCAGAGATACCCTGTCTTTGCCTGAGACATGCCTCTTGCATTGCACTGCAAATTCCTTAAGGATTTGAGTCCGTATTTACTTAGGCCCGAATTGTATACAGTTTTGCCGTCTAAATATTGCAGATAAAACATTTTCTGCTGATAAAAATTTGAAACTTTTTTCTGCAAAAGGGGTTGAACTACGTCGACATTCCATTGAAATAAACATAAGAAATTTCAATCTGAAATTATTACGTCTGTTATGTTCCTGGCATTTAAAATAGCACATTAACTTACTTCTTTTTAGACTGTTTAATTTAAAAAATGGAACCTTTAATTTCTAAAATAAAAATATTGTAAAAATTATTTTTAACATTAAAATCCTATTACAAAACTATTAAGAATATTGTTTCTCTTTGAAAAAAAAATTTGTAAGTTTTTACTATATCATAAATTTGTGGCATCAGCACAATTATGAAAAACATCATCAAAATGATATTTTCCTAACTTTTCATTAAGAAAGTGCACATAAGAACAAAGTGGTATATGCTGAAAAAAAACAAGATTCTTAACCTCTTAAAGAAATAAAAAAAAATTTTACAATATATCATTTTTTAATTATTAATATTTACTAATAACTCGTTATATAATTGTAAATAATATAAAAAATATTAAAAATTAATTTTCAATAAATTTCTCCACACATTAGTTATTCTCAATCAATTACTCACTCTTATTATTATCACTCTTATCAATTAATCACTCTTATTATCACTCTTATCAATTGCCCAAATCCAGTCATTTTGACTGCTTTTGGGCAATATACTAAGTTTCAGTCTTTCTAGGGTTAAAGACTGTTGCTCATAAATATGATTTAAACATATTCCCATGACAAAAAACCATGTATTAAACTTTATTTAGTATCTAATATGCAATTTTAAGTATTCCTTATCTCGCAATGTTGATAGTATTTTTAATTTCAATATTAATTTGTGAACTTTAAATTGTAACTTTTTGTACGGAATTTGAAGACTATTACATTTTATTCATTATAATGTTTAAAAAAAATTTCACTTGAAGTAAAAAAAAGGATATCAATAATGGATTTTTTGAAATTAAGATGTCAGTAATAAATATGTAGATCAATTTTTTGTATTAACTTTAATTGAATAAAAAGTTTTAGAATAAATAGTCTACAGTGAATTGCTTAACGAGATAAAATTTCTTCACAGTATATTCATAAATTGACAATGAACTACATATATTACACACCACCATACAATAAGTGAATATACTATGTCAAGTTTTATTTACTTTATCAATTGCCATTGATGTAATGATTCAATTATTTCACGAGTTCTTATAATGACGTAATTAATATTCACTAAAAGTTTATCTTCTGTGCGTTTCTGAACAATAAATAAATATTTCTCGAAACGTTTGCGTCTTCCCAAACAAATACTGCAATCCGAATTGTTTGCCTTGTGAAAAGTTGTTATAATAACATTAGGTAGTTTCACACTTTAAAAAATAACTTAAATATTGTGAAACGAATATTCGAGGGGGTGTTCATTTGTGTTTGTTATAAAGGTGATAGCATTTGAGATATATACTAAATATTTTAAGAGGATCGAATGTTTGCAACATATTCTAATGCAATTTTGTTCAACTTGACAAAAATAAGTGAATATCAAACGGTATTAGCCCCGATTTAATGCAAATTCAAGTTCTGCATAAAATCAGAGATTACTACCACTTTAGATTCCTGTGTGCGTTCATTGAAAGATTAAAATGCAAATTTTATTCATGACTATTCATTAACTTTAAATTGCTTCCCTGTAACGGTTCTGATACTTTAATGTTTGGTATAGTAGATGATTTGGCAATGTAATATTGAGAAACAAATGTAACAAAAGTACCATAAAATGAATAATTGAAATATGAGAAAAACTGTTTTATTTAATTGAATGTTAGAGTCTAGTTTTAAATTATTATTTATACAAATTAAAAGATCTAAAGAGTACTTAATTATATACTTTTGAAGAGGATAATTTTTGTATATCAAGTGTTTAATGTGTTGTTACTCTTTATCTTCAAGTGTTACTTAATTTAAAAACTATTTTGCACATAAGACGCATATTTTTGTGTTTTATTATTTATTTTTTTTGTAATCAAATTTCTTTGAAATTATTTAATGTTACAATTGATGAATTTAAATATTTCTTGAAACATTTCTAGTTTTGCCGTGGAAGTAAAACTATGGTACGTATGGATTTAATAGCTTATTTTTATGCAATATTATTATCAGCTTGCAATCATAAGTTTTATAATAAAAATTTGTAAAGTTTCAAACGTTTAATATGACCAAGCTTTAGTTTTTTCGTTAATTGTATTTAAAGTTTTGGACTAAAAAAGATCATCTTTCACTAATAAGATAAACCAGTGCGAAACCTATAAGCGAAGTCCATTAATTCTACTACTAAATTTCGAAATACAAGTTAGCACAAAGTTATAATTGTTAATTTGCCCGAAGTTATGAAAAAATGGGGAATAATTCCTTAAAAGTTCATCTAAAAAGTTCATCTTTGTTGGTTAGAGGGACAACGTGCGTGGGACAGTTCAAAAACTATCGAACTGTTAAGATCAGATTGATGTTAAACTGCATTTATAAAATATTTAGGATTTTATAAAGATTTATAAAGTATAATTTGAGATTTATAATGTATTTAAGATTCTTATTACAAGATATGAACTTCCTACTCTTAATGAACAGGTACTTTTATGTGAATTTTCAAACAATTTAATTAAACTTAAATTTAAAAAAATGCTTATTTGTTGAGAAGAAAAATGTCCTTAAAGCTCCTTACGTTTATTTAGTAATCTCGTATATTTTCTTTAAATCTTAAGTTCTCCTACTTTGAAGCACTTTCAATAAAGAACTTTTTGATATTTTTTAGTTGTATTGTTATGGATGTATGTTAATAAATATTATTTTTGCCAAACAAGAAAAAGAAAAAAATTCAATCTTTAAATATTTGCTTTGGTATAATGAACTTTTTATTTCAATTTACCCATCAACACAAAGAAAAATTACAGATAGAATCGTTTCCAGTCATTTGAAATCAAACAGCTTTCGTGTTAGTTTAATTACCTTTTTTTGCCTTGAAAATCATGAAAATTATGTATAAGACAACAAGTAAAATATTCCAGGTGTGAAAAGAACGTGAATTCAATTTGCATAAGAAATGATTATTTCAGCAAGTATAATTCATTACTGCCTTTATTTATTCGGTTGGTTGATTTCATAATAAGATAAATTGAATTAGCACTTAAAAGTGACTTTTTAATCAGAGGTCCAAAGCAAGATCAACACATTTGTGTAATGTGCTTTTAAGATTTAATTATTGACATAGAGAGTTTATTTAATTCAGCAATTTACGACTGCTAATTAATATTCATTTATTTTATTCATTCATTGATTTTGAAACAACGGACTATTATTTATCATTATAATAAATTACGTTATTTATCATTTTAATAATCAAATGTTTTTCTGAATTTAATTAAATGAACGCGAAAAAAATATGGTCATTACGTCAAGAATAATGTAAAATTTACCGTGTTTCTGGCTATATGGAAGCAATAAAAAAGCTCTATAATTTTTACCCAAGCACTTTGGTAATTATTTTAATAAAATTTTTGAAATATGGTTTAAAATAATGTGTTAAAATTCGGTAATCTTATCGTGATACCTTAGAACATAGAATACAAACCATTTATTTGGTTGAACTCACTCTTCAAATTTGCATTTTTCATTAAGTGAGTTGTAATAAATACCATAATTTTTAAAATAATAATTTTCGGCAAAATCATTACCATATGAAAGAAAAAATTAAACTGAATGGTTTAAATTTCGTATATTAGGTTTTTATTAACCATCAGAAATGTCATTACTATACAGTAAGGAAAGTTTACCAGAATTTGTTTTACGATTATAAAATTAAAAAAATCAAGAAAATGTGATTTTTTTGCTTAAATAGATTAAATTAGTGGATTGATCTTTGATTGGATAAATTGTGATAAAATGTGGCAAATGATTTAAAATTTAGTAATTTCATACGGGTGCTTTAGAGCAAGACATACGAGTAATTTCTTAGGTTATATATGCTTTTCAGCTTTTTATTTTTAACTAAGTGTGTGGTAATAAGTACTATAATTTTGAGAAGAATAAATTTCTGTAAACCGTTACCATATGAATGGTTTAATACCATATATTTTAGTTTTATTAGTCTGAACTACATTTTTTACCAGAAATATCAATCATGTACAGTATTGTAATTTTACTTGATTTTTTTTCTTCACGCATCATTTAATATGCATTGTCATTTTTACTCAAGGTAGAAGTTTAAACGATGATTTTAAAAAATCGTTTGAGTATTTGAATCTTGTGACAAATATAAGGTTAGCCAAGGTTATAAACTGCGCATGCATTAAAAAAAATTTGAATAATCAAAGAGCCATTGTTGACCTTATGTTTTAGTGAAACATTTTGTATTCAAAAATATATCAAACTTTACTAAAATATTTTGCCGCATGCATTAATAGAAAAATAAACAAAAGGCAATTGTGTTCTGATATTACATTACAATGAATTATAGGGAAAATTACATTTTTAAACTGATTAGCTGATTCACTGATACTACAATATGATTCACGTTTTATCCAGTACGTCAATTCATTGATTCATTTTATCCTCCAATATTTGAATCGGTATATCAGGAAGAAACTACAAGAAAAGAAGTCAATAAACTTCTGTTTGACTATTTACTTTATGTTATAGTGAAAACTTGAATTCCCAAACACTATTAAAAGTATACTAAAACATTTTGCCAAATACATTTATAATAAAGGAATTTTCATCAATGCGTTGATTCTTCGATTCATTTCCGTCTTTACTCATTTGAATCAGTATATAAAAAAAGAAATGACAAAAAATTCCCATCAGAACGAGTTATTAGTGAAAAAGCTCACGTTTTCTTTTAAAAGACGGATACTAAAGTAATGTACAATAAAAAACTTATACTATCTAATTTAAAAACTTATTTTTTTCTTAATTTTTTCAGTAATCTCGTTAATTGTATTTTCTTTTATAATTTTATAATTTTTCTCTTTAATATATATATATATATATATATATATATATATATATATATATATATATATATATATATATATATATATATATATATATATATATATATATATATATATATATATATATATATATATATATATATATATATATATATATATATATATATATATATATATATATATATATAAATGCACTTTAAATTGTTTTTGAAAACTTATGAATCAAACCAAAATTAGATTTTTTTTTACACGTCTATTTAAAATATACAATGAAAAGAATTTTAATTAATTGTTACATTAAGAAATTTAGTTTTTCTGTACAACAGTGTGTTTGTTTATATATGGGTTATAACTATGAAATTTTGAATGTTATTTCATAGAAAAATAACAATACATTTGATTTATGCACAAGCAAAAACGGAGAAAATATTTATTTATAAGTTAAGCGTCGCTATACATTTTCCATTAAAAATAGATTAAATTGACATAAATTAATGTATATTCTTCACTGTAAAAAATTCCCAATCAAATTACGGTATAAACTAACTGTGTTTTGGGTGCATAAACCGGAGTGCCTCATTCTTAAAATCCATTTTACCGTAAAAGTTTTATACCGAACATAGTAGTATTCATTCATTAAGAAGTAATATTCATTTAATAAGAGTTGTTAAGTGATTTTACAGTAATTACTGTACTAACAGTAATTATTACTGTACTTACAGTAATTATTACTGTACTTACAGTAATTATTACTGTACTTACAGTAATTATTACTGTAAAAGTTACAGTACATCCTATATTTTATTCTGTATTATGTCCTAGTATTATGATTATGATTTATTATTCACCTGCACTATGATTGTAACATAAAATTACTAGCACCCTGAACGCCGGTACTTTTTACCATAATTTGTTCCGAAATATTCAACAGCGTAATTGACTTAAAATTTGAATAAATGATCCCATCCACTTCTTGTTACGTTTACATAACAGATCATTCTGAAATTGTTATTTAAAAACTAAATACGAGTGTTAATGGGGAACGTATATGGATACGTAATTATATTACTAATTAGTAAATTGTTAAGTAAATAATTGAAAATTCACTAATTTAAATATTTAATTTAATTTATAAAGAAATAACTAAAAGTAATACTTAAATTAACATAGAAACTTTTATATAATGTTTTAATCACCATCCCCATATAAATATGTAATATTAAAATAAAGTAAATTAATTAAATTTTAACTAAATTGAAATTTAGGTTATTAAATTAATATTTAATTTTAAAATGAAAAACAAAAAGAAATTAATAACTCTCATACAAACTACATACAAAGAACATTGGTATGAAAACACAATAAAGAACTTCTTAAATGAATTAAATCTTTTACGTTAAGTTTTAAATTAAATTTGAAACTATCGGCTCATTCTGCATTCGTCAAAATCAGTAAGAAAACGTTGAGCCCGTACAATTTACATCCAGTAATTCTGAATACTACTCGTGGTTTCTAATCTCACAAGTATTCCCAAGAGTTTATTCCACTTCACAAGAAGGTAGTAGTTATGTATTGTGTATTATTCATGTGCTGTGAAATTATCTATTAACTTTCTCTTTGGGACACAAAAGTCTGAATTTTGACTGAATTCATGAATACGAGGAAATGATCACTTTGTTAGTATGGAATGGTAAATGTAAAGAATGAATGTAACTTTTAACGCTACAGTGTTTCCAGTGTCGCAGATTAACAATAAAAATAAAAGTTTAAAATTATGTCGTATCGTATTAAAATAAATATCAGTTTTAAAAATCAATACAAAACTATATCAAGCTTGTAAAATATTTAAAATTTTGTTAAAAAATAAATCAATTTATCTTATTTTAATAGTAGAATTATTATGATCGCGATTTTTAAAAAAAGTAGTAACGCATATGTTTTCATGTTCATATTTCCAAAAAAGGATGCCTTTAAAATCCTGTTTATACTTTAATCGATGACTGATAATTTACTGCTTTTATTGCTTAATACTAAATATGCAAAAGATATCGTTTATAATACATTTCAGCACTAACATTGTGATTTCTTATTTTTTAGTTTTGAGTGATATAGATTAACATTAGGGAACATTTTTTTTTTTTTTGCATGAGATTTTCTTAACAGATCTTAGATTATTTCGTAGATTCTATTCACTCCAAGATACATTTTTTTTTAAAAAACTAAATATTCTAAATATTAAAATATTTGATTGTTAAAATATTTAACTGCGAAAATATTTAATTATTGAAATATTTAATTATTAAATATTTAGTTATTAAAATATTTAATTTGGAAATTATTTAATTAAAATATTTAATTTGGAAATTAATTAATTAAAATATTTAATTATTTTTAATGGCATTTTTAAGTCTTTTTTTTTCTTGAAATGTTAATATCGTAATACATAACAAGGGGTTGGGCAATTGTTGCGAGCATTTTCTAGAGGTTGTTAAGACTAATCATCAGGATTATCAGAATTAATCAACAGGATAATAGGATTCCATACTCTGTTATGGGTGCTTCCCTATCATGAACTGTATCTTATCTGTAACTGAACATGTCATAATAGGGAAGCGCTCTTAGGCGCATGCGATGGCATTTCCGGACATGGGTTCCAATGCAATTTTAATTCTAATGATGTGCCCTAACTCCCATAGAATTTCGTCGCAACCTTCACACTGCCGTCTGTTATTTATAACGTTTTGAATCTAGTACATTTCAGCAAAAATTAGACAAAATATGTCCTTTTTATAACTAATCTGTAGCTTTAGGGACAAAAATTATTGTCGTATTTGTGTAAATACAACAAAAGAATTTGTTCCACAGTCTAATTTAATGTATTTTAGTTTAATACTAAGTTAAAAAAATAATAAATTTGAACAGAGTACTCACATAAATAAATTTGGTTAAAAAATAAGCAGTTGCATTCGGAAATTGTTAAACCGAAGAAAGGAAACAAACACATAACTTACAAGTTACTCTTTCGTCAACAATAAAAATTTCAAAACTGAAAGATGTATTTATTTATTTATATATATATATATATATATATATATATATATATATATATATATATATATATATATATATATATATATATATATATATATATATATATATATATATATATATATATATATATATTCTTTTCCTATATTTTAAAATTTGAATATACGAATTAAATAAAGAAAACGATGATTAAATCGAATTTTTGTTTTAAGTATACACGTGTCTTAGTAAATAAATTCTATAATTATAATTTGTATAGTATACCATTGTTAGTATAGCTTTATTGCATGTGAATAAAACACAAAAGAAATCAAATACTAAATGTGTTTAATCTAAGAGAAAAATTTGGATGTATTATAACCATTAACTAAAAGGAAAGCAAATTCCGGAGCTCAAATAAAAAAAAATTATATTCATTAACTTGACAGAAAGAAAAATAAATTTAACAGCTTGACTTAAAAAAATAAAATTCACCAGCCTAACTGAAAGAGCAAATTTAAAAGCTTAGCAAAATACACAAAGAAAGAAAACCAATAAACATTTCATGTTTCACAAGTATTGAAAAAAATAGATCATTGAGAAATGTACTTTTGTTTTGAAAGAATTCTTTGAAACGCTTTAATGGCTCAAGTGGAATAGGATAATTTACAGCAAAATAAGGCTTTTATTATTTACTTTTATCAATCTAGTTAGAATCGCTTAAAAGTAATTATTATTGTATTATTGCGCAAGTGACAAAAATTATACGACTGTTACAACAACAAATGTGTGGTTCTTACATTTTGGAAATAATTTAATTTTCAATTGAAACATAAATTATAATTTTTTCAACTTATTTTTTCAGCTAATTTCAATACATTTTCAAAAATCCTCTAACATTTTAACATGTAAAATACAAAATTCAAGAGTACAAATTTAAGGAATAGGTATCTTCTGATGACATGTCTTCATTTTTTAGCACCCAAAACAAATATTTCTCAAAAAATTGTCAAAAATATTAACGAAGTAACTATGTAAGTAATACAGCAAAAATTTATTTCAACACAAAGCACTGTAAAAAAATTCCGGATCAAGTTACGATGAGAAGTATCAGTGCTTCAGATTCCTGTACTGTTTACCGTTTTTACAGGAATATGTTATGGAACTAAAAAGCAATAATTACCTTAAAACCATTACATTAATATTAGCCTTAGAGTAATAATTACCTTAAAATCATTTTATCATTCTGAATTATTAAACATTTATAAAAAATTACGGATTTTCAGTAAAATAATTCTTACGGATGATACACCGATAGTGCCATAACGTTATATCGTATTTCGATCTGAAATTTGTTAAAATGTAAATGGGGGAAATTTTATTTTAAATTGATATTTAACTAACAGTGACATGCTTTACAGCATTTTTTTAAAAAGCTAATTTTAATAAATTGTGAAAAATACGCTGAAATCTTAATATTAAATTTTTAAAATCTAGGTGCACAAATTTTAAGGATTAAAAGTTTAAAATTTTCCACCGTCATGTAAACATTTTTAGACCCCAATACATGTTCAAGATAAATATTTATCCAAGATTTAAAAAAAAAATAACTCTGCAATACAGCAAAAAGTTATATAATTATTTCACAACAAAACACTGTAAAAAATTCCGGATTCAAACCATTTTTACTGGATTCATTCGTAAGTTCATTTTTATTTGGAACATGCTACGAAAGAAAAAAAAATGAAAAATCGTAATTTTTACAGTAATAATTATCACAAAATCCCAGACTAACTCTAATTAAACATTACTGTAAAAATTTACAGCAATAATTACCACAAAATCCATGACTAACTCTAATTAAATGAACATTACTGTAAAAATTATGGTATAATACTTTGCGGTGATAGCGGATTCTACTGATTTTGTACCTATTGTGGATTCTACCTAATTCTGCCTATTGTGGTAAAGTGGATTCTATAGATTCTCTATAGTTTCGGCTACTCTGGAATTTGACCCGGATTTTTTTTCAGCGATGAAGTTAAAACCGTTGAGATTATTATTATTATTTCTTTTAAAAATGTGCAAACTTTCAAAGGAATTTTATTTTGAAAATATTATATACGCACTTTCATGCCACATTATTCTGTATTTTGCCATAAAATGATTACAACAAATATTCTGATAATTAAAACTATATATTTGTTAATTAATATTAAAAGCTGAATTAATTGCCCCCTTGAAAGTTATTATATTTCATCTAACGGTTTTTTCTTAAAATTTTGTTTTCATCTGTTTCAGTAAATGAAGATTGCATTCGAAGTTTTAGATATAGAATGTATATTCAATTTCCTAGTAAATGTGTTTAGTCAAGAAGAGAGACAAAATTATTAAGATTCAAGACGCGTATATTGTCCTTGTAAAACGTATTCTAAAAAAACATCTAATTTTTAAATTATAAACGTTATTGTTTTTACTATTTACAAAACAACGTCATTTTTTTCAAGCAAGCAAACAAAAACACATTAACACATAAAAAGTAACTGATGTATGCAAGACTTCGTCCTGAAATTCGTCTAAATTTTTTTAAATGTTATTTTAAAAGTTTCATTAAATTGAGTAATTATGGTCGTGGAAGATACTCTAAATTTGGAAATAAGTTTTAATAATTTAAATGCAAAAGTTAAGAATAATGTTATTGATTTTAATTTTAAATTAAATTCATTAATTTCGTCTTTATATTAAACAAAAAAAACGAATGAGATCAACATGCAATTGTCTAAATACAACTAGATTATGGATAATAAATATAATAAATACATATTTTGAATTCTAGAAGCCATAAAAGCTAAAATCTCTTTAAGCTAATGCACTGTAAAAAATTTCAGATCAAATTATGGTATTAAGTACCGGCACTTTGTGCGCATCTTCCGTAAAATTTATTTCACAGTAAAACTCATTTTTACTGTAAAATATTGCACACTTTAGTTTATGGAATAATATTTATTTAATTAGAGTGATTCAGTGTTTTTACTGTAATTATTACTGCAAAATTTAAGCATCTTTTGTTCCGTAACATGTTCCGGTAAAAATAGATTTTACATTAAAAAGTATGGGAGCCCTTAGTCAAATATTTTTTGCAGTAATTTGATACAGAATTTGTTACAGTGTCTTTTAACTTTTGCTGCATCTTACTTAAATATATTTGAGAATTTATTTCATTGAAATCGATATTTTCTTGATGTATTATGCAAATAAGTACATTGTAAACAAGTTTACAGAAATATGAAAATACTTGTAACATGGGGTATAAAAAATAGGACAAATCGTTGCTTGAAATAAGGAATAAAATTTAAGAAAATGAGCTTAGATCAATACTACATTTAAACATCTAAATTCATTTGGAATTCATTTCAAATGAATCAACGAATATCCCACATAATCAAACTTATTTGTTAATATTTTTAATATAGTTAAGATTTTTTACGGATATGGAACTCAAAAATCTCTTAAGTAGAAAGTGTGCAAAAATGCTACAGACGGTAATTAACAAAGTCTTTGCAGAACCATTTATGACTAGAGTAAAAGTATTAACGTGCACATTCCTGCAGAAGAATTTATTTTTGCGATTAAAATGTAGTTTCTAATTATTTTCTTATGATGTAGTTTCTAATTTGACGATTAAAATGTAGTTTCTAATTATTTTCTTATGATGTAGTTTCTAAATATTCTCTTATGATGTAGTTTCTAATTATTTTCTTTCTCACTTTTTCATAATTTAAACTTATTTTTTACAATGTTAAGGAGCAAAATAAAATTATTACCTACTTAAAAAAATCTGAATAATTCATTGTGAACTATCATAAATCGTGTTGCAAAGCATTATATATAACTTTGCTATAATGGCTTACTATATAACATAATATAACTTAATAACATAAATGGCTACATAAACATATATTTATGTAAATCACGATTTGAAAGAATGGGCAAACACGAATTAAAAAAAAATTATATAAAGATAAAATCATATAAATAAGAGCGAATTCTAAGATGGGAAAAGTAATGAAAGTGCTTATTTACTTAATTATTTTTCTACAATAACAATATAAATTCCTTGAAATTAAAAAAAAAAGAACTTCAAATAAAATAATTTAAACTTCCATTTTGTCCAAATCTATTACAATCATCATGCAAAATAATTGTTAAATTACATATTAAATTTTTTTACCAATTTTAATGACTTCTGGTAATGCCACGACACTTGAAAACATTATAGAAATAGTCACAATTCGGAGTATCCAGTACCACAATTTTTTCCTGCGAAACCGCATGTTTTCTTCAAAAACAGCGATTGAAAAATTTAATTAGTTCACTTTCTCTCGACAATCATGGTCTTCCACCCAACACTTCTTAAGTTCTGAGCACAAGATAATTGAAACAATTGTTTTCCACTATTTAACACGTATCATATCATTTATTAACAACATAAGATTTATTTTGTACTTCAATTTTCACGAGTTTTTACATAGTTATAAAAGTTATAAATCAACTCATTCGTAATCCATTAACGTCGAAAGAAATCCATTTTTCGAATCGAGCAACACGTTAGTTCAGCGCAAACTTTTCGATCCAAAAACGAAGAAACGTAGTCTAACTTCAAACCTTTGCGAGTAACTGAGATATTTCCGAGACTTCCTACTTCCTACTCTTTACATAGAGTGCCAAAAATGACTTAGTACGCATGCGTCACACTTCTCGGCACTCGCTGCGTGCCTCTTTTCTGGCGCAAAGTCGAAAGAGTCGCGCGAAATCACCATCCTTGCTTTACTTTTTTTAAACTTTTTTTTTATTAATATTCCGGCTGTTCTTCGGTTTGTTCGAGATGTTTGTTTTCAAATATTATTTTTTTTTCTTCCCTTTTGGCAATGGATAGAAACTGGCGCTTTCCCCAGTGGATTCAAGCCAAAATAAGATTTCTTTGTCCTCTGCCTTAAGTAGAATGCAGTTGGATTCCAAGTCAGTTAAGTTCATGAACATGAAATGTATATTGATATTCACCTGTTGTCAGAAATCGTTACTTAACAACTGAATTTCAACAATTTATTGAAATATTAAATTGCAAGGAGGAAAGTAAGTTATATTTATGACAGAACTGAATAAAATAGTATATTTGTATTAAGTCTGGAGTTATAGGTTTAATTTACCTTTAAAAATATAACACATTGCTAATTGTTACAATTTTACTCATTGTTACACTGATTTAACTTCATTACAGTCAACTGATGTTTGAAAATCTTGCATTTCACCAGACTAGAAACTGGAAAAATGTAGAAAATCAAAGAAAAATTAACATGTTAATTGATAGAATAAAATCATTTTAAATACACTTTAAATTTCGAGATAAAAATGATTAATAAAAGCTTATAGATTTGTAATTTTACCATATTCAAACAAAGTTAAATAACCATGAATAATATAATAATTAAACTTTTAACTATGAGAAAAAAACGTTTATTAACTGGTTTTACCCAATACTATTAAATAACCAGAATCTTATCGCACTAACTAAGTCTACCTTATGATCGACAGAACTGGGGTTAGTCCCAGGGTTGACAGCACAATATTTCCTCCTCTCCCTTCAACACATGGGGAGTTTCTAGTGCCCTGCATTCTCAAATGTCCTTTACCTGAAGAAACGTTCAGCTCTATATTTATTATTTACGCTTTTGAAACCATGCTAGTTGCAAATGGGTAAAAAAGAAATCATAGTTGTATAATAATACTAGTTGTAAATGGTTTCGAAATCGTTAAGGTAAAAAATTTTCTTTACCGTAAACTTTGCGGTTAGATGGGTGATTCTCACGAAATATGAGAATTTGCAGTCTCCTGCTCCAAGACCTAATACTATACTACTAAAACAACTTTTTTTAAAATTTTAATAAATAGCTTTGCTGTTAGTATTTTAAAATGATCTGGTACTATCATTGATTGTTTTGTATTTCAAAAAAATTTTATTAAATTTAAAAATACCATTTTCCTGTTATGTCACAAACAATATTTCCAATAATAACCAGCTTCAAAACTTCCCATTTATTTCCTAATATCTAATTTTTTTATTCAACCGTTGTAAGCACTTCTAGAATATATGGTGAGGGTATTATTTACGAAAACTTTATTGAAAATAATTTTTTCTGTCAATAATTTGTTTGTCATAAGAAAATCTGTTATTTTTCTGGCTACTTTTATTTAGTGATTTATAACCAAAATAGATAGCACCAGCAATCAATAGCTTATGTTAATAGATTGATTAGAATACCATCCTATCTGAACATGTCTTATTGCATGAATAAAGAAGCAACTTTCTGGTTCAAAACCTATTTCAAAAAATTTTCAGAGTAGGTTTTTATGTTGTCATTTTCCTGTCTTCTTGAAATCATTAATAACATAAACGACTTAGATTTACCTGAGTTATTTCAAGAAATCCTAATGTTTGCCATGGAATGAAACATCTTAGGCCAAAATGTTAAATTAAAGTGAAGTTAAATGCTACATAATGGCAAATTGTCATTATCCTGGCAGTCATTTTCCTGGCTTATGAATGCCAGGACATTGAAACAGTTACCAGAATTTTTTTTAAACAGTTTAATGTAAGGCGAGAAAACAAATATTACCATAATACCAAGCTTATGTAAGATTGTAATACGCTTGAATGTAATTAAAGTTATTTTTTTTATTTAATGGTTTATTATTATTAGCAATTTTATTCTGTACATATCAGCAACAAAAGCATTTTTGATTCTTTCTACAGTGGATAAAAGAGTTAATTTAAACAATTGATGGTCCATCTGACGCAAAAGCTTAAGTTGAGTTACTTACTATTAGCTTAAAAGGACTGCTTTTTTCTTTAACTTCTAGGCTAATGTGGCATTTTCCGGGCTAATTCAAAATTTGGTGAATTTCTATTATATTTTTTTCTGGAGCAATGAACTACACTGCTGTCTGTAATATATTAATAAGCGTAACTAATTAAATATACAAAAAAAATTTAGATCATTTTGAAGACTTTAAATTTGAATGAATTTTTTATTCCGAATTGTCATGTTTGCAAAGAATCATCCAGTTGTCGTAACAGAATGCTACCAGTTGTTTTACCATAATTATAGAATGAAAATTCTAAGTGCTTAGAAAATGTTTCTTCGATGATGAAGAAAGTGAAGTTGATGGCGCAAGCATGAGAAAGAGATAAGGACATACAGAAACAGATAAAGATACGAATACGGATATAGAAAACGGAGCGTTTAAAAATAAATTAGGTTCAAGAAATATTTCTTTATAAACATTAAAAAAATTCACAAACGTGCTCAAAACAAAACAGATAATTCTAATCCTCATTATTTCATACCTCATTATTACAAAATTGACAAAAATATTTTTTTGACTAAGCATATTTCAAAAATTAAAAGAAAGAAAAAATAACTATTTTAGAGTGATATGACAGTATGCTACGAACAGATATTTTTCTTACAGTTATGTTCAGTCAGCATGTGTATACAACAGAAAAACAAAAACCGCCCATAGAAAACGAAATATTACTTTAATAAAATATGGAATAGATGTTTTTTTATTAAAAAACGTCTAACAAAGAATAAAAGTGTGGCCTAAACTACCAGATAGGAAACATGAAAAGATTTACTGTGTTTCTGATTTTATGGAAGAGCCAAAAAATCAGTAATTTTTTTGCGAAGCCGTTTGCTTATTCCTAGATATGTTGGTCAAATTAAGAATAAAAAATAGCTTTATAATATGCTATCAAATTCGGTAATTTTCCTATAATACCTTGGATAATGCTATAAGAAACCATTTATTCCGTGACATTTACGTCTCATTTTTTTTAACTTAACACTAAATGTATGGTAATAAGAACCATAAATTTGAAAATCAGAAATTCTGGTAAAACTTTACATATGAACATAAAAGGAATAATTACCAAAAGAATGGTTTAAATACCATATAGTTTGGTTTTATTACCAGAATTATGGTTGTTTTTTTAGCCAGAAATATCATTATCATAGAGTACGATAATTTGACCAGAACTCCTTTCCGTGCAGAAACAAAAAAACGTGTAAAAAAGACAATGTAATTAACACAAAAAAAGCAAATAAAAAAGCGTAAAATATAATGGATTCGAATAAAAAAGTAATGCTTTTTATTTCGAGGACAATGATAAAATGAATATAACTAAGAAGAAAACACTAGAGTGCGTCATTTTATCGAAAATCTTTATATTCATACATAATTAGAATAGAGAAGATAAATCTGTTAAAATAAGTACGACCTATGACGTTTATTATTATAAATTTGTTAGCAAAAAGAATTCATAGAAACAAAGATAAATCAAATGATCTAATATACGGGTGGTTGAGAAAATCTGAAAAGTGGTCATTTGGGGTGAAAAAATCATCTAAGGAATGTTTGTTGAAATTTTGGATTCTCCTCATTTCCGAGGTAAAATTTCACATTGCTTTCAAACTTTTTTAAAAAATAGATTAAAATAAGGATTGTCGAAAAATTTAAAAGGTGGTAATTTGGGGCAAAAAAGTGTCCAAACGAATAAACGATAAAAATCGAATTTTTATCTTTAAAGTGCTTAGTTAGCTCCCAAATTTAATTTTTAGGATAATATCCAAAATAAGAGTGGTGAAAAAAACTAATAGGTGATCCTTTGTGATCAAAATGTAGTCAAACAAATGCAGTTTGAAATTTTGAGTTTTCTCGTATCATTTTTAAAACAACTAAGGGATCAGAAATAAAAGTCAGCGTGTTTCAAGCGCTCAAAAATAGGCACCTATTTGCGTGACTTGACAAGTGAGATTGAAAAAGAAAAAAAAATCAAATCTTGACATACAATTTGTTTATTTTTATTCTCTCTCGGCTACCGAGGTTTATCCTGGTTTTGTTTCTCACCTTATTTTTGCAATTTTCATTGGCCTCTTTTCATTTAATATTTCAAATCACTTTCGTTAATTTTCATTCATGCTTGGCATGTTTTCAAAATTTTGGAAGCTTGAAGCACGTCGACTCTTTTTTTTTCTTCCAAAAATGCTTGTTTTTGAAGCGAATTAAGTAATAGCTTCCCGCTTTAGTTTCATGGGATTATTTGTTTAACTAAAGAGTTGGTTATGAATAGCGAAAAACACTTATTAAATTTTAAAAAATATATATTTTAAAATTTTAAAAACTGCTGGAAATTGACTTCAAATGTTTAAGTAAAAAAGAGGAATTATTCACCAAGTGAAAATTTGAAATGTAAATCGTATACATTATTTACACTAGAATTTTAAAAAAATCATTTTTATTTCAAAAACACTGTTCTTTTCCACTATGGAAAGTCTATTGGGAGAAATCATTCGTTAGGATTGATCGTAAATATAAATCTTGAAATAAGAGTTAGCAAATGCGTAATAAAATTTATTTCTTTTAAATCTTAAATTTTTAATCAGATAAGCATCACCTTCGAGACACACCAATACATTCCAAATTTTATCTTAAATTGCATATTCTCTTTACTGCGTTATTTTATTTAAGATTTTAATTAAATCATAAGTTAAAATATTTCCCATGTTGATTTAAGTGAAATGTGATTATCATTACATTTTCACAATTACATCTTTATTTAATTGATTTTTTCACCATAAAAATCTGTTTTCGTCGAAAAGTAAAGAAAAAATTTAAAGTAATTACTAAATTTAAATAAATGTTCGAAAAAGTAAAAATATTTAAATGTAACTTGTAATTGTTAAAATCGAAAGAATATTCACATGTGCAGAAAAGGTTTTATGCGTATAATTTAATCAATTAATTAGATAAATATGTTCAATATATATATATATATATATATATATATATATATATATATATATATATATATATATATATATATATATATATATATATATATATATATATATATATATATATATATATATATATATATATATATATATATATATATATATATATATATATATATATGTATATATATATATATATGTGTGGGGACGGCATGAGTGGTCGTCTTTGAAAATAAGAGGCACTGTACTTTAACAAAACATATATTAAACGCTAAATTTACATAAAGATGGACGATAAACAAACACAGGAATAACACAAAATAAATGAGTTCGTCATCGTGAAGTTAAAAGAAAATCGTCATTGCTGCCCCTTTCTGGAATTCATCAGCGTCTCCTTTTTTGTTAGTTCCATCACGCGCTCCCGTGTCTCTCGTGTCTTTGGGAAATTCGCACGGGGTCTAACTTGCAGCTTACATAATCTGTCATAATCTGGTTGAATCTCTAGCTAGATCAGCTTACAGCACAGGAACTGGTACTATAGATTGGAACTGGCACTACAGATAGGAACTGGCACTACAGAATCGGCCGTCCTGCATTTCGGCTGATCCTCCAGCGACTCTAAAAAGAATAAAAAAGAAAAAGCAGAACGGACTGACAAATAAAATTGATAACTGAAAAATAAATGTTTTAGGTTAGTATCTTTCATAAAAAAAATCTTTCGAGTAAGAGTCAATCGGTTCAGGCACGTTCACTCTTCTGTCTTTACAAGTCTTTTGTTTCTTCTTCAACAACTTTTCCTTAACATCTTTCGTCCTTTTTTTTTTCTTTAACGTCTTTCGTCTTTTTTTTTCCTTTCATGTCTTTCGTCTTTTTTTTTTTCTTCAACGTCTTTCGTCTTTTTTTTTTCTTTAACGTCTTTCGTCTTGAACTTCTTCTACGTCTTTAAAGTCTTTCGTCTACTTTCACGTCTTTCGTCTTTAAATTCTTTCGTCTTCTTTTACGTCTTTCGTCTTTAAATTCTTTCGTCTTCTTTCAAGTCTTTCGTCTTTAAGTTCCTTCGTCTTCTTTTACGTCTTTAAATTCTTTCGTCATCTCTTACGTCTTTCGTCTTTAAATTCTTTCGTCTTTCTTTACGTCTTCTTCAAAAATCAAATTCTTTAGCAATTAATTTTTCATCTTCAAAAATTACAGTCTTTATTTTTTTGTCTTGGCAAGTACTAAAATTCTTCTTGGCAACCGCTAAAATTCTTCTTGGCAACCGCTCCATGATTTAAGATACTCCGCACACGTTGTCGAGCAGTTGGGTCCTTCGTGATTCCCTTCTTTTACTACATCATAGGTATTTCCTCCTTTTACTCTTGTTATTTTGTAAG
Source organism: Parasteatoda tepidariorum (assembly GCF_982258835.1). Taxonomy (NCBI): domain Eukaryota; kingdom Metazoa; phylum Arthropoda; class Arachnida; order Araneae; family Theridiidae; genus Parasteatoda; species Parasteatoda tepidariorum. Next base: position 82,315,841 of record NC_141761.1, read on the forward strand.
GGCCAAGGTACTTAGGTTTTAGCTTCAAATGAGGTCCAAATTGGATTCTTTTGATGGCGACCAAATTTCCAATTTCGTAGGATTTTGGCTCCTTTCTTCTTAAATTATAGGTCTTTTTATTTTCTTGTTGAATTTTAAAAATTTGTTGCTTTGCGTTTTTTCTTAGTTCCTCTCTTTGGGTGTCAAACTGAGACTGAAATTCAATTTCGATCATTTCCTTTAGTTTTCCCAGTCCATTAGTGTTCATTTTTGTCCCAAAAAGCAATTCAAATGGAGTAGTGTCTATGCTTCTTTGATAGGTAGAATTTATCGCTTGTTGAACTTTATTTGTATGCTTGTACCATTCAGCTGGATTTTCTATGGATAATTTTGAAAGAATCGATATGATGGTTTGATTAATACGCTCTACTTGTCCGTTAGCTCTTGGTAAACCTGTTGTTATTAAATGATGTTTAATATTTTCTTTCGAGCAATAATCAGCAAATTCACTGGAGGTAAATGTTGTACCCCTATCTGAAATTATCTGGGAAGGATTTCCAAATACAGTTTTTTGGATTTCTAATTTGGCTAAAGTTTCAGCTGACGTAGTAGTCTTTGTGGGATAAATCCATACAAACTTGGTAAAAGCATCTATTATCGCTAACACATATTTATAATTTTTATGGGTGCTCTCCAAAGGTCCGAGATGATCAATATGAAAAGTTTTCAAAGGCATATCTTCTTTATGCAATGGATGTAATAGTCCCTCTTTCTTTCCTCTTTTATGATTCATCAGTATGCAATGAACACAATTTGCTATGATGTTTTCTATTTTCTGTCTAAGTTTGGGTATGAAATAATATTCTTCGATTTCTTTTTCCGTATATTTAATTCCAGAGTGTCCTTTCTCATGAGCTGTTCTTATAATTTCGTTTTGCATATTTTCTGGCACAACCACCAATTCTTTGCCATCAACAAATTTATACAAAATTTCGTTTCTATTGCAATAATCTTCATAATTCGAAATTTCAAGTAGTTCTTTTATAGTCTTAATTCCAGTATCTTTATCTTGGGCTGACCTGAGTCTTGGTAAAATATTATCGACATGTAGGAATCCGTTCTTAAGATCAATTGTACTGAAAATTTTCGAGTCTTGTAGTCTATCTAAAATGTCTTCAATTAATGGGAGGGGAAATCTATCTTTGACAATTATCTTATTTAATTTTCTATAATCTATGCAAATACGAGGAGATCCGTCTTTTTTCTTAACTATTACAACGGGACTACAATATTCGGAAGAACTAGGCTCCACTATTCCTTGTTTTAACCATTCAACGACTTGAGCTTCAACAGTCTTCTTTTCAGAAAACGGCAATCTACGTGGCTGGTGAAATATCGGTTCCTGACTTTTAACCAAAATGTTCATTTCCACATTAGTTGTCTTAAGTTTATCTGGCGCATAATCGAAAACTAATTGTTGTAACTTATTTTTTAAAACATTAGGAACACAAGGATCTATGTTAATTTCAACCTCATCAGATATAGTAAGATCGATTGGTAAAATAGACAAATAGTTTACTTCATCAAAACACGGAATTTTATTTTTAATTGTGATACCCTTTTCATTGATTATTGTTTCACCGTGCATTAAGACATTAAGGCCTATAATAGCGTCATACGGCATCATATCATTTTCTACAACACATATTTCAGCCAAATATTTGAAATCGTCAATTTTAATACTTTCTTTAAAATAACCTAACGGAGTCACTTTTGATTTTCCAAATCCGTTTAGAGTACAATTAAATGGAAATATTTCTTTGGAGTTTAAATTTTTAAAAATTGATCTTTTGATTAAAGTGGCTTGACTTCTTGTATCAATCAAAGACTTCACAGTTAAGTTATCAATTATTACCATTTTAAACAACTTTGGCTCTACGCTAACATTTAAAGTAGCAACTTCCGTTTTTGCATTTGATTTTGGACATTGCGAAGCTTTGTGTCCAAACGCTTCACATTTAAAGCACTTTAAACCCTTATCTTTATGTATGCAATATTTTGAAATATGATTTCTTGAACCACAATTGTAACACAATTTATTATTAAAAGTTTCAACATCAGTATTATACCTTATCTTTTCATTATTATTTTCATATTTATTTTTATTCCTATTTGAAACATCTTTTCTCACATTATACCTATCATCATATTTTGCTTTTGTTCTATCATAATAATTATGTTTACTATCAAAGTCATGTTTTGTTCTGATTTTATCGAAAGCATTTTTACTCTTTGCGGAATCACTTTTTATTATTTCATAAACTTTAAGTTTCTCTTTAAATTCGGACAAATTTTTGCAGCCGTACAAAACAATTTTGTTTTCATGCTTATCGTTAATCCCCTTAATTACATAATGCATAAAAGCAGCATCGTCTATTTTTCCGAAATTACAGATCTCTTTCATCTTTAAATAATATTCTTGAGCCGATTCACAATCCTTCATTTTTCGTCTACTTAAAAGATCATGCAAATTAGCAGAATTAATTTCAAAAGAAAATTCGTCAATCAAAGCTTCTTTTAATTTTCGCCATGAATTTATTTCCGGTACAGTTCTGACAAATAAAGAGGCGTTACCACCAAGAGATCTTTTGGCAAAAATAAATTTTTGTAAATCTGACAAATTAAACAATTTTGAAATATTTTCGAAATGTTCGATCCAATGAACAATATTTTCATGCGATCCTGCATTATACTTAGAAATAGTACTTTCGATATCAGAATAATTAATAGCAACATTTTGAAATTCGAAATTTCTACAGGAATTATTTTTATCTTTTAAACACGAATTACTGTTTTTATTTTCATCATTTCTCTGCACTGGAAAATTGTGTTCCTTCTCTTTAATCAAAGGTTCAGTTTCACTTTGAGGATTGCTTATGTCGTCGTCCGACTCTGAACTAGACGCGTTGGCGCTGTTGGCGAACTCTGCCAGTTTATTCATATCCATTAATAACGTCAACATGTTTATTGCAATTTCGGTTTCATTGCCTTCATACGAAATATTTAGAATATTGGAAAGAGTTATAAGTTGGTTAAGAGTGAATTCTTTTTCAATATTTTTTAATTTATTTTGAAATTCTTCGCTGTCTAAAGTAAAATTGAAACCAGTAAAATTTCTTAATCGTTTTCTGTTTGAACGATCGCCTTCTACATCGAAAATAAATTTATGTAAAAGTCCTATTTTGTCTTTCTTAAAATTTTTCAATGCTTTGCTTACTTGCTTAATATCGTTAAGAATCATTTTTGATTAATGAATAAAAGTCTAATAATAAATGTAGATGTCACAAATGTACGATACGTACCCCAATTGTAGTTGCAGAGATGAAATTAAAAAAATGAAAGTTTCATCACAACGCCATTCCGTTACTTACTTTCACAAGAATGAAACCATTCGGCATCCAATTTTCTTCACCAATAATTTTCTTTTTACTAGCAATTTTTTCTCAATCTAATTTCTTCATCATCAATTTGTTCTTGAAACCACTTCTGATTTTGTGGGGACGGCATGAGTGGTCGTCTTTGAAAATAAGAGGCACTGTACTTTAACAAAACATATATTAAACGCTAAATTTACATAAAGATGGACGATAAACAAACACAGGAATAACACAAAATAAATGAGTTCGTCATCGTGAAGTTAAAAGAAAATCGTCATTGCTGCCCCTTTCTGGAATTCATCAGCGTCTCCTTTTTTGTTAGTTCCATCACGCGCTCCCGTGTCTCTCGTGTCTTTGGGAAATTCGCACGGGGTCTAACTTGCAGCTTACATAATCTGTCATAATCTGGTTGGATCTCTAGCTAGATCAGCTTACAGCACAGGAACTGGTACTATAGATTGGAACTGGCACTACAGATAGGAACTGGCACTACATATATATACATATATATATATATATATATATACATAATAAAAAGTTTGCATTTCCAGATTTTCTTTAATTGGAGGTAGAGGTAGAATAGCGAATGAAATTCGGGTTCAACTTCCTTATAAAAACGCATTTGCTTAAAGGAATTACAAATAAATAAAAGCATTATCACCCAGAAATGATTCAAAGAACAACTAGTAAATTTGCATTTTATGCACTAAATATTTTTCACAAAGAAAACAGCTCATTATTTTTTTCTCAACAACAAAATTACTAAATAGCAAGTTCTGTTGCTTTAAAACATGTAGCAGAATAATAGTGAAGGGAATTTGAAAACACATAACCTACAAATTAAAAACAGATGAACATAAAAACACATTCGCCTACTATAATTAAAAAACCAGTATCGACCATAAATACTTCAGAAAAAAACTAGTGAATTTTTAGTATTATGCACTAACATTTTTTTACTAAGAAAATAGTTTACTGTATTTTTTTTCTCATCAACAAAATTCCAAAATAACAAGCTTTGATTATTCTAAGCATAAAATAGTTTAATAGTGAATGAAACTTATATTCAACCTTACTTGTGAAAATACATCTACTTACCTAGAATTTAAAATAAATAAGCACAGTATCTCTCATAAATAATTCAGAAAACAACTAGTAAATCGATATTATTAGGCATTAACATTTTTTTATGAAGGAAACAACTCAATGTATTTTTCCCTCAAAAACAAAATAACAAGTTCTGATTTTTCTCAACATACAGCAGTATAATAATGAATAATATTCAAGTTCAACTTTCCTTATTGAAACACATTTACTTACTAGAATTTAAAATAAATAAACTTACTATAGATCATAAATACTTCAGAAAACAACTAGTAAGTTTTCAGTATCATGCATTGGCATTTTTTAAAAGAAAACAGCTCAATAGATTACTATTTGATTGTCCGTTTTATTTCAACTCTTCTCCTCGTTTGGACAGTGTAATTGCTTGAGAAGACTTTAATTCACATAATCTCTCTTCCCGAAATCGTTTCCTAAGACAATCGGGAAGAGTAAAATAAAAGAGCGAAACACGAATTGTTTCCAACAACGATTGGTTTGATGGCAAAGAATGATGTCCACAAATTGTAGTTTTTTTTCATCTGTTTCGTTTCGAACTTCTGTTTCTTTTCGGTAGGAGGTCCTTAAAAGCGGTCTTGAAGACAGAGGCTGTCATTGAAACAGATTTTGGAGTAAGAAAGTGTTATTTTTCCCGATCAGATTTTCTGGACAGTTCTTAGTTGGATACTCGCGTAAAACAAGTCGTAAAAATTACATGGTTTTTACACCTATATATATCACTGGATATAGTTTATTTTTTTAAATGTGTAGAATTATAATTACATGACTTTTACTTTATTTTTAAAATAAAATATTTTAAGTAAGAATCTATTAATTATTTTTAATTAATAATTTTAGCTTACAACTAATAAGTTAGGACATATGTTATCCAATTTATGCATATTTATCTGCTAATATAAGAATTGATATTTTATTTTGTCAGAATTTTACAATCTTAATCTCTTTATCTTAAATTTTTACAGACTTTTACTTCATTGTTTTCAAATTCTACAAATCGTGAAACCACTTTATGTAACAATGTTATGAACAACTTAAGTAAGTGTATAGTGTAAGTGGGATTAAATGATTTTTTTACTCACAAGACACTTTCATTTTAAAAAATTGCGGATCAAATTATGGTATAAAGTACCGGAAATTTAGGGCCACATTCGTGAAATCTATTTTTGCAGTGAAATATTATACCATAAATTTTGCATTTTTATTTAGTTAATTAGAATGATTCATTGATTTAACTGTATTTATTACTGGAAAAATTACAGTATATTAGATATTTTGCTCCGTAACATTTTCCGGTAAAAAGGAATTTTACAGTAAAAAGTACTAACACCCTATGGGCCGGTACTTGCTTTTCTACAGTAGTTATTAGTTCAAAAAATATTCTTTTGTAGGTATGTATATATGCATTTGCTTTAACAAAACTAAATGAATACATTTAACAGTATTCATAAAAATGGGAAACCGTTGAATATTATAGTTTCTAATAGTCCTTCAGACGTTAAGTCACGCAAAATGTTTGCAGAAAACGAAAAGTGTTATTATAGATTGATGCTTACATGACAAAAATAGAATTTTTTATAGAATCACGTTATGTGTAGAATTGATATAGAATTTACTATGAATTAAAATGCAACAAATTAATTTCATTGTTATCCTTACAAAGCTTTCATTGTTATCCATTGAAAATTATTTTAGACAAATATGGTAACTATTCAATCACGTGCTATTTTTTAATCTTTCAATATTGTAGAAAATAAAAAACAAAAATTTAAAGAATGTTTCTCTGCAAATATATGGTATCTATTTTCCTTTCACTGTAAAAAATTTGAATCAAATTACGATATAAAGTACCGACACTTTGAGTGTATCATCCGTAAAATCCATTTTACCGTATTATATTACCACATAATTTTTAGAGTAATATTTATATGAGTAAAGTAATTCAATGATTTCATTGCAATTGTTATTGTACATAATTACGGTATATAAATTTTTTCATTCTGTGATATGTTCCGATAAAAAGTACCGGCAACTTGAGTGCCGGTACTTTTTACCGTAGTTTGATACAGAATTTTTTGCAATGTACTTCACATACATCAATGTTTATATTGTTTTCAATTAAATAAATTAATAACAGCTGATATTCATGATTTGTCGAATGGCCCGATTATTCTTTTTATTAAATTTGACAGCTATTTAAAGAATTAATCCCAACAGGAGATATATTATAAGCATGATAATGTATATCAAAGTTTACTTTATCAAGATTAGTTAGAAGAAAAGAATAATTTTAATTTCAATGAAAGAAAATATCGCGATTAACAGTTAATAATTTTGAGAATAGAACGTAGTTGGGCAGTTGATATTTGCGATTTTTTTTAGAATTGTTAGAATACGTAATTTATGGAAATCTCTTAGACACGTTTATTATTTACTTATTTATTTAACGGGTCTCTAAGTTCCGAACTACCATACAAAACAATATGATATCCTACAATGGATCAATAAATTGATTTTGTTTCCGGTATACTTGAAGCTTCTTTAAGAGCAAATTTCATATCTGATAATTTTCGGCAATTGGAATTGCAAATGCGAATGAACGAACTTTTACTTTTCTGCAATTTTAAGTTCCTTCAAAAACGCACCACGCGTATCTTCATTTTTTTGACACACTTGTATATAATTAGAATCACTGAAATACTTAATGACTTTTTTCGGTTTGTATTCAGAATTCATTTCCATGACCAGAGAAGTAACTGTAAGTTACGAGTTGCACCTTTTATTCATAAACTGTCTGTTCAAGCGCAATTACTTTTGCTTACCTTAATTGTTTTAATTTAATGTTATAAGTATTCTTGTAAAATTATTGTCAAATATTGCATTACAGTAGGCCCAAAAAAGCTATATTAACGCAATTTTATAATGTTTTGACCAACTTAGTGAGTTTCATAAATAATATAACTATGAAAAAATATCCATGGTTATTTTTCAACGAAAAATACTTGATGGAATTAAAGAAAGTAATATTTGGAATATTCACTTTGATACAAGGCACAACACGAATTTCAGATAACGGACTCTGTGAAATTTTACAAAGTATGTAACTTAAGAGCAATTGAGTACATCAATGCGTATTCGTAACCCGTAAAATATCAATGTTACAAAAAATAGAAGAAAATAAAAAGTTGAAAAGGAAAAGAAGTAGATTCAGACCCTTTACTGAAAAGTTGAATTGTATAGAAAGAGCTCAAAACGACTTAAGATTTATCCGTTGGAAAACCTTTGCGGGTGATATATCCTGGTGAAGCAATCCAACTGAAACAACTTTGGCTCGTATTAGAATTATTGAACCATTAATTTAACTGAAGTCTTGTAGACATAACTGTTTCCTCTATAAGTTAATTATCTACAAATTTCAACTTTATTGTGCGATAGAATAGGTAATAAAACAAATATGTTTTGCAATTTAAGAAAACTACTTACTAACTAGTCACTACTTAAACTACTTACTACTTACTAACTAACTCAAAAAAGTTTCTTTAAATGAGTATATTTCCTTTTTCTATCGAGTTTCAGTTGAGTAGAGTTGTAGTAGAATTATTAAACCATTAATTTACCTAAGCATTGAAATCATAAATGTTTTATCTAGAAGTGTATGAACAAATTTTAAATATTTGTGGTACTATGGAACAGATAATAAAACAAATGTGTTTAATAAGTTTGAAAGGCTACATACTAACTAGCAAAATTTCTTCCTGTGTTGCTTAGTAATTTTTATTTTAAAATAAAATAAGATTTGATTCGGCAAATTGTAAAATAAAATCAACACGATACTTGACAACGAAACGGATTAAAATCAAGCCAAGGAATAAAGTATTTCTATTCAAACTATCCTATACTTGGAATTTAATTGTTTTGTCATAGTCATAAGATACATGAATTGAGACAATACTAAATGTGTAAAAAGATTTCTTTAATGAAATATACTTCCTTTTCTCTAGAGGTTTAGTAGAGTAGAGTTGTTGAAGAATAATTAAACTATTAATTTACCTAAAGTATTGTAAGCATAAGTTTTTCATCTATAAGTAAGTCTACGTATAAATTTTAAAGATTACTTACTAGCTAGCAAAATTTCTTCCTATGCCACTCAGTAATTTTTATTTTGAAATAACATATTATTGGATTTTACAAATTATAAAAAAAATCGGCTAGATTATTGACTCAGAAACAAATTAAATTTAAGCCAGGAAATAAAGTATTTCTATTCAAACTGTCATTAACTTGGAATTTAATCGTTCGACATATTTTTATGATGCATCAAATAAGACAATACTAAATACGTCAAAATATATTTTTTAATTAAATATATTACCTTTTCTCACGAGTTTCCGGGTGGAAAACTTAATTAGCATTATAAAACGGATTGTTGGATCAGTGAGTTGGATCTTTATCCTTGAATAAACAGTTTTAATTTTATCCATTGTCTCTTGATGCAAAAAAATGAAAATTAAGGAAAGGAAAAAAAATCATGTGTTGTCAGTGTTGTTTCAAAATATTTTATTAACTGATCGAAAATTTATTAACATCTGGGTATGATAATTGTATTTTGTTACCTTTTAAAGCTATGCAACTTATGTCGATATATTTTGTCAAAAACATTGAAACAGTATTGTTTCAAAAACTCCTTTATGTACAATTTTTTCAGTAAATTTTGAGTAACAGCATATTATGTACATTTCTTTTGAAACACAGTTAAAATAAAAATGAAATACAGATAAACGATACATGATTTTATCAGAAAGATATTTGGCTTCGAATAAATTGCGAAGAAGAAAAGCGCATAATATTATCCCCTGAGGCTGCTGAATTATAAACTTAATCTTTTTATTTCAATACTCCTAAGCGACTGCTTAAAATAAACAAAAATTTACAGATTGAATTGCTATTCCCCAAATTTGGTTGATTACATGATGCATAGATATTCTTTTTATATTTTTGAAAATAACCATTTTTACCTTTCTGTTTTCTTTAGACATTGAAGGGTTTTTTAAAAAAGATATATATAATTATAAAAACAACTCACAAATTTTTCAGATGCCTACGAGAATTTGCTTGAAATTCGCGCCTGTTTAGATTATTAAAAATAACAATTTTCATCTTTTTGTTTATTCAAAACGATTATAACGCTAGCCATTAAATAATTTAGAAATATTTTCTTTAAATCATTGCTATTTAATGTGTCAAATGCCTACGGGAATCATTCATAATTCATACTTGCTGAGATTATTAAAAAACACCACTTTCATTTTGCAATTCGCTAGAAAAGATTCTCAAACTGTTGCTAATGCCCGCAAATATGATAGGTCAAGAAAATCTTTTTGATTAGCTTGTTCATTAAATAAAAAGTTAACTAATAACGAAGAAGTAGGCAAAGCACGTTGAAGAAACAAAATTGAAATTTTCTTTAAAAAACAGAAGAATTATTCACGGCTCTTTTTCTAGTTGAAAGAAGGAAGATAAGGCCCGTGTTTTAAATTGGATAATCACTATATTTGTAAGAAATAGTTATTTTATTATATATTTAACACATTTGATACATCAGTTCCAAGCTTTATATATTCCCAAAAGTTTTAAAAGCCAATACGTTTTGAATATATCTCTTCATCAACTCATACGATTATATCCGCAAAAAATAGTGCTTTCTAATATTGTTTCAATATAGCCAAAGCAAAATATATAAATACAATAGTGTGAGGAGCAGTATAAAATTTAAACAAAATCGAACACAGTAAGTAAAAAATATATCACGAAAAAATACAGATAATAAAATGTAAAGAAAAATACAGAACAAAACACAAAACGAAATCTATAAGGCGAGGAGCGAATTCAAATGAACTTACATGTTCCAGAATCTTTCAAGAATGATAAATATCTTTTGTACACCTCAACGTGTGCTTAATATGAAGAAAAAATGATAGATTAATTAGGAAGCGGTTTAAACTTTCTAAGTATTTTTTCTTCCATTTAGGAGAGAGTTAAATACTTTAATTTTTATTCAAAACTCACTTAAACTTGTCAAAGTTCACAGGGCATCAATAAACACTGAAAAACTGCACTAAAAGATGTTGTCCCGAAAGTTGAAATATATCTTTTTTCCTCATTTATCTCCAATGTAAAAATAAAAGACAACAGAGCTTAATATTTGTATTTAAATGTGAAAGATAGGATTTGAATGAATGATTTTTCGTTCTGATAGCAGAAAAGTTTTTATGCATTGATTCTATGGCATCTATAAAAGTCACATTTGAATCTGTATTTAGATTTTTGATTCCTATCGCTGCAAGAAAGGGTCAATAAATTTAACATATAAAAATGTATTTTATTATCTTTGCGTTGAATAGAAATCCTATTAGTAAAATTTATTTTTCCGAATTGTTTAATTTTAATGGAAATATCTCTAATCCTATTATTTAAATGTCACAAACTCAGTGAAACACGTCGTGGAACAAAATAAAAAGCTCATTCACCAATCTTGTTCTTATAATGAATTAAAATAATTGAATCATTTTATGTTGTACGTATCAAACAAGAAGAAGCTTTCACGTTGATGTTAGTAGCTTTCAGAAATAGAACATTTAAAAATTTCCAGATTCAATGTTTTCTATTTCCTACTTTCAATAAATTTCTTTTAAGTTAATTAGAAATAAATAAAAACGAATGATTTGAATAAATTTCTACATACCCTATTTGATTTGTGCAGTTTCAGTATTAATTAGATATAAATGTAGGACATAGTTGTTTGCTTGAAAAGGGTCATGCTGTGCATAGGATAATATTTACTGTTTTTGATCTTAAAATTAAACTAAATCTTTTCAATGTAGATTTCTAAGACTTTATTCTTTTTAATCTACTCGCTTTACTTTCACAAGCAGAATAAGCTTTATTACTGGGGCTTAAAAGTTCAAAATAAGATATATTTAATAAGGTGTTTTTTAATAGTCTAGTAAAAGCAAGTTTGCAACAAAGAGAGACTAAGCTTTAAAGTTTTGAAAAGAGGCATCGTTGCATATTTTTTTAAGTAAATTTTAGTTATATGTCGCAAGCCAAACTATCGTTTTTTGAAATGATGCGTTACATTTGTTTGTATTATTTTGTTTTTAAATAGTTCAATACTACGCACAATAAATAATAATGTTTTAATACCTTTTGATGAAATGATGAATACGGACATTAAATGTTATTTCCACGTACTAGGTTTCAATTTTTATTTTGCGGATATCGTCATACTTAAGCGACTTCATATTGTGATATTAGGAGCATGATCGATGGATTTAAAAACTTTCACGTCAGATATGATTTAATTTTTTCAAAGCTTTTATTTATAGTTACAATTCATGTCTAGCAAAAGAATTTCTAAGATATGTACGTTAAAGACAACAAAGAAATTCCAACGAGAGAGAAATTCAGTCGGAAATTTTCGAAATTCCGACCCAAAAAGAGCATTTTTTACTGCTTAATATATGATCTATCCTAAACTCTAAAATACAAATTATTTTTGTCAGCAGACAGTTTTATGCTTTACATATTCATGGTGAAACATGTGATGTCCCATCCACTGATCTCCAGTTTCGATTGCAATACATCCAAATTTTATATAAAAAAAATACACTGTGGTAACATATTTATTAATTCCAATGCTTTAAGGTGTTTAAGGTAAATATCTGCATAAAATAATTATTAAAATAAGGTAAACATATTTTGGAAAATAATTTATCAACCTTGCCGTTAAAACATCTTTACAATCAGTCTTGGGCATCAGAGTGTAAAAATCACAAAACTGAAATAATTTATTACAGATTATTTTTTTGCTTATTTTGTCAGAAAAATTCCAAATTATTTAGATTTCAATTCAAGGCGAGAAATCTAACTGCGACGATCGTGAATAAAGTGGGACTCGTTGCGCCATCTCTTAGCAGCATTTAGAAATACAAAAAATCGTGGAATTTATGGAGACGTATAAGTAAATTTCAATGATGAAATTTTACTCTTCGTCGCATGGCATGTGACGCTGGCTATGCGGGCACAAAAACGCTATATATATGAGATGCGACGCTGATAGAGAAGGGATTAAGGGTTACAAAACAAATTATGTACATTTTTTAGAAAAAGTACGAGGTAGCAAAAGTTCTTGTTTCTTATAACCTTTGCTTATTGCTAAGTATTCTATAGGTAACAATATTATGTCCTTTCGAAAGGTATTCTATCTTCTTAAGTTTTTTACCTTAAGACTTTTACTTGCTTTGTTAAAAAATGAAACAAAAAGTATTTGCCTTTTTAGAGTGTTTAAAATGTCTAATTAACTATGCTAATCCCGTTTCGAAATTACGCGAGAAATAACGGTCTTATTATTTCCGTAAAATCGAAATTAATTCATTCCTTTAATGATCTTTCATGTGTCCCCTTGAACCTTAGTTACAAGAATTTAATGTTGAAAAACTCTAATAATTGTGTTAATGATTACTTTATTTCTTTATTACTTTATTGTTAATGCTAAATCAAGTGTTCTTACTCACTTCAAGGGCTGTAGTTAAATCTTAGCACCAATAATTGAAAAATCTTGCACCTATCTGAACCTCGTTAGTGAATTAGATCAGGTTTTTCTGAGTTTCCTAAATTTGGCAAAAAATCAGTAGATATATATAAACTATTTAACTATATTCCTGCATAGAATTCTAGTAGTACATATTTGAAGTGTCTAGCAAATGTTTAGATTACTATTAGAAGTTTAAAGGTAAGTAAATGGGTAATTTACGGAGGCCAAGATGGCAGTTTGTTCACATAAAGTGTAATGGTGAAGTATGAGTCCTTGCTGTCAGATTCAATTGACAAAGCGGCCTATTTAATATCAAGTAAGTTTCAGTCCTCTCTACTGCTGAAGCATAAAAATATTGATTGTGATAGATTATTTGATAAGTAATTTCAGTCTTCTTGTCAGATTTATTTGGCAAGCCCTACATATAAACTGTTATAAAATGCATGTAAGATTTTAGTTGTATTATAAAGATATTTATGTTCTCATAAGCTTTACATAAGTCTCTTAATTGTAGAAAATAAGTTTATAATATTTAATTTCTATTTTCTTAAACTTTGTTCGAACTCATATTAATATTTTGTCCGTGCTGGTGCACATTTGATTAAAAAACTACTTTTATTTTAAGAAATATTGTATATATGCATCCAAAATTTATGATTATTGCTTTAGATAGTATCGTAAATATGTATTTACTGACTCTTATGAGTATCATATCTCACTGTAGTTAAACATTTCACTGTTAGTGAATAACAGGCATGGTGACGGCTGTTCTGCAACAAGTATTTTCAAAAAAAATCATTTTACCTGTTTCATACACCAATAGCAATATTTTGTTTTGATATAGTGGAAAAGTTCTAACACCACTTTAGAGTTAAGTAATTGCCACTATTTCTTGGTGTTCAGATGCATGAAATTTTTTTTACATTGTATGAAAAATAAATTGAAATAAGAAAAATAATAAATCGAATAATCCAACTACAAAAACTCCAGTTTGTGACTATATTTACAAAAATTTTACAAGTAATGTAACTTACAGTTATAAGTTTTAAGACTAGAGTTATGAAACATATAAAAGTATGAAATCCATAAAAACATAAGCAAAAGCTAATAAACTTAATTTTAAAATATCTTTACTTAGGAATACTGTTGAAAATATATGATCCAAAACTTCACAGATAAAGGAACTTAAGGCATGAACATTAACAACTGAAATCAAAACAGTTTTACTTAAATATGAGTCCAAAAATTACACAGCAATAGTGATCTAACTTATACCGTTGGCTTAAATAGCACTGAATAACGATATGTAGATAAATTAGCATAGGTATAAATTAGTATAATAGGTACTATTTAAGTTATCTAACACTATTATCTTACCCGAAAATTCATCTCCTTTGAGCAATTTTTTTTTATATATTTAATTTTTTATTTCTTAATATTTTTTGGTGAATTGATATTTTTAATACCAATTAAATAAGAGGACTATCCATAATTCTGAAATTACGTTTAGAGCATATTCGATGTAAAATAATTTTGATCAGAAATAAAAGCAACTGTTACTATCGTTTGAAACAGCTCTTAAATTTTGACGTTTCTCGCTATTCTGAGAAAAATATTTTTTGGTATAAAAATTTCCTGTATAGAATTAGATTTATATATATTCGTTTATAAGAAATATAATCTTTAAACATTACCATTATCCTTATATTTCAAATCAAAGATTTTTTTAAATATATGGTATATGTTTCAATCATTTAGTACGAAATAAAACAATAGATACTTGATAAATCATTCTCATTTCGTTATTGCAAAAATTATTTATTATACTTGAATTTCTTTGTATTTATTACACTACCTACAGTAATAGAAGTCATGACAAATTGGTATCACGTGTTTCTTATCGATTAGTTATCATAAATAAGAACTTTTATTATATTTTTATTTCTTAACTAATTGCTTTAGTTTATTTGATATTCTGTAAACAAAATTTTTGTATTTCAACGCTAAAAAAGGTGGCAACTACTTTACTTGAAGTGTTCCGGAGAAACGCAATACGTAATTCATGACTTTAGAGTTTCTCAGCACCAATATTCTTTTACACTTCTCTCTTTAGAGTAACTGCAACCATTTTTGTTATTCTGTTATTCTAGAATTTATATTTACTGTAAAATAAAATACCAAAGAGTCAGTAAAGTAATTTTTAATACAATTCAATGTAAAAATTTAAAATGCATACATACACTTATTCTTAGAATAAAATTAGTTTGTAAATTAAGCATCCGCTTAGTACAGAGAGAATATTAAGACGGATTCGAGCAAGGGTTAACAGAACGAAAGCATTTAGAAAATCATTATTTTCATTTTTTAAAGACTTAAAAACTAAAATATAATCATCCTAATTATACAACCTAAAACATTCATACATATTTATTTCCAAATTTCTGTTTGTGTTAATGAATATCAGCGTAGAATACAGCAACAAATTCTAGATAACTTTTTCTGCATGGCATATTATTTACTGAAATGATTCAAATCTCGCCAACCGTATTATTTCAGAGGTAAAAATAGTTCAGGTATGGTGTGAAGAAGCGAGAGTTTGTTAGTTTATACAATTTTTACTGTTTAGATTTAGATTACATCTTTTAAATTTTAAATGAGAGCTCGACTTGGTGCTGAATAAAGTATTCCTTCACACAATTATTTGGATAGTTAGACATCAAATTCGGAAAGATATTACATCAAAGTTTTTTGTAGTGTAGTTATTAATCTATTGCCTATATTACACAGCCGATGTCATTATTTCAACGACAGAACAGGTTATTTCAATCCATCTGCAGAGCGTAATTTTTACGATAGAAAGCAACGGACAATGCAATTTTATCCGATTTAGCTTTGGTCGTTAACAGAATGGATGTGATTATCAGCAGCGATCAGTCATTAGGATGCCTCTGCATCTGACCACTTTGATGTCAAAGGAAGAAACCGAAACAAAATGACCTGTCAGTTAATCTACAACTTGATGTTCGGAAACATTTCTTTTTTTGGATGGTTATCAGAAGACCCAGAGAAAGATTAGAATAAGCTACTTTGTCATTAGTTATTAAATGCGATTTTTTTAGTATTTGTTAGTGTTATTGTTTAGAATGGAAGAGTTTTGTTAAATATATATTCTAACTGCTTTTTTTTTAATTCTTGCTAGATTAAAAAGATGTTTTTTGAAAAGTATTTTATTTGCTTATTATTGTCATAAAATTTTTTGAAAAAAAAAATAAAGCGACATATCAGAATTAGCTACTTTTTCTTAAGTCATGAGTGAAATTGCTCGTATTTGTTAGCGTGTTTTGTTATATCAGAAAATGTTGCTAAATTAATGTTTTAATTAGCGTATTATTATTTATTAATTTTTATAATGTCTGATGTTTTCAGTAGCTTATTATTGTTATAAATTCTCTATACACCGAAAACATACCATGACACTAGGATAAGTTATAATTATTTAACTTTAATAAATACTTTTAACAATTAAATATAGTTAATAACTAGTTATTAGGTTACATTTTTTGCACGTGTTTGCATGATTTTTTATGAAAGAAGGAATTTGTTAATAATTTAAATCAGGTGTTCTTAGTTATGCTTTTTAAATAAAAAGTTGTTTTGTTAATTCTTACTACGCTTTTACAATTTCAGTAGCTTATTGTAAACTTCAGTACACACGTGCAGTACACAAAATATAAACATGCAGAAGAGCTGTTTCTTTCACAACTCAATTTCATTAAATTTATTTTTGAAGCTTCGTTTAAAATTCGTCTACTATGCTGTTATGAGATGATAATGTGTGATATTTAATATCATATTATCAATAGTAGAGTGTGTAAATTTAAACCATAGAAGTAAATCATAATTTCTTGTTCATTCTGATTTGATAAAATCGTTAATTGACAAAAAAGTAAATGCCTTTTCGAAGTATATAAATGTATTTATATAGTTCAAATATCTTAAATCTTATAATTATTTTTTTTTATAAAAGTGCCTTTAAAAAACATAAACTTGATTCAATTACATTTAATTTATAGATAATGAAACCAATTTTTGCATTTTGTATCTTATGTTTCTACATTGAAATTTGATTCATTTTCCTTTTAAGAAGAGTCTTGAAAATCACTCCAGTTGTTTTAAGATGAAAATTTCAAGTGTATAAATTTTAAAAAAAGGAATTAATTATTTTTCAAAACTTTCTTTTCATGCATCATTCTATACACAGGAATTCACTACTACTGTTTACCGAGATTCATAAATTGCGCATATTATATAATAAAATGCAAAAAAAGACATAAAAATATTACCAGAAAGAGGCACTTAAGGTGCGAAGAAAATTGACGCAAAAGATTGTGTCACAAATGTATAAAAACAGAAGCAAAAACTATAACGTAATCAAATTGACACATCACCTTTAATTTTTCCAGCCTTCTAATATCAGAAAGAAAGAAACAAAACACTGATCGGAGAGGTCATTAAACGAACGATAAGATGTTCAACGTTCTTTACTGCCTCATTGCAGAAAAAGAGACAGACTGCTTGGAATTTGTTTAAATGTAAATGTTTTCGTGCGTTGTAACAAGTTGTAAGGCTGACATTATTTTTAGTACTATGGTACTTAACTAATTAACCCTCAAGTAATCGCTTTTATTTTCTTGAAACAAAAAAATATATCTTAAAATATGCGAAAAGTTTTAGTCTAACAACCAGAAATTTTTACCACAATCAACGTGGGTAAAAAGTGACTTTGATTTTACTATTTTTTTTTTAAATTGATTATCAAGAGAAATGTCTTGATTGATTATCAAGATTGATTGATTGGATTGATTATCAAGAGAAATGTTTTTTTCTTAATACGCAGTAACTGGAACAGAATCCTAACAAATTATTTTTTTGGACCAAATGTTTGCAAATTAAAGTCATTTTTTACCCACGTTGATTGAGGTAAAAATTTCTGGTGAATGAATTCGAGACTAATTTCTGGTGAATAAAAAATAAATTCGAGACTAATGAACATTTTGCACAAAAAATCTTAAAGATAGATGGATAACACACTTTAATGAATGTTGTTAATTAATAAATTAAATTACTATCATATTGGAGTATTGAAAAGAAAACTACATTGATTTTACTATTTTTTTTGAAAAAAAATCGATTATCAAGAAAAATGTCTTTTTTTTTTTAATACGCAGTGACTGGAACAGAATCCTAACAAATCATTTTTTCTGACCAAATGTTTGCAAATTAATGTAGTTTTCTTTTCAAAACTCTAATATGATAGTAATTTAATTTATTAATTAGCAACATTTATTAAGGTGTGTTATCCATCTATCCTTAAGATTTTTTGTGCAAAATGTTCATTAGTCTCGAATTCATTTTTCGTCCATGCTCTCAAAACACGTGTATAATGTTTTTATTAAAAAAGACATTTCTTGCTGGTACGTAAAAATACTGAGTGCAAACAGCAAATAAATAAATAAATCTCTAATAAATGTCATTATAGATTTTAAAATGTGATGTTTATCAATCTTAATGACACATATCTGAATCTTTCCAATTAAATTGCTATTTTGGCATGCGATTCTATTGTTCAATAAAAACGCAATGAGTTCAGAATAACGAGATTTTTATACTATACATAAAAAAATAGTAATTTATTTTTGAGTCATAAAAATTCATACTTTGACACATAACTTTACAAAGAGTATATAACAATGAGTAAACAGTAATTTAAAAATTTCATCTCCTGGATGTTTTTTCCCAAGTTTTCATATAATTTATATTCGAAGACAAATAAAGCAAATATTTATTTTTTCTCAAAGAACTGACATAGTTTCAATTTTTGCTTACGTTAAAATCAAAATTCTGCTTGTTTTGATATCTATGTAAATAACGTTTATGAGTTTTGTATTATTCATACTATTTTAAATTTTTGGAAGAGAATTTTGTTCATTCTTGAATAACCCAGCGAAACATAATTAACTATAGTTTTATGTCATTCATAAAAGTTCTTTTTTGTGTTATGGGCCCCTCGCTTGTCAACCATAAAGGTAAGGCGCATATTTAACTCAGGCAATTACTTTTTCGCCTGAGAAACTATTCAAAGAATTTTGACACTTACATCCCACCTCCTAAAGAAATGAAGAAGAGGTACTTGAAAGATTCCCCAAGGAAGATTCTTCACTTACTTTTTAAAACAAATAAGTGAGTTAAAAAAGAAATAAAGTTTAATATGTGTCTCTTAATTTTTAAGCACAACAGAATATTGCTCCCGGGTCTTTTCCTCTCGATAAAACTTCATTAAACATAATAAAATAAAGTAATTAAATTAGTTTACGTTTGTAAAGTTATATAAAGGAAATGACGAAATAAACCTCCGTTCAGATTAAAATTTTAATCTTTATTTAAAATTTCTGAAAATTAACACTTTCTTTTTATCGCGCTGTACATTTACATCAAAAGTCATGCTGTTTAAAGATTTGCGATAAACTTATTGTAACGTCAAGTAAGTTTTATCTCCTGCCTAATTATTTGAAAATTGATATTTTTATATAATTTATTTAAGCGTACTCTTATGACAAATCGCAAAATTACAGTTTTCTCTCTGTACTTGAGATGGTCTCTTTTACGAAGTTTTTTCTTTTAAATTAAAATTTGATCTAACTACTTGATGGAGTCCTACGAGTTCCCACAAAATGCCTTCTTGGAACAATTAAAATTAAAAGAAAAAGATTGTTACCAATTATTTCTTTATACGAAGGGAACAACCCTTCCAAATCTTCAATTGTGAAACCGAAATTACCATTTAGATACATTATAGATGATTTAATAAAAATAATTTGCCCTAACGTTACCTTTCACATGTTCTTCTAACCATAGACATCAAATTTTAAAAAAATAGAGAATCTGCACTATTCTTAGTAATTACTGTGAATAATGAATCTGCAAGAAATATATTTTCATCGAGAATCACCTTTAAAAGCATAATACTCAATAAAAGGAACTAATTAAAAGTCTGAATAAAGAAGAAAACGAAAGTAAAGTGTTTTTATCTATTTTTTTTTTAAATATATAAGCATACTCTAAAAAAAACTAAAAAACTAAATGAACTTTCATCAATTGTTACGTTTATTCTTCTCTGACAAAGTAATGAACTTGAATAATTTTTGGTTTAAGAATATAATTAATAAAATTAGTTTTTAAAGTTTAGGACATCCTGTATTTATATGTGTTCATATACAGTTTATTTCATCCGTTTTGTGCTATAATCATATGCTCTTTTCCTTTGCAATACTTAGAAACAGACAAAGCAAGTTATTAACATAAATACTAATTCAGTTCTATTCTCATAAATGTTATACAAAAAAATAAAGCGTTCCCTCTACTGAGCATTGTAGGCCATTAAGGCTCCACAGTTTATGTGACCGTTGACATGACCGTAACTATTTGATAAGCATTGTGCACAGACCTGCTTTACTTCACAGAAAAAGTGGTACAAAATGATCTAAAGCTGGATTCTGCTAAACAGTAGATCAGTACTTTCTAATACTGTTCGAAGCTGGGTAGGGAATTAATCTTAGACTATGTCAACTTTCATCTATCCCAAGGTACCTCAAGATAGAACCAAGTTAACATGTCTTATACTGGTGATTTGGTATTTAATATTTGTAGTGGTAGTTACGCCACACTCCAGAATTTAATCTGTGATAGAATTCCATGAACAAATACCACTAGTTGATTCATGCTGTTTATTTATTTACATCAATTTTCGCTCATTATATATATATATATTTTTTAATAACATTTCGCTCGTTATTTTTTTTCCTTCATTTTTGCTTATTGACCGGGAGACTTTATTTACTTCACCGGATTTTTTTTCTTTCGAGAAGCATCAATATTGGCAAGTTCTTATCACGTCTGCAGGTCACCATTGTAGAGAATTAATCTTAGACTATGTCAACCTTCATCTATCACAAGGTACCTCAAGATAGAATCAAGTTAACATGTCTTATATACTAGTGATTTGGTATTAAATATTTGTAGTGGTAGTTACGTTACTCGTACAGCTCCAACACGCTTTCATATTATACATTCGAAGACAGGTTTGTAGTTTTGTATTGATAATGAAATGTTTAACATACTCACATTTTGCAACTTTATTTTCAGCGAGATTGTTTTCCAACTCTACTTTATAGTTTATAAAATAATTAAATTTTTTCCCAAATAATAAAAACAAAACATGCGAAGCGTTGATAATTCTATTTCAAATTCATTAATGTAATAAGTAATAGTTGTAAAATGGTTAACACTGGAAGATTTATTCTCATGTACTACTTTTAAGGTCTATCTCAAAAGCATATACTATTTAATACATATTTGAAACATCAGATTTCTCAAATAAATATTTCGATCAATATTAATTTCGCATCCCGTCGCTGACTAGTAGCGAAATCAAATTGTCTACTTCCCACTTTAATTTCAACTACACGGGATATTGCGACTGGCAGAAACCACGCAGTCTACCACATCTTTCATGTGTGGATATATTTAGAGTAAAATTGCTAGCAATCAGTGTCTCGAAGTGTTTCCCTTCAGCGAGCGATATAAATATTTATGCCAACCTCTAGTAGCCGCATTTGTATTCTCCAGGGAGGAGAATGGGCTTGTCAGACTTTGAGTTGAGCAGGCACGTCCATGCATGTTCTGCAGCAGATGTTTCTAATTTTAAATAACAACTGAATGTAGATTTTCGGCATTCGGACAATGTATTCAAAAATGATTTTTATGTCTGAAATGATTGAGAATGTTTTTAAAATAGAACCGTCATTATTTTGACAATTTTCTTAATATTGGAAATATTTTTTATTTCACTTTTGTTAAGGGCTTGCAATAAGATTTATATACATATATATATATATATATATATATATATATATATATATATATATATATATATATATATATATATATATATATATATATATATATATATATATATATATATTGTGTGTGTGAAATGGGATACGTCCTTTAATATAAAAATCATATTTGGAAGTACCGAGCAAGAATGTTTCAAATAATGTCCCTTTACATTAAAAAAAGAAACAAGAGTGCTAGGAATATTGTGAAAATGTACATCGGGCCGTGGTACTTCCCCTTAAAAGCATCATTTTAATAAATATTGGCACATTTCAAAAAAACAAAATATATTACCAGTGACAGCTAGTTGAAAGCTTTTGTTAAATTAGCTTACTTAAAGTTGTACATAATCAATTTAAGGAAAACAAAACAAAATAGGAACCAACTGGTTGCATTAATGAAAATATATTAAAATAATGCTAATAAATCATAATTATGCAAATTAAATGAACTAAACATATTTTATGCGTTGATGGTTGTCCTTTAGCATTCTATAGAATATTGTTTCGCAACGGGAGGCGGTGAGAGAATGCTGAGGGACGGTAAACTTGTTTGGGGTAAAAGGGAAGGTGGTAGGTATGCTTTGGGCGGTGGAGGGTGATGAGTACGTTTTGTCATTAAATCTCTTTCATTTTAAATCTCCCAAATAAAATTATTAAATTAAGATTAGTTTAATAAATAAATTTAATCTAAAATTAATAATGAAAAAAAGATTAAATTAATATAATAATTTTAGATTTTCCGATTCAGCATTTGTACTAGCAATATAACGAACTTATGCGACACATATTCTACAATCGAGGACCTGTTGTCAGTTGTTTTCGCCTCATTCAAGCCATTTGGAGAAAATCGAAGTGCATGCGCTTTCAGTATGAATGTTTGATTTCACCAATGTTTCTTACGATGGTTTTCGTTTGCTTCTTTTCAGTTCCCTTCCCTCATTTCGATTTGATTTTACTGTATATCAAGTCAGGTACGTTCGGAAATTAGTTTTTTTTATAGTAAATTATTTATTAATTTTGAGGAATAGTTGATTTTCGTTCGTCGTTTGTATTTTGCTGCCGCTAAAAAAGTCGATTAACAAAAAGAAATGTCGTCAATACAGTGTCGCGTACTTTAAGTTCGGATTTATTCAATCGGCGTTGAACTCTCAACTACGCATGTGTTTACTTTGTAACAAAGTTTTATCTAATGAGGCAATGAAACTTTCCTGTTTGTAGGAGCATTTGCAACAAATTCATCCTGAAGAACAAATAAACATTTGTCATTTTTCACGAACATCAAGGGCAGTTTCTGAAGGCACTTTCGATCTCAGGCTTGCAAATAACCTCAGCACAAAAATGCGACAATAGTTTGTTAGAATCTTACAATATTTCAAAATTAATTTGTTAAATTTGGAATATCTGGGAATCTATCATACCATCGGTGAAGAGTAGATGCTGCCGGCTGTCAAGGAAGTTTAAGAAACAGTTTTATACCAATCAACCGCATCCAATGAGATCAAAAATAACCTATTAAGCAATGAAACAGTACAGCAAGCTGATAGCTGAAGACGTTGAAGTTTCCTTATGCAAACTTTTGATATCCAACTTATTTTACCTTCAAGTTGATGAGTCAGCCTTGCCAAGTAATGATGCTTAGCTGTTGGTGTACGTATGGTTTGTGAAGGTGAATCTATTTTTAATACTGTCAAAGATTATTTCAAAGAGAAAAACAAAAAACATTTCTCTTTCTAATATTATGTCTGTTGCCACTGCTGGAGCTCCTGCTAGGGTGGGTCGACATCGTGGGTTTATCGCCATTTGGAAGAGGGAGGTACCAGATATTTCAACTGGTCACTGCGTGATTCACAAACAGCATTTATTTATTAAAAATCTCAGCGACGGTTTGCATCAGTCATTGCAACATGTCGATCTCTGCTGTTAACAAAATTCCCAGTAAAGCTCTCAACATTCGATTATTCAGACAGCTGTTTAAAAAGTAAAATTTTTTAAAAAAGAGAAAAAACGATGAACTATTTAATCACTTGCTATTACACAATGAGATTAGCTTTCTTTCCAAAGGCGTCCGCCTCAATTGGTTTTAGAATCTTTTCGACTCTGTTCTTGAGTTTCTTGAGGACAGAGATATAGCTCTGACAGACAGATTGTTAGACTTGAAGATAGATGTTGCATACATGATGGATTTATTCGCAAAATTTAATGGTGTTAATTTAATACTTCAAGGTGTAGAGCTCAATTCGATCACTACAAAATCAGTTATTTTAGCCGTTCTAAAAAATAACTCATTTTGTGGAAATGGAGTTTAAGCCGTAATCAGTTCAGCTAATTTTCAATCTTATCGGAACTTGAAAAGAATAATGAAATTCCCTCTGACTATACAAAAGAATATTGTCAACACCTTGGGTCTTTTCACGTGGACTTTTCTGATCGTTTTAAAGACGTTTTGTCCCTGCAAGTCTCTCAATGGGTTATGAACCTTTTTGTGAATACTGAAACAGCAGAGGTTCAGATTCAGAAGGAATTCGTCAAACTTTTAACTAATGAAATTTTGAAATGGTGATCGTGTCACAGAACTTTGTCTTCAAGTTAACATCAGTCGTCTCCAACCTGGACTGTGGACTATCATCAAAAATGTTTATTGTCTTCCCGTCTTGCTACCTTGTCGAACTCAGTGCTGTGACGGATCTAGTCACAAAAAGAGAGAAAACGAGGGGAGTTGCATCTTCACCTCACTAAAAATATTGAACTGAACGTTAAGAAACTGCACTGATTCATCAAGCACAATCATATCACTGACATAGTTACTTGATTGTTTCGTCGATACTACTTTTTAGAATAAAATGATTTTAATGTATTGGGTGTTTTTAAATTTTCTAATTAAAAATAAATGACACTTTTTAACCATAGGTTTCTTTGTTGCAATTTTTTCATTGCCCTATTTATTTTGATTATAACAAAAAGACAGCGATTACCTGCCGAGAGAAAAGTATCAAGTTAACAGGGGTATTTTAATTTCAAAAAAATTTAACGAGAAAGGAAATTGCTTTAAAATGTTGTCCTTTATTATTCAGCACCCCCTCATCCGTTCCCATGCTCTAAATAGCTGGATTTTTACTAAAGATCTATCTATAGTAGATAATAATAGAAAGATAATCTATAGTAGAGATAATCTATGCTACATATTTTAAAATCTTTAATCATTTCAAATTTTACCGAATACCTCTAGGCATTCTTTAGAATGACGGTGATGCATTCTGTTCTAAACATATGCATACGCATAGTCTACGTACATATGCATTATGTTGTGAGGCATTAATCTTATTCTACTTTACTTATACTTATTGAATACACAATATTTTTGTCGAAATATACTTTATTATATTCGATTTATTTAAAGTATTGACGACAACGCCTTTTTTTATCTTTCTTTTCCTTTACGTTCCTACTAAATATTTTTTCTTTTTTCCAAAAATGAAAAGAATTTTGCTATAGACACTCCAGATGATTTTGATATTTCTTTTCGAAATTTAAATTATGTGCTTAAATAGATAATTTCCATTTTAAATTAATTTACTTTACGAAAACTCTTTTTAAAAATTCTTTAAAAAACTATTTTTGGAGAATAAATTATTTATTTCGTTCCAAAAAAAAATGAATGAACTTTTATCATTTTGTCTTCGAAAAGAACTCAAGATGATATTTCTCTTTGAAATTCGAAACATTTTTACAGTGGAATTTCATTAGGTAATAAAGATATCTATTCTGAGAACCATTTTCTCTCTATACTTTGTGGGTTTCCTCTTCTGTTATTTCCACTCAGTCATAACAAGGCACAATGCAGTTAGCGAATGGAACGTTTCTCAGTAATTTATTCTGCATTCTTTCGAATTCTCTTTATTGAATGGGTCATTTGTTTCAGCCCCCGAACAAAAGTATCATGGGTAAAATTTAATACAAATCTCTTTTATCTGAGTTATTATACCAAGAACTAAAAATGTAGTTCATATGGAGTAAAGTTGATTCAGAGATTTAACATTGAAATAAGCATATCTGAGTCATAAATTTTTCTACGAAACAGAAGGGAATTACTAATATTCTTTTCTTGGGAGTAACCATTAATCTTTTTTTGCTAAAAAAATACACTTTTATTTTTGTTTCAACTTGGAATGTCATTATTGTTGTATTTTGAAAAATCTTGTTATCCAGTAATTTTAAAAATCATTTTTTTGGAAGTAATATTGGAGGTAATTTGAAAACAATATATATTTTGGGCAAAGTATCAAATTCCTTTACGTGTAATAAGAATTCTTGATTCGCAATTTAAAACACAATATTTTTTATTTGATTAAATTTCAAAACAATAAGCTCAGAATATTTCTGATCAAAAAATCAATTTTATATCTTAAACATACTTTTATCAACTCTTTCAATTGTCTACGAACTATCACTTTTTTAATTGCCTATACACTTAGAAAACTTAATATCATGATCTTCCGATCAATTTTGAATAACAGCAGTGTTAATATGGTTTCCACTACATATTGAGAACCCCATGGCTTATCAGATCGAAAGCCATTAAAATTATTGTTGACAGACGCTTCAGAATACAAAGAAAGATTCCCTTTTAGCACTTTGTCAAAAATTAATTTTTCCCAAAGGTCAAGTAAATTGGAAATGAAAACTAATAATTCATTTAAAGATTTGGTGAAACAGGAATGCCAAAAACATCGTTGATAAATCGATGTAAACTTGGTAACATATTATGTTAACGTGTAAGCCGTTAAAGAAAGAGGGGCAAATAAAAGATTTTTATGCTCGGTTGTCTGACATTAGATAATAATTGCTTAAACTTTATTTATATTTGTATGAATAATAATTGGTAGCAAAAATATGGAGAAGATGATTTTAATTCACAGAATATTCCATTCACTAAATTTGTGAGATTGAATAAAAGCTGTTTTTATTGCGAAAGGCATTGGGAATAATTAAATGAAAAGAAATTTCGTAAATAAATGAAATGCAAAAGCTTAGAAATATTCAAAACCTATAATGGCATGGCATACATCCCAGCGAGATACTGAAATAGCTTTATTCTTACTCAAATATTTTTATAATTTTTTTTAACTTAATAGATGATCTATATTCAATACTAACACCATTGACATGCTGAAATATGCACAACATGTTTCCGAAAATTTAAAACGAAAACTATTATCTTGTTTAGTAATCTTTCAAGAAATAAAAATCATTATCTGAAATATTTCATATCACAACAGAATAAAATCTATTTTTAGAGATTCCTTTTACATCTGCCTAACACATTAGCATAGAATGCGAAAACCGTTATATGGTTGCTGATGTTTTGATTTCATTAAAATTCGTTATTATTTTTCATACTTTCTTTTCCGCAACACATTTGAATGCGTAAGGCTGAGAAAAAGATTCTTGGCATTAAATTTAATCAATTAATAGCCTATACACGGATTCCTAAACTTTTCTTGGCGAAAACTATGCTAAAGTACACAAGGGACTAGCATTTTTGATTTCTTGGTGAACGGAGGTATCCTGTTGGGCTTAGCCCTGCAGCCACACATTCTGAACCATTTTCTAAATTTATTAATTTATATGAACACGGAAATTAAGTTTTTTTTTACTTTGGAACTCCGTATGATTTCTCATATTTCTGAAATAAAATATTTCTATTATATGTCAAATTTAATTCTTAATTTAAAGAAGTTCCTATTGTTTAAAATCTACATCATTCTCTGGAATAATATATTAGGAATTGGAAACATGCCAAACGACATGTTTTATACATCTGATAGTATTATGGGGACCGGAAAGTAAGGTCGTTTCTGTGGATTAAATATTCGTCAGTCTAAAAAACCAAATAAATTTTTTCCGATTAATTTCGATTTATTTTAGATCCGGCATTGAAAGGTTGTTGTTAACTAGGGTGAATACATTGTCAATTAAAAATAAAGTTTTGATAACAAATATCAAGTGCACCGAAACAACATTACTTTCCGGTCCCCTGGATAAATACATTAACTACTTTAACTAACTAAAATATTCCTAGATAACCATTAATGTATCCAATGTGCCTTACACTCCAAGGTTTATCTGAGAAAAAAGACGTACCTAAAAAAAAAAAAATAAACAAGTCGTATTGAAAATATTGATATATTTGCTTTGTGGCCGTTGCACTTCTGAAAACAAAGATTTTATCACATTATTTGAGAAAAATATATGTGATATTTTATAACTAAACCCATAGCTAAGGTTACTGGATTTGCACATTTCTCAATTAAAGAGGTAAGTAATCATAATGTATCCTTCTATTAAATGAATATACTACTCAGGTTAAAAATATATATAAAGGTGTTATAAAACAAAAGATATTTGTCGATATTTTTTCTATTACAAAATATTTTCGTCAGACTTCATTGCACTTCTAAAAACATATTAAGCATATTAAGCTGGCAAGTATAAAAAAGCATGTAATAGATTGTTAAGGTACCTACCTTACCATGCTTGGGAGACAGCTTAAACAGCTAATAAGCATGAGATGCTTGTACATAGCTCATCATGCTAGTACGATGTATGCTAGGTATCTAGCAAGTGATGCTGGCAAGCATAAAAAAGCATATAATAGCTTGCTAAGGTACCTACCTTACCATGCTAGGGAACCTGCTTAAACAGCTAATAAGCATGAGATGCTTGTACCTAGCTTATCATGCTAGTACGATGTATGCTAGGTATCTAGTATGTGATGCTGGCAAGCATAAAAAAGCATATAATAGCTTGCCAAGGTACCTACCTTACCATGCTAGGGAACCAGCTTAAACAGCTAATAAGCATGAGATGCTTGTACATAGCTTATCATGCTAGTACGATGTATGCTAGCTATCTAGCATGCGATGCTGGCAAGCATAAAAAAGCATATACTAGCATGAAAATCTAGCAGACCTAGCAAAACATAGCAAAAACTAGCATATTTTTGTTGCTGGTACCAGCATAAATTTTGACGTGGGTCATCAAAGCTTACCTTAAAATCGTTTTTGTGAATGCCCATGAGAATTCAAAGCGAGTTTTCTTCCATGGAATTAATGGATTTAAAATGATGACCAAAAAGGGAAGTTTTATAATTCCGGAGAAGGCGAAAATCAAAATGTTCTTCTTCTGATGAACTTGATGCTTGCATCCGTAGTTTTAAATATTTTCCCAAAAAAGTGAAGAACAATAATTGCTATATCAGACGAGGCATTATCAGGATACAAAAACCACTAGATAGCTCATCACATTTGACATAATCTGACAATTTCAAAGAATTACATTATGCTATAGCCACAGACTTTGACAGTCGGACCAGTCGGCAGGAATTTGTTATGAAGGAAACAATGAAATACTCATCATCACGAGGTTTTTTTAATGTCTTTGACAAGATTTTTTTGGCCCCTAAATTTATATATTGTGCTACAAATGATAAATTTTATAAAGACTCTTGAAGAATATGTATATATATACATTTTAGGCTAAAGATAACTCTTAAACTATTAATATTTTGTTTTTGCATGTGGTTATAGCTAGAATTTTGATCCTACTATTAATTTGTAACAGCAACTGTTAATATATTTTTAAAAATATTACATCAGGCAATTTTTTGAACTGCTATGCGAATAGCATTCAATTTCGACGGTAGACATGTACTGGAACATAACTAAAGTAATAGTAACTCCTTTGTAATCGTAACTGAAGCAATCGTAACGCCGTTGTAATAGTAACTGAATCACTGGAGCAATCGTAAAATCGTCATCCGTCAATTATAAAATCTCCTGTCTGATACCAATGTTCCAAGACTAGAACATCGTTAAAAACAGACTTTAAATCCTATTTCACGCATTTGTTTTTTACTTTATTGTTTTTAAATATTTTTAGTATTGGAATTACAAAAATTTTAGTTATTAAGTTAATCTTTTCTTAATTCAGTGTTTAAATAGTAGATTCTATAAATAAAAAAAATAACTATATTTAGTGAAGTATGCATCACGTTTTCTCTATAAAACCACTTAATAAAAATAGTAGTAATTCATTTTTAATGCACATAGATAATCATATGACAAAGATTTGTGATATGTCCATAAGACGGGAGGAAGAAAAAAAGCGTATTTATCTCTCACTTAAACCTATTACCATCACGAAGAAAATTTTTTTCCAATTCAGGAATTATATGTACATTTCGTCGTATGATCAGCAAATAATTTATTACTATCTACTCCTTCAGATTAGCTGAATTTAAAAAAAAATCAGTTTCTTTTTCATATTTTCTGCCAGAACGTTCACTATAAGCAATGAATTAACACATGCACTACCACCTAAATCTCTATTTCCAATAAACATCTTCATGAATATCTCATTTCAAAATTCTAGTTCTCTGGTATAGATGAAGCAATGGAAACACTCTAAAATAACACTTTAAAGCAGTCATGTCAAAGATACGGCCAGCGGGCCACATCCGGCCCCCGGTTCGTATCAATACGGCCCGCGATCGCGATGTGTCACAGAAAGAAGAATCGTGTTTTTTAGAGATTTTAGACTTCACTCGATTCCTCTACGGAAGTTTTAAAATGTGCACACTACATTTATAAGTAATTTCAAGGGCAGCGCGTGCCTGGACAAGCGAGAGAGATATACAGTAGCGCCATTTCTTAGCAACAAGCGGAATCTTCGACTGGAATATACTTAGCAGCACAACTACGGATGGCGCTCCTGCCATGGCTGGAAAACATTCGGGAGTTGTAACTAAATTAAAACAGAAAGCATCAGGGAATTTTGTGGGATTTCCCTGTATAATCAGGAATCATTGGCATCCAAACATTTAAAAATGGACAATGTCATGCAACCTATAATTAAAATAGTAAATTTTATAAGGAGCAGAGGACTAAATCACCGAAAGTTCAGGCAGTTTTTACAAGATTTGGACGAAAATTGTTTTGATGTCCCTTATTTCACCGAAGTTCGTTGACTCAGTCGAGGAAGAGTTTTAGAAAGATTTTTTCCATTACGTGACCCTATTCTAGCTTTCATGTTAGAAAAAGGCAATCCAATTGATTATGACAATGACCGGTGGATTGATTGTGCCTTTTTGGTAGACATGAATTAACACTTGATTGATCTGAATGTAAAATCTGATTGTCACTCAAATGTATTCATGTATTCAAGCCTTTGAAACAAAGTTAAGGCTGTGGGAAAATCAGGTAAAAAATCAAACTTTGGATCATTTCCCTCATTTATAATCATTTGGCACAGTGAACCACAAAGAAATTGGATCAATATTCTCAACTTCTGCAAAATCTTATCACGGAATTCAACAATCGTTTTGAAGACTTCCACAAAATGAAAGAAACGGAATTCCCAATTTTCAACAATCCATTCAATTTTGAAGCTTCACACCTACCAGTTCATTTGCAAATGGAGTTGATAAATTTTCAATCGGACAGTATTTTGAAAGAAAAATTTAAAGAGGTTAACGCTCTTACATTTCATGCACAATATTTCAAGAGTTTGGATAACTACCCAGAATTAAAAAAGCATGCAGCACGCATTCTGTGCATGTTATTTATGGGAGCAGATGTTTTCCGTCATGAAAATAAATAAGAACAAACATCACGCAAGACTTACGAATGAACATCCCCAATCAATTCTTAAAATAATTATAACAAATATGAAACCGGACATCAATGAGCTTGTCAAAAACAAGAGAAGTCAGGTATCTGGATCCTCGAGCTCAAAATAATAACCATCTTTTATAACTTTGATATGATTTTTAACAACCGTATATTATAAACTATATAATTAGATAAAGAAAATTTTAAAATAATTCAGTACATTTTTTTTATTTGCATCTGGCCCGCCTACATATTCTAAATTTAATATATGGCCCTCTGCAAAATTGAGTTTGACACCTCTGCTTTAAAGCCACCACATCCCTATGCACTTGGTGAAAATAAAATTTGAATATAATATATATATATATATATATATTAAAATCACCGCATGCACTCTTCCCACTAAAACTATAAATTTTATTTTTTACCCGTATAATGGATGATCGTACTGATAATGAACGGCACCATTTTTAGCATGTAAAATGCTGAAGTAATAATTATTGCTATCATAAGACAGTTGCTCTAGGGCATCGATTTCAAAATATAATTTACAGTGATTTATCGTATGAACAGATTTATGCAATATTTTCAATAGGAGCACTTGAAAAAGGAAATATTTAAAATTAAATCGATTAAGTTTTTATAATTTTTAGAGATTTTAATTCTTTACTAGAGATATATTACCAGATTACATCTAATCTGGTAATAGAGATATATTACCAGATTAGAATAGAGATATATTACCAGAAACAGATTATTAGAAACAGGTCACGAGAGATAAAAACTCCTTATAACCCACCTCATACAAAACCAACCGCTGGCTGTCGCAAGACCAACTTCTGCCTGATACAAGCCTTTTGTGAGATGGGTTACATGTATTTAATCCAACATTTTAAATATATCAATCGTCAAAGATAAAAAAGATGAAGTGCCAAACTTAAACTTAACCTTAATAAAACTTAAACAACAAAATCTTAAGCATCTAGGATTATAATCATACAGGATCAAGTTGTTGCTGTAGTCTATTTACGTCGCACTAGAGCTGCGCAATGGACTATTGGCGACGGTCTGGGAAACATCCCTGTGGATGATCTGAAGACATTCCATCACAATTCTGATCCTCTGCAGAGGGGATGTCCCCCTCCCCCGCTTTGGTAGCCCAACGACCTGCACGCATAGTGGGGCACTTTAGGGTAGAGCAGTTTAACGAGGACCAATACCGTACTCCATCGGTCCCTATGCAGACTGATCCAAGGTGTCATCCACTCGCACTCTGACCATAACTAGTGATGCTTGACTTCTGAGATCGGCTGGGAACCGTGTTGTAGCGATCAGTTCACTGCGGGACCATACAGGATTAAAGACGTTTTAAGATAAAGTGCACATGTAAAACATAAGATAAGCATGAGTAAAACATTAATATAAAGTGCAAAGCAAAAAGAACAAAGGAAAACAAAATACAAAGGAAGAACAAATCTTTTTGAAGGTATGTATACATTAAATTGGTTTGAAGTCAGTTCAGTTTTTTACACTGGCATAGAGGTCTACAGGTCCAATTGGTGCACTGTAACTTTGGTACTTGAAGCTAGTATGTAGAATGCACCACTAAGTGCTTATTAACAGATGCTTCACAATACTCTGAGATATCCAAGATTTTCACTCAATCGAAAATATGTTTTGAAAAATTAAAAATTTGTTTAAAAATAAACGTCAAGGAATGTTAAAACTAAAACTAATAACGTATTATATTATTGAAAAACAAAAAATAGATTTTTGGAATTTTGTTTGTCTTGGCCTAGAATAATAACTTGTAAACTTGCACTGAAATAAAATGTTAACTGTTATTAAAAAAAAAAAAAAAGAAAAAAATGACCACTGCCCATTTTGTGAAATTGAATAAAGAAAATTTAATCGAGTTATATGTTGAGGAAAGGATAATAAATAATTAAATGAATTTAAATTTAGTTAATAAATGAAATTACAATCTAGAAAATATGTATTGAATATAATAGAATGAAAGTCATTTTACACAGTCGACTGAGAGAAAATTGGATTAATTTCGAAATCCTTTTAGTCTGCTGATTATAAAAGTTCCACAAGCTTAACAAGACGAAATTACTGTACTGAATCAGTATTTCTAAGCTAAACGCATGCTGGTTAATTCAAAATCATCCGATATTTTGGGGATTAAAAGTTATCATAGAACACGAAGTCGTAAAATATATTTAGAGGGGGGAGATACGCAGGGTGGCTCTGATCAAAAGGAGACAAAGGGTGAAGCTCAGTTGAGGTTTGTCATCCCTTAATTAAGCCAAACCTAAATTATTGAGCAATTCACGTGACTTTTTCCTGTGAGATCATCTTAAAAACACTTGCTTATGTATTGTTATAAAAATAAATTTTTAGAAGATGTCAATAAAACTTGAATAAATATTAACAACCACACTTAAATTTGTCCATTTTAAACCTCATAAATCATTTGTTCTAATCAAACTTCTATGTCTATCACAAATATGTTTTAGGCTGTGGAAATAGTTAGTAGCTAACGCAAAAGACCAAAAAGGTATCAATTTATGCTGAAAACTACAGCATAATACATTGTAAATAAACCTAGCTGGTGAAATGCTGTACTAATTAGCCAATCTACTAACAATTATGAAAAGAGGGAATGGATTAAAATAGGTTGAAAACCTCATCACAATACATAATTAATGATTTAGTTGATAAATTAATCAGTTTAAGCTACTAACAATAGGGAGAAAGGGGAAAGGATCAAAATTGGGTGAAAAACACTGAACAATACATTATAAATGAACCTAGTTAAAGAAATGCTAAACTAATCCGCAAAAGAGGTTAAAAGCCACTTCGAAATATATTATTTATGATTTAGGTTAATGAAATAATTAACTTAAGATATCAAGAATAATGAAAAAGAGGAAAAGGTCGAATTAGGTGGAAAACCCTAGCGCAATACAATATTAATGAAATTAACTAATAAAATACTAATTATTAAAACAAATATTAAACTACGCTACTAGCCATCGTAACTATACGTAATTGATTAAAATATGTTGAAACTTCCCCTGATCAATTTTAAATAATAGATTGGTCAAATACTTCACAATCAACGCAATATTAGACATTTCAACCCAGATTAATTTATTATATTTCAATTTTCCAACTTAAAATTTGGTTTTATTCGAATAACTATATGTGAAATTACACTTTTAACCTTTAGAAAAAATATATTCAATAATACTTCTCAACTCAACTCCTCAACCATTCAGCTAGAAGTTTTTACAAAAATATAATTTTTTAATATAAATTTATTTTGAATGAAATACCGAAAAAAGAAAATAACTTAACCTTTATTTATGTCTCTGAAGAATCTTTTTTTTTTCAAGGTAGTAAAAAAGTCGATTCTTTCAAAATTATTTAAATAATGCGTTTTGAAGATAAAAAAGACTTAAACATTCAAGAGGCATTCAAAGAAAAAACAAATGATGTGAGTTTTTCCTCGAATTCAAGGTGAGAAATGGATAGCATTTTATCTAAAATGTTCGCTTTGTATATAAATGGCAGACAATAGCGCACTCTAGTAAAACTCATTCTGTTTAGAACTTTCCAAGACGATATTTTTTCTTCTTCTAAATGATGTAAGAAAAACATGAAATAGCGAAATTTTTATATGACTGCCGTAAAGAACTGTCTATATAAATGACCAGTGGAAAGAAAAAGGCTCGAAGAGAAAAATATCTAAACTTTTCATATTTTTCTTCGCCCCGGGCTATAAGCGACTTATACAGTATTACGAACACGTAAGCCACAAAGTTTGAAGACGAAAGTTAGTGTTTCCATTCGTATTGTTACAGTTTTTTTTTATGCTTGATTTCCGAGGACTAGATTCCAAATGGTTCCATTTTTAGTATAAAAAAAGTACAGTTTTTTATATTAAGTAATATATCATTTGCTACTCAATAAAGGCCGGTTCATATTATCGAATTCTAATTTTAAGGAGGCCACATTAACTTAAATAAATAAATATTACTAATCAAATTCAGGGTGCCGGTACTTTTTACCGAATTATGTTGCGCAGCGAAAAATCTGATAAACCGCAATTGCTACAGTAATAATTACAATAAAATCGCTGAAGCACTCTCATTAAATAAATATTATTATTAAAATTACAGTAAATTATTTTACGGTAAAAATGGATTTTACGGAGGAAGTACCCAAAGTGCCGTTACATTTTACCGTAATATGCTTCAGATTTTCTTTACGGAAAAAAAAATATCTGACTTCCTTCTTCTATATATCAATGTAATGTATTATGTAATTTTCCCTTTATTTCATCCTCTCCCGCATTATTTAAGAAATAATGATACATATGAGAGACTTTAGATCAAATTAACAGAAAAAAATTTTTTTAGTGCTTTTATTCATTCATGATTTTTTAAAAGTAAACACGTAATTTGAATTCTTAAGGAATTTTTTTTATTGACAATCAAACTTTTTTTTTTCAAATGGCAGGCACTGAACTTTATTCTTCGCCTAAGAAGATACCAGAATCGCTACTCATTTTACGTTACCCAGTGGGCACATGTGAACCAAAGTCATGGAGGCGAGCAACATTACCCACGCCACACTGCCACAAAGAGGTTCATAGGGTGGGCCACATTCACACATCACACAGATGACAACACAAGAGAGAAACAGACAACAGATGACAACACAAGAGAGAAACATCCATGCCCAGAGCGGGATTCGAACCCGCAGCCATTGGCTTCGCAGTCAGGCTCAATAACCGCTCGGCCACCTGGCCGGCACTTTTAATGTTAAAATTATTAAAATCAGCAGAATGTACTTGATAAAAATAAGTAGTGACGAAAAGCATCTTAAAATTTTGAGATTTTTTGCAGGATTTGATATCTATGTGCCGACCGGTTTGTGTAGGGGGCAGGGAACTGTCCTTGCACTAGAAAGGTTCTAGGTTCGAATCCCGGGCAAGGCATGGATGTTTCTTTCTCTCTATCTGTGTTCTAAGTCCTTTCTCCTTTGTGTGTGAATGTGACCCACCCTATAAACGGGTTGGTGGTACTGTGACGTGGGCGACGCTGCTCCACCGCCGTGGCTTCGCCGCACGTGCCCACTGGGTAACGAAAAGAGAGTTAACAGTTCTGGCACTTTCTATGGCCAATGGACAATAGTTCCAAGTGCCAGCCATTAAAAAAACTAAAATATCTATGTGTTTATTTTTGTTTCGATTTGAGTATTCATGGAATATTCAAGATTGTTGCGATAATTACAATAATTTAAAAAAATTTCAGTTAAAAAAACAAAACTTTAAAGTCCTTTTTCCCATTCCGGACATTTTAGAATAAACTTGTACTCTGTATTTCTAAGGATTTGTTTATTGATATTGACTTTTATTATTAATTTTTTCACAATCTGCAGAATATTTTTAACAATAATCTGTCTTGGTGATAAAACGTGGTGATTTTTTATAGGATTTGAAGTGTGTATGACTAGCAATTTCGAATTTATTTTTGTTTTGTATTTCACTGATCATAGAAAATGCTCAGATTTGTTGCAATAATCACTGTAAATTTTTTTTTAATATTGCAATACGCTAAAATTAACAACAAAAAAAAACGTTAGGAATTTAAAAAATAAATAGAAAGCATTTTTGAAATTAAAAAAAATGCCAAATGAGCGAGCATGTAAAACATTCAACATTATTTAATTTACATTTGCAGAAACACTTTCTGGAAACATCATAACAGTTTTCGAAATGTATAAGGCTTAAATACAAACGCAATTACTAGCGCAAATTGTGATGATTCAACTTTTGGTGATTATTGGTGATTCAACTTTGTAAAGCAATGTTATGAAGCTATGAATGTTGAATTTATCGAAACGGCAAAATATTTAGTTGATCCATTACAAGATATTTCGTCGAAATGTGGATTTTCCATATGTCACAGCAAAACCGCGAACAATATATATGGAAAGGCCTGTAACATAGGAGTTAATGCTCAAAACAAAGGTGGATTGTCACATAGATATAAAGTACTTTGAACTCAGATTGAAATACAGATCAAGTGTAGGTGAAATTAACATCGAATGGCGACGTTTTCATATTCACAGCATGATTTGTTTAAAATATTACTCGAACAATTGGTCATGAACGCAAGCTTCATTTCATGAATCAAATTTATGTTATTTTTTACTCTGACTGGATATTTGATTCAAATAATTAATTACATTTAGGATTAGAATTGTTGGATTAAAACATTTTTGGAAAATTTTTATTTGACTGAATTTTAAATGAAAGTTATTTTACGTAAGATTTATAAAATTTATATTCGAAGTAAGATTCGTGAAACTCTTTGGAGATTCTTTTGGTTAATGCTTTTAGTCTACGTCAGCGTCTATACCGGCATAAAAAAAAGAAATACGAAATTTGACTCAGATCTTTTATTAAGTTGATCCCTTCTCTCTAAAGATTTCAATAGTCCGTTTTAGAGCTGAATAATGTTCTTGTGTTTATACTGAAAGTGCGGGTTAAAAATTCATTTTTCCTATTTTGAGGAAAACAGAAATATTTAAAGTAATCAATATCTAAAAATAGTATTTTAATAGGAATTTATTGAAAAGCGAATTCTATATAAAAGTATGGAGTAACGGGGTCGCATATCTTCAAACCGTTGCGTTTGGTAATAACATTTCTGGTAAAAAAAAAAAAAACATAATTCTGATTACTAAAATCAACTGTATTTAAACCAATCATTTTGAAATTTTTAGTTCATGTAGTAATGGTTTACTTTAAATTCTACATTTCAAAATTTTAGTTCAAATAATGGTAAATAAGAAAGTAATTGCCCTGTTATTTTCACCAAGTTGCTTTTATTATTGTTGAAACATTGAAATTCAATGCACTTTTCATAAACTTGTGATATCTCAAAATTTCAGAGCAAAAATTTGAGTTACTTTTTGCATTAATTATCTGGACTTTCCTTAATATAAAACTTTGTCCAGTCAACAAATTCATTCACTCAAAATAATACCAAAAAACAAAAATAAAAAACAATATTATTTCACATTTCTCATGTACACCGCTCGACAAAAAGGAATTTTAAATGTTTCACAAAGGAAATAAGAATGGAAATTATATGAATTAATAAATGGATATTAACAATTATAAAAAAATAAATTATGATTGAGAAATTTTATTAGCACGATCACAGGGAAAAATAATTTAATATATTTTGTAGAAATAATTTGTTTAGTGTCAAAACGAACGAGTGATTGCAAATCAATAAGTGGAGGAGATCGGTAAGAGCTTGTGAAAAATACTCTCTTCTCCGTTTTTTTTTTTAACATTTCATTTTTATATAGTTTTTTTGGAAAAGATTATAAACATTAACAGATTTTTTTAATATTTTTTAAAATTTTAATTTGAACCCATTCAAGTCAAAATCATTTAAAAATGTTTTTATGATGTGCAAAAATATATACTGAAAAAAGTATGGCTAAAACTACCAAAGTATATAGTAAAATTTATCATGATTCTGGTCCTATGGGAACACCAAACAGCTCGTTAATTTTTATCGAAGCGATTCTGTAAATATATTCGTGAAATTGATAAAAATAACTTATAAAATTAACACATGGTCTTATAATGTGAGAAAATATGGTAAAATATGTAAAAAATTTTAATTTTATCATAATTTATCAAACCAATGGTTTAAATACCATAGAGTTTTGTTCGATCTACCAAATTTATGGGTTCTTTTATTATAAATTATTTCACCATACAGTACATTAATTTCAGCAGATTATATTTTTCTCCATGTGGAATATTTAATTTGCAATCGAGTTAAACTTAAGTTTTAGGACTGCTTAGATATAAATTAAATCTGTAATTGAATTTTTAAACTGTTGAAACCTCAGTCCTAAGCAAAAAGAATTAAAATTTTTAAACAGCTTATCACCAATTAATTTCAATTTTTAAAACTACTGGCTGTCAAGATAGATCGTAAATATTTAAGTAAACTTCTAAGGCATTGTTTTTCATTTGTTGAAGTTTTTAAAAATGGCAGTGAAAAATTAACATTATTAATACTATTTCAAGCGAATGAAATCATTAAAGAAAACATGTTTCAATTCAGTCTAGCGTGAGATATAAATAATTATGGAAGTGTATTCCCGGAGAAGTAAAAGGAAATGAGCTAATTAGTGTGATTTTAATTGGATAATGTGTTATTCATCACAAAAGATGTGGCATGTGCTTGAAAGTTTATTAAGCTCGCTGCATAGAACTGTTAAATTTTATTGTTCCAATTTTTAATTTTATATTTTTATCAATAGGAAATTCCTTATTATTTTTATTTAAAAACAATATTTAAATAATTCTACTCAAGCAGCAATGCTGGAGTACAACCTACTTTATATTTAATCAACTATGCACATAAGAAAAATATTCAAATTTACAGATAATTTTATTAGTTTATTAAATGTATACACTGCTGATAATATAAAGTCTACCCTTTGACATAGAATTTGGATTTAACAATTTTTTTTCTTTTCCTTTTTTAATTATTTTTGCCTTAATTTAAAACGGAATATGAGAAAAAATTATAGTTACCATTTTAGTAATTTATGGTTATGAAATGAAACATCCGTGTGTCGGCGTAAAAGGGACACATGACAGGGACACCGGTGTCCCAATTTTAAAAAAAAGTTTTGACAAGATAAATTAAAAGAAGAAAGAATATTCAAGCAACAACCGTTTAGAGAAATTTTAAATATTTTTTAAACGCGCTATAGGACTTTGATAACCTATGCATAAAACCATTAAATTTTTAATATACAAAGAAGTAACCCAATAATATGAAAACAAACTTTAGATCTTCTTTCTATGTTTTTTGAATAGCTTCACAGCCGGAAGTCACCTACATTGTTGGAAATTTCTCGGAAAAAATGGTTAAATAACAACTTATTCAATTGTTATTTCACATTACTCAAACAAAACAGTCAAATTACCATACATAAAGTGGTATTCAAAATTTTAACTATGAGAAAAAGCGCTTTATGACTTCTTTCACTTAATACGGTTCAGAAACCAGAATTTTATAGCAGCAACTAGGCCTACCTAATGAAGTCACTTAGTTGCTTTCAGATGGGTACATATTATAGCCGAGAGTGCTAATCTGTCAATCTCATGAAAGACAGGGTGGAGATTCGAATCCCAGCATTGACACCATGATATGTATTCCATTTCCTTTACCACATGAAGAGTTTCCAAATGTCCTTTACTCCCATATTCGTAACTCGGGACTATTAGAATACTTTCTTTTTCAAGCATAGATGACAGCATCATAAGCGCATTTTACTTTGTATGATTAATTGTTATCCTTTTAAAATTCGTTTCAATTTCAAAAAATCAATTCTTACAATCAGAAACTATGCATAATGTTAAACTCTCAGTTCAGGACGTTTTACTATTATAATTTGAAAATTATCCCAAGAACAATGCAATTATAAAATTTTTCTATGCACATATACACGCAGGAATTTTTAATCTCTTATAATAACATGAACTCTTAAAATGTCTAAAAACAATAGAAAAAACGGCAAGTAAATGAGATACGAAAAGTAGGAGTAAAAATTGAATTTCAGACAGAATTTAAAACTGAATCCATGTATAATGAAAATCAATATAGATAGCATAAAAAAGTTTTACTTAGTATTCAATATCTACAACTTTTAATTTGAGAGTTAGGAGAAATAATAGAGATGGAATTCAGTTTAATGCAGCTAGTAAATTCAGCAATGATAACTAATCTGAAGAATTAATTAATTCAAGTAGCCCTGTTTCAAACACTGGTATTAAATTGTTTAAATCCCTTCTATCTCTGATTTTTGAATTTAAGTGAGACTTTTTCTCTTTTAAACCTTATTTTACGATTTTGCTGAGTAAACTTTTAAATTCGCACTTTTGACAAGGATTTAAAAAAAAAAAACTAAACATCTGGTAAAAGCGTTAAATCATTAAAGTTCATCAAAACGTTCAATCCTCATTCCTTATTAAGTATGTTCAATATAGATATACTTATAAGGGATACATAATTTTAACTATGATGGTTTTATTTATGTACTTTAAAATGAAATTTGTTTTTTAAATTATATTTAATAAAAACGTATTGCGACTATCAAAATTAATATATGTATTTCAGAGCTTTTCTCTCCGAATTTTACTTTGATTTAAATCTAGCAGTCATATTATAAAGATTAATTTCAATTTAAATAAACTAAATTATTTAAACTAAGAACTATTAATGTTAGATAATGTCAATTTAACCATAATTTTAATTTTCCAAATTTAGCTAATAAGTGTGAACACAGAGAAAATAAATTCTGTTAAAATTACTGTACTGTATTATGACATTTCTGGTACAAAAAATGATAATTCTGATTAAATCATCAGAATATACGGTACTGTAACCATTTCTGTTATTTTCTTTCTGTTATTTTTCAATTATTTATTGGGTTACTTTACCGTTAATATGGTTGAGATTTACTGAGAATTCTGGTTTTCAAAATTACAGTTCTTATTATCACACGTGTATCAAGAAATAACTGAAAAGTAAATTTAACTGAAAAGTAATTTGCTTTAATTGAAAAGTAAATTCAATAAATAAAAAGTAATAGAAAAGTAAACTGAATAAGTGCTGTTTATTCCAAGTTCTATTGTATCATGTAAAAATTGCCAAGTTTTACCACATTTACCGAAATATTTCACATCACACATAAGAAAACCATATTTTGTTGTAAATTTTACCAAAATCATTCCCAAAACACTTCAGAAAAATTGCAGGGATTTTTGTGTTTCTATAGAGCCTGAAACACGGTAAATTTCCCCATATTCTACTGTTTTTCTCGTATTTTTTTCTTATTGTAGGTGTCAGGCAAATATCACCTATTATTAAGATGCGTTACTTTTTATAAAGTATCTCTAAAAGATATAATACTGATGATTATGACATTTTATATACAAATGATGACATTATGACGTGATTCTTATTCATAAATTGACATTATAATTCCATGACATTATTATTTTCGATTGACTTTTAAGTAATAAAGAAATTGTCATTAAATGTATTCTGAAACTCTCTTATAACCATACTCTTCTGTTATAAAGTTCTGTGGTAAAAATAGTTGCATTTGTAACTATAAAAAAAAATCTCTTGCAAAACATTTAATTTTCTTAAGTGATAAATGTTTTACAAAAAAAATAATAACCAGAATTTAGGGAAATTTTTTTGAATTTCATAAAGATTCTAGCAAAACATAGATATAAATGTCAAAAGAAAATGACGATTTGAAAATGTCTCCCGAAAATTCCTTTTCAGTTTGAAATAACAGCTGTCACCAGAAAGAAAAGCTCTTGCCAAAAAAGAACAATAAATCTGTTATTTTTTTCAATTTTCCTTCACTGCATTTAGTAACAAAGCGAAAAAAATTCAGCTACAATGGCAGATCGGAATACAGATTTTTCTGGAAAATGTTGTATACAGCGCGTGCTCTCGCTTTTACTGAACTTATTTTGTCGCAGAGACATCCCGACGAGGTTGTTTGGGGCATTTAGATTTAAATCTCCCTATACCGAAGTTACTAAATTGTGAAAAAAATGTACATACAAAAGAAAAATGCGACAGAGATAAAAATTGAAATTGGAAATCTGGGAAATATGAAATCTACAGGGTGAGAATTTTTTTTAAAAAAAACATTTTTTAATGGAATGCTCATGAATGAAAAGTTTGACGTTAACTTTAGCTAAAAGATTTTAAGTAACTTGGATACCAAACAATTCTCTTTTGAAAGATTTTATTTTAATATTCGAGACTTAATAAACAATTTCTAGTGCAATGACTGAGAATGGCATCATCATTAATTTATTGTCCTTAAATTTAAATAACAATGTCATAATAATAAGTCGTTGTCAGAATGAGTTATGTCTCAAAATTTTAGTATCTGTTCATTTATGTCCAAAATATGCTAGCAAATTAGCAGTATATGTAAAATAGCATAAACTACAAAATTATTTTTAGTATAGAAACTTCATATATATATATATATATATATATATATATATATATATATATATATATATATATATATATATATATATATATATATATATATATATATATATATATATATATATATATATATATATATATATATATATATAAAGATTTTTAAGTGGAATGATCATCTTTGGAAAATTTGATGTTGATTTTAACTAAAAGAGTTTATGTAACTTTGATACCGGGCAATTCTCTTTTAAAGGAATTTGACAATTCAATTCATCAATCCAATATAGTTACTATGTTATGAATTTTTAGTTGAATGATTATAAATGACATCATAAATGTAATGTCATTAGATTTAATTATGAAAGTAAAAATAATCATTAAAATTTTAATATTAGTTCTTTCATGAATAGAATATGCGCTAATGAATTAGAAGTGTATGGGAATATCTCTCAAACTGTAAAATCTTTTTACAATAATATTAAAGTTTTCTAAGTATAAACATATGATGAGTTTATGCTGATAATTATTTATTAATTTCCTTAAAATATAAAATAATGGGTGCTTAAAGGATTAAAATATTTAGAACTTGTATACATTTAAATATTTAGAATTAAAGCATACATCTTTAAATATTTAGAATTATTTGCTCGATTACATT
This sequence comes from Parasteatoda tepidariorum, assembly GCF_982258835.1. Taxonomy (NCBI): domain Eukaryota; kingdom Metazoa; phylum Arthropoda; class Arachnida; order Araneae; family Theridiidae; genus Parasteatoda; species Parasteatoda tepidariorum. The sequence goes on from NC_141761.1 coordinate 82,360,356, forward strand.
TTTTTTTATAAAAAAGCATTTTTTTAATAAAAAGCTTGGTATTGGAAAGTTTGACGTTAACTTCTAAAGATTTTAAGTATCTTTGGTACCAAACAGTTCACTTTTGAAAGAGATTTCAATATTAAGCATTTTAGAGTTAACTTCTAGTGCAATGATTACAAATGACGCCGTTTATTTAATGTCATTAAACTTAATTAGGAAGACCATAATAATCAGTCACTGTCAGAATGAGTAATATTTCAAAAATTTTATATGAGTTTTTTGTGTGCAGATTATACTGGCAAATTAGCAGTCTATGGAATTATCACTTAAACAGCAATTAGTTCTCAACAAAATTGTCTCTCTGCATAATTAATCATATTTACAAATTACGCTGAGAATTATATAATTGAAACATAAAGTAATGGGCATTTGAGAGGTAATAAATTTAAATTTTAAAAATGAAAAAAATTTAAATATTATTTTGGGTAATGAACAACTATTATTATGCTGAATGTACAAAAATTTATTTTACGTAAAAAAATTTTTTTTGACCGAGAAAGAAAAATTGGTCAAAACTACCAGAATGTGGTAAACTTTACCCTGTTTCAGGCTCGAGGGAAGCACAGAAAAGCTCGGTAAATTTTGCCGAAGTGCTTTGTTAAATATTTAGGTAAAATTAATAATTAAATATGGTATTATCAGTTGATAAAATTTAGTAAATGTGGTAATGTTTAGTAATTTCTTCATTATGAATTAGAGCATAGCAACAAACATAGCATAAAAACATTTAGCATAGCATAAAAACATTTATTCGATTAAAACTACTTTTCAGTTTATTTCTTAAATGTAATAAGAACTATAATTTTTCACATGTGTGGTAAAACTACCAAATGAGTGGTTTAAGTATCATATTCTTTGGTTCTTATTGCCAGTTATGTTTTTTTTTTATTTTTTTTTACCAGAATATTTTACTCTGTGTATATTAGTAGTTTACAAGGAACGATGCATGGAAACAATTGTAGAAACAATAAGAATTATAGTTTCGAAAATAAAATTGTCCAGTAAATCGTTACTATATGAGCGGAAAAATTACCAAATAAGTGGTTTAAAGATCGTATATTTCGATTTTTATTTCCTAGAATTACGCTTTTTTATCTTAACTAGAAATGGCCACATAATACTGCTATATTTACCACACAGCACGGTAAGTTTACAAGATTTTTTCTAATTTTGTTCAGTTTTAATTGTGTAGCTGAGTTTTTTTGAAACTGTATCTAAGGGATCGCTTCTAAGGAATTTTTAAGAAGAAATGAAAACTACCATTGTGAATTATTTAATTACAAATATAATTTATCTAACTATAAATTTTATTTTACTATCAATTTTAATTTTTTACTGATGCAATTTAATGTAATTTAAATTTAAACTGAAAATTTAATTTCCCTATTTTTTAAATTATTAATTCAATGAATCATAAATAATTCTTAACACCATATGTTTATAATTTTGTATGCAAAATTTCGTTACAACTGTAATATTTTATATCATGTCTTTAGTCTGCATAATACATAAATAATGATTTGCAGACATATTAATACATAAATATGAATTATTATACTATTTATAAATATAATGTTACATTTAATAATTTTATTAATACTTAAAAATCTACAATTAAATGAAAAGCCTCCGACCAAGTAAAGACTTCAAATAAGTCGAAAGTTATGTGGTTTTTTTAAAAAAAAACAACCAATTGTTCAGAATATGCCCAGTAATACATTCGAAGATAATTCTTTTTTTGATTTTGATCTTAATATTCAAATAAAATATCTATTTCGTACAAACAATGACTTTAAAAAGTTAAAATCCAAAACTGAAATATGTTCAGAATATGTTAAATAATATTTTTTGTTTCTTTGTCCTATTAGGATCCAAACTTTAAAGCATCTCTTTTATAAAAGTTTGTAAGAAATCTGCATGTTTTAATCCATTTATAGCAATTTAAACATTTCAATATCATTATGCCCTTCAAAAAGAAAGAATTAGAAATTTCAAAACAGTAGTACTAAATACTGTCATCTGGCAATCTTGTTAGGAAAATATTTTAAATCATTCTTGAAAAATTTCCCGTTCATGTAAGTTCATTTGAATTCGCTACTCGCTTTATTTTACGTCAATCTCTTTCGTTTTACGTTTTGTTCTGTTTTTTCTTCACATTTTATTTTCTGTTTATACGTGATATTTTTATTTAACGTATTCTTTTCTATTTTGTTTCAAATATGTTTTTTAGTGCATCTCACACTATTGTATTGATATATTTTGGTTTGGCTATATTGATGATATAATCGGCCTTTTTGATGATATAATCGAGTGAGCTGATGAAAAAATGATTTTTTTTTTGGATTTTTATAATTTTATTATTTTTCTCTTTTTTCATTGTTCTGTAATTCAACATTTTGAACTTATAAATACAGAGTAGAATACTGGTTATTTGAGTTACTGTGGAACACCACCAACTCGGATAACCGGATAACTCTGTTAAAGCAATGAGTATGTAAAAGGAAAGAGTAGGTATAAATGTATTACATTTAACAAACACAAAATTTATAGGAGTACAAATTATACAATTCACATGACAATTTAAAAGCTTACTTAAAAACACTTAAAGATCATACTTAAAGAGAATTAAAGAGTTTTATTTAAAAAAAAATCCTTAATCATTTTTTGTTTTACTTTACTTTAGCGCTTTTCTGCTGCAATGTTTCGCCAATTGTTTGAGGATAACAGGAATGCTGTTGTCACCTTTTCTAGTTGTTCTATATATTCAATAACACTTTCGATAGCTTTTAGTCCATGTGTATGAGAGATTTTTTATGCTTTCATGCGTTTATTTACATCGTCATTGTCTTCATCATCTTCACTAGCTTAATTTTCATTAATGACGATATTATTGATCATTTCATCGGTAATCTCGTGATGTCAGTCAACTTGCTTCCTGATTGTTTCGAAGACAAAATTCGGAAATTTTTTTGGTGGTAGTTTGAAAAATAAGCTTGAAGAAGAACAATATATTTATGAATTTATTTATATATATATATATATATATATATATATATATATATATATATATATATATATATATATATATATATATATATATATATATATATATATATATAAGAATAGAGTGGAATGATAACACATAGCCAATCACAGAAGATTTCTGGTTAGAAACTCCCAAAACAGCCAATCAAAATTGAGAACTCATGTGTGTGAAAAGGTAATAATTTTTAATAATGCTGTCTGCAGAAGTGTTACAACTAAACTTAAAAGCTAAATCTTGTTACAATTTTTATTCTGTATTGAATGTGTGAAATATATTGAACATAGTTTACTTAAAAATAGTTATATCTTTTATAAAAAATGGATCGTCATGAATATCTTAGCGATGGAGATGAACATAATTTAGCAGCACAAAATTACCTGGAAAATAATCGTAGTGCTATCAATACGCGGCGACGGAATGCGCGGTGAAGAAACGCTGAAGAGTCAAGACGTTTAAATGAAAAAGAATATAATGGAAAAGAAATTGATAAAAAATGTTGTATATAAGGAGGTTTTGTAAATAATTTTTAATTTTAATATTGTTCTTCCTTACTTTTCATTGTTTTTCACTTACTTTCAAAAAATCCTTCAGCCAGACATATTAATTAACAGATCATATTTGTTTGAGATATTTCTTAAATGATGGATAAAAGTTCAAATCATTGGTACACGAAATGATGTTAAAAGAAAAATCAATGAAAAATGTACATTGCTAGGTTTCATGAATATTCAGAGATCTATTGCAAATTATTATTAATTTTATTGTTTTCACCTTATTTTCTTATAACAATTCAAACAAAATTCTTTATTGATCATTGATAACATAATATTTCATTTTACATTTGTTTTTTTATTAGTATTCAATATGACAAAAAATTATTAAATTGCCTAATTTAATTTGTCGAATTTCAGCCACATATGTTTTTATTATATAATTTGCTTTTTGTCTGATTGAAACTAAAAATTTTTGTCAGTTGACAGTATTGAAGTTAATTGGGCAATTACTTGCAATGGTTTTTGCCTTTAGAACATTATTCAGCGTCAACTTTTTAATATTACATGTTTTAATTTGTTTGCCATATTTTAAAGTTTTTTTTCATTTGGTTTTAATTGTTTTCAGCTTAAAATTTAAATTACTGGGGGGGGGATGAGATGAAGCACCATATAGAGATCGTCCGGCATCCTATAAGATCAACAACGATTTGAGTTAGGGGTAAAAATATACTTGAGGGTGCCCCTTGGTGAAATTGGCGACTTATATTTGGCGCCATTCCTGATTGCGTGGAACACCGTGGTAACAGGAATCACAGCCAAAATATAATGATATTTCAATAAAACATTGGAAAATTTCATCAAAACATTGGCCAAAACTTATGACCTGATATGAGCAAAATTAATATACCCCATAAAATGCATTTTGAATCGAAACAAAAATTAAGGGAGTAAGCACAGAAGAAAAAGGAAAAAAACAACTCACTTCTTCTTTAAGCTTGAATATTCTCAGAATTAGGTGCACCGAATTCTCCTCTAATAGCAGTTAGATACTGTCTAAATTTTAATGAATAGAATCTGTGTACTTACATCGCCACATAAATTCGGCGAAATACGAATCGAAAATGGCGTCTGTGGTACCGAACTGGCGATGACATTTTTTTTTTCTAAAGTCCCTTTTTATGACTGCCCACATACCTTCGGTCTTATTGACCAGAATCAAAAGTAACCTTACTAGCCGGTATCCAACGTAGAACTAAAGGACCTCTAACATTACATACACCGTTGAACATTTAAAAATAATGCTAAAATCTAAACCAATCAGAATCACGATTGGGTTTCAACATCGCCCAGCTTGGCGATCAACCGCAATCACAACTTGTTGAGAATCAAGGGGCACCCTCAAATATAGTCTACCCGAGTTAAGCTCTGCCACGCGTGCTTCGGATACGGAGATTAATCTCCGCCTAATGCCCTATAGTAATGTGTTAAATAATATTGCTCCCTCGCTTTATATAAGTTTATAATATTGTTTGCATTAAAATTGCTTTATATAAGTTTATAATGCTGTAGATCAGGACTTCTGACATTTTATAATCCTATCATGTTCTCTCTATGTGATGCTGGTGCAGAAAAATTGCCAGCTAATCTCCAGGAAAATGACTTTAATTTTGTTCGCGCAGTGAACAGAACTGTAATCGCATAGCAATTATCGGGGGTTGGCGAGCGATAGCGAGCAGGGGCTGAGCCCTCTTATATATATATATATATATATATATATATATATAAATATAAATTCAGGCCTATAATATATATATATATATATATATATATATATATATATATATATATATATATATATATATATATATATATATATATATATATATATATATATATATATATATATATATATATATATATATATATATATATATATATATATATATATATATATATATATAAATTCAGGCCTATAATTTTAAATTAGTATCAGAGAGGGCTTTGGGAAAATCTGGATAAATTGCCTTCACTTAACTCATCACGTTATTTAAGTATTTCTAAGTATGCTATAAGTTTAATACAGATTTAAATTTTTTATCCAACAGGAAAATAAAGAGAAAAAAACATTGTGTAAATGAGATAAAAGTTTACTTTCATAGAACTTTTCTCACGAAGAGAGGTTTAAATTTCATTTTGCAAAGCAGATAAAACGCAACAGAAAGATTTACAGACATAAAGAGCTCAATTGCATATATATTGCTTTGATTCTTAAAAAATGATATGTTTCCTCTCGAAATTCAACGCATTTTAGATAAAAATATACGATAAAGCAAAAATAATGCAGGCTCTTACGCTCAGATGCAGTTATCAACTTTTTTTTGCTTTCTGGACAGTGTTCAATAGCTTTTTTTTCTAACACTTGGCGTCGATCCAATCCAATTTGAACTGTTTTTTCTGTTTCTGTATTTTGAAACAAAGCACGTGAGGAGGGAGGCTAAGTCGAACAAAAGTCATACTTCGCTATAGGATTTGAAGAACTAGTCCCTGTAGAATTGTTTCAACTCAAGCGTGTGATTTCGATTGTCGCTTGTAGCTTCCATAGCCTCGTTCAAAAATGAAATTTGAGGAGAATGATATTATCAGGATAACATAAATCATTTACTTGCTTAATAAAATAAATAAAAAAATATTTTAAATAAAAGTTACATTTACTCTATTTTTATATTTTTTTCTCGTACATTCGATACGTAGTGTTGTAGAAAAATATAATAAGTTTGATTGTTTTTTAACATGCTCTGTATTTTAATATATATTTACCATAACACATTCAATACCGTATATTTATAAGACTTTGGGGGAAAATTATTAATCATAAATAAAACGAACCATTTAAAGATACTGTGTGGTTAAGAAGCTATTTTCAAATTTTATTTGACTTGTGTAACAAATAAACTGCTTTTTAGAATTTTTGCATTCTAACATTTTTGCTTTACTACTTTTTAGAATTAAATAAAAGTTACATTTACTCCTTTTTAATATTTTTTTCGCGTACATTCGATACATAGTCTTGTAGAAAAATATAATAAGTTACAATTGATTATTCTTTAACATGCTCTGTATTTTATTATAAATTTGCCATAATACATTAAATGTCGTATATTAATAAGACTTTAGCTGAAAATTATTTATCATAAACAAAGCAAAAAAACAATTTAAATATATGGTGTGGTTAAGAAGTTATTTACAAATTTTATTCGACTTGTGTAACAAATAAACTGCTAGAATTTTTATATGCAATTTTTCGGTAAGATTTATAATTTGTAAACTGGTCATTAAGCTTTATATAATTTATACTATAAATACTGGAACATGTGTCTAAAAGAAATAAAAAGTATAACTTAGGCTAAAAGAAAATTTCATATTACTTTTTTTATGATATAAAAATCTTAGACCATTTAGATTAACTCATTATCTAAGCCCTTAACCATTGCATACTTTTGTAGCAATCCTAAAAAAACTTTAAGATGTGGACGTAATGTGGATTTATAGGTAAAAGAATTATTGTTTTTAAAGTTTTATAAGACGTAGCTGTAAATATTTAGAGATTTCTCAGCAATTACTCATACATTCGAAATAAAATGAGAATTTACTTTAGATTTTATGTGTTTGTGAAGAAATATTTAGTAAATAATCGACAAGCACAAAAGTTCAAAGGAATCATATTTCAATGCCACAGTTAAATCTTTTAAAATTATCATTCTAGCAAGATTTGATATTTAAAGTTTACTTTTATTTTATTCAAAATTTCTTTAGAATAGATCAATCTGACACCATATGAAGTTCAGAGGAAATTCAAAAAATAAATGGTTCAACAAAACCCAATAATTGTAAGAGGATTGTACTTTCACACTGAGAAACTTGATACACAAGCTGCTACCATACACTGTCAGAAATTTCTCGGAAAAAATGGTTAAATAACAATTTATTGAATGGTTATTTTACCATATTTAATCGAAACTGTCAAATAACCATAAATAAAATGGTAATCAAACTGTTAACTTTGAGAAAGACTGTTTATTAACTTCTTTCACTTAATACGGTTAGACAACCAGAATTTTATTGCACCAACTAGAACCACCTAATGAAACTACTTAGTTCCTTGAAAGTGCGTACATATTATAGCCAAGAGGGCATATCTGTCAATCTCATGACCGGCAGAACTAGAGTTCGAGTCCTAGTGTTGACACCATAATATTTCCTCCCTTTCCTTCAACACATGAATAATTTCCAGCATCCGGCACTCTCCAATACCCATTACCTTACGAAAAGCCGTACTCCTATGTCTAGTTAAATAATTCATTTCTTTTACGTTTTTGAACAATGCTAGTTGTAAATGGGTGAAAAACTGTCTAGTTTTGTATTCATGGTTTTATAATCATACCTTTTGAAAATTATTTCAAAACCATAAAGGAAAATAATGCTCCTTACCAAACACTTTACGTTTAATCGGATGGACCGACAGCTGCCAGTTATTTTACCATAATTTTTGAAAGAAAATTTTAACAGTGTACTTCCTGATCATCCCATGACGAAGTACATGTGGCTTATTGAGGGTCATACCAAACGTACTTTTATTGGAGCTTAAGTTTTTCGTAAGCAGTGTGAGATGAATTCTTTTAGTTGTAGCAAGTGAGGGAAGAAAAGAATTGACTTTTCCGTGTATTTTCCAGCATTCCTTTGTCAAGATATTTTATTTATTGATAGAACTAAAATTTCACTAACTTATTAGAAATATTTTAGTAATTTAACTTCTTATGCATTATTCTCAATTAAATAAATTTAAAACATTGATTGACAATGTTTACTAAGATGCTCGTTCTGACATTTTTCTTGTTTAATTTGTAATAAAAATTTGATTGAAAATTTCAATGATAGCGTCTTGATATGACTCAAGTGGATAAAGGATCTTCAATTTTATTTGCTTTAAATGTCTCTGCCATCTTATAACTACTGAGTTAAGCGAAAATTCAAGGCTTAGAGATCATGCTTTAGACTCAAAACTAAGACACCATGTTTTTATTCTACGGGATCAAATGGAACTATTATAGTTTTTACTTCATGGAATTGATCAGGGAACTATTTATGCTAATGATATCATTATTTTTCTTATTTCTGACTTTTCATTACAATCCCACGAGAACAAATTTCAGCAATGTTATCAGGGATGAGATAATACACAAAAATGAAAAAAAAATCTTATTTTTCCTTTTTAAGAGGTATTAAAATGATCTAATTAATCGAATATTATTAAATAAATTCTCATTAAATTTGAGATTAGCTTATTTCTTAATTACATGATACCTCTTTAATGTTTAATGAGGTAGAAAAAGTTGAAAAAAAATTACCATCAATGTTTCAGGGCAAAGAAATATAAAGATATATTACTGGAGATGATTAAACGAACGAAACGCACATTTTTAGCTGATCAATTTCAGCGAATAAAGAAAGAAAACACCCACTGTCTCTGAGAAAAAGCTGAAAATTTAGATGGAAAATATTAAATTACGTCTTAAATTTACGACATCCATTTTCTTCTCTCATTTTAAAATAAGGATCGCCTTGTAATCGTGTCATTTGGAGTCTCTTATGTTGTATCTAGAGAGAGTAGGGTTAATTTGCTCCGTATCCTAGGACATTGGAAATCCATTTAGATTGCAGCGGTCATTAGCCTGAAAGAAATTACATTAAGTTGCTGCGATTACAGGGATGGCCCAATTGAAAGTAATGGTATTAGTAACTCTCAATTTATTGAGATGAGTTCACTGAGCAACAGCTGGTAAATAGTTGCCAACTTATATGATTGTGTTTAGGACTATATTTCGAAGTGTTAGAATTTAAATTAAAAGCTAAGTAAGAATTCATGGAAAGTTAGTTTTCGTCGTTTTTATAATTAAAAAGAAATATCCACACCTTACAAAATGTTCTTTTCAAATATACTATTGTAAAAAAAAATTTAAGTTTATGTGTGCTACAAAATAATAGAATTAGAAAGTAAAATAAAGCAAAATAATTTTATTGGGAAAAAGTAAAGACTCTATTCGGTTCGGGTATTCGGAATACATTTCTGCGTGTAGTGATATTTCGAAATAAAGAACATATATATAAGAAAAACAAAAACTTATTATATATATATATATATATATATAAATACATAAAAAGCTTCTATTAATCTTTTTATCTTAGTTCTTCACTATAAAACTTAATCCTAATTAATTATTCAAATTGAGCACTTTATCATACTTTTAAAAAGCCACATCCTGGTTCAAAATCTATTTTCTGCTCAAGTATGCATAAATTAAGTAAATTTTTCCCTTCAATCTTCGTGGCAATCACTCGAATTATTTCATAAATCAATGGTAATTTCTAGTATTTCCCTCTTTTTCCCTAAATAGAGACATTTTTGGATTTTTTGCAAGATTTTCCCTACCAGAAAGACTGATCGTCGATGGAGTTAACAACACTTTTCGCTCGCCACTCAACAAAGAATGACATAATAAAATTCTTTTGCTTTCATTAAAATCCTGTGCCTGTTTTCATGCTCGGACCGATTGCATCATTTTACATATATATATATATATATATATATATATATATATATATATATATATATATATATATATATATATATATATATATATATATATATATATATATATATATATATATATATATATATATATATATATATATATATATATATATGTATATATATATATATATATATATATGTATATATATATATATATATATATATGTATATATATATATATATATATCTTGCAAAATTTTGCAAAAAATCCAAAAATGTCTCTATTTAGGGAAAAAGAGGGAAATACTAGAAATTACCATTGATTTATGAAATAATTCGAGTGATTGCCACGAAGATTGAAGGGAAAAATTTACTTAATTTATGCATACTTGAGCAGAAAATAGATTTTGAACCAGGATGTGGCTTTTTAAAAGTATGATAAAGTGCTCAATTTGAATAATTAATTAGGATTAAGTTTTATAGTGAAGAACTAAGATAAAAAGATTAATAGAAGCTTTTTATGTATTTATATATATATATATATATATATATATATATATATATATATATATATATATATATATAGAGAGAGAGAGAGAGAGAGAGAGAGAATTATGAATTATTAGAGTAACGGAATATCATTTTCCTAGTTATTTGCTGAATCATAACCTACAACACTTTGTAAGCCTCTTTTCTTTAAACAGGTGATTTCAAAGTTTTCTTTTAAATGCATTTACATAAAAACAGGCATTTCACCGTTCCTTTAAATTCAAATTCTTCAGAGAGATTCTTTATTTTTTTTTTTAAAAAATAAGTTCAAAATACATGTGTATTACAAAATTTAAGTATTTTTAATAATCTTTACAATATTTAAGAAAGTCCTTCTTGTTTGGCTCTACTTCATTTATAAGTTTTAGGAATAGAACAAGTATATTCAAATCCCTTTAAATTTTTTGAAGATCATAAATTATTAACATACGCTCTAATGAACACAAAAATATAGTTTGTAAATCTTTACTTTTTTATCTACTTGACTTAAATGACGTAAATTTTATTTTATTGATCTACTTGATCTCTTGATCAATTGATTTATTTTACTTGATATATTGATCTCCTAAAATCTATTTGATTTAAATGATGTAAATATACTTACAACTAGTCCTTTAGTGTGGCCGAATTTAATATTAAAAATTGCGTTATAAGATGGTTTTAGGATTAAACTACTTTTCCGGCGAAAATGGTTCTAGGTACACTAAAGTTTAATATTTAAAGTTATGTTAGGATTGAACAACTTTTCTGACATACAGTGGTGGCCAAAAGTGTGGACACTTTTTGAAAGTTTCATGTTTTTCAACTTTGTGTGCTTGTAGAATATATTAATTTTCACTTAAATACAAACGTTTATATATCAAATTGAAGGTAATTTAATGTAGTATTTAATAATTGTACAGTATTACAATATCTGTATTACAAAAAAGTTATGCAATTAATAGTGAGATCTATCTTAGATTTGTATTTTTTTAAAGTGACACTTACGCAATCACTACTTAGTAGGATAACCCTTAATTTTTAAGACAACTTCACAGCGTCTTTTCATCGAGTGAACGAGTGTTTGGAGTTCATCTTTCGTAATCATATGGTGCCAAGAATCAATTATAGCTTCAATAAGTTGTCTTTTATTGGATGGACGTTTTTTTCGTACAAGAATTTTCAAATGTTGCCACAAATTTTCAATTGGATTGAGATCAGAGCTTTTTCCCCGCCATGGTAATATATCTATGCCTTTATTTTGAAAGCATGCTTTGATACTTTTGCTGTGTGGCATGGAGCTGAATCCTGCTGAAAAATAAATGGTGCGTTGTTGGAGAAGAGATCCTTGATGGAAGATATCAATTTTGGTTTCAGGGCAGTTTCGATGTATTTTTTGGCATTCAGAATACCATCAATCACTTGAATTCGGCCCACGCCATCTGCAGATATACATGCCCAAATCATGACATTTGTTGGATTTTTAGTAGTTGCTTCAATGCAATCAGGATGAAGCGCTTCACCTACGCTACATCTCACGTATTTTCTTCCATCACTTCCAAAGAGCGATATTTTACTCTCATTACTCCAGATCACTTGCTTCCATTGATTTTCTGACCATTTAATTTCTTTTGCCGACTTAGCTCGTTTTTCGCGTTGCTTTTGATTTAAATATGTTTTTTTTTCCTTGGAATTCTAGCTTGTAGTCCAAATCCTGATAAGCTTCTTCTTATTGTTCTTGAACTTACTGCAATACCAGCTGCATTCATTTCACATCTAATGGCATCTGATGACATTTTTCTATCTTGAAGACACAGCCATTTAATTTTTCTATCGGTAGTAGCACTTGTGCATTTTTTTCGGCCTGATTTGGCATCCTGAATGCCAAAAAATACATCGAAACTGTCCTGAAACCAAAATTGATACCTTCCATCAGGGATCTCTTCCCCGACGACGAACCATTTATTTTTCAGCGGGATTCAGCTCCATGCCGCACAGCAAAAGTATGCAAAGCATGCTTTCAAAATAATGGCATAGATATATTACCATGGCCAGGAAACAGCCCTGATCTCAATCCAATTGAAAATTTGTAGCGACGTTCGAAAATTCTTGTACGAAAAAAACGTCCATCCAATAAAAGACAACTAAGTGAAGCTATAATTGATTCTTGGCACCATATGATTACGAAAGATGAACTCCAAACACTCGTTCACTCGATGAAAAGACGCTGTGAAGTTGTCTTAAAAATTAAGGGTTATCCTACTAAGTAGTGACTGTGTAAGTATCACTTTAAAAAAATGCAAATCTAAGATAGATCTTACTATTAATTGAATAACTTTTTTTGCGATACAGATATTGTAATACTGTATTTATTATTAAATTTTACATTAAATTACCTTCAATTTGATATATAAACGTTTGTATTTAAGTGAAAATTAATATATTCTACAAGCACACAAAGTTGAAAAACATGAAACTTTCAAAAAGTGTCCACACTTTTTGCCACCACTGTACATGGTTGAAGGGCGTCAGCCAATCACATAAGAGGGTTTGTGATCGAAATACTATTTGTGGAATGCTAGCATTGTTATTTCATATTTGTTACTTTAGATCCAAATTAACTATTACTGCTTATTACCTATAACCACTTAAGTACATTTCGCTAAAAAATGCTCAACACAGAATAATTTTCGATCTGATGATCGGATCTTCACCTTCTAGGACTTCACACGTTAAGGAGAGTGACCTATTTAACTAGAGTAAACAATATTTTAAGTTACGAAATCAGGCACAAAAATGCATTTATTCTTAATATGAATAAACATGCCCTTTTTACGAAGACTTAGGATTTCTGAATCCCAAAATATAGAGGGTTGCAGGGATGTGGAAAATATGGTCCTAATAATTTGGTGAGGAGAGTAGTCAAAATTGTGAACCTCTTAATGTTTTTTTTTCTGCATATTTCACCATATCTCGAAAACTTTTAAAGCGAATTGGAAAAAAAATCCATACAGCTATAGAATTCCTTTATTTAAGCATAATCACATGCAAAATATAACTTTTAGTAAATTTGTTTTATTTTTATTTCTCTTTTTAATTATTTTGTATGAAAAAGTCATATTTTTAAAATTTACTTTCTCAGGAACTAACATATTAATTTCACCAAGTTTTGTATTTTGCCATTTCAAATTAAAATGATGTAAACATTTGTATACTTTACAGCTCAAAACTGTTTAGGTCATTATTAAATAAAATAATGTAAATTTTTAAAAAAATATTTATTAGAAGCTATATTTTGCAAGGAAAATTTACAAAAAGTTATATTTTACTGAAACTTATATTTTTCTTTGGAAAAAATGAATTTTATAATTGTGTGCAAAATTTTATCAATTTTTTAAAAAGTTCCCGAGAAATGGTGAAATACGCAACAAATTAAAATTACTTTTTATGGGTCTAAACTTTAGACCGTTCTCCTGACCAAACTATTGGGACCTATTTTTCAGATTGTGGTTCAGAAATCCAAATCCGTTGTAAGAAAAGTATTATTTTTTTCAGAGAAAGTACGTTTCTGCGTTTGATTTCGTAATATAAATATTTTATGCACTATTTAATTCGCAAATTTGAACTCCCTCCTTTGAACCATAAAAATTGAGTCCTAGACAGTAAAGATCCGATCAATAAATCAAAAGTCTTTTACGGAGGTCTTTAAAATTTAATTATCATTGCAAATTCCTTAAACAGGCATAACTAAATTTGAATTGAAATTACAATTGGGATTTATATATTTTCATTACAGAAAAAATATTTTTCCTCAGATTTCTTATTAATAATGAAGTTTTAATTTCAGTTCATTTCTAATGCTTTGTTACACAAAATTAATCTTAAAATTTCAATTTTAAAAATGAGTAAATATAATTTTATTAAAGAAGAGACTTCATTTTTTTTTCTAACTCACTAAATTTAAAAATAATCAATAGTGATATGCTGCTAATAATTTCGTAACAATATTATGAATAATTTGTTTTAAAAAATTTAAAAGAATTACTTAGTTTACTGTAGACTTCCCAAACCATGACACTTCCTCCAGAAAAAATTCTCTTCAAAATATATGTCTCCTTATTTCTCAAATCCAGCAAATAATATGAATAATATGAATACTGTGCCGTCTAAATTAAGCTTTGAATCGCCACTAAATGTAATGATGAATAAATGCAACAAAATATTTTAAATGCAAGAAAATAAATATGCAAATAAAAATAAATAATAATATTTTGATACTGTCAGTGTTCACGATTTCTCGATAAATATCAAACTTGGAAGTTTCAGAAGAGGTTTCGGACAAGGGGCACTTTTCAGTTTGGAGAATTCCAATTGATTGTCCGAGAAATCGAAGTTCTATTCTCTTTGGACTTCATTAAAAGATAATAATGGATATCGGCTTATTTGTCCCTGTTCAAATAGTTTTTCTTTCTTTTTGAAGAGAAGGGTTTACGAGGAAGCCCTGCACGTTTATATAACTCATAATTGTCCTTCTTTGCACAAAATTTCTAAATTGCACCAATGGGACTATTTAACATTTTAGAAATGTACATTTATCTTCTACCCTTCCTCCAAGAAGCGGTTATTTGATTTTTATCAAGAACTGACAACTGAGTTCTACGATACATGATGTTGAATTGAAATTTCTACTTTAAAATTATTTTGTATTTGATTTGGATATCAAAACTAATGCAGAATATGTATATTTTCTGTGACAGTGATAATTTTTACAAATCGATTTACTACAATGAATAAAATCAAAATTCGTAGTAATAGAAAATCGCAAAAATAAGTAAGTATTTTTTTCAGAAAAATATTTTAATAAATTATGTCACTCCAACTTATGTGCTAGCTTTGCATAACTCAGTAAGTTACTTATTTCTTATGCCCCGTCTTTAAAACAGATGTTATTTTCGATATTTCTGAAATGTTTATTAACCAACAGTACAAATCACAAAAAATAAGTCGAAATTGTACCTTAAGTGTTACTGATCTAATTTTAGTTTGGAAACAAAAAGAATACTTTCAGAAAGATCTCATGGTAATATTGACTTTGCACGAAACTTAATTTGTTATATCATGTATCATCAATTTAGATTAAGAAAAGTTTTGTAAGATCAACTGAAAAGTCAAAGGGAAAAGAAATTAAGAAGAATCCGCCTTCGCTCACTTTAGTGATAGTTTTACAGAAAATCTACAAATGTAACATTCTTTCCTATTTCGAGATTTTATAAATCCTATTGTCAAACTAAATTCACTCTGCAAAGAATGAAGCAACAACTTTTCTCACCTTTCAAAGATCTTTCGATTGAAGTAATTCCAATGGGACTGGATTGAGAAATTGAAAATAAATTTGGAGTTCGAAAAGAAAAAAATGACGCATGCCATACAAAAATAGAAAAAGAAAATCTTTAAAAGCTTTTCTGAGAAATATTTTAAATTCAGCTGTGATTGCAAATGTGTTTGAGAAGATTAGTTTGTTGCATCTTTGCATACAAGTCTTAAATATTTGTGTCAAATCAATTTAATTTCATTTATAAAAATGAGTTATTGCGTTCACGATTGACTTTTTTAATATATTATGATAGAATTTAATAATTGTAGGATTTTTAATGCTATTTTATTTATAAATCAATCAAGATTTTTTCAACGTATGCGTAAGACACGCTTGTTTCATCGTCTTAAAAGTATTAAGCCAATAACACTTCTATCTTTATTTAGATTTGAAAAAAATGTGTTTAAATTAAAGTGCTATTTATGGTCAATACCTGTTAAAAATTTAGTAAATATTTTGTTCGAAATTTGGAATCGTGTTGAACCACAGTGTCGTTAAATAACAGTATGAGAAAATTTATGGCGGAATTTTTATTTTTTAACATGTTAACAAGATAAGTTTAACATGTTAACAAGATAACAGTTTCACTGTCTTAAAAATGTTAGGTTAGTAACACTTCACTTTTTAGAGATCTCTAGATTAGAGTAATTCCATTGGGACTGAATTGATAAATTAAGATTAAATTTCAGGTGCAAAAATAATGTGTCACAAGCCATGCAAAAAAAGTGAAAAGAAAGAAATTCTTTAAAAGCTTTTGAGAGAAGTAATTTCGAACTTTTAAATTCAGCTATGAGTGTAAATGTGCTTGAGAAAATTATTTTGTCACCTCTTGTAATGTATGACTCAAATTTTTATTCAAATCAGTTTTGTTTCATACATATAATTGTGTTATGACATTTACCAATATTTTATGGAGGCATTACTTTTACGTATATACACCTCTTACGAGTTTATATATTTGATCTTATTATTACTATTTATGATTTTCTTTTGATTATTGAGCTGCTTTGCTCATTTTTTACCAATAACGAAAGTATTTTCAAGGCACGCTTTTCTTTATTACTTAAAAATCTTAATTTCATGACAAATTTCTCTACATTTAGTTTTTAATTACTGAATTTAATTGAAAAAGATGTTTATTAATAGTGTAAAACAATTAAAAAGTGGGGAATTTTCTGTTAGTAATTCTGAAACGCATTGAACTATAATATCGTTTAAATTTGTAACCTAATTGTGGCACTAAGAGAAACCACTGTATCCTATTTCTTAAACTTGATTACACCATAATAAGATGCAATAATTTGCATTATATTATGGTTCAAGGTATTCAAATAAAGTGAAGTTGATGATCATAAAGCCCTACACCTTTGAATAAATAACTCAGCATAATAAGATTTATTTATTAAGTGTTTATTAAATTTAAAAGTAATATAGCATTTACTTCGTAAAAAATAACAAATTGTCAAAAATTAATACTTTCAGAAGCATAATGACAAAAAATTTTAAATGAAACAATTATTTGAAAATGTGGCTAGTCCATAATTAGTTCTTAAATTTTTGTCATTCACGCTCTTGACTGGAATGACATGAAATCATGTTTTAAAAAAATTATCAAATCGAATCAAAATTTTAATCTTTTCAGAGTCTTTTGTGATGACCATATTTGGATACACTACGTTTAATAAATTTTTGTCCTTATTGTTGCTAAATAGATCAGATTATTAATGTTTAACTTTATTTTAGGAAATACATTCCATCGCAACGAACACTTCACAAATTAAAAAAATGAGAAACTGGCACCGTTTTTTTAATGTTTATTTTTAATAGAAATTATTATCATTATTACTGGGAGCATTTCTTAATACAAAATTCAACAAATCTTTGTCTTTTTAATAATTCTTTTGATTTCAAAACTGTATATGGAACAAAACTGTATATGGAACAAAAATATTTTTATTCGAGAGCAAAACTATATATTTCCTAGAATAGGGCACCAAACATTAAACTGGTGTATTATCGCAATTCTTTGCATTCAACTATCAAACCACTCTAAATTAAAATGAGACACTTTGAGTGAACTAAAATTGTTCCAGATAGTTTATAAAATAGTTCTCGAATGTCAAGAACTTCATTCCAGAAATATATGGAATGGACTGCTCGGGTTTTCGAATCGAAAACTTTCGATATTTGTGTCATGGCAGAGTCTTAATAAATCAGGGTAATTTAAATTCCAAATTACTCTAGTGGAAATATGCTAAAGTTTTTGAATTGAATGTCAACTTTTTAAGCACTAGAGAGCTAATTTAATATTTTTTGTAAGTTACATATTTTGAAATGGAGAGCAATATTTTTTTTAAAGCAAACCAATCTTTGTTTTATAAATTTAAAATTCATAATAAAAAATAAGTTTTGTACAAAATTTAAATCTTGGAAACAAATAAAAATAAAATATATTTAATTTAATCATTTATTATAGTATATCATAAAGTATCATATATATTATCATAATATATTAAATTTAATCATTTAATTTAATTTAATCAAATGAAACTGAACAATAATTATGATGTTACAAATTTTTCGAGATAAAATGATCTTCCGGACTTGAAAATGGTTTGCTAAATTAAATGACTTAATTACACTGCAAGGAATGATGGATAAAATTACGGTATTAGGTACAGTCACTTGCGTAATTTTATATCAATATATATCTATTTAGAGGAATTTAGTGATTTTACTTTAATTATTACTGCAAAATGGATGGCATATCAGATTTTTTGTTCCGTAACATATTCTGGTGAAAATGGAATTTGTGGTGCGAAGTATCGGCACACTCAGTAACGCCACTTCTTGCCTCAATTCTTTGCAGAATACAAGTTTCAACTCTAAAAAAGAAGTACTAAGTATAAGAATAACCCATCTCTTTATCAGACAGTTTTTTTACATAAATACAGCAAAATTTATTAGATTGAGAAGTAGAAATTGATTAAATGTCTGGTATAATTTAAAGATTGTTAATGTTTCTCTCTGTGAGAAGAGATATGATCATTATGTTTTATTTTGCAACTTAAAACAGCTTTTGCCCAAATTTTAAACGAATTTAAGGTTTGTTTCTCAAATCATTGAGTTCAAACTTGGCCACTAGCAGGCCGGGATAGCCTGGTTGGTAGGGTACTGGACCCATGTCCAAGAGTTCGTGGGTTAAATCCCCGCCGGCCGAAGACTCCCCGTTTAGTAAATGGTGACTGATGAAGGTTAAATCCGTCGAGGCGCAAAGTCCTCCATGTTCCCATAACAAATCAATACCCCTGGGGGTACTGATCCAGGAGCCTCCTTGCCTTCTGGATTGACTTAAAATTACAAGGATACGGGGTTGAACATTAGTAGTCGCAAACCCATGAAATTGGGTCGGCTGTTTAACGACGGATATAAAATATAATATAAAATAAAGCTTGGTCACTTTACCAAAATATTAAGAAATGCTCTCCTTTGCTCACTGTACATGCCATTGAAATATTATCTAAGAAAGTGTTATGAAAAAAATTTCCAACGCATACATATATATATATATATATATATATATATATATATATATATATATATATATATATATATATATATATATATATATATATATATATATATATATATATATATATATATATATATATATATATATATATATATATATATATATATATATATTAGTATAAAATATTATTTTAATGTTATCTAATACCTATTTTATCAAACCCTTTTTTTGATAAATAACATGCACAGGATACAATTCAAATTTCGGAATCTATTTTTCCTATGTTTTGTTCATTTATATAAAAATTTTATTTTCAAATTTCATTTAGGTATTAATAAAAAGTGTTAAAAATCAACATTGGATGATGCATTCTTGTTCGTTGAAGCATTTATTTTCTATTTCCTTATGAAAAGGCATTAATCTTATTAACTACCCTTAGAAATTTATCTTAATAAAAGGAAAATAACCAATTAATTTTTTCTCTATTAACGACGTAACTTATCAACCTCTAAGATGACATAAATAAAATGTTATGTGAATAGATAAACTGCGGGCTTAAGTATAAAAATTAATTTATATAAATTTAGCTTTAAATTCTGTATTGATAAATATTTAACTTTTTATAACATATTTAGTCATACAAGTATTTATATAACCGAAATATATTATACGAAATGACCGCATATAAAATTTTTGACAAAAGGGATAAAATACAAAAATTTCGTTTTGGTTATTTCTTGAAAATTGTTAAATTTTTATTGAATCCTGGATAAAAATGTTCTAAATATGCTTTTTTAATGTACCAACCAACTCTGTGATAAAGTAGCTTGAACCCTAGTTGGTAAAAAATATTAAAAAGCATAAAATGAAAATTATATGCATGCTCAGTCATGCTAAAAATTTAAAAAAAATAAACATTTTCAGAAATATCTTTGAGTTTGTATTCTTCCCAGTTTTGGCAAGTTACATTTTGAAAGCATCTAAAACATCTCAAGGTAAATTTTAAAATCTTTTTGAAATCCTCCAACAATTAGTCTGAAAAATATTAATTATGGGTATAAAGTTGGAGCAAAAATTGTAAGTTAACTTAATTGCTTTTGCATGTAACTGAACAAAGTTTCAATATATGGCGATTGGTGTAAATTAGAAATTGTATTAGAATAATAATAGATGATACGAAGAACAATTAGAAATATTAAGATTTGATTACTTTAAACGCGTTTGAAAGGATATTTAATATTTTTTGTGTTTACTATTATTTCAATTTTATTTTAAGCAGTGCAATTTAAGTTGAAAATGCAATATTTACCTTTGGTTGCCTCTGTTTTTATTTTCAATTAATATAGTTTCAATTTCTTTAAGAGTTAAGTATACTCAAGAAAACAGTTATTCAAATGTTACCAAACATTACTGTAATCGTATGCGAAGAAAAATTCTAGTAAACTTACAGTACTGTGTGGTAATGGTATATTCAATAATGAAGAAAGAAAAAACATGATTCTGGTTGATAAAGGTTCTGATTAATAAAATATACAGTATTTAAATCATTCATTTGTAATTTTTTCCATCCATAAGGTTTCACAGGATGAACCGGAAGCGGTTCATCGGAAGTCCTGGTTTTCAAAAATTATAGTTTTTATTACCACACGTTAACTAAAACATACCAAGATGTAAAATAAATTTGACTTGTAAATGGTTTTTATTTCATGATATAAGGTATCATAATAAAATTACCTTATATTTCCACATTTAACAAGTGTTATATTTCCACATTAACACACACTTATTAAAAAATTGTTAATTTTACCAATAATCATAATTAAAGAATTTCGGTAAAAATTGTCGAGTGGTGTTTCCATAGAGCAAGAAATACAGGAAATTTTACCACATTGCGGTAGTTTAGGCCGTGCTTTTTTCTTAGTATACTAGCCTCATGAAATAACTTATTTGAAAGAAAAACTTTAAAGAAAATTTCTAACGTGAGGCTCAAAAGCCACATAGTTTCTGTTTTTAAATCCCGTAAATTCCCAGAAATTTAATAGAATATCTGTCCACTGCATAATAATATCATTTGATATATTTGTATAATTTCATATCACTGCTTTAAAGCTAGCCAATTTTTCAAAACATTGAAGAATTTCTTTCTATCTTTCGGTTCAGATATTGAAACTAGAGCTTAACCTCATAGCCATTTAGACTTGTAAGCGTTTTCTCAAATGATATTTATCTTTCTCAAAAAGCGATAAACGATATCCTTAGCTGTAATGTTTACCAGAGTATCTCATTGCTTCAAAACTCACTTTTCAGCTGAAGCCAAAGAAAAAAAATCCCCTGTAAGCTAGTGAATAAATATTTTTGCCACTATTTTCAAAACTTTTTTTGTTTGGTGTACTTTCCACACGCCAGCAGTTTGTATTTTTTTATTCTTGGCGTCAGTTCGATTTATCTACAATACTCACGTTTCCCTACGACTTCGGGGCTTTTTATTTGAGCCATCCATCAGAGGAAAACACTTCGTCGGATCACAGTTCAATAGCATTTGGCACTTTTATTTCCTCGCTGTTGAGCCTCATCTTCTCTCACCGAATAAAAACAAAGGGTAAAAAGAAGGAATGATATGTGTTGAACCTCTTTTTTTCTCTTTATCATTATCTCTGGCTGATCTTTATCGTAGTTTCAATATTTCGTTTCATTTTACACTGTTTTTTAAGTGTTTTAAAGATTACTTGAAAGCAGGGAATATCAGCAAATTTTCGTCAATCAAATCTGGATAAAGTTTTTCCAGACATTATTCACACATTTTTAATTAATTATAAAAACCATTAGAATATGACTTTAGCCTCAATTTTTTTGGTATCTTAATTAACAATAGACTTAAAATTTTTAATTACATACATTTTTTTTTAGATTTTAAATATTTTAATTTATTTTTGTATGGTTTTAATTTAATTTATTTTTGCAAAATGAATACCCCGAATTTTCAGTGACCAGTTGTAAGTTAACTCTTGATATATAGGAGAGTAGCAGACCAGTGTGGACATAAGACTAGTATCATTGAATAACATTTTGAATAACTTTTTTATTTATTAGTCATATTTCTTCTGTGGGGTGTCGTAGATTTGCAACGATAATATACTACACTTCCAAGCGTAGTTGCAGATTTCTTCAGTAAAAATTCGTATTTGAAAGATTTTAGGGAAAATATCTATACTATTTTATTAACGTATTTTATTTTCAGAATGTAAGCAAAAGGTGAAAATATATTACAATTATGCTGTATTTTTAACCTATTTTGATACTTTCGTTTTATATAGTTTCTATAAACTAGTTTTAGACATGAACAGACACGTGTCTAAGTGGGGGCAGAGTGGACAAGTTCAAACTGGCCAAATTTATAAATTAGTTACAAATGCAACACAGATGATGTCATTTAATTTCTAACTTAATGGCTTTGTAGAAGTTAAAAAGTCTTGTAAAAGTTAAGAAGTTTTGTAGAACTAAAAAATTTAGAACGAAACCTTTACATGAATTCACTTTCTAAGCACTTTGTTAAGAAAATTTAAAGGTGATCTTTAATTAAATATATTAAAAGAATATAATTCAATATAGACGAAAACAACGTTTTCATTTAATAATTTATTAATGTTTAATTTCGTGCCATATATAAAACTAAAACGGAGCATCAATGAATGGTGTCGTCTTCTGTTTCAAGAGTTGTTTACATTGCTCCAATGAGGGAAATATCGCAAATCCACGCACTTCATGTGTTATCCATTTGGAACACTTTGTCATCAAATTTAAAGTGGTTATTGAAATTGAGGCATCTTAAACAAGATTCTGTGTTTCAGAAATAAGCTATATAAAGAGCATCTCAACCAAAAATTGCCTCACGCATGTTATCTTCAGAGAATGAGAAAGTTTCATGTTTTCGGTAAGTAATTTTAATATTATTGTTTCAAATTATTTTGGATATTATAATGGTAAAATTAGAACAAACTTATTGAATATTTTTTAGTAATAAATGCGTTGCTCATCATAAAGAGGTATAACTCAATATGCTTAAAATACGTATTTTTTGTACAATTCTATCACATTTAATAACTCATTTTAATATAAGAGTAAAGATACTCCATTAATTGCATTTATATACTACAAATAGATAACAATACGGAATTTATGTATTAATATTCCTAAACAAAAAGTTACCAATAGTTCCTTTTTTGAAAATTACAATGGCAACAAGAATGCAGATAGTTTTTTAGCTTAATTTTACAGTGACGACATGAATGTTAAGAACTGTTCGAATTAAAAACAGATGTGCTTTGATGTGTGTGCTGTTGTGTGCACATTTCAATTGAAATCTCTTTTTGAAATGTCTAGTAAAATGCTTTATTACGTAAAAATTACTATTTTTTCAAAATTTATATTAATAATATCATATTGATGATATTATTGGTGTTATTCAATATATATTATATGTTAGCTATTTAGATATTGGAGTTAGATATTGGAAAATAGCAATAAAATTACTCAAACTTGATGGATAAACTTTTAAGCTTAATACCTTGCTTTGAAATATGTATTTCATTGAATCAAAAGAAAAATAATGATGTTTTTCGAGCATTTCTAAACACAAATATATATATATATATATATATATATATATATATATATATATATATATATATATATATATATATATATATATATATATATATATATATATATATATATATATATATATATATATATATATATATATATATATATATATATATAAAGTAAATAGTCTTTTTTCTAAATAAAATAATACAAGATTGAAAAGTTGTTTCAATTTTATGTAAATTTCTTCTTCCAAAATAATAGAATCTTGTAAACAAAAGGGCAGCTCCTTTTTTCCTGGAAAAAGAGTTTCAATATAATTGAAAACTTTCGAAAGATAGAATAAATACTATAAAGGGAATCTTACATATGCATTGCATGTTCCTATAGAAGTATATTAGCAACTAAATATTGATTTCTTTGATTCCTTCAAAAATCAGGAGAAGATAGAAGTAAGAAATTTTTACCAGTGACTCAAGATTTGCCAGACGTGATTGAGAAGGGAAAAAATGATTCGAAATATAAAAAAAACGCTAAGTTGCCACCAAAAAAAAAAAGAAAAAAGGATGATACGAAACAGAACAAGAAAATCCACAGTGGACGAAAGGGGCAAATAAGGGTAAAATGAATTTACAAGTGCTATGAAGAGGTGAGGAAGAATGTCATTTCGGCAATCCCATGAATAGGGCAAGTTTTCAAAGTATCAAGTTGAACTGATCTGACTGGGGTGGTCTTACTATCATACATTTGTTTTTGATTACGTTATTTGACTTCATTTTACATTACATGCCCTTCATACAGTCGGTGCAATTTATTCACATACTGCACAAAATATTAAATTGAGCATTTGACAGACAATGATTTGTTTTAAATATAACGTTTTAGAATTTTTAAATATTAGAAAAAAAATCACTGTAACATTTTAATTAATGCCGAAAATCTCTCTCTCTCACACACACACATCCAAAATAAAACTCACTGCAAATAAACATGAGCAATTTAAGTCCGAATAATATTATTTTTCAAACATTTAAAATTTGTTTAATTTTTTTTTCTCCATATAGTTGGTTCCATTTCCTTAAGGATTTGATTAATTTTTTTTTAGAACCGTCGTTGAACAGCCGACCCAATTTTTTTATTTACGACTACTAATGCTCAACTCCGCAGCCTTGAAATTTTGAACCGAATCCACAAGACAAGGGAATTCCTGGATCAAGTATTGGGAGAATATCGCCTTCGTGGAGCATTTTTTGATGGAACATGGAGAGGAAGCGTTACATGGAGAGGAAGACCACGAGAACCTCCCACGGTTAGCCTGACGGCAAGGGGACTCTAACCCATGATCCGTCTACCACTGAGGATATTTTATGCCATTACTGTGGTCGGTGCAAGACGGATGCGGAATTCGTATCGACCAGCCATCGCCGGGATTGAACCCCGGTTAACCTCATTGGAAGGTGAACGCTATATCCTCTGAGCCATCGCCGCTCAAGATTTGATTATTAGTAAATTTCAGATATGTTCTATTTTTAATAAATTTTTAACTCCCTTGTAATGAGTTCAGTAAGTAGTCGCATGTGATGAATTCAGCCCATTTTCACCTTTTAATATCCTTTACCCCCTTTACTCTTGATTACCATTTATTCTTTATTATCCTTTGCCCTTTCTCATTTTAGTATTTAAATGGTTCACCGATTTAGGGACACGTATAATACCCTATTAAATGTATTTAATCAAAAGTTCTTAGAATTAATTATTAGAAAATTCTGAAATTTATAGGAAATAAGTTTGAAATTGCAGACATTTACGTTTATGATTAGTTTTAACTTATTTTTAAGGTGATTGAATTAAATAAGGTTAATAAAAATTAATAAAACATTTTACATTTTTAATTCTAAAGTAAATAAACGATATTTATTACGTTTCTTTAGAAATTTTAAATTGCATCAGCAATAATAATCAGATATTACATTATGTTTGTTGTTTTTTAAATTTAAAATATTCTACCTAAATAAGAAAATATTTCCATACTATAAATACCAATTATATAATTCACTTTGATATAAAAATTATTAAGCAAGAAAGTATTGTTATAATATTTAATATTCTATATTTTATATAAATTATTATAGCAAATCTTACTCCCAATAACTCCCAATCCTAATCAAATTAAAAATCAATCTTTCCACGATATTAATGAGATAAATCTAGTAATATATTTTATTATAAATATAAAAATCGTAAGTCTTAAAATAATTTTTCATTTATGAGATATGAACCCATAATAAAATAAATAAATTGTTAAATCATAATTAAAATAAAAATAATTAATTTAATTTAATTAAAATAAAAAATAATTTTCACTCTTATGATGATGGGAAATGTATACGTTTAAGTTGTAACTCTATTAATATATATTTTTCTGATAGCAAAGGAGATAGAAATGAGATAGAAATTTATCTTTTCAATTAATATTCACAAGAAATAAATTTTATATATAAATTGCGAAAGTTAAATCGCATGAAAATAATTATTAAGATTAATGTTTTAACGACAAAAAGTAAACATAAGTTAGTTTTCTAATTGAATTCTTAACAGTTTATCATCACAATCGATACATTTTTCCATTATTATCACGATATCCAATTATATTTTCAATTAATTGTTCCAATCAAATTTCAGTCGCAAACATATTTGTTTTTAATTTATTTCATTTGCGAAATCTTTCATACGTTGCAATCAGTTGCATTCTTTTGATAATAAAATAAAATTACTTTAATTGCGTTTCAGTCAAAAAAATACCTAAAATCCAGTTTTAAGAAGCTTTATGAAGCGGTAATCTTTTCTCAATTACATTTCAAGTTCGATTGAACATATGCAATTATTATATTATAAGTTACAATAATAAATGAATTTTAAAACATGCAAATATGCTATTTTGAAGGTTCTTGATAGCAATTTCGTATTATAATATTCACATTTTGATGTTAAATAGTTAATTTAAGATTGGAAAAACTGTATATTATTGTAATTATTATGAATAAAATAAATTGATTGTCTTAAAATATATAAATCTTAAATTATGCTTCAGTTAAAATAATATTAAATAAATGCAGTGTTATTTAGATGATTTATATTTTTTCTTCCATTAAAATTAGAGTTAGCAAAGTATTCGCACTTTTATTATTAAGAAACAACGAAACAACTGAAAAGGAAAACGAAAAAAATCGTTTTAATACGCTGCTCAGAATGAAGTTCCTTTATCTTCAAATACGAAACAATTGGTGAAATTCGACACACATTTATTAATTTCTCAATTTTGATTCGAGACACAAATCTGTGATAGTGACACTTTTACCTAAAATAATAATTCTGGTATTGAAAACCAAAAAATACAGTATTTGAACTATTCATTTAGTAATTTTTCTGTTCATATGGCAATGCCTTGCCGGAAATTCTGTTTTGCAAGACTATGATTTTTATTACTGAACATTTAGTAAAAATTACAAAACTGAAAAGTAAATTCGTATCCGTTTAATGGTTTTCATGTCAAGCTCGAAGTTTCATGGATTACCAAATTTTATCACTTTTACCAAATTTTATCACATATTATTAAGACATGTTTTATTTATAATTTTACCAAAATTCTTACCAAAGCACTTCGGTAAAAATCGAGTTGCTTAATGCTCCCATTGAGCTAAAAACACGTCAAATTTTACTATATTTGGTAGTTTTTACCACACTTTATTATCTCAGTGCGTACATAGAAATATTTCCATTCAGAAATATATTTAACAGCTATTATAAATAACAGCAAAATATGAAAAAATAGTTAAAATTAAGACATAAACGTATTGATTTATTTTGAAAACTGTTATAATTGTAATGTATTAATTAATTGGTGAAAAAATAATATTTTTTTTTTAACCTTTGTCCTCT
The DNA here is from genome assembly GCF_982258835.1 of Parasteatoda tepidariorum. Classification (NCBI taxonomy): domain Eukaryota; kingdom Metazoa; phylum Arthropoda; class Arachnida; order Araneae; family Theridiidae; genus Parasteatoda; species Parasteatoda tepidariorum. The sequence continues at coordinate 82,388,502 of NC_141761.1, forward strand.
TTTGTCCCTACTTTTTCTAACATGTGTATTCAACTTAAACCAAACAAATATTAATATTTTGTTTTATAAGAAAACTTCAAGCAAATAGTTTTCTCTTCATTTTGGTGTTTGCAGTCTTGCCCGAGGTGTAAGAAATTCAAGCAAAGCGGAAAAGAGGGGGACCCATTCAACACATATCGTAAATCAATAGTCAAGTCAGTATAACAAGATTACTGTCATTGTCTTCTATTGAACTTGAGGGCACATTCAGCATAAAAACTCTGCAAAGATAGAAAGAAAATGAAAGTATATCGATATCTATTTTAGAAAACATTTTCCATCAATGATGGCGATAAATCGAGTCGGTAGTAGTTTTTCAAAATATATATTCTTTTTTTTCTTCGTATTTGGGCGGTGAAACGTAGTCAAGAAATCGATTTACCACATTTCATTTTCTGGCTCAGACGACAGAAGTTACTCTTCCTCCTCAAACACTTCATGGTTGTTACGGCCCAATAACTCTCAGCTCAATGGTCCGATTCCATTAACTTTTGACAGGTCTTCAATGGTATTAAGACGGACGGAAAAGACCAACTCTTTAATTCGAGAACCTCATGGTCTATGATATATAGAGTTTTGGAAAGTTTATGTGAAAGGAAGTACTATAAATGTGTCTGCTATATTCCTTTGAAAATGAGAGTAATACGTTCTTACCATTTTATTTGCACAAAATGAGATTTAGTTTATTGAGATTTAAAGTATTTGTATAGTTTAAGGAATTATTTATAAAGAAATTAAAATATGTATACGCATAGTTAGATGATTAAAATTTAATTTTTGGAATATAGGTAATTTTTTTCCTTTTTAAGCGGTGAAACGCAGTCAAGGAATTAATTTACAACATAATAAAAATTCGTGTCATCATGTTGTAAACTAATAATTCTGTAAAGTCTCGTGTTTCAATTTTATGAATAGTTAATTGTTTGAAAATGTGTTAACCGAATAATTTTTTAATGTAATTTTTTTTCTAGAAAAATAGTTAAAAGTTTATTAAAGATATAAAAACAATCCGATGTATATATAAACATACTTTCACGTATATATAAACAACTATTTCACACTATATCTTAGTACGACTACATATTATCACACCTTTTTTTATTGAGTCAAAAAAGTGAAGATGCAATGATATACAAAATGAGTAAAATGCAAAGTAATATTGCTAAACATATGTACGGGATAATATGCAATGACATTTTGATAAGGATTCTTTAAATTTAAAATTTATATCTTATATATAATTTTAATTACTTCAAGAACATTTATATTTAAAATGAATATTCATTAATTACAATTTGCGAGATAAAAAATGAGATTTACTAAATCAGTTCCATAGCCAATATTATTCGTATTTATATAGCTAACTACTTATAGTTAATTACCTAAACATATGTCAAGACGTAAAATAAAACGAGCGAATGCAAACGTGCTAGAATTTACAACTTTATATAGTTCTTTCTGGTAAATAATTAATTCAAAATGCTTATGAAGTGCTTCCTATTTAGAATAATATTTAAATCTTAGAAATTAATTCAGATGGAAAAATTGGTGAACCTGCTCTTCTTTAAAAGGGAAGATTCTTCTTTCTGTAAAACTTAACAAAATAATTTCATCCGTTTATGAGTTTAGAGAAAAATGAAAGCAAATTTAGAACATTTCCTGAATACCTAACAGAAGTGGTTTTATATTTTTCTACAGTTTTCAAAAATAAAATGTTGGAGATGGAACTTCTCTAAAGAATACTAATCAAGCCATCAACATATTTTTCTCGAATTTCACTTCGCGAGTATCAGTTATTTTTTAAAGCCTTTATTCCTGTTTGATCCAACCTTACAAACGGTTGATTAAATTTTAAACAAACTAACGAACTGTTTATAACTTTTCGGATTTCGATGCCGCTTTCAAAGTGTTGAGAATAAATCAAAAAGTATCGCGATGGCGAATTTTATGGGTGAGAGAACTTGAAGCTCGTGATCAGTAGCACAAATATTCTAGTAATCAGAAATTTCTCAATGTTGGAAAAGCTCATAATACACTAGCTTTTGAATTATTATGAAAAATAAAATTGCATGCGTTTTAGTAGGATTTGAAATAGTTTTTTTTAATTATTATTTCATAAATGCATTATATTTTTCTTTATTTAAATACTTCATATATTTTTTTATCTAATAAGCCATTAAAAATTATCGAATAGTATTAACATGCATTAAAATAGGGTAACATTAATCTAACAAAACTCTTATTTATTTTTAGTTCATTTGGCTCAAATAAAATCAACTATTTTTACTTTATTATTAAATTTCCATTATATTCTATTTCATTTTTGTTCTATTTAATCTTTATTCTATTCTATTCTATTTTTCCACTTTCATCAAAGCAAATGCTGAAATCTTGTCATAAAAATGTGTGTTTTTGTGGAATATGAAATAGTTTTTTTTTAATAAGTTATTCTTAAATAAATAGCATTTTTCTTGTTCTAAATGCTTTAGTATTTCTTTTTCATCTAATAAACCATTAAAAATCATCGGATAAAGGTATGGGGTTATATAAAAATAGGATTACAGGCGTCACAGTACCTTGCAGCATTTTTTTTAAAAATAAAGGTATAATCATTCATTTTGTGGATGCTTTACATGCTCATTTAACTTAATCAATAATTTATCCTAAAAATAGTTAAACTATTTAATTTCTTAAAAATTAAAAAAAAAAATTAAAATTTTTAAATCTTTAAGGTTTTTTTTATTTCAAGATATTTTCAAAAAAAATTTTTTTACTCCTTACAATATTCATCTTAACAATTTTGTGCATTCATTTGTTGATATATCAATAAGAACATTTTTTATAGATTATTTCCTAAAAAAGTAGTTTAACTCATTTGTCTAAAAGCAATTCAACTTCTGTACGTTGTCATTTGATTTTATTCTATTCTATAATATGTAAGTTCAATAGTGTTTAATTTTCCCATTTTTGTTAAAACAAATTATAATTTTTTTTCATATATAATAAAAAACAGAAAGTATGCTAAACTAAAAATAATAAAACAGAATAAAATGTTTTTTTTATTAGTGCATTAGAACTAAAGCCCTGATGAATAAGTAACACAAATAAGGATGTAAGGGACAACATATGTAACATAAGGATAAGTAACATGAGGATTAGAAAAGCATCATAGGAAGGGAGGTTAATGTTGGGTTGAGTAAATGTTGGGTCTATAATGTTGGGTCTTTCTACTTTCAATGCGTGATTTATTTAACATTGTTTGATGATTTGGATCAAAAAGAAATAAAATTAATTAGTATATCTGTCTTAAGATTTTAAGTGGACATTTTAAACTAATCTTGCTGTAATAATTCCTTTAATTTAAAAAATCTTCCTTAAGACATAGAACCATTTTTAAAATATAATAAATTAATAGTTAGAAATTAGTGTATAATCAGGAATAAACAACAGAAACATTATAAAAATTGGAAAATTATTGACAAGGAATGAGAGTTTGAAGTCATCAATTACTGTTTGATTTCTGGAATACTCTCATTTTCTCAATTTTGTCATACATAAAATAGCTATTGTTGTTCTGCTGGTAAATTGAAAAATATACTTCCGAGCCAATGACTGCATAAATACTTAAAACTAACTGCACTATAACCATGGATTTAAAGTTTAATTTTTCAGTGATTTTAAAGTAGTAATTTTAGTAATTTGTTAGTGTTTTCGCGATTTTTTACAGGATTTAAAGTGGATTACAAACAAAAGTAATTTTGTAGTTAAAAAATAAAAATCTCTTAGAAAAAAAATGATGAAAAAGTACTTCACGTGGCAAAATTATGGCAAGACGGCAAAATGATGGAAATATTTTTATAGATAAGATTGCAGCACTACAGAAAATTTATATTTTACCCTAGAAATTATCTATTTCAAAAATGCTCCAATTATGTATCTGTAATTTTGTAATGTAATTCTACTTTTTCAAGAAAACAATTTGATTAGGAGGTGATTCCGGCTATATGCCTCTCGGTGCAGACCAATGAGGTATATCTCCATGACGCATCTTCTAAACAGATGATAGGCTAACTAATTACAATAAATAATTAACTAAAAATTTGGTCTGTAATTTAATGAATATATTTATTAGAAAGGATAAATTTATTCTTTAAATTGTACAAAGAAAGAAACACAATTAAAAATACTCTCGGTTTTATGCTTAAAACTACATCTATTTATACCCCATAGCCAGATATGAAAAATATATAGCCCCATAAAACAATGTATAGCCCATATGAAAAAAATGTATCTGCAATATACTTTATTGTTTATATCCTCTAAGATAAGCTATTATACTTGGTTTTTTTCATTCCAGTAAAGTTTTATTTGTAAATTTTAGAAAAACTGTAATTTCTTGTTTCAAATAATCATTAAATAAACGAGCTCGTTAAAGCAAAGCGAGACACAAAAAATTTATATTTTAATTTAAATTATTACCAGTTTGACCATTTGTTCCGAAATGTGTTGGATTAAATTTCATATAAAAAAATTTACTTAAAAATCAATACTGTTATGCATTATTTTTATGATGGGTTCTTTCAATAAGCAGGACTGATTAACGAATACAAAAATTATTTCAGATGAAAGAAGAAAACAAATTAGGAATCGATGAATTGTAACGTGCACTTATTGAAGCACAGATACTCCAAAACAACATTCACAAAGTATCCTATGAGTTCACAATGGGATACCTGTAAATGATGTAGTGTGAATATTTCTATTCCGATTGGTTGTTGAAACGTGGCATTTGTTTGCGTTTGCAACTATTCCTTACATTCTATTTTGAGTAAGCTAAGCTCACCAACTACCAATTCCTTTTAGTGACACTTTATAAATTCTTTAAAAAAGATTCTTTCGTAAAGATTTCAATTCTTTTCCTATATATTTCTTTCTTAACTCAAAGACAGGTACCAGGCCATAAACAAACTAATTATGCATCGAAGTTACCGGGTACACAAAACAAAAATATATCATGGTCACAATAGAATAAATATGCCAGAGTAAAAGTCTTAAACGAGAAAGAATTTCATTTCAACGAATTCTATATGCCATACAGAACTGTATTTAATTAATTTCACGTTAATTAACAATCCAACTTAGGAGCAGAAACTTAGCTCAACTTAAACACGCCATTTTGCTCATAAGCGATCCGTAAGCTCTTACGTCATAGGTGTGTAACGTCATCACATGTTTGCGTATCTTAGAAGTGCCTAATTCCATCGCATATCGCATATGTTCCCCAGGGCTAAAGACAATAGAAGGGCTAGTTCACTCCTTTGAAGTATCTCTCGCCGCGCCGATCCTCCGACGTCACTCTAGTGACGTCACTTTGGCGCAAAGCTCGCACTTTTACTTCAAGAACGGAGCGTTTGGCCTTACTAGCTCTAACTAATATTGGATCATTTCTTTTTGCGAGATATTCTAAGACATTCGTTATTTTCTATAATGACTTTCCTCAGTTTTTGCAGTGAATTTACAAGAATTTAAAACTATTATCGAAATGCCAGTTTGCGCGATTGCAACTTGCAAAAATTCTGATTCAAAAACAAAAGGAAAAAGTATAATTTTTCGCGTGTTCCCTAAAGTAAATGAACAACTATGTAAGGAATGGATTCCGAAATTACACAGTTAATATAAAACAGTAATACGTTTATTCTGTCGTAAAGAACTTTTATAAAAATTCATTATCTAAATAGAAACCGCCTCGTTACTTCATAAAGAAAGGCAGGTGAAAAGAATTAAAAAATGTATAAAGTCAAAGAAAATTAAAATGTAAATAAAAAGTATAAATAAAATATATAGTATATAGTTGAAATTCTCCTAATTTCATAACATATTTTTAATGTAGTTACTACTCTAAATATTTAGGGTTTTTTTTTAAAAATTATATTCTCTTCAATTTAAATATCTACAAATTATGTCATCGTAAATTTAAATGTCTATAAACAATTGTAAAATTTCTAATGTCATTATGAACCAAAATTATTATTTTGTTTCAGTAATTAGCGTTTAAGGTCGATGTTTCCTAATGATTAGGTAAGAACAAATTGCCATTAACGACATATTTTAAAATCAGGGATTCTAAATTTAACTTAACTTATCGTTATAAAAGAATATGCAGATAAAAAAAGTGTCGATATATGCCTTCATTTTTCTTAATAGTTGAAGTTAAAACTGAACTTTTTAAAATAAAGTATTTATCGTGTCATTTTCACCAACTAGCAAAACATTTTTATAAGTTTAAAATGGTTTTTTTTTTAATATAATAACCAAGAAAGTTTTTTTAACTACGTTTATGAACGGAAATAATGTGTTAATTACGTAAAGTTTGAAGACTAATAGCCAGAAAAAGTATAACTTATTTTTACAAAGAGAAAGATGCAAAGTTATCATATCTTTTCTTGCGATCTCCGAGATCTGTGGACACAGTGACGTCATGAGGAGGGAAATCGTAGCTTCAGCTCTAAGAGCGGAGTGAACTAGCCCTTCTATTCTCTTTAGCCCTGTATGTTCCCCGTCTAAGAGCCTCACGATTACGTTTTCCATAAGTTTCCATCGAAACAGGTGGATGCAAAAATATCATAACTCTATAGGACAGCTTATAACTCACATGGTACAATTTATATAATTAGGTAAACTAATGCTTGCACAAGCATAAAACTTTCGTAACATCACCTTTTCGTTAGGAACTGCACCTCATGGGCATTGCAAATCTCAAGGTAAGATAATAAAAAAAACTAACACTAGGTAAAAAAAAAAATAAAAATTCTGTTGCATGCGATTTTTTAAACATATCTTGAATACAAATCACTAATTTTTGTCAGATAGATTTTCATTGGACTTGGATACAAATCACAATTTCACGTAACTGATTTTCAAATCTGAAATCATTTTCTCTCTCTTTCTCTCTGTGTAATAGTTTATTTACATAACATTTTTAGTGTAAATTTTGTCGAAATGTACAAGTTTTAATCAAACTTCTTGGGGAGATAAGGCACATCTTTCGGATTAAATGTGAAAATTAACCCAATACAAAATTTCCTCATGCGTCGCTAGAGATGCTTCCCTATTATGACCCGTTTATTCATGTGCTTCTGAACAGGTCATAACATGGAAACACCCCAAGCCACGTGCGAAAAAAACTCAATCAAGATGAGAACTCCAACAAGGATGGAACTACTTGTTATTGTTAAAGCAGTTCAACTCTTTCGTCATTATTTATACGAACAGAAATTTTTGCTACGCACAAATCACTCTGCTTTAACGTGGCTTTTAAATTTTTTTAATCATCGCAAATAAACAGGTGTATTTGTTTCAAAAATAAAAAACTGGCCCAAAAAATTTACATTCAGCTTGTTTAAAATCCTTAATTCTTTATTAATTAGTTTTTATTATATTTATCCCCTTACAAGGCGGATTTATTACAGAATCTATAAAAAGAAAAAAAGCTTCTATTAAAGGGGAGAAAACTTCTTCATAAAGTGGTCTATTTTCTATATTCTAAATAAAATTAAAAAATATGCGTCATAAAAATTTATTCTTAATGCTTATAAGCATGATTACAAAATCAATCTAATTAATTTGATAACACTTGTTAATTTTTAAAAACCGCTAATCCTTGGGAAAAAATTCCAAAAGCATTAAAATTCATCTAATGCCAACTGAAATAAAACTAAGCATTATTCTCATTCCTAATGTTTTTAGTAACTGAATATGCCAAATTTTTATGTTCCGATTTATATTTCCTTTTACTATCTATAATAACTAATTATATTTTAATGCCAGTAAATTTTTAATGTAAACTGTTTTTCTTTTATTTGCAATATTTTGTTTGTTATACTTATTTAAAATTAAACATGCCGTTTGGTTAAAAATTGTTTTATTGGTTACAGCTATTTATATTTTAATCAGGTAGGGGGATGTCTCCAGAACTTTTTCGAAAAAAAATTCTTTATGACTTTTTATTTAATTACCTATAAAAATGTTTACTTTTTTCCAATGTAGCCTTCTTCAATTTTTACATGCCACAGTGATAAAGCAGTTCATTGTGTAGAAAAGTAACTAGATGAAATGGAGAAAAACGTCAAAATAGATATATTCATGCAAACTATTCAGATAGATCAAAAGCAAAAAAGCCGGATGAGTGTTCTCGTAAATTTCACATCATTTATGTTTAATTTTCATATGTTTATCAATAATCATAAATAAATTTAGAGCTACGACATTAAAATTTTCATTATCTTAAAAAAAAAATTTTTAAAAATTATTTTTTTAATAAGTCTTGCTCATTTCTTAAAACTCAAAGGTAAATTATTCGTGTCATTAAAATATGTCTTACTAAAAAGTAATATTTTAGTATGTAGTTTTTACTCTTAATATTTGGCGTATGCTATTTTCTGTATTAAGAGTAGTATTTTTAAATGTGCTCATATAATTCGAAGTTTTCAAAAGCAAAAACTTTTTTATTTATATCAATAATATTTGTAATGTTTATAGAATTTCCTAAGTTGTTATTTACAATCTAATCCTTCAAAAAAAGGTAAAATCAAATACACAAACATGATCTATCTTTTAGTATCGTACAAAATATCAAATATACTTGATAAAAACCAAAATCCACTACAATCATCAATATATGAAAGTAAAATACGATAATTATCTAACGATTTCTTTTCAAATAAGACTAAAAGTAATTTACAGATGAAAAGTTGTTTAAAATTCTAACAAATTTATGTATATTGCCTAAATTTGAGTTTAAAATGAATTTTTATTCAAAATATTTCGGTTATGTGAGTAGAACATGTTAACTATTATTAATGCTTCTAATTAACTTAATCGCATTGCTTTTCCTAAATCTTCATGCTTAGTGAATGCTAAAAACATAATTTTACCAAGCAAATTACAATATGTTTATTGCTAGTTCAAAATTTAAAAAAAATGTAATTTGAAGACAGATTTTTGAAATGGATAAATAAACAATACTATTTAAATATTTATAATTATTTGTTCACAAACTAATTAAGGCGTCTAGTATAATATTTGTTAGCTGCGTCATTAAAATATCAACAAAGTATCTATCCTTCAATAAAAAAACGCATTTTGAAAAAAATTATTAAAAGTGTAAAATCTATTTCCAAAAATTATCTATCCTACAAGATTTCTTTTTCATATTTGGTGTTGATAAGATTAGAAATGCCATTTTTTAGCGGAAGAAGTGTATTTTTTATGTTTTATTTTTTCTTAAGAATAGAGGAAAAATCAAACAACAGAAACCAAGCATATGAAATGGGCTTCTTCAACAAACTAATATGACCCTTCCGAAGTGAGAAAAACCACTCATGATTGATGAAAACGGTTCGTAAACTGATGGGGCAAGAAATCGGCCTGCCTACTTCTGCTCCTTTTAAGTTATTTATCATCTTTATCCGGGAGAAAACAAGAAAACTTCCTTCTTCAACACACCACTTTAATATTTCTCAACTATTACAAATAATTTACGTAAATTATATAAAACGTTTGAACATAAAAAAAAATACTTTTTACTATCATACTTTCAAAAACATTGACATATGAACTTAATGCACTCCATGTAGCTTATTAAAATTACGTTTGATTTTATGAATGAACTTATCTCATAAAACATTATATCTACAGATAAACGTAAGACTCTGAATAATTTTTTATCTAATAATCGGGTCGTTACGTTCTGGAACCCAGTCCTAATTGTTCGAGAGGGTGACCTCAAATAAGTTCATATGATATTTTAATTTACGAAATAAAAAAGAAAAACGTAATTTCTCTTAAAAAATTTTCAATTCACTTAAAAAGTTTTCGAGATATAGTGAAATGCGCAAAAAATTTAATTAAAATTTAGGGTTCAAAACTTTGGACCATTTTCCTAACGAAACTATCGAGACCATATTTCCCAGATACCCCTTATATTTCGGGGATACAGAAATCAGAATCCTTCAAAAAGATATCTTTTTTTCAGAGAAAATATGTTTTTGTCTCTGATTTCGTAATTTAAAATATCGTCGTCATTTATTAATTGGCATATTTGAGGGCACTCCTTCGAGCCATTGAATCCTAGAACGCGAGGATCCCATCATTAGATTAAAGGCTAAAGGTCCATTTTTTAAGGGTGGTCCGTATTATATAATTATTAATCAAAGCAAAAATGTGAAGCAAGTGACGAAAATGTCAATTAAATTCTCAACTTTCAAACAAATTATAATTTCTAAAATAGCATAATTTCATAAATGAAAATGGGCCTTATTTTAGCACTTTGTTGTAGCATTTCAGTAGTCAGCTCACATAGTATTTTGATATCACAAATTCAACAGTTGATAATTTTCGAACTGATAACCGGATACTATTTTTTTTATTCCATCGTTCTCCTTGGGCAAAATATTTCTTTGTAAATTCAATTATCTAATTTCTACAGCTTTTGCGCAGCAAAAAAATAATAACAAAAATAAAATTTGAAAAATTCGGAAAAAAATCTCTTTTGAATATGCCGGAAAAAAACACTGTCTTAAGTTCAAGTGAAAATAAGAACGTAGAATTTCAATCTTGCAGCTGCAAAAGAGATAGTATGATATTTTTACCACAACTTTAACAGAAAACTATTTTTAAACTATAATGATCGAATGTTCGAGTGTTATTTTTTTCATTCCATCGTTCTACACACTTTAAACTTAATTGTAAGTTTCTAAGCTTTATAGTTTTGTGCAATAAATCAAAATGTTACGTGAGGTCGAAAAGCCAAAACAGCGAGACCGCCGCTTACGAATCTTTAATCGAGACAAATATTTTATTAAAATAAGATTAGAGGAAATTGTCATGGAAATTACCGTATACAATTTTTTATCTTCTTAATTTTCATTTCAAACAATATATTATCTTACATATTATATATATGATATAAAAAACGTATTATTTCTAGCAAGTAGATGCAAATAAAACATATTAGAAATACGAATATTATAAAAGATATGATATAAGAGATAATATGCAAGTCGTTATTTATTTTCTAATATTAACAAGTAAAAACGCACACAACTTTCAAATAATTTTATCAAAATAAAGTAACTTATTTTTTAAGAACAAACAAAATATGCTACAAAAATATAAATAGAAAAAAAGAATAATCCTATTGGAAATTAGAAAAGAACAATATTTTACGACATAAAAATCATTTGGGAATATAAGTTTGTTTTCCCAATTTTAATTTTATAATAAAATAGCTAATAATTCTTCCAGAAAAGTGTATTTTATCAAGTAATATATTATTTAAAGAAGTTTATGGACTTATTTTAAAGAGGATATTAATTTTATGGCCAAATATCAATATCAGAAGTACAAAATTCATTTTTCTAAAGGCGTGAGTTTGTGAGAGTTACACTAAACTAGAATTTTCAATCGGTTTAGAGCAGGAAAAATCGATCTTTGAATATTCATTTGCTTCAATTTAATTCATTTTCATTCGTCGTGTCGTCATCTAAAGTTTCTGTTCGATAATATCTCCAGATATCGCTTAATTTCAGCTATAAAGGCACCTTTCATATTTTATGCCATTATATGTCAGCAATTCAATCAGACTATCAGCAATTTAATTTAATTTATTTTAAATTATTTTAGTAAATCTTTCATCATTTTATGTTGATTATATTTCTCTTACGAAAAGTGTTCTAATTAATTGCAGTTTTCACAATTAAAGTAACTATAGTACAATTATAGTATTTACACAAAACAATCTAACTTTACAATTTACTTTAGTCTGAAGAGAAGAAAAAATTTGGAATTGGTATTTTGTGTTAAATATAAGACATTGGATTTTACTAAAAGTATTTATTTTAAGTAATTATTATCCCATTTATCCTTATAAGTTTGATATTCATTGCATTTTAAAATTAGCAGTTTTGAATATTACCTACTTTCCTTATTATATTATCTTTCCTGCTTATACGTCTAAAAAAATATAAACAAATAATGTCTATTATTCCCAATATAAACATTTTATATATATATACTAGCTGACCCGGCAAACGTTGTTTTGCCATATGAATTATTTCTAGAGTATGAAAATTTATCTTATTTATTGTAAGTGTGGTATATGAGTGGAAGAGACATGGAGCGCTTGAACGATGAAGAAATGTGAAACAACACACCAAATAATAGTTTTTTTTTTTAATTTATTGTAACTTTTTTTTATAAATTATATATACAACGAATTCTGAAAATATTAGTCAACAATATTAATCTTTTAGCGCAATGGAGTGTGCAATATTTTTTGTCATTCCATTTTTAGCTAACACAAATAAACTGGATGGTTTGCCCACTCGAGAGCATGCCACGTATAATTGTCTGTGTGAAAAACATGGTGTGCTCAAATCTAAGACACAAACAGACATTGTTTGACCTTGTCAATGCAAATGCAAATCTAATGGGGATCTGTTTGCGTTTTAATGGAATTGGCACATGTGTGGGTATAACAGGGATTCGTGGAAGTAATATACTTTCACCCCGGAATTTGTCATTTAAAATAATGACTTCGATAACATTGTTCATTAATTCTTTAACGACTAATCGCTTGCCGTTGCACAGCCGTGGTGGGTTCAAATTAAGAAGCAAAATAACCGGAGATCCAAATTTGAGTACTAAATTATGCGGTGGTATGCCTGGTAAATCCAATGAGTTTAGAAACTCTGTTGGAAAATTTGCAGCTTCAATAGGATTGCAAACTGTGTCAACGGATTTATATGTCACCAAGTTACCTGGCAATAACTGTTGTATCTTCAGATTCAATTCGTTGACGTCCACATTTTTTGCTGCTAAAATCACCCTTTCTGCCAGTAAACATCTGTGTGTGTTTGCATCGGGAAATATTAGGTTAATGAGAGCATCTTGTAAATCAATGATTGTGGAGAAATCGTCCGGTAATTTTATGCATCCAGTCTCATCCTTAGTAACTTTTTCATCACCGATATCTAACAATTATTTTGAGAATGTTTCAGCAGATGGATCTTGAAGCATTTGGACGCGCATATTTACTTTTAATTGAACATTTTCTACATTACTCCACAGTAGAGATGATTTCAAGCAAGCATTGATCTCATCAGCGTACGTTGAACGCAGAATGACGGGAAGTGTTTGTCTGAAATCACCTGAACTGCCGCCAAACAATTTGCCTTTGTTTATTATATCTTTCAATGTCCTGCTCAACACCTCAAGCGAATGTTTGTGTGCCATAGTGCATTCATCCCAGATGATAATTTTACAGTGTTTCAACACTGCCCATAGAGCCATAGTAGCTTCATTGGAGGTGATGTACCGGCCAATTTGGTACAGCGTTACTTTGTTATTCACTGGAAGAGCAGTCACAATGGTATTTTCAACTCGAAAGACTGCCATATCATTGCCTTTATTTACATACTTGCAAATATATTTGATGTTCTTCTTTTAAGGGCGAGTATAAGTATTAGAGTTTAATATGACTTGTTACAACGTGCGTGAATATTGTTTTTGATTTATCATGTTTCTATGTCTAGTTTGGATTGGAATATGATTAAATAAAGATATATTTAAAATATACGCTAAATCTGTCCAAAAAATTTTAAAAAAAAATTTATAAACCTATTATCAGACCTACTGAATATACATATAAAATTTCATCAAAATCGGTCCAGCCGTTTAGGAGGAGTTTAACCACTAAAACTGTGATTTATATAGAGATTTATATATATATATACACTCCTCAAAAGTAAAATTGCAACACCAAGAAATAATGCACGTAGCGTCGCTACGTGCATTATTTTTTGGTGTTGCAATTTCACTTTTGAGGAGTGTATATATATATATATATATATATATATATATATATATATATATATATATATATATATATATATATATATATATATATATATATATATATATATATATATATATATATATATATATATATATATATATATATATATATATATATATATATATATATATTGATTCCTTTTATATCTAATTTTTTAAAACTTATGCATGCTAATCATTGAAATAGTCACAAAATTATTTAGACTAAAAATTATTTATTCTTACATAATTTTAACACAAAAATATAATGAATAGTTTAAACTGAATAATGCTGTTATAAAATCAATAAGCAAAGATAAACTTAAATAAAAATAGCATATTTGCTTACTGTAAACGGTTGAAAAACCATATACTAGTTCAATATTCATGGTTTTTAACAGCCTTAGTTGTAAACGATTTCAAAACCATTTGCCGTAAACTTTACCGTTAATTGTATAGTCAGACTGCTGCCAGTCATTTTACTATAATTTTAGATCGAAAATTCTAACAGTGTATGGAAAAAATAGATTTTACGGTAAAATGAATTTTACGGATGATGCAACCACTCTGCAGGTATTTTATAACGCTTCTCTATACGGAATTTTTTACAATGTGCAACAATAACAGTACAACAGTGTACAACAGTTGATAATTGTAACAACATTTGTAACAGTTAATAATTGTATTCATTCAGGCAAGAGCTTGAGATTTTACTATAAATTAAAGAAGTACATAAAATTAAGAAAGTTTGAAAGTATGTAATACTGATAAGCACATTATATAGCATTTTATGGAAATTGGAATTTCATATTTAAAAACACTAAGCATGAAATGCTTTCCGTTACTAATGAAAGAAAATTCAAATTGAAATATATTCATTTAATTTTTAACTGTTAAATATAATAAAATAATAACAAATTAAATTATTAAATGTTTAAACATTTTATATTTGCATTAAAATATAATATAAATACATAATAATTAAAAATTAAAAAGTTTACTGATAAAGCTTCCTTTAAAATAATTACGATCAGTTATTTTGCGAAACAATAAATTACTATAATCTTTTTTGCTGTTAAAAAAAAAACTATCTATCACGTAAACTTTCATAAACACGCAACAGAAAAGTCTCATGCGACATAAAAGAATGACAGTATTGAAAATAACTAAAAGTTTAAAACTATTCCTTATCAGCTGTAGCATTTTTTTCAGTAAGCAGATCTCAATCAATCAAAGAAGAACTATCAACAAAAAGGAAGTATAATAAGAAGCATATATTTAAAGAAGTAGTAAGTTATTTTGAGAAGCAATAAACTACTATAATATTTTTTGCTGTTAAGAAACTACCTATCATATAAACTTTCATAAAAACACAACTAAAGAGTCTCTGCGACATAAAAAATGAGTGTATTTAAAGTAACTGAAAGTTTAAAACTATTCCTTATCAGCTCCAGCGTTTTTTTACAGTAAACAGATCTCAATCAATCAAAGAATTAAAATCTAAGTTTCATTCAGATATTTCAGAAAAGTAAAACGTTTTACAAAGCCCTTTATTATGAAAAACAAATCCAATTATTTGTGAAAAATGTTAGAATTCCGGTTAGAAGCAATCACTTCACAAATAAAGCTATAGTTCCGGTCATTAGGATCACAATCTTTTTCCCCTAGATTATCTTCTAATGAGGTGTCAAGGGTACTGTTATTAAGCAGTAAAGCTCTGGGGAATTTTCCAACGGGTACTAACACATGCATTAAACTCTAAAAGAAAAGTAGATCGCAAGAAGATATCTTTTTCCCTCATTTTTTTTTCCCTAGCAAATTATATAAAGCAGTACACTGAAGGATTTTACCGGCTAACGAAATCACATAGCTTACTTTAGTGATAATGACTGTGTTTTATGAAGTGCAAAAAAAACGGAAAAAGGTCTTAACAACTGTTTTCAAATTTAACTTCGTATTTTTGTTTGAGAAAGGACTTTATTACAAGACATTACATGTAATTTATTTTCCTTGATTCAGGATAATTTTTTGTCCATTTAATGGTTTAATTTGTTTTGAATGCAAGTAATTAGGATTTATTAGTTTATTAAGTTAATTTGTTGGAAAAAAAAACCACCGAAAAAAATTGCATTCTATTTGTTTGATTCCGAATTGTTATTTGTTCATAAAATATTTCTTTTCTTCATAATTTTATGTTCATTTTGTTTTTTCCTTCGATAAATGGCATATATTTAACACAAGAAAAAACTACACGAAAAATTAACATTGTATTTTATTCCTGATGTCTGATTTCATAATGATATTTTAATCGTTTTTAAATATGTAATTTGCAAGATATTTCAATGTCTTTTATTCACTTGAAAAAAAATGTTCAAGTAACTCAACTTGAGTTAAATTTTACTCATTTGTCTGGATAAAAGGAACCTTCTCATCTTGAGTTCAATTCACTCGAGTCAAAGAGTCAACTAAGATAGTTAATTTTAGTTCAAACTTGAGTAAATTTCAAAAAAATTTTATTAATCATCATTTTGACTTGAGTGCATTGTTTTAACTCGAATTTGACTGAATTTCAATCATTTTTGATTGATAATCATCATTATACCAGTGTTTCACTTTAACTCTAACTTGACTGAATTTAAATGATTTTTGATAGATTTTTAGCATTATTTGTGTATGTGATTTTAACTCAAATATGAGTGAATATCAATTATTTTTTATTCACAATTAGCATCCCTTGCGGAATTTATTTGAATCTGTTATTTTCTATCATTTTTTATTGTTTATCGGCAGCACTTGAATGTCATTTAAATCACAGTTGAGTTAAATTCTTCCTTTCAGACAATGCATTTAATCTATTAATCACTATCATATATAGGATTTTAAAAAAAATTGTTTGGTATGCGTCGCGGAAGTAATTTATCAATATTTATTCTATTTAAATTCTTGTATTCATATATTATGATGAATTATTCAAGTGAAGTGAGAATATTTTGACATTTATTGCTTAATATGCTTATTAATATACTGTATGCATTACATTCAATGAATGCAATCCCGGTAGTACTTTAAATAATATTTATTTAAAATATGAAAATTATAGAATATATGTTCAATGTAGGTAAAAGTGTAGAATCTAGTTTTCACATTATAGAATGGCAGTAAATCTTTCAATAAGCATTTCTGTATTTCTGCCTATAAAAAATATCGATAAACTCTACTGGCACAATCCTGGGGAGTTAGGGACACTTGTCCCTTGAACACTTCCGCGAAGTAGGAAAAGAGTTTCTCATTGGTCATTCATAGAATTTCAAGAAGTTTGAAGTATTATTCGTTTTTGACAGTTTTTCATTTATCAGTAATGCCTAGAAATGTTAAATGTGTGAAATGTTATTCCATAAATAGTTTTCAAGTGTATTATATATTTTTTTGCATTCTAGTAAATGACTATAGAATGCCGGATTTCCCGCATTAGCGGTAACATATATCTTTGACACAACCAGAAAAACCATCATAGCATTTCGTTCTCGATATTAGATATTATTTTTGCAATTGATAAATTTCTATCAATAAAGGAAAAGGCAGAGTTCATAAAAATTTATATACATGAAGATAGAGATAAAAAAAAAACAATTATCATAAACTACCACAGCGTGCGAAGAAATAAAAAAAAGGTAACTTCAAACTTTACCGTGATTGAACTTGAACTAGCGTGACGAAGAAAAATAACACTGATCTATAATCGATTGTGATTACAAACACATAACTATCTATATAGCATTCATAATATTAACAGTAATATTTTTTTTATAATTCTAAATACTATTTTTTTAACCTCTATATACATATTTTTTACCGAATTAGAGAGCAAAAATTTCAATACACGACAGTCAGTTGCAGTCTTAGGGTAATAATTGTTCTCAGTAGCATATATATATAAACTAGCTGACCCGGCAAACGATGTTTTGCCATATGAATTAATTCTAGAGTATGAAAATATATCTTATATTATATAAAACACTAATACGTATGTATGTATCAATAAAACCGATGATATTTCTTTTCTCACGTTGGCATCAGTTTTCATTTCTAATTGATAGGATTCGGCGCCCAAGAGCACGTAGTGAGCATCATATGGCTAATCTATATTATATAAAACGCTATTACGTTTTAATTGATAGGCTTTGGCGCGCAAGAGCATGTAGTGAATATCATATGTCTAATCGGGTGAATTCTCACCGAATTATCAAGAAAATTCTCACAAAATTATCTTCATCGAGGCCGATGCTTTACATCCGTTGTTCAGTACTATTACATATTGTTTTACAACACATGGTTTTAGCCCTCTGGTGGGAAAGACTTTAAAACAAAACTTACAACAGTTACTTTTCTCAACAACTGAAATTTAGAATAGTGTGATTAAGAAAAATATGCGAACTGTTTTTAATTTCTAATTAATATTGAAATGCACAGGTTTAGAATTTTCTACAGTGAAAAGTTTTCAGAACTTCTGTGTTCAAAAAAGTATACAAAAGCTAGACGTTAAAAACGTATCCAATGAGCGAGCAAGCAATCCGAAATGAACTGCGAAAGCAGTTCCGGGGGTTGGCGTGCGCCAGCGAGCAGGGGGCAAAGCCTCCTAGTATCTTATTTATTGTAAATGTGTGCGTATGTGGTATATGAGTGGAAGAGGCATGGAGCGCTGTGAACGATGACGGAATGTGAAAGTAACAACACACCAAATAATATTTTTTTTGATTTATTGCCACTTTTTCTTATAAATTATATATACAACGAATTCTGAAAATATTAGTCAACAATATTAATCCCTTAGTGCAATGGAGTGTACAATATTTTTTGTCATTCCCTCTTTAGCTAACACAAATAAACTGGATGGTTTGCCCACTCGAGAGTATGCCACGTATCTGTGCGAAAAACATGGTGTGTTCAAATCTAAGACGCAAACAGACATTGCTTGGCCTTATCATTGCGAATGCCAATCTAATGTGGAACTGAATACGTTTAAATTGAATTGGCACATCTGTGGGGGCATAATAGGCATAATAGGGATTGGCACATAATAGGGATTCGTGGAAGTAATATACTTTCATCCCGGAATTTGTCATTTAAAATAATGACTTCGATGACGTTGTTCATTTATTTTTTAATGACTAATCGCGTGCCGTTGCACAGCCAAGGTGGGTTCAAATTACGAAGCAAAATAACCGGAGATCCAACTTTGAGTACTAAATTATGCCGTGATATGCCAGGTAAATCCAATGAGTTTAAAAACTCTGTTGGAAAATTTGCAGCTTCAATGGGATCACAAACTGCATCAACGGATTTGCATGTCACCAAGTTACATGGCAATAACTGTTGTATCTACAGATTCAATTCGTTGACGTCCACATTTTTTGCTGCTAAAATCACCCTTTCTGCCAGCCACTCATGATGAATGCATTGCGTGTGTACATCGGGAAATATTAGGCTAATGAGAGCATGTTGTGAATCAATGATTGTGCAGAAATCGTCCGGTAATTTAAGCATCCAGTCTCATCCTTAGTAACCTTTCCATCACCGATATCTAACAATTGTTTTGAGAATGTTTCAGCAGATGGATCTTGAAGCATTTGGACGCGCATATTTACTTTTAGTAGAACTTTTTCAACATTACGCCAAAGTGGAGATGATCTCAAGAAAGCATTGATCTCATCAGCGTACATTAAACACGGAATGACGTGAAGTGTTTGTCTGAAATCACCTGAAAGGAGTAACAGAGTGCCGTCAAATAATTTGTCATTATTTTTTTTATATCTTTCAATGACCTGTTTAACGCCTCAAGCGATTTTTGTGTTCCATAGTGCAATCATCCCAGATGATAATTTTACTGTGTTTTATCGCTGTGGCCATAGAAGAAATATTTTTTATGTTGCACACTGCATCTGGGTTGTTTTGAATATTTAGTGGCAGCTTAAATACTGAATGAGCTGTTCTGCCTCCGTCCAATAAAATTGCCGCAATGCCAGATGATGCAACGGCCAACGCGATGCCATTATTTGATCGTATTTCACCGAGAATTAGCGAAGTAATTATTGTTTTGCCAGTTCCACCTGGTGCATCAGGAAAAAAATCCACACTGTCCTACAGAAACTGCGAGCATAATGCGGTCACAAATGCTCCTTTGTTTCTCATTTATTAGTGGAACATTGCGAGTAACAATCGCTGCCATTTTTATCGTATTGTATTGAAGTTCACGATTCATGTCAGTCTTTAATAAATCAGATGAACTTCGATTTGGCGAAAGCATACCGAAATGACTGAGTGGCAATTTGGCAATAATAATGCAAAGATCCTCAATAACAATCAGTGCTTCATTGTACATAGCATCGCTGAATACTATCGTTAGATCGTTACAACGTGTGCGATATTGATACCGTATATCATCAGTCATCGATCTCATAACGTTTCTATACGGGCCGGGAAACATGCAGCTAATACTATAGCAAATAGTAGACGATTTTGCTTTGCAGTACAGTTCAATGCTGCTTCAGCAAGCATACATTCCCACTGGTTGTCGTCTTCCAGCAAGCCGAGTGCAAAGCATGCATCTTTATACGTTGGATGCTGATTTCCATCGACTTTACATATATCTTGAAATGACAATGAGCCGGTGTAATTAAGCAACAACAGTCGAAAATAAAAGCACTCAGTCTGCCTTGGATTGACTGTAAATATTCTCCCCAAGGCGTTTGATTTGAATAAACCGTGACATGCATCAACCGGTGTGCCTTGCTTGTGGGGTGTCCATTTTTTTGAACCCATGTGAAATAGGGTGGTACTTCTGAGTAGAGTAATGTCCGTGCAAAGACGCCAAAAGCATCCGTACGATTACCCAATTCAAAAAATTTGGCGAGTGTAGTTTTTGGTGGATTTATAGCTCGGTCAATCGCTGTCTCGTTCGTGAAATATACGCTCTGACCGTTTTTAAGATGGACAGCTAAATGAATAACGGTTGGATCCCGTTCATTAATTGGGAAACCAAAGATACGCCAAACAGCTTCATTGGAGCTGATGTACCGGCCTATTTGGTACAGCGTTATTTGGTCGTTGTTATTCACTGGAAGAGCAGTCACATTGGTATTTTCAACTCGAAATACTGCTATATCATTGCTTTTATTCACATACTTGCAAGTATATTTGATGTTCTTCTTTTAAGGGTATGCATAAGTATTAGAGTTTAATATGACTTGTTGCAACGTGCGTGAATATTATTTTTGATTTATTATGTTTCTATGTCTAGTTTGCATCCGAATACGATTAAATAAAGATATATTTAAAATATACGTTAAATCTGTCCAAAAAATGAAAAAAAAATTAGATGCAAACCATTCTTGAATCCTTCTGAAGGTACACAGAAAATTTCATTTAAATCGGTCTATCCGTTTAGGAGGAGTTCAGTGACATACACACGAACAGACGAAGTATATATATAAAGATATACATATTTCTTATAATAAATTCTCTCTTTGCTTCAGTTATTTTCTTAGTCCACTTCGTAGACTGATATTTCATGTGGAGAAATTTAATTCTGACTGAAAAAAAAATTGATGACATCTTCTTTTCATTAAATCAGAACTTTCTGACATTAAATAGAGAAAATATTGTGATTTGTGGTGACAGTTTTAGTTTACTATTTACCGAAACAGTGTAGTGTTGCTTTTTGTTTCATTTCAGATGCTAAAGTTTTAAGTAGAGTGAGTATTCTATCCTCCGTAAGTATAGTTAAGAATTCTTTTTAAATGAGAAAAAAAACTTCTTTAAGTGCATGGTTCATTGAATTTTCATCATATTTAAAAATGATAGGAGAATTTTATATATATATATATATATATATATGTATATATATACATATATTTATATATATATATATATATATATATATATATATATATATATATATATATATATATATATATATATATATATATGTATATATATACATATATATATATATATATATATATATATATATATATATATATATATATATATATATATATATATATATATATATATATATATATATATATATATAATTAGACTAAAACTGTCAATTAACAAATAAGAAGCTTAAAAGGCAAAGGTATTTTTAGATTTGAAATCTTCCCACTCTAATTAGGCAAGATCAAATATTTCCAAAAATACAAAAAAATTTCTCTTTTTTTTTTCGTATTTTATGAGTTTAAACAAAACAACGAAATACTTACTTATCAAAATTTATTGAAAAAATGGTTACGAATCAAACTACGACATTTTACAAAACTAAGGCTTTTCTTCATATTGCCATATTGCACATTTTTCTTTATAAGATTCGAGACAGTTAACAAAAATATAGGCAAAACTTAACCTAACAGTCTTGAATATATATAAAAATCTTGCAAATAAGCATATAATTCACTAAGACGTGTTATTTTATATAATGGTTAAGCTTATAAATAAAAATAAAATAAAACACATTTAGCGATTTTTAACACTTTTAGCGAAACGCAATGCATTAAATCTATTTCAATTTCTTAATACTGAAGGCTTCACCTCTTAAGACAATTTTTTGCGAAATCTTAACCTTACCTCTTAAACCCTCTGCGCTTAGACAAACTGAGCTGTTCCTGATACTGAACCCCAAGCAAATCAACAAAATGATTTCATTCCAAACCGCAGTCCAGAATCTGCTTAACTCTCCCTTACTTTTTCATTCCACAAAAGGAGCAGTTTGCTAAGGATACTTTGACTTCAGTGTCACAATGAAATTTTTTCAGCACTCCAGACTGTCAAAATATGTTTAAAACAACCAGAATATGGTCAACTTTATCACGTTTCTGGCTGTACGGGAACACCCAAACCACGGTAATGTTTACCAACATGCCTTTTAATAACAATTGTTATTAAAAATAGCAATTGTTATTTTATATTATGTGTTAAAATTTGATAAAGGTGGCAAAATTGGGTAATTTTATCACGATACCTTACAGCGTGGAATAAAATCTACTCATTCTGCTTAACTTAGTTTTAACAGTCTTGTATTTTGTGTGGTTATAAAAACTATATCTTTGAAAACCAGAATTTCCGATAAGCCATTTGCATATGATCGGAAATTGTTACAATTTGAATGGTTTAAATACTATATTTTGTTACTAGAATTATGTTTTTTTTTATATGCCAGAAATGTCTTTATCTTACAATATGGTAATTTTACCAGAATTGTTTCTCTGTGAAAACAGTGGATTTTTTTCATATTGGTATTTGAGCCATTTTCTAAACGAAAATCGATATAGTGGGAAAATCGATATACAGGGACAAAATGTAACTTAACTGTCTAAAATAAAAGATGCAATCTTATAACAATTATTAAATCAGCATATTATTTGCAAAGACGTGTTATTTGATATGATGACAAAGCTAAAAAAACGGCTTTAAACTCGTTTAACAGTACACAACAATGTACCAAACCCATTTCAATTTCGAGATCCCTTAGGGAACCCATTTTGTGTGGTTATAAGAACTATTTTTCTTGAAAACTGGAATTTCCGATAAATCGATACAATATGATCGGAAGCTGTTGCAATTTCAATGGTTTTAATACTGAATTTTTACAAGAATTATGTTTCTTTTTCACCAGAAATATCTTTATCATACAATGTGGTAATTTTACCACAATTATTTCTCCGTAAAAACAGTGGATTTATTTCGTATTGACATTTGCTCTATTTTCATGACAAGAGTCGAGACAGTAGACTGAAACATCAATAAAATTTAACCTAACAATTTTTAATAAATGTTACAGTCTTATAATAATTCTAATAAAGCATATTATTTGTTAAGATCTGTTATTTCATATGATGAATAGGCGTAGAAAAACAGCCTTAAACACGTTTAACAGAACACAATGTATCAAATCCATTTCAATTTCGCGACGCTGACGCTTCTACCTCTTAGAGAAACTGTGCTAAATAAGATGTGCTCCTGACACGGTACCTCAAGCGAATTAACGAAATGATTTCATTCCAAACCGCAGTCCACAATCTGTGATAAACATGCGTGCTGAACTCTACTCTCCCTTACTCTTTCATTCCACAAAAGGAGCAGTTTGCGGAAGACACATTGACTTTAGCGTCACCCTTGCGTCACCGTGGAATTTATTCAGCACTCCAGACGGATCCGGGAAAGTAAAATTATGCAAATGAGATACTCCCGCCATATTTCTTACGAGACAACGCCACTAGTCAACACATTTTGTTCGCAAATAAGTCCGTATTAGTTACAGCTGCGGCGGTGTTCTTAAAAGACTTTGCTTGAAAACTAATTCCCCGTCTTTGTTGCTAGAGGAGTGGATAATGAAATGTGGAAAACTCATTCATTGTCGAAATTATTTTCCCAGTTAAGTACGAAGGAATTTTCGAACCTGGCTAGAAGTCAATATATTATTTTAAATAGCAGGAAATCTCTTTCAAATTTCCATCTGCCTTTTTAATTAATTTCTAACTGTACCTTCTGAACCAGATTATACAAAACTTTTTAAATGTATCATTTAGCATGCATTATAGTAGGAGATTAAATTGAGATATATGGGTTTTTTAATGTATCTTTTAAATGAATAAAATTTGCAATTAAAATTCCTAGAATGTTATTGTTTAAAATTATATGCATGCATTAATAAATTTAAAACTGTTTTCGTATTTAATGATTTCAACATTTTATTTCAACTTCATTTTGTTACTTTATATACTACTTTCTTGATATTTTTGGAGCAAAAACAATTCGAGAAGTTTGTTATAAACAATAAGTTACTAGTCTCAAACATTTTAAAATTTATACATTTCTTAATTAAATAATAAACCTTTACACTTAAATTTATGGAATTTTTATCTATCTTACCTTGTTTGTTTCCATAATTTCACATTATTTTTAATACCATTGAAGCGAGATTAATTTGCATATTGAACTATATAATGTTGCGTAGTAGTATTCCAGAGTGGTTGAGCGTTAGCGAGTTGATGCTAATGGCACTAGTCTGCACTAGTCTCTTATATTTATGATTTTATTATAAAATTGGAATAAATCATCAACGTATGTATTGTGTTATATTCTTTTTATAAATTCTAAATTTAAAGCTGCCTTTTTTGTAGCAAGGTGAATCGGGTAAGTTAAGCATACGGAGAAGAAACCTCACAATTTCTACTTGGCTCATTAGTGTGCGACGTGGTCAAAAAAGGGAAGATCAGTCATACAATCATGTACCAAAATTAAAAAAAAGTCATAACAATACTAAATCGCAACAAGAAAAATAAAACTGATAAATCAGAGTAAGTTCCATTGCTTTTATTCAATTCTAATAACATTTGACAAGTTATAAGCGACATTTTTTTAAAGTTCTTAAAGTATTATTAAAAGCTTATGTCAGGTGATGATCTAAGTCAAATTGCTGGCTATTTGCAGATTTATAACAAAATAACCAGATTGAACCCGATGAAAGAATATCAGTTTGATTGAATCCTATGAGGGAAGATGAAAAAGTGTTAAGTTACATAAGTTAATGTCAGTTTTCGTGAGACTACATTGTATCTAATATTCGATTACCGAAGTAGCTTAGTTAAGTAAGCTACTAATTAACCAACCAACCAGTTACTATTGAATTTTAATTTCGGTATTTTGTCTGAAAGAAACCATACACATACTGATTATAAGAGGTTATATTTGTTACTACTGGACAGGATATTAATGTTGGAGAACAGTTATTGCCATGCAAATAATGATAAAAGTCGATTGTATAACGTTCAAGCCGTATAACTTTGATTTCAGCTAATATAAAGTCCAAAAATACTTTTTCGAATGACTATTTTTATTTTTTTATTTTTTAATTTAAAATTGAATTATGACATGAAAAAATGTAATGATCTAATTAGAGATAGATAGATTTAGAGGATGGGCAGCTCTAGAGAGCACGGCACATTGACCAGAGGTCTATTGTACCCAAAACCTAAATCATGATTTGCAAGAAAGCCTTTTAGCTGAGATAAAGTTCAGCAGACATATTACAGGAACATCCTGTAGTTCCCAGGTCTCAATGCAGTGTTGCCCTAAATGATTATTGAGAAGAGTAGACCTCACAATCACATAGCTCTTTTTCAGGATGGCAACCTCAACAAAGAGGATTAGATTCAATACCCATTACGTACAGTGAGGATACAGTGTCCAATAAGAAGACCAATGATCATCCTCAAACTGTTCCTGTTTAGTTTAAGAAACTCTATTTGACGTACACTGGGACAGTCAGGATTCAGCTCCTTAGCTTGTCTCTGACCGTCAGTGTTGCGCCGTAGTTCATGGGTAATTTTGCCATAGAGCTTGCATATAGATTTCTTGAATGATGTGGAAGAAATTCTCAAGGCTGGTTCAGGGAACCAGAACTTGAACCAGCTCATGCTGCTTCATCAGCCAGCTCATTTCCAAGAATACCCATATGTTCAGGTACCCAATGTAGGTATACCTTGTTATGAGTAGAAAGGTCACAGAGGACCGAGAAGCACTCCCACACTAGTAAAGAAGTGTATTTACATCTTGAATGTGATAGGAGAGCAATCTGACTGTCGGAACAGATGTGGATAATCATATTTTGATATCCCCAGTTTAAGCATATCTTTCAGCACAAGATAATGGAATAGACCTCGGCCTGAAAAACAGTGGCATAACTTCCTAAGTGAAAATGAAGTTTGGTACCATCATTGGAGCAATAAATTCCTGCCCCTGATTTGAGACCAAGCCTTGAACCATCAGTGTGCAGTATTTGACATTTGTCTTTAGGCCACTAAGGCGAATTTAGCCACTCATCTCTAGTAGGAAAATGGATCTTGATGGTCTTGTGAAAGGCATATCTCTTACCGACATACAATCACTTGGCGTAATATAGGAGGAAATATCCACCAGCTGTGAAACAAGGTGACTCCTAGAAACAGAGTCAGAGCACAATCTGGATACTTCTAGAAGTACACCACTCATGATTTCAGAGACTGTTTCACCATGCTTGCATCTGACATCAATAACACCGTCATCAGCATGCCCAATACAGGAGATGCCATGATCAGTTAACCGAACTAACAAAGAGTCTGTAACCATACACCATAGCATAGGGGACAAAACCCCTCCCCTTGGGCATCCTGAGGTAGCATGTGCTTTTATGTCTGTACCCATTAAAGAGGAGCAAACATACCTGGAGGATAGCAAATTGGCTATCTACCAGGTGATTATCGAATTTATACCTCTGTTTTTTAAGTGCTTTGATGATAGTCTCAACAGGGTCTTTATCAAAAGCACCTTCAATATCAATCAATACCACTAGAGCACTCTCTCTGTCTGAAATGGTTTTCTCAAGGAAGTAGGAGAGCTCATATAGTGCATAGTCAGTTCACTTGCCAGGTTGATAAGGATTCTATGTGTATGACAGTGGCTTATCTATGAATACAAAGTCTATAAAGTATCTGTCAATGAGCTTTTAAATAACTTTTAACAGACTGGAAGTGAGGCTTATTGGTCTAAATGTAAAATTACCTTGGTATTCCTCCAAGCGTGAGGTATATACCCAAAGGATATACAGGCTCGAAAGATCCTACATAGAATAGAGGCTAGTATGCCCACCCCCTTAATAAGCATTATTGACATAATGTCATCTATACTTGGTGACTTGCAGGGTTTAAAAGATTTGGTAGCCCATACAACTTTTTCATAGGAGATCATCTTGGCGGCCTCCCAGTCATTCTTACTACAAGTAGTTGTAGGATTATTGTAAAGATATTCGTTATCTACAGGATGAGATCCAGTGAAGTGAGCTTTAAGTAATTCTCCAAGAGCTTCTTCCCCTGATTCACTATATTTTTCGCTTGTAAGACGGACAGCATTTAGATTGCAATTATTATCCATTGTAAAGATTTTTACAACCTTTATCGTGGCACAAATCGTGTCAATACCATCGCAGAAAGTCTGCTATGAGTGACGTTTAGCAGCTCTAATAGCCTTATTAATAGGTACTAGTTAGAGCGTTTCGGTAGGAATGCCATTCCCCAGATTTTTTGCTCTGTTAAATAGCTTCCTATATTTCTTACTTAATTTACTAAGCTCAGAATACCATCAAGGAACTCGTTTTGGGGAGCTAGTGGACGTAACATTACAAGAAATATGATATGAATCGAGTATGATCTATTGCACTTGGTCAACAGTCCACTCCACATCATTAACGTTATTGTACTTACTAGAGAAGTCACCCAACTTCCTCCCCAGAATTGTTCTAAAGGAACCCCAGCCAGCTGTTCTGCGGTTCCTCCTTATGATATTCAGTCCAGCTCGGCCTTTAATTGAAAAAGTAATTAGTTGGTGATCTGAAGCAGTAACACCAGATACCTTCCAATCAGCAAAGTAATCTATAGAAATAGAGTTACACAAAGTAAGGTCGATGACATTCTTTCTGTTACTTAAAACAAAAGTAGGTTCATTGCCTTTATTATGGACATATAAGTTAAAATATAAGATATGTTCCATTAATACATCCCCTCGCTGGTTGCAATCACTACTGCTCCACACTGTGGGGCGAGCATTTGCATCACAGTCGAAGATGAGTTTGCAGTCAGAACTACAGTGGCCAATTATTGCTTTGGCGGCATCAGCCAGTGGATCTTTCTCCTCATAAAGGAAGATAGGCAGAAACAATGGCAAAGTCAGAAACTGTTTCCTTGCCATAGAAATTTATCTTAACAGCAACTAAGCCTCTATGGAGAAAGTTGACAAGGTTAAGGGCATTTAGATTAGACCTAGCCAAAATGCTGGCCCTGGGAATCTCACAACGGGTATCATAAAAAATATTAAAACCCTTAACGTTGAGGCCCATAATTCTGCCCTTGCGGGTCCAAGGTTTTTGCATAACAACAATATCTAATTCTCCATCATTTTGCTTTTTAGCCTAGAGGCTAGAGGCAGCAATGCTATGATGGAGATTGATCTGACCAACCTTTTATTGTTGCCTCGATTGGTTAGAGATTTGATAAACTAGAATGCTACCTACCTATCCTGGTTACTGGTTGGCTTTAGAAGAAAGATCTCCCCATATCAGCTACATTGCTTCGCCAATACCATGGACTCTGGCTCTAATAAATCACGAGCTCCAATTCAACTTACCTTCGAATATGGAGAATTGGAACTCCAGAGTTCCTCCACCTGATTCATTTCCTCCTGATATTCAGGTGCGACAAGGAGGACATCTGATGTTTTCGGAGCATCTGCTGCCTTTTTCTTATTGGGATCGTGGATAATCTTGAAGACACCACCACGATCGATACCAGTGAGAGCTCCATAATTGGCTCTCACTATATCCTATGTCCTCAGGCTCAAGATCAAAGATACATCTAGAGGTTTTCGGTCCCACAGAGTTCTGCAGAACCCTTCACTTTATAGAATTCAGGCCTGGGTAAAGTCTCTGAAGGCGTTTCAAGAAGTTGCCCTGATCAGAAAACTTTTTTCTGGTCTTAAATACTATCTTCACAGGCTTGGGTAACTCCTCCGTGCCTAGAACTCTAAGCGTGAGGTCACCCAAGGATCTCTCGCTTCTGATCCACTCCACCGTATAATTGCAACACTGAATAGCCCAGCACCCTACCTGGTCGGTAGGGTGCTGGGCTCATGTCCAAGAGGTCGTGGGTTCGATCCCCGCCGGCCGAAGACTCCCCGTGTAGTAAATGGTGACTGATGCACGTTAAATCTGTCGAGTCTCAAAGTCCTCCATGTTCCCATAACAAATCAATACCTCTGGGGGTACTGATCCTGGAGTTTCCTTGTCTTCTGGATTGGTTCAAAATTACAAGGATACGGAGTTGAACATTAGTAGTCGTAAATCCATGAAATTGGGTCGGCTGTTCAACGACGGTTATAATATAATATAATATAATCATTCTGTGCACTGATGCACGTTAAATCTGTCGAGTCTCAAAGTCCTCCATGTTCCCACAACAAATCAATACCTCTGGGGGTACTGATCCAGGAGTTTCCTTGTCTTCTGGATTGGTTCAAAATTACAAGGCTACGGAGTTGAACGTAAGTAGTCGTAAACCCATGAAATTGGGTCGGCTGTTCAACGACGGTTATAAAATAAAAAAATCATTCTGTGCCAGGTAAAGTGTCCCCTGAGTGTCTCTGGAGACCAGAGACTCCTGCAGAAGCATATCCGGTGCCTTTGGAAACCTCACCAGCTTTACTCACAAGAGGTTGCAAGGCAGAGGTATTAGCACCGGGCTCACCCGAGGGCTTACAATGAGCAATTGGAGACTGTAATGAACTTTTCGAACAGGAACCTCTACATATTTCCTGAACTCATCCCTTCTTTACCGATGCGAAGCATAAGGTCGTATCACAAGCTTTGTTGACTTCCACCATGATATTTGTATGCAATTTAGTTACCCAGTAAGTGGTATCCAGGAGGCACCACGTGGAGGCGGCAAGTATTACCCCCCTAAATCTAATTATAGAACCACATTAATGACCTAATTAAAGGACCGCACCTAAACGCATTCGAGGAAGAGACAACTTCATTGTTACTTCATCGTGATGACATTCATGTTTTTGCTACGTGAAATGAAAACTAAATTCTTACTATGTAGGGGAAAAGAATAATATCTAAATAGTTATTCTGAATAGTATTTGTGCGAACATGTTTTCAAACGATGGCACTGCCACTTACAACAATAGTACGAATTGTGACATAGGGTTAAATGAGTAAATGCTAAGGAATTATTCTACAGGAGGTGAAACTTACAGGTGTCTTGCATTTCTTTACAATGCTTGCGATATTAGTGTCCTCAATGTGTGAATGTCTTTCCAGCACAATTACTCATTGCAAGTCCATTCTCGTGTTAGTTGAATAACTACAAATTAGTACTTTGCGCATCAGATAGCCCTTAATTGATAAAATTCAGTCCCTAAAATATTAGAAACATGCCTTTCAATATCGCAAGGCACAAAATAAAACGAAATCTGGCTATGAGAAATGCTAGAAAATAATTTGTCAAGATTTTCATGTGGCTATCACGTCTCACGGATATACTGTATTATGCCTACGCTAATGTATAACTAGTTTTAAAACTTAACATTTTTATGTATGTTGGGTCCAAAATGTATATTATTTACGTTCTTTATATTCACGTCTTTTGTTTATTTTCGCATTATTTGCGCTATTGCGAAGGAATAATCTGCAATACAATATTACATTATATTGTAATATTGTCAGTGCGTGTATAGAAAAAGCGAAAAAAAATTATATAAGTCTCTAAAACATCTTTCAAATTTGTTTTTTCAACAGTATTCCTCATTTAAAAAATTATTTACTTTGAAATAACATAAATTTCCTCTGAGAGGCAAGTTGACCCCAAATGGCTGTTTAGGTTTGCCCGAAATCCGGCTGTTCTTGTGATAAAAGCATTTTCCATTTCGGATTATTTCAAATGAGGATTCAATTAATTAGAAAAATAAACTGTGATGAATGAATTTTCAAGAGAAGTTTTCTTTAATTACATATATATATATATATATATATATATATATATATATATATATATATATATATATATATATATATATATATATATATATATATATATATATATATATATATATATATATATATATATATATATATATATATATATATATATATATATATATATATATATATATATATATATATATATATATATATATATATATATATATATATATAGATCTGTGTTTAGAAATGCTCGAAAAACATCATATTATATTTCTTTTGATTCAATGAAATACATATTTCAAAGCAAAGTATTAAGTTTAAAAGTTTATCCATCAAGTTTAAGTAATTTTATTGCCATTTTCCTTGAGATGAATGTTTTAAAACATTAACCATACATTTTAAACCCAAAACTTCCTCTCTGGCAGTCTCTGATAACCATAATAAAATTTAATATCACATGACATCCTTTTTAACGATAGAAACATTTTTCAAACCTTGCAGAACGTCATCGAAAGAGTTTTCAAAAATATACCTCATAACATTTTTCAAACTGGTATAAATTTTTAATCATACTCTTTAGTATTGTTTCCAGAATTTATGATCTTGAAGAGAGCGAAATATGTATTTATCGCTTAAGTGTTAATTTTAGAATCAGGCATGATTAAACTCTCGAACTTGTTTTGTAAGTTTTAAAACTGATAGGGTAACCACCTTAGTCTTTAAGATGTGAAAATTTTTATATCTTTATTTAAAGTGCTTATTTGAGAAAACAAGAGTTCAATTTTTGAAAGCTAATTGATATAACTTGGAAGTAATTTAACCAATTGTGAACTGAGATTCATTATTTTTTTTTTACTAATAAATTTTGTATTTAAATATATTTTCTTAGGTAGTGATGCAGATTTAGAAGCATAAATTCTTTAAATGAACATAATTTATGGTGGATTTTCTTTATTTTAATTTTTTTGTCTGTATTAACAGAAAAGAGAAAATTTGGACATTGCGTTTGCTAAAAGTAGAAGGAAACGAGTAAAAAATAAACAAAAATTAAACTATTGATTTGCATATACATTATTATAGACTGGATTACGCGTTATGAAATTAATATGTACTATTTTTTTTCGTATTGGATTAAGTAAATGCGATGCTTCTATAAAATTACATTCGGAAGTAAAAATTATGCATTACATGCGATCACCAAAGTAATGATATACATTTCCAACGTTAAAATTTACATAAGAATCAAATGTTTCCAACATACAGAAAAGTATTTCAAGTCTCATTACCAAGCAATAGGTAATGAGCAATAGGTAAATAGACATTACAACAGCAACAAGCATACTAATAAATCCGCAATTCTATTGTCCTTCAGAAAGATTTTAATAAGTACAGTTTTACCCTGAATTTTAATCTATTTTGAAGAATTTAGTGTATCTTGGACACAAAAATGTTACTTCTATAATTTTGATTAGCATACTTTTGGACAAAAATTATTATGTTGCTGGATTAAATAAATATTAAACAAGAATGAAGACATTTATTTATGAATATTGATATACTAATTAGTTCACAGGTCCTCTAAGCTCCTTTCGTAGGTTCTAATCCCAGTAGTAGTGATTGATACTAATTCTTCTTCCAAATCGCACTGACCGCAGTGCTGAAATAACATATGCTTAGTGGTAGGCGGGTCAAGGGTTAGAATCATCTTACCATCTGGCAAACCAATGTAGATTTTCGTGGTTTTCACTGCTATGTAATGCAAAAGCAACCCGCTGTTAGTTCCATCAAAATGTTTGCCCCAATGCTTGATTCAGAAAACTCCTTGTTTTCTTAATTGCGTTCAAAATTATTAAGCTACAAAGTTGAACGTTGATTGTCGCTAACTCAGAATCAGGGCTGCTGATCAGCGCCGAATGCTGACAATATTTTTTGCGGTGATCTGAATTGAAACAATGATTTCAGAGTGATTCTTTGAATTCTTTGAGAATGCGACAGAGGGATTGAAAATAAACGTTGCACTATTCGTACAAAAATAAAGAATTTTAAGCCTAATATCAGAAATTGGAAATAAAAAAAGAAACAAGTATGATGGATTCTAAAAAGAAAATTACTTCCCGAAATTTTTATAAAATCAAGTTGATCATTTGTTAAGTTGAAAAAGGGTATTTTCACAAGTTGACCAGTCTTTTTAAAAGAAGCAAAACTGTAAATAAATGTTTTTGTAACAAGACATCGGGAAAATGATTAAACTTTAAGACTAAAAAGAAAAATAGATGACTCCTCATCATACAAACATGTCATTATTAGTTTTCAAAAAGGAACTTAGTTACAAATCTAAATAAGAATGGTAAAAAATATAAAAAATCCTGATTCTAGTGCCATAGTATAAGATAAAAAGCTCTTTCTCGCGATTCAAACTTGAATTATTTTGATGAAGTTTTCCTGTTCACGCAGACAAAAAAATTCTGATAAAATTACTGTACTTTATTTTAGTGTCAGTTTCTAAAGAAAAAAAACAACATAATTCTGGTTTTAAGAACCCAAATATTCGGTAGTTTCACCATTCATTTGCTCATATGGTAACGGTTTGTCTGAAACACAGGTTTTCGAAATTACAGTTCTTACAGCCACACATTTTGCAAAAAAATGCAAACTTGAAAAGAAAATTTTATCAAGCAAATGGTTTTCATTCCATGCTCTTAGGTATGATAAAATTAACATATTTTTCCACATTTACTGAATTTTATCAAATATTATAAAACCTTATTTTATTGTTCATTTTCCCAAAATCATTACCAAAGCGCTTCGGTAAAAATTACTGATATTACTAATCTTTTTGGTGCTCACATCAGCAGAAAAACGGTCAATTTTACCATGTTTGGTAGTTTTAACCACGTTTGGTAGTTAAAGGGAAATTTGTGCAAAATGTAAAATTTTTGCAATTTCCACCTTCGTTTTTTCAAAATATACTGCAATTCCACAAAATAGCCTTACGTGATAGAAATGAATGAATTTAATTTTTAAAATCGGCATTAAAAACAAAATTAAAATAAGTCTACGAAATTGAAAATCTACAAACAGCATGTTTTTTAATTTAATGCTATAATAT
This sequence comes from Parasteatoda tepidariorum, assembly GCF_982258835.1. Lineage (NCBI taxonomy): Eukaryota > Metazoa > Arthropoda > Arachnida > Araneae > Theridiidae > Parasteatoda > Parasteatoda tepidariorum. Next base: position 82,423,118 of record NC_141761.1, read on the forward strand.
CAGTATATAACATGCTTTTGCAAAACAATTTTACTGTCTCGCTAAATATGTGACAAAATTTGCCAAAAGGAATGTCTATAAAAGTTTACTAAACACAATCTTATAGTCAGAAACTAATATTTTATAGATTACGAAAACCCACGTCGTTGTTTAAATTCAGTTTTCAAACTTTTAATTAATCCCAGACAGAGCATGAAATATATATTTTCCGATAATTTGTTCGGTATAAAATTTTAGCTTATTTTTCCTTATTTATCGGTTATCGATTATTTTTAATAAACATCTATAAAAGAGAAAAGCAATACATAACGGATATAAGCATTAGAGGATATTTGCGCATAAAAGAAGATTTTCTGACAAAATGTTTAATGGAAAAAGCAACTCAACAAGTTTGGCTTTCTTCCTTGCTTAATTCATTATGTAAATCTGAAAATATAAATAATTCAGTTCATTTTTATTTCTCAATTTCTCAAGTTACAACTTGGATTATAAGGGGATAAGTAATAAAATCAATTTTTTTACAAATTTAATTAAATAATAAAACTTGATTATGATGTATTTGACATTGCAAAATCTTTATATGTTTTAAAAATTGTAAAGGGGAAAACCCTCGACAAATTTCGAGTTTTAAAAAATAAGCACTTTGTCTCAAATTTCACTAGTTGTGAATGAAAAAAAAAACAATGCAGATTTGGAAAAGGAACGCAAAAGTGCAAGCGATAAAAAAGAAATAAAGATGAAGAACAAAACTAGAAAAACCGTGGTAGCCGAAAGATGTCAATTATAACAACATGCATTTCAAAGTACTATCTATGGAGTAAGGAATTCATGTTTTTTACTTAGAGAATCAGCAGTCATTAGAACGAGACAAGTAATGCAAAAAAATAAGTCAATTCCTACTTAGAAGAAAGAATTTTATTATTTTTGTTTTAATACAAATAGAATGCAAATTATAACGAGTGTGAACTAAGCGTAGGAATTGAAAAATTAATTAATTAGATTTAATTAATGAATTAGTATTTGAAAAAGCTGTATTAACATCACGTGTCATCTATTTGAAGTTTTAAAAACTGTATTTGAACTTGAGTTGACGAATAAAAAGTAGGGATTGAAAGAAAAAAAATATCCTAGAGCATGATCAAGATGAGTCAATGTGGCAGAGATGGAAAGGATTTTTAAGTTATAAAAATTAAATTTAAACACAAAATGAAATTTAAGCAGAGAAAATAATGTTTAAAAATTTTAATTTAAGCAGAAGGAAAAGAAATAACTGATTTATATATTTCTTAATTTTTCAGACATTAATCCTGTTTATTATTCTAAAAATCAAAGTGAGTTTCATTTGAGCATTGTAACCAAAGAAGCACTGACAATGAACGTAGTAAATGTCTCAGCAGTTTTTAATACTAATTAGATCATTAAAATATTCAAATTTAATCTTGTTATCTGATCTGAAAATAATTTTTTTTAAAAATTGCTGCAGGACATAATCAGTTTTGAAGCAAATGAAGGAGGAAACGGTTTTGTAACTAGCTCACTTTGAGGATTAGCAGAGAAACTTTTAAGTCTAGTAAGCTTACCAACAGCTGAATCAACTTCGAGAGCTTTAAATCTACTGTTAGCAGCAAGTGACATTCAGAAGTTTAGTTCAAAATTTCAAACCGTTCAAAAACAGTCAGATATTAAACTGTCGGGAAAAATTATATATATTTATAGGTTATGAAATGCAGAAATGGAATTCTGGCGATTACAGTGATCAGAATTACTCTGTAGGATTAAAAAAAAGAAATATAATAGTTTCTTATGCACTCTGTTAAAAGTGTATTTCTTTTCAGCTGTTCAGAAAATTCAATCAGAAAAAAAAGCACGAATATTGTTTTAATTTTATAATATCTATTTGTTTGAAGAATCTGCCTTGGTGGGTTAAAAGGAATAATGAGTAAATGCTCTGACAATAGCTCATTAAGGATTCTGACATTTACCCAGTACATAAATTTAATTTAATTCTGCTCCAATAGGGGGCATCTGGGGAAGTACCTTCAAACAACTGTAAATATTTAAAAGAGGGCTCAAATCGTGGCAATGACTGATCTATACGAATTCTGAACCGGCTCGCACCGACCACAGTGCTGAAGTAAAATATATTCTGTGATAGGCGGATTATGGATTAGAGTCCCCTTAACAGCGGGCTAACCGTGGGAAATTTTCGTGATTTTCCGCCCTCTGTAACGCAAATGCGGGTTAGTTCCATCAAAAAAATGCTCCACAGAGGCAAATTTCTCCCAATATTCGATCCAAGTGTTTCTTGTTTTCTTTACTGGGCAAAAAATTACAAGGCTACAGAGTTGAACGATGGTACTCGTATACCCATAATTTGGTCAGTTGTTTAACGACGGTTATAAAATAATATAAAATAAAAGAGATTAAACTATTGTTACTTTCGCAGAAAAAAATATGTTAACAATCTGAAAGAAAACATTAAAATACAGAAATAACATCAGAATATGTAAAAATAATTTAAAATTAACATAAATCACAAACTATCGAAACTAAACATGCTATCTATTTTTTATCTCTGTCTTTGAACGTCTTGTCAACGAGATAGGATGGTTTGAATTTGAAAAGCGGCATTTAAATAAAACATGAGTAACTGCATACCTTTGTTTTTAGAAATTAATCCATTGAATAGTAATATTTTTTATCCCACATGTGAAGCAAGAACATTTATCATGAAGCTAATTAATTTCTTAGTATGTATCTATGCAAGAAATATTTTTCCTTCTGTTCAAAAAAAATCTGTCTAAAATTATAATTTCAGATTATTATTTTGCTAATGTAAAAATTCACTGATGTATAATTACATAATATTTGCTGATTGTTAAGCTAACATTATGTACATTTTTGCTCCTCTTTATTTTTCTTAATTTAGTTCTGAATTTTTTTCTCTCAATGACTAGAAGTATCCAAGTTTCTACATGAATTGATATCTTTATTTGCCAGAATCATCTCACCTCTCATCAATTTTACCGAAGCCTGAGGATGTAAATGCAAATTTAGGTTAAACAATTAACCAACATTGATAAGCTTACAATCATTCAACTATGATAAATAAAAGTTCTAATCTTTTGTGCATATTGTAATTCATTTTAATGATTCGTACATCTTAGACTAATCAGTATTCCGTTTTCTAAAATAAAAATACATGCTATAAGCGTACTAATTTACACCATTTATTGTTCCAAATTGATACTTATTTTGATTTTTATTAAAAATATTGTAAATACTTTCATGCATTCGCATTCTCATATCAGAAAATACAAACTATGATAAATTATTTCACCTTAAATGTTTGTATCTAATTTCCATCAATTATCGTTTAACAACCTGTTGTAAACAAACACAAGATCAAAATAGAAATAAATATTTATAAAACACGAAATACTGACAGCATTTTTGAATGCCAAAAAATCAATGATGCAAATATTTTTGTAGAATCATAACGCTATAGATTAATAACTTTATTAAACTAAAAATGTAATATCCAAGAAACATCAAAGCAAATCTTTAATACGTCCAAACCTATAGAGATTGTAAAACCACATATTAACGCCATCTTAAGAATTTTTAAAAACGACTCAATCACGAGAGCTGGTTCTGCTCAATATTTTTAATTCATTTATTTTCGTAAAATGACTAAATGAACTAATATACATTTTGTTCGTCCCGCAGTGGACTGATCGTTAAGACACGGTTCCCAACAGATCACCGAAGTCAAGCATCACTGGCTACGGTCAGTGTGCGGGTGGGTGACCACTTGGATCAGTCTGCGTAGGGACCGGGGGTGTGCGGTATTGGTCCTCGTTAAACTGTGCTACCGTAAAGTGCTCGACTTCGCGTGCAGGTCATCGGGCTACCGGAGCGGGGGTGCCATCCCCTCTGCAGAGGATCAAAATTGTGATGGCATGTTTTCGGATCATCTTCAGGGATGTTTCCCAGACCGTCGTGCAATAGCCCATTGTGCAGCTCAAGTGCGACGTAAATGAACTACAACTACAACTTGGATCATCCTCAAGGATGTTTCCCAGACAGTCACCAATAGCTCATTATGCAGCTCTAGTGCAACGCAAATAAAGTATTCAACTACCTACATTTCCAGGCTTGTGTGCTCAATTATGGCTTAGAAACCTTTGTCAAGTAGAAGAAGAGATAAAACAATACAGAGAAAGATATCATGAAGATACCGTCAAGGTGACAGCTGAATTCGAACCCTCTGCCTTCTCTCTTCGCATTAATTTTGACGGGCGATAACGCTCGGCCAGGGATTAAATGTGGATAAACATATGCCCCCCCCCCTTATTAAATGTGAATAAACATATGCTAAAATTTTTAATTGATTGCAGAAGAAAGAAGAGAGGAGTGCCCCTAGCACTTATTGCTAGTAAACTTTGAAGTCTGAATTGCTTGAAACTTTGAAACAGTCCATACAGTATTAAGACATTTAAGGTATATAGTCCTTCCACCAAACGCTCTGAAGAGTTGAGGTAGCGTTTTCATATTCTTTGTGCTGTCTTTCTCATTTCTGTACTATGTACTTTTCATTTTAACAAGAGATAAGTCATTCGTTATATTAAGCGCACTAGCTTGCATAGGTATAGAAGCCAAATTAATTATTTTTTGATACACAGCTATGTTCACGGTAGGATTCGAACCCGCTATTCATTTTGCATAGCGTTTGGTAGAAAGATGAAACTGCTTGGTCAAGGATGACCCAGTAAAACGAATAATTAAAAGAAAAGTTAATATTACTACTCCAAGTATTTATTTATTAATTATCAACCATAATTAGCTTTTTTAAAGTTTGCCTCACGGATCACTAATTTTATATCTTAGTACGTAGATTTTTAGTCACGAAGTAAAAAGTTATTAAGATGTTCTGTTTTAATTGAGATAATTTCTTTTTTTCGTTCTTTATTATTTTCTTTTTATTGTAAGTAACTTAAGCTCACCTAATCAGATTTGAGTTTCCAAAATAAACAAATAAATAAAGAATGAAAACTTCCTAAATTTCAAACATCTTTTACACATTTTTGGTGCTTTTGCAAATTTAAACATTAAGAAGAAGCTTTCTCCGTTTACATCTTTTTGGAATCTTATAACGTGAGAAAATTGGATTTGAAATATGGAGGAGGGAGAAGATTGAAATAAGACATTCTACGTCAGTAGCAACTAGAGTGTTAATGATTTGATGAGAAAATCATTTAACGGTTTTAATTGCGAAAATTGCCATTGACAAAATTATCTATAATTAGTATCATTTTATTAAATTAATTTTTTATAAATTTCTAAATACTGATCTCATAAATCATTGTTTGAAACAACCATCTGCTATACCATAATAATGTAATACTATTAAATGTCAAGGGTTAAAATTCTTGGTTCTTTTTATTATTCATATAAAGATTGATTGTATACTGAGAAGAATATTTTGGTCAAGACTATCAGAATATTTTAAAATTTACCGTGTTTATGGCTCTATGGGAACACTAAAATGCTCGTTAGCTTATACCAAAGCGCTTTGGTAATGATTTCGGTAAAATTAACAATAAAACTTGGTTTCCATGAAATATAATAATATTTAATAAATGTAGTAATATATAGTTATTTTAATATGTGATAAAGTTTGATAAATGTGGTAAAATATAGTAATTTTATAATGATACCTTAGAACATGGGATAAAAACAATTTATTCGGTTAAATTTACCGTTCAGTTGTGTATTTTTTGCAAAATGTGTGGTAATAAGAATTATGACTTTTATAACCAGAATCTCCGGTAAATTGTTATTATATATTGGAAAAAAATTCTAAATAAATTATTTAAATAAAGTTTTTTTTTTTCAGAATTATGTTGTTTTTTTTACTTTTACTACACTGTGCCGTAATATATCAGAATTTAAGCTCTGAGTACAATATGGCAAATTTTCAATGTGTGGGAGTAAGTATTTTCAATTAACAACAATCTATAGTTATTCTCAATTAAAAATATTTAAATCTTTATTTGAAGTGGTTGAATAGTTACGGATACTTCGTCTACTAAAGCAATGGAATTTAATTAAGGATATTCTGTATTTTTAAACATATGAGATGTTTTTTTCAAAGTATGGAGAAGAAAAATTAGCATTGAAAATCTAATTAACACCTGCGATTGAGAGAATAAGTAGAAAAAGGAAATATTCTTTAATCATTGTTATAACAAGTATAACAAGTTTTCCTTAATTACTCGTTTAATTTTAGTATTTCTAATTAACTCTGTCAGGTTTAGTTATTTAAAGTAAAACTATTATATAACATTCATTTTCTCAAATCTATAGAATAAGAATAAAGAAGGGAAATCAATTAAATGACAAAATATTCTAGTGTATATAACAAAATTCTAATTATCTTCTGTATAGTAAAAAAACTTATTTTTTTCAATCGGAGATTCAATAATATAATTTTAAAAAAATACAAATTTCATATTGATTAATTCTTAATATTATTTTTTTAACATTTTTTCCTTTGTGATTTATTTTATATCAAAGAAAAATATTTATCATGCTTTCAAGAAGTCGAAAATACATTTTGACGTTCGACAATTTTTTAAGCCGAAAAAAATACTTTTAAAAGAAATAGTTACAATAAGAAAGTAAGTAGTATATTAAATTTTATAGAAAAATAAAAATTTTCTAAACTACTCAAACTAATATAAAGGAAATTTAAACTAATATAAAAGAAAAAAAACTGCTTTTAAGAAAACTTTGAGTGTAATTCTTTGTTAGATTTAGTAGTGACTTTCATAGAAAAAGCAAAAAGATATTCGCTATCATTTTTTGAAAGATGTTTAACAAGAATTTGGTATGTTTATCATTTGAATCAGACTCCAGATTTCCCTGAGATACCGATTCTGACTCCAGCTGATGATCTATAAAATTTTCCAACTTGGTTTGAGAAGCCATTTAAATTATTGTTTATTAAAGTTAATTCCGAACGATATATTAGGGGGGGGACTGGAAAGTAATGTCGTTTCGGTTCATTAGATATTTGTTGCGAAAATTTTATTTTTAATCAATTATGCAATCATCCTCGTTAGCAACAAACTTTCAATGCCCTATCAAAAATTAATCGAAATGGATCGAAAAAAAACGAATTTGTTTTTAAGACTAACGGATATTTAATGCACCAAAACAACCTCACCTGTATCCGGTCAGTTTGGTTGATATAAGAGTTAGTGTCTGATGGGTAACTTTTCTTCGTTAATAATGTTTATCCTTGTTTTCTTTCTCCCCTTTCTTTATATATATATATATATATATATATATATAAATAGAAAACGAAGAAAGTTAAAAAACAATGAGTAAGTAAGTTATTTTTACTTAATTTTAGTTTTTGTGTTCTATTTTATTTGTTGAAATTTTTATAAAAAATTTCTTTTGAGTGCTCCTCACACTATTGTATTAATATATTTTGCTTTGGCTTTATTAATACAATATCAGAAAGCACTCTGTTTTACGGATATAATCGTGTGGGCTGATGAAAAGATGATATCTTTTTTTTCCGGTTTTTTTTCCTGGTTTTTTAAATAAAATTTAATCCCTTTTTTTTTAAATTGTTGTTTGTTATTTTTTTACTTATTATTTCCCCCTTTTTCATATGTCTTTAATTTTTCTTTGTTTTATTCTTCATTTTGAACTTATACACGTGAACTTATACATTTGAACTTGTCACGTGATGTTACTTTACTTATTTTTGATAATTTCCTTCCACCTATTAATAATATCTTATAGGTTTCGGTGAGTGGTTCCCACTTTTTTTATTGGCTATTTTGGTGACATCCCTGCATGGCTGAAAAGGATCATTATTTGGGAAATTGTATGGCTGGTATTTGGATGAGAATTGTAAGATTTCATCCAATTTCGCGATTTTTTTTTGAAGAGTTTTCGGTGTTTTGGTGCATAGCACCATGAAATATAGTGAATATAATTTCGTGTCCTGATTAGTTGTTGTGAATTGTCTATGATATTTCTAGGTATGGTTAGACATTAGGTAGAAAAGTCTATATTATGGAAAGTAAGTTAACTTACAAATTGATCAACATAATAAATGTAATAACGTGATTTTGTGACAGGTATAACTTTAATTGCTATAATATCTAAATATAAATAATATCCATATTTGTTCATATGCTTTTGTGCAATGATTTCGTTTTTTTTCCGTTTAGAATATAAAAACAAACTTTTAGCAATTTTTTTATTTCTTTTCCGACTCTACTACTCTGCCTATAAATTGAAAATTTACCTTTTGTATTTTATTACAGAAACATTAAAGTAATAAAAGTTTGCGTAAGGTAATTTCTCCAGAAGCTATTTTCCTAAAACATTTCAGGTGATTTAAATAATATAATGACTTACGATTTCAAAATATGTGTTTTTGCTATTTATAACAGCCATTTCTGATTTATTTAATCCAAAAAACAATAAATGCTATCAGCTACGATGTGAAAGCATTTTCTCAAAGAACCCAATAATGAAACTAAGTTTCTGTTAACGCTGTGTTTCATTTAAGTAAAGAATGTTTCTCACAATTTTATCAATGAAATCTGTGACAGCATCTTTCATCTTCGTTACACTAATACATTTGCTCGTATATTTTTACTCTTTCTTCAATGGTAATGCTGCTTAAGCACTTAGTTTTCTTCTTATTTTAAACAAAGAATTACACAATTTTCTAGCTATACGCTTTCGTTATCGAAAAGTGTTTGTTTTCCTTTACAAAAAGTAAATATTTTTTATACTCAATAAAAAGATTATAATTTCTTTCCTTAAACAATTAGCAATTCAGAAAAAACTATTTTGTTTTTCTTATTGTGTCTTTTAATTTAAGAAAAAAGCACAGTGAGAATAAAAAAGTATGGTACAAACTATCAATATATGGTGAAATTCACCGTATTTCTGACTCTATGTGAACACTTAAAATCTCAATAATAATTACCGAATAGCTTTGTTAATGATTTTAATAAAATTAACTACAAAATATGGTTCTATAGTATGTGATTAAATTTGTTAACTTTTTAATAATACCTTAAAGCATTGCATGAAAAAGATTTATTCGGAAAAATTTACTTTTCAGTTTTCAATTTTTACTAAATGTGTGTTAGAATTATAATCCTGAAAATCGAAATTTCCGTTTAACTGTTACCATATAAACAAACATATTACCACAAAAACGGTTCAAATGTCGGTTTTTAACCAAAAATGTCATTACCATACTGCACGGTAATTTTGCCAGAATGTTTTTCTCCGTACATTGAAATATTTTCAGAGCATAATTGCTTTATTTATTTACAAATTTTATCTATTTCAAAGTCTATAAGTTCATAGAATATTCATGGTTTAAAAACTATAATACACTTTTCTTGGAGCAACTTTCCTCTACATCCGCAATATATTGTAATCAGAAAAATCTTATAGGATGATGATAGTTAGCCGAATTAGACTATGTATACTAGCAAGTCCTTAAATCTGGTAGATCGGTCATTTCCTAGTATGCTTTCTAACTTTGTCACTATTAGCCATTGTTAAGGCTTAGCAGCTTTCTTCTACGTCCACAATATATTGTCATCAGAATGATCTCATTGGATTTAGATATTTTGATCAAGAAGGCTACAAATCATTTCCTAGTGTTCTTTCTACGTTACATTCCAATAAATACTTCATTCTTCTATCCACTAATCTTCTTTTCCTTTTTTTAATATCTCTAGACACTGAACTTTCGTTCTTCGCCTAAGAATTTGCCGGAAGTGTCGCTCAGTTATCGTTAACCGGTGGGCACCTGTGAACCAAAGTCACGGAGGCGAGCAGCAATACCCCCCCCCCCGCACTGCCACATATAACCGATCATAGGGTGAGCCACATTCCCACATGACACAACAGAGGACAGCACACAGAGAAACTTCCATGCCCTGGGCGAGACTAGAACCAGCAGCCCTTGGTATTGCACACAGGCATGCTAACCAGTCGGCCATCTGGTCACCTATCCACTTATTGTAAATATTGTCTTCCTTGAATTTTCTAAATAAATTTATATAGAATTTATAGTAGTATATATATATATATATATATATATATATATATATATATATATATACTGAAACAAAATTTAATAGTTTCATATCCATAAAAAATTTCGAAATGCAAGTGTGAGTTTTCTTCGATAATAACTGCTGATAAATTCATAGAACTTTTCCCAAAACCATATGCTCTTAATAATTATCTACTACTTTCACGTACGTATGTAACTGCAGAGAAATATTATTTTTAATTATATATTAATACAGCAAATGAGAAAATTATTGTATTTTTGTGAACATCTATTCTGAATTTAAAAATCTAATCCTGGTCTGAAGTATTTAGAATATTTTTCAAAAATTATTCTAAATTCCACAATTTAATTAAAAGCATTTTTCCCCATTTAGTATTCATGGAAATAATATTCTATAAAAATATACATTCCATCTTAGAAACTACATTTATGAATAGCTAGGTAAACTTTTATGTAAAATTTAAGCTTTATGTAAAATTTAAGCTTTGCGTAAAATTTAAGCTTTATGTATAGATACAGGTGGTTATAGCTAGAGTTTAAACTAAATTGTTATTTTTTGGTGTAAGTAATATAAAAATATTGTATTGAAATCGGCTATGCTCAATATTTTCCAGAACCTTTGTTTGATATTTGTATTTCCACATAAGTTCCACAAAAGTAATTTTGAAAGAGGAGAATGGTAATTCTCCTTTTGGAAGTTTTTCCATTATCTCATCTGAAAAGTTATTCACCATATTTAAATAGAGATCATAACTAATGTGGTCTGCTTTATAAAGCTTTTTCATGCGATATACTCACACTTCACTGATTTCTTTATCTCTTTTACATAAAATCGTAAGAGACAGCATAAAATTTATTTTAATTTAATCATCAAACTTTCGCAATCTATCACTTGAGGACAGCATACTGGCACGGTCACTACATTGATTGATGTTACCATGGTAATGAGATCTTCCAACATTAGAGTTGATAAATTATACAGCGTAAATTGAAGCATAAGCACAGTGAGAAAAATAAAATTGCTTAGCTAAATAGATTATCTTTTAACTATCCTAACAGCTCGAATGAACTTGTGATCCAAAGTTATAAAAAAACATTTTACTAATTTCATTTAATCAACATTAAGTTTCGACTAGCAAACACATTAGTTTAATGGACCATTAAAGAAAGAGTTCTTTAACGTAACTTTGTTTTTATAGTTAAAATAAAGAAGACTGTTTAAAGAATAATACGTTATGTGAGTATGATAGCTTTTTAGGTTATCGATGAAAAATAGAACAAGGATACGAGATTTAGTTGATTCATAGCGGGTTATTTTTTCCGTTTTTGCATTTATTTTGCGTATAATGTAGAGTCTGATAAGTTTATACTACTAAACTACGTAAATTGTAGTGGTGGCGTAGGTGATAAAGTGTTTGCCTCACAATTAGGTCCCCAGGTTCGAATCAGAGCAGTAGCTTGTTGATGCAAATTCTGTTCTCGGCTCGCACTGCTTACAGTGCTAGCGTAAAATATCCTTCGTGCCTAACACACTTTGCGTTAGAATCCTTTTGCCATCCTGCTAACCGTGGAAAGTTCTCGTGGTTTTCCTTTCCGTGTAACGTAAATGAGGGTTTCGTCCATCAAAAAGTCATCCACGAAAGCTAGTTTGTCCCAATGCTTGATTCAGGAGTTAGAATCCAGGGTTGGGTTCCAAATTACAAAGCTACGTATTTGAACTAAGGAATATAGTAAAGAGAAGTAGTCCAGGTCTTCGAATACGTAAGTATCTCGCGAAACTGCTCGGTTTGGTATGCTATGCCGAAAAAAACAACTTACAGAGTGAGCAACATCCTCAGATTTAACAGAGCATCATATGTACTAAGATCCAGTGCAAGCATATACGAAGCAGAGTGACTGTCAGGATGTATGCCACAGGTTGTTTGGCAACTCTGCATGTTTGGTTTGGTATGCTACACTCGCACCGCTATTCTATTGTTTTACTCTTTGTCGAAATGGATGTCACATGGAATCAACATGGATGATATTAATGTAGTCTCAAAGGGATATATTTATTAACAGTACAGTAACGTTTATCAATAGTGTAAAAATGCAGTACAAACTAATGATAAATGAAAAGAGAAAACTTTTTTCCTTCTCCTGAGCCCCAGTAGTGGTTGAGAGGAGGGGAGGGTGAGAACCAGTTTCAAGAACTTTTGCTGATGTGCCTCTAAATGTTGTTGTTTCCTTTATATGCACGGACAGCACTAATCCTTGGGAAACTGGTTCACACTATGTGTACGGAAGCTAGCCTTCTTCCCCTATGTGGTTGAGCAGCTATAGTTGTAAACTCGGAATAAGATCAGCTGTTCAACACCAGTCATAAAATTATAAAACTATGCTAATAAATGATAAAACAGGACACACATTTTAACCATCAAAAAAATCAGAATGCTTCCCTCTTATTCCCTTCAAAATCCCTCAGTGACCTTTCGTTATTTCTTATGCTCATGATATTTCCGGACTAGAGCGTTAAAAAGTAATGCATCAAAAAGGTTTAAATATATTCATCTCTTGTGTCCGAAATTTCTTATTTCTTTTTTTTACACACTAGATAACTACACTAGACTTTTTTTTGTAACTGGAGATAGTTTATTTTAAACTAAATTTAAAAACAATCCATGCATATGTATTTCTTACATGTATTCTGTATTCTTAGCTCAGCTACTCATTCTCACAGTGAATACTCGTGGTTTGTGTTTTGTGATAAAATATTTCTTGATATTCTGCGTACATTATGATGCCAGAGTTACATGGATATATAAAATACAAATGCAGTACATATGGGGTAATAAGTTTCCATATGAACTAAAAAAATCCAAAAAATAAAAATGAAATATGTATGTTACCGGCAAAGTATGAAATCCAGCATTGTATAGAATGACTAGGCATTGTACAGAATGCCTAAAATTAGCCGGCAAAGTATGAAATGATTTATATTTCACACATTTCCTAGGCATTCTATGGATTGCCAAATGAGAAACCGGCGAAGTATAAAATACATCTCCGATTCGTTTCAAATATCACTTGGCAAGGCACGTGACTTTTAACGCTTGGCTCGTGACTCTTGACTAATAACAAAAATTATTTCTTTACTGTGCTATATGGAAACGGAGGAGTCTATCTATATTATATAAAACGCTAATACGTACGTATGTATGTATGTATCAATAAAACCGATGATATTTTTTTTCTCGCGCTGGCAACAGTTTTCATTTTTAATTGATTGGATTCGGCGCGCAAGAGCACGTAGTGAGCAACCAGATAACAATAACCAGAGTGAGCATTATCAGGTTGTTCAATTCAGATTCATGCACTAAAAACATGGCAATATTTAATTTAAACTCAATTAGGAATTAATTAATTAATTGGGTATAATATGAAAAAAACACAACTACTTCGATTTAGTAGGAACAACATATGACGCAATGCTAAACGAATGGAATTTAGTTGTTGTTTATTTAGTTATTGTTATTAGTAGTTGTTGTTATTTGTTTTAGTTGTTGTTGTTTATTTAGTTGTATTTAGTTTCAATAACTTTTCTTTATAATGCAATAAAATTTGGCGAGCAGCTATTTAAACGATCGAACACTTCGTTTGTTTATTTGTGACTTGAAGTTAGGCTTGCAGAAAATGCCGTTCATGGGTTAAATTTAGTAGGAACCACACAACCTGTGACGTAGGCTATATTATACCCAATTGAAGTGAGAATACTTTAAAAGGCCGCTGTTGAATTGATATTTTTCTACTGGGAGCTACCTAAACGTCTAAAAAACGTTTAAGTGTTTGTATTAAATGCATTGAATTTTTTTATATTTCGCGTTTATTTATGCATTGAATTTTCACGCTTTAAAATGCAGAATATTAGTGAAGCAATATTCGATAATTTATTTTGCTAATATGTTTCTTATTTAGCTAATGTTTTGATTTTTTCACCATGTATAATCTAAATAGCTAATAGACTTTTTTAAAAGCCAATAAGAACATTGGTAGAATTCTTCTACATAAGTACAATACTATGTCTTTGATGATAAAATACTATGTCTTTGATGATAAAATACTATGTCTTTGATGATAATATATTATGTCTTTGTACTAGAACATTGTGTTCATTGGCGAGCGAGCGCAGCGAGCCATGGTTCACGGCGTGAACCACATAGGATTGCGTAGCAATTCTCGGGGGTTGGCGAGCGTTAGCGAGCAGGGGGTGGAGCCTCCTAGTTTAATGAAATTTACATGGAAAAATTTAATGAAATGTTATTCAAAATGTCATTCAAGCCTGCCATGTTGTAACAAGTAGGTTAATTTCATATTTTTTATATGAAAATTTTGTTTCCCTTAATAAGAAAGGCTTAAATTTTGTTTTGCATAACGTTTTAATTTTCTTTTCACAATTAGAAAAAATATTTTTCAATGGCACTCTTAGTATTTTTTCAGAATAAAATTTTTATTTTTGAGAAATGCATGTTACTGTGAATGACCGAAATTGGTAGTTTTACATGTATTCGATATTTTAATACTTACTGACGATAGATAAGAAGAAACATCTGTGTAGGGTATACCCGGCAAATGTATACCGGGCAGTGGCACTTGACCTTACAAAAAACATCAGTGTAAGGTATACCCGGCAAATGTATACTGGGCAATGGCACTTAACTAGAACTAGTATGACTGGACCTTTGGTAAATGTCCGAAATATACACTAGGTCTAGTTAAGCGCCATTGCCTGGTATACATTTGCCCGGTATACCTTACACTGATGTTTTTTAAGGTCAAGTGCCATTGCCCGGTATACATTTGCCCGGTATACCTTACACTGATGTTTTTTTAAGGTCAAGTGCCATTGCCCGGTATACCTACACTGATGTTTTTTTAAGTTCAAGGGTCACTGCCTGGTATACACTTGCCCGATACTCCAAACACTGGTGTTTCTTCTAATCTATCGTCAGTAAATATTAAAATATCGAATAAATGTAATTATAACCACGAATAAATTAGTATCAAATCGGATGTAATGAATATTTCGGACATTCACCAAAGCGATTATGTGATTGTCAACTTTCACCGGTGAAAGTCAGCAACCACCGATTTCGCTCATTCACAGCAACTTGCACATCATTTACATAATAACCTCATCAGGACGTTTATTTCATACTTTGCCTAAATAGCATCCGTCATAGTATAGAATGCCTAGGCATTCTATACAATGCCTAGGCAAAGTATGTAATATTTCTCACATTTCATACTTTGCCTAAAAACGTCAGGCATTCTATACAATGCCGGCGTTTCATACTTTGCCGGTAACATATATATCGTTTCGGGCAAATCCGTGTTAAAATTATCTATTAAAATTTTTTTCTTTGATAATTTAAATAATTTTTCTATGTGCTAATCCATATCGTGCAAATCCGCTGCTAAAATTATTTGCAAAACAGGCAATTTTTGTTTCTCTTTTCCATTTTATATTTTTTCTCAAATAAACATCTATCTTCTAAAATTATTTATGATCAATTTCTAAAATTATCCAGTATAATATTACCTTGCGCACATCTATTCCGGGTCCATCCTTGGTAACTAACAAATCAAAGCTCAGAATAACAAATCACTTCAGCAGTGCAGTAAGAACGACACTTTAAAGCCCTCTTGTTACACTCAATTTGCGCTTTTGTTTTCATATTTTGTAATCTGGCAATCTTTCGGCGAAAACATTTTTAAATCATTCTTGAAAAATAACTGTCCATGTAAGTTGATCTGATTTTGCTACTCGCTTTATAGTCCCCTTTTTAATGTTTTTTTCTTTTTCTTTTATTTTATTTTCTGTTTTTACATGTTACTTATTTTTACTTTTTGTGATCTATTTTATTTGTTGTTATTTTCATAAAAAATTTTTTGAGTGCTCCTCACACTATTGTATTAATATATTTTGCTTCGGCTTTATTGATACAATATCAGAAAGCACTCTGTTTTGCGCATATAATCGTGCGGGCTGAAGAAAAGATTATATCTTTTTTTTCCGGCTTTTTAAGTAAAATTTCATTCTTTTTTTTTTATATATATATATACATAAACTGTTGTTTGTTATTTTTTTACTTATTATCCCCCCCCCCTTTTTTCATATGTCTATAATTTTTCTTTGTTTTATTCTTCATTTTGAACTTATCTAATGAGTTCTGTTTACTTGCAGCTTAAGCGCAATAAATGAAACTTATTGTTTTTCTTAACTTTCTTCGTGTTTTCTTGTATTTATTTATGTATTATTGTATTATATATATATATATATATATATATATATATATATATATAATATATATATATGACTTCACCGGTGAATGTCGACAAACACCAAATACGTCGGTGAAAGATCGAATATTTCATTACATTCTTGTACATTCGGACCCTCACCGGTATATGTCGACAATCACATATATGCTTCAGTGAATGTCCGAAATATTTATTACATTCGATTTGATATGAATTTATTCGTGGATATAATTACATTTATTCGATATTTTAACCCTACACTGATGTTGTTTTAAGGTTAAGTGCCACTACCCGGTATACATTTGCCCGGTATATCTCACACTGATGCTTTTTTAAGGTTAAGTGCCACTGCCCGGTATACCCTACACAGTTGTTTTTTTAAGGTTAAGTGCCACTGCCCGGTATACCCTACACAGTTGTTTTTTTTAAGGTTAAGTGCCACTGCCCGGTATACATTTGCCCGTAATACCCTACACTGATGTTTTTTAAGGTTAAGTGCCACTGCCCGGTATACCCTACACTGATGCTTTTTTTAAGGTTAAGTGCCACTGCCCGGTATTCATTTGCCCGGTATACCCTACAATAATGTTTTTTAAGGTAAAATGCCACTGCCCGGTATACATTTGCCCGGTATACCCTACACTGATGTTTTTTTGAGGTCAAGTGCCATTGCCCGGTATATATTTGCACGATAATCCAAACACTGATGCTTCTTCGAATCTGTCGTCAGTAAGCATCAAAATATCGAATAAATATTAATATATCAAATAAACATAATAATATTAACCAATAAATTAAAATGAAATTGGATATAACAAATATTTCGGACATTCACCAAAGCGACTATGTGATTGTTGACATTCACCGGTGAGAGTCAGAAATAAGGGTATTTAGCAAATATTTCGGACATGCACCAGATTTCGGAGTTTCACCGTAATATATATATATATATATATATATATATATATATATATATATATATATATATATATATATATATATATATATATATATATATATATATATATATATATATATATATATATATATATATATATATATATATATATATATATATATATATATATATATATATATATATATTGCAAGGTTCAAGGTATATGGCACATGCATATGGCACTTTTATTATGGGATCTAAAATAGGCACTCTTATTACCGTTTTTTTGAAAATAGTAAAATTGTTAAGGGGTTAAAAATGTTTCATTGCTTTATTATTAATGAAAAGGATTAATAACAATGAAATACCTAATCAGTGGTTTGAAGTTGCATTTAAAAACAACCTAAATAAAATCAGTTTAATTGTGTTCGTTTATCAATAAAAATCAATAAATTCAAACTTGAAGCAATTGCTCATGAAATAAAAGTTTGAAATAATATTTATATAGCATACAATATTTACATATCACAATATTACATGTTTTGAAATAATTTTACATCCCCTTTATTTCATAATCAATAACTCAATAAAGTGTTTTCTAATCACTAGTTGTCATTTTATTAAGTGGTTTATACTTCGCAAAATTAACTCTCGTATTGAAGAGTCGTTATTTTAAACTACAAGAGCAGTTGAAAAAATCTCACTCGCGATAATTTGATAATTATTATTGGCGTTTCTGAACACAAATTTAATTAATTATGTATGGGTATTTTCGGCTTCGTTTTCACTATATTAGTGAAAATATTCAAGTGTAGACTTGAGGATATGAAACTATTATTAAATAATTGTACTTAACTCACAGGCTTTTGAAACAAAATTACGTTTTTTAAAAATATACTAGTTTATTTTACTATTATTAATAATCCTTAAACTTCAAACCTATATTTTTTCGAACATTAAAAATGTATTCCTGCAAAAAAAATCTGAATATCATTTTCATTTTTTTATTTAAAAAACATTGAAATTAAACAAGAGATTTTTTTAACAATAAATTATTTATATCAAATATACTCGCTACAGAGATGACAATAAATGTGTATTGAATTTAGAAATTTAAAAACATATAACTCTTTTGATCTGTTTCTTTTTTTTGTTAATATTATCCAAATTTTCACTTATATAACAAAAACAACAAAGCCTCTATATCAAAAAAAAATTTTCATGCGTTTTCTAAATTTCTATATATATATATATATATATATATATATATATATATATATATATATATATATATATATATATATATATATATACTCCAGATATAATACGCTAACACATTTCAAAGTTAAATTAAATGCTGATTAAATATAATATTTTCAGAATTGTAAATTTATTTAAATTCTTTCTTACAATTTTATGTTTCAACGTGTACTTTGTTGAAATTAAAATTTTGTTAAATCGCACTAGAGTTTCCCATATTTTTTCGGAAAGAGCTTTTAATGTTTTTTCCGGACAAATAATTATTTGTTTTAATATGAGGTTTCGTTAAATGTATGTCAGCTGAAAATAATGACAAAAAAGCAAGATAATTATGAATTAATTCTGAGTTTTTATTGCATTGATATGACTGAAAAAAGAGGGAAAAAATGTTGAGTTCGTCTTGACGTTAATGCTTTTTATGCGATGATATTACGTTGTCATGGCACTTTAAATTCCCTTCTATATTATAAATTAAAAGATCCTTTCTTTTTATGCGAACTTAGTCATTACAGGAATTCAACAACCAGAAAAGAATTTGTTGAAATTAATAAAGGTCCTTGTTTTTAACCTTTAACGGAATATTTAACTCGCATGAAACAGCCCAATGTAGATTTTCTTTCAGAGGATGCATAAAGAGGATACGAAGATGCCATAAAGGGGTGCGTTCTTAGAGATTTTCTCTTTTTTTCGATTAAATATATTCGGTTGTAAAGCGTAATAAAATCCATATCGGAATTTAATAAGTTGTAACTAACAGTACCGACAATAAATTGTTGTAATGAATATAAATTTCATATAAAAATACTACTTTTTAATTAAACTAAAATGTACAGCATAATAGCAATCAAACAAGAAAACGAATCTCCAACAATTATTAAAAAGTCCTTACTTTTAGTTTAGTAGAAAAAAATTGCAAATATGTATAAAAAAAAATGTTTAAAATGATCTTTAGCATTGTCTTGGATTAACAATCAAAGACATTTATCCATAAATATGAAACAACAATAACGAATTAGAATTTTATTTCTTCATAAATCAAAATAAAAATAACGTTTTCAGGTTTTCTAAGCAATTATTGAATTCAATTGAGAAATAAATTAGTAAAATAATTTTCTGCAAATAAATAAAAAGGATTTTATTTTTTATCCGAATAAAGTTTTTCGGTAAAAAATTGTAATGATTCAAATGCCCTATAACATCGGCTTAAAACACATTTAGAGATAAAAATATCAAACAATAAGAACAAGAATTTCATTGTTTAATAAATAAAAGCAAAAGTGATGTTCTCAGGTTTTCTGAAAAGATATTAAATTCGATTGAGAAATAAATTAGTCTAATAATTTTCAGTAAATATGCAAAAAGTCATTTTTCTAGTTTTCACAAAATTTAATTTTTGATACATAATAATTGAAAGTATTATTTATTGAATTCCTGTAATAATAAACAATTGAGCTTAAGTTAAAATTGAAATAGAAATTTTTTGCTTATAAATATCAAGTCATGCAAAGCTTATGAAAAATATGATAAAAATTAAGCACATTTTTTTATCTGCACTCTACTAATTAAATTAAACAAGCTAAGTGTGAGATATTTCAAGTTAAACTGAAATGAGTAACTTGTAATTAACTAATTAAATTTAAACTTGTGAGTGATTCATACAATCCTTTATCAAAGTTCACCTGCATGAAATTTCTAAAGGAAAAAGGAATCAGTCTTAGAAATTCAAAATATTATCTTGATGATAAAATCTTGATGAAAAAAAATTAATTTAAAACTTCTCTTTACAATAATTTATTTCTTGAAATTGGTTTCGCTTGATGTAAAATGAGAAATAAAAGTATATTTCATTTTCAAATTTCATAATACAAGCATTGTACTGCATTGTCATTGAGCTAATTTGGTAAAATGAAAAATATTCCATTACTTATTACTTCTATGCTTTATACTCAAAATATTGAGTAGTCTAATATCAAGAGGCACGATGCCAAATTATAAATGGAAAAGTTTATAAAAAAACTGCATTTTACAGTATTAAACTGAAGTCAAAAGAAAGCAAGGTACATTGTGAAGTATACTTGTAGAATCTTATAGAAGATACGGCATTTTTCATATTCATTTTTAATCAAATAGTTTACTTTTTTGATTTCAAACGATAAAAAAAGGCTTTAATTTTCAAAAAGAAGCTAAATAAAACTCAGACAATTTGCGCTTTGACTAAATGTTTATACTTGAGAAATTATGACAAACTTAGCTGTCTAATTCAAGCTGTATTCTTCGTATGTCTCGTAAGCATTATTTACAAGTTGGTATAGTATTATCACTTAAATAACTATTTATATATTTTAGAAATCTACCAAATAAGAAGTAAAAGATGCATAAGTAAATTTAGCAATAAAAATTTAACCGCTTTGCCATCAGGCTGATCGTGGGAGGTTTTCGTGGTTTTCCTCACGTGGTAGCGCAAATGCAGGGTTATTTCCTTTGTTAAACCCCCCAAGAAGGCGAATTTCTCCACATACTTGATTCAAGAGTTCCTTTGTCTTCTGGATAGAACATAAAATTACAAGGCTGCGAAAATTAAGATTGTTAGTTGTATACTCAAAATTGAGTCGACTGCTCTTCGACGGTAATAAAATTTTTTTGAGCGTTTTTGTTTCTTCCTAGCCAAAATACAAAATTGCAACCTTTGATGTGCATATACTTTTCACTAAATTTTTACAAGGATTCCAAAAATATTTATAAAATGTGATAACGAAGCCTTCTGCATTTTTATACTTTTGCATGTATCGTAAAAACTTGAAATACCATTGTTTGGTAGTTTAATATTGCTCCTTCGCTAACAATAAAGTAGTAAGCTAATTTTTTTATTTGTTTCTAGTCAAAAAAATATAAATTAGAGAATTGTTGAGGAATTCTTTTTTAAACTCATTGGACTCAGTTTGACAAAGCAAATTAATTTAAAATATAATATTGTCGGAAATCGATCATGGAAAGAGATAATGAATTTCTCGGGATGGAAGGTTATAAACTCGAATGGTTCCATTGTTGAAGTTATTACCCAATAACGTGGCTCTAAGCAATAGGAAGGGGCCGATGTCTTAGATTAAAGGTAATGAAAGTGAGTTGCAGCTGTCAATAAATCAAGAAATCATATGGGGTGGGGAAAGCGCCTAAACACCATTGCTTTGAATTATTACACACCATCTCTCTGTACGGGATTCATTGTTTTATCCAATTTGCCGTATATAAGGCAAAAGGATTTGGATTTTGTGTGTATAGTCATTCGACAGATTTTGACACTTGTTAAACACATAAATATATTTAATGTTTCCCAGTAGATCTGTTGGAATTATTCTGCAAACTAATAGTCTAGACATTCCATTCAATATTTTCTAGTATAGCCCAACTAATATTTCAAATGTCTGCAGCGTCTATATTTAAGAGAATTGAACAAACATTGAAAATGTCTGCTAAATTTAAATTATTTTACTATAAAGTACTTGTGCAGTCTACAGCATATAAGTTTTTGGTGGAATGAAAAATAAACACTCTGAATAACTTTTGATCTACTGAAGTGACAATTTTTAATAAGATTCAATCTTAATGGTTGCGAATGGGAATTGGTTATTACAAAAGATACTGCAAGTTCTGAAAAAAATGTAAATGAATTTTTTCGAACAACGGAAATGAAATTTTTCAGATTAAATAACCATGTTAATTTTTAGATTCTGAAAATATGGGAGATTGGTCAATGATTTTGAGCCGGATAGTTTAATCAGAACAACGATAGCAACAAAGAGTCCCTCAATAGCAAGTTTATTTTTTGTGTATTGCATCATATTACCGCAAAAAATTTAATAAAATAAACAAATAAAAAGCATTGCATAAAATATTTTGATCAAATTCCTGTACTGTATAGTAAGGATATTTATGGTTAAAAAACATAATTCTGGTAAATGAAACCAAAAATAAGTTTTTAAAAAAATTCATTCAGTTACCGTTCATATGATAACAGTTTGTCGGAACTTCTGGTTTTCAGAGTTATAGTTCTTATCACCACACATTTAGTAAAATATCATTTTACTTAGGCATCATGTAAAAAATTATCGAATTTTACCACATTTACCAGACCTTATCACAAATTATAAGACAACATTTTATTTTTAATTTTACCAAAATTATTACTAAAGCGCTTCGGCAAAAATTACCGAGCTTTTCAGTGTGTCCATAGGGCCAGACGCATGATTAATTAAACCATATTCTTACAGTTTTGACCATATTTTTTTCTCAGAAACACATACTAAAAAAAACACATATGTACGAACATATCAAAATGCAAATCTTAACTTTTGTCACTAATTTATTATTTAATGTATTATTTCTGATACCTTGAAACTGTTCCAGACATTTACAGTACTTAACAGTACGCAAAATGAAATATTAACATAAAGAGGCGCCAATTTTAAACTATCCTGACTAACTATGACTATACTATAAACTAGAAGTATTGTATTTGCCTGATTGCTGCCACTTCCTATAATTTTAAGGTGATCCCTAATTAGAGCTTTGAGATATCAGATGTCTTTATAGCGTACTTAAAGCATAATCCTCAAACGATTTTCACATCTTATTAAAAAAAATTATTTTGAAAAAATTAAAAAAAAAATATTTGAATTATTTTTTCTTATTTTTTCAGTCAAACGGATAACAAACATTAAAAATAAATATTAGAGTATTAGCAATATTTTTTTAAAAATTGTAACGGCAATAAGTTTGAAAAAAATATCGCGGAAAATCTATTGAGACAAAAGCATATGATAAATAATAATGCTTTGCCGAAACTAAAGAATAATGATTTCTTTGGCTGCGTATCTCCCATCATTAAAATCATAGGGAGGAAATATGAAAAGAAGATTTCTAATCGAGGGCAAAGGTCAAAGATGAAAAGAAAATTTTTTTTGTCTTTTTACCTTTTTTTTGTCTAAAATTATCAGTCCTAGAAAATGTATTGGGATTATTTACAAAATACCACGTAAATTCATAGCATTCACTAATATAATTCCCATTTTAGTTTATATTTCTGTAAGAACGTGAAAGTTTAATAGATATTTAGCAATCATTATGACAAGAAGCTATATTTTATGATCACTAACCAAATGATTAATTCCTTATATAATTAAAGTAGTTTATAATTTTCTCCACTATAAAAAAATTAAAATAATTTATTTTTCTTTTTTATTTAAAAATAATAATACTGTTCTTAAAAATAATTCGCAATAATTTTTTCTAAATACATTCGCTAGTAATAAAAAATACATCTTTTGAAAAGGTAAATGCTGAAAATGACTTTATAAATCGTAAAAACTCCATTAGATAAGCAATCATTGTTGCAAATGTATATAAAAATCCATTTAAATATCAGAAACGGACATAAAGGATCACATTGAATGATTCAATTGAATTACTTTATATTGTATTTCATTAATTTAAGTCTCCATTGCAGAATTTAAATTTTCTCATCGTATCTGTGACGATAATAAGTAAAATTTCCTATTCGAAAAGCAAAATCATCTTCTTTAATTCCCAGTTACACATTATGCTGCATTTCTTATTCAGTTATTCGTGAAACACTTAAATTAAATATTAGATTAATCTAAAATGCATAATTGCTTTGAAAATTACTTACTATTTCTTATTTGTATTTTAAGATATTTCTATTCTCTCTCTCTCTCACTCTCTCTCTATCTATCTATATAAATATATATATATATATATATATATATATATATATATATATATATATATATATATATATATATATATATATATATATATATATATATATATATATATATATATATATCTTGAAAAAAAATTTTGAAACACATTGCTTTAAGTTTATCTGCTAACAGTTTCCTTTCCCTCGTGCTTTTGACTATCTTATTTTGAAACTAAAAAATCAAAAACGAGTTTAATTCACAGTTCAATGTAAGTTTCAAAACATTGTTTATCTTTGATACTCTTACCAAATAACAGAAAATTAAATGAACATTGATAATTTTCGTAACATATAAGAATACTGTTATTGAAGTAGTATATTTAAAGCTTTATTACATAGCAATTTTATTTTATTTGTAATTACGTTTTTATACAGTCTTTTCATAAACCCTAGTAACATAAAATTAACGTGAAATAAAAACAATATTTAAATTGATTTTCTACCCTAAAGGTCATTTCGTCAGGGAAATTAAATAGTTGTGACGTCTTGATTATACGTAGGTTAATTAGAAGCATTTGAGGTGCCGAATAATACTGTATGTTTTTAACCTTTACTCTGATATGTTAATTTCAAAAACGTGTTGCTGGGAAATTAATATAGTATACCAGAAATTACTCAAAACATGTCAAATGCAGCCGCAAGACATTTATATGCACTGTCAGAATCTGCATTCTAAAATTACGGCGAAATAACAATCAGTCTGTTTATCCACTTAACTGTAAAGTTTAAGATAAAAACCATCGCTTACCATTATGGTTTTGAAACCGTTTACAACTATGGTTAAAAAACCATGAATACAGAACCGTATGATTTTTTTAACCATTTACAACCAGCATGGTTTCGAAACTGAAAGAGCATTGGAGCTGCTTAGCAAGTTTATATCTCTCTGATCTATGCTTGAATGAGAGTATCGTATTATAATTGTCCATGGTTACAAATTGGGAAACTTAAGACGCTAGAAACTCTTCAGGTGTTTAAGGGAATGGCGGAAATCCTGTGGTATCATTGCTGGGACACCAACCCCCATTTTCTCGGTCATGACATTGATATATTAGTCCTCTCGGCTTTAATATCACCCAGTTTCAAGGAGCTAAGTGTCTTCATTAGGTGAGCATAGTTGGTGCTATAAAATTCTAGTTGTTTAACGGTATTAGGTGAAAGCAGTTAATAAATTGTTATATGTTAGAGTTAACAGTTAGAAAACCATTTTTCTTTTGGATATTTGACTGTTTTGTTTGAATATGGTAAAATAACAATTGAATAAATTGTTATTAAGATCGGGGGTTTTTTCTCGAGAGTTTTCTAATAGCGTGTTCCTGATTAAAACTGATGATTAAAAATATTGGTCCCATTTTTGAGTATTATGAATATGAATTCCGCAAATCTTGACTAGTGCAAATTTATACTATACAAAATTATATTATAACAGCTATTAGTAACTATGTGCCATTTATTGATATAAAGTCCCTTTAAATTAATTATTGATACATTATAAATATAATAACACAAAGTCGTGTAAGTAATGTAATGTAAATCAAATGAGTTATAAAGCAAATAAAAATTATGTACCAAAGGAAAATTGCGTAAAAAGAAAGAAAAAAGTTGGAAAAGATGTTATTTATGCGCTAAATTAGTAGGAATGTCAATTTCAGGGTTAAAAAAGGATTTCCAATAATTAAACACTTACTAATGTAAAATCAAAGGAAAAGCTAAGACCTATTTTAAAACCTACTAATAAAAATGAAATTTACCGACTGAGTTCCAGTTTCTCCGATGATTAATTTCAGGGGAAAAGGGAACTAAATAAAGAATTTTGAAAAAAATGACCTTTCCGAATTATATTTTATTAACTTAATGCTGTAAAGGTAACATGGATCTCATCGTGTTCGTCTTCAAAAATTACTGTAAAATAGTTAAAATAGTAACACTATAAGTAGTTATTTTTGAGAATTGCAAGCTATTCTTATACATCCTTAATAAACGACATGCTTTTTCTTAAAGGTTCAGCAACTATTCAAAAATGAAGAGTAAACTAATTTAGCATAAAACGTCATATTTATGTTTCACATTTTTTTTTAAATTTTAAAATATGCACCATTTAATATATTCTCACTATTAAAACTGACTAATATGTTGTAAATACATCATTAGAGTAACGTACGAAAGGTTTCAGCATTTATTTATCTATTTAAATATTTATTTAGCTTTCAAAATTTATCTTTCAAAGCCATTTTGTTAAGACTTTTAAGTTAATGAATAAGAGCATAATAATAAAGTACATTTAATAGTTTTCGTTTCTCTATTGCTTAAAAAAATCACTACACCGAAAAAAATATGGTAAAAACTACCGGAATATGGCAAAATTTACCAGGTTCCAAGCTCTTTGGGGACATCGAAAAGCTCGATAAGTTTTAATGATGCGCGTTTGTAAAAATTTTGCTAAAAACAATAAACTACGGTTTATTAATATGTGATAAAATTTGGTAAATGTCGTATAATATTGTAATTTTCCATGATTAGTAATTTTCCATTTATTCGGTTAAATTTTCATTTAGGTTTTAGTATTCTTCACTAAATGTGTTGTAATAAGTACTATGATTCTGAAACTCCAAATTTCTGATTATCTGTAACCATATAAACGGAAGAATTATTAAATATATGGTTTAAATACCTCATATTTTGGGTTTTAATACCAGTATTTTTTATCAGAAATGTTATTCATATACAGTGCGGTAATTTTACCAGAATTTATATTTCCGTGTAGTATGCTGCTTTTTAGTTTCTTTAAAGTAAAAAGTATAGTAAGACCTACATAGATTTAAATCAGTATAATAAATACCCAAAAGAGATTTAAATGAAGATTAACCGGTGAAAAACGCCATGTAGAATTTAGGTTCTAAATATTAACAACAATAAACAATATAAACCTTGTTAACTTGTCAAGTAAGTAGAAACTTTTTCAAAAATAATTCTCCTAAGACGAACGTTAATAGTAAAAGCTTTCCACTCTATCTCTATTTAACGTAACATTCTAATGCGTTATTATCAGCTGAAGTAATAGTCAATAAAAGAAATTTTCTTTACTCCAAGGTATTCATTTAATATTCGCTCTGTACTGAAGCTCTTGAGAGCTTTTTTTAAGACATATTCGTGTATCGATCCATTGAGAAGCTAAAGGAGAAATGGGGACTCTATTTAATAATAAGTGTATAGCTTTTTAATAAAACTACTAAGAATTGTAGATATGAAATTTTTATGCTACTAACATATTGTTACATAAATCTGTTTAGTAAGTTTAAAAAATAAAAGAAATTTTTAATCATTTTGAAAGAAAAATATAACACATTTCTATAACCAAATTGTAAGACAATTTCATCAGAATTCAGGGAGCAAAGATTATGGTAAAAATACTATATATTAATAACATTTTTGATAAAGAAAGTACATAACGATGGTTAATAGAATTAAATTATACTGTATTTATACAATTTCGTATTTTTTTTTTTGTTCATATAGTACAGTAGCGGTTAACTGAAAATTCTGGTTTTTAAAATTATAGTTCTTTTTACCACACATTTAGTAAAAAGTAAATTTTATCGAATAAAATATTTTCATGCTATGACCTGAAGTATCATGATAAAATTTGCAATCTGACTACATTTCGTACGCTTTATCATACATTCTAAAACCCTATTTTAGCGTTAATTTTACCAAACTCATTACTGAAGCATGTCTAATCTAACTAAAACCTCGGTAAATTTTACTACATTCTGGTAATTTTGACCATTCATTTTTTCTCAGTGTATAACATCAACTTTTAAACCTTCAAGTTAAATAATTTTTTTATAACTTTTTTGAATATACAAAGGTGTATAAGTGTATCTGTAGAACAGCTAGTTTGCATTCATTAAAGCAAATGAAATATTACAGCTTTGACACCTTGAGTGCATATGTATAAATCATAAAATATTGTTTAAATATAATCCGTTTTTATGTGCCTAGCAAAATTTACGAGAAAATTTGTACTATGAAATTTTTATTACATAAATGGATACACCTAGATGATTTAAAGTATAAAATGTTTTTGAAAAATATGTTATTAAATGAAACATAATTAGATAAGCTGGCATCATATTTTCATATTAGCTTTTCAACCATCAAACTAGAAGAATGTTTGATACATCTATACATTTTTGGTTTCAAAATAAGTTTATAGATTTATAAATTAAATAATTTACTTTTTAATGAATTTGAGGGATATTAAGGAATAAAACAGCTCGTCATAAAGCATGCATTTGTGTATTTCATTTTAAAAAAAAAACAGTTTAAATATGGAATTTCTTATGCACCTTACAAAATTTAGGCAAAAATTGTGTACTAGTAGGTATAATTATATAAATATGTAAGCTTAATCTACATTAATTATAAAAATGTTTTTTTGGAAAATATTTGCTATTAACATAAATGTAGTTAAACAAAATATCTATATTTCGAGGTTACTTCTTAAACCAGTTAATTTTTTCAATTTTCTTATTTAAAATTTAGTATATTTATTTATAAAAGAAATATTTTACTTTTCAATGAACCAAATATAATACTACACCATTAAGAAATTTGTCACAATGTGTACCTAAAATCATGATATTAAAAATCAGTTTCATGCTTTCTTCAAATTTTATTACTCCAAAAATTCTTATTACTATTATTAAAAAAACATAGGTTTCAAACCTAACAGCTTAATTTAATAAGAACTAGAAAATTTCATAAAACTCTGAAAAATAATGAAAGCAAAATTTGAAAAACTTAAGTTTTTCGAAAAAAAATTTTTTTTCATGCTACTAAGACCATTCCATTTGAAACTAAATAAATCTGACTGTTGGGGAAAAAAGCAATATTTTGAGCACTGTATTTGACAGATAGAATTTCGCAAAAATTTGATGAATGATATCGTTGATTCAAATTTTATTTTCTACACAATATTTCTTCCAGAATGGCAAGTTTCTTTCGAGTTATTTGATTTTTGTAAGTGATTAAATATTTTTTGCCGATTTTTGTCTTGGAAGTATTAGCTCTTATCAATTTGCTGTTGAAGACAAGTAGGGTAAAATTTGCATATTCAAGACATTTCAAATCCAGCTGTGACTAATACGTTGGAAATAAGGAAACGTTAAATAAATGGAGTTTTTTTAAGAAATCTTTTTTGTATATTTATTTTTTGAATAACTTTTACTTGACAAAATACACTGGTACTATTTTCCCATATTTTATTCAACTACCCTACACCTATATTATAAAGATAAAATTAAAGATATTAAAAATTTTATACTGAAGAAATTCACACAATCGAAGTCGTGAAATCCATCTAAGCATTATCTGTATCGCAGAACATTTTATCTGCTAACTTTAAAATCATGTTTATTTTTTGATGTATATTTATTTTTAATGCATATTTATTTTTTGAATAACTTTTACTTGACAAAATACACTTGAACTATTTTCCCATATTTTATTCAACTACCCTACACCTATATTATAAAGATAAAATTACAGATATTTGAAATTTTATATTGAAGAAATTCACACAATTGAAGTCGTGAAATCCATCTAAGCATTATCTGTATCATAGAACATTTTATCTGCTAACTTCAAAATCGATGATAGTTATATTGCATTTGGTCCAAACTCATGTTAGAATATTTATGCAAGATTGAATAATACTTCAGAAAAACTTTTGAAATCAAATAATGATGAAGTGATTAGCACCAACCGAAATAATTGTAAAAAAATACCTCATGTTCCGTTGCATTGGATCTAGACTCATCTTGGAATATCTGTATGATATCTAATAATAAATTAGAAAAAAAATAAAATCAAGTAATAATGAGGAGGAATTATTAATACCAGTCAAACGAATTGTAAAAAGGTGCCGCGTTATGTTGTAAT
The DNA here is from genome assembly GCF_982258835.1 of Parasteatoda tepidariorum. NCBI lineage: Eukaryota > Metazoa > Arthropoda > Arachnida > Araneae > Theridiidae > Parasteatoda > Parasteatoda tepidariorum. Next base: position 82,453,433 of record NC_141761.1, read on the forward strand.
GGATCCTGAGTCATGTTGGAATACTTGTACAATATTGTATAAAAAATAAGAAAACCTTTTGCAATCAAATAATAATGGGGAACTATAACCCCCAATCAAACAATTGTAAAAATAAAATACGTCGCGTTTCGTTGCATTTTATCCAGAATATCTGTAAGCTACTTCTTTTGGAATATCTGTAAGCGACTGAATAATAAATCAGAAAAACTTTTAACCTAGGAACTATCAACACAAATCAAAAGAATTATAAAAAGATGCCAGGAGAAGAGAATACCATATCAGAAATTATGAATAAAACGTAGATGGATTCGACCTAATTTATCCAATACTAACAGATATATCGCAGTTGTAAAGTTTTGTTAAGTGACCAGACATGGTTGTCGCTCTACACAATATACATATAAATTATAGTTGAGTACTTAGTGCAAAAGAAAAAAATCAAAATTTATATAAATTATTTACTAAACTCTTCTTTGTTGGTACAAAAAATATCTAAAGTCAATATTTTTCGCATAGAGAGTTGAACAGTTAAAATACAGTAACTAAATTGATTGTATGATTAATGTAGTAAAATTTTATTTCATTTACCAATTTTGTTGTATTTTTTGCTCAATTAGATTCAAACAAGCGAGCAAATTTCTTTATTTAACCTCAATACTCAACATTACTGATTGTCCATTTGAAATGTAGTAATATAACATACAAATCTATTTCTGAACTTACGTAGTATGCAAAGACCAGAGTTTTGAAGTCACTTTAAATAAAATAAATGCTCACAACAGGCAGTTATTAAATGAATAGTGCTTTTCGGATTGAGCAGTTTTTGTTCATCAAAGTAAGTATTGGGGGAATTCCTATGCTTACAATAATATCATTCCGCTAATAAGTAGAAATTTTGCATATTTATTTACTCAGTACTAATCATAATTTCAAATTTATACTATTAATTTGATATTGATATTTTTTGCAGAATTTATTCTGATATGATTAGAAATATATACTAAAAGAATATCCAGCTGAGCTACATGCAAAAATTCAAATTTTATCCAAAGAACGTTACATTGATGGATAAACTTTGAAGTAAAATGCTACATATGTGTTGACTAGATTTAGAACAATAGGGAACAAACTCTAGAAGAAACATACTGGAGGGCCAAAAGGCCTGCCAAAGGTTGATCAGAATCCTTTGCATGCTAGGATCGAACTGCTTTATTTTCTTGCTTTATTATTACGTTTTTATTTATGCTCTAACCAAATACATTTTTGTCAAGGTCTATAATGTTTAATTATTTACTTTTGAAGTACAAATAAACTTTACAAATTTAATTTTTTGAAACATTTAGCGAAATTTTATTTTAAATTTTAGTTTAATGTGACATTAAGTCCAACATTTTATTAACTACAAAATCTTCAAAAACAAAGAATTATCTCAAAACATCTAATATGTGTATGCATTATATGTTGTGACGTGTGTGAAGAATATGTAAAACAAGATCACAATTGTATTAAAGAAAATAAAAAGTGTACTGCTGAATCTCAACAGAAGCATAAATGCAAATTCTTCCAGGGAAAAGTTTTAATTTTAAAAGTGCCTTTTGTACAAGATATAACTCAGCTGTTCGCTGAAACGGATGATGTAGGTAATATTTATTTTATTTGTTTTCTTTTATAAAGCACTTTGCAAGTATTTAAAGAAAAAGTTATAAGACGAATGTTTACTCACAAAACAGAGTATTTCTGTTTTTTTTTTTTAATCTAAACAACTAGCGTGAAAATAGTTTTTATCCTGATTTACACTGCGTTGTTTACCCTTCCTTGCAGAAAAGAGGAATAAAAAGATATATATTACTTCCTTTTTGTTTGTTTTTTGTTTTTTATTCTTTTTTATTTTTCTGTTTTCTTTTAAAAGCTCTTTTTCGTATTTTATGCTACTTTATAGCATCTGATTATTCCTAATTTTATCTGTATTTTAATATCTTATATCTGTTTATTGCCTGTTGGTACAATATAAGATTTAAAGTTTTAAATTATAAGGTAACAGTTATAAAACAATTAAAAAGAATTTAAATTATATGCATGACTGTTTTTATTTTTAAAAAAATTTACTAATATATTTTATTTATTAATTACTCTCAGAAGAGTATTTTTTAATGAAATAGCGCAAATGTAAGAAAATGTCTATTTGAATATTTTTAATGAGTATTAAAACATCTTTTTATAGTACTGTACTTCAAAATAAGCATATTCATTGTAATTTATTTTCATCGAATTTGAATAGTTTGATATTCTGAACCCAATATAAAAATGCGATAAGAATACCAAATAAGAAATTTGAATTAAAAAAGGTATGCTTATTATTATTATATCTGCTGTTTTGGTTTGCATAAAATGAAGCAGAAGATTTCTATTGACATACTTTTCTTTTACCTTCTCACAATTATATGTCATTTTACAACTTTATTTTAGTTCAATCATTTCACTTTAATAATACACCTCCTTGAAGCAAAAAATTTCCTAACCAACAAAGTTCGTTGTATGTTTATTGACCTACTAAGTGATGTTGATAAAAAGTTCTCCCTTATCTAGAATCAAATGAGAAGAGATAAAGTATTAATGGCGTGTGCAACCAAAAAAGTGTAATTAACTCAGATAATTATCCTTAAACTTCATTCATTAAGCAGTAAAGATAACAATTTCTAATGAGAAACTCTTAAAGCTTTATTTAATTTGAAGGCCGACTACATCAATGTGATAAATAAGTATTCTACAAATTACACTAGTTTTCTAAAAAAAAATTAAACTAATGAAAGATATATTACTGTAAATGCATTGATAATTTTATATAATTTGTCATTGAAACTATTGAAACAGTTCACTATTGAGCAGTTGGGCAAGTACTGTGAATATTTAAGGGGACACAGAATGTTCAAAACAAAAAAGTGCAATTTTTATTCCATCATTTTAAAATTTTAACATAATATTCTCCAATTTTAATTTTAATATAACAGAATCTCTAAAGCTCTAGAATTCCAGGAGTTTTTCTAGTACCCAGCAAATTCAGTCATGTTGAATTTCTGCACTTGCCTTTTGGTGAGGTAGACCCTCACTTCTAAAAATCTTATCTGAGTCCCTCAGAAGTACTCCCCAGAGTTCACTTACACTTCGGCTTTTCTGTTTCAGTCATAAAGAGGGACCACATTCCAGTTCATCTTAGGCAGTAGACATTGAAATTTATTTATGAGATCTCCGATAACGCTATAAAAATACTTACGGATGACTGTAAACTGGACAACGTAAGCCACATTGGTAGTGGTATCTGCTCTGAGAAATCAGAGCAAAATTTTTCCATCTGTCTCTGTATCCCTTAAGCTATCCTCAACGAAAGTGACTTTGTTGACCACTGGATTCCTTCGAATAGTCGCAGCTCCCTTCAACACCTTAATTGGATTACAGTTGGAGATAAAACTACCATTTCAGTCCTTCTAAAACTTAATTCAAAGCTCCACGATGTTCATTTTCAGTGGATTCCATCCCACGTTGATGGCAATAAGCAAGTGGATCACACAGCCGTGGAGGGCTGTTGTTACTCTATACCTTTCTTCTAAGCCCGTACCTATTCAGGGTAGATCTGAAACTTCAAAAGGGTGGAAGACCCTTCTTGTATGCGGTCAAACGCCAGGCTTTTCGTTTGCTCTCAACTATAACAGAGTCTCACAAACAGCATTTTCAAGATTGGCAAGTGGACACACAAAGAGTATCTCGAGCGCAGGAGAATCCTTTCAGTCTACTCTAAATGTCAAGCTCAGCAGGTCTCTGCAAAACACATCCTGGAATGTTAGGGTCTTTCTATGGAGGACTTACACTCTTTTTCCCTTGGCCAAAGAACACCTCTTTGTTCGCCAAGTTTTTCCCCTTCTGGCTCTCAATTTCCTGAGGGTTAACGGTCTAATGGATCATGGTAGATTTCTTCCGACAGTTGGAGGATAAGCCACGAAAACAACATCAGTTAAAAAGAAGCTGTATCAGAACTAGAAAATTTCATGAAATTCCAATTTCCGAGAAATTTTCTATTATGTACTACATCTTTATTTGCAACGTAGTGCGGAATTAAATACAAATTTGAGGCCTAAAAATACTTTTAAATACTTTATTGGTACGCTAATACAAAAAAACGTAGGTTTTACTATAGATAAATCTTGTCTATCAAGTAAAATTTAGTTAATATCAGATAATTTAAATATTATCAGAATTTATAAAAGACAGTAATTGCATCATTTGTACCAGTAAGCTTGCAAACGGAGAGGGACCTACCTAGCCGTCAGATATTACCAGCCGAGTGCTCCGTAGCAGGGAGGTAGCGGGTTTGAATCCCACCGTAACACAGGATTTATCTTTATGTTGTCCTTTTTCTGAATTGTATTCATGTCTTTGTATTTCACAAAGGCGTATAAGTCGTACTTATATAATTAAGCACTTATTATATATATACATACTTATATACTTATATACATACATACTATTATATATATACGTACTTATATAATGTGCATATCTGCACATTAATAAATAAATGTAATTGGCAACTTTTTGTAGAAAAATCCGAAATCATTGAAAATATTAACGAAATTAATTAAAATTAGCAACTAATAAATAAGCAATAAATAAATAATTAATAAATTGGAACTTTATAAATGCTCATTTTTTATTTCATGATTAATTTACCTTTTAGGAGTGAACGAGTCAAGCACGAGTTGGATACCTCATTTGAGGAAATAAAATTCTCAGTTTAATGATAAGATTATTCAGACAAAGCATACTTTCCCAAATTTAACATTATGACTGTTAAATGAAAGAATATAGATTTAAAACATGAAAATCACGATATTGCTTAAACATTTCCCATGAAATAATTTTTAAAATAAAAAAATTGCCGAAGTTAATTATAAATTGTGTCACATAAATCAACAAGAAATTTATGTTGCTTGATTCTGTTGTTAATGATTTCTTCTTCTCGATATTTTTTTACTTACTCGTTATTAGAGATTCCTTGTTAATTAATTTCTTTTATTATAATTTTTTATGTTGTTTCATTTAATAGTTTTTTTAACTGATCAAAAATATATTTATCCTGAAATATTTTAAGATAAAAATTGTGATTTAAGATGTAAATTGTGTAACATGACTCAAGTAGATTTATAGCGCTTCAACAGCACTTTAATGCTTTAAATTATTATTTTCCAAGGGGGTCAATTAATGAAAAATTTTAATGATCCAATAAAAATACATTTGGTTACGTTTCTTAAAATTTTATTTTAATTAATCACTTTATCTTAATCTGTTATTTTTCACCCGGGTATAAATTCGTTTATAGATCAAGCGAGAAATTTAAAGAGTTGAATCGTATTTAGTTTTTAAGGGCACATAATGCAGTGAGAGAAAAAGACATGCTATGCATTCTAAAGAAACTAAACAGTGGAAAAAATGTTCGTATTAAATGGTATAAACTGTGTCTTACTCAAAAGGAAAAGAAATTAAAAATAAAATAAAATTGATAATGCTTAAGTGTTGATTTTGCAGTGGTGGGTATGAATTCATTTAATTATTTTAATAAAAATATTCTTCATATTATTAAAATGATTTATGAATTATTCATTTTTTTGTAAATACAGAATCGAAATAGAAACTTGCGAGTGAGTGAATGAATGAATGTTACGAAAATTGAGTGAATTAATTACTAATATAATCTTAATATTTCATATCCGTCATTTTACAACTGACCCAATTTCAAGTTTACGACTACCAATGTTCAACTCCGTAGCCCTGCAACCTTTAACCTAATCCAGAAGACAGGGGAATTCTTGGATTAAGTATTTGGAGAAATTTGCATTCGTGGAAGACTTAGAAATAACCCATATTTGCGCTACATGGAGAGGAAAACCAAGGAAATCTCACATGGTTAGCCTAACGGCAAAGGCACTCTAATCCATGATCCGTTTACCACTGAGGATATTTTACATTAACAATGTGGAGAATGCGATTCGAGTATGGAATACGTATGAATCAATTATGGTTGGTACTCTAAACCGGGTCATCTCGTTTGGAGGTGAGCGCTCTATCCTCTGATCCACAGCGCCATCCTGTGTACATCGTTAATATTAGCTATTATCTTTTGAAATGAATTTGCGATAAATAATTATTACTAAGAATTAAAAAACTACTTTTATGTCTTTCACAGTATTATAAGTCTTATTCGCTTAACCGGAAAAGGCACATAAGTTTGACATGATTGATATATACGTTGTGTTTTTTGTTTAAAACGGGATGTTTAAAAGAAAAAAGAAAATTTAAAAGAATTGTTTAATTGTTCATGTAAAATAATATTGGAGAAAGACTGCTATAAATTTATTTATTTATTTATTATTTTGGAAGGATGATGGAGTTGCATTTTTCTGTAAAAGCCTCTAAGGATTATTTTTTCCTGCAACGGTGAAAATAAATGGCTTCTTTTTTGAATATTTGAGTAGAGAGGGCTGAAGAACTCATAGTGAAGTAAATTTTTCGAGTAGTATATGTCCTATGTTTCCTTTTGGAACAAACAATATTCTTTTTTCAAGGACATTGAAGTAAACTGAAGTGAAAAAAGGAAATGTTTTTTTTATTATTGTTTTTATGAAAAGTATCGGAAGTATTAAAATACTGCAATCAATGATTATTTTTTGTATCCTAATAACAGATATCAACACTTTAAATATAAGGTATAATTATACTGACATCCGTGAATTTTGGATACCCTGTTCTGATTAAATATCCATGACTATCTGAAATAATCACAAACGTATTTCTTCGAAATGCTCCTTCCCAAACAAGAATAAAACTTTGCAAAATATTCCGAATCAAATCATGGTATAAAGTACTGATACTTTGGATGCATCATCCGTAAAATCCATTTTTACCCAAAAATACTATGCCGTATTTTTTACAGTAATATTTATTTAATTACAGTGAATTAGATATTTTGCGTTAATTATTACTGTAAAAACTATGGTATATCAGATTCTTTGTAAGTATATTTTTTAACAATCAGTATTTTTTATCAATCATCAAGGATGATTGTAACTTACTTGGAATTACTAAATATGCTACGATCAGTTTGCTAATTCAATTCAACACGAAGAACTCACCTTTCACTTGCGCACTTCGTGAAAACAAACTGCAATATTAGCCGTCATACTGCCAGTATCTTGAAATTTCTTAATTATTCTCCTTAAAATTTCTACTAATTACCAAAATTATTTTTTCTACTTTTTAGACATCCATATTTAGACTACCATCATTTCACACAAGAATTTTGTTTACTAGTTTAAATATGCACTAATTATTCGACAAATTTATGGAGCTCCAAAAATATGACCTTCTACACCAGCTAGCTGCAGAATGGTGTAAGCTTTATCAGTTATTAAGCTTTATCAATTATTGAAGCCTTATAAATTATTAACTTTATCAGTTATTGAAGCATAATCAATCATTGAAGCTTTATCAATTATAACGCTTTATCAGTTGTTAGTCTTTAGGAATTGTTCTTAAAGTTTTAGCTATAACCTTTGAGTTGTGTAAAAACGATGCTCGGTTTTGAGATTACCTAAAATTAAAAAATAATTCACACAAGTTTCAGAGTTTTGCAACACCAAATTCGGATAGTTATTACAACTCAGTTCTTACAGTTTGGTGAAAGGCATCTTATAATTTCCCTGAAATAAAATCCTTTAATTTAATAGATTGTTTATATTTTCTGGTAACAATTTGTTTATCGTGTAAAAAATGAAATAAAATTCAGTAAGAAGCAGTTGTGCTGAGCAATACTTGGAGACTTTCAATACTTTAAAGTATTTTCGGACATTAGGTAATATATTATGTTTGAAACGTGTAATTTTAAGAAAATTTAATAATTGTTTATTATCCATGTCAGCAATTTACGGTATAAGGAGCTATTCTTGGTTGATTAATAAAATATATACACGCATATTTTTTCTCGTTACAAATACTACTTAAAATACGATAAAGCATCATCCCGTTTTCTAATTTAGAAACTCAATAATTCAATTAGCATTCCATTAACTTTTAATTAAAACCTTTGCTAACAACACAAATGAAAAAGAAGCAAATTTCATAAGTTAGAGAAATTCAATTTGCCTTCACGAGATAATAATCTGTGACATTTGTTTACCTTGTGCTCTAGATTCATGTGTTAAAATGCTTTTTGTGGAATCCTCATTAACTGCTTACAATCTCTGGACTTGATAATAAGCTTTAATTTAGTGGAATATTGATCTTTTTTTAACCTTTAAGATGAGGGCATAAAATAACTAATGCAGAGTAAAATTCATTGTGAATCGTTGTTTTATTTATAAAAAAAAACAGTAATATTTTAACTTATTCAGCAAACAAAAGATTTCTATTATATGAGTTAGGTAAGTAACTGAAATTTGTTGTGCTAATGCATTTATGAAAAATATTGCTTTAATACAACATTTGAACTATTTAGGGAAATGCAATGTTAGAATTTTCATTCTAAAATTATGGTAAAATAACCGGCAGCAGTCTAAAAATTAAACTGACTGTAAAATTTAGGGTAAAAACTTTTTTTCCTTTACGGTTTTGAAACCATTCACAACTAGTATGGTAAGAAAAGGCATAAATACAAAATTATACTGTTTTTTAACAGTGTACTACTGACATGGTTTCAAAGCAATTAAAAAGGCACTTAACTAGACGACAGGGATAGCTTGACAGCCATGTGGTGCTGATATTCATGCGTGAATGAGAGCATCGTATTCTAATAGCCCAGGGTCAGAAATCGGGGAGTGAAGGACGCAGAAAATTCCTCGTGTTTTGAAGGGAATCGAGTGGATATTGCGCTGTCAACGCTGGGACGCAAACCCCCATTCCGTTGGTCGTGATATTGACAGCTTAGCCCTCTCTGCTACAGTTACTTATTTGTAGAGTACTAAGTTGCTTCTTTAAGAGAATCTGGTTGATACGATAAAATTCTGCTTGGTTAACCGTATTAGGAAAAAACAGTTAATAATCGGTTTTTCTTACAGTTAACAGTTTGGATACCATCTTATTTATAGCTGTTTAACTGTTTTGTTTGAGTATGGTAAATGTGTGTGAAACTGTGTAGGTAAATACGTTAATATTATAGAAAAAAAAACAACTTGCAATCCGTATTTACATTTTATTAGATTACAGAATTCAAAGATCTAAAATATATTTTATTATTCCTAATATATCAAAAGTACATTAGCAAGTAAACATACCAAGCTTTTCATTTTCTTTCATTCTCAATTCTAATTGATTTTTCCTCTTTTCCCACCTTTATTAGCAACGGAATAAAGGTGTGAAAAGGTGCGAAAGGTGTGAATTGAATGTTTTTTCTTTGAATGAATACTAACAAAAACTGTATCTACAAAGATTTCTACTTACATGCTTTGAAATCAGTTTTTTCTTCTCTTTTATAAAAGGCTCTTTTTGAAAACTCCCTCAGTTTATATTTTTTTATAAGCATTTGTTTAAAAGTACACCTAACCGAAAATTTCTTATTTTCTTTCTATTTACACTTATTTTCGAAAACTTTGAAACTTTAAACAGTTTTTTTTTTTGTATATTAATTATCTAATCATCCAGGTCTTCATGTGGCAAAGGTAAGCTTTTTAAATCAGATATCAATAAAAAATCTAAAAATTGCATTTTTAATTTATGGTAGGATAACTATTTACAATAAAAAAAACTTTTGAAACAATCACTACTTACTGTGTTAAAAAGCAAAGTGAAGTATCCCGCAACATCCCGTAGTGAGCCAGTTAAAGGAGATTAAGGCTCCACAATTTCGTGACTAACGGCATGAATATGACAATGTTATCAGCACTGCGCACAGGCTGCTTTTCCTTCCCATACAAGCTGATACCAATCGACCTGAAGCTGGGATAGCTTTAAGCCACCACTGGTGATCGGAACCAAGTTCTTTACAATGACAGTTGAGTGCCTTAACAACTGAACCATCATGGCTCTTTTACTGCTAGAATTTACAATGAGAAAAAGTGAATCCAAAATTTGTTAAGTTTTGGTTAATATTACTGCAACGAGAACGATATTTTACGAGAAGTTCATATACGTTTCCAAGTCCCCATAAGAAAGATAAAATAAATATGTCCGAAAATTATAAGTTTATAACAACTTAAAAATGATTAGCTTTCCGCTATCATGACTGTTTTAAGGGAAATACTTTATTATGTTCAAGTCTTTTTTTTTTCAGATATTTTTACATTGTTTTTAATGTTTTTATTATTAATAATAAAGTTTTAATGGCGAAAATTTCAATATTTATACTGCTCATATTTCGTTAAGCGAAGACTATTTTTAATGTAAATGGAGATAGTTTATTTTAAACTAGATGTCCAATCCAAATTATACATGAAAATACAATCCAAATAGTCACAAACTCATGCATTTGTGATATGCATTTCGTAATCTAGCTCAGCTGCTTATGCTCTTTGCGAATACACGTGGTTTGAGTTATGTGATTAAATATCTTTTAATATTGTGTAGATTATGGGCATGGGAGTATGGAGTACAAATGAAGTTTTTAAGTTGAAGCTAAAAAGAATTCCGAAAATCAAAAAGGAGAACATATATTGACCATTCACCTTTTTTAATGTAATTTTCTTAAATACGAAAAATAGGTTCTTTCATAACCATTTTCTTGGAAATAATAAGATCTTTATGAGGTTCAATTTTTGAAAGAAAAAATTATGCATTTTTTTTAGATAGGGAAGTTATTTTTTAGAAAAAATAATACTTTATTCTATAAATAATATTATAAATATATGCTTTTCAAAAAAAAAATTACAATACATGAGATTGCTCATTAACTTTTACAAAGTAAAAATAAGTAAATAAAAGTAAAAATAAAAATTTTGAAACGGAAAAAAAAGTACTTTCAACAAATAAAATTTTTAGTTGTAAATTTGTAACCAAAATAAAGATATGTTAAAAATTTATGGAGTAAGGAAGCAGCAAAAACATTTTAATCATAATTAATAATGTTTCTCTTGTTTCAACCTTAAAATAAATGTTAAAAAAAGCATAAAAGACATTTGATTAAAAATAATAACCAAGTATTGAAAAAATACCTTTCTGCGTTTACATCGCAGCGTATTGTTCTGAACAGTATTCTAATTAAATGCTTCCTCCATAACAATATTTGCATACAAATGTTTTTATATGTAGAGCTCTTTTTGTCTCATTAGCATTTAGACGAGTTTTATTTTGGTGAGTGGAACTGTTCTCGAATTATATTTAAAATATGAAAATGTTACTATTGGCCAGCCTATTTCATAACTTGGATTATCAATAGTGAAGGAAAAGTGAACATCAATTTTGATTTTGAAGGTTATTTTGAAAAAATAGCGTATTCTAAAATTAATAATAATATTAATAATATTTATAATAATTTATGAAGCAAAATTTTACATAATGATCATGTAGGGCCATACTAAGTAGGAAAAATGCTTAAAAATGGTTTAAAAAAAACATGCAATTGCATTGACTTCGTGTTTTAGGGCATTTATTTTATATTCCAGAAATTTTGTCTGTTGTTTAAAAGTTTTTGCACAGTTGGCGCTGCAAGCAGTAAACCATTAAAAACAAAAACTAACCGTTAAAAATCACATCATGAGTTTTAGAAATCTTTCAATGGATGGAAATTATGAAACATCCATGCTCGAAGATTTTAATTTGTCAATCAGTTGATGAAATTTGCATTTTTAAGGATGCTGCTGAAAAAAAATTGTTTACAGTGATATTTAATTAAAAAAAATAATTATAAGCTGAGAACAACTCTGTGGAAAACGTGTGCACTCTATTCTATAAACTTGCAGCAATTTTTTAGTATTGCTTTTTCTCCTGATGGAATATTTAAATCGTCAGACTAATTAGGAACATACTAAAATAACAGCTATATTTTTTATTTCTTCCAACGACACCAGCTCTGTATCGTGTTGGGTAACTCTTTTAGTTTGGATTCTTGTACTATAATCGATAAAAGGCATACTCATGTAAAATACTCATAAGAGAGCAACGGTATTAAAAAATTAACCGTATTAAAAATATGAAAATCCAGTATTTTATTATATTTATATTTATTTTTATTCAAAAGAAAATAGAGTATAATATGTGCTACGCAGAGTAAAGCAAAAGCAATGTAAGTAAATCACAATTAAACGTATACAAATGGACATATTATACTTACTATTATATCAGTTCTATAAACAAGAAAATTTTTCAGTCGTTAAATACCAAATTGCATAAGAAAAATAGCGACTCAAACACATTTAAAGTTGTTAATTCAGTAGAGAAAGAGTATTTTTTCGAAAATAAAATTATTTATATTGATATAAAGCTATTTCAGCCTTGATTTTTCGAAAACAATACGAAACAATTCTGAATGTGATGAAATATCAATTAATTCCGTTATGTGTTCTGCTTAAAATTACTATCGATTAAAATATAAAATATAAACAAAGTTTCTTTTTATAACATTTACAAAAAAATGTCTCCCAAGCATTAGATAAAGAGAAGTTATTGGATATCAATAAGCCGATTATGTCGAGTTTAACGTAAACACACTACATTCACCAGCAGCTGCAATCTCATAAGAAATTTTGTTTCTTATTATCTTATACACATTATCATCTTTGCGTTATTGTAATAAACTGATATAGTTGCTTATTGATCTATTTTCCAATTTGTTGAGGGCAATAAGTGTTAGCAAAGTTAGAAAAAAAAAACTTTTTTTATGATTTTCCATAAAACTTTCATATTTTATGAACAAAACAAAATCTTCTAAATTTATTAAAATAAAACGTTTACTTACGCTTTGAATCACTCTATCTGAGACTATCTTTTTCATTTCTGATTCACAAAAAGAAAATAATGGAACAATGGCTTCAAATGTTTAGCTAATTTTTTTAAAAGATACTAAATTCAGATATATGTAACTGCAAAATCCATATTTTCTGAGGTAATGGGATTTATTTATTTATTTATGTAGATTTAAGGATTTGCTTATAAATACAAAGAACTGCTTAAAAACTCTGTTCAGTTTGAAAAGCCAAGTTGAAAAAGAGCGCAATTTTAGGAAAGACAGCAAGAATATACATGGAAAGTTTTAGCGGGTTTCAAACCTTCTGCATATGCGCTTCAGATCTGTCAGCGGAATAGCAATACTGCACAGCGAGGTTTGAATAAAACAACTATATTAGTGTCTCTATAGCGGAGTGTAACTTTTCTGTCAAACGCTCAGAAACAGAGAATTTGTGGGTCCAATATCTTTGTGATGTTATTCTCATTTTTATGTTATCTCCCAGCAATTTGACAATATACAAGTAAATATTTGTATTTTAATATTGCCCATATGCCCTTTTATCTGTATCAAAACCAAATTTATTTATTTCCTGTTAAACGTTAATGGTTACACTTTGGTTCAAACCCATTACCTCCGTTTTAAATTACGTTTTGCGAAAAGACGAGAATAGAGTAAAAATAATTTTTAAAAAATCATTACTATTCCAATTTTTTTATTTATTGTTACACATACATATGCAGGCTTTTGCTCAGTACAAAGCTAAATTTATTATAAGCCCTTGTCAAGTTGAAGAACAGATAACACAAGTGCGAGATAGGCATAAAGAGATGTATCCATTGTTATTGTAAGATTCGAACCCACTGCTTCTACGTTAATGAATATTTGGTGCTAAGGCGAGACCTCTAAGTTAGGTAAATTCCATGAAAAACTGCTGGGCATGTTCATAATATACATAGATATATTGCATCATATAATACTCTTATTAAGATTAAAATGTAGACTCATTGAAGTTTTAAATGCTGATCTGATATCCACTTGCTTATAATAGACAAAGGAGAATAAATTTTTTCTTAAGTATTCTTACAAGAGAATCTATTGGTAATTAAAACGCAAACTTTCTCGATTTTACTATTAACTCTAAAGCTCTTACGTTCCCTACAAGAAAATAATTACATTAATTAACAGAAAAAATAAAGAGTCACCATTCATTATTTCACTTAATTTCAAAGTTTTTAGCGATAATATTATATTCTTCTACTAACATAATTTGTACTCTTTACCTTTCAATAAATTGAATACGAACAAACTTATCTCATCTCTAGTTTCTTACTTAGATTGAAAATCTCTGTTATTCAATTTGACAAGAGTTTACAAGTCCAGTTTTGTATTGAATACATGAGCCTCTATATACATGAAAAGCAAAGCGGATTTTCATTCTTATATTAGCATGCAAAGACTTGCGTCTTCATCGCAAAACATCCTTTATAAGACCTACTCAAGTATAAGAAAAGATTTCTTCTTTTAGAGAAAAACAATACAAAAGTGCAACTATTGCAACGTGGAAGTTGGTAGTTCGAATCCTGCCGTATGCCAGGCTGTATGTGTGTGCTGTCTTGATAATTGGTTGGAAAGAAATTGTTTGAAATAACAACCCATTTCATCCATATTTCTGACCAAGAATTAAAAACTTGAAATTTGCGTCTATTATTTTTTAAGTAAGTGAAACAATGAACCAAATCTATTACTAATATTCAGACCGAATCTGTCACCCCCACAATTATTTCTTTGGAATAACATTCTGCACTCTTGAACTATTTCGAAAATAGAAATAAGTTTTAAGCTTTCTGATTGGAAATAAGCGAAAGCATTGATGAAGATACGATTGAAAATAATTTGCATTTTATACAAATTGAAAAATAAATATATTTATAATAGTATAATAACACAATTCAAAGTTTATGAAACATATTCTGTTAAAGAGGAAATCATTAAGAGTCTAAATAATTAAGTGTCTTGCAGTTAAATTGCTACACACTAATTGTTTGAGGTATCTAATTGTTTGGCTATTAAGTAGTAGTAAACTAAGCTTTAATTAAAGTGAATTAATGCTTGTTCCTGTGCTTGAAGTATGAAGCCTATAATTTTAATTAGTAAATCAACTGTTGAATAAGTACTCATATTATCCAAACATGTCTTAAAATTCCAATAAAAGCCAAACCAATATAAAATTTCTTTAAATATACTTGCTTGGAATTTGCAAGCAAGAGGAGTTAAATTACTTTTCCATAAATAATTAAACTACATCTCTTAAATTTAATTAAAATATTAAAATGTAAATTCAAATGTTATATTTAAGTTTTATTTTGTACAGCATATCTGAAGTCAAATTATTCCATTGTTCAAAAGCATTTGTTTAGAATATTTTTAGAACTCATTCTAAAATTATAGTTCTTCTTTATTTATAATAGGTCATCGAAAATGAATGCTAAAAGTGCAAAACTGTTTTACCCACGGCAAAAAATTTCTGGTAAAATTATCGTACTATGTGGTAATGGTATATATGGTAAAGAAAATTATGTTTAATAAAACTAAAATATACTGTATTTAAATCATTCATTTAGTCTTTTTTTTTGTTCATATGGTAACGGTGGATTTCAAAATTCTAGTTTTAATTACAGACATTTGGTAAAAATACAAAGCTGAAAAGTAAATTTAACCAAATAAATGGGTTTTATCCAATGCTCTAATGTATCAGAATGAAGTAACCAAATTTTGCAATATTTTTAAAAAAAATTCGCATTTTATAAAACCAATTTTTATTTTTAATTTTACCCAACTCAATACCAAAGCGTTTCGGCGAAATTTACTATGCTCTTTGGTGTTTACCATTAAACCATAGTTTACCACAAACTGGTAGCTATGACCATATTTTTTTAGTGCATGTTGTTTGAGATGCAGCACTAAAATTTTGAATATTTAATGCTCAGAATTTAACAACTAAAATAATGCATATTATTGTATTTTATGTGTGACATATATAAACTAGTTATAAATTATCTGATGCCTTTTCTTAGTACTCTTAGATATGTTCCAGTGATACAATCTTTAAAATGGTACAAAATGATGGTATAAATAATATAAAATATACTAATTAATATAATATAGTAAAACTTCAATATTATATACTAACTTTTTTCAAATATTAACTTTAAAAGTTTTTAATTATATTCCAAATAAAGTTTCTTATCAACATTTGTCACCAAACCAAAGTATTCTAAACTTAAAAACAATTATTCGTTAAAAATATAACGTTAAGTGTTTCTTATAGCTTATGATTAATTCAAACGTAAGGTGTTGCCAAAACGACTTATGTAATTAATACAGTGCAGCATTATGTCAAATCTATTACATCGATATCCATCGTTATAAAGAAGTGCGGAATATGTCTTTGTTTAAAGTGGGACATTATTTTCTCAAATAATTTTGTTTTACAGCCATCAATTTATTAGTTCAGTTTTGAAGTTTCAGTCGACTATTCTTAAAAATAGTACATATTATTCTGCTTCACATCGCAACATTCATAACAACGTTGTGAATGAATTATCACGTAATTAAGATGTCTTAGATATATTTGAATGAGCTAGATATGTAAATGATGTAACTGTGATGATGTGATATGTAAATAAAATGTTTCGGTACTTGCTGGATTGAATCAACATTTCTATATTTAAGTTCAATGTTAAGTCCTATTTAAACAAATGTTTACATGAAAAAAGTTAAGTGCTTCGTATTAATAACACTTTATGTATATTATTAAAAGATGAGTCAAAAATGAAGTAACATAAAATATTATGTTTTCTTACAAATGTTTAAACTGTCCAAACTTATTTGATTGCATGAAATTTAAACAATTTGATTTTCACTTTTTTATCTTCTTTTCTTTTTACATCTCTGCATTTGAAGAAGATTAGTTGTACTAGGTAATTTTTTCTTCCTTCAAATAATAAAAGGAAGCTCTTAATATGTATATCTTTGATTTACTTCATATTCTCAAACAATTACGAAAAAAATATATATTAATACTAGCAGCGCGGAACATCCTACATTAAAACTTTACGTTTAAAATTAACGCAGTGGGTCATATTTTGTAAAAGTTGCACGAAATATTTCTTTTTTATGAAAACACCTTTTTCCAATATTTATTGTGGAAGTCCTATTAACAAGAAAATTTTATTGTGTAAGTTAATAATACACTACAATTGAGTTATAGTGAACATTTCGCCTATTACCAACCATAGCATTGTTTAGCTGAATTTGTAGAGAATCATGCATATCTTAGCAAATTATTACTACCAAACATTGAGTAGATTGTAATCTCTATACTTTGTTGACATTATCTAACTTGCAAATCAAAACGCTATGTGCTGCAATGAGATAACTCAAACTCATCAAGCTATTATGTTACCTTAACACAATCATTAAGTTACACTGTCTTCTCATGATGTTTGTATATTGATAATAAATCATTATCGTATGTACATGAAGAACGAAAGGTATTTTATGAATTTAAAAAAAATTGACATTGAAGCAAAGAAACAAACAAAAACAAATAAGTTAAATTTTATCTTAAGCTTTATTACGAAACGTTTTTTTTTTAAAAAAACTTTTAGAAGCAGTTGGCAAAATTATATTTCAGTATATTAGAAATAAATCAGACTAATAATTTTTTTTTTAATTTTCAATAGTTTTTAATATTATATAATTGAATGAATATTTTTGTTATCTCTAAAGAAATTGCTTTAATTTCCAAAATGTTCATTTCCAAGTAAAAGATGTGACTGAATTTCACTTTGAATTATTTGTTTGTTTCAAGATTTAATTTTTTATTTGTTCTTACTTATTTTGTTTAAGAATATTCTTATTACTAGAAATATTATTTCTCAAAAAAGTGTATTAAACCAACAGTTATTAAACATTACTAAACCAACAGTTTAAATAAAAATGTTTGCAACAGTTATTATTATTCAGTTATTTCTAGATGTGGTTGTAATTTTTTGTAGGGAGGAATTTTTATAAACATATGGTGTGCATTGGTAACTATTTTTAAAAACACTTCGATCCTACATTAAAAACAAATACACAATTTCGATGCACTTGAAAATGGGGACTTCTTCATTATATATTTTAAATATCATTTCTTAGCAATTATATTTATTTTTATTATCCAATTCATAAATTATTTCAAACGCTTAAGGAATTTTAATAGCCCAGAGGAGAGTTCGTAAAATCCTTCAGCCACAGTTTCAACTCTTGGCAGGGATCCCGGGACCCATTTTTCAACAAAGTAATGCTCGGACACACACAGAACCGTTGTCACTGGAATGCCTCCTCTGCATAACAATCCTACCCTGGCCTGCTTGATCTCCAGATTTGTCTCCAAATGAGCATAACTGGAAGCACTTGGAATGGCAAGGTGGACGGCCTCAATTTAGTGGTGAAACTGTGGAACCAAGTTGCCGCAAAACATCACAAAAGAGTTGAATCGCATCTTGCATTCCCACTAGAGATGGCCTAAGGGGTACTAAAACTTCCATATATTTGAATTTGTTTCCTAGAATTTTTTTTTATTTTGCTTTGACTTTTTATTCATTTACTTATATCAACGTTCCTATTGAAATCTCATTTTATTCTGAAAACTCCTTCTAGACTCGCTAATTTTTATAGCAGCGCCTTTTGTATGTGCGCTAGTTATTACCACATTGTTAAGAAATTCTAAAGCAGCATCGGCACTTCAAACAATTTCGAAAAACTATGAAAGAAGTCTCTTATATGGTGCAAAATTAAAATTGATCAATATTATTTTACATTTTAATTGATCAATATCATTGTATATTAAAATTATTAAACATATATTAAGAGTTATTTAAGTACTAATGGCATGAACATATCTAACCGATACACTTATAAAACAGATTACCAAAGAGACAGCTGAGCAAAAGTGCACAGAACTATACTCTGTTGCAAGTCAAGAAAAAACAATTATCCTTATGGAGAGAGCCTGTTTGCATCAAATGCATCAAGTGCATGAAGAATGCATGCTTATCTCCCAACGAAAAATATATATCAACATCACCAACTCTTGAAACAACATTGTGTAGCCTTTTTTCGGCTTGCTTTCTAAAATAGTGCGAAATGAGGAAAATAAACTTTTTGAATAAAATTATGGTTTTATTAAAAATAATTACTAAGTATAATGTTTAAAAATCGTAAAAAAATTTACGTCCTTCTGTCCGCATTTAACGAAACTGATAAAAGAATAATAAATATTGATTCTTGTACACCATTTATTTCTATAGTGAAAAGAAGGTAAAAACATTCTTTATCTCACATTTGCAAATTCTTGCTTTTGCAAAGTCCTAAAGTTGCTTCTTTTTCAAAAATGAATATTCTCTTTATTTATAGAAATATGTCGCCAAATCTAGGATCCCAGTAAGACTACGAAACAATAAAATTTTTTAAATAATTCTATAATTTATATCGTACAAGATAGTACGAAATAAATTTTTGCTCCTTCAGTTGAACTCTTAAAAGCATTTATTTTGTTTTAAAAACATATTTGTATGATTTGGTAATGAAATGAAAAGGAATTATATGTAGCTGAAAATTACGTAAATCATATACCGCGATGGTCTTTCCTTAACTTGCAACGGAGTAAAGTATGCAATTAATGACTTCTTAATATCAAAATTTACTTTGTATACGAGATAAAAATTGCTCATACCATCTATGTATAGAGCTTTGAACATACTTATCGAAATGCAAGAATCTAACGTTCTGATTTTAAAAAAATCTATAGATATAAAGTTCATATGTTGATAATATACATTTTAATATAAGTATATTTACATTTTACAAATACACTTATAAACAAGATTTCCCAAGCGTTAATTTAATTCAATGCTGCAAAGTAACCTTACGCTTAAAATGCTCTAATATATAGGAGTTAAGAATGTTAATGTATTATTCTTAAGCATAATTCTAGAAACTGGTTAGTTGAAATGCAACAATCAATTATGTAAACGGCCTACTATAAGAGCACGATAGAGTATTGGAATAGATACTGTTTTCATCTCAAGTTTACTTGATTTATTGACAACTCCGAATCTAGATCATTACCTATAATCTAAGACTCCGGTCCCATACTGATGATTCCGAGAAAGATATTGGAAAATAGCTTAAACAATGGTATCTTTGGATTTTATACCTTTTATGCCATACAACTCATTATCTTTTCCAGATATTGATTCCTATTGGGTCTATGCTTTAAATGAGTTTATTAAGTTTAAGAAAGGGTGGGAAGGAATTAACAGCTTTGTTTTCGATTAATTTCTGGGAACTGTTTCTTTTGATAACTATTATAAGTGACCTTGGTATAGTTAAAGAGTAAAAAAGGTCATTTGTTTAGTTGTATTTACTTGATCTGCAGTTCGCATATTTATTAAAAACCAGTGTCTGAGTTTCATGCTAAACATTCTAATGTTCAACTTTTTAACGCTACCTGTGTTAACACGGCACGCTCCTTAAAAGGTCGTCGATAAAGTAATTAGAGTTTTATTATAATAAAATTTGCAGCATGGAAAACCGTTGTACAGTGCGTGAGCGTGAAGATCCAATTGATAGATCAAAAGTTATTCAAAGTAGCCAGCTTTTTGCGCACTGTACATTCAAGATAAAACATGAAAAGTTATGAACATAAGTTACAAAAACAAAAGTTACTACCAAAAGAATAAACATAAATTTAGAAATAAATTTAAATTTATATTAAAGCAAATTTAAATTAAACATAAATTTTCTTTCATCTAATGAAGTTGTTGAAACAAGTAAGTTATAATTGAGACTGGAAAAAAAATATCATATTGTTAAATAATTACAATGAGAAATTCCGCTATATTTTGAAATTTTGATTTCGGTTAAATAAATTGTTCTTGTAGCATCATAGAATAAATTTTGTAAGACATGCATCATGTTTTAAATTTTGTACGAAAATAATTATACACAGTTCATCGTATAAGCAAAGTTATAATTTCATGTTTGCATATAACCAACATTAACATGAGTAATTTATTTGACACATATTGGACTTTTTTTACAATACACACTTAACTAAAACATTTACTCTATGTTATATTTGAATTTCAAGGGTAAATATGTATTACTAGGAAATGAACAAATGAAATATTTTATGGCTTTTAATATGTAAATGCTATATTAGGAAATGCGAAAAGAAAAAAAGGAAGACATTAAAAATATTAATGGAAATTCTTAATTAATTCTAAATAAAAGAGGTTTATTTTTAAATATTACATTTCACATAAACATGAAAAATATATGTTATCGCAGGAGATGGAGGTAGTCAGTTAACTTCCATTTTTATGTATTTTCAAATATTTCCAATTGTTAAGATTTCAGTTCATCATAAAATTATTATATTATGAATTTGATTACATGAAAGTATTTTGTCAGTACTCTACTCTGAATAAAATTATCTGAATTATTATTTGGCATGTCAAATGTATAGATTATCTTCTAAAACATATACATTTATTAATAAAAATATATAGTTTACAATTATATAGATTTATATTTGCTATATTAAAAAATATAAATATATGCTAACAATTCCACTTATAAAACACAAATTTGTAAAATATTTTAATTTAATTTGCAATCTTCCCCAATTAAAACTTTCTTAATATGTTCTTTTGGATATAAGGGATTTACTAAACACAATTATCCTTGGTAGAAAAATTATATATGCATCTATTTTCTAACATTGACTTTATATATTATATGAAAAATACAGTGTCACGTTGTGAGTACACAAGATTATTAAAGCTTATATTTTTAGTCAATTGAAACATTTAAAGGGTTTTTAAATACCCTATTTGATTACTATTACCGTTCAAACAGTTTAAATGCAGCTGAATATCACGTATATTTAATCAAAAATTTAAAGACAACGATGGTTTAATTTAATCTGCCTATAAAATTATCATTTGAAAATGAAAGTTATTATAAGCCTTCCCACTTTTATGTAAATTGTCTTTAGTTGCGAAAATGATAAATATTGCATAGCAGCTTTCTTAGCCCACATAAAGAAACTGAATCCAACGTAAAAATAGCAAAAATTTGTAGCATAAATTTTGCTTACCGTTTATGTGGAAAGTACTAATTTTAAGTAATTTTATTTTTCTTGACCAATTTGATTGGTCATTCAAATTATTATTTTTAATTCACAGCGATTGCAGGTAATTCCATAACTAAATTAGTTATGTTTAATTTTGAGAATATTAAATATTGCATGAGAACTATCCTGTTCTGCACAATGAGTTTGAATCTACCTTTAAAAGATGCACGGTGAAATATCCCTGATCAAATTATGGTAAAAAGTAGCAGCTCTCAGGTTGCCGTAAAACCAATTTCTGTAAAATCAGTAAAATCAATTTTTATCCAAACATGTTACAGAACAAAAATTAAATCGGATATACAGTGATTTTTACAGTAATAGCTACTGTAAAATCCCCAAAGCATTCTAATTAAATAAACATTATTTTAAAAATTACGGTATAATATTTAATGGAAGAAATGGATTTAATGATGAAATGGATTTAACAGATAAAGCACATAAAATGGAGGTACTTTATACCGTAATTTGATCTAGAATTTTTTTGCAGTGTAGATATTTCTTTAATAGTACTTCAAAGAAAATGAAAAATATTTCAAAATTTATGTTGTTTGAGTTTTTATTTTAAACAAACAAATTGAAACCCTTTCATATAACATTTTTGAAGAAACGGTTATGTAAAAATAAATTTATGAACAACTAATTTTAAAAACAAACTATGCCTTTCCTTCCTGAAAAAAAACTTATAAAAAATGAAGCATTGTTAATATTTAAAATATGTATTGCCATAGAATAAAATATAAACATGACTTTCTTGTATATTTTTATTTCTGCAAATATGAACTCAACTCAAAATTTATTTTTCAGCAAACATACTTTTTATTTTCTTTTTTAGAACGCTTACATCAAAAGAAAGAGTTTTTCTGAGTAAAATTCAATGCACTCAATTCAGTTTAAAAGTCTTAATTCTTATTTCTTTCCTTTTGAGTGAAAAAAAATTATGCTATAAGACTGTATCAGGTATTTTAACTATGAAATTGTTAAGGATCACTAAAAAGGCAAAGGAATGTAATTAAAAAATAACAAATATTTTACGCATTTCGGAAGCACTTCTTATAATTGCAATAAAAATAATAATCGTGAAAAAAATATAAATATAACATACGATTATTGTTTAGAAAAATGCTGATGTTGTTTATTTCAAAATAAATCTATTGACATTTTCTTTTAAATTTAGAAAAAAATACCAGTTTAGGTAGCAAATTAGAAATTCTCTAAAATTATCCCTGTGATAGAATGCTCGATAAAAGAAAGTTATAGTTTTTATTATTTTGAAAACAATCTCGTAAATCATAATAAACATTGTAATTTAAATATTTATAATGAAAATAGATTAAAAATAGTTTGTTAACATAGATTGCAAGTGCTAGTCTATTGTTTGCAGACGTTAGACAACGAGATAAAATATTGTAGATGCTTGCTTTCTTGTTTACATAGGCATTTATTACAGTACATGATCAGGATTACAAGTGACTAGTTATTTTTTTTTTACTTTTATAAAATATGAGAATGTATGCTGTCGTAAAATATATTTATTTAAAATATTTTGCATTTATATAGATATTTTTTAACGCCGAACTCCGTAGACTCTTATTTAATATCATCAACTAATATCTTGGATACTAATTGAATATTTCTTACAAATATTTGTTATTATTTTGCAACAATTTCAAATTTAGAGTAAAAAATGTGGAAAGTGGCAGATTTTTGCAGAAAATGTGGATTTTTAGCAATCCCAATTACAATTGTTTTCTTTTTTAAATCAAATTTGAATTCTAATATTTCAGAAAGGTCTTATTTGTAATGGCTAAAACTGTTTATATATACTACATTTTTTTGTCAAACTCTACACTTTTTTATCGATGCAGTGCCAGCAAACAAACCATACTCAGATTAAAAAAAATTCAACTAGAAAGTGACATTGTTATATTTTAAAGTTCGTAAAAATGGTACAATATTGTATTCTATCTTCATTTGGTGCTTTTACTTAACATGAAAAAAAAAACTAAAAATTATTGGAGTTCTATATTTATGAAATGAGATTTGAGCTAAAATTCTCCAAGATATCTTAATAAAACTAAAAAAAATAACAATATTTACCAACTTTTATCACTTATTATACTTTATAAAAAACTAAATTTTATTGTCAATTTTACCTAAATCATTACCTAAGTTCTTCGGGAAGTCGGATTTCGGGCTAGAAACTCAGTAAATTTTAGCATTTTCTGGAAGATTCGACCACACTTTTTTTTAAAACGTTTAAATTGCTGATTATAATGAACTTCAGCTTGCCAACCAGTTTTATTTCATTTTTGTTAAATCAAGAAAGGTTTCTTTTATTAAAAACTTTTCTTTTCTTAATATTGTGTCCAATGTATGTTTAGGGCATCTATCCACAGTTGATACCCATCCTCTTTTCGTCTTCTTATAGGTTATAAGGTCTTCTTATCACCTCTTCTTGACTTTTTAGCATGAGTTATAATTGGAATCATTTAGAGGCAAGAGAGAAATACCCAAAAGAGAGAGCAAGTCGTTGAAGGCCTCTGGATTTTAAATCAGCTTTACCGTTCTCGAACTATTCGGAAAAATGCATCCAAACAGAGTGATGATTTAATATATCAAGAGATTTGTCATTACATTTAAAGCATTAGAGAAATTGATTTCAAAGTATCGTTACATTCTATTAGAAAGTGTCAAGCGAAATGTTTAATAATAACTTTTTCTTCACACAAATAGTCCTATTTAATAAATTTTTATTTCGCTATATATGAATTGGATATAAACAGTCTACATGCTAACAAAATGAAGAAGTTTGAAAATTTAGTTTACCACAGCGTAAGTGGTGACCGGAGGTTGCGTAGACGGCTGCATAAAAACTTATCAGAATGAGATGAATTTTATCTTCATTTTAAGTTCCTTTCTAATATTTTATTTCATCCTTATTCATAAGTTTTGGTTTAGACACTAGGTCGTATGAAAAATTAAGTATCATTGGTGAACTGACACGTCGTAATACTATTTTTATTTTATTTCATAATCGTCGTTAAACAGCCGACCCAATTTTTGGGTTTACGACTACCAAAGTTAAACTCCATCGAATTGTAATTGTGAATACAATCCATAAGACAAGGAAACACCTACCACTGAAGATATTTTAAGCCAACACTGTGATCGGTGCGTGCCGGGTACGGAATTCGTATCAACCAGCCACCGCAGGATTTGAACTCGGTTCACCTTATAGGAGGATGAACGCTCTATACCCTGAGCCACCACGGCTCAGTGTAACGCTATTATTTCAAATACATTCCGCAACATAGCATAACAACATTCTGCAAGTACAAGCAATTGTTCATGAGAGGATAGCTGTGCCCCCATTTCCAAGAGATCATGAGTTCCACAGGAGATTTCAAGCGTACAAAAATGGTGACTGGTGCAGGCTAAATCTGTCGGGATTTCAAAGTTCACCTAGTTTCCATAACAAATCATTACCTTCGGAGAACTAAATCGAAGATTGATCATACTCTGGCTCAGGTCAAAATTACGATCTGCGAATTGATGAATGATATGTGAATGTGTCCTCCTTGTACAACGGACTGAGACGTACGTGTGTGGCAGAAGTCAGATTCTTAGTCATAGATGGCGCCACTGGAAAACAAAAAATAGTACCTTTCTGCTATAAAATAAGAATGTTAGCACTGACATATAGCAAAAGACCACAACAACTAACGCATGTCGGAACATAAACAGTTTCTGATTTTAAAATAATATTATTATTTGCTCTTATTTGAGATACACAATTATGTTCCTTGTTTTATTATAGTTTTGATTCTACAGTATTAGCAAACAAACGAGGGTAAAACTTTGAAATAAGACTACATTGCTTCCAATATTCAGAAAATACACTTTTAAAACGTAAATTTCTAAAACAACCAAAAATTTTCAAAATGCTTTTTTTTTTGTAATAAGAAATCTATTTATAATAAGTGACTTATTGCTAATAGAAAAAATATCATTAAAAAAAACATATTAACAGTTCCAAGTAAAATCTTTTGTATTTGCTTAAAAAAAACTTACAAAACTCTAAAATTGCAAAAACTCTTCTGGTTTTTATACGGGACTTCTCTATTTGATAACAAAGGCGCACAGGTATTTTATGATATTCCTTGCCTCCTATTTGATAACACAGACCTTTTAAAACTTTTTGAGGGAAAAATAAATATCAAAATGCCCCAAAGCAATACCAATTTCTATTATGAAAAAGTTGGTTTGTATGAATGACGGAGAGAGAAAGTTAAGAGAAAAAAATGAGCGAAAAACGTATTTGATAAATAGAACGTCCTTTACATTTTATAGATAGCAAGAATTCTTTCACGAACCCCTGAAATGTATGTCTTCCATTATTTTTTAAGTCTAATATAATTATGTAATTTTATATGTCTTCTATAATATATATATATATATATATATATATATATATATATATATATATATATATATATATATATATATATATATATATATATATATATATATATATATGAATGAAGAATAAAACAAAGAAAATTACAGTGAAAAGGTTAATGGCAGAAGGGATAAAATATAAAACAACTATCCTTTTGAATTTAATTGTTCTAAATTTGAAATTTAGAGCAATTAAATTCAAAAGGATAGTGGAAAAACAAAACGTGCACAGCGAGGTTCTGCAGAATACATCTTTTAAGAAAACAATAACATATAAATAATTCATTAGTCGAATAATTCATTAGTTAAAAATAATTCATTAGTCACCCACTAAATGATACAAAATAAACAGGGGAATAATTCACATTAACTGAAACATTTATTTCGTTCACTTTCATCATAACAATCAATACATCAATACAAAAAAAATAAAAAATGAAAGCAACATCAAAAGTTACCTCAATAATCTCAGAAAGGGAAAAAGAAGTGCGAAAAACAAAAATTTAAAGTGATTTCTATTCCGAATCCTAGTCCTAGTCCTGCCGGTAGGTCGGGGTGTCTGAGCCCGAAGTTGCCTTTTACCCCTTCATCATAAAATGGAAGATCCTTGAGGTTTTTCTTGTTTTCCTTGTATCCTGAAAATAAAAGTAGAGAATTAATTATGAGCACATTGATCGAGTAATATATACATATATATTCGTAAATTCTAGCAATCTATCTCTCAGAGCTACATCTCTGTTTTCGGATAACTCAAGCACTGAATCGTAAAGATTCCAATACCTACTGAGACAGAAGCTTTTAGAAAGCCGGCGAATCTCTGTATAGTAGCAAGCGATTGAATTTTTCATTGTTTTCCTTACACAGCTGTCTGAATAATCAATCGTAGATAGCATTACTGTGAATTTTGCTCACAGCAGATATGGCATACTGCAATGATTGATACATACATCACTGGGATTTTTTTCTACTAAATGATGTCTGTGAATCACGCAGTGAACAGCTAAAATATCTGATACCTCCTTTTCCAAAAGGGCGATAAACCTATGATGTCTACCCACCATTGCAGGAGCCTATCAGTGGCAATAGACATAATATTCGCAAGAGGAATGTTTTTCTCTTTGAAATATTAAAAATAGATTTACCTTTGTCAGTATTAAAAATAGATTTACCTTTGATATCTACAATCAAGCTTCTGGCAAAAAGCATCTCTTGAATAATTTCTCCTACCTTTACAAACCGGACCTATGCCTAAGTATAGCCTACAATACCTGTGAAGTTTGATTCATCAACTTGAAGGGAAAATTCGCTGGATATCAAAAGTTTGCATAAAGAAATTTCAACGACTTCAGCTATCTCATCATTTCGTCGCCGTACTGTATCGTTGCTTATGGGATATTTTTTTTTACAATGGAAGCGGCTGGATGGTGTAAAACTGTTTCCAAAACTTCCTTGACAACCGTCGTATCAACTCTGCTCCGATGGTATGAATTTTCCCAGATTTAGCAATAAATTTTGATATATTGTAAGAAACTATCAAGACATCGCCATATTTTTGTGATGAGATTGCTAGCAACCCTGAGACCAAAGATGCCTTCAGAAATGTGAAAACAGATGTCCATGAAAAATGGCAAATCTTTAGTTTGTTTGTATGAATGAGTTTTTTGCAAATGCTCCTGATGACGGTAAGATTTCATTACCTCATTAGATAAAACTTTATTACGAAGTAAACACACAGGTAGTTGAGAGTTTAGCAGTTATTGAACAAACCCCAACGTCAAGTACGTGGCACTGAATTGATGACACTTCTTTTTGTTAACCGACATTGTTGGTGACAGCACAATACAAACTATGAAAGAAAATCAACTATTTCTCAAAATTAATAAATAATTTATGATAAAGAACTAATTCGCGCAAGTAACTGGCCGAATAAACTATGAGAACTAATCGAAACCAGTGAAAAAACCGTAAGGAGGCTAACGAAATCCATTATAAGAAACACGGGTCAAATCAAACATTCATTCTGAAAGCGTTCATACATTCATTTCAATTTCCACCAAATGGCTGGAATGAGGCACAGGCAAAAACTATTGACTCATGCGCTGAGATGTTCGGTTCGGAGAATAGGTGTCGTATAAGTTCGTTTTATTGCTGGTACAAATGGTGTACATTATAATCTTCATTTATTATATTAATTTAATCTCTTCTTCTCTAATATTAATTTTAGATTAATTTTATTTATGAAATAAATCTTAATTTAAAAATTTTATTTTTAAGTTTTAAAATTAAATTTGAAGGGCAAAACATGCTCATCGCCCCCCTACCGCCCAAAACATACTCAACGCCCCCCTACCGCCCAAAGCAAGTTCACCGCCCCTCAGAATACTCCCATCGCCCCCGTTGAGAACCAATGTTCTAGATTTCCCGACAACGGATTAAAATCACACGAAGATCAGAGCCAGACTGCAGGTGTTAGCAATTTTTTGGGAACTGCTGACAGCTAAGTTATAGTATTCTTAAACGAGTGATGAGAGGATTCTCATACACAAAAGAGTACACAGTTATTCACATGATAAAAGGATAATTGATTTAAGATGTTAACAATACAAAAGCAATATCAAAGGAAACCATTAACGAACTAGGAAATAAAAGTGAAAAAATTCTAAAATAAAATAAGAATACTGTTACATTTTCTTAAGAAAAATTTTACTATTTTACTAAGAATTATTGCAAATAGATTCCAAAATAAAATTAATACTCCAATATACAATTATTTAAATAATAACAATTCTATTAAAATATTTAAACCCAATATTGTGGATATAAAAACAAAAATAGCTTAGTTAACACAAAAACTAAATTACATTATATAGGCAGTAATTAAATCACAACCATTATTTATTCTTAATTAAAAATTATTAATTTAACAAAAATAAGCAAATATATCAACGTAATGATATTGATTTCCAGATATTTAACACATGTATATTAATTGGCCACAATAAAATGTAATAAAAGAATTTTATGATATAAACAAGTACTTATATGTGGTATCAATACCACACACACGAAACCATGAGAACATGTACAAGGCAAAAATGTATTCATTTTCACTTGAACAGTATGAGTTTATTATATTTACATATTGTCTTGATTTTTGATTAGAAGATTTTAAATCTCGAAATATTTGAAATTATACTCATTTAAACAGGGGAACCAGCAAGTCGGCGGATCAACTGTAATATTGTATAAAACTTTACAGTTTGGTTTGTAAAAGACTGCCATTTTCATTTTTACAAATATGATCGATGTTATTATTAGCAAATTTGTGAATATTCATGTTCATTAGCGGAGTTGCACTGTAAAAACTTTGATGACCTATCAGAATTACGTATTAAAAAACTCTAAAAATTGTGTGAGTGATTACTTCATTTCATGTTAATACCAAATCAAGCATTCATGCTTCAAATTAAGCTAATTTTTTTTAATCTTAACACCAATAATTGATTAAGCTTACATCATCTTGTTTGTCAAGAAAGTCGTGTTTTTTTAGATCCATAAATTTGGCTCATAAATAGTATAGATTTAAATTAATTAATTAAATTATTGAGTAAAATAATGAAAGGACATTTTTTAAATGAAAAACAAATGCTGTTAGATTATTATTAAAAGTATAAAGTCGAATAATTGTACAGTTTCAAAATTTTGATATTAATAGCTGCTCTTGATTGATTGAGTGTAAATGTAATGGCACAAGATTCAAATTTGTTGAAACAGATCAAATAGTGAAATATGCTCTACAATTTAATCTTTATGAAATATAGGAAAATAACAAAAGGGTTAAAAGCAAGATAAGTCTATTTAAAAGTCAATAAAATCCAATAAAAGGATTAATTTAAATTGACCCGAAATAAGTAATATTATGGTGGCTAAGGTGGCCATTTTTTACATGGTTGAACAAAACTCTAAAACAAAGAGAGAGAGTTTTTGAAACGAAAAACTCCCTCTCTCTCTTTGAAAACCATGGCAATGGGAACGGTACTGTGAAATATGAGTTCTTCTTGTTCGATTTAATTGACAAACTGCTTACAGCCTTTTAAGTTCCAAGTTAATTTCAATCATCTTTAATTATTGATAAAAATTGAAGTCGATTACTTGCCAAGTAATTTCAATCTTTTCGTCGATTGATCAGTGCTACTGAATAGCAGTGTTACTGAATAAAAAAAATGATGGCAGCTACTTTACACCAAATAATGTAAAATAATATTCGAGATTACTCAAGACACCAGAAACTACCATTAGTTTAGTTGTAGTGGAATATTTAGAAAAGCACCACTTTGGTTTAAAGTAGTTGTCACCTTTTTTGGTGTTCAGATGCACGAAACTAAATATATGTTGATTGCGCAGCTTAACACATTTCATATTGTAGTTCTTATCACCTACTAAATATTCAAGGGAGTTGAGGAGTAAATAAAACTATCTTCCGCATTCATATACAAAACTGAGATAATCGGCATCGTATTAGAAAAGTTACAAAAACGAAATAAATTGGAAAATACTGCAATTTAACAATAAAATTTTTAAGAGCTCTATCGATTGTGTACACTGTAAAAAATAACTGTAAATTTTACGAAAAAAATACTTCTTACAGAAAAAAGACATTTTGTTAAAAAAAAGTGCTTGTTTCTTAAAATAACAGTACTTATCTGCTTAAAAATCAGACATCCTTTCTTAAATAACAGTGTTTTCTGTGAAATAAATGGTTTTATATTAGCACGCAAACTTAAAATTTTTCTTTACCATTTAACAAATTTCTTTTTACAGTGTAATTGTAATATCAATCAAAATTTCTTCAAAGCGTGAAAATTAAATTGTACATTGAAACAACTGCATTGATGTAACTGTAAATAAATATTGAAATATTTAACTTGTTCTGAAAAAAAAAGCTTATGAGAGTGAAGAAAAATTAGGACGAACAATATAAAATTCAAAAAATACGTATCATAAAACTACAAAATTGATAATTTAATTATAATTTTTAAAGAAATTTATTAATTTTAATTGAAAAATGAGTTTTAATAAAATTACTTTTACTGATAGTATTATATTTTTATACATGTTCGTGTAAAATTGTTCCTTTCATCCTACGCACCCAACACTACACTCAATCAACAATCAGTTTTATTATATTAACTTTAAAAAAATTTGTAATAAGTACAGTATTTCTCCTGAAAATCTCAAAAAGTGTAATTCAGTCAGATAGCGTTACTTTTAATGCATATATACAACAGCTATTATACAATTTAAAGATAAATAAAAAATATGATTAAAAATTCTTTTTGTTGCAAAAAGTGTCAAGGCTTTAGTTTTTTCCAGGTATCCAAATAGAAAAAGTTGGAGATATTAATGGGAATTTTTATTATTGAAATGACTGTTGTTTGCAATTAATGTGTCATTAATTAATCGTTAAAGGTCATTAGCGGGAGCTTCGAATTATAATGTTTCATAAAAAGGTTCAGTGCTATAAAACTCTCAACCAGTTGATAACTGCCCATTAAATAGCCATATAATGAGGCAGAAAAGCAGTATAAAACTTTTAAAAGAAAAATTATTGTCATTAGAAAAAACTATATATTTAATATTTAGTAAATTAAAAAATAGCAAAACCTACTCAGATATCACCTTCCTATTTTACGCTATGGTGATTAGAATTGATATACTTACTTATCTAAGAGAACATCTTAACGGTTAGCGATTTAAAAACTCGTCAATTATAATTTGAAGCATATAAAATTTTTAAGCAATTTCTTTGCAGATTCTTTGTTAATTATATAAATTTCACTGAGGAATTGTAATAAATACTCGGATCTTCTTAAAAAGTGAGATATTTTTCTTAAATGCAATTTTAAATTTTATTTTGGTTTAATAAGGATAAGTATTCTATTATATCTAATATAAATAAGTTTTCTTCTCTCATTAATTCCATAATATAAATAAATGTATCTTCTTTCTAATAGAAACCAATATTTATCAGATAAGTATTTTTCACAAATTAGTAACATGCTACTTTTAAGTAATCTCTTAATAGATTTAGAGGCATAAATTAATTCGAAAGTGAGTTTATGAAAGTTTATTATACAAATAAATTATAATAGCAATCCAATTTTAAGTTGTAAGTTAATCATTTTTAAATAAATTAATTACTAGTTATTAGTTAATATTGTAGTTAATAATTTAATTAGTACATATCATTTTGAAGATAATTAAGGAAAACTGTAAATTAATTTATTTATTAACAGAATTTATTTAATAGCAGAAATTCAGTGATTTTACAATAAATACTGCTGTAGAAAAGTTACAGTATGTGTGATGTTTTGTACTTACAGTATGTCAAACGTTTTATTGTAAAAATGGATTTCTTAGTAAAAAATATTAGCACCTGTGTGGGGTTTTTCATACTATAATTTCATTTGGAATTTTTACAGTGTAGTTCCGACCGAAAGTTTCTTAGAATGTTGGGGTGTTGTCTCTCAAATCTCAGAATTGATTGGAAATATGTAGTCATGAGTTCAGAAATCTGAAGAAGTTATTAAAGCAGCGTGGTGCAATACCGATACAGAAAACATGCAAATTCTTGTTCTTTCAATGGAAAAATGTATGTTTCAGTTTATTAAAAAAAAGAACCATCTTATCATTTATAAAAATTTGGTATTTTATTTTCTCTGAATCTTCATTAGTGCCCAAATTCTGATGTATTTAAAATTGGTTAAAATGTGATAGTTTATTTTCTTTCTTCTTTAATTTTTTAGTTTATTGGGTCCTTTTTCGAAATATGTGCTTTTATCCATTAATTACACTTTCATTAAAATTATGAGGATAAAATATTGAAATATTTTAGAATTTACGGAAATAATTTATTTATGCCTAAACTTTTGCGGCACACAGTATAACAGAATATTATTCAAATGATGTCATTATTTTAAGTAACGAGTTCATAAAAAATAAATAACTTGAATAAATTAAGTCAATGTAAGAAATATTGCTGAAATGAAATTGTATCGTTTATTTGAAAAGTGCCCAATAAAATTCGTAATAATTCTCTTAGCTTTTAAACATCTATTGTTTTAGCTATAAATTACATGTCTAAGCTTAGCAAAGTGACTAATTGAAACAAGATGAGACATCTTACTTAGTCTACTGATAGAAAATCTGGAAGAACATAATTTTGAAAAGTAAGAATACCATTTATATGTGCTTTAATTTGTTATTATTAGGATTAAAAGTTTGAGTTGAAATCATTTTAAAAGTAATCAAATACAGAAAAGTACATATTTTCATTACTTAAAAAATGTTTCTAAGAAAGGAATAATAATTTCTTCAAATTGCCTTACAAAAACGTTGTAATAAACGTAAATAACAACCTTTAGCTAATCCCCTTTGCGTTTTGTTTCATGATATATTTCCTCTTGACAACTAATTAGTGAATAATGTAATGCACAAAGATCTTTATCTTAACAACTGAAACAGCAGAACTTTGCCTACAAAGAATTGTTAAAATCAACTGTCTACGAATGATTTTAATAAAACAAAAATCTGCATTAACTTATATGTCATAAGTTTTTATTAAAAATTGTATCAATTTTTTAAAGTTTAGAAAAAGGAATATCGCTCCAAGTTTTCTTTCTCTTATATTCATTTTTTTAATGATATGTCTGCATTTACTTGAATATGAGGAATTTAGTAGGATTAATTATTTCTATTCCCATTTGAAAACTAAAATTCAGAAATAACTGAAAACTAAAATTCAGCAATAGTTCAAAAACTAAAATTCAACAATAATTTAAAAACTAAAATTCTGTATTAATTAAAAAACGCGAAAAGCTCTTTTGCACTGGTCAAAACTACCAGAATATGATACAATTTATCGTGTTATTGGCTGTAATGGAACACGAAAATATTCGATAATTTTCACTCACGAAGTTCAGTAATGACTTTTGGTTTTTTGGTAAAATTAACAGGAAAATATGTGTTTTTAAACAGAATTATGGTTCATTTTACCAAAAATATTATTACTATATAATACGGTAATTTTGCCAGAGTTTCCTTCTATGAGTGCAATATGTTATCTAGCTCTTAACTCAGTTTTATTTATATTTTAGGCATAACAAAGAAAATCCCGTGTAGTAAATGGGGACTGATGCACGTTGAATCTGTCTGGTCACAAGTCCCATAACAAATTATATCTCTGGGTGTTCTGAATTTGAGATTGATCGTTCTCGAGTTCAAGTCAAAATTACGATCAGGGAATGAATGAATAGATGTATGAATAGGTCCACCCTGTGATGCCAGAATTGGCATACACATATTTATTTTCTATCTTTTAAAATATCCTTCATTACTTAAGCTTATTTTTATTAATGGAAGAATTACTTTTAAAATAAATCAAAAACCTAATCTTTTTAAACGAGCATAAAATATTTATTTCTTCTCTTCCAGATCAATGTAACGGATACTTTCTTTTTATTTCATTATTAAGCAGACATATTAATTCACTGTCGCCTCTAATCGAAAACAAAAATCTATTTATAACTTTTTATTCTAATTTTCCAACGGCTAAATGTTTCGGTTGCATGGTTATAATAATTCACATAAATTTGTTGGCGACTCGTGATCGCTAAGGTGTTCTTTTTAAACCCATGTTGATATGCTAGTTGGCTTTGTTTTTGGCTATGATATATTATGATAAATCGCCAAAATTTTGGATCTTCTACCCATACTTTCTCTGTCCGTTGAGAATAAATATATTCACTTTTAATTTCAAATTGGTGGAGGCTGGGAGCCCTTTGGGCCTCCCAGTCTTTATTTTATAACGGTCAGAAATGTTGTTCTGGCTTTATGATCTCTCAATAGAGAGTATTATTATTTCATCCCTTTAAGGGATTTCTTATTTTGAAGATATGGCCACTATCTGATTCAAATTATACTTAATAAAATCTAAATTTACATTCAATGATTTGTACATTATTTCCTGGAAACTCAACTGTTATATTCATTCAATATTGGCCTAAATGAACATTCATAATTCCACTATACAACGATACGGCTAATGACGGGGAAGCAATCTCCCCTCACCATAAACTGGTGCCTTAAGACGGGGAAACGTATCTTTGAAGAAAATTGCCAATCATGTATCATCCCTATTCCTATTTACATCCTGTTTGAAACTCCAGCCGGTGTTCTCTAATCTTCAAGATCCTGATGAATATCTAATCTACTACTGTCAAGCGCAGCCTACCAGTGAGTTTTCCAGCAGTAGATGTTTTTAGAAGAAAAACGAGTCTTCTGTGCGTCTCATAATATTCTTCCAAAAGATTGAAATCAATTTCTACGGTGTTCCTTACCTGTTCAAGAGTGTTCAGGTCTGTTACAAAAAAAAAAGTATTCCAGTGGTGTTCTTTAACCTCTTCAAAAGTGTGAATTCCTGTTTCATCAGTATGTTATTCAAGAAAGTGTTTCTCACTTTGAAAAGATGAAAGTCAACTGTGTGTGTGTCTCTTTCAACAGTGAATTTTTTTTCTCTCTCTCTTTCATCAAAATCGGAGAGAAATTTTTTTTTTACACAAACTGCAGTGCTTTTTTTTTTTTGCAGTAAAAATTTTTTTTAATTAACACAATTAGATTCTTGCATTATTAAGTGCTTTTCAATTTCTAACTGATTATTTTACAGATTCAGTACTTAATATTTTCAATGCATAACATTTTTTTAAAGCAATTATTTCTTATTCTCATTAAATATTTTTGGAATTAATTTTCATTTAATATGAATATCTTATATTCTATTTATTTTAATGATTACAATTTATTATTGCTGTTATATTTTCATTTTTAAAATTGATTATTTTTCTTAACTTGATATTTTAATTGGTATAACTATTTTTCATTTATATATATCTATATATAATTTTAAGTTATCTGATTATTAAATATGTCTAAACGTAAAAACAATATAAACTTTCATATTCAACCCTTTGCTGGTGATCCAACCACATCAAAGTTTTTCTTTCTTCAATTAGAAGATTATGTTAAGATAAATTCTTTAGATGAAGAACAAGCTATTGCAACTTTTAGATCTTTAATCTCAGGCAATGCTTTAAAATTTTATATTGAAGAACCTTCATTGGTTAAAATGAAAACACTAACTGAAATAAAACATAAATTTTTGGATTTTTTTAGACAAGATGATAATTCATCTATTTTTGCTTTGAATAATATTTTGTTGAAACCTCAGGAGACAATAAGATCCCTTGCTCATAGGATAAACATAACTTTCCATAAAGTGTATCCTAACTTAAATGATTCAGATGCAATTGATACTTTAAAGTACACGCATCTAATGGGAGCTCTTCTTCATGATATTAAGGTCACAATTTTGAAAGAGAATATTAAAAGTTATGAGAATGCTGTCGAAAGAGCACAACAACTTCAGAATATAGACTCGGCTATTAACAATCAATTTAAAGGTAATGATGAGATCTTAAATCTAAATTCGGAAATTTCAAATTTAAAAGAGCAGATAAACAATATTGTTTCAAATAATAATGATAATAAAAATAAATCTGATGGAAATAAAAGACAATTTGAAAACAAAAATAGAAATTTTAAATCGAAAACTTATTCGAATAGTAGCAATTATCGTAAAGCCCCTTATCATAATAAGCAACATACCTTTCGTCAGAATTTTTGTGTTTTCTGCGGCAAGCATGGTCACATTATGAAATTTTGTAGAGAATTTTTGAATATGTCTCAATCGGATGTGCAGATTAATCAACATAATAGAAATTTTCAAACTCGAAGGAACTTTAGGAGCAATAGATTTTACCCCAATAGAAGTTACCAAAATAATCGAGATCACTCGTATAATAATCCTAATTATAATAATGATAATAGACAACAAACTTATCCAAATCCTAATGCCACCACTTTTAACCCCAATTTAAACTAAATTTTAGCTCAAATAAGGCTGATGCATTTGAGCTATCACCTAATATTTTGTCATCAGCTAATAATAATAAGTCAAGCATTAATGAAAAGAAAGATAATTTTACCCAAACAGTTAATAAAATAAAAATGCAAAATGAATGTTTTACTCAAACTAATGAATTTAATGAAATTATTGCAAATGTACACAATGAAATACCTAAACTACCCCTCATTAATGTACAACTTAAAGATTATTCTGTCCCTTTTCTGATTGATTCAGGCTCTTCTCTTTCAATAATTTCTAATGAAACATTTAATAAACTTAAACATAACATTAAATATAAATATATTTCACGTTCAGTTTCAATTAGTACTATAAACTCTAAGGTTTCATTTTTAAGTTGTATTCAAATCTCATTTAAAATTAACAACAAACTATACAAACATACACTTTTTGTTACACATTTAGATAATTCAGTTTTTGAAGGGATATTGGGATATGATTTTATGCTAATGCATAACATTCAATTGTCACCTAAGGGCAATTTTATAACAATTAATGGCGAAAGAGTACCATTAATAGGACAAAAACAATGTACGGATAATGTAGACATTGATTTTGATGGAGATATTGTGTCGGATATTTGTGGAAAGATTCATAATGTAAATAAACAAAATGTAAACAAACAAAATTTGGACACTAAACAAAATGGTCAAGCTGTACTAAATCATAAAATTTTGTTGAATCCTGAAGAATATATTTATGCTAAAGTAATAGTTAAGAATCCTTTGAATACTAATGTAATTTTTGAACCAAGAATAGACTATAAAAATATTGAAATTTATTCTTCAATACATAATTTAGAACAAGTTAAAAATTTTCATGGATTCTATAACAAAAAGAATAAGTACTATGCTTGTAATATTTTTCTTAAAAATAAATCTGAAGAGACTTTACATTTAAATAAAGGACAAGCTATCGGTCAAATGTATCCTATAGATACGATCCAAGATTATGACTATTCAAAATTAAATTTAAATGATTCTATTGCCAATAATCAAGAACTAGACCAAACTAAAAGACAGGAATTTTTAAATTTAATTGTACCAACAAAAGATATTGTGGACTTAAGAAAAAGGGAATTGAAAGAAGATGATTTCCAGCTAGGTCATCTTGATGAAGCAAAACAAAAGCAATTAAAACATTTATTGTTAGAAAATTATCAAGTCTTTTCAAAATCTTTAAAGACACTCGGGCACACAGATAAAGTAATACCTGAAATTTCTTTTATTCATGATTATCCTATTCGCACTTTGCCATTTCCTGTGCCTCAAGCTCTTCAACAAGAGACACTTAAGCAATTGCATGAAATGGTCGAAGCAGGATTGATCGAAAGGAGTGCAACACAGTGGTCTTGCCCAATGCTTTTGGTTAAGAAAAAGAATACTAATGACCCCAAACAAAAACAAAAATTTAGATTAGCTTTAGACCTACGATTAATTAACAGCATTGTTAAACATTCGGCTTACCCACTTCCTAAGATTCAAAATATCATTCTAAATTTATCTAATTATAAATTCTTTTCATCATATGATCTTCCTAGTGCTTTTTGGCAATTGAACCTCCCTGAAGAATACCAAGATAAACTAGCATTTAAAACCCCTTGGGGAACTTTTAAAAATAAAAGATTAGTTTTTGGCTTAAAAACAGCTTCTGCAACTTTTCAGGCCCTTATGGATTCAATAATTGAGGAAACTCGACTAGAGGGAATTTTCGCGTACCAAGATGATATAGTCATTGCAAGTAATTCTTTTGAGGAAACGGTAGAAAAACTAAAGGTTCTCATTTCTGTTTTAACTAAATATAATATAACTCTATCACCAAGTAAATGTAAATTTCACCTTCAAGAAATTGATTATTCAGGATTTAAAATATCAGAACAGAAAGTTTTACCAATTGAATCAAACATCATTAAAATTACATCTTTTCCAATTCCAAAAACTAAACGACAACTTAAGAAATTCATTGGTGTTTGTGGATATTATAGAAATTTAATACCATGTTATGCTAAGCAAATTCAACCGCTTATTGATTTGACCTCCCCTAAAGTTAAATTCAAATGGACTCAAGAACATCAGAATGTTTTTAATTCTCTACAAGAGATATTTTTCAATAAACCATTCATTAGACTCCCACAATGGGATAAAGATTTTATTTTAAATACAGATGGTTCAAATTTTGCTATTTCTGGTGTACTTTTACAGGAATTTGATGGTAAACTGTCACCTGTGTCATATTTTTCCAAAACACTTAAAAATGCAGAAAGAAAGTACCCTGCCATCAAAATCGAATTAATGGTTACAGTAAAATCAGTTTTGGCTTTTAAACATTATCTGTATAATAGACATTTTATTATTTTATCTGATAGTAAACCCCTTAAACATTATAAGAAAACTTCTTCTCCCATGGACTTAACAACTAGATGGTTAATTCAGCTAAGCGAATATTCTTTTACTTTTAAGGACATTTCTGGAGTTAAAAATGTTTTGGCAGATTATTTTAGCAGATTAGAACAAGAACCTCCCCTACAGGATATATGCAGTAACCCTCAATTACTTCAAGTGAATGATGAAATATTTCCTTTTATTGAGAATGCAAATGATGATGAACAAAATTATGTAAATAATACCAATGTAAACAAAGACCCCCTTTTGGAAATTTCTAATCAAACATTCTTAATTGAACAAAAATTGGATAAAAATATCAAGAAAATTTATAGCAATATTGAAAACAAACAATTTACTAAATCCAATCAACATTACTTTATTGATTCTGACACTAAATTATTAATGTATGTACATATGGAAAATGATAAAGAATTTCCTGTCATTGTTGTTCCTAAATCCTTAATATCTAAAGTTCTTGCAATAATTCATCTTCCACATTTTGGAATTAAGAAAACTTACCAATTTTTAAAATGTAGATATTTTTGGTATGGTATGTATTCAGATACAGAAAATTTTGTTAAATCTTGCCCCAAATGTATGGAAAATAAACATCATAGAATACCTCACGCTCCTTTACAAAATAATTTTATTCTCAAAAGACCATCTGAATTTGTTTCTTTAGATATAGTAGGACCTTTTTCTAATCAACAATATATTTTAACTCTTATTGATCATTTCAGCAAACATTTAGAACTTTTTACATTAACAAAAATTACTACCGAAGCTGTCACTGATTGTCTTTTTGCATATATTTGCACTTATGGCAGACCTGATATGATCTTAACAGATTTAGGTACTCAATTTACATCAGAAATATTTGAATATTTTTCAAAATCATTAGGAATTAAAATGAATCACACTACTTGTGCACATCCTGCCGCTAATTCTGTCAGTGAACGGATTAATACCAGCATAAAATCGACAATAAATTCTTTAATGAAAGATGGCATAAATTTTAAAAATGCAACAAGAATTCATAAAAACTTGTATAATGGTGCTAAGCATAGCACAACTGGATATTCACCTAATATAATACATTTCGGTCGAAATTTGTCATTAATTTTTGATACTTATAATCCCGATATTCAAGTACAACAAATAGATAAAGGTTATTATTTGGATAAAATTCTTTCGGATTTAAATAAAATGTATGATAAAACTTATGAAAATATTGCAGACGCCCAATGTAAACAAAACAAAAGTAATAATGAAAAATCAAAACTCAGATGCTTAATACCTAATGATATTGTGTATATTAAATCAAGGGATAAATATAACAAAAAGTTTTCTGGTCCTTACAAGGTTATTAAAAAGCATACTGATGTAACATATTCAATTCAAATGTTAGATAATCATCATGGTAGGATTTTTAAAATACATATTGATAGATTATTATTAATGAATAAAAGAAAGGAATATTTAAATGATAACGATAATGTCTCTAGGAATAATGATAATTATAAATCTCATTACAATTTAAGGAATAGAATCGTTTAGAAAATTTTTTGGTTTTGTGAATGAAAGATATATGATTTTTCGAGTCTTTCCTGCTGTAAAGGCAGTAACATTTTGTTTACAAATATAAAGTAAAACATTTTTTTTCCATTCATATAAATATCTTTTTATTTCAAGTGTATTTTCAATTTATATATTTACTATTTTTGCATTTCAAGTATATATTTTTTATTTGGTTTTCATATGTGAAAATGAAAACAGACTTAAACAAGTTGCAATCACAGTAAAGCTTTGGTGTAAAGATAATTCTGTGCAGTTAAAATATGAAGAACTGTATGATTGATTAAATGTTCAAGCAATATAAATATTTACATGAAAGATATCGTTTACTCTAAGAACTCATCAAATTTTTATATTTCAATCTTTAACCCTTATGCACAATGGATGCTAACACAAAGCATTCTAGGATTAGTTGGTAAACAATGAATATTTTATAAGATATGGAATTCATAAATAATACTTGTATTTATATATTTAATTGAATTTCAACCACATGCTCACATTTAACAAGTACTATAGTACATTATAAATAAATTTTGATATCTATATTGATTAAACTCTATCTCATTGTTGCTGTTGTTTTGCATTTAGGCATCTGTGCGGAATGATTTATGGTGATTTTCTTTACTTAGGCGCCAGGTAATTAAATTCATTAAGTGACGTAGAGATAAGATTTTTTTTCTTACAATGTAAATAAACATGAATAATTAATTCAATGGTAATATTTTTTTAAATTTAGAACAACTGTAAAGATTACATGGATTCTAAGTTGTAATAATTTAACAACAATAATTTTTATTAACAATATTGGACATGTTACTCAGTCCTAAATTTTTTTAAATGTAAAATGAAATACGATAATATATTTATACTTTCCTGTGCATAAGAAAAGGGTTATTTAATACAAGTGATACACAAAAATACTACTTTTTGATTTAAATACTTTTACTGTGAAAAGCTAATGCAACTTTTAGTGAATGTTTTTAAATGAGCTATTTAATAATTGTTTAAAATAAAGATAAGAATTCTTTTTGCTGAGTATAAATATTTAGATGAACATAATAAAATGTTCAGATTTTTTTTCATGCTGAAATATATAAGTTTGAAATAATGGAGGCAAACAAATTTGAAGTAAATTATTTTTCTCAAGAAAAGGACTTGTACGAAAAGGTAGAAATAATAATATTGTAAGTTTGCTCTTCTCTCTGAGTTGAGAGAAATTAAAAATATCCTGGCCAGGTCATGATAATGCTCAGAAAATGTAGCATTTTAAATACTCAGCAAATTTTTCA
This sequence comes from Parasteatoda tepidariorum, assembly GCF_982258835.1. Classification (NCBI taxonomy): domain Eukaryota; kingdom Metazoa; phylum Arthropoda; class Arachnida; order Araneae; family Theridiidae; genus Parasteatoda; species Parasteatoda tepidariorum. Next base: position 82,496,352 of record NC_141761.1, read on the forward strand.
TGTATAGCTCAGAACATTTACATATGATATTTAGTAACTTGAGTGTTAAAAGTATATCTTAGAACTACAACTGTATGTTCTAAAATTTTTTTTGAATAATAATTTTACGTTGATATTTAATTATACATAAGTGTATATTTCATATTTTGTTCCTTGAATATATTATGTTTCAATGCATAAAAATTTTTTTGTAACATGGGGGGAGATCCAATTTAAAGAAAAAAAAAAAATATGTATATATATTTTTTTTCTGTGTCCAGCGGGGATATATGTGATGCCAGAATTGGCATACACATATTTATTTTCTATCTTTTAAAATATCCTTCATTACTTAAGCTTATTTTTATTAATGGAAGAATTACTTTTAAAATAAATCAAAAACTTAATCTTTTTAAACGAACATAAAATATTTATTTCTTCTCTTCCAGATCAATGTAACGGATACTTTCTTTTTATTTCATTATTAAGCAGACATATTAATTCACTGTCGCCTCTAATCGAAAACAAAAATCTATTTATAACTTTTTATTCTAATTTTCCAACGGCTAAATGTTTCGGTTGCATGGTTATAATAATTCACATAAATTTGTTGGCGACTCGTGATCGCCAAGGTGTTCTTTTTAAACCCATGTTGATATGCTAGTTGGCTTTGTTTTTGGCTATGATATATTATGATAAATCGCCAAAATTTTGGATCTTCTACCCATACTTTCTCTGTCCGTTGAAAATAAATATATTCACTTTTAATTTCAAATTGGTGGAGGCTGGGAGCCCTTTGGGCCTCCCAGTCTTTATTTTATAACGGTCAGAAATGTTGTTCTGGCTTTATGATCTCTCAATAGAGAGTATTATTATTTCATCCCTTTAAGGGATTTCTTATTTTGAAGATATGGCCACTATCTGATTCAAATTATACTTAATAAAATCTAAATTTACATTCAATGATTTGTACATTATTTCCTGGAAACTCAACTGTTATATTCATTCAATATTGGCCTAAATGAACATTCATAATTCCACTATACAACGATACGGCTAATGACGGGGAAGCAATCTCCCCTCACCATACACCCTATAAACAGGTGTGACACAGGGGTGTGGCAGAAGTCGACTTTATTTCCATAGATGGTGCCACTGGAAAGCAAGAGCAATTACACTACTTACGACAACAGCAACAGTAACAAAGAGAATTTTACATGCTTGCTTAATAATGCATACTTGCTTAATAATACATGCTTGCTTAATATATACTTGCTTAACTTCAGTTGAAATAATCGAAATAAATATAGTACAAAACAAATTCTACACTACATATTTAAATTTCAAAATTCGTATTATTACTTTACTATTATTGCATGTCTTTTCAAAAATATAAAAGAAGCAGCAAAATAAGAGCCAAAAAATATTAAGTAAAATGATTTCTCGTCACTTCAAAAATTTAATTTTTCTTCAAATTACAAAATAATGCAGTTAATAAAAACATATGTTTTGTTGGCAAATATAGAAATAAAAGACTACCTAGTGTCAAAATTCGAAATTATCTCTCTATTATTTTAAACGGCATTAACAACAAATTGTGAGTTCAAATTCACATGGTTCAGTTATTTCTCAACTAGAGATAATATGCCGCTGTTATTTTGATTTGTTTTTAACGCGGGCTAAATGATTAATTCATCATGACTAAGGATTTAATAACGAAATAAAAATGTCTCGTAAAGCACACATTCTTCCGTTTAGAATTGCACTAATTAGTTATTTTCTTTATTCTTCAAGGACTATTTCACTGAAAGAATGTATTCGAGAGTTATTTATATTTCGCAATTAATGCTAGAGTAAATTGAAAATGTTTTCTCTGAATGAATTCATATCCCGCACAGACCACAAGGAAGATCAATGTTTTTATTGTAGTTACATATCTTTGCAAATTAAATGAAAATATCAATGGATAATATTTATTCAACTAAACAATTACTTAATAAATCTTTAATTTAAATTAAATATACAGGGTGTCCAGTAAGCTATCTTACATTGTTTTTGTTGTTCGATCTCATAAAAAAATATATCTTACACTTTATCGTACACTTTAAAATTCACAAATTATCTGCATAATATATTAAGAACAATGATCTTGATTCAAAGCTTTAAAGAAGTGTCTGGAGCATTAATTTTCAAAAACAAAAGAAGATTAAGCGAAAGAAGAAGAAAATATAACGAAGTAGAATATAAAGAAGTTTTCATAGATGAAAAACTTCCTGTTTTGTTGCTACAGCAGTAACCACAGAAAATCTATTATGAGCAGTTTCCATATAGTAAGTACATTGTGAAAAATTCCGCATAAAAAGTACCGACACTCCAGGGTGCCAACACTTTTTTAATAAAAGGTGTGCGTTGTTGAATAATTTTCGTTGGTACCTGATAGATGGACCAACGTCACGCCAACAAAACAAGAAGGGTGGAGAGATAAATCACATCCATGCCAGAATTGGGATTTAAACCCATAATCTTCTGGTACTTGACTACCATGCAGAATATGTCGTCATTCTCGTTTCGATCATTTATTCTTCATTCTAGTTTCGTCATTCTAGTTAGAAATCTCACACGATGCAATTTCATGACAAATTCCTCACACATTTCATGACGAAATGATTCTCGAAATTAACGAAATACAGCTTAACTATTGCAAAATATTAAAAAAGTGAAAGTTTTATTTTTTGAGAGTGTACGATTATGTTCAGTATGTTTCTTTTGCTGTTAAAAAAATTCAAAATACTTCAATTTAATTTGTTTATTTCCTTTATTTATTATTTATTTATTATATTTTTTTATTATATTTATTTGTTTATTTCCTTTATTTATTATTTATTTATTATATTTTTTTATTATATTTATTTATTTATATAATTTAATTTACTAATCTATTTATTTATTTTATTGTGTTGCTTACAAATTACAAGATGCTTTGAATTTAACGCTTAATTTAATCTTCCTTGTAAGTTAGGTTCAAAACTGCGAGGTTATGGGATTGAAAATAAAGAATGAAAAACACAATTAACTATAAGCAGCTGTTTATTGTTACAGTGTAAGATTGGCTAAATAGCAATTTACTTAATTTTAATTTTACCATATTCAAGCAAAACAGTCAAATAACTATAAACAAAATGGTGTTCAAACTGTTAATAGTGCGAAAACCGTTTTGCTTTCACCCAATGCGGAAGCAAGCAGAATTTTATCGCCACCAACTAGGCCTACCTAAAGGAGTCACTCAATTCCTTTCAGCTGGGTACAGATTATAGCCGAGAGAGGTAATATGCCAATCTCGTAACAGGCAGAATGGAAATCGAGTCACACCGATGACACCACATTATTTCCTCCATTCCCTCAGCACGTGAAGAGTTTTCAATGTCCTGCATTCTCTGAAAATGACCATGTTTTATTAGAATACGATACTCTCATTCACGCATAGATAACTGCCTCATAAACCTGCTTAACACAAAACAGTATTTCCTATTTCTAACGACACGCGAAACAGACAGATAAATTAATTAAAATACATTTCATTTAATAAAACACAATTCAACCCCAACCTAACCCTAATGCGAAAAGCCTAGTTATAATGCTCAGTTAAATTTTTACGGTTTTGAAACCATGCTAGGATCTAAATGGTTAAAAAATCGTATAGTTTCGTATTCATGGTTTCTTAACCATATTAGTTGTAAACGGTTTCAAAACTCTACAAGGTAAAAAAACGTCCTTAACAGTAAACTTTACGGTAGAATGGACAAACTATTGTCAGTTTTTTACAGTAATTTTGAAATAAAAATTCTAACTGTGTAGTGAAATATTATCGCTCAACAGAAAAAAAATATTTCTTCGATAAGACAATTGTATTGTAAAAAAAGGTATTTCTGACCATAGCGAAAATTCAATAAACCAATATCAATTTTGCAACAAAACTACATTATAAGAATGCTTTTTCACGAATGCTATTCTTTCGATGAATAATTCATTTTTGCACTTTTTTTAGTACGAAAAATAAGACAATGTTGAATCACAGCATTACGACTTTCGACAGGTCCATAAAAATAATTTCAGCATTGAATCGTAATATCATTACAATGAACCACAATATGGTGCAAATTTGCTAAAACATTAATAAGGAGGTAAATTTAGCTATATTATCGTGTAATAAAATTAAGTAATATGATTCAACTTTCAACCGTGTTAAGGAACCAGAATTTGCTTCTGGTTATATTTAAGGATGATGATGCTGACTGACGAGGCATTTTTGGAGCTCTCTGCAGTATTTCGCTTATATTTAAGGATCCCAGATTTTCTAGTTGCAAACATATACAAGATTCACGAGCACTCAAATTTCAAACAGTACATTAATGTTCGTATGAAATAAATGCATACCATTGAAAAATTCAGCATACAAATCTAGGATAAATTTGAATGCATTTAACGATTTTTTTCTGGAAACTCTTTCCATGATAAAATGCAAAAGTTATTTAATTTAATAAATATAATGCTTTGCACTTGAATCTATACTTGGCAAAACATTCGTAAAATTTCCATGCGTGAGCTATTTAAATTGTTTAGAGATATTAAAATACTTCAAAGTCAAGTGATCTGCAGAATTTTCAATTAAAATCTACCTTTGGTTAAACTATTTAACCGTAAAAGTGTAAACTATTTAACTCGAAAGGAGATTCCTAATTTAATAAGCATGTGGTAAACTAATCAAGTTTGTATCACAAAGGAGAGGAGGTTACAATTTATTCAAAGTGTGTACGGTGCTGTACATATTTCAAAGGTTGTAATGAGCATTTAAAATAATTGTTGAACAAGTTAACGAATTTTCAATTTAGTTGCATTTAAAATTCACCTTTATTTAGTATGCTTTAGCCTATGCATTTATTTATTTTAAATAGATATGTACGTTCATTTATGTTGAGTTTCGGATTAAAAAGTTCCAGTAAAATTAAGGTATATTGCAATGACTCTCTACTTAATAATTAAAAATAAGAAAGTTATGATGATTGATATTGCACCTTATCTCATCAAAATGTCTTTGTATTATTAAATAATTTTAGATAAAATTTGGAGCGTTTTGCATCAGATAGACTGAAACATAATCTATAAATTCATTAGTTTGAATAATTTACTCCACCCCGATTGGAAATTGAATTATTTATATCCACTTTTTAAATACAAAATTGATCAAGATTGCTAAAGAATATTCGAATTTAAGAAAAAAAACATTAATTTAATCTATTTTAAGCAAAAAGAACGATTTTTATGAAAGCGAAATGTCGAGCTCTTTAATCTTCTGAGAGTTAATCATTTTTCAAACTTTCAGCTAAAAAATTCTCGGCATGAAAAAAAACTGTTTTTTTTAGGGTTACTCAGTGGGAAAGTAATGCACTTTAGGGGAATTTCAGAACTTATTTATGTTTGGAGTTTCAAGTATAGGGTCATTTTTTAAATAATAAATAAACAAATAATAGTTTTTTTTAAATCATTGATGCATTTGTCGCAATTTTATCAGAAATGTATTCCTTTTACATCACAGGGAAAGCAAAACAAGGCATTGCCGTGACATTTGATTGTGGGTTACGGGTCTCATGGGTTATAAGGCTCTAATATTTCGTAAACAACGAAGGGATTATGACAATGCGGTCAGCATAGCGCTTAGGTCACCCTTACTTTCTAACCTAACCGAACCTAAACCGGAAACTGAGTGGACTTAAAGCCGCTAATAGGGATCAAACCTAAGTTATTAACCTTAGGAGTTTAACTTTTTTAACGATACCAGTGTTTCCAATTTAAAACAGCATGATAGTTTCTTCTTACGATCTTAAAATCAGCCATAACTGTTTAGCCAGTTATTACATGATTGAAGTGAATGACGTTTTCAATCAGGTAATATCTCACTGCTGCAGTTTCTTGGGATTATTTGCTTGATTATTTACTTATGGATAACCATAATCAGTTATTTAATCATAGAATATCAGATTAAATATCTGAGATGCTCTGAGTTCAGAATGTTCCTTTTCTGAAATCATGTTTAGTGTGTTGTTGTTGCACGCTCCCATTGGCCAGCAGTGCTAGACCTGGTCCATGACGTTATGCACCCTCAAAAAATCCAACACCGTCAATGGATAATCTGCTAAATCCTGTTTGGTGAGCCCCAGGCACGCGAGGATGTGGTGATTCGAATCCTGGTCAGAAGAACAGTTGGTACAAATTTTAAAGTTCTTGGATCATTGTAAAAATTTCATTGATTTTTAAGGTGATCACTTAGGAAGCGGGCAGGAATTGTTTGTTCCTGTCTATTAAAACCTTGATCCAGAGATCCTCCAGGTCGAGAACACTGATACCATGGGTGCTTTGGGGGATCATCCCAAGTGGTCTTGTTTTTGTGTTTAATTTTGAGAATATTTCCAAAAAGGTGAGGGGGGCTGACGGCACAGATGTTTAGTGTAAAAGTGATTAATAGAAGGCGCTAAACAATGCGTCCAGCGATAGCCAGAAGTCTTCATGACAGATTGTGACAAGCCAAATAACAACTATAGGTTCTTATTCTGATAAATTTGCAATTTTTATTATTGCTTTTTTATTGTTTTCTTTTTTTTTCAATATCACTTATCTTGTTTGTTTACGCATACTCCAGAGAATGATGACATACCAAGCGCCATTGCTAAAAAAATCGTTTTGGTAAATTTTGGCTCGCACAGTCATAGATGTTTATCGTGTGCAGTTGCTCTTTGGTTATATGAAACACTGGTGTTCTCAGTGGAGCCATTTAGAAGCTATAGATGTTAGAAAATGTTAGAAAATATGTTATGTGTATTTCTTCATGACAATAACTAACGGAAGACTGTTAAAACATTTCCAATAATTGAGATTTTAATTTAAGCAAATGAATATAATAAGAGGAGTCGGTAGGGTATGTACCAGTAATGCTATAACTGGTCTTTTTCGATGTTGCTTTTTGTCAGAATCAAAACAAGATATTGCTTTAATATTTTTCTTCACAGAATACCTGTTTACACTGTTGATAACTGTTAATGCATAGCTTTGGCAGAAAACCTCTTAAAAATTATGAACTAAGAACTTTTAATTTTTTAAAATTTTCATCAAAAACTTTCATAACTCAAAATGTATTCCTGTTAACAAAACATTATCACATTATACAACTGATATAATCTCAAATATCCTCAAAAAATTTTTAAGTGTTATCTTAAGTAGTTTTTAAAAAAGGTACTTGAAAACGATCAGTTTTAGCATTATTGATAAATGCCCTACTAACTCCCCTTAAAATCATAATTATAAATCTAATAAAAATGAGAACAATTTCACTTTTTAATTATGAAATAAAAATAATAAGCTTAGCAAAGAGAAATTTTCAAAGGTTTAACTCAATTACTACAATTTTATTCTTCAATAACATCTTCAATTATCTTCGATAGGATAACGCTAATCCGATTTAAAAACTCTCTATGCGTTAATTTAATTAAATTTTAAGAATTTCGGAAATAATTTACAAATTTTGCAACAAAAATATGCTCGCTTTTATCTCTTCGAATATATTGAGTTTAATTCGGTGTTCAATATTGAATAAATTGTTCAGATGTTCTTAATTATAATTATTTTATTTTTATATTTAAATAGATGTCTTCGCCCCGGGTTTGCTTCCCCCACATTTCTTCACAGTTGCTTTGTTATATCCAAATATACTGTGCGCATTTTGCTGATTTCGCCCTTCACGCATATCTCCATTCAGGTATGAGGTTTACGTCAATTATCGGCTGCGAGCGACGTAGTCCAACGTCAGAGATTCGTAATTCGGACTTTGCATTTTAGACCGCAACGCCACACAACTATTAATATTTCAAGAAAGATTAAACATTAAAACTAAATACTATTCAATAAAGGGTTTTCTTTTTAAAAAATTTTATTACCATATATTGGTACCCAATTTTATTGGAATGAAAACTAAACCATATCACTTTTATTGGCTTTCAAATCAACACATCCACTTGACTGTTATTTTTCTTTGATTCTTCGTAATCGCTACAAAAAATTTTAAATAAATTTCACAATTTTTTTTTCTAGAATTAGGAATTTCTCTTTTGTTATTTACAATACTTATTTTATGTTTGTTATTTTAGTTTTAATATTGAATGGTGGTACTTTTTTGTATAAAATGTATTGCAAAATCAAGGAAATAAAGTTAAATATACATGAAAAGGTTATATTTTATTATTTTCATAATACCCTATTTTTTATCAATCTTGCCATATTTATTCGGCACCATTCATGGTTTCATAATTGCTTCTTTCTATTTAAAATAAAATATAGCGTAAATACCTCATATATCAAAATTTGTTGTATATGACATAAGCTAATTGAAAATTCCAACTCCTTACGAACTGCCTATGTCATATCTCAGGCTAATTGCATTGATGCAAAGTGACATCGTCTGTTTGCAAAGTGACATATTTTCCAATTACCTTACAGCATATATAAACACTGCATAATAGTTAAGAGGAAGTTGATGCTAACTTTCTCATATGTAATAGGCCAGAATTAATATATTATACTAAATAATATATATATATATATATATATATATATATTACTGTGACCTCAATTTGTGTATAACGTTTTTAAACTCATACATTTCGACAAATGTAGACTGAAATGTCTGTAAAAAAACGTTAGCTTTAAGAGCTAATCCAATTTCATATTTTAAATCCCCACCCCCTAATTAGGCAAGGTCTGTAATTGTGTAAATGATGCAAAAAAAATTTCCCATTGTATTTTATATATTCTTGCCGTGGTATTCATTATTGATTTTAATCTGATAGCAGCCAAAGATTTCCTGTTCTTTTCTGATAAATAACAATCCTATTATTTGATTTTACTAGCCAAAAGAGAAATAGCTAGTCTAGTATCCTTTTATGTTATCTAGAGGAGCATCAAAGAAATAAAATGTACAAAAGTATTAAAACATAAACAAGATATTACATCTTAACAACAATAACTGTCAAGACATTTTGAATTTTATATTTAAGTATAAATTGTTAATCAATATGAACTCTAGTAATAATAAACAGAATATTAAAAAATTATGATTTTTAATTTTAAAAAATTATTTTTTTAAATAATTCTATTTTATTTATATATAAGTAAAACATTATAAGTATTATAGACATTTACATAAAAATTGCCATTTCGAACATAGACTCTTTTCTAATAACAATGCGTTCTATAATTTCTGCTGACAAATGTGTTTTGTGTAACAAATATTTGCATAATTTAAAGCAAGAAAAGAATTAAACCTCAACAAGTTAAAAATTAATCATATTTTTCAAAATAAAAGAAAATTACTAATTTAAAAATTATTTGTTTTATTTTAGAAAAAATAAGTAAATAAACGCATTCGTTCAAAACTTAAAATACAAATAGTCTGAAATAAATACTTATTTATTATTCTTTGTGCAGTAGTATGAAATAGTTTGCTTGTTTTAGCATATAAAAGTTTAGCAGTTTTTCAGTTCACCATATAAAAGTTCAGCAGTTTGTCTGTTCACCATATAAAAGCTCAGTATATAAAATTTCTGTTCTTTTTCTAATCAGTTTATAAAGTTCAGCATTTTGTCTGTTCTGCAAATGAGAGTTTAGTATTTTGTCTTTTCCGCATATAACAATAAAACCCATTTTCTTAAGAAAATAAATACAGGTAAAATGAATTTCTTTTTAATCGTATACAAAACGTTGTAATTCTTTATAAAAATTAATGATATTTATTTGTAAAATCATTTTTTATCACTTATCCTCTGCTCCAGGAATTTTGTTTGAAGGCATGAAAGAAATTTCCAAAAAATGTACAGGACACCCTAAAAATATATTTTTTTAAACTTTTATTGTTTTTTTCTTTTTTACCCAAAAGATAAATGTTTTCTGTTATAGTAGATTAAGTTAAAACTTAGGGTAAGAAAAATGAAGTACTAATTCGAAACTAAAAATTATGAAGTAAGAAATTTATTATATCAATTTAATAGCATCTAAACTCTTTTATAACCGTAAAACAGTTCAGGGATAAAATAACAATTCCTGTTCTATATAACTCTCGGCAACTCTCTCATAAATAACAGTAAAATGCTAGTAACCTAAAGCTTTTCGACACAAATTTTTTGAATTTGAATTGAGTTACTGTCGATTAAAGCATGCTTAAGAACAAAATACTTGAAATTTTTGTATTGCATTATATCACATTTAACTCCACATTGAATGAAAAATGAAATGTATTCCGCATAAAGAACATTTCTAACAGATCCATACAAAATTATGTTTAAAGTTTTGAACCGTAAATCTGCTCACGTCAATAGATGTCCAAAAAGGATAAACCATTGTGAAATTCAAACCAAAAGCTTCAGAACATAAACTCGATGTATATGTTAAAGGTAATGGAACATTACACCAACTGAATCCTCCAAAGTAGATTTCCCTTTCCGTAGGTCTTCTGAGGATTTCCTATGCCTGAGGAGGGATTTCTATGCTGTCCTCTATTTCAGATTCAAAGAGTATGTTTTTATTTATAAATATATTTTGAAATGATAACTGAGAAATAAAATGCTGAATTTGAGGGGGAAAATAAATTTTTTTCGAATAATTTCATTGTGATAAAAATTTTAATACATGAACAGCGTCTAAACTCAACAGTTGATAAAAAAAAATGCTAAAAAAAAGAAATGAACTCTTATGTTTTATATCTGTTAAAGCATATTTAAAACAAAAATGTATTATTTGAAAATAATTATTTAATCGTATTGAATAATTTCAAACTCATAATACTGTTTTTTTTTATTTACATTTATTAAATTCAAATTGTCTTTCCAAGATTACTAATTCGTTGGTTTGTCGTCGGTCTTCTGAGCCCAAGTCTGCGGGTTCGATCTCGGGCCTAGACACCGAATTTTCAGGATACAGAAAATCCTCAGAGGCCATGTTGAATGATTATGCGGCATGTAAAAGATCCCTGGAGTGCCTTATTGGCTCTTGGCATTTCCGCCAAAAATAAATTTCTAGTGCACTTTAGCATCCAAATAGAGTCTCGGTGCTGCCATCTAGTGTGGCAGAAACAAGACGTCCAAATTAACATGACCAACGGTATCTCACCCATTGTGGTGGCCCTGAAAGAGTGGATACCACCTCTGGAGAAAGAACTATGTCTCTTCTCATCGGCAAGACCGATTGTGCAGCTAATTGGAAATAAAAAAAGATTAGTAGTTAAGATTTATATGTAATCGTAATATGATCTTGCACAATGGACGCACAAAAAAAATATTACCTCTGCTGCAAAAAAGCATCCCTGACATACAGTAAATAAACGCTCTTACCAAAATAAAAGAGTATCAATTAAGTTAAATTCCAAAATATAATTGCTCTTACCTTTTTTTTCATTTGAATCACTGGATTCAAGGTGCTACAGCAGATTGAATTTAGGTATTTCAAGCCTGTGGTTACAATGGAGTTCATTACTGGTTAGGTAAGCTTTTGTATAAATGACGATTAAAAAACCAAATTAGTTTCTTATAGCTACCTGATACCTCGTATTTATCGTTTAAAATTGTACGTTTGAAACGTGTTTCTATAAAACAAAATAAAATAACATGAAATTTAATTGAAAAGCACGAAAAGTTATTCAATAAATCGCAAAGTTATAGGAGAAAGGGTTTTGACGGAACATTAAAAATCACCATACAGTCATTGACGCCAATGTTGCCATCCAGTTTTGTATAAAATTTTATTGATATCTTGGTAATATGTACTATTTTAATAGGTTTATAGTTTAGATATATACTTATATCAGTATCTAATCTAGGTTTTCATGAGCTTTTAAAATTTACCGTGTTTCTGGCTCTAAGAGAACACCAAAAAGCTTTGTGGATCTTACAGAAAAGCACATTGGTAATGATTTTAATAGAAATAACAGAAAACATGGTTTTATAATATTTAATAAAACTTAGTGAAATTTTAAAATTTTATCAGGATACCTTAGATCATGGCGTAAAATCCATTTATTATGATTAAATTGTTTTTCAATATCGTATTTTGTACTAAATATAATAAGAACCATAATTTCGAAAGACAGAATTTTCGGAAACCGTTACCACATGAACGTAAAATTACCAAATGAATAATTTAAAAACCGTATATTTTGGTTTCATTCACCAGAATTATATTTTTTTAATCAGAAATGTCATTAGCTTACAGGACAGTAATTCACCAGAATTTTCCTTTTTCCTTGTACAAAATGTGTAACAAACTGTTGTTTATATTATAGAAATCATAAAGTATTTTTTTCTGAAAATCACCAGGTTGTTTTCACAATTTCATAGTTGCTTATTAAAACAGCACACTTCCAGAAAAAATCAGTTCAATTATAAGTTATAATATATTTTCCCTAATTTCTTAATCCCTGAACCTTAATTTTCAGCAACTTGACATTTGAATCACATTTGTGTAAAACTGGAAATATTGTACTTTAAAATCAGGATTATAATAATAATAATTACCACTATAAAGAGGCAAATATTAAAGAACGTATTAGTAAATTCCCTAACTAACAACCACGCCTTAATATTTCTTAAACGTAAATTTAATTTATCTGAAAGCTAGTTGACTTTCTGCATTTGTCATGTTTTTGATCCATTTACATAAGAAAAACGTGTAAGAACATTTCGAGTTAACCAAATTAAAATGATTCATCAAAATGCTTTCCAGCACAGCATATGACTGACTATACAAAAGAATTCCTATTTTATTTTGGTCATAGCGATATTTATCATCTAAATTTTCGTTTTTTAATAGAAATTTCATTAATTTAGTTTCGCTCTTTATGAAAAGGCAATCATTAGCTTTCATTATTTCTCGAGATACAGAAGAACATTTGCATTAAAGCAGCGTATACTCTCATTAAATTAAATTTAAATTCCACCTGTTTAGAAATATTCTTCCAGTTGCTACAAATTTTTTCATAATAATATGTTTAATAAAATAATTTAATGAAAAAAATTATAAACATTTAAAAATATGGCAAAACTATCTTAAAAAAAATTAAAATCTTTGTATTTTCGTAGCAAAATTGTCTGTTTCACAATAAGGTAAAGAATTTTGACAGGGTTAGAATCTGCTGCAGATAACAAAACAATCGTTTGAATTTTTAATTCTGTACACATTATTAAAAATTTGATAAAAAATTTCTGCTAATCAATAAACGATTTTTAAAAAAAATCAAGCTATGCATTTAATTTTAAATATGATTTATAAATACCCAATAATTTTAGAATGCCGATGGGTAGGCACTGGTTAAGTGGTTAACGCACTAAGTGGTTAAGGCACCGAACCGTCATCATGAATAACTGGGGTTGGAACCCTGAGATGACTCGGAACCCAACCAACTTCAGATGTTTGGGAAGAAAAGGCGGCCTGCGCACAATACTGACCACATTGCCACTACTCCCCTTTTGGTCTCAAAATTGTATTGCAATGAACTTCAAGATTACCGTGGACCTCAAAGGCTGTTACGGAAACATTTACTTATCATTTTAAATTTAAAAATATTTTGTTATCCAATTTCAAAAAAATTTAATATTCTTCGTTTGATATATTTATCTCGAAAATACTTTTTTCTTGTTTCTCATATTTTAATAATATTGGGAATGAATTTAAATGCCTTAACTATATTTCAAAATATGCATATTTTCTTTCTTCAAAAATAATAAAAATAAATATTTAATTAAAGTACTTTATTTCTTTAAAAATATGGTATAAATCTTGTAGCTCGGACTGATTGAAATATAACTTTAGAATGCATGTCTGCAAATCTCGGTGGTATAAAGGTTTTGAATAATTAGAAAATCGTTAAGAAAGTTAAAAAAAAAATATTTTTATCTTAATATGTAACATAACCAAAATTTCAACATTGTAAAATATTGTTATTTATCAAACATATTTATATTTTCTTTCTCCTTTACTTTTATCAGCACTTACATTTTATTACAAATAATCAGAGATAATTATGTCTGAAATACACTTTAGTCAAAATATTATAATAAGAAAGATTTAGGAAATTAAAATTTAATTAAATTAAGTAGATAGATGAAAGATGGAGATAGATTAGGATACATTAGGTTTCAATTAGAGTCTCTCGAATTTAGGCTTTGAAATTGCATATATTGCCCACTGAGAAATACTAACTTATGTTCTTAAACTTTATTTAATTCTGAAATACATAATATTAATTACTTATTCTAAATTATTAACGAATTTCTAATTTAATTTTAAATATAACATTATATTATAATAAAGATTTTAAGCAGTCTGCTTTCTATTTCAAAATTTAATATAAGTATCGTTACAAACTTATAGTTATGATGGTTAAAGCATATGAGATTGGAAAGTTATAGATCATGGGTTGATCTATAGACATTTAATTTAAAATTTTAAAGTTTAATATCGTGATGTACAATTGGACCAAAAATTATAAAACTAATAAATTAAAATTTAAAAATAGGTTATAGTTGACAATACATATTACATAGAACGTTTCATAGTACACATCATTTCATGGAATGTTTAACAGTACATATTAATTTTTTTTCTAGAAATTAGAAGTAAATTAGAATTGTACAGATAAGTGTTTCAGAAGTAGGAACTATAATGTTTTTAAATACAAGTATTTTGCGTATATTAAAACATAAAAATTAATAATGAAATCTTGATTTATGGATGTTTATTTGGAAAGTTTTCAATAAATCGGAAATATCGGGGGCTTTAATAAAAGGATACAGAAACTGCTTTTTTACAACCCAAGACAAAATGTTTGATGGAACCATCAAGACATTTTGAAGGACCAACAATTTTTTTAATGGACCAACAATTTTTGATGGTAATCATGGTACAACAATTTTCCCTCACGTGGTAATGGAATTTGATGGGACAGACAACTTCCATCATTTCATGTTGGAAGATGTTACTTTATTATATGATGGTAAGCCAGCATGTTATGATAGAAATTCTTTGACCCTCTAAATCCATCATCTGATGATAGAAGATGTAGCTTTAGTACTATGATGGTCAATGAATTGGTAAACCGACAAGAAGCATCATTTCTAATGGGTCATATTGATTTATCATTGCTAAACTAGTAACCTATGAAGTAATGTTCACTATTAACAATGGAGTTTCATCCTTTATTTCATGATGAAAAGTTAGAATAAACCATGTATGATAAACCATTGCACATTGAATAATGATGTAATCTTATGCTTATGGTGGCAATATTTGGTGGCTAATATTTTTTAATATTAAGTAATGTTTACATCATAACAAATGTATTTTACAAAAATAATTTTGTTTTGTTATAAATACCAATTGTCTGTTAAATAAATTGAAAATTTATTTTACCGAATTTTTAACCAAGATAAAAAGTGTTGACTGAGGGTGAGTGGGTGTGCAGCAATGCTGGAAAACACTTTTATCGCTTGCCTTGATGAGCAGCTAAAATGATCATCGCTTGGTAACGCACCTTGTAAAGGTAAGATCCACCATTTGCAGTGAAAGAAGCCCACTCACATAAAAGAATGTCAATTTCAATATCCGGTGTTGGGTTGTCATGATACTCCCAACAAAAAGAATGATAGTAACCAGTAAATTATACTGGATCGTAATGGATTTTTGTTGTTGGATCATTATAAAAATTCATCATACAATGAAGGGTATACTATGTTAGTCCAGCATGAAAAGGTGCCAATATCTAACTTGGGAGGTGGGCAGATTTTATGTCCCATCAAGCTACATGTTAGTTCTTTATGAAATTAAAGATAGTAACCATCACATTTATGTTGGTCCATGAATGAAAACCTATCATGATTTTTTGTCTTGGGAAATCATGGCCATTCCAATTTTTAAAATTGGATTACGGATAATGTCAAATTTTTAGCTTCAAAAACGATTTTATTTCTTTTTGAAATAATTTATTTAACAGTCCTTCTTAATTAAGACTACATACAAGTTAAGTTGTTTCAGTTCAAAAGTTTTTTTGTTTCTTGAATCAAATAGTTTTAATTAACTATTGTAATTTATGCAAAAAAATTCGACATGAATATTTTTTCTTAATTTATCTTCCATGTGCCTCTAACGACTATAAATGTTTCAATCCTAAAAGAGAGGAGACGTTATTAAAAGTATGAAAGTTAAAAATCATCTAAATATTAACGTTTGATTTCTTTTGTTTCCTTAGTATTTCTTAGGCTAAACAAATCACTATGCACGTAACTTATCAACAAACACGTGAACAGAAGATTTATTTTTGAATAGCATGTATTTCGGGTAATTAGTATTTGATGACAGACTAAATACTTACATCAAATACTTTATAATATACATTATCGATTCACAAAATTGTACGGAACTAAGCTGAAATTATGGAATAGCGAAAAAAGTTTTTCCTGTATGACCTGAAACTACAGTTCTGCTGTTTAAATTATTTGAATTTAAAATAACCGGTAGCAAAATATTAAATTATGAGATAGAATGGATGAAATACATACTATTACATGAAGCGGAAATCCCCAGAACTATAATCTATTTTTATTCAGATTAAGAGTTAAAAATTCTATCTACCTTGTATGTATTAAATATATGTATATATTCAAAGTATTTAAAATGTTATTCTAAGCATGAAACGGTGTTTTCCAAAACAAAGTTTTGAAGAAAGTTTAATTCAAATTTGTGTTTTAGTATTTTTGACAATCATAACTGATACAAAGCCAACTGATTTTATTTTATCAATTTCAGATGATTTAAAGGAATTAAAAATCACTTTTGTATATATATATATATATATATATATATATATATATATATATATATATATATATATATATATATATATATATATATAAATTTCGACTTAAGGAAAAAACTATCTAATTCTTTTTTCCTTTTTCTTCCTTTTTCTAATTAAAATGTTAGTTACATAATTTAACTTGTCTACTAGTATTACATTAAAAAAGGAAATATGGTTTAGTTATATGTATCATTGCCCTTTTCTAGCTAAGAAGCTGTGGAAAGCAATTATTGATTTTTCTAAGAAATAAGCGAAAATATGTGGGCCTTTTAAGTTTAAGCCCTTATGAAAATTACAGCAACACAATAATATACATACAGTAAGAAACAAACGTTCTGAAACGATATGTTTTTTTTTCTGTTCTAAATAGTTCTGTAAACATAACCATAACTTCTTAATGATGCAAATTAGTAATTTGTAACTCTGTTCATCCTACGCGGGTGGCAACTTATAATAGTTTAGAAAATTTTCAATTTAACAAGCACTAAACGAGAATTTGAAAAATTGAGTTTAAAAGTTTTGAGACATTTCAATGTTTCTACATTTTTCTCGAAATTAATCATCTTAATTTAAGAAAATACAGCACATTTTCAATACTTCATTGTATATCCTTTTGATTTGATGACCTCCACACACCTTCTACGCAAAGATTTAACGAGACCTTGAATGGATTTTGGAATTTTCGACTATTCCGTCCGAATATCCTGAAGGAGTTCTGCTTTTGAAGAATGCTCCGTCTTTCCTTTTGATGAATTCCCAAAGGTGTTCTATTAAATTCAAGTCAAGTGATTGACTCCGTGAGTTCAAAGTTTTAACCTTCTTAGCTGTAAATAACTTGTCATACTCTTGGAGTTGTGCTTCGAATCAGTATTCTGCTGAAACATTCATCCACGAGTCATCTTTTTAAGAGTATAGGGTAGTATGTGAACTGCTCTAAAACGTTTTTATAAAAATATTGATCCATAGATCCATTTATGTGTGGACGCCATTATAATATAAGGCTCCCCAGACCGTGTTTCAATGTTATCAAAATTACCAATGATCCATTGTGGGGTCCTTTGAACGACGAATAAAACGTCGATCACCACTGCAAAATAAGTAAAATTTAGATTCATCACTCCAAAGAGCCTCCTTTCAATCTTAAGTTGTCAATGCTTCGTGCCTTTTTTCAAGCATTCAATCAAAGCATCCTAATTTTGCCGAGGTAAGAAGTTTTTTAGAGGAACCCATTAACGCTATTCAGTTGCATTCAGAGGACAAATTTGGTGTTTTTTCTCACTATGAGTCCATGTTCGTTCTTTATCTCCGTGCATATTTTATTAGAGCTCTCTTTTGGGATATAAAACAACTTTCTTCAGATTAAAGCGTCTTAACGTTCTTGGAGCTCCAGGATATTCTTTTTCCATCATTTCACTTATTTTCTTTGCAGCCGACAGTTGATTTGTAATTCCAAACTTGGTAGCAATAGCAGTGCTTGAAATTTGTCTCTCAGCTTCTTTATTAATCGAAAGATGAGTGGTCAAAGGCATGGTGTGTGACTGTAGCTGATAAAATAACCCCCAATATTGTCCCTTAGGAAATAGTATTCTAATGCTTTAAGGACTAAATGAGTGAGTTTCGCACAAAACGACGTGGATATAAGTTAATATAACCACCTATCTGAATGATCTCCCTACGTTACATATGAAACACTACACATTGTAGGAAAGTAAAAATACGTAAATCTAATTTGCATATCTGCGCAAAGTTATCAAACCACTTGCATTCAGCTTATAGAGAAAGAAAATTATAAATCATGATTTAAAAGACATTAATTGGATTCAATCCCACATATTTTAAGAGGAATTCCTCGAGTCTAATCACTGAGGTATAAAACACTTTTGTGTGAGAAATTATAACACATATTTTAGCTAAGTATTAAAAACATGAATTCTCGTTTGAAGTTCTAAAAAATTTCAAAATGTCTTATTAGTTTCTTCTTATATATACACCATTAAGAAATTTTTCTTACAGAGGCGGAATAGAAAAAAAACTTAGCGTCTCAAAACTCTTCATATATATATATATATATATATATATATATATATATATATATATATATATATATATATATATATATATATATATATATATATATATATATATATATATATATATATATATATATATATATATATATATATATATACACACACTACTTTTTATTTAAAAAAATTTTCTTCATCCATATACCACTCTTAAAAGGAAAAAGACTTGAGAATGTTAATTTTTTTTTCAGATTTTTTTACACAACTCATTAAAATTATCTTATCAAAATACATTTAGAAGCATAATAGTAAGCATGTATTAAGCTATAATGCGGAAAACAGCAGCTACACATGAAATACTAAGATATTCCTAGAGCAGGTTCAAGTACCCACAAGGCACATTTCTAAATTGTTCATTCTCCAAAAACTTATTAAGTACTTTATATTGAGAATATTATTTTCCATTGCAAAAATATTTTTTTTTAAATTTCAAGATATGCCTTTAATGTCAGTTATCGAAATTAAAAGTGTTTTTTATACGTAAAGTAAGTAATAAATTTGCGTCTTCTCAAATTTTGAACTCCCCTTTAATATATTACACTCCAAAATATGACGCTGAGAAATACCCTTGATGTTACAAACAACGTCCACTTTTTAAAGTAAAACAAAAAGGAACGTATTCATAACCTCTGATCAAGGAGGTTATTAAGTTCTCGTTTTACAGTGTATATTAAAAGAGCAAGAACTTTATAATTAATGATGACGAAGAAGAAGAGAATACACTCGACATTTTAATTTCTCCGGCTTGAATATCTTCTAATTCATAAGGAAAAATAACTTTTCATGACATATTAAATTAGACAAAGTAATTTATAATAATGAAATATTGCTGTATTTTGCATCACAAGATCTATGATGGCTCTTGCTTATGAAATAGTTACTCAAATTCAAAGTGGATTTGAAATTTATAATTTTAATAATTAATAATAAATTCTCCAATTATTTCCAATTTAGGTTAATAACTAGGTTAACTTAACAAATTATTAATATGTTAGCAGCAATATCATGAAAGAAGTTAAGAATAGCAAACGATAGGTTGTAACTAATTGTTTAATTTGATTACATGCAACCATTTAAAGTGAATATGAAATCGTGCTAAAGATGGATGCATCCGAAACAGAACAATGATTAGCGTTGGATTGTTGAAAGAAAAAGTTTATTGAGCCCCAGGAAGACCCTTTACCCAGGCAGAGTACTGCATAGATTTCATGATTTTCGTTAACCTTACTTTATTTAATCAACTGTAGCAATATAATCTTCGTTGATCACGGTGATTACTGGCCATGGTATTTGAAAATGAAATATTGGAGTTTGAGTGTAACTAAATTTTTTTTACGCTTTGTTCGACAATTGCCTACGACTGTCACTAAGAACAATATCTGGTTTAAAATATCCGAACACCCAGTGGTATGGACTTAGAGCATCCTGGGGCACATCATCTTGGTCCCCTTTTTGCATCAAAGACAGTCTGCACACACCCGGGAAGACATTCCACCACTTTTTGATCGGTGGTCATAGGAATTGACTTTCAGACTTCCATCACAGCTAGTGTGAGGCTTGCAGTGGGGATGGTAGATTTGGATGGCTACGTAATCTGCGCTCTAATTCGTTCCAAAGGTGTTCTATGAGATTTCGATCGGCTTTTGAGTTTTTGAACAATCATTTCGTCCAGTGTTTGAACACCCATTTCGTCAAACAACGTCTGTGTAAACATCGACTGATGAATGGAGCAGTTATCCTGTTTGAAGAGAAATGGGTCTTCCCAGAAATATCGCCATAGATTTGGGAGACCAGCATTGTACAGAATGTCCAAATGCATCTCAGAGTTCCTGTTTCAAACTACATGAACTAACTGACCCAAGACGAACCACGAGAAACACTCCCACGCCATTATGCTTATGCTTCAACCACCATAACAACCGAGTGTCTGGATACTTATGCTCAGATAAAGTATCATAGAGCATAGGAGAGGTAACAGAATGAATTTGCACAATTTTATGTTCATTTTAAATGCTATCAAGTGCACTAGTTAATCATCAGTCATGTTCAATCAGCGATGTAATTCTTTCACATTCCCTTGTATTCCTGGATGATAACGCTGCACTTGCTACAGTATTTTGATGATATGACGCAAGTCTACTCTTCCTGACATCCATGTTTTATGCATGTTTCAGTTATTTTACTGCCAATTGCTCCTTGGGAACCCCAAAATCACGGCAATCTTTAAACGAAGAATTGGTAATCTTTGCAGAAAGTGCTTTGATAATGATTTTGGGACAAATTAACAAAAAAAGTTTTTCTAACCGTATAAATGTTTTTTACTATATGTTTTGCAGTAAATGAGGTAAATTTTGGAAACGTTTAGCAATTTTATCACGATACATTTGAGCTTGTCCTAAAAACTATTTATTCCGATAAATTTACTTATCAGTTTTTAACTATTACTAAATGCGTTGTAATATGTTTTGATGGTACCTCTTGTTGGAAGAGTACAAACGCCACTGAATTCGAATTAAATTGAATGATGCTCATATTCTTTTCTTTTCTTTTAGGAAATCCAACAAAAATATGGGTTAAAAAATAAATAAATTGAAGCTATTACTTTTCCGTTTTATTGTATTTTTACAGTGGTAAATTGGTGACCCTGAGAAAGATTCAGAAATATAATTTTTAAAAACCCGAATTTTCGGTAAACTGTCATCATACAAACGGGAAAAAGTAAAAAATGAATTGTTTCGATTTTATCAACAATAGTTTTTTTTTTTTTTTTTTTTTTACTCATTAGTACGGTAACTTTACTAATTTTACTAGAATTTCTTCTCCGAGTACAAAACACGTTTGATTTGATAAATTTAAGAAATATTTTTAACGTGCATTTTCCAACAGCTTAAATTAAAACAACTATAGAATTTAATGATACAAGTATGTACAATCTCTCCTTATTCTTCTTTCGCAGGAAACGGATGTGAAAAGTATTTCATATATACCTTTTATCGACGATTTAGGATAACCTAACAATTGCTTGTGCTGTGCAATCTAAATTTACTGCAGGCAGATGTTAAAATATCAGCCTACAACTATATTTAAATCTAATTCTATACTGATATATTCAAATCTAATTCTATAATGATGTATTCAAATCTAATTCTATACTATTGAATTTTATATTCAAATCTAATTCTAAATGAGCAGAAATATATTAATAGTTTCTTCACACTGAGAAAAAAAAATATGATATGAAAAGAAAAATATGATGAAAAAATATGAACTATCATAATAAGATAAAATGTATCGTGCTTCTGGCTTTCCAGGAACACCAAAAAACCTGGGTTTTTTTTACCGAAGCACTTTGGTAATGATTTTGGTGAAATGAGCTACCATATATAGTTATATATGTTATGAAATTTAGCAAATGCGGTAAATAATTTATCAAATATCTTAGTGCATATCTTAAAGACCCTTCTGAGGTTAACTTTTTCTTTAAAGTTTATTATAAATATAAGGTAATAAGAGTAAACTGGAATTTCAGATAAATCGCTACCACATGAACAAAAAGTTACCACATTAATGGTTTATACACCGTATATTTTGCTTTTATTAATAAAAATTACGAATTTTTTATTTTATCAGAAATGTTATTGCCACCTTGTAGTGCTGTAATTTTTCCAGAATTTCTTTCTCCATTTAACACTTTAATAACAAAATTAGGATTAATAATTTATTTGAAGGTTAAACTTTATTTGAAAAAATGCCAAAAATATAACCGACCTTTACAAGAACTATAAACTATACTACATCAAAAAAGTGTATTTGAAACAAAATTTATCGAAATACGATGTGGAGCTGAAATACATCTTAGTCTAGAAGAACCAAATATACTGTGTATTGATTGTTATAACCGAAGACGGCAAAAAAAAATCTACCTTCGAAATAAAATTGATTCTATAGTAACGTTATAAAATAATTCTTTCTATCTGTTGAGTTTCTTGCTATTCTTTTTTTTCTAATTTAGAATGATAAATTACTAAATAAAAAAGAAATTTCGTTTATTGATTTTTTGGTTATGAAATCTTACAGTGAGTGAATCGGGAACATTTGTTAAAATCTAAAAGTGTTATAAGATAAACATAAAATTGCTTGACATCTCAAGTGAAAAAAAACGAAAAATTTATAATCGTAAGTAAAAATAGAAAATCGTTCAATTGAAAAAAAAATAGAATAGATTATCATCAGAAAAAAATAAAATTTACACGTTGCATTTAAAGAAAAATAGAAAACTGAAATTTGTTATTTATGCGATACATCGTGTTTAAAAATTGACAGCTTGCTCATCTCGCCAAATTTTTTTTTCGTGAAAATTGAACAATGATGCATTTAGTGTTTTTAAAACTTAATCTTTTTAATGTCTAATTAAATGCAAATGTGTATATATAATTATTCACCGTTTTAAAATCGGTTTTGTTTTAAACACTGCAAAAGTACAGTGAAGTAAAATTAAAACTAATAAAGATTGATACAGATTAGAAAATATCACAATATCGATGACGTGTAAATTTAAAACAATAAATCTAGTATTTTAAACTATGTAGGAAAGTAAAAAAACGAAGTGGCTAAATGAGCGCAAAATGTGCCATTGCAAGAACAGATAGTTCAGTATCCCTAATAAGATTTATAAAATTTAAAATCAATTATAATAATTCCAAAAGGGATTTATAGTTAAAGCCAATATGAAATTTCAGAGCAAGACTTCAAAGTGTAAGGCTTTCACGAAAGAGTTCTCCATTGAAGGGAAAGGCCCCGGAACACCAACAGTCCAATTGTCCGGCTTAAAATAAAAGATCAAAAGGATCTAGAAGAGAACCAGAATTCTTAAAAACAAGTCGAAAGCGCTTAAAACATTTAAGAGAGTAAATTTAACGAAAAATAAAAGTGTCAAAAATACAGTTAAAAAACGTATAAAGAAAATAAATAAGAAAAAAATAAGAAAAATCACATTAAAAACATATAAAATCTAAAATAAGATTAATAACATAATTAAAATAGTCGACTAAAAGTTCAAAAGTTCAAGTGTCCCCTTTTCAAGGCAAAGTGCTCCTAGGATTAAAAATGCTCTAAAGTATACCAAAGTTTCTCTTAAAAAGATGAAAATTCAAAAATGATACCAGGTGACTGAGGGTGCCGAAGTTCACTAAGATCCAAAAATTGCGATCGAATGTCCAATGTATGATAATGATTTTAGTCCAAGAGAAGGATTAAGTCATCTGAGCACGGAAAAAACCAAGGTAAAATGCTAAAAGGCAAATATTAAAACCAAGAAATCTAAAAGCCAAAAGTTTAAAACCAGATAAAATTAGTCAGGGGTACTATCGGGGGCAAGCAGATTTTCTAAGGTATATATTTAAGACTTTCAATGATTTTTCTCCTACAGAAAATATCAGCATAAAGATTACATAAGATGTCTTACAGAATTTTTCGTACTCGTATTTTGCTTTATGCCTATTTCGAATCATTTAATTGCATTTCCGTTTACTGATTTCAAACTCGTGATTTCAAACCAGTTTCATATTTAAGATTTTTAGATTAAGAAAAATACTAGTACAAATGTGATCTGTATTTGTATACGTAAACCTATCACGTAACTCAGTAACCTTTAAATATAAATTGGAAGATGTACTTCTAATTTCTAATACAAAGTTTTAAATTTATTTAATTTTTTATATTATCTTATTTAGCATTTTTGTTTAATAAAATAAAATTTATATTCCTCTGCTATTTAAAATTCACATTTCAAATTTATTAGCGAAAGTTATGGTTTTAATATTTCGAAAAATTACTTTTATAGTTTAAGTTAACAGGGTGATTATGAAATAATTTTGTTGTTATATGACTTCCTGGAACTAAACAGTTTAAAAAAATAAAGTTTTGTATGAAATTACTGTAAGTCATGGGCTTAAGAATTGTGTTCGAAACAATTATCTAGCTTTCAAAGTTAAAATTGCATTTGCAGAACTTCAAAAATTAAAAGGACAATCTACTTTTTCCATACAAATGAGATTTTTGTATTAAGAAAATGAGTTGGAACCATATTTTTACTGAAAAATCTTAAACCTTGGGGAAAATTGAGAAAAGAATATCTTATGTATTTTCAGTGTGTCAATAAATCAGATCTATTGAAGCCACTTTGACGATTGCAGAAAGAACTGTGAAAGCGCTGTGATTTCTCTATTTCTCCTTGATCTCTTCATCTATGTCTAGCGTCCCCATTTAGCCCCTTAACGATCGATTAATTTTCAAGAAAACGGTCATAAAAGTGCCTATTTTTTTGGCATTTGTGTTTGCATTACATATTTGATCAGTGCTAACATCTAGTTTAAAATAAACTAACTATCTACAATTTCCCTAAAAATATCCTGGTACTGCCGTCTGGTGTGCAAAATAAGAAATAAATTTTTCCTGGCAAAAGAAATGAATTAGTTTTATTCTTATTGGCGCGTTACTACTGAACACTCCAGCCCGTCAATATCACGAGAGCGAGAAATAGAGGCCGAAACCTCACCCCGTCATTTTCACGGGAGCGAGAAGGAAGGGGTCAACCAATTACTGTTATATTTCTATTTTAAACTTCATACTGTAAGGATCACGCCATGACAAAAAAAGCAGGTTGCTAATTTCAAACTAAATTTTTTATAATCCTACAGGTTTATACCCAATCACGAAGTCCAATCCTGTCTTTTATGCAGCAGAAATGAAATAGTAGTTAATCCAATATATTACATTTTTATGTATTTAAAATAAAATAATTAAAGGTTACATGAAAATAAAAACATATCTCGCTGACGATCGCGAGAGAGAAAAATATCAGATGAGCAACATCTCGTGAACGAACTTGTTTATATCAAAAAAGAAACTACTGTTCACTTCAGTTCAAAGTTCGGAAGTAGAAATTGAAGTAGCAGTCTCAATCTCTCAACTGCGTCAGGGGGCAGTTGTCGTTTTTGAGTTTGACTCAGCAGGGAGGATACTGCAGTACCCCCCTCCTAGTGCAACGTTACTTGAATCGTGCAGGGAAACGTACTTTACGTCCCGATCGTGTATGCTTAGCCTTGTCCTCTGCTTTTTCAACATTTGTTGTTGTTGGCTCAGTAACTTCCGGAGGTGGGCTAGGATGGTAGATCACAGGCTCTGGTTCTGACTCTGGAATGTTCAAGATGTAGGCTGGCTTTAGTCTGTCTATAGTCACAAACTTGGATTTGTTGCCGACTTGAACTTTATATACTTTGTCTGTTCTTTCCAGTACCTCGAAGGGTCCATCGTAAGCTGGCTTAAGTGGCGGTTGAACAGCATTGTGTCGGATGAAAACTTGCTTGCACGATTTGAGGTCGGTCGAGATGAATGTTCGGCTCTTAGTGTCATGATTCTTGGTTGGTGAAGGGGACAATTTTGCCATGTTTTCTTTCAGGCTCTGCACAAATTCACTGGCATTGAAATCCTTTGGTGTTGGCATTAGAAATTCTCCCGGCAACTTCAAGGCAGTTCCGTAAACCAGTTCAGCTGTTGTAGCCTTTATGGATTCCCGGAATGCAGAACGCATTCCCAATAATACTGTGGGTAAGACCTCTGTCCAACGATCAGTTAGATGTGCTTTTAATGAGGCTTTCAATGTACGGTGCCAATTTTCAATCAAGCCATTAGAAATGGGGTGATATGCCGTCGTATGGATGTGTTTAATGCCTAATAATGTCATTAATGATTTGAATAGTTGACATTCAAATTGTTTACCCTGATCTGTTGTCACTATTTTAGGAATGCCAAATCGGGCGATCCAATTTTCGTATAACGCACTAGCTACTGTTTCGGCCGAAATGTCTGGAATTGGACGAGCCTCAACCCAACGAGTGAAACGGTCAATCATTGTCAAACAATACGAATAACCGCGAGAAGGTGGAAGGGGTCCTACAATATCTATATGTATATGTTCGAATCTTTTGTCTGGGACCTTTATAGTCTGAACTGGGCTGTTTGTATGACGATATATCTTAGCTTTCTGACATGGTATTCACGATCGTGTCCACCTAGTGATATCTTTCTTTATGTCTAGCCATACGAATCGCGATGTGAGAAGTTTCACAGTGGCTTTCATGCCTGGGTGAGCGAGATTATGTAATGCGTCAAAAATGCTCTTTCTAAATTCGAGCGGAAGATAAGGACGAACGTTTTGGGTAGAAGTATCACAAAAGAGTTGTACATTAGTTCCTGGTACTATCATTTTTTGAAATTTCAAACCCGTGTTTGATTTCCTGAGGTCCTGTAATTCGGAATCCGTACTTTGGGCCTGTGCTACGGCTGCATAATCTAAAATATCTAAAAATTCTAAAGCATCTAACCTCGACAGCATATCGGCTGGTATATTTTCGGAACCCTTGACAAACCGAATATTAGTACTGAATTGACCGATATAGTCCAAATGTCGTAATTGTCGTGGGGAACACTTATCCGATTTTTGAAGGAAAGCGTATGTGAGTGGTCTATGATCCGTGAAAATCGTGAACTGACGGCCTTCAAGCATATGTTTAAAATGACGAATGGCTGCGTAAATCGCATAAAGTTCGCGATCAAAAGTAGACCATTTTTGCTGTGCCGGTGATAATTTTGACGAGAAAAATGCCAAAGGTTTGATATTTTGTTCATTGTTAGCATTCGTAATTTGATTAAGTGAAACTCCTACAGCTGAGTCGCTAGCGTCCGTGAAAAGCGTTAAATGAGTTTCCGGCTCAGGATGAGTCAAAATGGTGGCCTCTGCTATCTGTTTTTTACATGACTCAAATGCTAACGTTTGAGATTCGTTCCACTCGAGATAATTTTTTCCCTTACTTTTCCTGCCTTTAAGCATATCGTTAAGAGGGTCTTGAATATGGGCAGCATTTTTAATGTTTCTACGATAATAATTTAATAACCCAAGGAAACGTTGTAATTCCTTTGTGGTCTGAGGCAATGCACATTTTAAGATTGGTTCAACGCGTTCCGGTTGTGGCCTAATTCCGTCTTTATTTACTAAATAACCTAAAAAGGATAATTCCGGGACACCCAAGACACACTTGTTTAAATTTATGCGAAGACCGTAATCCGCGAGTCTTTTCAAAACCATTTCGATGTGGTTTTTATGTTCTTTCTCTGTACTGCTTGCTATAAGGATATCATCCAAATAAACAAAAACAAAATCAAAACCTTGCAAAACTTCATTAATGAATCTTTGAAATGTTTGCGCCGCATTGGACAATCCAAACGGCGTGAATAAAAACTCGTATAAACCGAATGGGGTTGTTATTGCAGTTTTGGAAATATCGTCTGGGTGTACTGGTATCTGGTGATATGCGCGAACTAAATCTACTTTCGAAAAAATAACTTTACCGTGTAATTGACTGGAAAAGTCTTGTAAATGGGGCAAAGGATATCTATCCGGAATTGTGATCCGGTTTAATGCTCTGTAATCTCCAGTCGGTCGGAAATCATTTCCGTTGTCTTTAGGCACCAGGTGTGAAGGACTAGACCAATTTGATGTGCTAGGGCGGCATATACCATGTTCTAACACATATTCGAATTCGCGTTTGGCTGCCGCTAATTTCGCCGGATGTAATCTACGCGGTCGTGCAAAAACTGGTTGTCCGCGAGTTAAGATCCTGTGAACGGTATTATGCTTTACCTCTCTGATTTTAGAATAGGGGCGTATCACGTCACTGTATTTGCTCAAAATATCCCGATAAGCAGCGTCATTTGCTATTAAAGTTACTTGAGGTGTGTCATCCGCGAACTTAGTGCCCGTGCTGACAAGATTGGTCCGCGGATCTTTAAGACAACCATGTTTAAGGTCTATCAACAAACCGTAGTGTCGCAAAAAATCTGCCCCGATAATAGGCTTACTTATGTCAGCAAGAATAAATGTCCACTGAAATTTACGACGTAAACTTAAACTCAGTGTTACCATTTTAACGCCATATGTTTTGATTGTTGTGCCATTCGCGGAATATAATGTTATATTATTTTCGCTGCTAATTTTAAAAGTGTGTCGCTTGTACAGTAAAACACAAACATCGCTACCGCTATCCACTAAATATGTTAATTTTGAAATAGGGTCAGATACGAAAAAGCGACTTTTATTATCGGGTTTGAAGTCACATTGTGCCAGAGTATGTGATTTCTTCTCTAGTTTTCCTGTTTTTTAAACTTGCAAGGGGACTTACAGCGTTTTGCTGCATTTCCAAATTTAAAATGATACCAACACTGATCATACTTTTTGGGTGTTTGTGAGCGATTACGCTGGCGAAAAGAATTGTTGCGTTCGCGATTTCGGGAAAGGCGTTCAACTTGTTTAGTAAGTTCCGCTATTTGTGTTCGCAATTCACTCATTTCAGAAGATGGATTTGAGCAACGTACTGCGTCGACATTACCGCCTGTGGTTTCATGAATTTTGTCCGCCATTACTGCGAGCTTTTCAGTATTGTCGTCAGAGACTGAAAGTATCGCCTGCACTTGATTGGGCAAACGATGTAGCCAAAGTGTTTTTAGCACATCGTCGCCAAGAATTTTGTCCGCTAATTGTTTCATCTTCCTCAATAAATGTGAAGGTCTGTCCTCTCCTAAGGTTAATTCTGAAAGTACTGCTTTTATTCTTCTTTGTTCAGAATCCGAAAATTCGCTTATCAATCGCGATTTAAGAGCTGCATATTTGTCCGTGGCTGGCGGCGAGAGCACGATATCGCTAACATGGCTCAAGATGTCGGAGGCAAGGGCTGATACCACGCAATAAAACTTAGTATCATCTTGAGTTATACCGGATACCACGAACTGTGCTTCAATATTGGCGAACCAAAGTACGGCGTGTTTATCCCAAAAGGGAGGTAATTTCAACCCTACTCTGTTAACCTGCATTTGTTGAGTATCGTTGTTCGGCATGGTAAAACTCCAATAACTGATAAGAAAATGGACAAATATAAGATCTTGCCTTGTACTGAAAAGGCTTTTGGCGATGGAGTTTAATCAATCATCAGACGGAGAATAACTGGCATGCGAAATTATCCATTCGTGTACGAAATGAAGATTTATTTGGTAGCTTTTAGTACCGTCTCAGTTCCTTGAAAGTTTATAAGCGTGAAAGATTTCAATTAAAGCAAGGATGTAACGAGATCCTCTGTCGCTACTGCATGCTTAAAATAATTTTTACAAGGGTCACCACTACAGGTTTAGACCCGATCACGAAGTCCAATCCTGTCTTTTATGCAGCAGAAATGAAATAGTAGTTAATCCAATATATTACATTTTTATGTATTTAAAATAAAATAATTAAAGGTTACATGAAAATAAAAACATATCTCGCTGACGATCGCGAGAGAGAAAAATATCAGATGAGCAACATCTCGTGAACGAACTTGTTTATATCAAAAAAGAAACTACTGTTCACTTCAGTTCAAAGTTCGGAAGTAGAAATTGAAGTAACAGTCTCAATCTCACAACTGCGTCAGGGGGCAGTTGTCGTTTTTGAGTTTGACTCAGCAGTGAGGATACTGCAATCCCTTTCTCGTTAAATGGCTTTAATACATTTGAATATCTTTCAAATTTCGAAAATAAAATTGTAGAATTGTTTAAATTTAAATAAATAGACAACTATTTATAGTCTTTTAAATCATATAAGTGCATGGTTTATTCAAGAATGTTTATTTAATAATTGCTTGAAAAAAATGTGCTGTAAGTGAAACGAAATATAATTAAGAAAGAGTGCGATTGCAACATAAGTGTAAGTAAATAAGATGTGCAATTTTGAGAGTTAACACAAGCGACTAGGGGAAGTACGATTCCATAATGTTAAAAACTTAGAGTTTTGTCGGAAGAGTAAAAATAGGGAAAGTGGGTAATTACACTGAGAATATTGGGGATTTTTTTGTTCGCTTCCTTGGCGTATTGGCTAAATTTCAAAGGTTTACCGTCACCGTTCGCATTTGTTTTTATGTTTATTTTTTGCGACGTTTGCTGTCATTTTCGAACTCGCCTAAAATATGTTATTTGCTGAATTTTTTCGTTATGTCTTTGTTTTTATTAGTGCTATCCGTTTTGCTTTTGCTTTTAAATTTTTTTTACTTTAAAGTTAGTTAGATCTTAATATATGTATGTGACCGGCAAATTATGAAACGCCGGCATTGTATAGAATGCTGGATGTTTTTAGGTAAAGTATGAAATGTGAGAATTATACCGGGCAATGGCACTTGACCTTAAAAAAACATCAGTGTAGGGTATACCGGGCAAATGTATACCGGGCAATGGCACTGAACCTTAGAAAAAAACATCAGTGTAGGGTATGCCGGGCAAATATATACCGGGCAGTGGCACTTGACCTTAAAAAAACATCAGTGTAGGGTATACCGGGCAATGATTTGACCTTAAAAAACATCAGCGTAGGGTATACCGGGCAATGGCACTGAACCTTAAAAAAGCATCAGTGTAGGGTATACCGGGCAAATATATACCGGGCAGTGGCACTTGACCTCAAAAAAACATCAGTGTAGCGTATACCGGGCAGTGGCACTTGACCTCCTGCCGGCTTGTCATGTTACGTCTTTAAAGGCTAGATAATTGAAGAGACTTAGGCGGCTTCTGTTAAAAAGGCATTTTATTTTGTTAGATGGAGTATTGCAAACATTATGCGTGGGATATTTACATCAGGTTTCCCCCTTTGCAGCGATTGTTTGGGGTTGGCCTAGCTTTATCTAGCCATTGAAAATATGAAAAAGACACGCAATTTGGCCTGTCCTGAGCTTTTAAAGTGAGATTCTGAGAGGGCGTGGTTGCAAGCATCTTCTTATCTGAATGAAACGTCATTCAATTTATAAAATTTGGAGGTTTTGATTCGCTAAAAGTATCTCGCCACTCTGACGGTAGGAACTTTCTGGGACTATCTTCATTGATGAATTATTGTCCATTAACTTCAGAAAATAATCTTTTATCTGGCCTTATCTGGTTCATCTTGACTTTTTATGGCTCTTTGTGAGAGACCGACTTCTACATCTTAAACTTGATAAGAAACATATGTTTTAAGCTTACCAGTTAATATAGAATGACTCGTATGAGAAATTCTATTTTACAGTGTAGCGTATACCGGGCAAATATATATCGGGCAGTGGCACTTGACCTTAAAAAAACATCAGTGTAGCGTATACCGGGCAAATATATACCGGGCAATGGCACTTGACCTTAAAAAACATCAGTGTAGGGTATGCTGCGCAAATATATACCGGCCAATGGCACATGACCTTAAAATAGTATCAGAGCTGGGTATACCGGGTAATGGCACTTATACTAGGTCTAGTTGACTAGACTTTTGGTAAATGTCTGAAATATATAAAAGGTCTAGTTAAGTGCCACTGCCCGGTATATATTTGCCCGGTATATCCTACACTGATGTTTTTTTAAGGTCAAGTGCCACTGCCCGGTTTATACACGGAATTCTTTTCACGATCTCCCCTCCCCCCCTGTCACGCTCCTCCAACATGTACAGAATTGCTGGAACAGCGACCGATAATTGTCAACAGTACTGAGGTACGTACCTCTCTGCATCAAAAACGTTCTTTGAAGATAAAAAAAAAATCGAATCTGACTGTCTTCTCTAGAAAGCCTAATAATCAATTCTTTTTTTTTTGATGACCCTAGTTAAGTTTTTTTTTTCTTCAGAAAATCCTGCCAAAATTTGACTTCTAATGTTGGCGATAAAATAAGGCGATATTTTGCTCACCAGCAACGTTTTCCCGATATCGAGCTCATTTTCCCCCTTCTAAATTTTCCAAGTCCGTTTGTATTAAGGAATCGTCCTGTCCCTAGTCGCTTGTGAGTTAACTTTTAAAGTTGTATGCTTTCAATTAACGGAAGACTCTTTCCTAATGTAACCGGAACCTTTGAACTGTTTTGACGTCATATATCTTTACTATATATAAAATGTGAAATTTCAATTAAAACATATTTAGTGTTTACTTTAGTTTAGTTTTTAAGTGCTTAAAGAACTTTTAAATCCCCCTAAATTCACGGAATAGGACAAAAAATATATTAGTACAAAAAATATATAAATACAAAAAATATAAATATGGATATAGGACAAAAAAAATATTTCTAATCTAACTATAATGCCTGAAAATAATTGTTTGTAATTTAGGCGTCCATAAATCAAATTCCTTTATAGTTGTCTTTAGATTAAGAATCTCTAAATGCATATTAAACATTTATTTTTCATATGTATTGTATTTCTTTATATTTGTATTGTATATCTTTATATTAGTATTGTATTTTCTTACATGTGTTTTGTATTACTTTACATTTGAGTACTATTTCTTTTTGTTTTTATTGCCCTTCTTTACATTTGTAATGTATTTATTTACATTTGTATTGTATTTTTTTACATTATTATTTACTGTTTTGAAACTATTACTATGGTACCATTCATTATTCAATATTCAATTTTTTAAACCAAAAAGAAAGCAAACCAATCACATATAAATGGAAAAAATAAGCATAAGCTTCAATCTCTGTAAATGAATGAAATAAAAAATTATATTGCGCCAAGCCTCTATTTAAGGATGCTTTTACAGCTAAACAAAATGCATTATTTAAAAATAAGTCTTTATGTTGGCAAATATGGAGTCTTGAGAAAAAAAATCTTTCTAAACTTTCTAATCTAACTATATTACCTGAAAATAATTGCTTGTAATTCCAGACGTCCATAAATCAAATTCCTTTATAGTTGCCTTTAGATTAAGAACCTCTAAATGCATATTAAACATTATTTTTCATATTTATTGTATTTTTTATATTTGTATTGTATTTCTTTATATTAGTATTGTATTTCTTCACTATTGAATTGTATTTTCTTACATGTGTTTTGTATTACTTTACGTTTGAGTAGTATTTCTTTTCATTTTTATTGCATTTCTTTACATTTGTATTGTATTTTTTTGCATTAATATTTACTTTTTTGAAACTATTACTATGGTACCATTCATTATCCAATATTCAATTTTTTAAACCAATCACATATAAACGGAAAAAATAAGCATAAGCTTTAATCTCTGTAAATGAATGAAAAAAAAGAATTATATTACGCCAATCCTCTATTTAAGAATGCTTTTACAGCTAAACAAATGTATTATTTAAAAATAAGTCTTTATGTTGGCAAATATGGAATCCTGAGAAAATATCTTATCAGCAGCAACGTTTTATGTTCTAAGCCATTATGTGGCGCAAACATATATTTCCCGAAATAACATTTTCACTCGCGAATGCTAGGCGTTTATTTACGTCAAGAATTTGTCGGAAAATCTCCAAGAAACTCATTTCCGTTCAACGTCATTTAGGGAAATGATAGTATATATGCATGCCAGAATTCGTATATCTCTAATCCCCTTTCAAAGAGCATGTTATTGGTCTATCAGAGATATGATTGTTATCAGTTACGATATTCAGAAATTCATTCCCTAATAAAAAACAGGGGTCTTTGAAAAAATTGTGCAATTCTTTTCTTTTCTATTCTATAAGTCAATCTAATAATCATAATAATAAGTCTATAAACCAATTTTGCATAAACCGTCTAATTATTTATAAGCCATAAAAAGTGTAAAATGATATATTTTTCGTAAAGTTTGCGTTAGATGCTTCTTATGAATTTTAAAAAATGTTGCATAACCAAAATTATTTCAGATCATTAGCATCAAAATTTGCAAAAATTATTTACAAGGTTACTAACGGCTAATCACTACGTTCTTTCTTTGCTATTTCTATAAGTCAATCTATTACACATAATAATAATTCCATAAACCAATTTTTTATAAGCCGAC
Source organism: Parasteatoda tepidariorum (assembly GCF_982258835.1). Taxonomy (NCBI): domain Eukaryota; kingdom Metazoa; phylum Arthropoda; class Arachnida; order Araneae; family Theridiidae; genus Parasteatoda; species Parasteatoda tepidariorum. The sequence continues at coordinate 82,531,229 of NC_141761.1, forward strand.
CAAATATTTATAAGCCATCTTTTAATGTTGTTTAGTGATTAATAAAAAGTATAAACTGATACATTTTTCGTAAAGTTTGCATTAGATGCTTCTTATGAATTTTTTTAAAAAAATTGCATAATCAAAATTATTTCAGATCATTAACATCAAAATTTACAAAAATGGTTACAAGTATGCTAATGTCCAATCACTATGTTCCTTCGTTCATATTCTATAAGTCAATCTACTTATCATAAAACAATTCTATAAACAAATTTTTGTATAAATCGACCAATTATTTATAAGTCATATTTCAATGATATTTAGATTTTTGTAAAATGTATAAATGTAAAATTTTTCATAAAGTTTAATTTAAATGATTTTTAATTAATTTTAAAAATCTTGCAAAACCAAAATTATTTCAGATCATTAATATCAAAAGGCGCCACAATGGTTACACGTATACTGATGCCTAATCACTACGTTCTACTGCACACAAATGATGTAATTGCTTATATTTAATCGAAAAATCCTCGAATGTTGGGGAGATTATTCTTTATAATTATGAAACAATTTAATGATTCTTTTTTCATTTAATTTTTTCTGTGAATAGGAATTGTTTGGAATAAAATGAAAGATAAAGTGGCTTTTAATTTGTATTAACAGCATGCAACAAATAAAAAATTAAGCACTTGTAGTGTTACTGTTACTATTTTAAAATTATTTTGAACTGAAGCATAGTATTTATCTTCTTTTCTCTTTTCCTGTAACTTAATGTAAGTAGATTTATCAATACACATCTTAAAAAGGCAATAATTAAATAATAAAAAAAAGTAGTTACCAACAGTTCTACGGCTTCCTGGTACGGTAAAGTTATAGCAAGTCGTAGTAGTGTCTGTTACAATCTCTTTGTAAATTTAAATATCACAAATTTCTGATTATGCTTTCTATAAATTGTACCTTGAAACCGTCACTTAGTACAGATTCTCCAGATTTAATAATTTGTTATGCATCCTAGTGACTTTACATTTTTAAATTATTCTGAAAAGATGTGGCGAAGGTACAACCTCTGCAATTCCATCTTATTTTAGAATATTCATGTTTATATAAATATTAACAATGCTAACAAGTGGTTTCAATAAGCTTTTCAAATACTAATTAGGTTGCGCTACTTCTACACGCAAGAAAACTGCAGGCATGATTGTACTTATATTTGTCTAGCGAAAAGAACCAAAGAACAATAAATATTAAATGCAATCGATTTTCAGTGAGTCTCATTTCTGGTTAGATATAGCTGCAAGTGATAGCAAGTACGGGGCGTAGCTTCATAATTCTAAAATGGAAAATATCAAAATATATTTATTTTCTAGCAATTAATCATACTTCCTTCCTGAACATTTTTAACTGGTAAACAAATGTTGTCATTCATAAATTTTAAATTGTGTAATTTAAATAATGTACAGTATGCCAAATCAAAACCGGACCACCCTCAATAACTTTTGATCTAATGATCGAATTTTCACTTTCCAGGACAAAATCTTAATGATTCACAGAGATGACTTTAAATATGCTAATTAATTTGCGGGGAGACGATATTTTAAGTTACAAAATCAGACAAGCACAAAAACATAGTTTCTCTGAATAAACATGCTTTCTTTTCGACATATTTGGATTTCTGACACCCAAAATATAGAGGGTAGCCGCTAGCTGAGAATTATTGTCCCAATAGTTTGACAGGAGAGCGGTTCAAAATTTGGACCCCTAAAGGTTAAATTTACTTTTTTCGTATTTCGACGTGACTCGAGAAAGTCTTAAGCGAATTGAAAAATTTTTGCACACAATTATAAAATTCGTTTGTCTAAAGATAATTCCATGTAAAAAAAAATTCAGTAAATATTTGTTAAGTTTTATTGTTTTATTTAATAATAGTCGAAAAAATTTTAAATGTAAGGTATACAATTTTTCACATCATTTTAAATAATGCAATTTTAAATGGCAGAATGCAAAATTTAAGCAAAATTGGAGGAATCATTCGAGAGAAATCGAATTTTGATAAAGTCATATTTTTAAAATTCATTTTTTCTGCAACTATTCAACCAATTTCGTTCAAATTTCATTTTAAAAATTTGTAAAAAAATTTATTCCTTACAATCCAATTTTTTCGACTATTATTAAATGAAATAATAAGAAATAATGAATATTCACTAAAAGTTATTTTTTGCATGAAATTGTCTTTGCATACGCAAACTACATAATTTCGAAGAATTTTTTTAAATTCATTTGAAACGCTGTAGAGATACACAAAAAACAAAAATTAACAAAAATGCAAAATTTGAACCTCTCCCCGATTGTGACTATAATTCCCAGATTGCGGCAACCCCATATATTCTGGGGCTTTGAAATACAAGCTTATCTGAAAAAAGGTATGTTTATTCAGAGAAAATACGTTTGTGTGCCTGATTTTGTTACTTAAAATATTTTCTGCTTTTATTAACTAGCATATATAGGTAAACCACCCCGAACAAGATTAAGTTCTAAAACGAGAAAATCTGATAGTTAGATCAAAAGTTATTCAGGGTGGTGGCTTTTTTTAAAATTTTACTCACTGTGCATAAGTATTCTGTAGCAGACATGACATTTCAGAAATGCGTTGAGTTATGAAAAAAAAATTTTATTAATTGTTTTTATAAATAACTCATTTGGTACATAATTTAAAATATTCAAGGCAATATTAGTAGAATAGAAAAGAAGATTAAAAATAGTATATAATAGATGGTTAAAAATCGAGTAAATTTTGATTATATTTCCACCAATTTCATTGAAATAATTTTTAGCTTTTTTGGAAAAACATGTTTCATACGATCATATTTTTTGTTCTTGGAAGTGTTTACTTTCGCTTATCTAAGAAAAATAATAATTTGAATTTTCTGACGCTTACAACTAAAACACATTGCTTATGTGGACGACCAATATAACACCAAATTATGAAAATGACCCCAGTATGTAATTACAATAATAGCGGAGTAATACTAACGTATTAATTCATGTTAAGAATGTCTAATCTGAATTATAGCTCATTGAGCATCTTCAAAATTATGATTTTTAGTAATTCATCCTAAAATACTATTTTTTAATCTACTTTATAGCCTCAAGATATTTTAAACTCAAAATTTAAGTAAATAATTTAATAAATAATACTCACTTTACCAACAATCGTTATGTAAGAAAGAAGCCTACATCACCGACCTAAGTGGAAACAAAAAGCAATAAATTATCAAACATAAACAACAATAGGGTTAGCAATAAATTATCTTGATACTTTAAGCTTCCTCCTTTAGGGAATAACATCAAACGAAGCAACATAATTCGCAACGAACACTTTTAAAACTCACGTAATCTTGAATTATTATAAACTTTAACAAACGTGCTGATAAAATATTTCTCCATAATGAACCATATGTTTCGAATTTCCAACCGAAAATAAGAAAATATGTTTTCGCTTCTAATTATGATATTAAAGGACTTTAAGTGTTTTTCTTTTTATAACACACTTCAATTTTTTTTTGCAGACATTTATAATACATCAAAAACAATTTTCACTTTTTAAGATTCTTAATTAAATAATATTTTATAACTTAGAAATATTTAAAAAGCCATGTGCTTATTCTTAACTTAAATGATAATTATAATTACCCATTATTATTTTTTATCCTTTCGAGTCTTGCTTAAGCTCTAATTCAAATGAAGTTCATGAGAAAGATCTGAAAGGATGAGAATTGAGAAACCATGTTAGATTAAATACCCGTATTTTTTGGATATTTCTTTATAAAATTACTGTGCACAATAATGCCTTAAAACAGTGATTCTCAACCTGTGGGGCGCGCACCCCTAGGGGGGCGCGAGCACACCAGAGGGGTGGCGCGAGAATATTCAAGAGAAAATATTATTTAAAAAAATTGATTAACTGGATGAAAGGAAAGCACACATATACATAGAAAACAAAATACATTTTAACATATTTAATAACTTATTAAAGTGAAACAACTTATTAAATCAAATTTAAGGTGGGGAGCCAAGGGTGGCTTGGCCTTAAGGATTTTTTTATAATTTTCTGATTAAGTCTGTGTATCTGAATTTTTTCTGTAACATCTTACACCTATCTCTAATACATATCACGTATATTTTTAACTGTAATATATAATTTCATTTATTTTATAGTACAATTTTAAAATTTCAGCTTCTGCACCTAAGGTTTCGCACAGGTTCCAAAGGTGAGCCATGTTTTGAAATCACTTTTTCACTTACTCAAATTATCATTAGAAAAAGCACTTGGACTGGCAAACTTCTTTTAAAAAGGCACTTTAAGTGTCTTGCAGGTAGGAACAAGTTTCCCGACTTTAGAAAAGATATTTGTTTTCAGAGTGTATAATTTGCTTATTGATTTTACTTTGATAGTTCTTGTGTGAAGTCACTAGCGATTCTTTTGAGTTAACTCATTAGAATTAATCAAGAATTATTGAGTTAATTTTTTCAGAAGGATTAGGAAAAATGACTTTAAAATGCAAACAAAACAAAAAACTTGAAACAAAATATCGCAAAGTCTACTAAAGTGCAGAAAACGTCAAAATATTATACAAATTTAAAAAATACCAAAGTTCCACATTTGCTTAAATTGAAATAAATCAATTGGCATTTAATTCAAGCATTCTTTTTTGAGAAATAAAGTGCTACGTAATGATTTATAATTAACTCTTTTATAGATTTCACGTTTGCTTCCGAAGGTGGCCCGAGTGTCGCGCCACTTGGGAACATACATAAAGTCTCTCTTACCATTTGCACGACATAAAACTATTAATCTGATAGATTAATTTGAATTAAAGTAATGTGGTTAAATAAAAAGAAATAAACTTTCAGAAAACATATTATATCTCACAGTTCTAAGAATTTAAACACATTATCTTCTCACCTGGAAATTAGAACGACAACTGCAAATAATTAAATCACTTCATACAATGGAGGCCATTCAAGGAAATATCTCCCAATTCAGCCTCGTGCACCTCAGATACAAGATTTACAATGCAGAAGGGACATCTTATGATTCAAAATAAATTTCATTTTACTTTGGGGGGGAGGTTACGTTAGGAGCACTGGCCACCTTTGGCTTACCCACCTTACTTAATCAAACATACTAAAGTTTTAAAAAAAATTAATAATTTTTAGTGACTTCCTTGGGTCTGTCCTGCAGAGCAAAGTTTTTTGAGGTGAGGCTTAATATTAGAAATAGCCACTCTCAGTCCTGTTTCTATATTTAGCCGTGATCTATATTTTGTCTTCAAAGAAGCCACAGCAGAAAATCCAGTTTCACAAAGGTAGGATATTGAAAACGGTAATAGAATGCGAAATGCCCTTTGTTTCAATGCAGAAAAATCCTCCTCTTGCCAAAATTCAAATAGTGATTTATTACTAAATTGCATTTCAGTTTCGCCACTTGTCGTGAAGTCTAGGAATTTTTCTTCCTCATCAATTGAGAGGCCTTCGGGAGTCTTATGAAATGGATACCTAACCCACTCGTAACTTGCTAGCAGTTTGTCATGAGCAGGAAAATACTTTTTAAAATTCTTTGCCAGCATGGCTAAATGATTTTCAATGGTTACAAACGTAACTTTCATATATTCTTCTTCAGCCTTATAAGTTTTAGTACAATTATCCACATTTGCAAACATTGTTAGGTTTTTTTTGCTTTAAATTTCTGCCCCACAATTCTACTTTTCAACAAAAAGCATTAACTTCATCACTCGTATCCAACATATGTGTATTTGCTCCTTGGAGTTTAAGATTCAAGTTATTTAATTTCTCGAATATGACGACCAAGTATCTCAATTTCATCACAAATAAGCAATAGTGCGAATTCACGGTTTCCGGCCTGTTATCTTCTAAGAAAATGACGATTTCTTCTCTTAATTCATGAGCACGTTGCAAAAATTTCTCACGTGATAAACATCTTGCCTTACATTTAAATAGTAACTCTGAATGTACTAAACCCATGTCATTACAAAGAGCAGAAAAGATTCTCGATCTCAGGGTTCTCATTTTTATATAATTTGAAATGGTTACAACCACAGTTAATACAATATTTAAACCAGGACGTATTTCTTTCGAACCCAAAGCTTCTCTGTGGATCATGCAATGTGTCCAGACGCATTGAGGCGATTTTTGTTTTACTAGTGCTTGTATACTTTCGAACCTTCCGGATATTGAACAAGCATATTCCGATGCAATTTTTGCATTTTGTGTTTGCATCATTCATAACATCATAATGCTAGCAAATAATGCTAGCGCTGCTGTTTTGAGTTCTATTGATTTGCAGAAAAGTAGTTCTACTACTGACATATTATCACAAAATCAAACATAGGCAATGAAATGAGCATCTTTATTAATATCTCTTGCTTCAAAGTTTATTGAAAACATTTTGTCACGCAACATCGAGAAAAGCTGACACTACATTTTCAGCTGTATCACCAATTCGACGAACAACGGTATCATTTGAAAGAGGTATGGACTGTAATTGTTTTGAAAAATTAACTCCAAACATAGTTTCTACAATCTCAATTGCTGCTGATTTTTACTTTACTTTTGTTTTGGTAGTTAGTTAAAAATAATTTAAAGACAGGATTAAAAATACTTAACATACATTATTGTTGCATACATTTTACTGCAAGTGGGGGGCGCGATGAAAATTATGATTGAAAACTGGGCCGCGAATACTGAAAGGTTGAGAAACGCTGCCTTAAAATGCAGTAATAATCATATGCAGTATAAAATTAAGGGTAAAATATACCGAAATTCTGGGTACCAGTACTTTTACCGTAAATTGATTCAGAACAGGAAATCTGATATCTGATTTTTACACCGAAATTTACAGTAAATATTTACTGTTTGTAATATTAAAGTAAATGTGTATGCATTTGTGTATGCACTTCGCAAAACTGAAGTTTTAAAAAGAAGACTTTTGAAAAGAAGACATGGCGGACCAAACTAATTACTACAAACTCCATATAGCAAAAGTTCGCTCGCTAGATTCCTAAGAAGGAGTTTTCCATAGGATTTTGATCCAGGAGTTCCCTTGTCTTCTGGATTGGATTCAAAATTAAAAGGCTATGGAGTTGAACATTAGCAGTTGTAAACCCAAAATATTGGGTCGGCTATTCAATGACGGTTATAAAATAAAATATCTCTTAATTGAGCCGTGATGGCTCAGGGGATGGAGCGTTCGCCTTCGAATGAAATGAACCGGTTGCAAATCCCAGCGATGGCTGTTGGATGCTGATTCCTCCTCCGGTTTGCACCGACCACAGTTCTGACGTAAAAATATGCTTAGTGGAAGACGGATCATGGGTTAAAGTCCCTTTGCCGTCAAGCTAACTGTGGGATGTTTTTATGGATTTTCTTTCCCTATAACGCAAAAGTTGATGAGTTCCATCAAAAAGTCTTCCGAGAAGGTGAATTTCACCCAATACTTGATCCAGGAGTTCCCTTATTTTATGGAATAACTTCAAAATCACAAGGCTGGGTTGAAGATTAATTGCAGTAAACTAAAATTTGGGTCGGCTGTTCAACGACGGTTATAAAATAAAATATCTTATAATTAGCCGGGATAACCAGGTTGGGAGGGAGGGTTAGTTCCATCCAAAAGTCCTCTAAGAAGGCGAATTTCTCCCAATAATTGATCCAAGAGTTCACTTTTCTTCTATATTGTGTTCAAAATTATACGGTTGCGGAATTGAGCAAGAATCATCGTAAACCCAAATTTGGATAGGCTGCTCAACAACGGTTATAAAATAAAATATTTTATAATATAAATAAATTGCTAGCCTGTAACTTCAATCTACCAAAAATTAGTTTTATCGCACTTTTTTTATGAATTATTTATCATTGTTTCCGTTAAGTTATTACCAGTAAACGTTCATAATTTCACGAAATATAATGATGACATTACAGAATTGGTATTTATGGTAGGTGAAGCCAATTGTTTCTAATTTTGTTGATGCTCATGCTTTTAAATCTTTATAAGTTTTAGTAATGGAAATTCAGCAAGAACTAATAAACTAAATTTGAAGTTATCTGAAAAATTCAGAATATCACATTTTAAATGACACTATAAGCATGGGTAATCTTTCTTTTGGTGTGTAGAGTAGGGGAGAGTGTGGTCAATTGTAACAGGGTACGATTTTAACAGAGCAAAAATTTCGAGTTTCGGGTTCTAGATTTGGTTCCTAGGTGGCGCACAAGGTGTATTTAATAAGTCTACATGTACACCCCTGATGGCAACCATTTTTATGTACTTTTGAAAGAGTTACATCACAAAAGATATTTTCACGCCACGCAAGTACTTTTTTTGGTATTAGAATATTATATTATAACAAAGTAATTTTGTTTAAACAAATAAAACTTAGTAACTGAATACGTAAGTGGACACTTTAATTAACATTTCAATAAAAAAAAAGATTAGTTTTGCTAATTAACTAGAATTGTTTTTAACAAATGAAGCTGAAATGGCGTCTTGGGGACAATTGTAACAATAAGTAAAGGGACGATTGTAACAGCTGAAAATAAATAATCTTATGTTTACAAACCATTACTTAACTCTTTAAGAACCACCAATAGTTTCCTATATCATTTATATTATGCTGCATGTGCATTATTTTATTTGTCACCTTTCATAGCATAAATTAAAATTTTTAACCCCTTAAAGTTAAAAGTTTAACCCTTTAGGTTTCTGCTCATTATTATTTTTACTCCTAAAATATCGCTACTATTTTGATCAATAAAAAAATATATCACAACTATGATAATATGTATAATTAACTATGTTTTAGTTGAATTTATGAACTGTTACAATTGACCCCGTAAGTGGGGACAATTGTAACAACTGCACGACTGTCAAAAATTGTTAATAACTAATATAATAATATTTAAAATCAGGTATTTATTTTTTTTTTCTAGTAAAGGATAGTCTACTTTACTCGTCTGTCAATTAATACTAATAATATATTGGATTTTTTGTTAGTTAAAAATAGTTAAGTAAAAAATGTTACAATTGACTCCACTCTCCCCTATATAACTCATATTATGGTAAATCTAATTGTATGAAGCAGCATCAAAGTATATAACAAACAACAAAAGAAATAAATAGTGTGCATTAGGTGCTATGAATGTGTAGCATGAATGATATTTTGGCAATTATCCACTTCGGTGGGTGGTAAAATAACTGTTCCCGCAGTACCTGTATTTGGCACATACACCTATATTTCTCACTAATATACTTATAGCGGCCACACTAGTAGTATTTTTAACCACATTTAACTAATCTTCACTGACATCAATAATAATTTAAAATTTTATAAGGATAACTAAAAAAGTGACAGAAATTAGTTCATGCACAAAAAAAAATTATTATAAAAATAATTGAGTCCTTATTAATTATTTTCCGAAATTACAACCATCCAATTTTGGAAACAGGTACAGATTAAAATTTTTTAAAATTAAGTTCTATACTTAGGAACTAATTTAACAAGGAAAAAGTTTAGAAGAAACATAAAAATCACATATTGTTATTTATGGCGGTTCAATAATAACATGTGCAATAAAATCGCCATTTAATTATTGACTTTATCAGTAATTAATTTTGGCAAAAGGCATTACGGGTATTATATTAAGTGTTGTTTTTATGAGTAATAAATATACTATTATTCGTATCAATATACATACCACAGACAATGTAAAACTAGGTTCTTTACTGCTCACCGAAAAGTATGTTCAGGTAAAAAATTGTTGATCAGGGTAATTTTTGACAATCAGGATCTGACCTACAACTCCTGAAGGTCAAAATTAAAGCAACTGAATTGTGCTGAATGATACAGAATATAATTAACGAAAAGGATACTGAAATATATAGTAAATTTTTATTTTGATTAGATTAATTCCTCCCCGAACTCTTCCGGTGTTCCCGGTGTTGTTTAAGGAGGTTTTCTGATCAAGAAATTTCAAAAAATCAATTGATATTTTGTTGCATATTTCGATACATTTTACAGTGGGACATATGTGAGTGAAATCACTTTAATTTTTAATAATACTTTCTAAAAGTATGAAAAATATGATAAAAGATTTGATATTATAATTAATGCTTAACTTGTATACAAACTCAAATAAAAAATATATATTTTGCATAATAATTAGAGTAATCAAGTAACTAAAAGAATCTAAAAGAATTGGTTATGCAATTATACTGAATTAATTTTATTGCATTCTTTATATAAAAAAATATGATAAATATTGATTTCATGTATTTCCACCATGAATGCTTAAGAGCTTTAACTGATGCTGTGCCCTTCCATTTAACGAAGAGGAATTTGAGATAAAATGTGAAAACTAGTCGTCTGATAAATAAGAATCATGAATAATTGATGACCAAAAGATGAAGAATTTTGAACATTCCAAACACATTGAAGTAAGGAGGTGAAAAGTTCTTTCACTTTGAACGAGACATATTGACATATATTGACTCGATAAAAATTCAATTTATAATTTCATAGACATACTAAAAATGTTAGAAAGCTAAATTTTCATCTAAATTCCGTAACATAGCTGTGAAAAAAAATTCTCATTTGTATTTACTTATTTTTAAACTTATAAAGTAATTTTAAGGCATTGAAATATTTTTATTGCATGTTTAATAATATAAATTCTTAACAACAACATTTCATTTCATCAGTATTTATGCATTTTTTTCACATTAGACACTGACTCTAATTAATACAACTATTTTTATTCTCTTAAAATTTTTTTATATTTTAAGGTGATACATGAGATACAAATATATATATATATATATATATATATATATATATATATATATATATATATATATATATATATATATATATATATATATATATATATATATATATATATATATATATATATATATATATATATAGATAGATATAGATATAGATATAGATATAGATATATATATATATATATATATATATATATATATATATATATATATATATATATATATATACAGGGAGGTCCCGAATTCATGGTACAAACTTTAATGGTAGGTACAGGACATTGTAACAATGATTTATTGTATAGGAATGTATAGTCGCAAGTGACGCGGTGAGGCGTAAACAGGGGAAAGAAAAGGAAAGAGAAATGGAGTGATCGGTTGGTATCATTGCCGGTAGAGGGCAGTAGTGTGCAGTTTGGTGCTCGATGGATTGGGCGTGGTGAACCAATCCCTTGGCCACCCCGATCTCCCGATTTATCGAGCCTCGATTACTTTTTATGGGGACATCTAAAGCATCTTGTTTATGAGACTCCAGTTGACTCAGATGAGGATCTCGTCGCTCGCATATCTGTAGCTGCTGCAGGTGTGCATGAAATACCAGGCATCTTTGAACGTGTAAGCCAATGGCTCCACCGACGTTGTCAAGCATGTATCGATTCTGGTGGACACAATTTTGAACACTTACTGTAAACATGACACTTGTCAACAACGCTTTCAATAAAATCTTTGTTTTTCTTTTGGCCGTTATTTCTCCAGTTTACGCCTCACCACGTCACTTGCGACTATACATTCCTATACAATAAATCATTGTTACAATGTCCTGTACCTACCATTGAAGTTTGTACCATGAATTCGGGACCACCCTGTATATATATATATGCACCGAAGAGCCATTACATTATGATCACCCTCCATCTATAACAATGGGCTCTCCCAGGTTTTCATGGTTTTTCGCCCAGGAACAATTTTTTCAAGGGGCACATTAGGACCCATAATCCTCATAGAACAATGTCTGACGTCTGTAAGCTACTTGAGCATAGTTGCAGACCAGGTTCACCCATTCATGGCAACAGTTTTTCCTGCGGGGGATGGTGTTTACAAACAGGATAATGCTCCACGTCATAAGGGTCAAATCGTCCTGGATTGGTTCGAGGAACATTCCAGTGACTTTCAAGTCATGTCTTGGCCCCCAAACTCACCTGACCTTAATCCAATAGAGCATTTGTGATCCTACTTGGAAAACCAAATTCATGCTGCCACGTTACCCCCTCGCAATGTGAGGGAATTGCAGGACCAGTTGGTGAGCGCTTGGTACCAGATTACCTATCAGCACCTTGTGGAATCAATGCCACGGCGGGTGCTAGCAGTTTTGAGGGCTAAAGGTGGTCCTACATGTTATTAGCAGGGTGGTCATAATTTAATGGCTCTTCGGTGTGCGTATATATATATATATATATATATATATATATATATATATATATATATATATATATATATATATATATATATATGATGCACAAGAAGAAAAATATTTTTATTTTAGTATATTTTTAAATATTTAAAAATTTACAAATTACAAAATGGTTATTAAAAAATAACTAAAATTATTTCTTGAATAGTAATAAAACCATGTTATTTAAAATTGTGAAAATGCTACTTGAGGTTCTATTTTTGTATTGTTGCTAGTTAGCTTCTTCATAAATGTCTGCAATTTCCACTAGTTTAAAGTAAAATAATCAGATACATGTTATAATGTGCTGTGAGCCAAAAAAACGGACCACCCGGAATAATTTTTTTCCAATTCTAATGATCGGATCTCCATGTTCATAATGGGTCAAGTGAGTGATCTTAAATATGCTAATTAATTAGCGCAGATTAAGTTATGATGGCAGACACAAAAACGAACTTTCTCTGATTAATCATATATTTTTTTAACGGAATCGGATTTCTGATCCCCAAAATATTGGTTTAGCCGCAATCTAGGAAATATGGTCCTCATAGCTTGGTCAGGAGTGCTATCCAAAGTTGGGACCCCTTAATGTTAATTTTACTTTTTGCGTATTTCGCCATATCTCGAGAAGTTTTGCACACAATTATAAAATCCGTTTGTCCAAAGATCGTTCTATTCAAAAATAAATTTTATTATTTTATTTAATAATAGTAACAAAAATTTGACTTGTAAAGCATACAACTTTTGCACCATTTTAATTTTAAATGGCAAAATTTAAAGTTTGAGTGAAATCGGTGGAATTTTTCGAAAGAAATTGAATTTTAAAAATATGGCTTTTTTTAAAATTCAATTTCTTTGTACTGGGCTAATAGAAGGAAAATGTCAAGTGAGGCCAGATCTTTAAAGCAGAACAAAGATATATATGCATTTTAAACAAGGCAGTTAAAATATGAAAATTCTTACTTTAAAATCTAATTCTTAAATTACATCCTTAAATAAATTATTTTTATAGTTATAGTAAAAGGAAATATCTTATTTAATAAAATGCAACATATAAGGTCAAAAATGATGAAAGCATAAAAAAATTCTTCATGACTTTTCACTCGATTGGTTTAAAACTCTTCTTCAGACAGATCTATCTTCTCATGAGTGTAATCATGAGTGCTAGGCAGTTAAATAAGTCATCAAACATGAAATTTCTCAGACCTCTAAAGATCGAAAAAGTGTTTTCATTATTATATGTTGTCACAGACCTTCAAAAAAGTGCATAACTCATGCTATATTTGTAATGTATTTCAATGGAGTTTAGCATTTTTTTTTATTGGAAGAAATGGAATTGGTTAAAAATTGGTGGCATAAAATTCCTTCATCAGCAATTACCATATAATTCTGCTAAAATCTAATATTTTTCATGAAATTAATGTCATTGCTATTTAGGCTATTAATAAGAATTAAAACTACTGTAAATGCTTTGAATACTTTGAATTAAAAAATATACTTGGAAAGAGGGTGTTTTAATATCGTTCCTCTCTGCAGGAGTAGTGATTCTCAGTGTTTTCGGTCATTGGTAGTATTTGGTTTTGTGATTTCAGTTCTAATTAATTGAAAATTTCTTTAGTTTTGAGAAAAAACCTCTGAGAAATTTCATCCAACTTCTCGTATCGGTAGGAAAATTTAACATCTATCATATACTGCACAACAAGAATAAAATCAAGATCTTTACATATCAACAGGAATCTTTGCGGATATTTGCTAAGAGACAAAAAGATCGAAGACGCAGCATATAAAAAATGACAAAAAATTATACTTGTAAGTGAAAGGAAAATGAGAATTATTTGGTGCTTTTGTTGAGGCATTGGAATCTTTCAACTTCGAGATTTCTTTAAACCCGTCTAAATAAGGTTTAAAAAAGTGCATGAATGCTTTCACTGAATCATGTAATTCAATCAATCAGGTCTCTGGCCATTTACTTTTCAGGTCATTCTGGTCAGGTCTGTCCATTTACATTCAGGTCAGCCATTTACTTTTCGATTTCTTTTGTTAAAATTTTTGGTGTTTTCGGACAGTTGGAAAAATTGTCTGATTTTTCTTCTTAAATTAAATTATTTATTAAATGATAATTGGTAATTGTCATCACTTTTTGGTACCAGATTGGCGTAATTGGGCTTTGGAAGCATTTGAAATTCATTTATTTGACATTGTATTTATTAAAATACTGCCAGAATATATATATATACTAGAGGGCTCCGCCCCCTGCTCGCTACCGCTCGCCAACCTTCGATAACTGCTACGCAATTACACTCAAAAGCCAATACATTATGACCACCTCTTAATAACGAGTTGGCCCACCTTTAGCCCGCAACACAGCTACAACCCGCCTTGGCATGTATGCCATAAGTCCTTGGTAAATGGCCGGAGACAGATTGTACCAGATGTTTTAGCAACGGTCACGCAAATCCGAGATATTGCGACTTTGTGGTCTTAGAACTCTGAGCTGCCGTTCCATGACATCCCAAATGTTTTCTATCGGATTTAGATCCGGTGAGTTAGGTGGTCCGGACATTAACTGGAATTCAGCATCATGTTCCTGGAACCACCCCAACGCAATTTGAGCCTTGTGACAAGGGGCGTTGTCCTGTTGGAAAATTCCATTTCCAGCTGGAAAAACAGAGGCCATGTAAGGGTGCAACTGGTCCGCAATGATGTCCAGATATCCTGTAGCATTCATGGTCTGCTCCACCACAACCACGGGTCCCAGAAACTCCCAAGAGAACCTCCCCCAAGGCATAATACCGCCACCACAGGCCAGTGTATGACCTACTGTACATTGAAGGAGCAACTGTTTGCCTGGAAGACGGCGTATTCTGACACGGCAATTGGCGTGATGAATGACAAACCGTAATTCATCTGACCAGGCAACTCTCTCCCACTGATCCATGGACCAGTCGCGATGTTCCCGGGCCCAGCGCAGGCGTAGTTGGCGATGACGCTTGGTCAGCAAAGGCACACGAGTGGGACATTTACTGCGTAGCTCCATATCCATCAGCGTCAGCTGAACAGTGTGCTCTGATACTATTCTACTTGATCCTGCATTGTATTGGGCTGTCAGCTGAGCCACTGCCTGTCTCCGGTTTTGCTTCACCAAGCGAGACAATCTCCGACGACCTTTTTCTTTGATAGCGTGTGGACGTCCAATACCATGTCACCTACTGCTGGTTTCACAGTCATTCATCAAATTTGCATAAGTACTAACAACTGTAGATCGCGAACAACCCACGAGTCGTGCAGTTTCGGAAATACTTGTTCCGAGCCTTCGAGCCATTACAATCTGCCCTCTATCAAATTCGCTTAGATCCGCATTCTTTCCCATCACACACAGAAGTAAGTGAAAGAATGATTCTTCAAACTCTCCAGCAACAGTTAAATACCACTTTCACCTGATCACGTGACTTCCACGTCATCCAGGAAGGTTCATTGAAAAATGTAGGGGTGATCATAATGTTTTGGCTCTTGAGTGTACATTTTTGTTCGCTCCACGAACAAAATTAAAATAGTTTTCCTGGAGATTAGCTGGCAATTTTTTTGCAACAACATTACATAGAGATAATATGATAGGATTGTAAAATGTCAGAGGTCCTTATTATCAGCATCATAAACTTATATAAAGCAATTTTAATACAAACAATATTATAAACTTATATAAAGCAAGGAAGCAATATTATTTAACACATTACTATAGGGCATTAGCCGGAGATCAATCTCCGTATCCGAAACACGCGTGGCAGAGTTGTGATCGCCAAGCTGGGCGATGTTGAAATCTAATCGTGATTCTGATTGGATTAGACCTCAGCGTTATTTTTAAATGTTCAACGGTATAAGTAATTTCAGAGGACCGTTAGTTCTACGCTGGATACCGGCTGGTAAGGTTACTTTTGCTTCTGGACAATAAGATCGAAGGTATGCGGGCAGTCATAAAAAGGGACTTAAGAAAAAAATTTAATCGCCAGTCCGGTACCACAGACGATTCGTCGAGACGTATTTTCGATTCGTATTTCGCCGAATTTATGTGGCGATGGAGGTACACAGATTCTATTCATGATAAATTTAGACAGTATCTAACTGCTATTAGTGAATTCGGTTACACCTGAATCTGAGGATGCTCAAGCTTAACGAAGAAGTGAGTTGTTTTTTTTGAAGTTATACTTCTTATGCGGCTTCCAACAAGGAAGCGTTAAACGTTTAAAGCTACATTTTTATTGGCCGGGAAATCACGTGGTAGGATCCAGTTTTCCCTCATTCATTTCCATATTGTTTTGGTTCTCACTAACATAAAAATAATAAAAGTTATAAAACTTTTGTTTTTCTATAAATATTTTTTTAGTATGTTTTGATACACATATAATTTACTAGGGAGCAGGAAAAAGAGTCGTTGAATAGAACTAGTGATCCTTCTACGACTGCTGATTCTTCTACAATTAGCGTCGCTGGTTACGAAGTTTAACTTCTTCCGCGCGGAGGGACTCCACGCACTTTTTTTTCCTTTTCTTTCTGTGCTTACTCCATTTTTTTTGCTTCGATTCAAAATGTATTTAATTGGGTTTATTAATTTTGCTCATATCGGGTTCATTGCAATTTTATAAAGTTTTGGCCGATGTTCTGTTGAAATTTTCCAATGTTTATTAAAGTATCATTATATTTTGGCAGCCATTCCTGTTACCACGGTGTTCCGAGCAAACAGGAATGGCGTCAAACATAAGTCGCCAATTTCGCCAAGGGGCACCCTCAAGTATATTTGTACCCCTAACTTAAATCATTGTTGGTCTTATAGGATGCCGGACACTCCCTATATGGAGCTTCATCTCCCTCCCCCCAGTAATTTACATTTTAAACTGAAAACAATTAAAACCTAATGAAAAGAAAACTTTAATAAATGGCAAACAAATTAAAACATTTAATATTAATAAATTGGTGCTCAGTAATATTTCAAAAGCAAAAACCATTGCAAGTAATTGCCCAATTAACTTCAATACTGTCAACTGACAAAATATTTTAGTTTCAATCAGACAAAAAGCGAATTATATAATTAATACATATGTAACTGAAATTTGACAAATTAAATTAAGTAATTTAATTTTTTTGTCATATTGAATACTAATAAAAAAACAAATGTAAAATGAAATAATTATGTTATCAATGATCAATAAACATTTTTGTCAGAATTGTTATAAAAAAATAAGATGAAAACATTAAAATTAAAAATTATTTACAATAGATCTCTGAATATTCACAAAACCTAGCTATGTACATTTTTCATTGATTTTTCTTTTCACATCATTTTGTGTACCAATGATTTGCACTTTTATGCATTATTTAAGAAATATCTCAAACAAATATGAACTGTTAATTAATATTTCCGGCTGAACGATTTATTGAAAGTAAGTAAAAAGCAATTAAAAGTAAGGAAAAACAATGATAAAATTAAAACCTCCTTATATACAACATTTTTTATCAATTTCTTTTCCATATTATTCGTTTTCATTTAAACATCTTGACTCTTCGACGTTTCTTCGCGCATTCCACTGTCGCGTATTGATACTACTCTTTACTTCACTGTCACGCACTACGATTATTTTCCCGGTAATTTTGTGCTGCTAAATTGTGTTCAGCCCTATGTCGCTGTTGATATCGCCTAAGATATTCTATCTAAGTTTTTGGGTCTGAAGATATATATATATATATATATATATATATATATATATATATATATATATATATATATATATATATATATATATATATATATATATATATATATATATATATATATATATATATATATATAAGATGCAACTTTTACTTAAATATTTTCTAATTTTTCATGAATAAAAATATATATCTTTCAAAGTTTACATGTGCTTCATTATTTATTTTTTTAAAACTTCTTAATAAAATTTTCTCATAAATTTAAAAAAAAAATATTTTATTTTATTACGTAACTTTGTAGTTGCAAAGGGTTATTTCTTTCGACAAATATTCTTCTTTACTCTTTCGTCAAATAAATATGTAAGATTTTTACAAAATTGAAATATTCATGAAATGAAACATCATCGTTTGTCTTTGTTGGCTTACTTTGAATTACTGCTCTTTAAATTTCCAAAGAAAGTTCCTGAAGCAAGTGTTTCAGCCCTGTGTCTCTATTCTGTGGAGGAAAAGCATAAATTTTATTGCGTGTCCTAAAAGAAGCTTCCGGAATTGTCTGAATACATTTGGTCGTAAATATTATCTATTAACTGCTTACAAACTGAATAGGCACGATCTTTAAATGAGACTACATGTCAGATGAAAATGAATGACACAGAAGTTATTGACTGTAAATAAAAAATATATATATGCATGTGAATAAATTGAAAAGCATTCTTCATTTTTGAGTAAAACTTACGACTACTTATGATGTTAATCTGTAATTCAAATAAAGCTCATTATCAACAAAAAATTTTTTCAGATACGTTATACGTGAGAACTAGGGCACATTTTCATATTATGCTTGGTAAATAAAACTATCGAAAAATATTACAAATTAATCAGAGGACAGAACGCTTGTCTTTCAATGAGGGGATTCAGGTTCGAATCCCATCATTGGCTAGTCGATACGAACTTTTCTCCCAGCTTGAAACCGACTACATTGCTCACATGAAATACCCTCAGTGGTAGACGGATAATGGTTAAGATCTTCTTGCTTTTGGGATAAACTTCGAAGGTTTTGTAATTTTCCTCTCCATGTAACTCAAATGCGGGTTAGTTTCATCAAAATGTCCTCCACGAAGCCAAGTTTAACCAAATATACGATGCAAGAGTTCCCTTGTCTTCTGGATTGGGTTGAAAATTACAAGGCTACGGAGTTGAACTACATTACTATGAATGACATTTAAAGACCAATATTACTTTCTAATTTGCGAATTGGTCTTGAAATTAACAACGTTTCATTACATATACAATAAGAATATTTTAATAAAAACTTAATGAAAGAAAAATTAAATGAAAAGAAAAATTACTTAATAAATAGAGTAAATTTTTAACTTAAAAAAAAATTAGGAGGAAGAAGAAAGAATTTAATTTTAAATTTTAAGAACTTATTTTTGCAAAAAATTTGAACATCTTCTAGAAATAAATTTTTTTAACAATTTGGCATCCTAAATTTATGGTGCTATTCTAATTATAGCAGCACTAATTTAATTCTTTGAAATTTTCCAATTAATTGAAAACTTTTAATTATGCGTAATTAACACTGAGAACTTTATCTGTTAATAATAAATATTATATGGTACTTCTCTTTTAAAGGCAATCTTATAAAGTTATTACCACATTACTCTTATTAGTAGATATATTGGATACCTAATTTAGTATATTAATTATCTATTACCATAACTATTATTACCTATTACATAAGTAACAGTAGTACCTATTACTACAACAAATTAAGCTTCATTGACGTAATTAATAGCTTGGAAACCCTTTATCGGTCTTCTTTGGTGAATTAGTACCAATCATAATTCTAAATTTTGCTGCTTTCACTAAACTGTACATTAATAAAATATTACGTGCTTATATTAAAATGACTTTTAAAATGTACTAAATTACGACTGAGAAATATTCTGGAGGTAGTTAATTTTCTCTTCAGAATAGAAAGCATGAGAAATTAGGTCAATCTCATCAAGATAGAAAAACATTTATAGTAAAGGATTCTAGTTGACACAACGTATTTCTGATGAAATGTAAAAATATAAAACTAATGATAAAAACAATAATATCCATTTATAAAGACTTAGACATCAATTAACAAATATTTGCTCAATATATATTTGAAATGCTTTCGAAATTAAAAAGACATATAAGTATAAAGAATTGGTCAAACAACTTGATTTCATAAGCTCTGTAATATTCTTGAAAGTTTTATTTCGGATATATTCAAAATTTATTCTTAAATTTCGATATAAAATTTTAAGATGTATTTTTTATGGGTTTTTAATACTAGAAATGTCATTACCACACAATATGGTGAATTTAAAATTTACCAGAACTTTTTTTTTTCATTCACAATACCAAGTTTTCATTCACAATACCAATTAACTAGAGAAAACTTCAGTCAATGCCTAACACTACACTCATCTATGAAGCGTAATGTTTTATGTCAGTTGTTCTGCTAATACCGAAAAGTCTTAACCATCAAAATTCATCTCATGCTTATTGATAACAATGATTATATACCAAGATTTAATTGTAAATACCTTGCAACTTTAAACTTTTTGAAAAACAAATGAATTTATGAATTCTCAATGAACTAAAAATAAAATGTATTTGCAGTCAAACAATTGGCAGTTATCTACACTGGTAGGTGACATTGGTAGCTACCTACTACCGATCAAATTATTGTAAGTACCAGGACTATAGGTGGATCATCCGCAAAATTAATTTTGTCCAAAAACTTTACACCGTGTATTTTACAGTAATAATTATTTAACTACAGGGATTCAATTATTTTATAATAAACATATCTGTAAAAATTACGGTTTACCAAATCTTTTATTCCGTAAAATTTTATGGTATGAAGTACCGAGACGCCCTGGCTGGTGGTATATTTTAATGAAATTTCAATCCCGAATTCTTTACATGGTAATATTATTAAAATGAAATTCCAATGAAATTACTAATAAAAGCACTAAATTTTTTATGAAGTTACTACTGTTACCAATTTAAATTCTTTTAATGCGATTTAAAGGATTAAAGAATTCATTTTTGAGAGCTTTTGAAAGATTTCATTCCCAATAGAATTTGTATATAAAAGGAATGATTTAATAATTATGCTGTTAACGTAAAGGTCAATGCACTGGACAATTCAATATAGCGTAAGCTAGAGAAATAAAGTTATTTTAATTTTCAATTTTATATATATATATATATATATATATATATATATATATATATATATATATATATATATATATATATATATATATATATATATATATTTGATTTTTATAGGAAATGTTAATTTTTGATCGAACGTTTTCTGCCTTTAATAAGAAAAAACTTACCTTAAAAAGAAGAAAGAAATGCTCAAATGATTACAAAACTATTTCTGCAATGGATATAGGCGATTAAAAAAAAATTTCTCGCAAAACTGCCTAAAGCAATAGTGTAAATAAATATAATATAGTAAATAAATCTCCCAAAATGAAAATACAAGTTTTTACCGCTTCGGAAGACTTTGAATCACAAATTCATGAAAGAGAAAATAATTCAGATTTATTTGTCCATCAACATAAAAGTAAAATAACCTAAAAAGTATTATTTAACTGAAAAATATTTCTTCATTCCTAATTTAATGGCTTTTACTTGTAATATTTACTTATTATTTCTCGTAATGTTCCCTGCAATCAATTTTTGATTACAAAAACTAAAAGAAGTATTTAAGTAGTTTCATAAAGTAATTCAATCAGTGTATAATATTAGGTTCAAGTAGGAGCCTGAGCTCATATAAGAGAATTAAGCTCATATAGGGGGATTTACCTGAAGTTCTGGTTTCAAAAATTTTATTTCTTATTACTACACATTTAGTGAGAACTACAAAACGGGAAAGTAAATTTAACTGAATAAGTGATTTTCATGCCATACTCTAATATATCATGACAGAGTTACCAAGTTTTACCACATTTATAACATTATATCACACATTACAAAACCATATTTTAATGCTAATTTTACCAAAATTATTACCAAAACACAAAAATTATCGTGGTGTTCCCATTGAGCAAGAAGTAAATTTCACCACATTCTGGTAGTCTTGATCATACTTTTTTCTCGGTGCATATAGAATTGTTAAATGTGTTCCTGCACGTTAAACTATAATGCTTTTGACATTTGCTGATAATACTTGCAACAAATCCTAATGGAAATGAGTATCAAGCTTTTTGTAGCCTCCAAAGATCCAAAGCTCAGTGAATTTACCATAATTTGGCAGCTTTGACCGTGCTGTTTAACTCAGATTGTATTTCTTTCTAAAATCATTTCGATATCTTACAAAATAGTATTTTTTAATATCTTACGATTTCTTAATGTATCAGACAGCATATGATTAAATTGCAATTATTTCATGTTCAGTACTCAAAATTTCATGCTTTTGTAGCCTAATTAAGAATTAATAAGTGTAAATAAGAATTTTGATCTAATTAACTAGTTTCCAGGTTCCAAATTCAACACAACTTACTTTTTTTCTTTGGATTTAAATTTATTTTATATTAAGGAACGTATGTTTTCCAATGTTTAAAAAATGCTTTCTATTGCTTATGAAACGTTTTCACGGAATAACTCATTAATGCTCATTTCCAGATTTAAATTTCGGATTTTTAAACATCAAAAGTAATTTTAATGCCATAACTAAAAAAAAAAAATTTCGCATTTTTACCCGAAATATTTCTTTTTCCAAGTCTCCAGTTCCTTTTTTTTAAGAAATATTTCTTATCCATTCAGTTCTTTAATTTCAATTTATTGTAATGAGTGAGAACATAATGAACATTAAAAGAAAAATCAGTTATTAGTTAAGCATTTTTTCAGAAGAAAAATTCTAGAAATAAAAATGAAAGGTGAGAATTATGAGGCAACATACTAAATAAAAGGACGAAAAAACCTTGAACGGAAAAAATCACATATTTCTAAAGACATTAATGTCACCTCGTAATCATAATAAGATTTCTCCGCAGTTTTATTACGCAATTTAATGTCTTTAAATTCCTTTTCATTTTTCAAGCTCTCTTATTTCACTTTTTTATAAATTTCCTGAAGCTCCTTGAATAGTTATAGCTTTTTTATTCGCACAATACATCATTTTTAATTTGATAACAGATGCAACGAAGTAGATGATTAATAAAATTACGAAATGTTTTCGAAGAAGTATTTAATTTTCTTTCAAAATGAACAAAATATTACACAGTGTCAAAGTCACTTTAAGAAATTGCATTTCGTGAAAGCGAAAGTAAAATTAAAAATGATTTTTTTGTTCCTTTGTGGTGAATGCCCTTTCTACTTCATTTACAATATAAGACAATAAAAAAAAGGATTAATCACTAATTAAATTTCTCTTTCGATTAAATAAGAGTAAATAGCTGCTATATTCTTTCATTAATACTAAAAAAAGTCTTTTGTTTCTGAAAATTTACTTCAATGAATGCATACAATAAATGAACAAAAATTTATTTGATTACAAATGGAAAAATATTTCAACTTCAGCAAACAAATTAGTTTAACATAAAGCTTGAGAAACACAATGCGTTTGAGAAAAAAGATAATATATTAAAATAGATTTCTTATTGTTTTTAATTATTATAGGGAAATACTTTATTGAAAGTACAAGGCAATTCTAATAGACGAACACAGCCATCATACCTTAAAATGATATCAAGGATAATATATTGTTTGGCACACAATAAAAATATTTCGGATCAAATTATAGTACAAAGTACCGGCACTTTGGGTGCATCATCCGTAAATGCAATTTTTATCGTATAATATAACGCAATTTTTGCAGTAGTGTTTATTTAAGAGTAATTCAGTGACTTTTCAACAATTATTACTGTAAAAATCATGGTGTAGATTTTTTGCTCTGGTAAAAAATGATATTGAGGTAAAAAACAGTACCGGCTCAGTAAATAAAAGAGAATTTCAGAAAATAAAAATTCTTTCTAACATATGTTTAAAACGAAAACATTTTGAAAATTAAAATAAAAATGTGTTTGTTATCTTAAACTATTTAACCCTCCAAATCTCTGATACAATAATGTGTTAGGTTTGTTACCAAAAGCAAATACCTTCGAGCTTTAAATTTGAAATTTTACATTGTATTACGTCTTGTTATTATTTGCTGTTTACATTGTTACCTTTAAACAAATTAAGATGTTAAATATCTAAAAAAGTTTTTTTTTAATTTTTTTTTATCAAGGCACATGTTTATTGCGGAAAGTTTTCTTTCGCTGCATGCTGCTACTTAAAAATATTTTTAGCACTTTTAAGAAAATACGCAAATAACAGTTAATATAATATGCAATTACAGTTAATAAAAATATCCAAGTCAAAGACTGAACTTCATCCTTGAGTGGAATAAATCAACAAATTGTCGTAATTTTGTGTTTGTGATTGACTTTACTTGGCGACTTTACTGTGCATTACTTGGGCGATACGTATTCCCATTTCAGAAGAAACATATTCCTACTGTTTGCTATCTAACTGATTGATCATTGATGGATTGTCAAGGAACAGAAAAGTGAAGTGACTTATTGATTTGGTTGGTTGGTTAGTTTATTGGCACAAGAGCCAGAAATGGCTATACTGCGCCAGTCACTAGGTATATAAAAGAATTTCACATCTATAATAATAAATATAGTCCTATTGTTTTTATGAGCTTGATGAGATTGTGATGTATTGTGTCATTAAGTAAGGATAAAAGATCAGGATTAGATCTGCCAAAAAGTTTCTTCCACAAATATTTGAATTGTCTGTAGTTAGTTAATATGTGGTTAATTGAAATGTCGATTTGACATTGAGTACAGCTAGGTGCAGGGTCGGCTTTCAGTAAATGCATATGTGTAAAGCAAGTATGTCCAATTTGTCGTCTATAAATTAAAATCTGGGTCTTGCTATCCACAGTTAATGTTTTACAATTATCAAAATTAGGATCAATTTCAGGTAGTTTATCAGTATTTTGTGTATTCCAATGCTCTTTCCAAGCCTGGTGAACTGAAGATTTAAAAATACGTTTAAGATACAAAGATGTTAAGAGATTACTGTTCGATTTATGAGTAGTTTTCGCTATGTTATAGGCATGGTCATTCTTGAAGATGCCGAAATGTGAAGGCTTGCGACAGAAATGTATGCAGAAATTGTAATCGTGTAAAGTTACTTTAAATTTTATGAATTATGGGACTTTTTCAAGTGTGAGGAGCACTAGATATAAATCTACTAGAGTCTGCATAAATTATCCACATATGATTAGCTTGGTCTGAAATAAAATTAAGTGCCAGTAAAATAGCATTGCAATATGAGGTGAAAATTATAGCTTCTTGTAGAAACGTATAATAAATAGGTGTTGTTGTTGTCGTATGTCAATAAAGCAATGGGTGCGATTCTTTTTGCTTTCAAGTGGCGCCATCTGTTGCCGAGAATTCTTCTTCCGACACACTCATTCGTCAGACCCGATCATAGGGGGGACCCATTCATACATCCATTCATTCATCTACAGATTATAATTTCGATCTGAACCAGAGAATGATCAGTCTCCAATTCAGTACTCCCAGTGGTATAACTTGCTATGGGAACAAGGAGATATTTTTGACCCGACAGATTTCACGAGCCCCAGCCACCATTTACTACAAGGAGAAGCTTCGACCGACTGGATCCGAACTCCCTTTCTCACGAGCGAGAGTTCAGCGCCCTTCCAATCAGAATATCCCGACTCATAAATAGGCGTCATATATTAATCACGATGTTTGAAAAACCTTTAGATCTAAAGATTTCTAGAGGTTAGCTAAAGGTCTCTTTCGAGCAATGATTTTAGCAGTTCTGTATTAGGATGTATAATTTCATCACAACTTTGAATACAAAAATAAACGTTGTATGGATATACATAAAACAGATTTTTAAAAAAATGTGTGGGTAATATTAATTTACTTACAACGAAATTCCTAAGTTCATTTATCAACTACATAAGCGGAAATGCAATATTAGAACAATGCAAAAAAATAACAGAACTATCTTTTAGTCACACATGAAAAAAAACTCTAATGAAGTCCTAAGTAGTTTAGTTATTATGGTTTTCATTAGTAGTTTACGAATAGATAAAAATTATTCAAAGCAGTCGTGCATTAAAAAATTGAAAATATTTTTTGTTAGAATGCAAGCAGGATTAATTTTGGCATTTTTTGCCTTTTAATAATTCAAATGTAGCAGAAACAAATTTGAAATGCTAAACGTGCTGATGCGAATTATTTTCTTTTTATAATTTCCACTTGGAGCATGCATGAACTTACAATTATTAATAACGTGAACTTAACGTTTCCCGTTGAGTATAATTATTTAAGTGAATGGAACCACTCAGTTAATGCAAAATACTATCGATCAAAAAATTATTTTGCATTTAGCTTACTGATAAAAATAAATTACGAATCATCGTGATTTTCTTTTTTGCTTTTCCAGATCTTTACTAAACTAATTATAATAATTATGTGATAGTTTACTTTTCCTATAACTTTTAGTATTGGAGAAATGTTGCTCCGTTTCTAATTAACTGTAATCTTTATACGATAATTTAGAAACTCCCAATTCCATAAAAACATAAATAACTCTGATAGCTAAACAAATTGCATTCTACTTGTAAGCAGTTGTTTTTACGGGTTTCAAAGCTTAATCAACTACCATTGCGTTTTCCCTTATTTCTTACGCATAATGGTTAAAAAATATCTTCATACCAACTTTATTTAAATACGCAATATTTATTCTTTTGTGCTTCTTTTTTTTTAAATTTTGATGGACTCAAGTTAAAATAATGAAAAACATCGATTCTAATTTATTTATATATTGAATATTTTTTCTTTGAGTTACTCGGAAATATACAAAAATATTTGGGCTAGGATCTGGATTTATTTAGATTACTAAGATCTGTGTCATGAGAAGGATTTAAACGGTAATTTTTACTATGAATTAATATTAATTATTTTAAAGGTAGATGCATGACTTTCCCTTAAAAGGCTCTTTTACACCTAAATGTTTTAAAAAAATGTTTTTTTCTACTTTTTTTTAAAAAAAATAGTACTTCAGATTATATTAACAAAAATACAATTAAAAAAGAAAAAAAATCAGAAATTTTCAAAATACTTTTAAATGTTACATTAATACACACAATGAGGAAGGAATTATAAAACCTACGTAATTTTCGATTAAAAGTCACTGGCGGTTTTTCACTCTAATTTTGTTTCTGACGTGGATGAAACCTCTTTAGAATGCTCATCTAAGTATGATGAGTGAGTGCATCTAACGATGAAAACAGTAAATTTGAAAAAGGACAGTTCATTCAAGATTTAAAAAATGGTATATTGTTAGCTCCCTTTTAGACAGTGACACAATTGTTAAGACAACAAAACCCGTTGGGTTCTTAAAAATTTATCAAAGGTTTTTAAAAAGTTGGTAACAGAGCCTACTGTCATTGTCTTGGAAATGCAATTTGGTTCAAACACAGTTAACCAACATCGGTATCAGAATTGTACGGTAGTGAAGAGACTCTACTGTGTTTCAGCTGACAAAATCCTTCAAGCAAAGTTGTGTCCAACTGATTCCAACTCAGTGGGGTCTCAAAAGTACCCATATAAAAGGTTTTAAAAAGTTGGTAAAGGAACCCTCAGTCATTGTTTTGAAGACGTAACTTTTATTCGAATACAATTGACCAAGATCGTGATTGGCGCGGTCACCAATGAATTGTAAGACAGCAAAATGACTCGACTATGTTTCAGCAGAAGAAAGAAACACTCAAAAAAAGTTGTACCCAACTGTTTCCAACTCGGTGGGTCCTCAAAAGTAGCTATATAAAAGTGTTTTAAATGTTGGTAACAGAACCCATAGTAATTTTTTGATGACGTAATTTTGATTCGAACAAACCAAGATCGCGATTGACGTCATCTCCGACGAAATGTATTTCAGTAAAATGATTCTACTGTGTTTCGGAGGACAAAAACTTATTGTTCCGATCTAATTTCAACCGTTGGGAGCTCAAAAGTAACAGTATCAAAGGTTTTCAAAAGTTGGGAACAGAACACATAGTCATCGTGTTGAAGGCGTAACTTTTGTTCGAACACAATTAGCCAAGATCGTAATTGGCGCCGCCTCCGAAGAATTGTACAACAGTGAAGGAACTTCACACTATTTCAGCTGACAAAAATCTTCAGGTGAAGTTGTTCCCAAATGATGACGTGATGTGAGTGCAAAGGTATTGCAGATGATGGAATATACACGTAGTCGGATGCCTGTGGAGAAACCTCTCATTTCTGTTTAAAATGCCTAAATAAATTCTCCTGTGGTGATATCTGGGAAGATACACAAGACAATTGAAAACTTGTGGTAGGTTTTGTGTGCGAAAGAGACGCGCTACAGCTTGGTTCGCACTAATAGAAGAATTGATTTTGGCGATTTTCTAATTCGGAGATTTGGCGGCATTCGTCACCACTAAAATTTTTGTTTCATTTG
This sequence comes from Parasteatoda tepidariorum, assembly GCF_982258835.1. Taxonomy (NCBI): domain Eukaryota; kingdom Metazoa; phylum Arthropoda; class Arachnida; order Araneae; family Theridiidae; genus Parasteatoda; species Parasteatoda tepidariorum. The sequence continues at coordinate 82,559,794 of NC_141761.1, forward strand.
AAGTTTTTTTTTTTGTTCTTGTTGCAAAAACAAATTCAGTGCAATATTTTAAAACAGCTGATAGTTTTTACAATAGCATAGATAGTTTTTACAATAGATGGTTTTTACAATAGAGTCAAAAAAATAAGCATTTTGATACATTTTACTTTTTTATTTTTATAAAGACACGAAAGCTATAGAGTCTCACATAGAGATATGCAAAGTTTCTGGTGTTGAGTGATTAACAGAATGTTTAACAGAGTGTTTAACTTTTTCAGAAACTTTGCTTCGGGAATTTTACGCCGTAGGATGACCAACATTCTGGTAATACTTCTGAAGTTCATGGCGGCAAAATCAAATCCATTATTTAAATTAATCATTGTTTATCCATTCGATAAATTAAAAACAAACACTATAATATATATCACACAACAATTAAAAATCATAGACGTTTCGGACTAGGTTATTTGAGTTCTTTTCGAGTTGAAAGAAATTCACCTAACACATCGACTCAATATTAGTGATACACATCTCAAAAGTACTGCAATCGACGATATTTTTGAAACGAATTGTAACAGGTGATCACAATGTAATAATATAATGGATCGTCAGCAATAACTTTAATCAAAAATCATTATGAACCATCACAAATCATGTTAAAAGCAAAATTGCTAGACGAAAAGATCAGGCTGTTGATTCGAAGGATTACAAAGGTTTTAAGTATTTTGAGCTGCTTTCCAAGCAACAGAGCGATTACGATCATCTTGGAAGTTTACTGTCAACAACTTACGAAATTATCGGAAGCAATTTAACAGAGAAGAAAACAGAAACAGTAAATCGCAAACGAATAGTGTTCCACCACGACAATGCGATGCCTCCCTCACATCTTTTACAAGACGTACGACACCTTTGGAGCTTGTTAACTCCATATAACCCAAACCTTGCACCACCTGATTATCCACGATATCGAAGTTTACAAAACTTTTTAAATGACAAGATTTTCAGTAATAACAATGGGCTCAAATCACGCTTGATTGTATTTTTCTGCTGGTAAAGAACAGAAGTTCCATAACCGTCCTATCATGAAGTTACGAGAAAGACGGTAAAAAGTCAAGAGACATAATGGATTATTTCTGACTGATTAAAGTTCATCTTTTAAAATGTAAAATCGAGTTTTATTTCGCACTTAAAATCTGAAATTACTTTCTTATTAACTTAAATTGGGAAATAGCTTATTAACTTTTCTTCTCATATTTTTCATCCACATTTAGCCTTAGGGTGCAATTGAAAGCAAACTTCAATTATATTTCAGTATTATAAGGAGGTTATTAATATAAAAATCACATTTTCTTTCAAGATTTAAAAACTCTTAACTATTTTACAGTAAAATAACTTTTGACTCAAAGTGTGTTTAAGACTGCTAACAATATGCGAAGAGCTGCAGAACTAATTAAAGTAGAATTTTTTTTAAATTATTATCTAGCTAACAAGTTTTCGAAATGACGATACCTCTTTCATTCTTTTTATATGAACAGATAGCAAAAAATCTATAGTAATTTCTATGGTATGCAAAAACAGTAAAATTTGAATAAAATTTTAAAATTATTATTATCATTCAAATTTTTGTTTCAAGAGTACAAAAACTTCCAAATCATTTTTAAAAAAATGTTTAAGTAAAAACAATTTTGAATATTTTTTAAAAAATATTGTTTTTAATATTTACTAGTAATAATTTGAATTGAAAACCACTTTAAACGTTTCAAAAGAGCATTGAGTTTTAATTTTTTGCATATGAATATTCTTTTTATACACGTGTATTCCAAAAAGACTTTTTTGTTCAAAAACTATTAAACATAAATTTATACATCAACATTTCAGTCTAACACTCCCTTCAAGCCAATGTGAGAGGTTTGTTCATTTGTCCCAGTGTGAATTCTCAAAAGTGAAAATATTAAACTCATATAGTAATGTTACATTGAAATGTATATCTTATAAGAACATTTATTCCAGTTTAAAAGCAATGAAGCATGCTGATAGGCGTGTCAACTGTGAAGCAAAAACGCCTATCCTACCAAAGTGACAGGTCATGCATATGTTCCAGATACGCCATTTTAATATGCAAATTTTCACGAGCGTAAAGATTAAAATCATACAGTATCATAGCATTAAAAGAGTATTAAAAATATTACAAGAAGGTTTACTTTTGTTTAAATGCAATGAAACCTATGTTAATATATTAAACTTTCGGTCATATTAACACACTAGTCTTTCTCGAAATTCATCTCTAGCATATCTTTCTTTTACAAGAAAATGGTTGCATCAGTTAAAAGAAAAAATAAAGTTATACAATTTAAGTTTATATATATATATATATATATATATATATATATATATATATATATATATATATATATATATATATATATATATATATATATATATATATATATATATATATATATATATATATATATATATATATATATATATATATATATATATAAATGGGTTTTGAGCAATAAGATTTTAAAACTTATTATTTTAAATTTTTTATTGAAATATTGAACCATTTTTGTCAAAATTTTAATTTTCAACATGTTTTTAACAACGTTAACTCTCCCCCTCCCATATTTCGATAATTAAACATGCACTTCTGTTATCGCCTCAAAATGCATTATTCCAATTAAGAGTAAATATGATTTTATGTCTAATTTCATATAAAAAAATATATTGTCGATTAGCAAAAAAATCTGTATAGATTAAATTTTATGATTACTTATATTAATTATTTTATGTTGATGGAATATAAAAAATAAAAAAAAATAGTTTGAATGTTAACTCTGTTACTTTTCTGGTTTGCTTTTCTACTTATAAATTATGACAAAATGCTTCATCATTCATCACTTCCAGAAATCGTAACAAGATTTTTAAAAGAAACTTTTCTCAGTTTTAAACAAAGCTTAATTATTATGCCGAAAAAGATCATAATAAAATTAAAAATAATATTGCGAACGACTTTTCAGAAATGATAACTTTTCGACGAACAATTTCTCGCCATTTGCAATCAGTATTAACATTTCTGTTGATATCTTTATTGAATGTTTAGCTCTTCATATCGAATTTATATTACTATAATTATGTTTAGTTTCATTTCAAAGGGTAATTTACTTTAAAACAAGAGCTCGCGTATTTGATGTTCCATTCTTTGAAGTTTATTTTCCCAAAGTTCATCAAGGGATTCGCAATACCCTCAAATAGTGTTTTAAAATTGACTAACTGTAAACAAATTTACTTTGATCCTTTCCAATCACTATAATTGAAAATCAGAACTTTGTTTATTCGAAAATTCGAATTAGGAACCTTAACTGCATGCAATTATAGAAACACTTTTAGACTTTTGTCCTAGATTTGAATTATTATTTGTGATAATAAATAACCTTAAACGTCAGTGATATTTAAATAATTTTATTTTAATTTCAATCGAATTTCTTATACCAATAGACTTAATTATTGTAATTATATGTTATAATAAAACTGAGTTTTTATCCTTAGCAAACTGTTTGTAATAAATTATTTTAGAAATAAGAGTTTCTTGTCTAAGCATCGTTGAAGTATGGAATAATTAAGCATGTCGAAATATAAGTTATCTTTGAAGTATGAAGTATTACTATATTGAGAAAAAAAGTATAGTCAAACTCCCTGTATATAGTAAATTTTATCGTGTCTCTGGCTCTATGGTAACAAAGAAAAAGCATGGTAATTTTTACTGAAAAGCTTTGGTGTGCTAAAGAGTGGTAATTTTATCATGATACCTAAGATTCAGCTTTTAGTGTCTAATTTTCAGTTTTGTATTTTTACTGAATGTTAATGTATGGTAATTAGAACTATAATTTTAAAAACCTGAATTTCCGGTAAACCTTTATCGTATGAATGGATTAATTACCAAATTAATCGTTTAAATACCGTATATTTTGGTTTTTATAATCAGAATTATGTTGGTTTTTTTTGTACCAGAAACGTCAATATTATTTCGTACTGTAATTTCAACAGAATTCTTTTCTCCATGTAGGCATTATATTAAATGAAGATGCTTTCTATCTAGGCAAAGTATGAAATATGAAAATAATTATACACTTTGCATTGATTGCGTGTAAGCATTTTTTAATTAATTATTTAGTCGGATACTTTCAAAATGTGTGAAATATTAATCATATCGTGATTTTCCTCTTGATATTTTAAAAGCTCCATGCATTTATTAGGCATTCTTCAGCATGAAGGATTTCATGCATAAATAGTAACATGCTTACATACTCGAAATTTTATAATAAATAATCTTTTTTTTATTCTCTTCACTAGTCTTTAAAATGTGAAAAAAAATAGAGTAGATTTTTTAACCAGACTTTTATTTAACCTGATTTATGTTTAATCGTACTGAATTACAAAGTGGTAACTTTATGATATTATTTTAGTTAAAAAGGTATAACAAATGAGGAAGAAATACAAATGAGGAAGGGAAATTAGTTTAAAGAAATGCTGATTTTTAATTCATTTTTTTGCCATACCATGAATTTCGTATAAGTAAAAAAAGTAACGAATATTTCTTATCGAAATTTAAAATATAAACTCTTCGTTATTCTTTCCTTAGATATTAAATTCTTTAGCAACAATTTCGAATATTTTCATTAATTGTATATAACAAGCAATTAATGAGCCCGGGAAATTAACAATATCTAATAACGAATTATTTTTTTTATATTTAATAAATAATACAGACTTATGTAGTTCTCATAATAATTTCTTTACATGTATCTGTTATAATGAGAAATGGGAAAGTAATTTTGACAAAAATGGAGATTATAAATAAGTTGTAAATATTTCCGGAGAAAGTGAACTTTACTGCATCTCTTCTCTTTGTGATATGCCGTCTGTGATTAATTACATCTGGTATAAATGAAAACAGACTTTAATTAATTCATTTTTATTAAATTGATGAGCTCTTTCTGTGGTCAAATTTAAAAATTGGTTTTTACTCCTAGCGAAGTACATTTAAGGAAACTTTTAAAAATCACTTCATGGAAACTAAAGAAAAAATGCTTTATAAAATTAAAATGAAGTTATTTGTTACTTAATGTTTTAAGATATCTCATTTTTGTATGATCGGGAATCGATGTGTTTTATTTTGTTTAAAAATACATAATTAGTTTATGTATGTCAAATTATGTACCCGTATTGTATATTTCGAACACAAATAAATAAATTATGGTATAGTTACAGTAATAAATGGTAATAACATTTCTTGTAAAAAAAAATCTTGTTAATATAACCAAAACATGCAATGTTTAAACCATTAATTTCTTAATTATTCCGTGCGCATGCTAACGATGCATCAGAAATTTTGGTATTCAAAATTATAGCTCTTTTTGCCACACATTTAGTAAAAAATATTAAACTGAAACTTTAATTTAGCTAAATAAATGATTTTTATACTATGCTCCAAGGTTTCATGATTAAATATATACCAGATTTCATCCCATTTTATAGAACCATATTTTTGTGTAATTTTACCAAAATCATTACCAAAGTGGCTAAACCTTTACCGAAACCTTTTTGGGGTCCCCGTAGATCCTGAAATACGGTAAGTTTTAAAATATTCTGGTAGTTTTAAGCATTCCTTTTTTCAGTGCATTTTAATTCTGAAAATATTCAACAAATGAAAATAAATAGGGGAGAGTCGGTTAGCCCCGCTCACTTGAGTATTGCTTATATTTCAGTATAATATTGAGTAATAATCAATATTTTTGTATGTTTCTATTGTTTGACCATATAATTAAATAATGCAAAGAGAATAAACCAAAAAAAGAATAGTTTAACTTAAAAAAATAGACATTTAAGAAAACATGTTTTTCAGCTCTTTTCAAAATGCGTCGGGTAGCCCCGCCCAGTTACAAAAATTATGTTTTTTGGCTGTTTTTTCAGGAGTAAATGAAAGTGACCAATGTATTGACAATAGATAAACCTCATTTATCATTTTTATCAAAAAATTATTTTATTTATTACATATTTATGTACTTTTAGTGAATTCTATCATTTAATAACAATCATTTAATAACAACAATATTTGTTGTTAAAAATGCATATAACATTCAAATTTGAAGCAATAAAATAATAATCTTTGCAACCGTACATTTATCAACGAAATAAAATTGGGCGGTGATACCTGAGATTCATGTGAGCGGGGCTACCCGAAATTCAATTTTTTTGTAAATTTGTAATTACTCGAACAATTTTTCAAAAATAAACTTCTTTCTTCGTGCAAATTAAACCTAAGACTACATACTTTAATGCTGTATGTATAGAAAAAATTATTTTATAAGTATTAAAATGAAGTTTAAACGAAACATTCAACCAATTTTTCTTAACTTCATGAATACTGTATTCAACATATTTTCAAAACTATTGTTTACCATGTTAACAGCTGCATAAATACTTGAAACTTTGAAAATAATCTCTTTTTAATATAACAATTAATGTCCGATGGCACATTGACTTGAGAAAATATTCTATACATATGAAATTGACGTTGGGCGGGGGTACCCGCTGGGCGGAGCTACCCGACTCTCCCCTACTTAAAATAACATTACTTATTCATTAATTTTTTATTGTAATTTTACTGTCTTAACGAAAAAATTCTTTCTGGTTTCATTAATTATTTTGGCAATAAATATGTTCAACAACTATCTTAAACTGGGAAAAGGAACAGAACTAGAATTCAACTTAAATAAATACAAATGCCCTAGTCTATTAAAAACAAACAATAAATACAATCCCTTTTTTTCAAAATAATAAAAGCAAGTATTTCTTGCATGATAAGGAATTTTGTGGAAAGAAACATATTACGTACTTTTCAAAGTTCATTTTTTTCATATTTTCTTTTGACATACTCTTTTCTTTTTCTTTTTTTGTCCTTTCATTTTTATTTCTTTTACCAATTTTACTTGTAGCAATAGTATTCTTCCCCCTTCTATTTTATTAAAAAAACAATTATTAAATTCGTGTTATACTTTGTGATGTACACAGGAATTCTATTTCCCCAATTAAAACAAAAGCTTTTAGCTTAGTTTATAAGTAAAAATATCGTAGATAACTCTTGAAAAACACATAAAAAAATTTTCATACAAAATAAAATTTATAAATTCTTGAATTTTCCTTTGATATAGCAACGATGTATAAAACAAACAATTTCGTTCTCATAAGAAGTACTATATACGTACTCATAAGAAGTATTATACGATATAAAAAATTTTAATTGGAAGAGTTTCACGTGCATATTTATCACAGAAGAGAAAAATCAAAATGTTACATTTTATATTAAAACTGATATTTTTGTAACCAGGATTACTCAAACTTAAACCATGTTTTTTTACCAATTTCTTCACAAAAAAACTTTTAGACTACTGAGCTGTCTTTTAATTAAAATTCTAGTAAAGAAAACATAATTATGGTTAATAAAACTAAAGTATACTGTTTTTGAACCACGAACTTGATAATTTTTCCGTTTATTTGGTAACAGCTTGTAATAGTTAATAGTAATTATAATAATCATAAAAGTAATAGTTTTTATTACCACGCATTTGGTAAAAAATGCAAAACTTGAAAGTAAATTTAACCAAATAAATAGTTTTTATGCCTAGCACTTTGGTTTTATGATAAAATTACCAAATTTTGTCACATTTACCAAATTTATTCCATATTATAAAACTATACCTTATTGTTAATTTTATCAAAGTGCTTCGGTAAAAGTTACCGTGCTCTTAAATATTCCCATCAAACCAGAAATACGGTAAATTTTACCATATTCTTGTAGTTTCGATTCTACTTTTTTTCACAGTGTAAATTTAATTATCATGATCATTTCAAATTTGAATTATGAGAATTCCCAAACCCAGCATGACATTTTATTTCTTTGGATATAGATTGCTCAAACTCTGCCACATGAACCTCGTAGTGACTAAAACAACGCATCAAAACTGAAAATTATATCTCAAATTAATTTTAATTCTTATTTTTAATTCATAATATTCGATTAATTTAATCCTTAATTTTCTTTTCAAAGCAGCATTTTATTTTTAGAAACTAAGATTAAAAAATGAAAAACTGGGTAATCTAAGACTTAAAACGTTTTTATCTCTTTTGAAAATGAAGTACGAAACAAGAAACTAACTATAGTGCTAAAACAGAAAGCTTCGAGTCTAGTAAGTTAAAGAGTAATTTGAATTTGTTAATCTAAGCAAAACCTAGTTTTTCACGAAAGAAACATGTGTAATTTATGCGTCAAATTAATTTGAATTTTAACTGCTATCTTAAACACAAAATTTTTATAAAATTTACCTCATTATTTAAACCTTTTTAAAACACTATTTCAGCAGTTTATAAATTAAAACATGTCGAAAACGTCTAAACTCTTGTGTAAAAATTAAATTTGTATTTGAGTTAGATTAGAAATTCTTAAGGCAGTTATCAACACTTGAAAAATTTTATTTCCTTAATGGCTTTTAAAATGAATGTATAGCCATTATCTAAAATGCTTTAAAAGACTCAACAGATGCTCTTAATTCTTTTCTAAGGTAAGCATTAATTCTGACGAACGTTATACATTTTTGTTATAAATCTAGATTTTAAAGGTCTGAATATCTTCTTAAAGACTATATATAACCAGTATTTTTAAAATATTTGGACTGTAAGCTTAGTAGGTAACGTACCCAAAGAATAACTCCGAAAATTGATGGATTTTTTTATACATAATTGTTTGGTTAAAAAATATAGAAAATTTATTTCATCTAATTAGACGATAATCAAATAGATTGAAATAGGTCACCAGGCTCTATTCTTTCCTCAAACAAAGTGCTATTGACTAGTTGACTTCAATACTTTAACTCAAATAGGACACTAGTGTCCCTCCTTATAGATTTTTTTTTCAGACTCTCAAATTAAAAGCAAATATATAAGCTGGTATTTTTTTAATTGCAAAAACAATCAAATATTTGATAAATATATTCATATTCTGCAATTTATCTATACTTTCTTTTGTAAATAAAGAAATTTTAATGGTGAATAAAATTTTTTCTTAGATCTAAACTGCAAACTGCTTGAAAAAATTTTACCTTTAACACAGATAGAGACACCGGTATTTCTTGCTGTATTTCATAACCGCAAATTATTAAAGTGCCTAATATAATATTTTTTACTTATTTTGATCTAAAGTAATATCAAATAATGAAGAAAAGTATGAAAAATATATTTTTAAAAAATTAGTGTTCTTGAGTTGCCTTAATTTAAGAGTTTTTAGAATTAATCAAGAACTTTAATCTTTGTGTTTCAAGGAATTAAAACTTAGTGATTAACTATAATATTCAGAATGAAAAATCTATTCCTAAATTTATTTTATATTTCTGCATTTAATAAGTATTTTATGATAATATTTCAATAGATGATTTAGAATTTTAACAAGAAAAGGTTGAAAATTTAAGTTATAATACACATTTTGTTACTGCAGTTTTAAATATCTTAAGAGGGATTCTTCCAACTGCTATTTGTTATTGCTCATTTAGAAATTTTTTTCTTTTTTGAGATTCTGAGAATTAATTTACCCCGAACTACTATTTTCACGAATTTATGACTCCATAATCAAACAAAAATAGGCCAAGGTTTTTGTATGCACAATTTCTTAACCAAAAAAACATACTATATATGTAAACGTATTGTATTGTTTGGTTTTTATTACCAAAATTAGAGTTTTTTTTACTAAAAAGGACGTCGTTACGCAGTTCAATAATTTTATCAGACTTTTTTCTTTGTTTAACAATTGCATCTTATTATGTTAATGAGTTTAACTCTGTCTACCATGTGCATATTATTATTTAAAACATTCTAATTTCTAATATGTACAATAAGAATAGTTTTATATTTAAGTTGTTTAAAAATAAGGAATACGCTGGTCATAATTTACATTAAAGAAGAAAAATAAAGGTTTTTTGATAAATATATAACAACTAAAATGGTATTTTTTCTGCCAATAAAATCAACTGAAAAATTATAAAATTTTAATTATTGTTTAAAGCTGTTTAAAGTATTAAAACGCTGTTTATGGTTTATGATTTTTAATTATAACTAATATCGCTAAAATATTAATTTTTTCAAATACAACTTTTTTACATTGCCCTACAAAATAATTTAATCAACTTTATGAATTTTTCTTTTTGTCTGTTTTTTTTTACATTAATCTATCCAAGCTGTTGTTTATTTAAAAAAAGAACTTCTTGAATAGAACATTTTTATTCATAAAACTGAAACAAAAATATCTAAAAAAAGCCAAAGTTTGGTTAACGATAAAAGTGTTATATATAATTATAAAAAATAAAAAAACTAAAGTAAAAATAACGAAACGCCCCATAAAAATTACTTTTCCCGTTCGTTCTACAAATATTGATTTAACGAAAATTTCTTCTTGAGCAAATAAGCTTTTGTTATTGCAATATACTCACAGTAATAGGAAAACTTTCTTCAATTGCTTGCTGATTTAAATTTCTACTTTTAAACTTTTTTCTGAAAAAATTTAAGAGGGAAAGTATATTACCTGATGGAAAGACATATCTTATATTTAAGGCTGGAATAAAAAATAAACTATAAGCAAGGAAGAGACAGAATTATCGCTTTCACAGTTTCTAGGACTTATCATGCGAGCAAGGTTTAGAAACTGAAGCGTAATTAAAATGTAAGATATACTTTCGATTCCAGAGCTTGATATCTTCAATCTTCGTAATTTTCCTTATTTTTCATTACGATTTTAAAATGTTTGAAAGAAGTACTGGATTTAAAAATTGAATTTCCATTTATTTTATTATGATACTTCAGACTCGAAATGAAATATAGTAAAACATACTATAACTTTACTATAGTAGAGCTGAAATAAATATAAAGGAAAATAAATAAGCAAATAATGATTTTTAAACCTAAAGAAAGCCGTAAAAATAAGCTTAAATACATTTAACTAAATATGATTTAATTTAAAGACATTAACTGCATTTCTAGTTAAAGCTTTGAGACCCCTTTATGACTGTAGAAAAATAATTTTGAGTAAACAAGTAAGTAGTAATTTTGAGTAATAATTTTGAGTAATTTTGAGTTTTTTTTGTCCTTTACAATAGTTTGAAACTGAAATAAAAAGAAACAAAAAAAAGTAATTTTAAGACAATGATAAAGTTTCCTTGGAGACAATAAAAGAAAAAGCATTAAAATTTGCTTTTAAATTTTTTTTTTTTTTGAAAAAAAGAAAAATTAAAAAGAATGGATTCTAGTTAGAAAGCACTTTAACTAAAATTCATTTAAAAGGCCAACTTCAGTTTAACCCTTGAATTTTATGCATTGTACCGACATTTTAAAACCATAAAAAGGAGCTTGAATTGCATGCAGACATAGTAAAGAGCTTTAAATGTGCATATTTAAATTTTCTCTTTAGAATAAAAATTATAAAAAGAAACACCGATTGAATTTTGAATTGCTCGTGAGTTATTCTTAGAAAATAATGCGCATTAAGGAAATCATACACTGTTAAAAAATTACAATAATCAAATTACAATAAATAGTACCGGCACTGTGGTTACTAAATCCATTTTTACCAGAACATGTTACGGAGCAAAAAATCTGATATACCGTAGTTTTTACAGAATCACTCTATTTAATTAAATTTTATAATTATTGAAATAGAAATTATAATTAACTTTTATAATTATTGAAATAGAAATTATAATTAAATTTTATAATTATTGAAATAAAAATTATAATTAAATTTTACAGTAAACGCTGTGGTATAATATTTTACGGTCAGAGGAATTTTAAAAATTATGCACCCAAAGTGCAGGTACTTTATACCGTAACTTGATACAGCATTTTTTACAGTGTAACTTAAAATGTATAAAAACACTTTTAAGTTCTTTAAATGCGTAATCAAAGTATGAAACTGATTTACAAATTCAGAAAAAGACAAAATAAGTAAATAGCACATAAAATAATAATTCAAATTGGAATTGCACTTAAAGCAACTAAAACCAAATTTGTCTTATTTTAATGTAGAAAGTCAAAATAGTATTCAGGCAGAAAACGAAAAAAAAAATTAAGATATGCTTGTTAGAAAGACAGCAAGATAGCAAGACAGCCAGCAGGCAGTGTGTCTCCTGAAGAAGTGCTGTCTTGCTAACACACATATCTTATAGATTTTTTCATTTTCTGCTTGAATAGTATTTTGACTTTATAAGGTTTTTTAAGTGTGTAAATTTATATTTTTCCTTCTGAATCAAAGTGTTATAATGAAACACCGATTGAATTGTGAGCAACTCGTGTGTTAGTCTTAGAATGTAAAGAGCAAATTGGAAGTCATATGTATTTAGTGTCATAACTTCACTTACGAATTTAACTTATTTTCATTACTGCGTTTATTTCAATGTAAGTTGAAAAAGATTTTTTTCTTTTCCACTTAAAGCAAATATATTTTGAACAAAGTGAGAAAAAACAATGTTTTTTTTTAATTATCACTTTAAAGCTCAAATTCAAAACAAAATAAAAAACCTGTTTATGTGAAGATTAGATTTCTGTATTAGATTTCTAGGCAACAGATGCAGATAAACTCATATTTTTGTGAAGTAAATATTATTATCATAATAATATAGTAAATATAATATTTATGCATATAAAATAAGCTAAAATAAAAACTAAACACGCCTCAACATCATTAATTCAACGCAATTATTGCATTACTACCATTAAGACTTATTAAAGAGATACGTACATGATACCCGGGAGAAAAAGTTTGGTAAAATTACCGTATTGTATAATAATCCTATTTTTGGTATTAAGAAATATATATATATATATATATATATATATATATATATATATATATATATATATATATATATATATATATATATATATATAATATATATATATATATATATATATATATATATATATATATATATATATATATATATATATATATATATATATATATATATATATATATATATATATATATATATATATATATATATATATATATATATATATATATATATATATATATATATATATATATATATATATATATATATATATATATATATATATATATATATATTTAAATATATATAGTTTTGGTAATAAAAACCAAAGCATATGGATTTTAAACCATTCATGTGAGTTTTTAGTTCGTAAGGTATCGGTTAACCGAAAATTCTGGTTTACAAGAATATAGTTCTAATTACCACACATTTTTCAAAAAATATAAAGCTAAAAAAGTAAATTTGACCGAATGAATGGCTTTTATTTTATATCATGCTCAAAAGTATTATGATTAAATTAACAAATTTTACCACATTTACCTAATTTTATCACATATTCTGAAACTATTTTTTGTTGCTACTTTTACCAAAATCATTGCTAAAATGGCTCTGTAAAAATAACCGAGGTATTCCCATAGATCCAAAAACAAGGTAAATTGTCCAATATACTGGTAGTTTTGACCATGTTTTTTTTGTATTAGAGTAGATTCAAGCTTGTCTAAAATAAGAACTCCTCCAGCCATTCTTCTATATCGGTGGTGATAACTATGGTAACGAGGTATAACTATTTCAAATAGAGATGTGGGATCATTGCTTAGGAGATATTTTGACTTGGGTCGGCAAGAGAAAGAGAATCCTTTACTTCAGTCTATTGTGTTAGCTTTAGAGTGAAGAGAAGCTATCCTCCCTGAAAAGCGCTATTCTTGCTTCCATAGCAGCAGAAAGCCTCAGACTTTTTGGCGGGGGGAGTTCTTACAGCAGACAAACTATATAAAACTGATTAACCAGTTCGCTAGAGTAAACTTGTAAATATTCTTTCAAAGAAGGCTACTTCTTTAACAGAATGATGCACAATTCAACGATTTATTTGAAGACAAAGGGTAAAGATTTTTGTGAGATTTGTCGTTGAATGGTGGCATTTTATGACAAGTACTGTCTAGGACAAATGCATATGAACAAATGTTGTAAAAGCTTTTTTGGAAAGATTGCATTAGTGCTGGATTTTGCAAGAACAGGGCAAACAATCATCATCATCCTAAAAGAATCATTGCTGCTGTTGATAAAAAAAGAGATGCTTAACGGGCTGTGATGACCTATTGGTTAGAAAATTGGATTCTGGTTCGGATGAGGAGGGATTTGACACTTGACTTCACCAAGCCCCATCGGGTACATGCGTGCTCTCAAAATATACGAAATCGAAAGTAGTCAGTCTCTGATCAGTACCATGGGTACAGGGATCGGGAGAAAATATTCTTCCCCTTCAGATCTATTTCTAAATTCAGTGCTCAAGAGCAAACAGTGCAAACACGTCATCGGTGCATGCGTTGCTATGGCAAGCACTGTTGTTTAATACTTTTTTTAGAATTATTTTTTCATAAGTTCATTATGCAATAATATTTTTGGTGAGTTTACTCTTGAATTGTGGGACCTGAGAGAAATATTACTAAAATTGACAAGAAAGAAAATTTCCTCCCGTAAAATTAAAACGCACAAGGCTCAACGGACCATCTGAACTGTTGACTAGATGCTTAATTAAATAAGGAAAACGTCTCCCAAGGAATGAGAATCTCTTTATTGACAATTTCAGAATTCATCCCAAGAAAATTTCCTCCCGTAAAAATAAAACGCACAATGCTCGACGGACCATCTGAACTGTTGACTAGATGCTTAATTAAACAAGGAAAACGTCGCCCAAGGAATGAGAATCTCTTTATTGACAATTTCAGAATTCATCCCAAGAAAATTTCCTCCCGTAAAATTAAAACGCACAAGGCTCGACGGACCATCTGAACTGTTGACTAGATGCTTAATTAAACAAGGAAAACGTCGCCCAAGGAATGAGAATCTCTTTATTGACAATTTCAGAATTCATCCCAAGAAAATTTCCTCCCGTAAAACTAAAACGCACAAGGCTCGACGGACCATCTGAACTGTTGACTAGATTCTTAATTAAACAAGGAAAACGTCGTTCAAGGAATGAGAATCTCTTTATTGACAATTTCAGTAATAGTTTTAAGATCTCTCAGAGAGTAATTTGCCAAAAATAGCAATGCATAAAAAACTTAATGAAAAAAGAATTCTTAAAAGTTATTAAACCGCAGTGTTTGCCGTAGTAACGTATGCAATGGCGATGCGTGAGCACTGTTTACCCAGGAACATAGACGAAGTTGCCTCACTATTCGTGGGGTTCTGAGTCAAGACGTACGTTCACCCTCGTGGTGCTCTTTATTAAAACGAAAGGCGAACCTTCCTGACTTAATTCGCGAAAGGTCAGTGGTTGGCGAGCATGTCTATTCCAAGTGTCATGAGAAGCAACAACAATGAGATGTTTAATAAGTTATGACTTATCACATTCATTTACAGTACTCTGTCCGAGTAAATAAATGAGTAATGAGTAAATTAACGATCAAAACATGTTTTATGTAACTAAAATCTGCAATACTTAGCGCAATTTTGCTTTTTTTAATACTTTAATTGCTTTCAAGTTAATTTTTAATCAACTGTGCGTAATTTGCACTGGACTTCTATTCTGTAAAAAATTAAATAAAGGTTTTGAATGGTGGCATGTCCGATGTATTTCTGATGCTATTACACAAGCACATTTCTCATTCGCCAAAGCCTTTCTTTCAAATGTTTCTTGGAATTTCTTGAAATATCAGTGGTAACTTTTTACTCATATATGATTGTATTTTGTATTATGATTGCTAAATTGTACGATATTTCAATTTAAAATTAATTATAATTTTGAATTGAAATATGGTCCAATTTAATATATATTTTTATACATTGTGCTGTAGTTCAGTTAATTAAAATTGACATACTTTATAATAGAGTTCAACCGAGAACCGTATTTAGGTTGAGAGAAATGTGAATGGTGTTAGGACTCAAAATATTAAAATTTTCAAAAAAGAATAGAGAGTTATAAATTTAGAAGTTATATAATAAGAGAAACTATAGTTTAAAAAACTAAACATTTTCCTTGAATAATTTTCTACACAATATGTATAGGTTCGTTTCTATAAGGAAATAGAGCACACAATATTACAGCTCAGAACAAAAACAGTAATAAATTACCGTAATAGGATAAGCTTTAAAAGAAATGATTTGTTATTCAAGGAGCTGATTTAAAGACATTAATTTAATTTTCTTTCACCGATAATCAACATATCAACAACAGCTGAGGTTAATCAATCATGAATATGCAGATTGAATTCTACCGTGCATTGAATAAATGATTGGTGATTTAATTGTAAATAGCATTAAATCTTTCTGCTTACGTTAGAAACAAGGAAAAAGAGCAATATCTAAAAATCAAATTAATGGCTCTGAAATAATGAGAATGAGCATTTATTCACTGGATGTTTGTGTAATTCAAATTTAGAAAAATAATTTATTTAACTGGTTCCGGGAAGTATTTAACCAGTAACTCTCAACTAACGATTAGTTTTAGAGCACTAATTTTTTATTCTGTCTTGCATGAAATATACGAGTCACATTCATATACAATAGGCTTACTTTAAATTTCGTGTTTCGTATATTTAATAAATTTGTTCACTATTTTATTTATAAAAGAGTACTTTCAATAAAAGCTGCGTTCATTTTGGAAAAAATTAAAAAAAAAAAAAAAAAAAAAACACTTTTCTGTAAAAGCTGTAAGCGAAAATTTTTTTGGTACACTGTAAAAGATTCCGAATAAAATAACGGCATAAAGTACCAGCACTTGGGGTGCATGATCCGTGAGAACGATTTTGCCGTCAAATCCATTTTTGCAGCAAAACATTGTACCCTAATTGTACTGTAATAATTACCGTAAAATCACACTGATTAAATAACACACAGAATCACTCTGATTAAATAAATGTTACCGTGAAAACTACGAGAAAACAGATATTTTGCTCCGTAACATGTTCTGGTAAGATTGACTTTTAAGGTAAAAAGTGCCAAGAACCTGAGTACCGGTACTTTTTATCGTAATTTGCTCGGAATTTTTTACAATGTAGATTGAAGACCAACTAAGTAAGAGAAAATAATAAGTCATCCACTTATTTTAAGAAATTATAACAATATTATTTGGTGATAATAAATTTTTATATTAACTAAAACTTATTTTGAACTGTTGTAACAGTTACTCTATCATGACAAACATTATTTATAAGAAACGCAAAGAGAAATGAATCACTCTTTTTATAACAAACTATAAAGGAGAAAACACATTTTTCCTTGATAGATTGAAAACTAAATTGGTGAGAATTGCTGTACTCACGCAATTTTTCTGAAAAATTGCAAAAATATATCATTATAATCCTAAAAATATACTAAGAGATATTTTAAACTTCTACAAGGATTACTCCTTTTCCTTAACATAAATTGTCTATGAAGTGAAGGAAAAATGAAATAAAATTGTGAAGAAAAAACAAAATAAAAGTAAAAACTGCAAATGTGAAAACCTAATTATCTTAAGTATATTGAGCACTAAACTAGTAAGAGGAATTATAGTTCAAATAATTATTCTGAGAAAATATTAAAATATCTCCTAATAAAAGTAAAAATTTACTAGGAGGTATTTTAAACTGCTGAAAAATTACTTTATTTCGTAACCAGAAATTGTGTAAGAAGTACGCAAAACGAAAAAAAATGTAATAGTAAAATCTATAAACAAGAAAAACTAATTTTCCTCTATGTGTTGAATGCTGAGAGGAGTTGTAATTGAATAAATTATTCTGAGAACCCAGAAATTGTCTAAGAAGTATGTAAAAAAATGTTATAATAAAATCTATAAACAAGAAAACCCAATTATCCAATGTATGTTCAATACTAATAGGAGATGTAGTTGAATCAATTATTAAGGGACATTATAAAAATTACTTTGAATAAACTTATAAGCTTACTCTTACTGAACTTTTCCTTACTCTTAGTTAACTATCACTCGTATTATATGCTTAGTAAGCTTTTCCAAGAGTGACTGCAGTAATAATTACTGTCTAATTATTTTATTTACTTCCTTAACAGAAATTGTGTATTTAAAATACGCGAAAAGAAAATAATTAAATAATAAAAATTAGAAACGAAAAAACCTAATTTTCCTAAGTATATTGAATAATAAATAACTTAGCAAAGTTATAATTCAAACAATCACTGAGATAAAAAATATTGTCAAAACTACCAGAATAGGGTAAAATTTGGCGTGTTTCTGGATCAATGAGAGCACCCAAAAGCTCCGTAATTTTTACCGAATCACTTTGATAATGATTTAGGAAAAATTAACACTAAAAATATGGTTCCTTAATATTTGATAAATTTTCGTAAATGTTGTAAAATTTGATAATTTTATGATAATACCTTAAAGCAGGACATAAAAGTCAATTATTCGGTTAAATTTACTTTTCAGTTTTGTATTTTTTATTAAATGTGTGGAAATAACATTTTGAAAACCGGAATAAAAGGAAATCCATTACCATATGAGAAGGAAAAATTACTAAAATAAATGGTTTAAATACCGTACATTTTGGTTTTTTAAAGAAAATTATGCTGCTTTTTTTTTTCAGAAATGTCATTACCATATTATATTAATTATATTAATTTTACCTGATTCTTATAGTATATTATTATTTCCAGAATTTTAGAATAAAAATATCGTTTAATAAACTTAAGACTAAGAGATGCTATAAACTGCTATAAAAATTCTTGTATTTTCTTAACAGAAATTACCAATAAATTACGCAAAAAGAAGAAAAATACTAAATATTAAAAACTATAAAAGAGAAAATCGAATTTTCCTAGGTTTATGGAACACTAAATCAGCGAGTTGATTTCAGTTCAAACAATTTCGAATTAAATTATTTATTGATGATTTATGATTTATTTTATAGATTTACGAGAAATGATTTATTTCATAAACAGAACTAGTCTATAAAAGCAAATAAGTCAATAAGTTCTTACATTCTTCTATTGCCCAGAATGAAATGATAATGATTTGATGATAATGTTTGATAATGATGAAACCGGCAAAAAACTTTCTCACGTTGCTTTTTTTTCAGAAATTAACTCGTCGCAAAGATTTAAACAAACTAAAATGCATCAATTATTTGTATCTGGCATCACTTACTATGCGAGTTTGTTGAAACTATTGCCAGATAAAATAAATTGGATGACTATTCTATGAATTTATGTTTATTTAAAGCCATAAAATAAACTTTATTCATGGGATACTTGGGATTTTGCGTATGTTTAGAAAGTCAAATGAACAGAAACGAATATTTTAATTGCTGGTTATATTTACATTGAAATGACCTAATAAAGAACTCTTTTATTGCTCTTAAATATTTATGAATAATACTTAGCTCTGAAACCCTTAATGTTTAAGAGAAAACGAAATAGGCAGTTCTATTAGCAAATGTACTTTTCATGAAATTTCTGAATAAAAAAATTTTTTTATGCAATGACATTTATAACAGTCTATTTTGATTCTAAAAGTCATTTGAAGATTTATTTTATTAATTTTTATAGGTAAGGGAGCTTTCATGCTAATTTTCAGTATGTATTTAACAAATGTGCATTATTGATTTAAACCAAATTCTTCACCTTATTACAACTACAAATTCTTCTTTTTATTACGACTAGAAAATATTAGCATTGAAAAAAAAATTATTTGTGAGCGTTTAAACAAAATCTAAAAATTCAGCGTCTCGGGAAAATCGTAATGCAGAATTTACTCTCTATAACAGTATACTAGTATATTAAATTACAAAAGAAAATTAATCTAGATAATAGTAAAGAAGAGATGTGTAATATGCAATAGCTTCTTACTATGCAACTCTTCTACTGTGACTAAAATTGATGGTGAACTCAGCAGAAAATAATCTAATGAGATGGTTGAGTGAAAATGAAGATAAAAATGGAAGTGTTCTATTTGCTATAGTTGCTATATTTCTATTTGAAATGTGTCAGTGTATACTGTGAAAAAAGTGCAATAAATTACCAGAATAATAAATATTATTGTGTTCCTGGCTCTATGGGAACACCAAAAAATACGATAATTTTTACAGGAGCACTTTGGTAAATACCTTAGGTAAAATTAATAATAAACATTATTTTATTACTAGATTGTTTGGTAGTGAAAAATTTATAATTTGGTAGTTTTATCATGATACCTTATAGCATGGCAAAAGAAAAACATTTAATTGGTAAATTTTACTTTTCAGTTTTGTAATTTTAAAAAAATTGTGGGGGAATAAGAACTATACTTTTGTAAATTGACACCTTATGAACGAAAGATCTACTAAATGATTAGTTACAATACCGTATATTTTGGTTCTATATGAAGGACAATGTTGTTGTTTTTTTTAGAGGTATCACATACAAATACAGTAATTTCACAACATTTTTTTTTCTCCGTATATAGTGGTAAAAAAATTTCCCTTGTTAAGTTTTTAAAAATGCCAATGAAGTGTTTTGAGCATTTTTGGATCAGGGGATAAAACGTTCACCTTCTAAAGAGGTGAACCGGGTTCGAATCTCAGCGATGACTGGTCCATTCAAATTCGACACCTGGCTCGCACCGACTTCATTGCTTACTTAAAATATCCTCAGGGGTGGATGAATCATGGGTTAGAGTTCCATTACCGTTAGGCTAACCGTGTGAGGGTTTTCCTCTCCATGATCGCAAATGCGGGTTAGTTCCACCAAAAATTCCACCACGCAGGCAAATTTCTCCCAATACTTTATCCTGGAGTTCCTTCGTCTTCTGGATTGGATTCAAAATTACAAGGCTATGGAGTTGAACATTAGTAGTCGTATACCCCAAATTGAATCGGCAGTATAATGATGGTTATAAAATAAGATGAAGTATTTAACCGAATTTTTTATTATGTTTTTACATACAAAATGCACAACTCCGTACAATCTAAATAGTACAACTCCGTAGTCTTAGTGTTCCATTCTTGAGATTTAATGTATTTTTAAGCTTTTAATAGCTATTGTGCCTCATCAATTGCTACTGCTTTAATTTTAAATAATTAGGTCTTCAAACCTTTATTTTATGAAGATACGGTTACAATGTCAAAGAGAGTCTTGAAAGAAAGAATTTTTAACATTAAAAAGAAAATAGAAACGTTTTTTGCGGAGTTGAAAACTTTTAAAATATATTAATAAAGCTAATTAAGCTTAACAAAAAGATTTCAGATGCACATGTGTCTGGTATATTAGTGAAGGAAAAATATCAAAGCCTGCACTTTAAAGAAACTGCATGTGTGTAACTCCATTTAAAAATAATTCTTTGCTTTGTTAAATCATTTCGAAAGTCTTGTCACCTCATTAGTGTGTAAATTCTGAAGAGATGATTGCAATCTTAATAACAAGAACAGTGGAATTGCAATCGTGAACAAGTGAAGTAATTACTGTTAACTGAATTTCATGCCTTTTTGCAGATAATGAGATTTACATCTTTGCAGTGAAAGATCTATGCAACTTTTTGTAATTTTTGAGGGATTAGGAGTAAGTAAAAATATTCAATAATAAAACAAAACAAAAGTTGTAAGTTACTGTATTAGAATTAAATTTTTAAAAGTATTAAACAACAAAATTTTAAGCATCACTGTGAATGTCTTCCTGAATATATTCATTATTAATCGTCACTTTACTACGATGTGCTTTATATTTTTAACATACTTTTAAATGAGATAAAAACCTAATTATTACATTTTTTTACGTATACAACTAAATAAAAAGTTGAAGCTAATCAAATAAAAAATTTCATTCAAGCAATATGTTCTTATTTTAAGGGCTTTTTTCAACCAACATACTTTAATATATAGTTAAACAACCATTTCTGTATGAAGTCCTAAGCAAAGAACATGTTATATTTCACAGTAATCTAAGGTCTGAGGCTAAAATGAGGTTGAGATTCACTTCTGGAAAAAGATTCTCTTCTTGAAAATGGTTCAAACTTCAAGCTTGTATCCAATAAAAAAATTGTTATAGTGAGAATCAACAATACTGATGAATAATGTCATTAAAAATGCTAAAAAAGTTCATTACATTATTTACTTTATTTCATTTTATAACCGTCGTTGAACAGCTGACCCAATTTTATGGGTTTACGTCTACTAATGTTCAACTCCGTAGCCTTGTAATTTTTAACCCAATCAGGAAGACAAGGAAACTCTTGGATCGAGTATTAGTAACAAATTTATATCAAACAGTTAAAAAATAATAACAAGCATACAGATGCCGCATGCGTTTTTGCGCCTTGCTCGGAAGAAAAAAAATTCAGACGAAATTACCGTAATGTGTGGTAAAGCTATTTCTGGTTAGAAAAAAAAGCATAATTCTGGTTTAAAAAAAAACATTAATGCATGGTATTTAAACCATTCATATAGTAACGATTACCGTTCATATAGTAATGGTTCATAAATTCTGGTTGGCAAAACCTTTGTTCTTATTATGAAGCATTTAGTGAAAACTCATAACTGAAAAAGAAATGTAATCGAATAAATGGTTTTTGTGCTTTGATCTAAGGTTTCATTATAAAATTTCAAATTTTGACAAGATTTACCAAATTTTATCACATATTATGTAACAATATTTTATTGTTAATTTTACCAAAATCCTTACCAACACGTTTCGGTAAAAATTATCATGCTCTTTGGTGTTCACAAAGAGCCTAAACATAGTAAATTTTACCATATTTTGGCATTTTTAACCATAATTTTTTTCTCAGTGACATTTCAGAGCACAACCATCGAAACCACTTCTGTGACCAATGTAGTAAAATATGCAGTAATATACGAAACGTTTTTTTGGAGGCAAATAATTTAACATAGATGGGAAATTGCAAGAGCTATAATCTAACTTGACACACCCCCTCGACTCCAAGTGTAATGTTTCATATAAAGCTTTCATATCAAAGGAAGTAATAAATTTTATTTTGTCAAAAATAAAATGCAATATACATTTAATTGACCATCATATTTTTGAACAAATATTCTATGCTTATTTTGCTCATTTCCAATTGATAAAATTAAATTTCCTGCATCTTAAAGTAAAGAAAAATATTAGTTACAGAGTTTAAAAACTCACTAAAATGATCATTTAAAAACATTTATTGATAAATATATCTAAGGAAAATCTTTGTAGCCTACATTTGCCTTGTTAATACTTTTTTAAAGAAATTTTAATTAAAAGATTTGTTTGTAATTGTAATTTTTCAGTTTTTTTCTTTTGAGACCTATTAAACAAATCTTTTTGAGACAAAGTGTTTTCAATTTAATTAAAAGGAACTTTGCATAATTTCCAATTTTTTTTTATTCAACAAACCAATTTTGTTTTAAATTTTACATATCATTATTCGTTTTGACATCTAGCATTGTATTTAATGTTTTTTTTTCAAGCATAAAAGAAAGGTTTTTTGCACGCTGTACAAAAAAAAGAAAGGCATGTCTTCCTTCGAAAACAATTAAAGTACAATCAGTTCCTTAAATGTGAGAAAAATAGTTTGATCACTTAATTGGAAATGCGCTTATTCTCTATTTAATGAAAAAAAGTATATTTCTGACAAATTTGAAACTGGCAAGTGAGATGAAAGTTTTAAAAACGGTGATATGATTTTAATCAGAGTTTTTCTAAAAGCAAATTTAACTGCTGTTATAAAGATATCCATTATCTCACAATGAATCCCTTTAATTAAAAACTGAACATTTTTCGGAAATGAAAAAATTTTGCGTCTTGTTTTAAACATATCTATGCTGACTTTAATATTTCTTTTCAAATTGCAAAACGGATATTGATCGAAATTAAGAGAAACTAATTAAAAATTTTGCTTTTTAAGAAAAAATTTGGTAAAATATTCATTTTCACGGAAAAAATGTATTTTCAATCTATTTATTGTGCATCAAGAAAAAAAATTAGTTACTTTAAAAAGATATGGTTTTAAGTAAAGTAAACTACGCCAAACAGTTAATGAATGGTAATCAGGATAAAATGGAGCGATTTTAGAAGCCAACTATCTTCAGAAAGCCAGCTGTGTAACTACGAAACTTCGATTGACGAACTTGCTGCCCTGGACCACAGTTTAAACCACAATAACTTACTCAAAGAGGCCGCTCTATACTAGTCACCTAGTCAGTATGACGCCAAAGGGCACAACCAAGATTATTCCTTTGATTTTAAGTTTTAAGTAAGGGGTTAAGAATATTAACTATTTGCTGAATCCAAATTTTAAATTGACTGAAAATAGTATTTTATTTTATCTTTTTATGGTTAATTAGCATTAAAATCTTCAGGGTTAATTGAATAGTAAATAATTTTCTTTTAAGAATAAAGAAGTTATTATAAAGTAATATTAAATGAAGAAAAAATTCAGGTAAAATTGCCGTATTAAATAGTAACAAAATGTATTGTAAACAAAAACATAGCTCTGGCTAATAAATCCTAATTATATGTATTTAGACCATTCATTTGGTAATTTTTTCATTTGTATAGTAAAGATTTAGCGGAAAGAATTCTGGTTTTCAAAATAATAGATCTTATTACCTCACACATACTAAAAAATACAAAATTGAAAATTAAATTTAACCCAAAAATTATTTTTATGCCATGTTCTAAAATATCATGATAAACTTTCCTAATTTTACCACATTTACCAATTTTATCACATATCATACACCATATTTTATTGTTATCTTTACCAAAAACATTACCTAAACACTTCGGTAAAAATTATCGAGGTTTTTGGTATTCCCATGAAGCCAGAAATACTGTACATTTTACCATATTCGGGAAGTTCTGACAAATTGTGTGAATGAATGCTTCATTTAAAATTAATACCGAATTGAGTGTGCAGTTAAATATTAACACCAAATCAACAGTTCGCTGATAAAGAAAGTTGTGTGTTTCGATGCTCCGTAAATTTGACAAATAATTAGTATGTAATTAAAATAAATAGTTTAAATACATACTAAATATTTGCCAAAACTAATATTATATGACAAATCTTAAATTTTTGTACGAAATGTTGGTAGGACTTGTTTTAAACATATTACAAATACCTTTGAATCATTATTAGAATTTTAAATGCTAATAATTGTGCAAATTCGAGATATAGGGAAAAACAGTGGCCAAGACGGCGGTTAGTTTACATGAAATGTGCTAATAAAATGCGAGTTAGAATAGATAGCTAGATAGAATTAGATAGAATTGACTTGTCAGATAGAATTGACAAACTGGGCATAGCATATTTAATACTAAGTAAGATTCCTTACTGAATGATAAAAATATTTTTTGTGGTCGATTATATGCTAAGTAACTTCAATCTTCTTGTTGGATTGATTTGACAAACTTCACATATAAATTGCCATAAAATGAATACATGCTTTTGGTTGTATAATATAGATATTTACTTTTTCATGAGATTTTGAATTCATATTAATGTTCTGTTTGAGCTCAGTACGAACTAATTTTATTTCAGGAAATATTGTATGTATGCATCCCAAATTTATGATTCTTGTTTTAGATTACATCGCAAAAGTAACTTTTTAAAAACTTAAAGAAAAAATAGCTGATTTTTATGTGTTATTGTAATTATAAATTTTGGTATTGCTTAAAAAATGGTAGCGGCTACTTTACATCCTGAAGTGTAAAAGAATATTATAGGAGTTTAACTGCACCAGGAACTATTCTTAGCTTTGGTGCAGAACAACACTACTTGGGTGTAAAATAGTTTCCCCCTTTTCGGTGCTCAGATACACGAAAAATTTTTACAGTGTGAAAAAAAATATCGGTTCTCAGCTTGCTTGTTAGTTAATTCTGGGATTTCTTACTTTTGCATACACAAACGAGCAGAAAACTTTATGAAGCCGGTTCAGCTTATTTCCTGTTGGCTTTTAAGATCAAAACTTCTTGACGCAAATATTTTCATGGAAAACAAGGCAGTTAAGGACATCACATGTTGTCCATTTCGTAATGATAAATTAGACGTTCAAATGCACAGCCTATTTATTGCACTTTAATAGCAAAAATTTTATGCACAGAAAATTAGCAACTTGACACACTCAAAAAAACAAAATCATGCAATGATATGGAATCATATGAATGCATCAAGCTTTTATTACTCCTTCAATAAAAATGAAAAATAATTAATTGTCATTTAAATTAATATTTTTTTTAAAATCAATATTGATTAGAAAATAAAGACGGCGATTTTTTTCACTTGATCCTCATAATACATTATTTTTCTTAACATAACAGAAAAAAATTCTTTTCCACACGCTATTTTGAAAAGGTGAAAATTTGGAAAGGGGAACATTTCTAGTATGCACACAAAAATTTTCTTCCTACACTTTTTTCGTAATACTATCCAATTTGGATAAATACGCAACAGTTAGTTCAACTAAATTTATCTTAGATGTAGATAAACTTAACTAATTTTAATTATTCAACTGAAACCACTGCATTTATTCAGTTAATTTTTTGATATGCAACGAAATGCATTAAAATTTTTAAAAAATCTATACAGAGTGAATCGTTTGCGTTTTTTATTTTTTTATTTTTGCCATGGATTCGTTTATTCAAACAGTTTAAACATTTAACTTCCTATTGTCATGCAGAAAAAGGGATAAAATAGTGCAAGTTACTTCAAATAAATTTAAAGTTAGCACAAGTTTATAAAGTAATTCAGCAGGAACTGTTAATGTCAAAGGAGTTCTTGTTAAATGGAGACATCATAACTTATAAGAGTAAATTATTGCTTAAGACATTTCGGATAAAAATTTATAGAGTTTTCGTCTGTACCATTTTCGAGGAACACAAAAGAAGAATCTTAACCTATTAAACGAATCAGGTGCTGAACTCATTCTTGATATTTTACTCATAATCTTATATTCTTAATATTGTCATTCACAATCATATCATTGAAAAGTTTTTAAATGTCAGAGAAAATTAGCATATTTTAGATAAAGCAAGAACTCAGTTTTCGAAAACAGGCAGCAGTTACTGCTTGCTAAATGTATTTGACGTTGTCAGTTGCAATAAAAAAAATGGTTGTCTTTATATCAGATTTTCCTCTGGGCCGGCATAATCAATCAGACTGATTCAATTTACATCGTCATACTTTGCTTGAATAAAAAAAATTTTGATTTTTTTTTCTCGTTCATTCTTAAATCTTTTTAAAATTTCAATCAAAAAACAGAAAAAAAGTAATTTCTAAGCAATATTTTTAATGGTAAATGTTTTTCTGATTAAGAAACATTTTATTGAAGAAAATTGATTAGAGAAATTATTTATATATATATATATAAATAATAGTATATAGTTTATATATACATATAGTTTTAAAAACCAGAATTTCCGGTAAACTGATGGTTTAAATACCGTATGCTTTGATTTTATTTAAAAAAAATTATGTTGCTTTTTTTAAAAGATATCATCACCTTGCAATACGGTAATTGTTTTTCCTTATGTGTTATTGTCCATTTAATTTTATTTCTTTTATGTCTAAAATTTCTTGCAACTATCTTAAAACCTAAAAATAATTATCTCATTTTTATGACAAGCATTGCAGCACAAAAAAAAAATTTCATGCGCTACTATGACTACTATGAGACGAAATTATAGTTAAGATATTTCTGTACATTTTGTTTGTTACAACTTTTGTTTATAAAAATAGGTAAAGGATAAGCAAAACACATTTTTTGAAGTCTAATGAAACGATTAACTTAAAATCAAAACTAATGGCTTGAAGTCGTAATAAAAATATCATACATTCCAAGTAGTCAATAAGTTGTTTTTGTGCATTATTCTATTAAGTAGTAAAAATTCCAGAAGGTTGTAAGGTATCTATCTTGAAAGATTACAAAAGGTCACTTATGGAAAAGAGTGGGTTATTACTAAATTTAGCAGAGTTTTAATAAAGTTTTCAGTATTTTTAAAGCAAAACTAACGAAGTTTTTACATAAAATGCTACAACGCATATTTTAATGGATCATCACACTCTTAATTCAATTTTTCATTACTTAATAAATGTATTTATTTTAAATAAATAAATAACGCATCGGAAGTTAACGTAAAATCTGAAATATAAATTTAATATCTAAAACGCTTGCATATACTATAAAATAATTATTTATTTATAAACTTCATTTCACTTTTATCAAAGATTTCTCATTCTATATGCAATAGTGTTTATTTAATATTTTATTATCTTTAATGCATTTGTCAATCGAATATAAAAAATCTTATAAGAAAAAAGTAGAAAACTAACTTACTTTACTCGTGAATATTTCCGCTTCCTTATTATGGCCCATTAAAGCAAGCTATAAATTTTAAACTGCTTACGTAGGAGTATAAGATAGAATTTATTATAAGGGCGATTTATAATCGTATATCAACATCGTTGAATGTTTTATAGATTTTAAAATGTACTGAAATTTTTCTTCTTCCTTTAGAACTTCAATGCTTTTTGATCATAAAATTTTTAACAACAAAATATAACTAAAAAAATTTAAAAATGAAATTCGCGATTGTGTTCGATTGAAACTTTAATAAAATACTTTAATAAAATACTTTAGAAAATATCAAGTTCTTTTAATTAAAAATTTTAAATATTAATGGAGGAAAAAAGAGTTATACTTTTAAAAAATGTAAAAAAATTTCAAAATGTAAGAAAATGTGCTTACATCAACTGTTATAGGATTACCTACTGATATGTAACATTAAAAAAGATTTTTTTCTTTTAGTTTTCTAGTTTCATAATTGCGGCAAATTACATAAATAAAATTTATAGATTCTAATAGAGATATTACCTACATACTTTATTTAAGGCATTGAATAGCATAATCACATATAAAGTATATTGATTTTTTCTCTCTTTCTGAATTAATTTAAAGAAGTTATTTAAATAAAAATGAATAAAACAAAATTGCTTAAATTTACTGTCACGTCCCACTACTACGTATTATAATAGGTAATAAAGCATTTTCTATTAGATTGATATTTTTATCTTCTATAGTAGACAGAAAACAAGCAAATTAATCCTTCTCCAATTGTTGCTAGAAACGAGACAGTTTTTTATACGAACGATTCAGGAAAAAATAAAATTTTCTGATCAAAGTTTAATCAGTTTTTGGAAAAAACACAATTTATCAAGTGTTGCAGAATCAGATTACAAGGATAAACTTTGATCGCTTTTAAAATGTACAAAAACTAGTTTTTTGATCTGTGAATCAAGGAATTGATTTATAATGACTGAATTTAATAGAAAATGGTTACAAATCAATTTGTACCCAAACCACACTGTTAGAATTGAAACTCTCACTTTTGACAGTTCAGTAATTCATGATCTGTATTTCGTTAATTTTGAGAATAAATTTTTCACGAAATCGTGTTATTTGTGACAAAACGCTAACCCTCAAACATATAACGAAAATGTTTCCTCAACTGGGAACATTATCGCAGTGCGATGTGGGAGATTGTTAACAATAATAGCGAAACTAGAATGAAGGTAGTAGAAACTAGTGTAAAGGGACGAAACGAGACGACTGGGTGTATGGTGGCCAAGGAGTTTTCTCGTACCAAGAAGATCCCGGATTCGAATACCGCTTCGGGCATGTGTGAAATTTTTCTCTGTTCTGTCTGTCCTTTTGTTAGGGAACATTGATCCACCCATATGGCACCTACAATAAAGTGATTATTAGAATTCTTTTTTGGGGGAGAAAGGAGGTATAGAATGACGAAATATTTTTATAATTCGGACGAAATTAGCTTCTTCGAGGAATAAGCAATAGTTATTTCGTCACTTTGAGAAATTTTTGCTTCGAACATACACCATGAAATGGTTTCGTCAAAAACGAAAAGTATGAGCATCTATTTTATATAGAGCATTTTTTAACACAAATTATTGCTTTATAATTGAAACGTCAGAGGAAAATGTTTTTTTTTTTTTAAATTTTTTAAAGCAAGTTTAGTTTTACTAACTCTCTTTTTTTAAACAATCAAAAATTATATTCCTGATAATCTGAGCAAAGAAAGGTATGAAAGTATCAAAAAACCGTTTATTTGTAGAATGAGAGCAATTCGCTGGCATAAAAGCTTTGATGAGTTTAGCGTAAGCAAGGTTTCTGAACATTTTAATTATGATTGATTACGAATAAAACATAATGTTTTTTTATACAAAAAAATTGATATTTCTGAAACTGCATTTCTAGCGTGAGCAATTTAATACCTTTCAAAACCGGTAAAAAGATTTATTTATCTTTTATCTTTCTCAATTTTTGAATTTAATGTTCACAATTATTTTGCCAAATGAAGAGCTTTTAAAAATTAAATTTCTCGAAATACAGATAAAATTATTTTAATAGAGAACAGGAATTGTATTAATTTTGAGATATATTTGTTTCATTTATTTAAAAAAAACATGTTCATTTATTTATAAAATTAGAAGAAATAAACATTCTAAACACTCAAAATTTTGGTTAAATTTTTGATTTGAAGATACACGGAGAAAAATATTCTGGTAAAATTACAGTACAGTATGATAATATGCAATGACTTTTGGTAAAAAAACGCCTTAATATTGGTAGTAAAAGCCAAAATAAACGGTTTTTAAAACCTCCATGTGGCAAATTCTCTATACTTATAATAGCAACTTACCAGAAATTCGGGTTTTCTAAATTTTATTTCTTATTACCACACAATACAAAACTAAAGAGTAAAGTAAATAATACATAACTGTAAAGTAAATTTAATCAAATAAATGGTTTCTATGTCCGTGTTCTAGAGTATTACAGTAAATTTACAAAACTTTACTACATTTACCAAATTTTATCACAAATTATAAAACCATATTTTATTGTTAATTTTACCAAAATCATTGGCAAAGTGCTTCGGTAAAATTTTTTGAGCTTTTTGGTGTTCCCTTATAGCAAGAAACATGCCAAATTTTACCATATTCAGGTAGCTTTGTTCATACTTATTTTCTCAGTGTAGTAAAATTCATTTTATCTTAGTTTATCGAAAACTTTATCGGAAACTTTATGCTATATTATCAAAACAACATCTCAAAAAGTTTGGTAAGTGCTTGAATAATAACTACTGTTGTAATTTTGAATCGTTTTGATACACTTTAAATTATCGGATCATTAAAGAGCAAAATATATAAATATTTATGCCATCTATACATTTGAATAAAGCAAATCAAGCTTATGAACCATAGAACTAGAATAATAGAGCTTCTTTTCCTCTGAAATTGAAATACATATCTCTAAATTTTGCGAAAGAAACAATGATAGATTAAAAAGGTATTTAAAAACCTAAACATTAATTATAATTTAACAAAACGATAAGTAATTATTAATTGTTGTTTCGGAAATTCATAAAGAAGAAAATAACTTTTGGGAAATAATGTAAGAAATTAAATTATTTATGTATTTAAACTACAAAAGAACAATCATATTCGAGAAATATTTTTCTGGAAATTTTGTGTTTGAATTCTGTTAAAATACAATTTTTCAAAATATTTTGTTTACATAGCACCCCAATTCCAATTTTTATATCTTTCGCATTTTCGTTTTGCATAGTTTTTTTTCCTGGTCTTGTAAAATAACTTCTTCCCTCGCTGATTTAAATCTAAATGCCCTACCAATTTTTCGGATATTTTCCCGACTCAGTAAATTCAGTAAAAATGTAAGCGGAAACTGTGTAACACTTTTTTCCTGAAATCTTTATTTTTCATTCCTCTTATTTTGCTCCATTGAAACTTCGTTTCATTTCTTTGATACTATGTTCTGGAAAAATTTATAAAAAAAAAATTTAATTTATTATTCTTTTTGTCAGTATCTCTCTCTCTTTCTCTTTTGACAGCTGTTATTTAAAACACAAAAGAAAACCAAGTTGCCCAAAAGATAACACAGAGATTTAATATTCTTTACAGAATTTCTGTTGATACCCATAAATATTAAGGGAATTTATCTAATATTGAAAGTCTACAAACACTTATTACATTTTTTATATTTTATTTTATTTTGCAGATGAATGAGAAAATAGCTCATGAATTTAATTTTCAATTAATTTTTATATAATTTTCATCTGCAAAATTTTCACTGTTGAGTGTATCACAAAACCTTAACATTATTATATTAAACGTTGTTTAAGACGCCAAGATTGGAATATTTAAGGGAATGAAAGAAAATATATAGTAGAGAGAAAAGCTGTGAAACAGTGTTTATATTTAATTAATACATAAATATATATAATATCATAGACAGCTATAGATTACGCCTTTTTATATTTAAGCCAAAACTTATGCGAAGTGTTCCGCAATGACGGCTTTTAATAAAAATTTTCAATCACCTTAAAAAAATGCTTAATTATTAAGGGCAAAGCTGTAAAACAGTAATTAGATTTAATTTAATACATATAGACAGCTATATTATTGCCTTTTAATATATTTTAACTAATATTTATGCAGAGTGATTTGCAATTACTGCCCTCAATGAAGATTTTCAAAAGTCTCATAAAAATGTGTAATTGTTAAGTATAGGAAAGCGCAATTCAATCTTTTCAAGGATTTCTTAACTATGGATTGCTATTTTATAGTTTCTGTGGGTTATCAAAAATGCTTTTAAAGTCAAATCTATAAAATAAAAAGCAAAAATGCAAGCTTAGAATGTAAGCTTGGAATGCTAAAAAAATGCTTTAACATAGATAAAGTGTATAGGTATTTGACTTTAAGTGCAAAGTTCAAATATCCATGTACTTTAAATCTTATACTTAGAACTATACATTTTATTACATCTGAAAAACTTAATTTATTGTATTTACTAACACAAAATTCTGAAATTTTGCATTGTAATATAAAGATTCATTGGATGTGTCTCACATACATCTCGATTTAAATTATACTTATTAATAACTTTTTATTATGAAATAAAGTCATATTTAACTAATTTTTTTCCATGAGTTCCTTGAGAACTATGGACTGCTTCTTTATATGTTCTCCGAATTATCAAAATTAAATAGAAACTTGTAATCTTAAAATCCTATGAATAATGCTTTTTATATATAAAGTGTATAGATGTAGGTGCGAAAATATTGGTAAGCTATGGTATGGATATTTGACTTTTAGAGCAAAGTTCAAATATTTACTATACTGAAAATTATTAGTCCTTGAATCATTATATCTGAAACACAGAAATTATTCTGTCTGATTAAGTTTACTTATATTGCTTATCATATTTAATTGTTTTAATTTAATGTCTTTTTGTATTTATTAACTCAAATTTATGATAGTTTATATTGTAATCTAAAGTTTCATTGTGCATGCATCACATACGTATACGAAAAAAAAACACGCATTCTTGTCAATTTCCGATTTTAAAACATGTTTTGTACGACAATTCCATTAAGTAAATAATACAAACGTAATATTGAGCCATCCGTAGGTTGCCAGTGGCTCCTTGGTAAAAAAAAATTCTTAAAATCTCGCCGTGACGCTCTAAGTTGGTTGGAAAATTTCTTGAATTTAATTAAGCTAGCTTGAGCCATGGTGGCTCATGGAATAGAGCCACCATGTAAACTGTGAATCGCGTTCAAATCCCAGCGATAACTAGTCGATACAAATTCCATACCCAGCTTGCAATGACCACAGTGTAAGTTTCATTAAAAAGTCCCCCTCGAAGGCATATTTTACAAATCCATTAGTTTCCTTGTCCTCTAGATTGGGTTCAAAATTACAAGGCTAGGGAGTTGAACATTGATTGTCGTAAAAACTAATTTGGTCGGCTGTTCAATTGCTGTTATGAAATAAAATAAAATTAAGATAGATAAAATAAAATCAAGCCATATGCAAGCCATTGGGTTACGCTGTTATCCAGAAACCTAATAGAAATAAAATCTCTTAAAATCTAACGCTACATTGTTGGACTTTTAAAAGTGTACTCAATTAAGCAAGCTTAGTATGGAACCTTCCGTAATACTTTCGGTGTTCTTGTTATGAGTGACCTCTTAGAAATAAAGTGACCCAAAATCTCATTTTGAAATTATTTAATTTCAGTTAGAATTCTTGTAATATAAACTACTATAAACTAATTAATTTAAGTATACAAATATTAATATTGCTACCTCCATGTATCAAGATTTTAATTTCACTAATAAACCTAATCGTCAATTATTTTATGATGATGGCAGCTTGAGATATCTTGATCATTTCTGATAATCAAGTGTCTTGTTTGTCCAATAAATATTGTAACTATGAAAATCTATATAGATATATAAATTAGTCTACTAGACACATGTGATAAATTTTCTATTAGATGTATATAATTAACTACGCTTCTGACTAAGCAATTTATTTTTAAATTTTATGTTTGGTAATGATGGTTTGTGCGTTTGAAACATGTTTGTTCCGAATTTGGAATTGGTCTGTAAAGAATGATGAATTTAAATGGATGACTGTCAATTTCACACTGTAAGAATTACGGTAAATTAACAGCAGTCAAAGCAATTAACCGTAAAGTTTATGGCGAGGAAAATGTATTTACCTTTAAATTCTTAAGACAGTTTACAACTAGTATGGTTAAAAAAAACGTTATTAAAAAAATATACAGCTTTGAAACTATTTACAGCTAGCACGGCTTCACGACCGTTAGAATGAAATTAAACCAGACATTAGGGTTAAAAAATTTTATAGGTAATAGACATTGAAGCAAAGTTGTGTTTCGTCATACGAACCATCTGTTTGTTCTTATAAGTTTAATGGGTTAAATGTGTTTTTATAAGTTCTTTTTCAGAGACTAAAATTGAGGAGTGCAGAGCACTTGAAATTCTCCATGTGTTAAAGGAATGGAAGAAATATTATGGAATCAATGCTGAGATTTGAACCCCCTTGAAGCAGGTTATGAGATTGGCAGATTTTGGCCTTCTCTTTTATACCCAGTTGTGAGAAACAAAGTGGTTTCATAAAAAGGGCCTAGTTAGCTCGTGAATTAAAGTCTAGTAATGTAACCGTAAAAGGAAAAAACAGTCAATAAACGATTTTTCTTACATAAAGAGTTTGAATACCATCTTTCTTAAGGCAATTTGACTGTTTTGGTTGAATGTTATAAATTGACTCTTAAAGGATTGTTGAAATAATTGTAGAATTTTAATCGTTTATTTTCGGAAAAATTTTTAACAGTGCACATACACATATATATTTATTTAATGGAAATAGATAATTACATAACCTCAAAATAAATCACAGTTCTAAACAAAATCAATATCTACCAATTATGTTTCTGCAACAAGGTAGAATTTCATTTAATTACTGCGGTTTAAACAGATTTGGATGAATGAAAATCTAACTTCCTTTAAGTAATTTAAAATCTTATTTATGAAAAAAATACCGCATTTTAAACTTTATTTGATTTTACCAAACTGTGTATTGAAAATTGAAGAAAAATACACATTTCTTTTGTGAGGATCATATACATATAAAGTATTAAAACAAGTTTTCAACCTACGACATAAAATCTAAGTCTTTGACTGTCAAAAAAAAAAAATTTCTGCAGATTACTTTGATTAATCATCTGTAATGAATAATAATGTGCTTCAATAATTTAAAAGCTTGCTTCTTAGAGCCTAAAAGATTAGACATTTCTGACTGCAAAAATTCATTTAGTTAAGATATGTTCAAAATAGTTAAGTATGGGTGCATATATTATAATAAAAAGCAATAAAACAAAACCAATTAAGAGTACCAATTTTAATTAATTCCCCTTGGTTACCAAAGAAATAAATAGCACATAAATTCCACCCTTGCAGACGGTATTTCTAGAAAAGTTTTTGAAACAATACATTTTGTAAGATAACTAAACTTTTATTCCCCAAATTTAATTAAAACAAAGTTTTAAACTAATTTATTAATATTATTATTTAGGTAGTAAACTGGTTTTTATTTCTGCCTGAAAATAACGTGAATGTTTTAAATACGAGGTTAAAATAACGCTTAATAAAATAATACTTAATAAAACAATTCGAGTCCATCTCATTGAAATTTTCAAAATTAATTAATATTATTTTTGTAAACTTAATTAATATTATTTTTGTAAACTTAATTAATATTATTTTTGTAAACTTAATTAATATTATTAAATAAATTAAATAAGAAACATTAGAAACAATCAATACAATGTTGCAGAATCTGTTTCCAAAACATTGTATATAGTATTATATTGCATTTGAAGTAAGTATATGGTATAATATTTCATCGGAATTTGGTGGTGAACAACCCAAATAATTTTTTGTAATAACACCTTATTTTAAAAGTATCAAGTGATGTTAAACCTTTGCAACAAAAAGAAGTTCAATCATTCACACCATTCATGAATAATTTTTGCCTCCGAAAATGTTAATTTTGGTATACGCTTGGGCATCGTTAGATGGCAACCGTGGATTGTATGCAATCGAGCACGACGTTGTGCGAATTTGTTGTCTTTTTACATACTGCAACAGAAACAAAAGTTCCTTGTTTCACTGTTAAAATAGTGGTGTAATATTCTTCTCTATTTGATGTTAACTAAAGCATAAAATTGTGTGAAGTAGCACTATATTTTAAAGTAACACCAAATGGAGTGTTTATATATACTTAAAGGAATGGAGTTAAATCTTAACATCAATAATGTAAGTAGTTGTTTACAACGAGATTACACCATTCGTACACAATTTTAGATTTCAAATTTGGCATACTTTGGATAAAATCAGAATTTTTTTACAACATAATACGAATAGCGTGAGTTTGTTGTTGTTTTACCATTGCTATACATCCACAGAAAAAGTTTCCCATTACAAAATGTAAGTTATGCTTTTAGTTTTGTCGAAAGGATAACTATATTTTAATTTTTATAGATCTGACAATTGTATAAAATAGTTTCGAAAATTTTATTTTCTATCTGCTCCTACTCTGTTAAGACTAACTTATATATTTGTTTTAATAATTTCTATCTGTGCTACGCTTATGTTTCATTTAGATACGAATATTATTTTCAGAATCTGAGAATGTCTGTTAACTGAACTAACTGTTCTCACTTAAAATTGCCTCTTAAAAATTAATTTTGCTAACTATCATGTGTAATCATATCTTGTTATTATAAAGGATAAAATATACCAAATGTTGACAGCTACTTAACACCAAAAGAAAATTGACATTCTTATTGTTTGATTACACCAGGAAATATCCTTTGTTCTTGATCAGAAGCAACAAGACACAAGAGTTATCTGTGGTGTTCCACTACACTACCTTGTTGTAAGGCAGTTGCCCCCATTTTCGGTGTTTTTAACTGTGTAAAGAATGTATATTAGTTGTGTAAAAAAGATAATTATATTTTAATTACAAGTTTTCATGAATTGTACCAAATATTTTCATAATATTTAGTATTTATCTGCTGCTGTTTTGTAAGGCCTATTTTGGACGCATCTAAATACCATTCATATGATGTATGAATGTTTGGTTAGCTAATTTTATTTAAAGAATAAGTGTATTGAAGCATCTTAATTTAGTGATTCTTACTTTATACTGTATC
Source organism: Parasteatoda tepidariorum (assembly GCF_982258835.1). Classification (NCBI taxonomy): domain Eukaryota; kingdom Metazoa; phylum Arthropoda; class Arachnida; order Araneae; family Theridiidae; genus Parasteatoda; species Parasteatoda tepidariorum. Next base: position 82,597,433 of record NC_141761.1, read on the forward strand.
GCAAAAATAACTTAACTGGTTTCTACGTGTATCATATCTTTCGTTATAAATCTTAGTGTTATCAATTAATATCGGTCATAATTTCCTAATACTACTGGCCAGTAGTCAGTTGTAGCATTTTCAAATATGGCCACTTTTTATTATATGTTGCCATTTTCTCTATAATAAAAATAAATAACCTAAATTTTAAAATTATAAGACATTTCTTTTGAGACATTTCTTCATTTCTCTTAACCCCTTCCTTCTCGCTCCCATGAAAATGACGGGGTGAGGTTTCGCCCTCTATTTCTCGCTCACGTCATGTTTCCGGGCTGGAGAGTTCAGTAATAACGGGCCAATAAGAATAAAACTAATTCATTTCTTTTGCTCGGGTAACATTTTATTTCTCATTTTTCACACCAGATGGCAGTACCAGGATATTTTTTATAAAGATTAGTTAGTTTATTTTAAACTAGATGACAGCACAAGATGATTGGATGTCAGGAAAAAAATAGGCACTTTTATGACCATTTTCTTGAAAATTAACCAATCGTTAAGGGGTTAGATAAGAGTAAACAGTAATTTCCAATTCAAAGAAAAATTTTACGAAACAAGGGGGAAGTAAAATAATTCTCAAAACTTTGTACAATATCCATAATAATTTCATCTTTATTATAAAAATTAATGAAATGCAGATGGAGTGCATTTTCGCTTAAAAAAGGTGACAGGTAATGGGTGACAGGCATTTTTTTAATGACCACTTGTGATTTTTAATCACCCTGTGGTGACCGTTAATTTCGTCCTCATACCGCGACACTTTTGCAATTTTTTACAAATAATTTTAAAATTAGAGATGAAAAGATAAAATATTTGGTGAATCGAAATGCCTCTTGTTGTATTACAAAGTATTATTTTACTTCCATGCATTATTTTCCTTACTTATAACTGATCACAATATCAACTGATTACTAGTTTTAATATTTTGTCCCAATTCTTAATTAGGAAACGGGTAATTTTGGATGATCTTTTCGTAATTTGATACCAATGAAATTGATACAATTATTTTTGAAAATCTAACAATTGATAAAAAAAAACTATTTCAGAAAAAAAGAAGACTTAAAAACAAAAGTCTAACTTTTCTAACAAAAATAGTTTTAATACTTTATCAAACAAATTATTAATATCTAAAATATTTTTTTACAATATTTGTTAAGGTCGGACCTGATTTATCAAAACATCAATTAAATTAAATACATTAAGGGCATAATTCACATTTTTATCAATCTATTTTAGAGTTTATCAAAACTATACATAGTAACTTATTGACAATAAATATTTTGAAACATATTTTTTGTGCATTTTTATTGTATAAACTTATTTTATATGAATATTTTCCCCATTTTTTTTCAATCTAGATTTGAATAAATATTTTCAAAGATGTTATTACATGAAGTAAATTGTATTTAAATTACCTATCAAAAAATGAACAAATATATCTAAGTTTATAGATAAATTATTTTTGCTACTGTACTTGTAGTATTTTTATCAAATTACTATTCTACATTATATAATAAAACATAAAGAAATGAACATGGTAAGTTAAACTAGTAGAAGTATAGATATAGTAGTAAAAGTATAGATATAAAAAATGTTATCTATTTTTTGTACGGTATATAAATTTATCACTTGTTATACTATACAAGAAAAAAATAAAATTATTCATTTACTTTGGAAATTGCGAATACTTTTTCTTTTAATTTAATGCAAATATGAAATGAATTTTTTTAAATTAAAAATTCAGAGTAAATCTTGAAAAATTTGATTATAAAATCTAACTTTGGTTGTTTAAAAAAATAATTAAATGAAAATCTTATTGTTACTATGCTTTTATTGACTTGTTTTTATGTTTGCGTTTATAAAATCTTGCAATTGTCATTCGGTCATATTTACTTTCTGTTTATTAAGTTTTATTTGCACTTCTGCGCCGTAGGACAATACTTATTTCAATCTTTTTCTGAGCTCTGTAAGCAAAGTTTATTCTCATTTTATGACCAATTACAAGTTTTTCAATTCAGAATTATTTACTATTTATCACAGCAAAAACTTACATAAAAAGCAAAGATTTCGGCATATCATATACAAAGGAATATACAGCGAAATACATAACACTTAGACACCTTATTTTAGCGTAAAAACAATCAAATAAATCACTTTAATAACAGAACAATTTCTAATATAAAGCCTAACGCATTTTATAATCCTAATATTACCTAACTCTTTTAATTTTCCTAAGAAATAAATATTTATCTGTTTTCCCAACAAACATATTTAATAAAAGTTTTAAGTTGTCCAAATATGACACATAAAATTAATATCTTTTACAATGTTAAGACATTTAATTATAAAACAGCAATAACAAATAAAAATATTTAGCAAAATTTCATATATATATACTGTATAACTTTCGCTAACAGTAACTCGAAAGATTAATATTCACCCAAAAATGTCATATCTGAATCTACAGTGGAAACCATTTATTTTTCCAAGTCAGAAATAACTGATTAAACAATTAAATTTCCAGTAGCATTGAACTTTTGAGGCACAATTAATGTTTTTTGACAGCAACGCTTGTTTTAAAAGTATTATTTATTTCATTTATTCAAAGCAATAAATTACGTACTTAATAATATCAGTAATAAAAGGATTTAAAAAGAAGAGCCAAAACTGTTTTGTTTCGAGTTTATTTATTTTTTCTTTCAAAGTGTCAACCTCAATTAACTGTGAGAATAGATTACTATATCCATGTTAACGGTTAAACAAAAAGGTGTAAGGAAATAAATTAAACTTAATTTAGTTACTTAAATAACGTTGCGTTGATATATGGTCTGTAAATGAATCATATTTCCACTTAGGAGACAAAAACATTTCATAGGTAAAAGAAGAAAAAGCATTCCCGCACGTTGTAGGCCAGGGGAGTCATGGAATTTAGGGAATCACAATTTCGTGATCAACACGGTTGTAGCAATGCGATCAACATTTCGCACAGACCATCTTTACTTCCCAGACAAATAGGTAGTCATCAATCTAAAGCTTGATAGGCTTCAAGCAGCCACTGGGGATCGAAACCCTGTTCTCCACTATAACAGTTGAATGCTATAACCATTGAGACATTGTTAGCACATTGTTTATATATTGTTGCTATTCATTAAGTAATTTAACCAAGTGCCACTACTCTGATTAGGAGGTGATGATCCGCTTAATGTGTGAGACGTAATACGTAGTAAGTAGTTGTACACTACATTCCAATCGCTGTGGTTTGTCCGTTATCATGTCAATGGTTAATTACGCCATCTGAGAAGTGATCAAAATGCATAGGAGAATTAAGTTTCCTAAATATCAACAAAAAAGTTATCTTTAAAAGCAATAACAAATTAGTAACGCGAGAAGTAAATTTTAAAACCATTTACTCGATTGACGTTCGAACTGGATAAAAAAATTTCGAAAAATTTGTTTTTATTATGGAAAAAGTTATACGTAAAAGAAAAACATTTAGGCACATTATCAATTCTAAAAGATGTGAAACAATGGACAATAATACATTGTTTTTATGTTTAAAAGTCAAATAAATATTTTTTTATGTAGCAAACTAATCCCTAACACATTTAATATTCTTAATACTGCGCCTCACTTTAATTTTTCGTAAGAAATAAATATCTAACTGCTTTTATGACACACATATTTAATAAAAGTTTTAAGTTAACCGAAAATGACACATAAAACTAATATCTTTTTTTCAAAGTTAAGACATTAGGTTATAAGGAAACAATAACAAACAAAAAAATTCAGCAGAATTTTCATTTAAATAAATTGTATTACTTTCACTAACAGCAGCCTGAAAGATTAATATTCATCAAAAATGTCAAATCTTAATCTACAATATAAAGCATGATTAATATTAATAATAAGTGATTAAGTAATTAAATTTCCAGTGGCATGGAACTTGATGAGCAAATCTTTTTTACTTCAACTATTGTTTCATAAGTAATATTTGTTATAATTTTTTGAAGTAAAAAATTAAAAATGTAATAGTAATAGTGATAAAATTATTTTTACACATTTAAGAAAAAAAAAGAGTCAAAACTATAATTCGAATTTTTTTTGCTTTCAGAATGTCAACCTCAGTTAATTTTTGAGGACAGATTTCTGGATCAGGTAATAAAATAATTTGGTAAGGCGAAAGTTTCCTATTTTATAGTTAGTAATTTCGTTTATTTTCAATAAAAAAGAAAAAATCAGAAACTATTTTCCGTTCTTGTGTCAAATTATTACAAAATTAATATTAGCGATGACTTTTTTTAGTCTATTTTTTCAAACTATCAGCCCTACAATATAGACTTTATTTCAAAGCAAAATTGGTTTTTAACAATACTAGGATTGCTATTTATAACAGCGCTTACCAATATTTGGAATTTTAAAACATCTAAATTGGTCAGTATAGTACATTTCAATAGCTCACAATTTACCGATAATAAATAATAATTTGATGAAGCAAAGATCATAGACATAAAAAAATAGATTAAAGTCAACTCTATACATAAAAATAGACTTAAGTCAACAAAAACTGAAATTTTTCGTAAAAATATCTCTTAATATCGTATCATTTTTACGTTAAAATATAAAAAAACAATCATTAGATAATATGAGTGTAAGAGATGCTCAAATGAGTAGTAAACATGCGTCAGAACGTCAAATCGAAGTAGCAAAAAAAAAGTCTCTTTTTAAATTAATAAAATTAAGTAATGAAAGACTGGAACAAAAGGAATGTGACTAAAGCGCAATTAAGTCCAAAACTCGACGTCCTATAGTTTTGATTCTCTAAACAAAAATGTGTCCTGAATGTTAAAAAAAATGACAGTAGAAATATAAGGAGATGAACACGAACAGATGAGATAAAACGAAAGTGGTTGGACCCATACAGACAAAGAAATATTTTTAAACTTGATACTAAAAAGAAGAGTGACAAGAAACAGGGTGGGAGGGTGGAGGAAAGCCCAAGGTGTAAAAGATTAAATTATAATAAATTTCCAAACATTGGGAAACTTGTATTATTAGATTTTTTCAAAATATGTTATGATTCCCAGAAATCAAGCTCGGTGAAGGAAGAGAAGCACTTAATAATTTTAGCCGAAAAAAAAACTCGCACCCTATTATAAGAATTTCAACTGCATTGAGTGATGGAAGTTCGATTAATATCCTAGTTTTTGACATGTTTTCCATGTTAAGTCGAAATTTAAAGAGACGATTTGTTAGTCCCGGTATTAAGAGATCTGGAGGAAAAAAAGGAAAATTTTAGGATAAAGGGGAAGGACCAGAAAGAGTGGAGCTGTGTGGTAAAGGCAGCTAAGAGTCTTCGTGGATTGTAGAACCGAGGACTTAAGACCGAGTAAGTAAGATTAGTTTGACCAATATACGCAAGACCACTGACAAGAAATTTGATAAAATCCCTATTGATATCTGCAATGGGTTCTTTTAAGTATGGTGAAATTTAGCTTTTTTTTATTTATTATGGTATTATATTATTATGGTATTTTATTTATTTTTTATTTTATCTGGTATGGTGAAATTTAGCTTTATTTTATTTATTTGTTTTTGTTTTAGCTGTTTTTTTCTTTGATGAGAAGAAAACAATTTCTAAATCAAATTTATTCAAAATCTTAGTTATTTGGGGATTGATTTTGGGATAATAAGTTTAAAAAAATGATTAATTTTCTATAGCGAGATAAATTTTCTATCGATAGAATCAAAAATATTAGAAGGAAATTCACGGTCAGTAACAATAGCTCTGAAGTATAGGAGCTTTTCATTGAAAAGATTACTATTAGAGCAGGTTTTAGAAGCACGGGGAAACAAGTATGCATAAGGCAGTTATCTTTTGATTAGGAGGATAGGATGAAAGGTTTATGAGAAGGGGATGAAAACGCAAACTGTTTCAGATGAACATTACTGAGATTAGAATTGCGAGTTACAAGAATGTCTAAGAAAGGTAAACATTTATTATTTTCCTGCTCAAGGTGAATTAAACATAAAGACAGCGTATTTGATTGTATAGTTCAAGTTTCGTGATGACTTGCAAATTTACTTTTACCAAAAAAAATATTAAATTTAAGAGTAAAAGCTGACAGAATCTGCAGTAAATATTCAATGCAAAATGTAAGTGACAGGAAACATAGAGTTTCTTATATTCATTGACAGCTGTTTCGTATCTTTTAGAATATGTTCATTCTTTTCAAAGAATTCAGAACTTTATTTTTATTCAACTTGCTTTTTCTCGAAGAACCGAAACATATTCCTTTTTCAAAATCTCCCATTTGAAAGGGATATGTTTAACATTTACTACAATAATCAGGCTTTTATTTAAGAGAACGCACTATGCTTTATTAAATTTAGTTTCAATAATAAACATGGATGACGAAAATATACAATTCGCTGTTTCAGTTTTTGCTTTAAAAAAAATGACTGAAGAAAAAATGCAGAAGATTCAAAAAACCACTTATTTTAGAGATAATATCAGTTATATTTGAAGTTTATAGCTTTATTTGATCAAAAAAAGAGTGTTGTAGCAGGCGTAGACTACGTCACCAAATTTATATAATTTTATCTGATATCACGTGTTTTTTTTAAATAGTTATTTTTTTAAAGTTTGCTTCAAAAGCATTAATTATTAAAAATCAATGGCTTTTGAAGTGAAAAAAAAAATAATTGTTACGTATTTCAAGGCAAAAATTAATAGGAAAGTGGTATTAATTCGTTTAGGAAATCGACATATAAAACCGCCGTATTATTATTGATTCATAGCATGTTTAATAAATGTAGGTAATATTTGCATATTTCAATTTATTTTATAACCGTAGTTTAACAGCCGGCCTAAGTTTTGAGTCTACAACTACTAATGCTCAATTCTGTACCCCTGTAATTTTAAACTGAATCCAGAATACAGGAAAATTCCTGGATAGGGTATTGAATGAAATTTTCATTCATGCGGTACTTTTTGATGGAACTAATCAGCATTTGCATTACATGGTGAGGAAAACCACAAAAGCCTCCCACGCTTAGCCTGCTGGAAAGGGAACTCTAATCCGTTATCCGTCTACCACTGAATATATTTTTACGTCAGAACTGTGGTTCATGCGAGCAGAGTGCAAAATTTGTATCGATCAGCCATCGTTGGGATTCAAACCCGGCTTACCTTATTAGAAGGCATGTGCTCTATCCCCTAATCCACCACGGCTCAATATATGCATATTGAAATTAAAGAAATAATCTATGTACTGGAAAAATAATGGATTAAATTAATTTATTCATTTAGAAAAACTGTAAAAAATCGCCATACTTTTATTGACAACAATGATACTTAATTAATGTTGGTAATATGCATTAGTTGAAATAAAAAAATAAGCTATGTGCTATGATAAAAATAAGCTATGTACATTCGAAATTTTTAGGGGAACCGTAGAAAATCTTTCTACACAGATCACACGCTTAATTATTATGGTTCTATGCATTACTGGTATTATGGTAAATGGTGCAGTTTTAATAAGAGTTCTACAACGGATTTTCCATTGTTTAAAAAAAATAGTTTTTCCAGTAGCAGCAAAGATTCGTACTAATATTTTAGGGAATAAGAATTTTAAAAAAATTTACTCAGCTACTTATAATTATTTTAAACTGTAAATTAAAGATCAGATGGAGAAATGGTCATGCTTTGAAGTCCTTACCAAGTTCTTACAAAAATTTTACTTATTTATTTATTATATTCAGATGATTCAGCTTGTTACCACAGATAAATGTATTACTCACAAAACTCCAAGGTTGAAGGGTTATGTTATAAGTACCAAATATATATGTATATACATTGAAACGAAATATTTCACATGCGTAATGACTACTTTGATATAAGTAAATGATTAGAAAATCAAGGAAAAACGATAATCTTTGATTTTCTATAATCATTTACTTATATCAAAGTAGTCATTACGCATGTAAAGTTTCGTTTCATTTTAACGCCTCCTTCTTGGTGAGCTATTTTTTTTTTGTCCATGAGTGTATATATATATATATATATATATATATATATATATATATATATATATATATATATATATATATATATATATATATATATATATATATATAGATAGATAGATAGATAGATAGATAGATAGATAGATATAAAGTATATTCTTGTGCCCCTTGAAATTGATGTGTACCGGAGAAAATCGATAGTGGTACACTTTGACTACCATGAGCAATAGCATCATGAAAAGTGATGCTAAATACATTTAATCTCTATTCTAATGGGTAGAACTATTATAAACGAGTTTTGCTTAGTTTAAGATCTCAAAATCATCGAGAAAGACGACGAATAATAATCAATAAAAGAAATGAAATTATTTTAGCCTCATTAATTAAAGAACTCAGTGAAATAACCAGGTAAGTGACATTTTCAGAGAGGCTGTAATCAGAATACGAAACAAAGTGTTTTCCGAACTATTATATTACCAATTTATTAAAAGGTGGGATTAATATTTCTTTGCCATATTTCATTTACCACTGCTTAGTCTGAAATACAAATTATGCAAACATACTAAAAACCAATGTGAGTAAGTTTGTTAAAATTAAAGTGAAGGAAAAAACAATTCTGTTACGTTAAACATATTGATGCAACCGATTTGTGTTATTTTCTCTGATTTTTTAATTTTCCTAAAAATATCACTTACCTGGCTCTTCCACTAAGCTCTTAAATTGTGCCGGAATCTGTCTTTCAGTATTGAGTATAATTTTGTTATGCTTCTCAGTATAAAGTATATTAATTCTTTTCTTTTGTTTCTTTTCTATTTATTCACCCTTGCGAAGAACGGGTATTCAGCTAATCAATTTATAGATTTTGCTTTGCAAAAAGAAAAAAGAACACAAATTCTTCATAAGGAAGTTTAACTATATTTTGGCTAAGAAATTTGAATAGCTTACTTTGGAAGGGAAATATGACACAAAGTTGTTTTTTTTGGTAGAAAACACCATGTATGTTTATTTTCCGAATTTAGAATAAAAGAGCAACAAGCGTCAATTTTTCATCAAAACAGCAGACAGAAAATATTTGCCAACTACTTCCTTTTAACTTTCTATTGATATTGAATAGTTACTACATGATATAACATTTTCATGATAGCTTGTCTGAAGTTATGATTGTTAATTTTACAAAAAAATTACATTGAGATTTGTCTTCAAAATATCTCCGTGTTAAGAAAGTTATAATAATTTATGTATGTTCAAATCAAATGGAAAATCTTAAATCTGCATGACTTCACTATTAATTCTACATGAAACAGTAGAAAATATTTAAAAAGTTTTTTTTTTAAATTTCTAATTGGAACATATTAAAAAAATATACTTAGAATAAATGAAAACTTTAAGCTGGTTTTTTTTAAAAAAACTTTTAATAAAACTTTAAATCTAATAAATATTTCTAGAAATATGAAAATGTATTACGTAAATTTTATGCAGAAAACGATTAGTTAAAATTTAAAATCTTACTTTATTTGAATAATTGGCCTTACTTTATTTGACCTTTATTGGCCTTACCTTATCTTTACTTCATTTGAATAGGTGTACGAAAAATAGAAGTTTGATTATCGGTCCAAAGCAATTTCTAAAAAAAATATAGATATTTGGATTTGTTGTCAAAATATCTCCATATAAAAAAGTTATAATAGTTTATATGCGTTTTATTTAAAAGAAAATCTTAAATCTACACATCTTCACTCTCAAAATTACACGAAAAAGTAGAAAAAAAATTTTACAAAGTTTTATTCCTGGCATACATAGCAAAAAACATACCCAGCGAATATAAGTAAATTTTAAACTGCTTTTTATTAAATTCCTAATTGAAACTTTCAATCTAATTAATATTTCTAAGGATAGAAAAATGTATATGGGCAATTTGATGAAAAATTAAAATTTAAAATCCCTACTTTATTTGAATAATTGGCAACTGCTGTAAAAAATCGAAATCAAAAGAGAGTTATTTTGTGTAATAAATTGAAATAAGAATTTTTTTTTCTCATTTCTGAATCAATAAACTTGAATCGCAACAATTTTGATCTTCTTAGCTGCTTATTCTATTTTTTCCCCTTTTCATAAAAACATTGCCTTCACTACAAATCCAAAGGATTAGAAGAGAACGAAGTATTGGATTTTTTGTAAAAACCTCTCAGGCATAAGCACAAAGCAATATTTTAGAGGAAATTTTTAAGATATATACGAAAGTTTTCCAATGGCAGAAAAATGGGCCCAACTAAGCTCTTAAATGATAAATGCGCAGAAAATATTTTCACGGGTTCAAAAACTAGTTCTCAGCGTCTAAAAATATTTTTAAAGGTAAATTAAATTGCTTTCTATTTTGAAATGTATTTTAGTTTTCAGGAAATAAAAGCGTCATTATTCACGGGAAATCTTTTATAGAATAAGATGTGAGTTTCAGATTTCTCTTATAAATATAAATAAATTAGCAACTTGAATTAATCAAAACTGAATAACTATGAAATATAGGGCAAGAAATCATTAGAATGGTTCCGATTTTTTTTTCAAAAATAGGATGAATTTATATAATTTAAAAAACTGAGCAATAAAAAAACCTTTCAAATATTTTTCACCCCCTTCAACTGTTTTTTTTAGTAGAACTATTATATATATTATAGAACTATTATATATATATATATATATATATATATATATATATATATATATATATATATATATATATATATATATATATATATATATATATATATATATATATATATATATATATATATATATATATATATATATATGTATATATATATATATATATATATATATATATATATATATATATATATATATATATATATATATATATATATATATATATATATATATATATATATATATATATATATATATTGCTGTGTTTTATTACAAAAGTGTTAATTTGAAATTACTTGTGGTTTTTTTTTTATTTCATAAATACTTTAAAAACTCTAAACTGTCAAAAAAAATCAGGGTAAAAATTCCTGAATATCCTAAATGAAAATTTGAGAAAACTATATTCACCATAAATATTTGCAATAGAAATAAATAGGGAAAATATGAATGTAGAAGTAGGCAGTCATCGCCAGAATTTGAACTCCGAGAATCTGTTTAAGCAAGTCAAGAATTACACTTTAACAGTCTTAACAATTTATACTTTATTGATAGTTTTTAAATTCTATAAAATATTTAGAACACCGTATTAAAACTCAATGCGGATGAGCAGAAAAACTGAAGCACTAAACTTGAAGCATTAATCTAAGCTACGATTTTTGTATAATTCTCTGTGAAGTTAATTAGTGCCCTAAAAACTACGTTTTACAACCTAATTACCAGAATTTTCTAAATTTTCTGAAATTTTAACAATGCTTGCTCCTTAATTCATCTAAAATGTAATTGCCATATTTTGTAATAAATAAGTTGATGTTGTTCTATTAACTTTTTCTGATAACTATTTCTGTCCATTGAAACTTTTGTTGTGTTGAACATAAATACATTTTATGTAATGTTATTAATTATAATTTTTCTTGTGGCTGTTCAAATAAAAAAAATCACTCTTAAAGCATCTATGTGTATAAAGAATCAATCTATTTTTTTTTAATTCTAGAATTCAACAATTTGTTTCTTCTAGATTATGTATTATCGGCTATGTAAATGTTCTAGTTCTAAAAACGCCGATAAGTACATTGTAAAAAAAAAAATCCGGATCTAATTGCGGTAAAAAGTACCAATACTCAGGGTGCCGATACTTTCATCGCAAAATAGTTTTTTACTTTAACCATAGAGTTATAAATAAGTTATAACCATAGAGTTATAAACCTATTTATCACTCTATGACTGGAACATGTTACGGAACAGAAAATTTTTACAGTAATAATTAAAGGAGGGGCATCGGTGGGCATCTCGACCGACAGCTGCCGGTGAAAACCTGCACCTCCTCTCCTGAGGGGAAGGTGAACTCAGTCTGAATATTTCCCTAATACCCTGATATAAGGAGGGTGGGGTATTTTATAACCTTACAGTTATAATTATCGTAAAAATTTAAGACATGATATTTTACTGTAAAAAAGATTTTACTGTAAAAAGGATTTTACTAATGATTCACACCCGAAGTTCTGTACTTCTTATCGTAATTTGATTCGGAATTTCTTACAGGGTATTAGACTATGAATTTTTTACCTTAAGATCTATGCAATTTAACACAGTTTTAGTAGATTTCAGGCTTCATTTCTGCAATAGCGAGCAAATATATTTTGAGAAAACAGCTTCGATATGAAAGGTTTTTATAAAAGTAGGGTTTGTAGTTGCAGATGAAACATATATTTCAATAGCTAAAGCGAAATACATTGCCAAAAAACTCTCCAAATGAAAGCATTTTCGAAAATATGTTCGCGTCAAGAAATCTACTCTTGTAGATGTTGTTGGTAGGATGTCCTATTTCTTTTAGCATATTTGTTTTTAACCCTTTGGATAGTATTTCTTAGAACTTTATCCCTTTTGGGCAACCTTCTACTTGAAGAAACTTTCATTTCAAATATCTTTAAAGTATTTCCTTTCCGATAAGTTTCAGATATTCTGCAATATCCATACTACATTTTTGGAATATCAAAAAGAACCAGAATATTTGTTTAAAAGTTAAATCCTAAAACAAAATAGGATAAGCTGGTTCTATTATTATTTTGCGTAAAACCGAAATTAGTAATTTTATAAAGGTATTTTTCCCAATTATTATTGTAATTGCATTTAAAATTTTGCTTTGTCGGAATAAGGTTACTTTGACCATAGAAGTACAATTAAGTTATTATATAATTATAATGAAAATAGTTTAAAAAGATAAGTTATTTTTATCCTTAACAGTCGTTTAGCTGTCTATTTTTTGGATGCCATAATCCTGGAGGATGATTATTATTTACTCTTAGAATTTTTACTCTAAAATTATTGTAAAATAATCGGCGGTAGTCAGTCCATCCGATAAACCGTAAAGTTTACGATAAGGAACATTTTGTACCTTTATGGTATTGAAACCGTTTGCAACTAATATGGTTACAAAATAATGAATACAAAACTATACAGTTTTTAGCCATTCACAACTAGCATGGTTTCAAAGCCGCAAAAAAAATTTTTTACTGGACATAGGAGCAAGGCTTTCCATTAGGAAACGGTCATAAGAGAGTGCAGGACACAAATTGAGGAGTGCAAACACTGGAAATTCCTTATATGTTGAAGGGAATAAAGGAAATACTGTTGTGTCAACGCAGAGATTCGAACCCCAGTTCTATCGATCATGAAAATGCCAGATTAGCCCTCTCGGCTATAACCAGTATGCAGTTGCAAAGAACTATGTGGCTTAATATAGTGGACTCAGTTGGTGTGATACATTTCTTGATGTTTAACCATATTAGATGAAAGCTGTTAATAAACGGTGGTTTTTCTCATATTTAACAGTTTAATTACTATATTATTAGTGATTATTCAACAGTTTTGTTTGAATATGTTAAAATCACAATTAAATAAACTGTTATTTAATTAAATTTTGTGAGAAATTTCTGTGTATCATTAGAATGAATTGTTTTCGTTGATAAAAAAATAAGCCATACATTTCTTCAATATTAAAAATGCGTAAGCGATTTTGCCGCAACAGTTTTGGATTTCAACTATACTTTAAGCTAAGTGTTGCAGTGAAAAAGTTATAAAAGTTATTTAAGTGTACGATGGCTGTAGGGAAACATACAAAGAGTACGGTAAAGCAAAAAAAATTAACACTCAATCATGATCTCGAAAATGTTAAACTTGTAATAAAAAATGGCCAAAGAATCAGCTATTATAATTATAGCTGTTATAATATAAGTCAAGTTCACAAGAAAAATTACTCCGTCATACTGAATAAAAAAAAATTTCGCTAAAGATTCTTATTTCTTTGTACTGAGTAAAAAATTTGTATTTCTAAATTTAATTTTTTTTTTCAAATATCGTTGATTATTTTTCAAATCTAGGAAATCGTTTATTTCGTAGCACTTCACAAATTAATAAAACATAATAGCAATTGTATATTTTATTTACAAAATACTCCTTGCTTTTGTGGAAAATATTAACATTGAAGCAAAAAAAAAAATTTTAAAAAAAAAATAGAAAAATAAGAAACAATTGTGGGAATAGGATAGCGGAGTGGTGAGTGGACTGGACGGAGCCCGTTATAGATCTAAACAAGACAAAAAAAAATTTCTTAGGTAAAAAAAATTCTGTCTCAGGCTCAGGGGATAGAGCGCTTGTCCCCCAATGAGGTGAAAAGGGATCGAATCTCAGTGATGTCAGGTCGATACGAATTCCGCTCCAGGTTTGCACCGACCACAGTGCTGACATGAAATATCCTCAGTGGTAGACGGATCATGGGTGTCCTCTTGCAGTCTGGGTAACCATGGGAGTTCTTCGTGGTTTTCCTCTCAATGTAGCGCAAATGTGGGTTAGTTCCATCAGAAAGTCCTCTGCGAAGGCAAATTTCTGCCAATACATGATTCAGAAGAAGCTCCTTTGTCGTCCAGATTGAGATCGAACTTACAAAGCTATGTTGTTGAACATTGGTAGTCGTAAACTCAAAATTAGGTCGGCAGTACAACGAAGGTTATATAATTATCTAACTTTAAATTTTACATTTTTACAGGATAAACTCTTGATATTTTTTTCAGCGGACATTTTTCTTAATATTTATAAAATTTACTAAAAATTCAATAGTAAACTTTTCTTCAGTTTGCTTATTAAAGAATTAAATATTACTTAGTGAAAAAAAAAAAAAGAACTATGTTCGAACTTTATGTTTTCTAAAAACATTTTAGCAAAGCTTGCATTAAAGCTTAAAGTAAATTAAAGCTTTAGTAGAATAAGCGCAATAAATGCGTCACAAGTAGCTCCAAATGAAGTAAAATGTTCAAACTCTTTACAAATCACTGAGAAATATTGGTTTTCATTTAAAATTTAGACAGCAATTTTAGAAATAAAGAGATGAAAAATTATTATCATTTAATGCTTTACTACTAAATTTAGGTTTAAGTTTCAATTTATTTAATAGTTTATTTATTACAAATCGATTTGCTCTCTTACTTGGTTTTCCTTTTTATAACTGCGCTGAAAATGAATTATGGTTTAAATTATCTGAAATTAGTAAAATTTAACGTGTTTCCAACTCCTTGGGAGCACCAAAAAGCACCGCATTTTTTCCCGAACGCTTTGGTCATGATTTTAGTAAAATTAACTCGAAAATATTGTTTTATAATCTGTGTTAAAATTTAGTAAATGTGGTGGTTTTATGATTAGACTTTGAGCATGGCGTGAAAACCATTTCTTCTGTTATATTTACTTTTCAGCTTTGTAATTTTATTAAATGTGTGGTAATAATTACTTTCATTTTGAAAACCAGAATTCCCCACTATCCGTTACCATATGAATGGCATATTTTGTTTCATTATCAAAATTATGTTTCTTGATCAGAAATGTTTTTACTCTACAATGCAGTAATTTTACCAGAACTTTTTTTTCCTTGTAATATACAAATTCAGATATATTTCTCAATCGCCTTTTCCTCTTTTATGCTTTTTTTATAAATAGCCTTATCAAAAATCAATTACGGTAATGACGCGTTCCAGCATCAAAGCCCAGATATAGAGATTCGCTCGTAATAGAGAAGAGAGAGAGAGAGAGAAAGAAAGAACTGATAAATACTGAAAACTATATTATCTGTCACTAAACACACATAGGCTTACAGATCTGTAAGAAAACTTAAGTTCCAGACCAAAACTAACTTAAAAAGTTTTAACTTGCTTGAAATTTATGTTGAAAAAATATTATTTTATAAATGCAGTATTTTTTCACTAACTAGCTAGTTTGAACTGATTTGAATAATAAAAATCTTTACAATTTTTATTCCTAATAATATATAACCCATGTTTCTTAAAAACTGATACTTTTCATAGAAAATTCCTGATACCTAGATTTAAAAAAACGACTTATTTTAAACGAGTCTTACATGAAATAAAATGCATCGAAATTCGATATTGATTTTAAATTTATCATAGTCGTGAACTGGTAAATAAGAAGAAAAAAAATGAGCAAAATCTCCACAAGACTGAATCAACTTTAAATTACGATTACCGAACAAGATTTTTTTGTGAAAGAGTTTTATATTTTTATCTATTATAACAATGGTGATCTTATTGCTTTTTCGTGATATTTTTTAAATTGAGAGTTGGAAACACCCTTAAAAATGAAACTATATCACTGACACATTTTTCGAAAAATCAATTGAACTGCCATCTGTTGAGCAAATTTAATATAGCTAGAACTGTGAGTAAGCATTACAAATTAATCTTCCTCCATGGAAACTTTTGAGAGGTAACAAAAAGTATAATATATAAAAGTATTCCTCCAGTAAGTATTTTCATTTATTTATAAAATTTAAGATATAAAACTTCATCACTATAAATAAATGTAATATGTAAAAAATTTCAATTATTTTTTTAACGGCAGGCACTGAACATTTTACGTCCTTCGCCTAGGAGATGCCGGAAGTGGTACTCATTTAACGTTACCCAGTGGGCACCTGTGAACCTAAGTCACGGAGGCGAAAAACATTACCTACGCCACACTGCCACAGATACCTGTTTTACAGGGTGGGCCACATTACACAATAGAGAACAACACACAGAGAGAAACATCCATGCCCGGAGCGGGATTCGAACCCGCAGCCATTGGCTTCACAGTCAGGCACGCTAACCGCTCGATCGTCTGGCCGGCAAAAAATGTGAACTATAAATGGCATATCAAGACGCCAAAAAATTCTTAAATGTTAAAACTTTGAATAAAGTCTAGAATTTGAAATGCTTGCCCTTTTGTTTTGTGGAAATCGAAAAAATAATTCCTTTAATAAAGTGAATATTTCTGAAATTTACTGATCTTATTTTCAATACAAGGCTTAGCACATTCTTACAATAACGTTCAGACGTACCAAGTAGAAGCGGCAGGCAGTGAAAGATTCCAGTTCATATTTCTGTATGAAGGTATGCTCATAATTGGCAATACAAACTAGTTTGACTTCGAAATAAATTCAACGAACTCAAAGCGACGATTACCTACTACTTCCGGGCAAAATGAAAATCAACATAAGCTACGAAAAATTCAAAAATGAGATTTTCATATATTTGGCATTTTTGTATGATAAATTACCTATTGGCAAAGAAATAAAATTGTTCATAAGCGTTCTGAAAGCCGCTCAGTACCATAACCGAATAGTAATGAGATGCAGCTGCGATGAGAGTGTTCGCCTTCCAATGAGGTGAACCGGGTATGAATCCCGGCTATGGCTGGTCGATACGAATTCCGCATCTGGCTTGCACCGAGCACAGTGATGACGTGAAATATTCTCAGTGGTAGACGGATCATGGGTTAGTGTCCACTTGCCTTCAGGCTAACCGTGGGAGGTTCTCCTGATATTCCTCTCCATGTAACGCAAATGCGGGTTGGTGCCAGCAAAAAGTCCTCCACGAAGATGAATTTCAACCAATATTTGATCCAGGAGTCGACTTGTCTTCGGGATTGAGTTCGAAATTGCAAGGCTACGTAGTTAAACATTAGTAGTCTTAAACCTATAATTCGGGTGGACTGTCTCGCAACTGTTATAAAATAAATAAGTAATAAAATAGAAGACGCATATGGAAGATACGTGGAAAAATTGTCGGCCACCTGGATACGTCGACCACCTGGTAAGAGAACTCAGATGGAAGCATTCGAGGAACTTGAAATCTCCCAAAGTGTTATTTCCAAGCTTTGCAACGGTTTCAAGGTAATAAAAATGTCAATGGAAGTTACAGTACAGTTCTCCCCCCAGTTAAAACACCGAATAAAGACTGGTATTTGGAAGTAACAGCTAAAAGGAGCAAAAAGAGTTCAGCATCTAAACTGTCTCATCATTTCTCAACGGCCACGGGAACCACTGGTCAAGGCAAACAGTGTACTGAAGTTTCTTAAATATCGGTATAAATGCTCGCCGGAGATTCTCCAGGTGTAAAAAACATGCAGTGGGGACATCGCTACAGTATAATTGTCTGATGTTTTCCAACGTTGCGTTGGACTTTCATACGGGGAACACCAGGTACCCGTTACCATCAAAACAACGTCATTAAACGACGCTGTTACGGTGGTGCAGGATTGCTCGTTTGGGGTGAAATTATATTGGGCTCCAAAACAGATATGTATGTTCAAATCGGAACAATGCCAGGTCAAATTTATCGGAACCTCATTATACCACATCATGCAAACTTGCGTATGGATGGTATATGGCCACACAATTTGTGTTTATAGAGGACAGCGCCTTTCGAAAATCGGAAACAAATACCTTCAATCCGGGGATATCACCATATGGAATGGCCAGCATTTTCATCTTACTTGAATCCAATAGAACATGTGTGGGACATGCTTGGCCGACGATTTGATCCATCACCTCCATGTGCACCGGAACTTTGGATGGCATTTCTGGCAGAGAAAAGTAATCTTCTCAAGATCAACTCGTTAATTTGATACTCATCATGCCTAGGCGTTGAACGGACTGTATTTCGTCGCATGACATGCTTTCACCCTACCAACTATGTAATATTAATTTTTTTGTAACGGAGATATTTTTTATTATTGCTCCATGGAGCATAAATAGTAATTTGTTGTTGATGACATCATGTATACACCATCTTTTTTGTTCTTTATCTTTTGAATGAAAATGCAAATTCACATGCAAAATAAGGAGACAATGTGAAATGTCTATATCTATATATGTAAATTTAAACAATCGTATAATAATGGTTTTTATGTAAATAATTGATAAAATGAAACGGAATGGAAATTACACATATACCAAATAATGTTTGACATGCCTCCAAAAATAATGTTTGAAAGTGTAGACTGAACAATTTCCATATATCTCATTTTTAACATTGTATGCTTTATCTTTTAATATTATGCTTTAACTTTTTATGCTAAAATTTAGGTAAAACTGAAAATTTAATTGAGATTATATTTTAGATTGCAGTGTTAATCCCATTAGACACTTTTGGCATTTGTATGCTTTTTCCTATCTATTACATTGACAGAAAGAATTATTGAACTAACAAAAATAGTTAAGAATTTTTACAAGGTTTAAACTTTTCTTACATCATATTGATAAATAAATAGACATTGAAAAATTCCATAAACGTCAGTTAATTAAAGTTATATTAACTGAAAGCTTAATTATGTTAAATTTTTCATATGATTATTATACATTTTATCCTTACACAAATAGCATGCGTGAATTTTCCAGCTCATATGACTTGATGAAAATTGGTAGAGCAATATGCTTCTTTTTTTCATAATAATGATAATATTTATATCAATAGGGTAATACATTTATTCTCATTTTTAATTAATTTTTATGCATTTTAAAAACTCAAAAACTAGCTGTTACAGATGTAAATAACTTAGACAAAGACCCAGAATGCACAAAGAACAGATTTCAAACAATTCTAGTCCTATGTAATTCTTACAAAAATTAAAATAGAATATGTATGTACATAAATAATATTACGAATATTCACGGAACTGTTCAATCATGCTATTTAAAAAAATCCATTGTCTAGTGTAACACACACAACACATACTGGAAATTAGACTCAATATTTAATCTTATTATTAAGATCTCGAAACTTAATTCCATAGAAATTTGATACTATTTTAATATCAAAATAAGTATAACATACATTGTAACAAGAATTAAAAAGTGTTAATTTTCTTGATAAGAATTAAAAGTTCCAAAATTTCAAACAATGTAAGATGTTAATTTACAGATTTGCCATTGAGACGCACAGACTGTAAATAAATAAGAGATTTAAAAAAAATTATTTGTAATTAAAAATAAATAATTATCCAAGTTAAACTACTTTATACAGTAAAAGAATTTTTCAGAATAATTATTAAATGTGAGAATACTTATTTTTTAACTACTGAACCCATCAATTACAAATATACTCATTCTTTCCAACTGGCTAATTTAAACTTAGATCAAATTATAAAGTTCAAGATTTGAACTCCAAAATCTCTAATACCCTAGTAAGAAACTGACAAAAGTCAATCTATTAACAAACACTGTATCACTTATATGTACAAAGATAACAATATAATGAATTCAGGGCTGCTACTATTATGTTTTTTTGCAAAATGTTTTATTAATAGATTGATAATTAAGATTAAAACTTTTAGAATTCTGGAAATTTTTTCAACGATATAAAAGCATCACCACAACAACCCTGCTTTGCTTGCATATCTTTGGCTACTACTGTGCGCGATTTTAAGACAGTTATGTTCTCAAAACTCACCACTTGAAATAATAATTTTTAACAAACATTAGTACCCCTAACGACGGAAATTGGACATTATTCTATTTTCGCCTAATTGGTAATAAACTTTTCTTAGATTCTTAAAATTTTTTAGTAGGTCTAAAACTTGGCAATAATTTAAAATAAGAAACTTAACCAATCCAACTAATTATTCAACTTTGATGTCAAATTAAATAGATTGCAGAACTTGGAAAGTTCCAATAATATTAGAATCAGAATGCAAAACGTGAGAGAGATGGATTAGAAAAAGTTCTCTATAAGAAAAGCATTAGCAGCCAATATTTAAACTTAAAATGTTATAAATATTCAATTAAAAAATATTTTTTTGCACTTTAACTTATAACTCATGTCTATTAACTTGCCTTACATTCAAAAGCATGTTAGACTTATAACTAGGCTCTTTGTGCATTTTTGAAAAATACATTTAAATTTAAGTTCAAAGGTAAATAGCATTTATTTAAATTTAATAAAAATTTGCGTTGTTATACCATGCGCAATGGAATGTCGCCTATTTAGTTTCACAAATCAAAATCAAAATGTTAAGCTTTGCTTATTATATATATATATATATATATATATATATATATATATATATATATATATATATATATATATATATATATATATATATATATATATATATATATATATATATATATATATATATATATATATATAATAAACAGACTTAACAAGGTATATTATACTGTTATCTAAGACTATCCAGACTACTACCACCCAGACTTAACAAGGTATATAATACTATTATCTAAAACCTTCAAAGCATTTTAAGTTCCTCATTTGATGTTGAAATGTGAAAAACCAAATATATACGAATTTAGAAAAACTACAAATTGTTTGCATTAACTTGGAAGCAAAATTAGGCTTAAAACAAGTGTGCAAAATGGAAATACTTTTATGCCTTAGACAGTTTTCTTGCATAACCTTTATGTTTAATATTTCATTTTTGATTATTTTACAGTAAAGTCTTAATACTCCTCAGACTATTAAGATTCTAATATATGCTAGAAACTTTTATTCCATTCTTAATACATGCATCTACAAGTTTTGAGCTTAAAGCATTATGTAACTTCAAAAGCTTGATTATAAAAGGTCGCTTCAAATTAAATTTTCATATTAATAAGATTTCGAAGCACTAAATCCTTCCCATTTTAAAAACAGAATTGTATATCTTGAACATTAAGATTATTTTAATCCTCTAACTTGCTTAGACAGTCACGTTTTCTCCCGCTTCATTAATTCCAGAACTCCAGCCAATAATTCATCTAGCGTTCAAATAAAATGAGTTGTTGCAAGGAATTCAAAATTTATTCTCAAAACTGATGACTTATTCAAGTCTAATTTGCAAGCAATTGATATTTTAAATGCCATACATGCCAAATTTAGAGAGAGTGTGAAAAGCTGAAACATGTGTGCATTTCATAATTTTTTTTTTCTTTTAAGCAAGTTGTACACTAGATTTTGTTATAAGCCCAAACATTTCGCCTATGTAATGGGAAGATTATTTTGGTAAGAGAATGATATTTAAATATATCTCTATGCGATAGTGATAAGGTTAAGGTAGTGATAAGGTTTCATAAAATTTAAATCAGCCTTTCATATTCCGAATTAAAAACTACTGACTTTCATAAGTATTATTTCTTACTTCTTTATTATTATTGAGCGAAAAATGTATTAACTCGAAATTTTGTTTTCCATATTATTATCTTAGATAGTAGTGTAAGGTTGGTTTTCATGTCAGCAACAATCTTTATCACAAAGCCCAACTAGGTTTATAAATGATTAGCTAATAAACCATGCAAACTTGATGCAAGATTAAATTTAACTATGCTGGCTTACGCACTAGGAGATTCGTATTTGGCTTGTATAAACCATCCCTTTTACATCAAGATTGAACCTTCCTTCACAAAACAAGGCTAAAAAAAACCTTCTGAAATCGAGGATGAATCATCATTCACAAACCAAGGGTAGAGGACGCTCTCAAACCCGAGATAAATTTACCTTCTCAAGGTTTATTTCAGATTTTAAGACCATTACGGAAACAAGATGGCAACGACAAAGTTCACAGTAAAAGCTAATAAATAAGATTTTTTGCAAGCCTTTATTCAATCTTTAAGGAAATAAGCTTAGCATTCAATTATTTCTTCTAAGTTTGAAAAAAGATTAATTAGTCAATATTTCTATACCAATTATTTGAAAATGAAAACACAACTCTTATCGTAAGGTTGCTTGTGCTATGTGGATGAAAATATTTAAGTAAAAACACTTATTTATTAACAGATTTTACTTTGACTTCGTATAATATAATACGTGTATTATATTCTAAATGTCCCGGGAATGATCGACAATTTGAAAAATCAATTTGGAAAAAAAACGTAAAATATGTTGTTGTTTTTTAAGAAAGCATGATATTTATTCTTACCACACCTTGACATTTTAAAACCAAAACAACAGATGGTGCTGCTAGATGAGAAAATCTTGAGGAATATTGTTTAGTTTCACAGACAGAGGCAGAAAACTTGATTATAACAGTCTATATGGAGACTTGTTCATACCTAATTTTAATCTATTGAAACATCTCATCTCTAGCCTTCCAATAGCGCTACCAGCCTAGAACAAGCAACATAACTTTCGTGACAATCCATTTGAGTATAATGAGACAGCTTAATACGTAACAGTAAAGTTGCTGATCTAGTTCAGCCTTCATCAAATCATTCGTACGAAAATACTTGCCTTTGCGTCTGTTGATTTTATCCCTAAACTGTAACCATGTACTTGTTTCAAAGTAGCTACTTTGTTTTACAGTTTATCTTAGCTAGCAGCGCCATCTTTTAAAGAGCTTTGAAGCTTATTTTGTAACTTAGTTAGAAGCTAAATTCGTGATACCTAGTTTCTTTATCAGAACACAACAAACCCTCCATTTTATTCGATATAAAACTTTGTTTCAAGCATGTACAAACATTCGCGTTAAGCATAAAAGAATATGAAATAACAGCCGACATGTTTCAAGTGCTCAAAAACAGGCACCCCTTTTCAAGACTTGCAAGACGTGAATGAGAAAAAATAAAAGTGACTTGAATTTAAAACTAATAGTTGCCCACGAAAAATGGAAAAATAAAGATTCTTGTTTTGTTTCTCACCATCATTTCTCCATTTTTCATACAACTATTCGTATTATATTTTAAATTACTCTTCTTTCTTCTCATTCACGTCTGGCAAGTCCTGAAAACGGGAGCTTATTTTTTGGGCACTTGAAACATGTATACTGTTATTTTCAATTTGTATATTTTTTAAGCGAATGAAGTTTTTAATTAGGTAATATCTTACCGCTTAAATTTCCAGGGATCATTTATTTAAAACCTTCCATTTCTTTAATTAGCTTTTTTAATCATCTGCCATTTTTGTGTTACTTGGTATTATTAGTATGACGATTGCGGATGAAGTAAAAGAAAATGGAAAATGATAATTGTATTATTAAAATTAAGAATAGTAAAATTTTTTAATAACACTGTTATTAACATGTAATGGTTATTACCAAAATAAACCAAAATTAGAAATGTAACTAATTTAATTTCTTATTAATCAGTATTCTAATTAATCAGTATCAGTATACTAAAATTGTAATTTTATTCACATCTATTCTTTCTTTATAAAACAATACAAATGTATTTATGTAAAGGAATACAAATTGATTATAAAAAATGTAATAAAATTAACTGCTTTCACGTCAAAAATAAACATTAGATTATAAATAACTTGATGCAATAAATCTCTTTTACAGCGCATTAAGGAAAAGTAATCTCAGTTATCAGAGGCATTTATAGAAGCAATTTGTGAGTTACAACTTGGAAACATTAAAAATTATTTTTCTCTTATTAATCTTAAAAATTCTATTTCGATTGTGTTTTAATTTTATCTGTTAAACATAGATACTGAATAATTCTTTGAACCAATTACTCATCAGCTAAAAACTTCTTCTAACTAATAAGAAATTAAACATAATTTCGATATTACCCATTATTGAATAAAACTCTTTCATCTTTTCTGTCTTTCTAACTCAAACATTTATTGCTTTTCTATTTTATTATGGACTTTCCGAAAGTTTGCGTAACTATGATAGAAACCAATAAATCAGAATGTTTATTTTATTTTTATGTTGCGGGACACATTATTTTTCTTTCAAAACAACAGAAGCCTCCGTTCATTTTAATTGAAAGTTAATGGTATGCTAATTGAAGATTGTGGGTTTTTAAAGCTCATGTGTCACTAGATTGTTTTGTTGCGTGAATTAAGTTTAATATTTACTGAAAGCTAAACTTAAAAAGCCATTAGAATCAAGAAAATTTGTTTATTTCGACTTTAAAAAGAAATTCACATTTGCTTAATTAAAATGGAAATAATTCATACTAAATGTAATTGATTAAGAAAGTTAATGAAAGGATAAATTTGTTCTAATTTTTTTCTATATTTCCTTTTAGTTTATTTAAAAAACATATATAATTGAACTTTTAATGCATAATTAAGATTCACAAAACAAATTTAATAACTAAAACTTTTTTTATTGGACTAAGTTTTAGTGCATTCTTAACACAACAAACAATGAATTTTAAATTAAAATTCTTCTTATGAGTAAAAAATGCTGTTGCTCATTTATCTAATTTTCATTATTGTAATCAAGGTTTAATATTTACTAATTAATAATAAATTCGAAAATATGTAAGCAATCAAAAATTTTATCGACTTTACATTGACAACAACACTCCCTATTCCTGATGATATAAAATCACAATTCTGCTAAATCATTAGCATGTTATATATATATATATATATATATATATATATATATATATATATATATATATATATATATATATATATATATATATATATATATATATATATATATATATATATATATATATATATATATATATATATATATATATATATATATATATATATATATATATACAACCACCGACCCATTTTTGAGTTTATAACTATCAATGTTGAACTTCGTAGCCTTGTAATTTGAACTGAACCCAGAAGGCAAGGGAGCTCCTGGATCAAGTATCGAGACAAGCTGTGTGAAGAAAATTTTGACAGAACTGACCCTCATTTGCGTTACATGGAAAAGAACGGTTTGAAACACGGCAAGAGGCTCCCATGATTCATCTACCACTTACCCGTGATTCATCTACCACTAAAGATATTTTACATCAGCAGTGTGGTCGGTGCGACCCGGGAACAGAATTCGTATCAACCAGCCACTTCAGGGATTCAAACCTGAGTCATTGGTAGGTGAACGTGTAAGTT
The DNA here is from genome assembly GCF_982258835.1 of Parasteatoda tepidariorum. Taxonomy (NCBI): domain Eukaryota; kingdom Metazoa; phylum Arthropoda; class Arachnida; order Araneae; family Theridiidae; genus Parasteatoda; species Parasteatoda tepidariorum. Next base: position 82,623,283 of record NC_141761.1, read on the forward strand.
TACAAATTAACTTATTTTTAAACTCAGTTTTTGAACTTATTTTATGAGTTCTATAAACCTGCAGCTTATGCACAGAAAAAAAACTTATTATTTATCCTAATTTTCTCCGTTTTCCACCCTTTTTTTTTATCCTTTTTTTTCTATATTGTATTATATATATATATACATATATTACCTATCGTACTTGTTTGCTTGTTTTTATGTTCTTTAAGTACTGAAATACTGAATTATTCAGTTCTAGACTTGGATGCATTCATGAGAACAATAATTACAAAAAAACATTCTAATCGCCATTTATAAAAGCAAATATTCTTTTTTCTTTCATAGTGGGGCTGTTTCTCAGAAATCAATATATTTTTCCTTTTTCTTCCAAACCTATCACGCGACAATAAATGATAAAAAGAAAGATGAATTAAAGCAATTAATTGGGTGTTAGCTTTTTTTTTTTTAAAAAAAAACTCAAGATGTGTAAAACAGTTATAAGAAAAAGAAAAAAAAAACAGTACGATTTTTGATGAGAATATTTTTCGTAAAACTAAGTCGTAAAGAAATTTTCAAAAGAAAGAAATGTCATACGTCTAACAACATCTATGCCAAACCTTATTCATTATATGTTTTTTTTCTTTCACACTTTTATGAAAGAGTTTACGTCAAATTGCTTTGCATTTCTCTTTTTCCTTCTTTGCAAGTATTTTTTTTTCCACAGCATTTTTTCTGATTTCAATGTAGTAGAAATTTTTAACTCAAGATATATTCTTCAACAACAAAACAGATATTAATTAAAGAAACCGATGTCGTTAAAATATACAGCGAACATAAATTAAAAAAATACACACACCTTCCCAGCTGGATTTCTGATTCTTTTTATTTCTTCATATTCTTTTTTATTTTGCCAAATATTCAAGGAATGTAATGCCCTTTTATTAAGTAAATAGAAAAAAAGAAATGAACATAAATTCATATGCGCAGACTGCGTTTATAAATTGTATTTAAATCTTTTACTTTTATTCAGGAAAAAAAGTTTAAGTGTTCTGCAAAACTCTTTTTCTATTTTTTTATTTTCAAGTGAACTTACTTATAGAATCTTAAATGAAATTTTTAGTTTTCACAAGGAATGAATTAATAGTAAATTAAATTAATGTAATAGGAAGATTTATAATTGAGACAATGCAGTATAAAGTTGCACATTTTTCCTTCCTTACAGTCAACTGTTTGACTTCTCAGATATATACTTTAGCCCTGACAACGCACAAAGGGGCTCAAAAAGGAACGAAATCTTGAGAGTTTAAGATGAAATTTTAATTTTTGTATAGTTATGTTCTTTTGGAAGGGATGGAAGGGAGAAATAAATTCTGGTAAAATTACCGCACTGTATGATAATGACATTTCTGTTATTTAAAAAAAAACATAATTTTGGTTAATGAAATCAAAATATACGGCATTTAAACCATTTATTTGGTAATTTTTCCCTTCATAATTACCGAAAATTCTGATTTTCAAAATTATAGTTCTTATTACTACACGTTTAGTAAAAAATGCACAACATAAAACGTAAATTAAACAACAGTACAAATGGTTATTTTATCATGAAGAAATGACCAAATTTTAGAACAAATAGTAAATTTTATCACTAACCATAAAACCACATTTTATTGTTAATTCTACCAAAATCATAACTAAAGTGCTTTGGTAAAATTTACTGAGTTTTTTGGTGTTCCCTTAGATTCAGAAACACGGTAAATTGTACCATATTCTGGCAGTTTTGACCATACTTTTCTTCTCAGTTAGAGATGATGAGCAAGAGTCCGCTTTTTTAAACTTTTCCAGGAAACAAAAGCTTTTTTTGCACACATGATTTTTCAGGTTAAGATAGAGCATTTTTGATAGTGTATCAGAAAATTTGAGGAAACTTTAAACAAAGTTAGCACATATACTTTAAAAACAGACCCAGTGATCTCTGAGGCAAAAAAAACAGTTAGCCTCTGAGTTTAAAATGTGCACTATACATCTAAAACGTAAAAGTACAACTGGCTTATTCTACATTCATGTACCGCTTATTTAAACGAAAGTACAATATACAGAATATTTAAACAATTGTACAATATTTCAAAGTCATGTATTTAAGTGATACTGTGTATTCAATAAATATACGACAATACATAACACATTAGCACTTGGCATTTTGAGCCATTTTAATAATAAACTTATTGCAGAGGCTAAAGATGGACAAATTTTAACCCGACAGTTATAAATAAGTATTACGAACTCACAGCAGTTATAGGTTAACATGTTATTCTTTAAAAGCATTAGTTTTATATGACAAAAGAATTTACATACAATAATGATGGCATACAAATAACGTAACCTTAATGTCCGCCGTAAAGTGCATTATTAATATCAAACCACGTCATTTTTTATGTTTCGTGCATAAACGAGCAGTCGAGGAAATATCTTCAGCAAATATGTGCCCGTCTTTCAACGAAAGTACGGGAGTGTCAACGACATATCGAAGGCAAGCTTGCTTGTACCAAAAATTTTCTGGGAATGCGTACTACTGCTTTGTGAATCACTAAGAAGTAGCGCCTTTAATTTAAGGATGCAAAAGCTCAACAAACTATTTCTGTACCTTTCAATAGATAAGAACCTTTTTTCATAACTTTGATTTTCATGGTGTCTCTTATGTTTATGAGGTACAATGCATATGAATCTTTTATATGAAGGAAGTAAAGAATACATTGTGTTTGCACCTCTACTGTAATATGCACTGCTTATAGAGTGTGCAATTTAAGAGGAACGAAGTAAATCAGAAAACTGCGAATATGAAAAAAACTTGATTAGAACGGAAATACACTTCGTTTCTCTCAGAAAAATAGAAGTAATAGGGATTTGATAATTTATAAAGATTCTCTCACAGAATCTAGTAGTAGTACAAAAAATTACTCCTTTGCCTCTGAGAGAAATACTCAACTTAGCAACCCACTTAAACCATACTGTTCCTAAAACCAGTTCTAAAGCAATTTTTTTTATAGTCAATCTTATTTTTAGGCAATTGGTGCACAAGCAGTAAGTGTTGCGGATTCCTGTTTTTGAGGAGCTGAACACGAATCTACTCTTTTCCTGAATTAACAAGAAATGTTGAATAAATAAAGAATCGATAGCTTTTATATAGGTCGAGAATCAACAATGGATAACAACATCATGCATAAAATTAACACAGGAATTAAAACCGGTACGCGAAACTAGTATCGTACCAGAAATTAACGGATCCTGTCTGGAGAGAAAATAAGTACTGCCTACATTTACTAATGGAGAAGGGACTGGGACTTATATCGATACGAAGACTTAGAAAGATACAAAAGAAAGTTCCGTAAGATGTTAACATGGTGTTAAAAGAAGTAACCGAATGCAAGTTACGTGGACATAAAACAATAAACAAGAGCTTTCCATGTCATCGAGACAATTAAATGTGTAAGAAGACGCCATACCGCGGAGAAACTTTTCATCGCAAATTTTATTTTACCTACATAACTAACAGTAAATTTAAGGTACAGAAAAAGTGAGTTCAGGCAAACCTAGAGTAAGCCATAAAGTTTCAAGTGCTGAAAAAAAATTTAAAATATTAAAATGCAAACAAATTATTGCAAAAGAACTTTATTACGTAATCCTGAGTTATCTTCCAATAATATATTTTCAATTCAATATTTTGATTATTTATTGCACTATGATTGTTTAATATCTGATTTTGGTTTTAGTTTTTTTTTTCCTCCCTTACATTAAGAAAAAAAACATTTAGTACTTTTCTGAAACTTCTAAATTGATAATATAGAATGTATAAAAATAAGGCAAAATGACAATTACAGATAGTCCAAATCCTATGAAGTAAGAAAATCTTTCTATCCACTTGAATATATATTAATTTTATAAATTAATATTACAAATTAATATTATGAACTAATATGGAAATTAAATTACAAATTCATAAGGATAACATGCCTCCCTAGAAGGCAATAAGAAAATAAAAGGAATAAAGCGTTTTCTTTGCTTTTCCTAAACTGGAAGATTAATTAAATTGAGGGGACTACTGTCTTGGGCACTGCAATGTCTTAATTCTTTATGTTAAAAAACATGTGCAACGCTGGTGAACGAATATTTGATAAACAATGACATATTAGCTAGAATAGTTTAACAATGTACAATATTTTTTGTCGAAATTCCTTTCTTTTGAATAAAATTATTAATCTATCATAAAATTGTAAATAAATGTTTTTTCAGCTCTTTAATATGTTTTATTTTATTATTTGTACCCTATCTTTCAGCGCACATAGAGCATATTTTTTTTTAAATTTGAGTTCGGCAAAATTTGGAAAATTTTTCTCGAATTTCGGTCTTTTTTTTCCGGTGACAAACGTACTACCCTTAATATAGCCTATTCTTCATTTAAAGTTGTTATCAATTTTTCTTGCCCATTCAAATTGGAAATGGTTAGAATCAAACATACTTTTGATATTTTTTTTCTTTTACCTTTTTATTACTTTATTAATTTTAAGTAAGTCAAATAATTATTTCCATTTGGTAGTTTCCTAAAAACGAAACACGGTTAACAAAGCATAATTAGCCAGTTGTTGAAAACTGACTTAAAAAAAATTTGTACTTTTGTAGAACTCTTGTAAAAACTATACTTAAAATTTTTTTTTAAAGAAAGACAGTTTCTTGACACCCATTTTTAACAAGTAGAAAGCGAGATGTTTATATTTTTATAAGAACTTTTACTTCTTTAAGCATACTTTTGACCTTTTAATTTATTTACCTTTTACTATTTTATTAATTTTAGGTAATATTAAGTCAAATAATTAGTGTCTTTAGGTAGCTTCGTAAAAATGAAACACAGCTATGCAACTTCGCAAAGCAAAATTTGACGAATCTTGAAAATTAGCTCCTTTCTAGAAACTTAGTGCTTTTCTTGAACTCTCGTAAAAAGTGTACATAAAAAATTAATTTAAAAGAAAAGGCAGTTTCCTGACACCCATTTTTAACAAGCAGGAAGCAAAATGTTTCCTTTTTTTACATAAGAGTTTTTTTTTCACTTTCTGCGTACATTTGAAAATAAAGAAAACCCGAAAGACTTAAAAGTTCTATTCTTTCAATTACTAAACACAGCTTCCAGACAATAACAAAGAACAAACTCCTTTTTTAAATATTTGACTTTCGAAACTTAATTTTCTTAAAGGATTCAAAGCAGTTATTCTCATCCTGGTCTGAAGTAGTTGAGAATCACACCGAATCTAAGGTTTTCAGAACTAAATTATACATGCTTTCAAAGAATTGAATTATGCATGTTGTTCTCTTTAAATTGTACAACACATATTCATTAGTTTGCGAACGTTTTTTTTTTCTTCCAGAAATGTTTCCCCAGAAATGTTTTTTTCCCATGCTGGATTTCGTAACTACTCATAACAACATAATTTTTTTTCCATGAATTTTAATTAAGTTATGTCATTTTGGAAAAATATACCTTTAAAGTTGCAAAGCCGTTGAAATTACATTTTTACGGTAATTTTGAAAATGCAATTTATTACTTTCAATTAATTCAATTAATTTTATTACTGTCAATGAATGTTTAATTACATGACCTTGGTACCACACTTCTGTCGCATAATTATTTAGTAGAATTACTTATTTATTATTTGCTTCAAAACATACATTAATTACATAGTTCTGTTATTTATTTAAACATAAAATAAATTATGTCTTCGGTTTCAAAAAAAGCATTATGCTCCACTAGTATGTGATAGAAAAATAGTATTCGCTGATTAAACTATTATATATTTATTTATTATAAAAAACATAATTTCAAAAAATAACAAATTAAATTTTACATTGCTTTCGAAATTAGTAGAGAAAATTATAGTTGAAATTTTAAAGTATAAAAAAAGAAATAATTGATAATAAAATTAAATAACAATTCTAAAAACTGAGTTTTATAATTTGATTAAAGAGCAGAAAATAACTTTATTTCGGCGACGATTTCTTTTCCCTCGCTGGCCCGAGCCAAAACCTGTCTAAAATATTGACCTAATACCCCTACTTTAAACAATTAAACCTCGTGACCATAGTCACCTGAACTGTAACGGATGAATGGCGAGAGGAGTTCTTTCCATAGACAGATTATAAATATCATGCGAAGCATACAAAATAGTTTATTTTCGCAGAAAAAATTGTATAAGATCTGAAAAAGTAAACAGAAAATTAAAACAATGTTTCATAAGATATCAGATATTAAATTCTTTTCTCTTCTAAAATTTTAAAACTTATATTTTTAACATTTGAAAAAGAAAGTAATTTATTGAAGCCGAAAGACATGAAGTGTAATTTTTATTATATTTAAACCACTAAAATTTGCTTAAAGTAATATTTTTGCAAAAAATATAATTGTTAGTAAATGCAAGTAAGAATTTGCTAAGTATTATGTACATTTAGAATACATTTCAGTCTTCACATGTAGCATTTTCTAGCAAATGGGAATTATACTCTTCATTGAGCCATTATGTTTTTTCAAGTTCTTATAAATCTTATTTATCTTATAACCATTTTATATTAGTTTTACTATCTAATTTTTATTATCTGTTATCAGATTTCTACCTTTTTTTGAATTATGAATAGAATGAATGATAATGAAATACTAAAATAACTTACAACACAGAATGAGTATAAAACTAATTATTTGTATAAAGTTTTATTTTCTAATTTGTTTCAACTATAGTAATTACTTACAGTAAATGAACTGAACTTATTTACAGAATTACTGAAAAATTGTGAAGAAGCGTTTTTTGAAAGTGTTTATGAACCAGATGAAGGTAAATAATATTTAGTACATTTCTTTCCACAATTCGTGTATTTTGATTTAACTAGATAGATAAAGATCAGTTTCATTTTATTTACTTCGTTTAAAATAAATAAAAGTGCTTATTTATTTTAATTCTGATTTGCTGTCATAGTTTAGTTCGTGCTTTTTTTTAATGAAATCCTAAATGTTTACAGTAATACAACAGTAGTAATTTTTACAGTAGTACTCGAAAAAGATGCACGAGTAGGTACTATAACTATACTACCTTCAACTATAAATTAACTATATATATTATATATACGTTGCTACTTTACAATCTCTGAACAAATGACTTTTTACCTATACTGATAATAGAAATAAATAAATAAATAAAACTACCGATTATGTTAGGAAATTCATGGATAATGGTAAGGAATTCATGCAAATGAAACTGGTTCATCTAGAGAACATCTTAGTTTATAATATTGAAATATTGTTCTTTACCATCAACAAATTTAGTCTGAACTGAATTAAATGTTTACTCATTATATTTACAAATTATTTCTTTCAACATGAGCATTATCCAATATGAAGTTAAAATAATTACTACCCGGAATTTCTTCAGAAAAAAAAAATTTCATCTAAGCCTCTTCAGAAAATTCACCTGCTGCCATCTTTAGGATTTCAAATAAAATAATTTCGTAATCTAAAGTCATTTATAAAGAAGAATTATTATACTTGAATTTGAAGACAAAAAAAATTATTTCCAAAATTAAAGGCTTATCTATTATTTCTAACAGAAAAACTTTTAAGTAAAAATGGCCTCAATCAACTCAAAATTGCATTAGAGTATTCAAACGTATAAGTTTGATTTAAATAAAAATTTTATTACTATGTATTTTACTCAGTTCTGTAGAAATAGTTTCAAAACAGCATTTTTGGATGCATTCTTCAGTCCTCAAAAGTATCAAAATTCTCCTCAAAAAGTATTTCTGAACAGATTTGGAGCTGTTGCCACAAATAAACCCCATACCCATCCATTTCATAAAAATAAATAAATAAATAGAACTCTTTACTTATCTGGGAATAATATTGGTCACTTTGAACATTTTTACTACCCATAACATACTTATATGATCTTCAGAAATATTAGAGGAAATATGCTTTCCAATATGCCCTATATAAACTCTTTATATTGTTGATATAAATATATGCTGCTATCTAGTTCAGGAATGAATAATACTGTTATACTGCCAATTCTAAAAATGTTTTTGAAGCATGCATTTTTCTCTTTAGTGAATTCTAAAAAGTTCTAATGTATCTAATAAACAACGTAACAATAAAATGTGTAACAATTTAATTATTACTTTTAATTTAAATTGCTGTTTGAATTTTAAAAAAAATGTAGCCTAGTTAATAGAATTTTGGTCTAACCCAAAATATATTATTAATATATGAAGAGTTTTAATATTAAATTCACGATGGCTTCAGTTTAGAAATTTATTCACTAATAATTCCTTTTATAAAATATATTATACAAATTTCTCAGCGTTTAGATATTTTCCATATAAAATAATTACATCCCTAGCTGAATTATATTGTTAATGAAAAGAGTATCTTGAGAGTAGAAATTTATGCCGCAAACTTATTAATTTCAATATAAGGAATAATTAAATGTATATTTTAATTTCATAAAAATATCTAAATGTTTATAAGTTAATGTTATTAATTCATTTTTGAATATTCTTCTGCTGCAATAGGAATTTTTAGAAAGCCTTACGTGAATATATAGTATGTTGTTTTCATATAGTGTTCCAAATTATCTCTGAAAAATTAATTAATGGTACACTAAATCCAATGAAATTTAAAGATTATCAAATGCATTCATACGTTTTCGTACAATCAAGACCTTGGTGTGAAACAGATAATTTGTAAATTAAAAATAAAAAGATTCAAACATTTATAAATTAAAACAAATAAAATAAAATACAATGCAGAATGCGTATTATATTATTAAATTATAAAATAGATATTTATAACTTTAAAATAAATTCCTTAATTTCTGTCGCGGGAACGCAGTCAATAGTAAGTTCTTACTAAAATATTTATGGTTAAACTCTAATTGAGTTTTCAGAGATAATTAGCTTTTCCAACAAATTCTTTCTCCAACAAATTCCTTACTACCCTTTGAGTTTCCACATAATAATAATTTATGGAGAAAATTTGAATTCTAATTTATCTGGGGAATTAATATCTCATAGTGCTTATTGTCCGGTAAAAAATAATTAAGCAGTTTTAGCCATAATTTTCTAATTTCTTAATTTAATTACAAAGAATATATAATCATACTTATTTGGTAGAAACTATAATTCTTTTCATTTATTTATTTATAAGTATTATTTAATTTAATTATTTAATTTTATGCAATCACGGAATAATTTGTATATACACTTAAAGCGCAAGAGGATACATTAGCATGTAAATTTTAGTTAGAAAAACGTTAAAAAGAATAGAGAAGATAAGATAAATATATAAATAACACTCTGTATTCTAAATAAAACAAATTAAGTAGCTTTAGTATTTAGGATCAAAATAAGATGACTTAAAATTCTTACAGATTTATGTTTTAATATACTACTCAAACCGAATTATTAATGAAAAGGAAATAATGGATTTTGGTATTTATTATCGCATATGATGCACAATTGCTCATAATTCTTGACATTTAATTCTTTATTTGTTAATTTATATTTAGTTGATTTTTTGTCACTTTAAATATTTTTACTTTGTATGTATAGTAACTAATTGAAACAATATAATAGTCTAAGATCTAGAAATCAAAATTAATGAAGAGCGCTAATTTTTAGGAAGAGCTAAAAAATCGGTGCATCATTATTGACGTCAGTGATGCTTTATTACTTTTGATAATAAGTGCTAATTACAACAAAAGTAAAAGGCTGCGTTCTGAAAAGTAAAATCAATGGAGAAATTGTTCTAATTCATTTAGGCGAAAAATAAAAATTCGGCATACTTTTTTTTACACCAATGATGTTTAGTCAGTTTTGGTAACTGTAACTAATTCAAATTTTAAAAAATTCGTTTGGGAGAAGCGTAAAAAATGGCCAAACTATATCTAATGCCAATGCTCTATTAATTTTGCTAATCATTGAAATAAAAAAAAAACTATGTACAATAAAGAAAAATTATTGGAACAATTGGAACTAATTCGGTAAGGAGAAATTCGAAATAGTATTACTGGCTCGAATGATGCCTAACTAATTTTTAATTATATGCACTACTGTACTGGTATTATGGTAATTGGTGCAGCTCAATAGGTTCCAAATATCATATTATACACTGCTAGACATTTGCTTAAGACGGATGATAATAGTAATGATAGCAACCACAAAATTGAAAGTAGGAAAACGTGAAAATTAGCATAAGTGCGAAATACAGACTTATTTTGTGCATGCAAATTTTGGGTTGTCGAACTGGTTTGTCACAATACAGCGCTAATGAGAGCTATAAAGGATTTTATGCGTATTAAGCGTTGTTGTTCAAAATCAAAGTTTAACTGACAATAATCAACTGACGAACTTCCAATTTTCGACATGTCTTCTCGACGTCAATTAGATGATTTTACGCGCGGCCGTATTATCGGCAAGATTAAAGAAGAGTGAAAAATAACAGATGTTACCAATGAGTTCGACGTCAGCCACTATGCTATCAATAAAAAGGAACTGGCGGAAGACAGACAGTCATTTAGCAAATCAGTTTCATGCTGCTACTGGCAAGCGAATCTCTCGAGAAACTGTAGCCAGACGCTTGCAAACAGGAGGACTATACGCCCTCTGACCTGTTTTGTGCATCATACCCATTGATCAGACGTCGCCATGGCTCCCGTTCACAATGGTGCCCTTAGCACAGCAGTTAGAGCAAAGAGAACTGGGCTTGCGTACTACCTCGTGTAGCCAGCACGTTCTTCAGATCTGAATCTCATTGAAAATATGTGAGATGATTTGGAGAGGCGTGATGCTCGTCGAGACTACCCTGCAATAAACAAGAACACCTTCATTTGTGCACTGACGGAGGAATGAGACAAAGCACCCCGACAGCTGCTGAACACTGCTGTGCAAAGTATGCCACGACATCTGGACTACTTGTATCTCCCACCATGGTGATCATACCCCCCATTAACATCTTACTCCAGGATGCAACAAATGGTACTTACATTTCTTTTTCATGTTGACGTTTTCAGTGCAAAGCGACTGTTTTGTTCCTTGAACACGTTTCAAGTCTTTGGGGTTCAGAGAGCAGTAAATTATATTTTTTTAATGGCCTAACATTCTGACATTCTCTTATTTCATTGGGCATTTTAACATGCTTAATTTTTGATACGTTATGTAACCATTTGTGGTCCGTCATTATCCATTGTTTAGCAGTGCATGTGCAATGTATACTATTGATATATTTGGTACATAACAACTATTATTGAAATAGTTGGTTGCATCAATACAGGGCATTTTTAATATAGATACTATGAAAAGAGGTTTAATGACCCTTCGAAAGTTTCCTGTGCTGCCTTCACCCCAAAACGTGTTAGAAAGCACCCGTAACATGTTAAAGTCTCTCTTGCATCTTTTCTGCAATTGCTTTATATGAGGCAGAAAAGTAAGCTTATGATCGAAAATAACTCCAAGAAATTTTGTTTCAATCACTACCCTTATGACCCTCGACCGGACTTGTCTGTGACTTGTTGTAGATTTGATGGATGAAACATAACGTGATCAAGCGTCGCTCTGGCTTTGGCACCAAATTTCGTGTGCAACTGCTTTTGCTCATTTGAAAGTGACAAGATAGTCTGTTGTATGATACCGATGGAAAATGCGCCATAGTATCTGCTGCTCCTTATGAGCCGCTGAGCATTCAACAGTCAAGGCATGAAAGAGAAGTTGATGTTTTCGGTATGCTTCCTAGTGCTGCATTGATTACTGAATTCTCCGCTTGATTACGGAAGTCACCGTTTGAACCACAGCTTCAAGGTTCTCATCCGACACCATATCTGCTGTAATTATAGCAAGGTAAACGAAAAGCCTGCAAACATCACGGTGATAAATGAAAAAAGAGGGTCTCAAAGTGATAGAGGCAATAGATGAATATGAAACAATGATTGAGAAATGGTCACAATTATGAAGATAATTATGAACAGAAAATTGCGAAAAGGGCAAAAGCCAGATCAATGCAACGAAAAGTACGTGTAGTTTCATAAAAGTAAGTGTCTTCACCTAGATTCAGTAAACAGAAAATATTATCTTAGATTAGTGTTTCAACTTGATGATCTCAAGCATTTGTGTCGGAACTACTCCTACGTTCCTCGGAAATAAAATGTTAAAGAATCCGTATATTTAAAATTCGATTTCTCAGAAACTATTCAACCGATTTCGCTAAAATTCCGTGTTTTGTCATGTAAAATTACTTAAACGCTGCCTAAGGGCAAGCCGAGACTTTTCTGGGGAAGAGATTCGAGATATTTTTGGCTATAGAGATTTGGAAGCAGGTCTGCAAGAAGTAGAAGATCCGTATAATTCAAACTAAGGTTTTTGTTTTGTCTGTTGTGAGGTAGGCATTGTAAGGTATCTGTTTGCGTACTTGAGCAATAGGAAGTCTAGGAAATGTCACGGAATAGGACACACCGAACGGGGAGAACGAGTGGTAATTATTTAGTGGGTCTCATGAAAAGTCAGATTTCGTTAGACTTCAACAGACTGAATTTATTTCTCCTTTGATCATCTTGAACAACTCTTAGAGTAAGCCGCATGAGCACTCTTGCAGTTAATGCAATTGAGTGAACACAGGAAGTGTCAGAGTAGCCACGAGTAGTGCAGCGAGGAAAAGCAGATGTACCTTGGCATGATGCCTTCGAATGTCCAAACCTATGACACTGAAAACATCTCAAAAGAACATAGTCAAATATGACAATGAAACCTTGCTATTTTGACATCAGATGGTTAAATCGGAGTGTCAATCGTAAGGATGGGATGTTTCGTGGGTATAGGTTTCTCATCCCTGCGAATCTTAATCTTTTGTACATCTACAACATGATGGTCTTAGAGGTTTTCTAATGGCATGTCCTCCAGATTCAGACGTTGGAATTCCGATAGTTCTCCAGATTCACACATTGGAATTCTGATATTATATCCCGAGAAGTATAAAGAGATTTAAGCGGGATAACAGTGGCTTCAAAGGAGCAAATTTCTGTGCATGTTGTCAGAGTGGTTTGCTTGTTTTTCAAAATTGACCTGAATTAACAGATCACCTAAACGCAGTTTCTTTATCGTGGCTACTTCTCCCAAAACAAAAAGTACCTTGTGTATTAAGATATCTGATATCTTGCTGCAAATGTATTTGGCTCAGGAGGAGTATTTTAATTCATCATAAGAAAACGATCATAAGCATACTGTGGAGGGGTTGTTCCGCTGTTTTTTGCTTTGGTATGAGTAGCAGAACACCTTGCTATTTTAAGCTATAGAAAATATTAACCACTTTCACTAACAACGGCACCGCCAACTACGGAGTACAACTTAGGAGATGCATTTAACTCAAACCCATTGGTGCTACCACCAATCCTATATTTAACACCGATGCTGACTAATAAGTCACCCCTGAAGCAGCCTCCATCCTTAATAGGTGCCAAGTAACTAACCCAAGCCAACAGATGTCATTAGTGACTAGCTAGCTGTTGCATACAGGTCAATATACACCTCCCGTTTACATAAAATACAGGCCAAAGCAGTGTGTTTGGGTACATAGGATCCTCTTTTCCAGGGACACGGGTCTCCATATACAGCAAACACGTGGATTTTACTAAACTAGTTTACTAACTTTAACTAAGTAAACTTTCTAGTTTAGCTTAAGTTATCTACGTCAATTTCGCAAGATAAAAGTAAAGCTTTTCAATTTCAGTAATTAATGATCAATTCAATTTCAACAAACTAGTAAAAGTTACAAATTTCAACAACAATGCTAAAAGTTAAAAATATTTTTTTATCAATTTAAGTTATAAAACTGAAAATTTTTGAATACTGAGCAATAATACATGAGAACTCTTAAAAGGTTAGACAAGTGTCTCATCCGCTCATGCGATAATTGTGGTAAGTGATAAATATTTTTTGTAACTAAAACACATAAAGAAATCAAAAATACACTTTAGTTGTTTAAAGACAAACCTTTTTTTTCTTTTCAAAACATAGAATGACTTCCAGTCATAAAATTGAAAAAATACATTTGAGTTTTTTTTTTCCAAATAATTCATAATACATGTTCGCAAACCAATCATACGTATGAAAATGACATAAAATAGATTTAGATTTCTCAGATGTGATTTTTTAAGTGCCTTTTTATACAAAAGACAAAAGAAATTTTCAACAGTTTTTACCCTATTATTGAAACAAGATAAATAACTGTATTTTAAAAAACTAAGATTTAAATAAAAAATAAAAAACATTTATTTTCTTCCTTATTGATACAAACCATTAACTTAATTTATATGCTTTTAAGGGCATTTTCAAATCATTCGCTGAAACAATATCCCCGAGAGTGCCTAATACAATAATCAATAATTCTTCCATGTCAACCTCAGCCAAGTATCTGATATTCGAATTGTGTCATTTGAAACTGTAGCGATAAACTGGATATTTAGATAAAATCCGTTATGCAAAACATAATTAGTTTACTGATACATTGTTGATAATCAATAATTAGTGAAATATTGTGAATTAGGTGTTCGGTAATAATATTAAACATGGAAAATCAACTCGAAATTTCTATATAACAATCACATAGTCTGAAAGTTAAAACAATTTCATTTGTTTTAAATTATCAACAAAAAATTTTATTAGTTTATTGAAACACTGCTGATTATTAATGACTAATAAAACATTGTGAATCAGACGCAATTAAATAATAATTACTGCATTTAAAAAGAATCAACTCTAAATTCCTATATCGCAATCAAAGAGATAAAGTCTCCGTCTGTCTAAGAGTAAAATATTTTCATTTATAATGAATTATTTATAAAAGATTTCCAAAAGATTTTAATAGTTTCCTTATATACTGTGAAATATTCATAATTAATAAAACATTGTGAATCAGATGTTTTGAAATAATAAGAAATGTGAAGAATCAATTCTAAATTCATATATAGCAATCACATAGTTTAAAACTCATTCTCCAAACTTTTGGAAACATTTAGCCCTGCCATAGACAAGACAACAACAACATACTATAAAAGTAAAAATATTTTCAATTGTTATAAATTATGTTCAAAAGATTTTATCAGTTTATAGATAAACTGTTGAATAGTAATAATTAGTGAACCATTTTGAACCAGGACGTTCTGAAATAATAATAAACATTTAAGATTCAACTCGAAATTTCTAAAAGACAATCAAATCGTTCAAAATTTAAAATTATTTTCATTTGTTATAAATCATTTACATTGTGAACAATTAATTTTGAGTAACAGGCACAAGAACTCAATGGGGTTATTTGTACCTTCAATTTGGTTTTTATAAGACGGCTAGGATGTGAGTTAAAAGCTAGATTGATGTATACATTGTAAACAGAATCTGTTAAATATTCAGAAGGAAAAAAAACTGTCAGCTGGTGTGATGGTATAAAAACTTTTATTTCTTATAGATTGATGTATACATTGTAAACAGAATCTGTTAAATATTCAGAAAAAAATAACTGTTAGCTGGTGTGATGGTATAAAAACTTTTATTTCACTTCTTTTATTTCAAAGCAGGCTCATGTTTTTTTTCATCAGGTAAGTACTATTATTTTAACAAAAAACTCTGCTATTTTAACAAGCAAACTCTGTTGTTTTAACAAAAAATTCGTTAAATTATCAGGACAACATTGCGGTTGGGGCGTGGCCAGAGAAACATTATTACGACTAGTTGACACTGGTTGGATACGAACATTCACCTCATTGAGGGGTGAGAGTGCTCTGTCCTCTGATCTATAGCAGTTCTATTGTCTTATCAAGAAGAAAAATCTTAAGCTATTTTTCTTTCAAAAGTCTTACTTATTAAAATAATATTTAAGTGTACAAACGTTTAAAACAATAGTGGCTGAACAGTATAAAAATGTCTGGCAACTTAGCTTACCAATAAATTATATCTAAAGAAATATAATAATCAGGTAGTGTATCAACTAGACAATAAAATCGAATCACAATTTTATATATCCGATGCTCAAAACCATAAAATAACTGCAGATAGATAAGAGTAAGTATTGAAAATAATTGTAAAATAATTTGAAAAAGCTAGAGTTTTCATATTGTAAGCAAACTTGCATGGGCAAAAATTAGAATTTGAACTGGTTGTCTTAATTCGTTTATGATTAGGATCGGAAAGTGAAAATAATTGTCTTATCGTACTATTGAAAATAAACGTAAAATTATTTGAAAAAAGCCAGAGTTTTCAAAATTGTAATTGCAAACCGGTATGGCAAAAGTTTGATTTTGAACTAACTGTCTTAATTCGTTTATGATTAGGATGAAAAATTGAAAAAAAACATTTGTCAACAAGACAGCTTTGAATCATCAAATATACAAAGTCTGTAAAAAACAGTGTGCAAATCATTCCATTTGTTTATTTATACACTGTTGAATATTAATAATTAGTAAAACATTGTGAATTAGATTATCTGAAATGATAGTAAACGTGGAAAATCATCTCTAAGTATCTGATTAGCATTCACATGTTCCGAAAGTAAAATTATTTGAAATTATAATAAATTATTTACCGAAGTTTATAAGGTAACAAGAATGCAAACAATAATTGTTTCATACTTATTTGTTTGGATACAATGCACATTTTTTTTAAATTTTTATTTATTTATTTATTTTTAAACCCCAAATCAATCTGTTGCAATAGCTCTAGTAAAGACTGCATAGCTCATTGAATTTGCGGTCAAAATTTAATACAAAACTATTCATACTTATACTAAAATTGTTTACTCAAAATAATTTATAAGACATGTTGAAATAAATTTGATAAATTTTTTTCAAGACTCAATATTTCATAAAAATAAGATAATTAACAAAAATATTTTAAGATCAACAACTACAAATCTTTTTTTTTTTTATCTTTTTATCAAGATTCTTCTCTTCTTTACCCCTGTAAGACTGCACACCAGCGATACACTGAGAAAAAGAAATATATTCAAAATTATCAGAATATGGTAAAATTTAAAGTTTCTTGTTCTATGGGAACACCAAAAAGCTGTGATTTTTTACCGAACCTCTTTAGAAATTATTTCAGTACAATTAGCAATAAAATATAGTTTTATAAATGTGATAAAATTTGGTAAATGTCATAGAATTTGGTAAATATTTTAATGATACTTCAGAGCATGGCAGGAAAAAACATTTATTTGCTAAAATTTACTCTTTAAGTTTTGTGTTTCTTTCTAAATGTGTGGTAATTAGAATTATAATCTTAAAATTAAATACCAAAATTTTCGCTAAGCCATTACCATATTAATTTAAAAATTACTACATGTATGGTTTAAATACCGTATATTTTGGTTTTCATTATTAGAATCTTTTTTTTTACTAAAATGTCATTATTATAGTGTACGGTAAATTTACCAAAATTTCTTTTTCTCCGGACAATAACCTTCAGAATACTGTACATCATTGATTAATCAACAGTGATTAATACATTTGCCCTTCAAAACATTTATTCAGTTTCGCCACGGTAAAACTCAATAGAAAGGTGACGGAAATTGCATAAATATTGTAATTAATAAAGAAATAAAAAAAATAATTTATTAATTGAAGAGGTATTTATAGCTTAAAAAAACGTTTAAGTACTCGAATGTATATAAAATGTGCATTATATCAGTTCATATTGTGTAGCCTTAAATTGTGGTTCATCTTTGATATATTTTGAAATAAAGTGAACTCACCTTGTTTTTCCTTATTTCTTTAATTTGTGGTACTTTTTTCCCACAGCCAAAATAAGCAAGAAGTGTACTAATTTTAAACTAAGACAGGAATGACTTCCATGAACATGAACTCTAAGATTTTAATAAGCGAATTTGGACTACTATTCAAATAAGGTTTTTATATAACGGTTAATTCTTTCCGTTCCGAAGTTAAAATAATGTTATTCCACATTTTTTTCTACAATCCTGGGAAATCTCAACGAGCCCAAAAAGTTTAAAAAACATATATGTATTATCTATGTCACAGCAGGGAGTCAGAAGCGTTTAAAAAAAAGAGGAAACTGATTTTTTAACGTTTGATACCGTGAAACAGTTGCATACATTTTAAAAGCCGAGAAAACATTTCCAAAAGCCACAGAAAAAAGATCAACTTAACTTTTCTCTCCTCTTTTCACAACCTTCCTTCCTTCCTTTATTTTTCTTACGAATTGTTGCTCGCATTCCTGGATCAATAGAGAAAACGAGAAAAAAAAATTCTAGAATACTTAAACTTTTCGCCATTTGGCAGCTCAAGAACGTTCTTAGAAGCGTTTTTGGAATCGAATTGAGGCGTTTGGCGAATTTTTCCATTTTAAAATATGGCCTCCATCAAAACCTTTTCATGAAAAGCCATCATTGACTGAGATTTTGTATCAAACTTCTTTGCTGTTCTGTTTGGACAAAAAATAGACTATAAGGAAAAGATTGTAATGCGCATTTTGTAAGAAAATAGAACTATTAGGGACTTCAACTAGCGTTTTGTTTAAAAAATGTTTTATAAAAGGCCTTTTTAAACTTTCTCGCTTTTGCTAAAAAGCTAGAGATGTAGGCACTTTATTTATTATTATTTCTAGGCCTTTCAATAGGCATTTTCATTTCATTCATTACCTTACATTTGAAATTATTAATTTAATTTTTTCAATAATTCTTTGGCAAGATTTTGCAACTAATAAAATAAAATTTTATTTTAATTTTCATAAGACCAAAATTCTGAATTTTGATCTTAAAAAACATAGACTAAAAACAAATTGAAAATTTTGAAAGGAAAAGGAGATTTTATTTATTTTATTCCATGATACAAAGGACAACATAGGAAAAAAATAAACATTTAATGGCATCCCTTCTTTATTTTATTTTTTTAACTATTTTAGATATAAAACCAAAAATTGTTGTTTTTAAGCATTTTGTAATAATAATTAAAAAAAAAACTTTTTAAAGTTTTAATATAGTATTTGTAGCATTACTCACATAAGAATTGTAACATTAGTCACACGAGTTTTTTCTCTATTGACCACTTTCACGTGCTTTTTCAATATTTCTGGTTAATTAGAAATTATTTTAAATAAATTTAACAAAAACAATCCCATTAATGCTTATAGAAAAAGGGAGACTTCAAAATAAAATATATTTTACTTCATATCCTTTCTATGTGAGATTAGTCATATTTCAAATTTTTAAAAGAATTTATAATTTTCCTCCCTTTTTCTTATATGCATAATAAAGTTTATGTTAATCCCATAAAACTTTTTAAAAAAATTATTAAATATTTAAAAATGAAAAAAAAAAAAAAAAATCTATCAAAATGTAAAGTCAATCACCATCAAATTGCATTTATCTTCCGCTTTTTCTTTTTTAATAGTAAAAGTAGTAGTGACGCCCGGTGGCTGAGCGGTAGCGCTTCGCGGTGTCGTGCCACACGTCCCTGGTTAGATCCTCGGGCCGGACAAGGTTGACTCAGCCTTACTTCCCTTCAGTGGGTCGATAAATGAGTACCAAGCATGTTGGGAACTAAGCACTGGGGGTTTGGTGTTCAGCTGACCACCTGACCGGAACATCTGCTCCTGCACCCCAGAGCTTAAGGTTAAGAAAACTGAGATGGGCACAGTAGGCCTTGGCCCTCTACGGGCTGTCGCGCCACTGATTTTAGTTTAGTTTAAAAGTAGTAGTGGTTAGCAGTATACATTTAAGGATATGTTTTATTTAAGTAATGTTAAAAATTAATTTTGTTTATTTGATTATAGGATCGTAGTGGTGCAGCGAATTGATATCAATCTCGAATAGTTATAAAATGACCATTGCCCATTTGACAAAATGATGGTGAATGAGATAGAAAAAGATTTTCGTAATTAGAGTGATTGAGTGGTGTAACTTTTTTTTTTATCCAAAGCCATCTCACGGCTATACCGTACCTAAAACTAGGTTAAGGTTAAAATAACTAGGTTAAAACTATTATAACTTGGTTAAAATTAATAAAACTCTAATAAAATTAAGAAAATTCAATTATAAAATTTGATGTTCTTGAACAGGGTAAAAAGTAGAATGCTTTGTATTTAAAAGAGCATTTAAGTCATAGAACAAAATCTAATGTTTTGAAGATAAAAGAATTTTTATGTGGTTTGTCACCAAGTAAATCTGGTAAAATTGGGTAGTTGCAGCTAAAATGCCGTCATCTTTCAAAAATTGGAATTTTTTCGTATTTTGCAAGAAAATACGTAACTGCTAAAGACTCATTGCAAGTTGAGCAGGTTCACTTAATAAAAGATGCATGTGAGTAATCGGTGTAATATTACTTCATGTTTGCGTACATAAGGCGCCTCTTTAAAGGGTTGGATAACTGGTTTTAAGTAATATAACTTATTTACTTCAGTGCTCCATTCATTTTGCCAATGCGAAAGCAAATTATTTTCTATAGTATTTTTAATATCTGATAATACAAGAGGGATACGAGTTAATTTGTGTGTTTCTCTATTTTGTGACTTTATCAGCAGTTTCGTTGCTAGAGATTACTGTGTATCCTGGAACTCATGCAAAATTTATTTCATACGCTAAATTATATAAAACATTATATAACAGCAATGACGCCCGGTGGCTGTGGATTAGCTTTTCGCTCTCCCATGCCACAGGTCCTGGGTTCCATCCTCGGGCCGGGCAAGGTTGACTCAGCCTTTCATCCCTTCAGTGGGTCGATAAATGAGTACCAAGCATGCTTGGGAGCTAAACACTGGGGGTTCCGCGTTCGGCTGACCACCTGACCGGAACATCTGCTCTTGCACCCCAGAGCCCAAGAAAACTGAAATGGGCACAGTAGGCCCCCTCTATGGGCTGTCGTGCCACTGAGTTTAGTTTATATAACAGCATTATGATATTAACTATGGAATGAGATTTATTGGATGCGTTTAATAAAGCATTAATACAAATTTGGGAGTCGGAATATATAATTCATTTTTTCACTTTTTGGTAAGAAAGACACTGAAGGGCTAATAATATTGCACGTGATTCAGATATGAAAGCTGAACAAGTCGCATGTAAATTTTCGGATAGGATAAATTCTAAAGTCACAACAGCACATGCTATGTGATTTTCTCTTTTCGAGCCGTCAGTGTAAATTGGATTAAAACCTTCGCAGTTCTTTTCTGTAAAGATTAAATATTTCACAATATGACAGGAAAAGTGTTTTTATGAGGTGATTAAAAATATCCTTTACATGAGGAATTGTAGTGATCCAAGAAGAAGTTGGTTCACTACAATTAAAATAAATCTTCTACGTCTAAGGTAGATAAAAGTTGCTTCATTCTCACCCCAAATGTTGGGATTGTCAATTGTCTGTTATTAAAATGAATAACATGATTTGGCGATGTCATGTTAAAATACATAGGATGGTGAGAGTGACATTTAATATAGAAGTAACAATTCAGTGCTAATTTGTTCCACCACATTGTGAGAGATGGTTCACTGTGCAAAATATAGGGGAGAGGTACAAAAAGATCCAATCGATATACGTAAGCTTTCGTGATGGTATGGTATCAAGATATCTTTGAAAAGATTTTCTCACAGATCTATATATAATTAAGATATAATCAAGTTTAGAGCGAATTATGCATCGGTAAATTTTTAGCTATGAATTTGCACCATCCCTCCCCTCCCCAAATTGGTATTTGCTAAAATTCTAAATTTATCTTTTTTTCCACAAGCTTGCTTCAGACTTTTCACAAAGAAATTTAAAAGTTAATTTTGAGCCCAAAATTAGGCCAAAGAATTTCGTTTCATTGACAACTGCATATAAATTTCTGGTTCTGGATAAAGACCTCGTTTTTTACAAAAATAACAGCAATATGCTTTTTTTTTTTTTTTTTTTTTGAGGGAGAGAGTAAAACCATTGTTATCAACTCATTGCAACATTTGATTGACAACATGTTGAAGTTTTCTTTCGATAGTATTCATGTTATAAGATTTACAAGTGATTTGAATGTCGTCGACAAAGAGTCATTCGTCTACATGAAATGGTAATGAAGATAAAATGTCATTAATTTTGATGGAGAAAACTGTGACACTGATGACGCTTCCGTGGGAAACTCCTTCCTTTTAGTTAAAGGTATTTGAAAAAAGTACCTAGTATTCATTCGAACATGAAATGCTTAATCAGTTAAAAAATTACTTTGCTTCAATGTGCGAAACTGAACACCTGTTTACTTTCAGCCAAAGAAAAATAAAAATCCACTACCAGCGCACCACACAACACAGAGTCCAACTTAGAGGACAGATAGAACTCCGTCACTTTACCACCAATGCCCAAAAGTCATCCCTGAAACAACCTTTACCCTTAACGAGGTACCCAAGAGGTGACTCCCAGCTTGACCCTAGATAACGTTCAGATACACCAGTTAACAGATAGAGTTTGAGATAAGCCAGTTGATGCATACAGGCCAATATGGACCTCCCGTTTACCTGATGCATGGGACAAAGCAGTATGTAGGAGTAACAAGATGCCCCTCAACTACCAAGATCCCCTTTTCCAGGGACACAGAACTCAATGCACTGTGAATGCATGGTTTCCCATTAGGATCTGATAAAGCAAAGTAGCAACCAAATGAGATGAAAAGCCTTTTCCAGTTAATTTGACAACCATGACACAGGAGAAAACTGATAATAACAAATATAGACGTGCAACAAAATTAATAAATGTGGAAATGCAGCTAAAATAATAAAAGATAATTAAAAGAAAAAAATCGATAATTTTTAAATGCTAACCAGAGTCTTAAAGTAAATGAAATAATGTTCGTTCACTAGGTCAATGTAATTATGTAATTATAAAGTGATTATCGGCAACTCAAAATATGACCATCACAAGAGAAAAATAGAAGAAAGCTCAGGTCCGGCTCAGAGCCTGGGCGCTATACCCGTCACACTAGAGTGTGCCCTGGGAGGAGACTTGCATTATGCTAATATAGTGCTGCTTATGCTGGTACAATATTATGCTAAAAGATAAAAAATACTTTTTTTATAAGTTGGAAATTGTAAAATCTTTGCAAATGCAATAAATGGTAATGAAGGTTATACATTATACAACTTCTGAAATTAATTTATTCTTCTGCATCTTTCCACTAAAATAAAAAATTCTTCAGTCAAACATTTTAATTAGCACAACCCTTTCTTTCAATATTTTAGTCAAGCAATGTGTTATTACAGTATAAGGTAAAAAAAATTTAATTGACTTCCTAGATAAAATACTAAATACCATGAAACTTCCATCAAACGGACGATCTTTGGTGCCATAAAATTACCTGGTTGCAAGAGTTGTTCATTTAGGGGAAAGGTAGACTAACAACGAAGTTTAATGCCATAAATTGTTTTTAGAATAATTGCTATGACATAAAAAAGATTCAATAATCTACAAAAACTATTTACAGTAATATTTGTTTAAATTTTAAAAAAATAATTTTTTAATACAAAAAATAAATATTAAAACATTGGATAGATATGTATACATAATTCTAGTTGTAGCCACAAAAAAATAAATATGTATTTCCTATTTACTAAGAAATTCAAGTTAGTCATATGATACCAAATAGTCGTTTTTAGTCCTGCGTCACTTCGTCAGACCATTTAATTACTAGGTTTATACTCCCTAACACGTCTCCATCACTTCATAGGAAACGTGGTAATACCCCCTTGAAAATAAACCTCCCACTATGCACCAAAAAATAAGAAAGCAATGCATACCTGTAAGGCATGCATTGCTCTGAGAGTTGCCATATTTATCATCTATCAATGGTCTAAATAAATGTTTCATTTATATGAACACCTCAATGGCTAGACTTTTGCTCTCTTTTCAAAGCAGCAGTGTTAAATATAGTTTCCCAACTGATAAGTAGAAAAGGAATTTTTAGTGAAGAGAAATTGAGAACATTTAAGACATCATATCAGCTTGTGGGCTATCATAACCAATACCATCTAGATAAAAAGACGCCATTGTCTGAAGCATTTCACAAGAGCAGTATCATTTTCTCTCCTGTCTTTGTAAGGATAAAGGAAGGTGAAAGGAGAATGATTGATTTTTTAATATTTTTAGTTGTGGAGCCATAAGCAGAATATTTTCAAATGCTCTGCAACAGGACTTATTAATTTATACAAATGTTCTGCAAGCATTTCACAGCGAAAAAAAGTCAACTTTACGTTAAAATACTATATTTTCATTTATTAAAATACAGGATCATACGAAGATGCACTACATTATTTTTTAAACCAAGGCAATGTAATTGTAAAGGCATGCTATGGATTACATACTAAAAGATTTTTAAGCGAAAGCAAATTAATTAATAAATATGTTGGGATATTTATTTAATGCAAGACATACTTCTAAAATTGTATAAGCTATTTAGAAATCAATTTCGCTTTTGTCAGGGTATCTGCAACATTTTAGATTTTCAAATTCATGATTTTCCATGACTAGTTCCAAGAATTTTTCATGACTTAAAGAAATTACTATTTTCTCCGACAAAAACGTAACACTAAATTTAAAAAAGCATTATAATAACATTCATTGAAATGATAATTATAACCAAAACTGTTATACTCTGCATCTTCATATTTATAGATTTTAAATTTAAAAAACAGAGTAAAGAAAGAGTTAAGCAATAAAATAGATGGGGAAAAAATAAAAATAAAAATTTTTTGTTGTTTTTTCTGCAGAACTATATTCAAAAGATACTTTTCTTGTTCATCAGAAAAGAAAGAAATGCTCCTTATTTCTCTGTTCTCATTTCGAAATAAATAAAAAAATTCACCAATGATTGGCTTGCTTCAGCTTAAAATTGAAATTGATAAAAAAATAAATAATAAAAATTCTTAAATCATAGAAGTTTAAAACATAATTCGTTTTAGAACAATGTTCTGCTTTTTCCTTCATTTTTTGAAAGAACACCATAATTTTTAATGAACATGATAAAGAAATTTTATATTCTAATAAAATATGACTGTGAGTAGTGATTTTGTTAGCAATTCTGACATTTGGAATATGATGAAATTGAGGGGGGATGGGGATTCCATTTTAAAGATTCGGCGACCTAAATCCATGACTTTCCATGATTTCTTTTTAAAAAATAGTAAAAATCATGACATTTCATGACAAATTTTGTTCAATAACGAAATTCATGACTTTCCAGGTACGCGGATACCATGTTTCGTAGAATGCTGTTACTTTTATATCAAGGCAACAAATGCTCATCTGTAATCTAATAAATAATCTAAAAAAACATGCTTTTAAGAAAAATAAAATTTTATTACTGTTTGTTCAAAACTTGCCAAATACAATATAAATTTAAAGTAGAAAAACAATTCATTTGCATACAATATTAGAAGACAATTAAAACATCTGTTATGTTAACAATATATTTTAACATATAAAATATCCAAACTTTTATATTTTAATAGTTAAAGATAACATTTAATTAACTTTAACAATTTATAGAGCATAGAAATAAAAACTTTCTATAATTTTGATTTTAAATGTGACATTAACTTTTCCAGCTTCATTGCTAAAGACATATCACCTTTTAATTTTAATTTACCAGACATAAAAGCACTTGTAGGTTTCAATTTACCAGTGAACATATTTACAAAACTTTCAAGATCCAGGATAAGAGTGACATCAGCTTTACCAGTTGGCGGAGATCCTTTGCCAACAGATCCAGATCCATTTTTCATGTCAACATACCATTCTTCATTAACTGGACCTGAAATTTAACAAATATACAATAAAGTAATTTAAAAAGATTCTGGATAGTATATTTAGTGTAATTTAATATCGTGGGTTTCTAAACTTGAAACATTTTCATTTTCAATCTTTTAAAAGTCAATCTCAAACTCTTCTAAGGAAGCCAAATTTTCTCTACACTAACAACAGTAAAAAAATTCTTAGACAAAAAAGTTTTAACATGGATTCACCTTGATTGCTCAATGACCAAAGTGTTGAATAAAACATTGATAAGTCATAATATCACTTCTAGTCAATAATTTTTACTGTTTGATCATAATTAAAGAAGATCTATTACATTTTAAATATTTTCTTAATAAGTATTTTAAATCTTAACAATACATTGTTATTAGTTAATATAAAGGGTGGAAGTTAATTAGATTATGAACTGAGATTTTCATTAAACACAGAAACTAAGAAGTAAAAAAAGGGATATAAAATAAAATATATTCAGTCAAAAACACACACTTCTCATATAAAGTAATATAAAATTATGCACAAAAATCCAGTGAAGTGCAGTTTTACCTTTATCACATAGAGTTTTAAGAATATCTTGGAGTAGAGAGTATCTTAATTTTCGAAACCCACAAAATATAAGAAATAAAAAATTTTAAAAGAAAAAACATGCACTTTACTAAATATTTCATTGATATATTGAGAGAAAGAGAGTAAAAATGCCAGTTTTGTATAAAGATCTATACCAGATTATTGAAAGGGAGACAACCTTTTATATTGATTATAAGTAGATAAAGCATTTAATTTACATCAGAAGAAAATCAATGATAACACTGGGAAAAAAGTAGAGGTTAAACATAAAACAAAAAAATACCAGTAATTTGAAATGAGTAGACACCAGACGTTTTCTTGACAACTTCTTCATTTAAAACAGATTTTATTTTGTTGAAGACAGTTTCCACAGAGTTATCGGCAGGTTTTTGCTCACCAGACATATATAGTTCATCCAAATTAACAGAAAATGATTTTAAATGCTCCTCTGGAAGAAAAAAATCAGGAGACAACTGTTGAGCTAAAAAATGAAAATAAAAATTTGGTAAATGAAAAAAATTCTTAACAACTTATACATAAAGAATAAAATACAGTAGTCAAAAAAATAAGAAGCAGTTGACAAAAATTTGCAAATTTATTAAAATGTTTCATTGTTGAAAACCATTTCTCTATCCAATCAACTATCCAATAATAAAAAAATTTGTTTTGAACAGAAATCATTGTTCTTAAGCTACTTCTTGTCAGCTTAAAAAATTTTCTAAATAGCAAAATAGTTTCTTTTTAGCTATAAGAAAACAGTGTAAAGGAGAAACATTCACACAAAATTGATCATTTACAAATATACTAGAAGAATAAAGTAAATAAAGAAACGCATGCTTTGTCTTGGAAAGTAAACAATGTATGGCTTTTATGAGCACTATTTTTGAAGGAATTTGGGAACCAATGATAAAAATATATAAAAAGCGAAATTCAATTTATGGTGAGTGATATTTGCAATTCAAACCCAGAATTAGGCACTGGTAGATAATGAATCACATTTTTAAAAAAAAGATTCAAAATGACTAGTAAATCATCCATTTAATTTCTTTTTTTTTTTTCTTTTACCAAGATAAGTAAACAATATTTACACAGAAATTATTTTATTACTTTGAAGAAGTCATTTGAATAATGATTGGTTAAAAGAAATAAAAAATCATTTGTGATTTTAAATACTGAAATAAGCAAGAGGAGTCAGACAACAAAGCCTAAATTTTACAAAGCACCTCCTGCCGGCAAGAAATCATAAATTATGGGTGTAAATAAACAATAAGAAATGAAAAATTTCTCATTTCTCAATTGAAGAAAAAAAAAATTTTGTACAAAATATTGAAAATGTTTAAAACCATGATATGCAAAGTGCTGGATATCAAAATTTCACATTTACATTCAAACATACAATTAATATCTTATTAGTAAATAGACTATTTAGTAAATAATCATGAACTAGAAAATTGTTACAATATTTTGCACATTACATTGATACATTATATTTATATTAATTATTAAATTCAATTTTTGTCTTAGCTAAACCAATTTGTTTTTGGAAGTTATGAATCAAAAATATAACTTATCAATAATTTATTTCTTAATAATTCACAAAAATCAAAATAAAATAAACCAATAATAAGGAAAAAGAAAATGTTCAAATCTGATAAATTAAGTTTTTGATAAGTTATAATTTGAATAACTGTTATAATATTCATTTCAGTAATAGTTTTGTTCAAATAATTATAAATATTTATCTAAATAATTAGAATATGATCATAAACCTCTGGTAGTTTTAGCCTAAAGACCGAGCAATTTTTAACTAAGAGGAGTCAGAGTCAAACAAATTTCATTTTACTCTGGCACCAACTCGATTGTCCTGATTTAACTTTAGAAAATAATTTACCAAGCATGTCTAATTAATCCATAATCGGCTAGTAATAGCAAGTATTATAGTCAAGGTTCTTTAATTTTTAAAGTTCGTCACCATTTCTTAGCTTTAAAATTCAAAATATGTTACGGGTGGGAAGTGAATAAGGACTATTTTTACAAAAAGTTTATCATACTGTTCAAATTCTCAAAATATTACATCATTGGTGTTTTCTCATAAAGCAAAATATTCATTTGCAAATCAGAAAATTTTCAAACTTTAAAATTTAAATAATAGGGTGTTAAAAGTTTTCTGGAAGAAAAAAAAAACTAATTTGTTAAATAGGCATTACTCTTACAAAGTCTGTAAGCATATATTTTCTTTTCAAATATGAATTTAAATAGAAATTTTACAACTTTAAATTGAAATAATAGGGTGTTAAAAGTTTGGCACAATTATTTTTCTAGAGGAAAAAAAACTAACTTGTTAAATAGGCATTACTCTTACAAAATCTGTAAGCATACATTTTCTTTTCAAATATGAATTTAAATAGACTTTAAATTTTATATCTTGACAATTATGTCTTGTACAATTAAACCCATATTATCAAAAATGCATGAGAATCTGCAATTCATCAAAATAGGCACAAATTCAGGATATTTTATCAAATTTAAATCAAGCCATGCCATAGTGATCACTCATGAAAGAGAACAAACATTTAATGAAAAACTACAGTTGTATATAAAATCACAAATGTAAATAAAAGAAAAAAATAGCCTCAAAAATAAATTTTAAAAAAATTAAATTACAAAGTAGGAAAAAAATTTCACAAAAACATTAAAAAATTATTTGGTATAATTAGTCTTTTCAATAAGATACGAATTTTTTTTTTTTAAACAAAACAGAGCAGTTTTTCTTTTTTTTCTTCTTAGAATTTAACTACCTTACTTCAAAACCAGTGTTCTTTTTAAATCTTTAAGTTTCATTAAAGTATTAATAATTGTATGGTAATGACTTTGCCTTGAAGAAACTCAAAAAAGTAACAAATAAAATTAAGTAATGATTTTGCTGTTTTACTGGGAAAAAAATCAAGGAATAAGGAAAAAAAATCAATTTAATACTATCCTCTTCAAGGCTATCCTTTTTTAAAAAATAGTTTCCTTTGATAAATTATATTTTTTATTGCATTAAATAACAAGCACTGCATTTTGAAACATTACTGTTGTCTATAAAATGCATCTAAAATTGTTACTATTTAAAACCATTAAGTTAGATTGTGAAAATTTAGCAATATAAGACAATAAAAAAATTTTTGGTATAAA
Organism: Parasteatoda tepidariorum; assembly: GCF_982258835.1. Lineage (NCBI taxonomy): Eukaryota > Metazoa > Arthropoda > Arachnida > Araneae > Theridiidae > Parasteatoda > Parasteatoda tepidariorum. Next base: position 82,652,856 of record NC_141761.1, read on the forward strand.
CTAAAGTGAAACAAAAAATTTATATTACTCTGCATCTCCAACAATTTAATGCAAGCTTTAATTTCATGTACTATAAATTAAAAAGAAATAAATATTTTTTCAGTACAAGTTAATGATTTTTAGGAATGGGATGAGAATTAACATGATGGGTGGTGTATTGACCATAACTGTTACCGAAACAAAACACAGATCTATACTGCTAACTTAAAAGAATAAAAATAGAGCAAATTTTACAAAATAAATATTTAATGGAAACTACTGTACAATATATAAATAAAAGGTTCCATGTGCAGAAAATTGTTACTACAAATTTGAATTGGCAGTCTTATTTAATATCTATTATACATTAAAGATACACAATTGATCAAAACTTCATTTTACTTTGTTTATTTACACTTAATAGCAAATTTTAGGCAATTGTAACTTATTTCTCAATAGCAGAGACAGACAAAAAAAAATTATTACAAAAAAATATGTATGCATACTATATATTCAAATGGATTAAAAAAAGTTTTAAAAACTATAAAGCTTAAACAGTTTCAAACTTCTTACAATAAAAGAGGCTAGCCTTGCTCTTTTTAGCAGATTACTTAAATTCTTAAGCCAGCAAGAATGATAAAGAGTAAGCTCAAGAGCGATACATTTATTTCTAAGATGTTTCTTTTTCAGTAAATTATAAATTGTTTCAGGTATTAGGGTAAACCAACCAGTGAAGGAACACTACCCAGTGAAGGAACATTTCATATATATTGATTAAAAATAAGAATTTGAAAGTTTTTCTTTAGATTGAGTGGTAACATTAACTTACTGCCAAACAATAGAAAGTCATCTAGCAATATTTTGGATTACCTGGTCAAATAGATTTCTCTGGAAAAATTTTTGAATTTGTTATTATCTCTGCAACACCTTCTTTCTTTGAAAAAATTATAAGGTGAGTGTTTGTATTTATATGTTTGAAGTGGAATTAATTGCATGTAATAGTTTTATTTTTCTCACTGTGAAAAGGAGAATTCAAAATATAGTTATTGGAGTTTGTGACAAGCTTTCCTCTTTCTCCCAATACAGCGTCTCTGGCGGTGAACTAAGACAGTCTGCCAGGAATCGCCGTTAAGTACGGACGTTTAATTCGAGCCCAAAACCCCCTCTTCCAAATTCTTGTATTTTTTTATTCTTGCTTTATTTTTATGTGTTTTGTCCTTTCAATAAATATTTAGAGTTAGATAATTTCTATTCTTTCATTATTTATGTGAATTGGTAGAAATACAAATAAACCAAGACTTCCCCTACAAGTTACGTTTCATTTTTTAAGCATCATAGCATAATAAAGTATTGAGATAAGGAGGTGTTTATTCACTGGATCACCAAACGAGGAAAAACCAGTGAAGGAACAAGTGTTCCTTTACTGGATTTCTTTCTAAGTTAATGAAAATAAAAGATAAACTTTAATTTTCTTATATCTTTAGTGATGTTCTGCATCAAAAGTATGTTAAAATTAAGAAAAACAACTTCTAACCAGTAAGGGAACAGGCATGTTCCTTTACTGGGCATTGATTTCGCAGTGAATGAACAGTAAGTGTTAATATGTTGACACTTTAATTTTCAAAGTATTTATAGGTTATAATTTCAAGAATAGGCTTGTTTTTAAATATTTGTAGGGCTTATAAATTCATAAAGAGCATTAAAAAATAACCAAAATTAAGTGTTCTTTTACTGGGTGTTCATTCACTGATAAGGGCTGTTCCTTCACTTGGTCTTCTAACTGCTTGCTATTTGAACCTCCAAAACTTTAAAACAATATTATGTAAGTTCTCTGCAATTTTTTTTACATAATTTGCAAATAGTAACAAATATGTTTACACTGTCATTTAACTAAAATTACGAATTTTGAAATTAATATGATTTTTTAAAAGGCAAGCGAAGCTTAAGTGTTCCTTCACTGGTTAGTTTACCCTATACAAAGAGCTGATAATAAGTTGACAGCACCAATTTAATTAAAATGCTTAAAAAATATAATATTCTTACTTGGATCAACTGCATATTGATCCAAATCAGTAATTCCCTGGGATTTCAGAACATCTTCATCAATTAGGAATTGACCTGAGTTTCTGTTCATAAACACTGCATATGCAGCATCAGCCATAACATCTGGTTTTCTACAGTTCTTAGTGATATCTTTTCCACCAAGCATTTCCATTGCTGCAGTAGCGATTGCTGAAATACATTTCAAAAGTCAATTTGATAAAAATATTCCTTTGTTTCTGCTTCTATAATGCAAAACTTTATCATAATAAAAATATATTGATAAAATGAGTAATATGTATGACTGATTTCATATCAAATCAACCAATGGTCTAAATCAGTGTTTCCCAAAGTGTCGGTCGCCCGTAGAAAAATTTTGCCAAGTCATGAAAGAAAATTGTAAAAAAAAAAAAAAATTACAGATAATTTTTCTTACATCAGTTCGACACTACATACAATTTATAATCGTCATTGAACAGCTAAACCAGCCACTACAAATGTCCAACTTCGCAGCCTTGTAATTTTGAAACCAATCCAGAATACAAGGGAACTCCTGGATCGAGCATTTGTCTCCGTGGAGGACTTTTTGCTGAAATTAACCTGTATTTTGTTACATGGAGAAGTAAACCTCAAAACCTCTCATGGTAAACCGGACAGCAAGGGGACTCTAACCCATGATTCGTTTGTGTATTGTACTCTTTTGCATAGCTTTATCGAAGGCACATTGTGCTGCTAACGTTGCTAGGTCTTTTCCTTCCCACGCATGCACATTACCTGTTTTCCACATGCTTTAATCTGTGGGCCAAAGTCGCTAAAGCAGTTCTAAACCAGTTTATTTTGTTCCGAGGGGTTATCTTATTCAAAAAAATAGAACACAAATTTGACTGAGAAACAAATTCATAAAGTTCACCAATTAATGGACTAATCAGAAGCAAAGCAGCTGTCTGGATAGTGGACTACTCGTGCATGTTTGCCTGCAATTTCGTCATTCAAAATATTGCCATCTCTAGTATGTGCACCGCAAACTCACGTGTGTTAAAAGAAGCTGATAAATTGCTGTTTCAATTCAAGAACATGCTTAGGAGCTAATAACCAGTTTTAAAGACTACTTTCCAAATATTCCTTCAAATAATATGTGAATTAAACATCTGTTAAAATTGAAATAGAAGAAATGTTTAATCTTAGTAAATAAGAAGTTGATAATTTAATAATTTTACACAGATCTGGAAAAAGTGTTTGAAACTGTACCACTAATTAATTTTTTATTGTACTGTCAAAAGGAGTATCCAAGCGTAAGCAATACAGTATACCTGTTCTCAGCCTTGGTGTACTTAAAAAATGAATATCGAAACAGATTGGATGACAAACTAAATTTGAGAATAAAATTAACATCAGTAACTCCGAATTCGAAATTGTTATGTGATGACAAACATCAACCTTCGCACTAAGAACAAAATATGTGGAAACAAAGTTTACTTATGTTTTAAATGAATAGAATTGCTAATTTTTTAAATACAGTAGGGAACCGATTATCCGGAACGATCGGGACCATCGCTATTCTGGATAACTGATTTTAAAGGTTTTCTGAAGCGCTACAAAAAGCCTTTTTTTTTATTGTTAAACCCAACTAAAAAATTATAAAAAAATTTTTGAAATAATCTTAAAAAGAAGTAAAAACGATGAAGTAATGCACTTATGATTATTTTCAAAATGATGGTAAGGTAAACATCTTTCAAAAAAGAAAGAAAAATCCTAAAATCTTATGAGGAAAAAAAAGATTTCTTTAATAAATAACGGAAAAATTTATCGAACTTCGTTCCGGTTTTCTGATTTCTGGATAACAGGTTCTGTACTGTACTTATATTTTTCTTACATAATTATTTTGAAATATATTTGTGTATGAAATAAACAAATAATTTGATTCTTATGAAAAAAATAAAATTCGTTTTGCAAATAAATGTTTGTTTTTCATAAATTGGGGTCACGAAAAACTTTAAAGCCTCGTACTGGCTGCGATCAAAAAGGTTTGGGAAATGCTGCTCAAAATGTAGTACAGTAGAGAACCATTTATCCGGTATCCAGATAACCGGGAAACCAGAAAACCGGGAAAAATTTTGCTCGATTTTCCCGCCATTTTAAACTAGAACGATTTTAAGCTAAAACGAAAAAAGCGGAAATTGGACTCATCCTTGAAGTTGAGTAGAAGAAAATGTAAGGAAGGGGAAATTTCTTTCCCCGTTTACACAGAGAAACGTCATTTCCTCCGTGACCTTGAAGGCAGGGAAGGGAGGAATGCTTTATTTTTTCCTTTAGGCCGTCAATCAAACTCAAGGGTGTGGCATGCTGATTTCGTTTTCTGCTTGATTTACGAAGGAGGTGGGGAAAATGCATTGCATGCATATCAGTGAACAGAAAAAGAAAAGAGAAAAATATATTTATTTGACATCGACTAATAAAAATAAAATCTTTTTCTTTTGAATAAATTCTCATTCTTTGGAAGTGCGGTATCAATTGCAAGTTTTTCTTGGTGTGGAATCACATCTGCTGTAATTAAAAATCTTGTTTTTATCAACAAAAAAAAAAATAAATAAAATGAAAGGAGAATTGTTTATTAATTTAAACATAGGATTATTTTATGAAGCAGAATGCAGTTTTGCTTTTCTGATTCCACTACGCTTGATTTTTTTCTTTTCGCGATAAATTTCGCACTCAATAAATTAATTCTTTTTATTCATAAATTTTATCATTAGGTTTTTTTTTTTTTTTTTTTTGAATTCCGTTGATCTTGCCTTGTTCCGGGTTTTAATATTTATGCTAGTGCCTTTTTTAACTATCGTCTCGGTTCGATAATTTTCAAGTGTTTTTATTTAGATTAATAAGTTTTCCTTTTATTTTATTGTTTCCCCCCGTATAATTAGGTATGAAATATATTGCGTTATTTAATCATTGGTTTTGTTTAGATTATTTAATTTAGGAATTGTAATTATTTTTAAAAAATAAATATGAGAATTTTGTATTTTTTAAACTTGATTTTCTTGTCTAAACTTGCAAATTTTTTTATTCTTTTAAATGTTATATTTCTACCATTTTTTTTTCCTTTTTAAAGTTAGGAGTACCTTTCTTTTTTCTCTTACTTTATGCACTACACTTTTTCCTTGTACTTCGGGTTCGATAAAACATCGATCAACGACACTTTTTGGTCGATCCAGAAAACCGGGAAATTCAGATATCCGGGATAGCGATAATCCCGAGCATCCCGGATAATTGGTTCTCTACTGTATTTTGCTTAATTTTGAAACAGAGATAGAACTAGCAGATTAGACAAGTTATAAATTTTTGAAATTGTGAAGATTTTTTTTTTTACAATTTTATAATTTTTAAGTAGCTATAATTTGAGAACTATTTGATCTTAAACTAACTGAAGAGCTAAACTTTATGACATTTTCTTCAGTTTTTAACAACCTTTTATAAAATATATAATATAAAATCACTTTAAAAAATCATTTTAAAAAAATTTCAATTTTACTTTTTAAAAATCTTTAAATTAAAATTTTTAGATATATATTTCTCTTTCTAAAAAAAATAATTTGTTTGACTCTCTTTTAATAGAAATTTCAAAATGGCAATTCTTTGGGATCATAATAAAAACATAATAATTTGTAGTTGAACAATGACAAAAAAAAGCTCATAATAGCTCATAATAAAATATTCATTTATTAAACAATCAATAAATAGATGTAAAAGAGGAAGATTTAAAAAAAAAAAAAAAAGGTTTCAAAATATAATTTAAAATTACAAAAGTTTATAATGAAAATGGCTGATAGTAGTTTTCATGTATATATTAATTTTTATTATACTATAAAGTTTTGAGTGGTAAGTAATTTTGAAAAATGCATTTGTGATGGTATAGTTGGCACCATAAAAAGATTTTTAAGTAACACCAGTCTTCAAACTCCATTGGAAAACAAGATTTAACACCTTGTCAATGGAGAACAAAAAAAAATCTACCCTTTGTTACTTTTTTCATGTGACTAATGAAGTAATTGATGTAAGAAGAGAAGTTTTTAAAATTACGATTGGTAAAAACTGTGTTAGTTGTTGCCACTCAAAAGTTTAATGCATTCTTTTCCCTCTACAGCTACCAAATCTAAATAAAAACATATTCTATTTTGGACTTTACTGAAACTCATTAAATTAAAATAATTTTTGACATTGCAAATGTTTCTCTTTAAGAAATTGCTGAGTTTGTTGCTAGTGACTATGGCAATAAATGGTGGCTGACATATGTCCTTTCAGAAGATCATGTAGAAGAAGAAAAAAATTTCTTTATCAATAAACCATTACTTTTTTTTACTTATCCACAGAAATCAGATATTTTAAGCATCGCAAAGAACTTTATTTTAAGTAAATTGCATCTAATACAATAAAAGGAAAAAACATACAATGTTCTGAAAAAAGAGATGTTGGAGCAAAATAAATGTTACATAAAACAAAGAAATGCCCGAGTTAAAATGAAAAAAAAGCAAAATGAAATTTAGTGGTGCATTAGCTCATGATGGGTCAAAACCAATACTGTTCCCCATCCCTTGGACTCTGGGGTGCAGAAGCAGATGATCCGATTGAGTGGTCAGCAAAAGCAGAACCCCCAGTATTTGGTCCTAAAAAAGTTTGGTACTTAATTTATTGATCCACTAAAGGGACAAAAAGTTGAGTCAACCTTGTTCGGGCCTGCATTAGAGCTAGATATTATAAGCATGCTTTTGAATATTTTTTTTATATTCAATTTCACAAGTATGTTGAACAGAATGTATATTTATTTTTCTATATGATACAATTTTGATGATAATTTGATAAATATCAGTATGAAGTAAGGCACAAGAGCTGTGTAAAAAGAATGAAATAAAAAGCACTTTTTCCAAAATTAATTGGACAAATTTTTTTCACATATTTCTTTTCTATACAAATATATTAATTTTTGAAGTAAATAATTAATTGCTAAATTTGAGATATTTCACAAAATGAATTACATATCTGGACAAATTTAGTTTTTTTGTTAACTGAAGTAAAGCAGTGAAATTAAAAATTATTCTTACAATATATATTACAAAGCTAAACTACAATTTTTTTTATTGTGATCCTAAAAGAATACCAACTACATACAGCACAAATATAGTTATAGAATAATTACATAAACTCCATTTTATTCAAAAAAATTGAAGTTTATTTTTTAAAAATAATTTAGTCATGCTACATATTTAATAAAATGCCATTAAAATTATAAAATGAAAAAATTTAGCTCACTAAATCAAATAGTTCTCAAAACACAATTGTTTAAAACTTTTAAAATTGTAAAAAACTTGTACATTTTTAAAATTTTGAAAAAGTTTAACTGCAAAAGTAAAAGTTCAAAAAATATGAAAATTGGTACTTTTTATGTCAGAAATAGGTTTAATTAGCATATTAAAAATCATATAAATCGAAATTGTTAGCCAAATTGTTTTTATTTATTTTGGTTGATTTGATATAGTACCCTCTGTACAAAGAAAGGACTAATATAAACATAAAAGTAACATGCAAGTATATATTGGTTGATAGTGTAATTGGTTGATTACTAACTATAAAAATAACTAAAATAAAGATTTAAAACAAATCTAAGCAATCAGCAAATGTTCAATAATTTACAGCAATTGCCACTGTGGCATTTCATTGCTGCAGTAGCAATTGCAGAAATAAATTTTAATATTCAAGTTGCTAGAAACACATCTCAGTGTCTACAATTATAATTCAAAACATAATCATGCTAAAACATAATAATGGTAAAACTAATAAAACTAATTCATATAAAATTTATATTTAATGCAAAAAATAATTATTAGTTTAAAAAAAGACTGGTAGATAATGAAATTGCTAACCAAGAAAACAACTATATGAAAACTTTAAAAAATACAAATAAACGATCAGAAAAATTACAAAATATAATAACACCACACGAAGAAAATAGGTTGTTTAAAAAAAAGCTGAGAGTATTATAGTATAACATAGACATTTATTTGGTCTCAAAGTTAGGAACAAATATTATATTCATGAAAATCGGATAACATTATAAATCTAAACAGTTAAAAAATAAACAAATCGTTATAATGCATTAGAAAAGACTTTTTTTAAATATTATTATTTATTATTGAGACTGGTTTGAAAGACTTATTCAAAGCATACATAGATACATTTTAATTTCAGAAGTAGATAAGGTACCGTGGAAATATTGACAAGATAGAATAAACACTTTAATTGTAAATTAATTTACATAATATTTTTAAAAAATTTCACAATATTTTTCTTTATTCAACCAAAAAAAATAATTTTTTATCATTAAACAATCCATCATAATTATATATGTTAATAAAAAGAAAAAGTGGTTTAAAATCTAAATGAGACCACCTAATTTGATTATTCAAAGTTGAAATAGTTTATCACCAGAATGCAGATCACTATGTATTGATGGAAAGGTAATGAAAGAGAAATTTAATTTAAACTATTGCTTGTATTCTTGTACTCATAAAGAGGATGTATGTATGCTTGTACTCATAAAGAGGATGGTTAAATTCCGGAAAATGATTATATCCTATAATTATGATATAAATTAGAAAAATTTCCTGTTGCTAAATATTCTGCTTGTTTCATATCAACAGCCTTTAGCACTAAATTTTTTGAATCCTTCTGATAAAAAAGTATTCACATTAGGGGTATTAGGTAAGAAATAAAAATAGTATTCAAGCGAACAAAAAACACAAAAGTTATCAAAATTACACTAAGCATTACAGGGAAAAGTGAACTGAAAATAATCAAACCTCATGTTAAAGAAAATAGAGAATTGTTAAATGAGGATTATTAAAAACACTTCTAAGTACAAAGTGAAATAAAATTCCTAATATTTTTATATTCATATGCATTTTCAAATTTTTATCTTTCGAAACAAATATACATCACTTTGAAGACAAATTTACCTGTTTTGGGCCATAAAGCATTTACAGCAATGTTGTCTTCTTTTAACTCTTCAGCCATTCCCAAGACACACATAGACATTCCATACTTGGCCATAGTATAAGCTGAAATTCAAAATAAAAACTTATCCGTGAAAATACTGGGAAACAGTTATTAAAAAAATCTTCACTAGAAATAAATTGTATAACTACTTTTTTCTTAACAATGCAAGAAGCACATCTTAATTTAAAAAAAAAAAAAAAAAAAAGGAAGCAGTGAAATAAACTTTAAATGTTCAATGCTCATTTCGTGTGATACACACACATTATAACTAAACTATTACAGCTGGAAACATTCAAATGGTTGTGGCGCCGTGACTCTGGATGCCAACACATCAATTTCTGTACACAACTAGATATAAATTTTAATCGTAACTAACTAGGATAAAAAGAATAAAGCAGTTTTCTAAACAAAAATCAAGTCTTTAAATTATAAATTAGTAACATGATTATTAAATTAAACATGCTCATTAAAAATCATACAATATAAATGAAGAACTTAGTGAAATAATGATCAAAGAAACAATTTTGAAAATTGTTAAGCAAATTAAACTTTATTTACCATAACTTTATTACCATATAATTACTTTATTACCATAACCATTTATTTTCATATCCCTGTAAATGAAGATACTAAGTGGCAATGTTTGAATGTTTTTGTAGTTAAAAAAAATTACAAGAACATTTGGCAGCAAACACTCTACTAGTAACTTTAAGTCTCTCTGTGGGGAGTGAGTAGTTATCGGCCATGTCACCCATCATCTATGAAAAGGTACCTTACCATAGAATTGAGTTAACTTGTCTTATATACTAATGATTTGTAATTATATTTTTGTAGTGGTAGATACACTACAGTACTCTCCCACCAGAATTATATCTGTGAAAGAATTCAATGAACCGATACCACTAGTTGATTCATTGCAGTTTTGTGAGAAACCGGGAGAGCTGTACTAAGATCACTGCACTTTTTGAGTGCTGATTGTGAGAGCTGTATTAAGTTCATGGTCGTAGTCGTTGCTGTGTTGCCTTTAGCAGTCGAGTGTATATATTGTACGTTGTGTGTGATTGAGACTGAGATGCAACAGCATGAGGAGGACAATGTCACAGTCACAAGTAGCAAATCAACTGTTCAATGTGGCCATCCATCGAAGTAGACTGTTCACATGGTAGTGAGCGTTTCTGCCAAGGTAGACATGTTCACATTGCATCCGAAGGTCACCAATGTGGGTAGTGTAGTTATAGACAATGTCAAGCCTCATCTATGAAAAGGTTTTCAGCATAGAATCGATTAACATGCCTTTTATCCCAGTGAAGTGGAATTATATTTTTGTATCAGTACATACACTACTAAAGTGCATTTAAGCAAGGAGTACTTTTTTGAAACCAATGTAATAATCCACATTTATTGAAAACATATAGAGATATTTAAACGTAAATTTAGAAAAAATTCTATTAAAGCAAAATTATTATTACTATTAAATTGTTAATTTATTATAATTAATTTATTAATTACTATTAAATTGTTATAATAATTGAAAATAATTGTTGTTACCTAATAAAAAAAAGGTCTTACATTTAACTTTTATGAAATATTTTTTTAAAAAAATACATTACACAAGAAATTTACCATCAACAATCAGAAGTTTTTTTATGTACTTCAGCCTTACTTTTCCAAATACGAGTGGATTGCTTTTTTAAAATTAAAGGGTGTTTTTTTCCTATCATTTTCCCCTTATGGAGATAAGCACTTTAATATTAGCTTATATTACATGTTATGAAGCTTTTAAATGTAATTTAGCTTCATTAGAGAAAAAATTATTGATTTAATGATTCTTACCTACATGTCGTTTAAACCAGATGGATTCCATCAGCAATGGAGGACTGATATTCAATATATGAGCATTTGATGATTTTTTCAAATGTGGTATACAAAGCTTAGATCTGTAATAAAAAACATTTTTTAAAGAAATAAAAACACTTTAAAAACTTTACATATTTTTTAAGATCTAGTATAATACACATCAAGAGTATTTTAAACAATGTTCGTTCAATTTAGGAAAAAAATCTGCAATAACTAACAACGTTTGTTCAATTTAGGATAAAAATTTGCAATAACTTTTTATGAATACAGCATACAAATATATATGGTATGCACCACTAAAACTGTCATAGCAGCTTGGCTTTTCGGAAATGAGATGTTTGTGAAGATTCATGCATTATTTTGTAAAGAAAATAACAGAAATGAAGCTAAGAAAAGGTGAGTATAATAACATAAGTACCATATATTTCCAAATATAAGACAAGAATTTTTAGAAAATTTTACAAAAACTGCAAACTTTCATGCCTGACTGAGTCACATACTAACTTCTTCACATAGAAATATGAAAGTGCTGTTTATCCAACTCTTGGACTGTGTTCTCATGTTTTTGTAGGAGGAGGTAGTGTCAGCTTCTCACGAATTGATTTATAATCATATCTACCAATTATCAAAAGTTCCAAGACATCGCCAACAGAAATGTCTTGTCAAGCATTAGCAACAATCAGTATCACAAATCATACATGCATGATATAAAATAAAAGTGAAAGTAGTATGTTTAATATAAAAATTGAAAAATAAAACATTAAAAGGACAAAGGAATAATATTATTTTTTATTCAACTAACTACAAATCCATGCTTTTTTTACCCACAGAGATCTTTACCCATACTTTCTTCTTTTGCCCACAGTGATCTTTACCCATACTTTCTTCTTTTTCCCAGAGTGATCTTCACCCATACTTTCTTCTTTTACCCACAGTTACTACATCTACTAAAACTACAAGAGAAGGTGTATTTCCAAGTGCAGCATGCCTTATTTCTTTTAACAACGGCCTAAATTTTGGGTGAATTTCCAAATTAAAAACATATACTATGTGGCTTATACACAGATGGGCTTATATTCGGAAATATACAGTCTTATTTTTAATCTCTTACTTTGTTTTGAATAATAATTTCCATTATTTTGAAAATTAATTATTTTATCATGATCTGTTATTGTTGGACACTGGTGGCACAACACGTCTCACTCAAAAAGACTGATGTGACATCAAAGTCACAGAGCCTAACTGTAAAATGAGAGACAGGATATTTTTTATTTTTTTCAAATTTTAATATTATTAATGGTAAAAAAAACTGCTAGCAAAAGAAAAACTTTCCATATAAAAAAAAGTTGAAATTAGTCTGGAAAGAGTTAAAAATATTACCTTTAAGAAACAAAGAAAGGTTTTAATTTCCTATCTTTCTCAGAAAAACCAAAATATACAAGAAAAATTCAATTTGAAAATTAAATTTTAGTATTTATAAGGATGAGAAAATTGTTGGGAGAACAATGTAATTTCCAGCTGTTGAAAATAATCAATGGTGAAATGAAAAAAAGAATCCACTGTACATTAAATGCCAAATTACAATTAAAGTTTCCCAAAAAAATTTTTTAACAATGAAAAATTGAAACATGATAATCAAAAAGGAATGATGAAAAATATAAACAGCATGAAACATGAACAAAAAATACAATACAAAGACATTTTCAATAATAATAAAACATACACTAAGAATGTTCCTCGTGTGTTGATATTGTGCATAAGATCATAACGCTTCATTGGTGTAGCTTCTGTACCAGTTAAATGAATAGCTGATGCATTATTTACTAAAATATCTATGCCACCAAAATTATTAACAGCTGCATCAACGGCATTTTGTACTTGTTCCTCATCTCTGACATCAACAATGCAAGGAAGGCACTTTCCACCAACAGCTTCAACTGAAAAGTAAAAAATATTACTTTCCATGAAAGAGGTTATAATCCATCTATCTAAAGAACTCTTCCTGCAACTAATTCTGGAGTTGTCTATTGCTATTGAAACAAAAAGATAAATAAAATAAAATATTTTTTAGAGTGATAGACCTTAAACACTTCTCACATCGATCCCTGTTGAGTTTTATCTTAAATTTTTGCCTTTTACTCTTATTTGAAATCGAAACCATTATAACCGACAATGTTGCAGACAACTAAAGAGAGGAGTTCTTTAGATGAGAAGACTATACATGTTTCATTACTTTCTTTGCGTAAACATTGTCTTGATTAGTAATAATCAAGAAAATAATTTTTTGATAAATAAAGGAATGTGTAAAACATTGTATATTCTTAAAATATACCTCAAAATGCTTAAGTTTTATGAGAAACCAAGTTTTCCATTTGTAATATATACTTACAATTTTCATATAATTTCTTCCCAACTTTGAGCACAAGTAGTTCATTCTATAAATCAACTGGCCAGAATAAAAATTCACCATTCTTTTAATACAAAAACTAGCAAAATTGATGAAATTTCTCCCAAAATGATAAAGCTTAGGTTATTATTATTATTTCTTTTTAACTTTTAAACTTCAGGAACTCTTTTATAGAGAAAATGTTTGTTTACCTAAACACATTTGATATATATAAGATGTTTCAAAGTTCAAATGTCATATTCAGAGGCAATTAAACGGTGTGGAAACTTTAAAAACATCATAGAATATGGAGTCGCTTACCATGTTAAAAAGAGGTCAGTGCATGTGTTCTATGAATCTAGAGGTAAATCTCATAGTATGGAGTGTCAGTGTTGCTTCAGTAACCCAATAGCATGACAATGAATCATGGACTATGAAATGATGTCAGAGGGTTAAACTTCAAGCAACTCGAGTAATAATTAATCAAAGAAATATCAAGTTTTTTCTGAAGCAATTTTGAAACCTAAATGGACTTTCTAATTTTAACCCTCAACTTAATTTACGACTGATCCCATATTCTATGTAATGTTTTCATTTTCTTCCCAACTCTTATTACGTTTTAAATTTTTCAAACAAATTCTGGAACACTTTGAGCATGGTTGGCTAGAATATGTATATTATGATATTTATATATTAATAAATATCAGATAAATATCAGATAAAATATCCAACCATTAAAAAAAGATTATTTATGGTTCAAAACGCTTTAAATCTATTAGATATCTCATTAGTCTTTTTCATTACTAAAATAAATTAACAATAAAATTATATTTAAAATTGATGAATAGCTATGGCTTTTCATAATCTTAGAGATGATATGCTATTTCCGATTAAAATCATAAAGCAAATAAAAGTTATGCGAGATTTTCAAATACATAAATTTGAGGCAAGCTAGCAGAAAAAATTATGCGTAAACAAAACTGACACTGTAAATTTAATTTCTCATTTACTAACTTAGAAAACATTTAACCTCCTGAGTGTTTAGTCTCGAGTTTTTCGGCATTTTAAACTACAAGCTTTCCAAAGCTCAAGAACTAGCATCTGCCCTGTTATTCATAACAAAAACGGCATAACAGCATTTTATCATCAAATTTTGCCCTAAGACTTACTTAACACATAAAGAAAACAATTTATTATTTTTTAAATGTGTTCTTCATATTAACATCCAATTAAGAGAATCACAATTCAGGACGTAAACATTTATTGATACTGCTTAATTAATAATGATAATCGGTGCTAGTAATATTGTATTAATAGACAACAAATATACTAAAATGGGTACTGTGATAGTGCATTTTTATAGCCCCTAATAAAGTATCAATTAATCTAAAATTAATTTTCAAAAAACTTAAAAAAGGGGAATAGTTTACTCAACCAAGAAATAGGGTTTTGCTACGTGTACAGAAATATTAAAAAAATTAAAACACAGATTTTTATTAAATAAGGAAAGTTGCAACTTACTTTCTTTTGCAGCAGTATATATCGTGCCTGGTAACTTAGGATGTGCTGTAGCAGTTTTAGCAGCAATCACAACATTCGCTCCATCACTGGCTGCTTTCAAACCAATGGCTTTTCCTATTCCACGACTACCTCCAGTGATGAATATTGTTTTGCCAGCTAATTTTCTGAAATGTCAAGATTGAAAATTAAAATTTCGATACATTGTAAATCACAAACATTGAATATAAAATACATTGAAACATAGAGGAAAAAAAATTTTTTTTTCATTAGATATTACTAATAATATTTGGTAGAAATTTGGCATCTGACAAAAAGGCGCTTTTTATTATTAGTTCACAACTTTTATAGACTTTTCATAATTTCTTCTAAAACTACAAACTAGTTTTGTTTGATGAAATAAGGATACATTTCCACATTTCCATATAAAAAATTGCAATTATAATTAGACGAAAGAGTGAATCTTCATACCCAGTATTAATCATTTTTGAAAGCTTTACAGAAGAGATAGTCAGGAAATTTTGTCTTGAAAACTTAAGAGGAAAAAAAGCTAAATCAATAAGATAAGAATATAATCTCCGGTCTACTCACTCCCGGAAAATAAATAAACAAAAAATTGAAGTTGTTTCGAAAAGCTACCGTTGCCAAATACTTATTTAAAAGTACTAAATAGAGAGCGCTGCAGTTGCAACAAATAGAACAGAAAAAAATGGGCCATTCTCTTTGCATGCAATTTACGCAGTTTCGATCAGGTTCACTATTACATCTCCGAATTCCCATGCACGAATTATTTGCATGCAGTGTGAATGTTCAGTCCTATTAGCTGATTTCCCTTACTTCTTATTACCCGGGTACCAGAAACATTCTACCACAGCAGCAGGCGCTGCTGTTGTTGTAGTTGCAGTTCATCTACGTCGCACTAGAGCTGCACAATGGGCTATTGGTGACGGTCTGGGAAACATCCCCGAGAATGATCCGAAGACATGCCATCATAATTTTGATCCTTTTCAAAGGGGATGGCACCCCCGTTTCGGTAACCCGACGACCTGCACGCGAAGTCGAGCACTTTACGGTAGAACAGGTTAACGAGGATCAATACCGCACAACCTCGGTTCCTACGTAGACTAATCCAAGTGGTCACCCACGCGCACACTGACAGCAGCCAGTGATGCTTGACCAATGAATATAGAGAGATATCCCCTCTATATTCTTTGGCTTGACTTCGGTGATCTGCTGGGAACCGTGTCTTAGCAACCAGTCCACTACAGTACGCAGCAGGGGCTCCATATTATCATCTAAAGTTAAATGGAAAAAGAGGAAAACGGATAAGAAATTGCTGGAGGGAAGTAGGAGAAAAATAAAAAACGAAGAAGGAAAAAAGAATTTCCTCCCACCTTGATTAAAGATAAGGGACAATTTTTCCATTTTGAAATCTGCCTCAAAAATTTTAACTTCCTAACAGCTTCAAATTGGAATTATGTCCTTTACATAAACAAAAATTTTCTTAAACTGCTTAGTAAAATGAAATTAAAAAGCAATCTATATTTATTTTAGTTACAGAAAATTGATTTTCAAAAATATTTTCGTCAATTAAAATTGAATAAAAAAATTAGACAGGAAGAAAAAAAAACATTCCGAATTATTTTTATTTATTTTTTTTATTTTAAGAAAAAAAGTAATTTACTTGGTTTTAATCTGCATTACATTTACGAAAATTTTTTTCGAAAAAAAAATCGAACAATACTATACATTTTTTGTGTATAATTTTTATTAATCCCAAATACACAAATTTTGCATTATACGTGCTTTGGGATAGCTGACAAATTGTATTGCAAATTGATTTTATAAATTCTTCTCCCAGGTCATTCACCTAAATTGTCATCCAGTACAATTTACATGATTTGTAATACTTTTGATGATTTAGCAGGTTACTTAATTTTACGTTTGTTACTTTACACTATTCAATAACAATATGTATTAATTGTTCCTCTGTTATGTTTTAAATGAGGATACATAAATATTTTTATTTCTCTCCATCTAAGAAAAATAAATTCTATCTCAAATATCGCCATTAAAACTTGATTTTTTAATAATTAAGTGTGGGGCATGAAATTTATACTTGCCACTTGCCAGCTCTTCATTGGTGACTTCATTGGTAAAGTTGGCTTGTAAGTTTTGCCTTAGGGGTAACAATACGTTCAGACTTTCGGAGGGATTAATTAAATATACGAAGTTGAATATCACAGAAGGATTGCAATCTTTATCAAAAGCTACGTTAACATTGTTGCATGTTTTAATGCCTGTTTTTGGCCTTTGAAAATTTAATTAATTTAAATTAAGATAGGGAGAGTCGTGTATTTAAACGTAAATCTCTTAATACTTTTAGCAGCGTACGTTTGAAATATTTGTTGCTCTTTGACGCTAAAATACCACAGGTTAATTTTAGACCTAGCATAAAATTCTGTTGGGAGGTCAATATATAGAAATTTAGAGCAAATCAATAAGAGCCTCAGTCTTCATAGAGTTTCTGCAAACTTTATATTGTTTGTTCCGTTATGATAGCTGAAGCCTCTCTCATAGAAGATGTAATCACAGAGGGAATACCACAAAAATGGGAGCAAAAATGGGGAAATCTGGAGCGTATTCAGGAATTTCACGGAGCATTCTTCCCAGTGGCGTAGCGAGGGGTGGGCAAGGGGGGGCATCATGCCCCGGGCGCTACTCACAAAGGGGCGCCAAATGGTCCGCAAAACAAAAAATTGCTGGATAATTTTTTTTTATTATAATTGATTTCTGGAAAATATATTTTAAATTAGTGCCAGTGTAATATAATAAATGTTAATTCATAAATATTATTCATAATATTTAATTCATATTATATTAAATTCATATTAAATATATTTCAATATTTAATTCACGTCCTTGTCATCGCGCTCTGCTTAGAATAAAAATGAAATGTTATTAAATGTTGTATATAAGTTTAATGTGAGCATAAATTATATTTCACTATGTTATTACCTTTCAAGTTCAAAGCATTCTTGGTAAGTAATAAATCAAATAAGATTACTTACTACATCTATTCGACGATTCTATTATTAAGTGAATAGAGTATGAAAAAATTTGTTAACAGGAAAATTTGTTGTTCTCATATTTGTCACCACAAATGAATTCATTCATCTTCTGGCGTCCCGCAGAGGACTGATCGTTAAGACACGGTTCCCAGCAGATCACCGAAGTCAAGCATCATTGGCTGCGGTCAGTGTGCGGGTGGGTGATCCACTTGGGCCAGTCTGCGCAGGGACCGAGGGTGTGCGGTATTGATCCTCGTTAAACTGTGCTACCGTAAAGTGCTCGACTTCGCGTGCAGGTCGTTGGGCTACCGAAGCGGGGCTGCCATCCCCTCCGCAGAGGATCAAAATTGTGATGGCATGTCTTCGGATCATCCTCAGGGATGTTTCCCAGACCGTCGCCAATAGCCCATTGTGCAGCTCCAGTGCGACGTAAATGAACTACAACAACAACATCATCTTCTGGCATCTACAGTTCGAAATCAACTAATAAACGATATCAAACGAAATAAATATTATGGACTTGTGTTTGATTCAACTCCTGATATCTCTCATCGAGTACAAATGTCCCAAGTCGCTAGGTATGTAGATGCTGATTTTATCAATAAAAAAGTTTCCATCAAAGAATCTTTTTTGAGTTTTATTGAAATACATGCTAAAGATGCAGCCTCGATCGAAAATACAATTTTCGAGAAATTAAATTAAGATGAAATTTCATTAACAAACTACAGATCACAATGTTGCGATAATGCTGCCGTGATGGCAGGTCACACATCTGAAACGCGATGGAGCTCCACCGGAGCGGCTATCGTTATCATCTATGGGCTATAGAATATAAAAGAACTAATAGAAAAATTAGCAGAGCACACTACCACTACAAGTGACAACAGAAGTGAAGCTATAATTCTGTTGTAAAATATACTAACCTTTAGTTTTGTAACTTTAGTTCATTTCTGGTACGAAATCTTAAGAAGGATTGATCGTGTGCAGCTCAGATTACAAGATCCTAGAATGAATTTTAGAGAAGTGTTCCATGATCTTGAATCATTAGCGACTGAACTAGCCGAAATTTGAGACGAGCTCTGTAAGGAGGCAATAGAAAAAGCAGTCTCTTTGTGAAAAATGGTATATGGATACAACAATACGTGCCTGGAGAATTGGCTATGGTGGTCATTCAGCAGAAAGTGAAATTTCCCCGCGTTATGGAAGGAAAGCACTTTTGATCGTCTCCAACAAGAAATGTGTAAACGATTAAGTGACTTTAATTTCAAATTTGGATTTCTACAAGACATTGAAAATTTATTAAACAAGGATAATGTTGATAACGACATTGAAAAAAAATTGTAAAAATCCGGGTGAATTTTATAATACAGATTTCAATGTAATAGAACTTTTTATCAAAATATATGACAGCAAAATGTTACTCCGCAGTAGAAAAGAAATTAAACCTAAAACTCCATTAGAATTTCTTACTTTTATAATCAATCTCGAATGGAGAAGATGTTTTTCCAAATCTGAGAGCGGCATTTCAAATACTCCTGACTATCTCAGTACCAATTGCTAGCTGCGAACGCTCATTCAGCAAATTAAAATTAATTTTGACAGATCGCCTAAGTGACCTAGCATTTCTTCATCAAAAACACGGAAAATTCAGACATAGTAATTAGTTTTATTAATGTATTATAATCATATGATTATTAAATATATGTATCTCCTTAGAGATAATAAATATTTACTTTTTTATTGTTTTAAAACTACAAGTTTCTAAAATATTTCTTTATAAATATGTAAAATAAATAATAGATATCTTTTGAACTAATTCTAGATGATCATATACATTTCAAAATCTAGTCTTGTTCTCTCAACTACATTTTTTGTCTCAAATTTAAAGCCTAGCTTGAGTCTATGACTTTATTTATTTTACTTTGTTTATTTATTTATTTGCGAGTATATTTTACATATAATATTATATGGTTTTCGAATGGGAGGGGGGGGGCGCTAAAAGGGTATTGTACCCCGGGAGCGAGTTAAGCTCGCTACGCCACTGATTCTTCCCTGTTGAACTTCTCCAGCATCTGAGTCAATATATGTGAAGAGAGCATAAATTTGAATTTTGTCTAATCTGCTATATCAACATCCACTTTTTCATGGGGGAATTTCTTGCTGCTTTATTTTCTGATTTATTTTTTGTAATTTTAGGACGTTTAATAATATGTGGATTACATTGGAACCATTTAAACATTTTATAAACTAACATCAGTGTTGTTGTTCTTTTCAGCAATGTACTTTTTAATTTTTTTTTCTAATTCTTTTATGGTTTTGGTTACCAAAAAGTTCTTTATATTACATACGTTACCATTTTGAAACTTTTTATATATTTTGTGAAAATAGTGGTGGACATAAAATTTAGTCTGGCTTGTAGTTTGGAAATAATATTTCATACACTGGAAATTCTTACCTAGACCGTGTCAAAGATATTTTTTAGAAAATAAAAAACATATACTCAGATCAATATTTTAGACAGTTTATGCATTCATAAAAATACACATATTTGTCTGAAAAAGAAATATATATGCGGTGTTTTGGAGGAACGAACAGTTTTTTCAATGAAAGAAATATTTAATAATAAGATGAATTTTACATATATGATTAAATATGAATAGTTACGAAAAATTCTAAAAGTTCAAAAAATTGGGCCCTCTGCCTTGTTATCATAAACATCAGCTCCGTCTGGGCTATGCAGTTCACTGTTCAGCAATAATCAAAAAACTGAATCATGAGCGGGTGGAGCGGGAGAAAGTTGTGATGATGGTGAGGCGGGGAAGTTGTGACGCTGGAATCATGGCAGCAGTGGAAGGGATGACAGGCAGTTCTTTCCCTCATCCTGCATATATATATTTCCTTATGATAAAATATTGCCCCAACTTGCAGAAGATAGATTCAGATCATTATCATTTTATGTAGATGTTTTTAAAATCTCATGTAGATTACTTTGTCATGATATCAAAATGAAGCAACTTGTATGAGATGAAAGCAAATCATGATTAGTTGTATGAACTTAAAAGATAAATTTGGAGGAATAAGAATATATGACATGAGAAGAACCGTAAAAGGAGAACAAATTGAATTTTGAAGGAACAGTTTGCGATAAAAATAAAAAAGGTTGGGGTAAAAAAAAAAAAAAAGGATTCAAAATAAGAGAGATCGAGCAACTAAAATCATTGCTTGGTGATTCCATTACGAGCTTATCAAACTAAAAATAAATTTTTCAGATGAGTAAATTATAGTAGTTTATTGTGTTCAAACGATGTCGGTTCAGAAATCAACTTCATATCGATAATATTTACAAGTACAATATTTCTAAACTAGTGCAAAGTTAATGTTTTTTTTCTTTCTTTAAAGAAAAATAATGTTCTTAAAACTAAATTAAAATAATTAAAAATTGTGAGAGTTTTAAATGTATTAACACAGAGAAAAAAACGCAAGATATATGTGAAAAAGAGAAATACTAGGAAGCTCCATCCTAAGCTAGCTCGAACCACCCATACCCTCAATTAATATAGTTTTTCTCTCATCAGAAATTTTGTTTCTTAAAATCCGGAATGTTTCACAAAACAAATAACATTTTGTTAATAAATATGTAATTATTATATTTTTGTGTGAAAACCTTTTTTTCTAATGTATGTTAATCGCGACGAAATAAATGATTATCTGGATTAGAAATATAATCAAAGATACTTGAAAAAAAATGAACTTACAAGAATACAGATTATGTAATTCAAAGAGAAGAAATAAAGAGAAATAATTTTAATCGCTTATGAATTGTTTATATCATTAAAACAGCTCAAATAGGAAACATTTTTTTACTTTTTTATACTTTTCTTACATTTTTTAGCTTTTAAACTTAAAAATAATCAATATGAATGCTAAGATTTATATTTAGCAATTTCTAATCTCCCTCTCTCGTAAATTTCGACATCAATCCAAGCGTAAGCTCGAAGAGAGATTTAACAAGTTTTCCAACAATAACTGATAAATAATCATTATTTATAACACAAGGACTGAGAAAAGATTCGTGAAAAATCACCTCATTTCAACTTTATTGTTGCACTCCTGTTGTCTACAGAACAGCTTTAGTGGTATTTTTGTTGCAAGTTTGCTAGTAAGTAAGTCTGAAAATAACAATGAAAAAAATTTTTTGCAAATTTATCTAAACGCCATTCCAATTTTAAGTTAAGTCATATAGTGTAACGTCACGTCCTGCAAAACATAAAAAATTTAGAAAAATTCTCTAAAAAGGCACTTTAAATTGCAAGAATCAAACAAAATGAAATTTTGAAAAGAATTAGAACTCGTAATATGTTCATAAATAAGAATGGTTCTTACAACACGTAAAATTGAAAATTTATAGTTCATTTCAGCTATCTTCATAGCGACCCGCATAGTAGTTTTTATCTACCAGTTTAACAGTCCTTATCAAATGTTAATTTTTTTATTCAATTGTATTCCCTGCACATTTTTCTACACACGCTTTCGTAGATTCAACTTTCTAAGTCTTATGGATTTTCCGCCTCAAAACAAAATGTAACGTAAAGCGAAACACCCTATACAGCTGAGGCAGTATTCTTGCAATTTTTTTAAGTATAGAGAGAAAATAACATATAACTTTTACCATACCAAAAATTCGTTTATTAAACTTCAAAAGTGCTTATAACTTGCTCTAGGAAACGTGCAATTTCAGAATAATGAACTATCTGTTAAGACCTGTCGGTCCTTTATTCAAGATAATTTTCCGTCTACTTCTTCCAATTTCACTAGATGAATTAAAGTTAAGAAACCACATTCTGAAAACTCACAAAGCCCCCACAAGTGCCAAAAAACCCCAAATTCTATGAATTTATCGGAATAAACGAATTAACCAGTTTTACAAATTAATTTATTCATTTTCAAAATGTCTTATAAAATGTACAGTTTTTTTATACTTCAAATTTATAGGAAGAGTAGGATGAGTAATTGTCTTTAACTCACACACTTTTTACAAATTAGTGAAAAACGTTCAAGTACCGTAGCATAATCAACACTTATCTATTTGTTTGCAATTGTTGAAAAAAAAAGACAAAAACATTTTTTCGGATTAAATGTTTATTAATTCATACAAAACTACATTACACAGCTTACAATAGAATAATTTAAGTATTTAAAGCATCAAAGCTAGTTTTCAATTATTTTTCCATGAAATTGCAAACTTCATGCAGCATTAAATATAAATAAATTTTATAATTTCAACAAGATGAGACATAAAAACATAATTCATAGTTTTAACTACTCTCAGTACAATTATTCTCATTTACTCTCATTCACAATTATTCTCAATTATTTTCAGACAAATTGAAATTTAAAAATTAAGGAAATGAAGGAGAATATGCAGCAGTCTCCGCAAAAGCAGGCAATTTTTTGTTTGTTGATTGGCACTGGCAGGAATCTCCACATATTCAGGCAGTTTCAGCTTTGCAAGTATTCAAACCACAACATTGGCAAGAACATCCACTGACGCATTCATTTTTGGCCTTGCAGTTATTTTCATCACAGCATTGACAGAAAACTTCACATACACAGGCAATTTTAGCTTTGCCATTATTTTCATTGCAGCATTGGCTGGAATCTCCACAGACGCAAACAGTTTTGACTTTGCATTTATTTTCATTGCAGCATTGACAGGAATCTCCACAGTTGCAAACTGTCTTAATCATGCAAATATTTTCATTGCAGCATTGACGGGAATTTCCACGGGTGCAGGCAGATTTGGCTTTGCAGGTATTTTCACTACAGCATTGGCAGGAATTTACACAGACACATGCAGTTTGAGCTTTACAGGTATTTTCACCACAGCATTGACAAGAATCTCCACATACACAGGCAGTTTGGGCTTTGAAGGCTTTTGCACCACTACATTTGCAGGAATCTCCACAGATGCAAACAGTTTTGACCTCACAGTTATTTTCATTGCAGCACTGACAGGAATCTCCACTGACGCAGGCACTTTTGGCTTTACAGTTATTTTCATTGCAGCATTGGCAGGAATTTCCACAGACATAGGCAGTCCTAGCGTTGCAGGTATTTGTACTACAGCATTGGCAGGAATCTCCACAGACGCAGGCAGTTTGGGCTTTACAGGCCTTTTTACCACAGCATTGGCAAGGATTTACACAGACACAGAGAGCTTTGACTTTGCAAGGATTTGCACTGCAGCATTGACAGGAGTCTCCAAAGACACATGCAGTTTGAGCTTTACAGGTATTTTCACCACAGCATTGGCAGGAATCGCCACATACACAGGCCGTTTGGGCTTTGCAGGCTTTTGCACCACTACATTTGCAAGAATCTCCACAGATGCAAACAGTTTTGACCTCACAGTTATTTTCATTGCAGCATTGACAGGAATCTCCACTGACGCAGGCACTTTTGGTTTTGCATTTATTTTCATTGCAGCATTGACAGGAATCTCCACAGTTGCAAACAGTCTTATTCTTGCAGACATTTTCATTGCAGCACTGACAAGAATCTCCACAGACGCAGGCAGTTTGGACTTCACAGGTCTTTTCAAAACAGCATTGGCAAGGATTTACACAGACGCAGAAAGTTTTGACTTTGCAGGGACTTGCACTACAGCATTGACAGGAATCACCACAAACGCAAACAGTTTTAGCTTTGCAGTTATTTGCACAACAACATTGGCAGGAGTCTCCACAGACACATGCAGTTTGGGCTTTACAGGTCTTTTCACTACAGCATTGACAGGAATCTCCACATACACAGGCAGTTTGGGCTCTGCAGGCTTTTCCACAACTACATTTGCAGGAATCTCCACAGATGCAAACAGTTTTGACCTCACAGTTATTTTCATTGCAGCATTGACAGGAATCTCCACAGACGCAGGCACTTTTGGCTTTACAGTTATTTTCATTGCAGCATTGGCAGGAATCTTCACAGACGCAGGCAGTTTTGGCTTCACAGGTCTTTTCACCACAGCATTGGCAAGGATTTACACAAATACAGAGAGTTTTGACTTTGCAGGGACTTGCACTACAGCACTGACAGGAATCTCCACAAACGCAAACAGTTTTAGCTTTGCAGTTATTTGCACAACAACATTGGCAGGAGTCTCCACAGACACATGCAGTTTGGGCTTTACAGGTCTTTTCACTACAGCATTGACAGGAATCTCCACATACACAGGCAGTTTGGGCTCTGCAGGCTTTTCCACCACTACATTTGCAGGAATCTCCACAAATACAAACAGTTTTGACCTCACAGTTATTTTCATTGCAGCATTGGCAGGAATCTCCACAGACGCAGGCAGTTTTGGCTTCACAGGTCTTTTCACCACAGCATTGGCAAGGATTTACACAAATACAGAGAGTTTTGACTTTGCAGGGACTTGCACTACAGCATTGACAGGATTCTCCACAAACGCAAACAGTTTTAGTTTTGTAGTTATTTGCACAACAACATTGGCAGGAGTCTCCACAGACACATGCAGTTTGAGCTTTACAGGTATTTTCACCACAGCAATGACAGGTATCTCCGCATACACAGGCAGTTTGGGCTCTGCAGGTTTTTGCACCACTACATTTGCAGAATTCTCCACAGATGCAAACAGTTTGGACCTTGCAGTTATTTTCATTGCAGCATTGACAGGAATCTCCACAGACGCAGGCACTTTTGGCTTTACAGTTATTTTCATTGCAGCATTGGCAGGAATCTTCACAGACGCAGGCAGTTTTGGCTTCACAGGTCTTTTCACCACAGCATTGGCAAGGATTTACACAAATACAGAGAGTTTTGACTTTGCAGGGACTTGCACTACAGCATTGACAGGATTCTCCACAAACGCAAACAGTTTTAGTTTTGCAGTTATTTGCACAACAACATTGGCAGG